>NC_067144.1:12406577-13783452 GCF_903995435.1 Acomys russatus | reverse complement strand
CAGACTAAAGAACGCAGTAGATTTATTTAGGGCAGCGGTTCTCAACCTGTGGGTTGTAAACCCTTTGGGGGAGTCAAACGACCTTTTCACAGAGGTCACCTGAGACCATTGGAAAAAGCAGATGTTTACATTACAATTCATAGCAGTAGCAAAATTACAGTTATGAAGTAGCAATGGAATAATTGTGTGGACAGGGATCACCACAGCATGAGGAACTGTATTAAAGGGTCGCGGCATGAGGAAGACTGAGAAGCTCTGTCGCTGGGAAAGTCCTTGTCCAGTTTGTGAACATGAGTGACCTCCAATCTCACTACGTTGTTGTCACTTAAACCACACTCAAGGCCGGGCACGGTGGTGCACGCCTTTGATCCCAGCACTCGGGAGGCAGATCGCTGTGAGTTCGAGGCCAGCCTGGTCTACAAAGTGAGTCCAGGACAGCCAAGGCTACACAGAGAAACCCTGTATTGAAAAATAAATAAATAAATAAAAACAAGAACCATACTCAAGAGTGGAGACCAACACAAGTTAAATGACTTGAAGCCTTGACTTTTAAATTTTGTTTAAATCCCACCAGAAACTGTCAGACTTTTACATCATGTGCTGAGGATTCAGCTATCCAGGCTGAGATGGTGCCTGTCAGGGCTAGTGTGGCCAGTAGGAGGCTGGCTGGGTTCTGACTGAGCTCCTGATAATAAAGAAATGACTTAAATACTGGTGTCATTTAGCCTAATGAGATACTGATGATTTCAGGTCTGTATTAAAGGAAATGGCAACTTCCTGCTGAGTGCTTTAAAAAAACGAGTACTGTGAATGAGAGCAGCTCTGTCAACAAACATGATGCTTACACTGACTTTCTTTTTCCAGCAACTACAGCTCTTCGGTAATTACCAGTATCTCATGCAAGACGTGGCGATCACGCTGATGGTCAGCTTAACGAGTAAGTTTGCATCCTTTTTGTGAAGTCCCAGAAACACACAAATAAGAACTTGGTGGGAAAATGACACCCTAGTTACTAAAGCCTTATTGCCTACGAATTTATTTAAAGTAACATTAGGACTGAGTGAAGGCTTGGAGCTGCCAGACCTGCAGCAAACTAACCTAAGAGTAAACAAGTCTTTGCCTAAGAACTTGTCCACATATTCTTAGTTCTTTGTTGTTTTGTCTCCTGTCCAGAGGAGGGAAATGGATAAGATATGGAAAAAGAACATTTTCTCTTTTTTTTTCTTTAAACCTAAAGGTCGCTTTCCATTATTCAACTATGTTTCACATTGACACAAAACTAGATCTTTGCTAGGGCGTTGGCTTGGGAGAACGAATGCTAATGTTTTATTCTGGTGCAGTTCTTTTGGAAGCGAGGTGTGGCTCACAGCAGCTATTGCTCACTTCCTTCTTCAGAGAGGACACTGATAAAGTGCTTTTGATCAAGGAACTCGGGGCTTGATACTAACTCTTAATAAGCGAGAGAGAGGTGACTGCCATCAACAGAGAGCACGAAGAAAAATGGCGCTGTCACTTCTTCTTTGTTCAACAGCGAGGTGCTGTGAAAAACAACGGATAAAATATCTGGCATCACAGGATATTAATAACCTTGACAATTTCACGTCACATCTTAAGATACAAAACCGATATTGAAGTCATCTATTATATCTACCCAATGATAGAATTTACTAGTCTCTATGATGTGAGTAATATCAATTTTGATTATTAGGCTGAAGTGTCTAGTCCAAGCCTATTACACGTTTTCTACTATGGCTTATTAATATCCATCTGACTGAAT
Organism: Acomys russatus; assembly: GCF_903995435.1. Lineage (NCBI taxonomy): Eukaryota > Metazoa > Chordata > Mammalia > Rodentia > Muridae > Acomys > Acomys russatus. Next base: position 13,781,675 of record NC_067144.1, on the reverse strand, counting down.
AATTTTGAATCAGTGATAGTGATGCTATGATGCTGGGTATTTTTAAGCAATTTGAATGATTTATTTATGAAAGATGCTGCAAAGGAAAAGAACCCCCGGAGGTTCTGGAGCCCGTGCTGGCAGGCAGTGCTGTGCTCTTCCAGCAGTCAGAGATCTCCTGGGAACAAATCATGCATGTAGAGATGTGTAAGTAAACAACGAAATAGTGACAATATTGTCTTTTTCCTGTATAAACCTTAACCTCAGGACAAGGAAACACAAGGAGCTTTGATGAGGGCCATTTTATAGAGGTCACATCCAACAGTCCTTGACTTTGAAGGAGGCAGGTGAACAACCACAGTCAAGACTCCGCTCTGCTCTGGCCTAACTCGCTTTTCAGAGTGTGTCTTCTGCTGTTTCCTTTCACTTGCCCTATTGTGTGGTCAAACTGGACACCTCGCCTCCCATATTTGTCTACTCTTCCTTACACATGTTACTTGCTTTCACTGGAAATGCCTTTCATCTTAGTAAGTACTTTTTAAAAAATTAAATTATGTGTATGTGCTGGTGTGTCTGTGTGTGTGTGTGTGTGTGTGTGTGTGTGTGTGTGTGTGTAAATACAGTACCATGACCTATGAGAGCAATACTCACTCTTAACCCCTGAGACGCTTCAGTAGTCCCAGGCAATTTCTAAATCTGCCCATCTTTCTCCTATATTAGAGTGAATCCTATTTCCTCCACAATGCTTCATGCAGTATTTCTTTCTTGTCTCTTCTCTGCTGACAGATTATCATTAAAAAAATAATAAAGCAACTCTCTCTCTCTCTCTCTTTTTTTTTTGAACTTGCAGAACATCTGCTGCTATCAGGCCACACTTTAATTTGAATTTGTGCTTCCTCCGTTCATGAATGTAACCTCCCCATCCAAACTCTAAACTGGAGTCATGAGCCTTTTTATGCCCCAGATGTCTATGTGTCTAGCACAGAGAACTAGAACAAATGCTGGTGTGAGTGGGTGTATTCCTACTGGGTGGAGATTTGCTGAGCCAAATATTTGAGAACAAGTTGAGCATGAAGAGAGATGATGGCAACATCTCCCTCCATCATATCTCTTGAAGAGATATTTACTGGTCCTTCCATCCGAAACATATTCCCCTCCCTATCCATGACCTGGGTATTGGTTCCATTGATTATCAAGGGATGCTTTAAGGAGAAGTATAAAGTTTTGTTTACCTCTGAGGATTGCCACATCCAATAAAAGACACTCGTAGGAAGTGGTCTAAGAAAGTCTGAGTGATTTTGAAGGGACACTGTGATTTTGATCACCCCTTTATAATAATAAACAGGAGAGAGAGGACAGCCATCATCTTGTAGGTAACGTAGAAGCCATGGAACTTATTCAGGCTGGAAGTATCCTAGCAAGATGCTGCCTAACAGGGCAGGCTGTATAGGATATTATGGTATGTACTCTAAGAGACATTTGAAGAAAACATTCCTGAAGAGTCAGAAGGAAAGTATACCATTCACACTAGTCCAGGTCAATCCACAGGGAAACTCTGTAGAGTCCACCAATGAGCCCTGTACAGACTGCCTAAGTTTACATAGCTGCCATGTTAGAGAGCATCTGCCAAGAGGAAAACAGCACCTCGGATAAAATAGTAGTGTTTCCATGGTTGCCCCATTCTCTAAAGCATGGTGAAACGTAAGTGATTACACAAGAGGATAATAGAGGCAGCCAAGCCCTTCTCTCCCGCTGCTAGTTCCAAGACACTGGATCTCTCATATCTAAAGGTGGGATTGTTACAACACCTGATACCGACCAGGAAATGGCCAACCCAAGCTATGACTAAGCCTGCAGGGATGGAAAAAGAGGACATTTGAAAGCAAAGGGTGGTGAACAAAAAAAAGAAATTAGCTGCTTCTCAACTTTAGCCTCCCTGTCACAGATTTCCTCAGAGTTTAACCCATTGATTGAGTCAACAACATCACTGTTGACCATTGGTAAAGTGTTGCTGTCCTGATGGGAAAGCTTCTCCCTCTTCTCCTAGAGGCAGCCATGTCCCTTAATAGAGGCACCTCAGTCTCCTACGGAGCCTGTTCTTAGAGGAGAGGCTAAGGATCACAGGGGGAAGAACTAAGATAACAGTCAGGACAGCATGCAGTGGCCCCACCTCCATGTCAGTCAATTCTATAACTAATACCATGCAAACAAGTGTAGGAAATCCCAGAACAACTCCATCGAAGTCCCATGCCAATTCTGAAGCAAGTTTAGAAGAGTTGCCTGTGGTTTCGAGTCTCTAAAGAGAGCAGCCTAGTTGAACATCTTCTTGTGTTCACCAAGATGGCCAGTCTTCCCAAAGATGGAGAGTCCATTGTGAGACCATGCAGCCTATTGTGAGTCTACTGTTCTCTGTGCTGTGCTGAGCCCACCATAAACATCATTGTAGCTGGTCTGCAGAACCTGCCAAGGCCAGTTCACTCAAGGAAATTACTATTTCTTAAATAAACTGCCAAAGATCACAGAGATTGAGACACACGCAGCTAACAATACAAGATATGATATATTAAAGAAGAAGGCAGAAAATAATGCCAGGAGTAAGGTCAGTTGAGAAAATGTACACCATGAAGTCCAACTTGACCCTAATCTGTGTGGGAATTTGTACTAGTAACACATTTGCCCTCTTTAGCAAGATCCAGTCAGACTACACCGAGAAAACACAGGAAAGAGGTGACTAAAAACTACAATTCTCAAAAATGTTTGAAAATAGAAACTCTGGGGCACCTCATCCTTAAGATGGCTTGCACACTAAAGGGTCAAAAGTGAGGTCTCTTTATTCCCAGGCATCCATCCCTTCTCTCCTTCAGTCCAGCTCTTGTGGGTTTTAACCTGTTGTCCTCTTCTAATTACCATGGAAATGCCCTAAGAGGTGACACCCCAACTGAAGCACCATCCCTTCCTGCTGTTGACTTGTCTCTCCACAGCTAATGATGTCCAACCTTCTCTGTTTCTTCTTCAAGTCTTTAAGAAAAAAAAAAAGAAAGAAACATAATGATGCAGTATGGCCTTTGGTCGGCCTTTGCAGTAGAAGAAGAAGGATTCCAGGCAGCGCCATTTAGACTAGATATTCCAGTATATGGAGAAGGCCACATAGAGACAGTGAGGAGAGAGAAAGCAGTTCTCCATTTCATACATGTATCTTTTTCATAAACCTCACCAAATGACAGTGACCTTTTCTGAGTGTGATCTGTTGGAGACCTTCATGTACATCCTGGAAATCTCACGAGGCGCCCTCAGAGCTTTCTTTGTAGATTTAGTGGACTTATGGTCCACTTGAGATTTGGCTCACATGATTTGTGATACATAATTTGTAATATAAATGCATCAAATGATTTTGAACAATTAAAGACCGTAACTGGAAATGGCACATTCTCCCCTGCAGCAAGCTTGGTGTGAGGTCTAGTTAGAATTAAGGAGGAACGAAGCAGGGTTTCTTTCTCGGGAAGCTGACAGTCGGCTGGTTGCCTGTGCGAAACCAGTGGTTTACTGTACAACACCCTGCAGTCGGCAGTCAATATGAATAACGCACTGTGAGAACTCAGAAAAGGGAGCGGTTAATTTTAGGTGAAATACACCATCTAATAAGTTTGTATTCCTCTGCCTGCAATCCCGTGGGGAGTGCTGTTGTCTTCATTTTAAGGAAATTTAGACAACGCAGAGTCTGCCTGCCTGGTTATAAGCAGTGTTGCTCCCCAAGCTGGCTCGGGAACCCCACTGTGTTTTTTTAAACTCAGACAACCCATCCTACTGCTAATGCACAGGCTTTAAGATCAGACCCTCCTGTGTCCTTAGAAAAGAGAATCTACTTAACACATTTATTCATCTATGATAGTTACCCTTCACATTGACTTTTAAGGAAATACAGATAATACTTATAAAAATATTTGGCACATCTCTGGAATGTAATGGGTGCCCCAAACCAGTAATCATTTTTCTTTTAATAACCAGAAATGCAGATTTCTTTTTAATTAGGAGTCCCTGATATAGAAATAGTTAAAATACCCAGTATAAAAATATCAACCAGCTGGTGCCACAATACTGCTGTGTCGCCGCTTACCCTCAGATTCAATGGCTTATGTCATCAAGAATTTCTCCCAGTTTCTGGGCCTGGATGTGGACTGCCATTCAGCTGATCTAGGTTTCTCAGCTGTGCCATCATGCTTAATGCTGTAAATAGTTTATTTTGATCTAGTTGCGCTCAAGCATACTCCACCATTCTCATGCTAGGGCTGCCGTGAAGGGTTAGAGTACATCCACCGAGATTCATAGAGAGCTGAGCCTGACAGCACAGTGAGCCATGAACAATTGTTTGAAACCGATGCTAATATCACCATGGCCAAAACCATACCAGGAAGCCCCAAGTGAATACCATTTCTATCAAGCCAATTTCCCAATCTCCCATGGTTCTTGTGTTGAAGGGGGAGATGTCAACTGTAATAAGCATGTGTAGGAGAGTATACTAATGAGGTAAGGGACCATTGACCAAAGCTGTGGTGACACCCATGTCCAGTGTCCACAGCTGCCTCATAAACTTTACAATTGCATCTTGGATGGTGGCCTGTAGATGGCATTCTAAGATCTCCAGCCTTCTGTGACTTACGTGCAAGTTCACAGCACTGACCACAGTTCACATCGTCTGCCCCTTCTTGGTGTACCCAGATGGTCATTTATGGCACCATCTACCCACAGTTAGACCAAATATCACAGGTTGCAGCCACAACCACAAGAATGACTTCACTTCAGACACTGGGCACAAGTGTTGTGGTTTCTCAACCGACTGCATTTTTTGACTAGCTAGCTACAGTTTAGAGGCTTCCTTCCCTTCTATCCTGTATTCAATAATTTGCTGATTCACAAAACTCACCACAAGTGTAGTATTTATTATCACAGTTTTACTGATAGAAAAATGAGACAGGTTAGAATTAGTTGAGGGGAGAGACACATGGGGCAAAATCTGGGAAGGATCATATAGGTTACTTCCACTGCATTCCCCTTGTGGAATCAGGGCGCTTCGCTCTTCTGGCACATACACATGTGTGATAATGTGCAGAATACTGCCAACTAGAGCTCAACTAAATTTCCAAGTCTGTAGCTTGTATTGAAGTTTCATTAGCTAAACACAACTGATCAAATCATTTGCCGCAAGGGTGAACTCAATTTCCAGCTCCTCCCTGCTTCTATGCCATGCAAATATGTGGCCTAAAACTCAGTTTTACCAGCGATCTATGGAGTTGTAGCCAGCCCCATTCCTGCCTAGCATTGTTAGCAACAATTCTCTTCAAAACCACCCTCATATTTGAAAACTTTTAGATATATTTATTTTGTGTGTATGAGTGCTCATCTGCATGTATGTATGTGCACCACATGTGTACCTAGAACCTATAGAAGCCTGAAAAGGATCAGATCTCCTTAAACAGGAGTTATAGACAGTTGTGAACCATCATGTGTGTTTTGGACATTGACCCCGACCCTCTGTAAGAGCAACAAGTACTCTTAAACATTGAGCCATCTCTCTGTCTCCTACCATCAGTCATCTTAGCATAAACTGGGGGCCCATTCTGAAAAAGAAAGATGTTCCTGTTACCTAGCAAATGTCAAGGATTCAGAGTATGTATCTTGGAAACATAGGGGCAAAAGCCTACCGCATTCTTTTAAAAGACAATATTTTATTAATTATTTGATAATTGAGTACAGTCTTTTGTTGTTGTTGTATTTCTCTCTCTCTCTCTCTGACTTTTTCTAGACCCATCTTCCACTTCCATGCTTCATGTCCTCTTTCAGAAATATACCCTATCAAGTCCAATTTGTGCTGCCCACATACTCATGGGTGTGGGGTCATGCACTGGGTTGTGGTCAGCCTACCATAGGCTACACCCGTTAGGGAAAACTGACTCTTCATCAGAAGCCATAACAAACTGTCAATGGTTAAAGGGGATGGGCTCGTGGGCTTCTCCTCTCTCTGTGCTATGTTGCCTTGTTTGATCTTATGTAGTTGTATATTATTTAAATAGCACCATGAAAAACAAATTATGAAGTTTCTACCACAAATTGATAAGCTCAGTGGTCATGCTGAGTCCAAAAGACATTGTTTCTGTCTGGTCCTACCAGACCTTGGGTCCTTAACAATCTTTCAATCACCCTCTTTTGTGTTAGAACCTGAACCTTGGAGGGGGACAGAATATAGATGTCCTATTTGTGGCTGAACATGCCACTTATTCTCTGTACCTTGTTCAGTTGTGAGTTTCTGAATTAACCACCATTCACTGCACAAATTTCTCTAATGAGGGCTGAGAACTACATTAATGGAAAGGGAAGGTATAGGTTGGATGGGAGGTTAGGGCATAGAGGGGTGGGGAGGGATAGCTAACAGTAAAGATGCTTTAAAAAGCCTTATGGGAAGCCACTACTTTACAACCTTCTAAAGCACACACACATGCACACACACACACACACACACACACACACACTTTCATATAGAAGTGGTATGGGATACTTCTCAATTTGTTGGTTAGAAGTGTTCAAGAGACCTCCCCCAAACAATATAAGCTATTCTCATTGCTTTGGTTGCCCACCACAACTTGAAGGTTAAGACCCTAAGGCTGAAGACGCAACATATTTTGGTCACAGGACATAGGGAAATGAAATTGATACAGGCAAGGAAACTTCCTCCTTAATAGCTAGCTTTTCTAGTACTGAAAAGTGCTTTGTAGGCTGCTGCTACTAGAAAAATCATCAATAGATCTGACTGATATTGCAAGATTTGTCCATGAGTGCAGTAGTGGCACAAATGTTATAGAGGTAACCTACCACTTTCTGCTTGCAATTAAAGGCCATTTCATGGGAAGAAATGTATGCCTGGTACTATATATTTGGCTAAGAACTCATGATTTAGAAACTCACAGGCCCCAGGATAACCTTATGCCATTATTTTGCTAAGTGGGTATAGACTCAAATTGCACTCTAAATCAGTGTCCTTGTGCCAATTGTGTTCTTTGATTATAAACACAGTCTCTGTGTGTCCGCTGGACTTGGAACTTGGAGGGCCGAGTTCCTGCATGCTCCGTAATCTCCAGCACTCTGCTGGAAAAACACATAATTGGAATGTAACAGTGTTGCCTTAGGTAGTCATAGCACCTTAGAATAAATACCCTATGAGCATGTACAGGGGGAGGAGGTCCCCCTCAGTCACAGTCATAGGGGAGGGGAGTAGAGGGAAAGCGAGAAGGAGGGAATAATAGGAGGATACAAGGGATGGGAAAACTATTGAGATGTAATATGTTTGAATTAATAAAAAATAAAAGTAAAAAAAAAAAAAAAAGAATAAATTAGGTGGAAGGGCCTTTGGGAAGCACTTAAACTTTACATCATACTTTTACTTTATATGAAAATCTGAAGTGCCAGAAAGTTCGTACCATTATCCCAGATCACATAGAGGTCAGAAAGCTACCGTTCAGTTTCATTATCACAAAGTTTACATCAATTCTTTACCACCGCACCTCTACATGCATGAACATAAGCGGAAGTACATGTGCCCTAATTTTTTAAAATGGAAAAGAAACAGGCTGAGAAAGGAAATGAGGTGACAAGTTAGAGGAGAAGGATGAAAGCATGACGTATGTGCATCTTTAAATAAGATGTTCTGAACTGGTAGCTCTCCACGCCTCGTCCCTGCTGTCCTGAAAGGCAGAGAAAATTCCATGCTCGTTGGCTTATTAGAACATGAAGCACCTAAAAAGGTTGTGGTAATATTTTTAAAGTTTTTTTTTTTTGTTTTTTGTTTTTTTTGTGTTTTGTTTTTTTGTTTTTTCATTTCCAATCACTTTAAATGACAAACCCCATGACTGAAAGTGCAATATATTTTAATGCTGTTATCTAAAAAACAAGATTTTTACGACCCTGCCTTCCTTCACCAAACCAAACGGAATGTGTAGTAGCAGGTCCCCGCCCCGCCCCCCAACATGTATATCCAGATGGAACCAAGCACACCTTGAACATCTACCACTGTGCCTGGCACATTGGAATGCTTGGGCACTATTGGTTGAACAGCAGAGTGAACATTTTCCCTTAATTAGCATACAGAGATTCGTCAGGAATGAGGACCAGTTAACTGCTCACCCAACTACCCATCTTTCCCATCTTTCATGTGAGATATTGGTACTACTCATCTTCTGAGTCCATGGAACAAATGGGCATCACATGATAAGGTAAAGTCATCAATTACAGGACTTTTCACCCCACTGTGCCACACACCTGAAAATAAAACCGAAGCACAGAGGGGACCAAGATTGGTAGAAATGAATATGCAACTACATAATGGGCTTGTGTAGGTGTAAACTCTCAATTAGTGTTCTCCCAAGCTGAATCTTCCTCAGAGACTCAAGCTGATGTGCATCCCATCTTTTATCCTTAAAGATAAAATTGTAAAGGGGAAAAAAAAAAAGAACATATCCTTGTCTCTTTCAGTGAGCATCAACCATGCCTACCCGAAGCTGGCTCCATACAGACCAGCAGGACAGCTGCTTTCTCCTCAGTTGCTACTCTCGGTCTTCCTGAATTCCTGCTTCACCTGCATCGTGCAGGTGTGTGCATTTCTCTCCGTGAAGCAGCAGCCTTGGTACTGTGAGGTCTATAAATACAGGTGAGTTCATGCCCGCAGGGTCCCTCTCTATGAGTGGTATAAACAGTGCACCACAATGTTGCCTAACTTGGTACCAATAGCAGCTCCGACATCTTCACTAATGAAAGCAATACTTTTCGTGCTGCAAATCACAAATGATAGAACAGAGCACGTCCAATGGGTGGCCTGCTGGGTGAGCGTGCGGAACGGGCAGGAAAGATCTGTCACCTTGGTTGATAGTGAGATGATTTTTCCAGCTATTGACTGTGAATGTGGTCCATTCCTTGGGAATGTCATATGGACCATGGCTTGGTAAACACTCCCTGTCCCGAGTCAGAGACTAACAAACATCTCAGGCTTTCGGAGGATAGCCTCTGCTGCAACTAGTTGATGATGATGCTGCAGTCCAAGAACAGCCATAGGCAATACATAAACTCAAGCCTTATTTTTTCCTAAAGAAATGTTATTCTCCTTTTGAACTTGGGTACGCACACTCCACTGGGAGCCTAATGGCATCCAAACCCCAGAAAACAGAAACACAAACAGAGAGCCAGCAAGTGATGTGTAAGGTCTTCATTCACACTCCAAAACCAGCAGTTCAAGCATGAGTTGCACTATACGATTCCATATAGTTTCAGAACCAAATGCTCCACTAATTTGGAGCAAATATGCACAGAGGAGAACAACTGTGGTTGAAAATAGGAGAAAAGAGGATGGCGCCATAGAGACATGGCCAGGACATCGAGATGGCTCTGATTCTATCACGACTTACACCACACTAGCTCTCACCTTCCTCATCTGCAACACGACCGGATAGAATTATATGCTTTTGGTGTCAAGCTCTGAAATCCAGGCTATCTAACGTATCCATCCATCTCAAGAATGGATTTGACTTCTGGCTCTTTACAAACATTACATAGCAAACTGAGCATCTACTATACACAAAGCACATTTATAGATCTTACAGACCCCAAGATGTTAAGAATTAAACCGAGCTTGGCACAGTGATGCTCACCTACAATCCCCCATTCAGGAGTCTGAGGTGGGAAGATTGATCGTAAGCTCAATGCCAACTTTGGCTATGTGGCAAGACATTTTCTAGCTTTTTTAGGGTTTCTATTGCTGTAATATAATACTGTGACAAAAAGACAGTTGGGGAGGAAAGGGATTGTTTCTGCTCACAACTCTAAGATCACACTCTATTGCTGATAGAAGCCAGGGCGGAGACTCGAGGCATGCACTGAAGCAGCAGCTATGGAGGATGCCGCTTACTGGCTTGCTCCTTGTGGCTGCCTCAGCCTGGTTTTTAAACTCGTATACAGGACCACCTGCCCAGGGATGACGCTATGCACAATGGGCTGGGCCCTCTGAAATCAGCCACCAATCAAGAACATGGACCACAGAGTTGCCTAGGAGCCAACTCAATAGAGCCGTGTTCTCAAGTGAAGTTCCCTCTTTTCAAATGACTCCAGCTTGTGTCAAGTTAACATAAAACCAACCAGCACAGTATTTCAAAAAGAAAGGAAAAATAAGTCTTGTATTTGAGGTCACAGTTGGAAAACAAATTATGTGTGTAATTTTAAGTTGAAAAGTAACTTAAAAGTTTCAAGCTAAACAAGAAAACCAGCTAAAACTAATTTTCAGGGCTTATTATTGTTAAAAAAAATATTGCAAATAGATCAATCAGAATTTAAAAAGCCTGAATCTTAAAGACACATTTTGCTGAGTAAATATTGTAAGATCCCACTATGCTAGATGTCAAAAATTGTTGTAAATTTGCTAATACAAAAATACAAAAGGAGGATGCATGGGATGGGTTAGCAATTGAGATGTAATATGAATGATTCTATTTTTTAATAAAAAGGACTATAAAGCTAAAACAAACAAAAATACACAAAGGAAATTTATAATACATGCATGAAAGTAAAAATATCCCAACAAAATAATTCCAAAATAACAAGCTAAATGCAGCAAGAAGAAAGAAGCGGAGAGGGGAACTAGGACTAACTCCCATGCAAAGTTAGATATAATGAGGATGGAAGAATAAATAACAGTAAAATTAATGGGAACTGTGCACACAACTCAGAAAGTTGATAGTATTAAGGAAGAGCAGGTACTGTGTTAGGAAAATAAGGAGTATTGGTAGGGAGCTTGGCAAAAATAAGACTAGAGAGGTTGAGCTCAGAGTGTGCAGCTCTTCTGAGTCTGGCTGAGAAGTCTGAGCTTACCTTGTCAGGACACGAGAGCCACAGATACCTCACAACTGGAAGGGCTAAGCTGGGCCTTTACTACGATTCCTGGGCTACTTGAGGAGAGAATAGACTTATAGACTGGGGATACAACTGGAGCCACAAGTGAGGAGGCTTACATCAATAAATGAAAGAGAACACACACACACACACACACACAAAGAGAACACATACACACACATATACATACATATAGACATGCACACATAAACACACACAGAGATACATAATCACACACATACAAAAACACACATGAATACGTAAATACATATTCTGTTCACGTGGCACATTTACTATTTGATTTGACAGGAATTCCATAGAAATTGTCACCCAAAGCCTCTCGAGACAGATTATCTGCTCTATACCGGGGACAGATGGGGGATGATCTTGATTTCCTCTGAAGTTTATTTCTGCTTTGTCGTTGTAAGAAGTAAGCAAGACATGCCTTGTCAGCCACCAGCTGGAACAGGTTGGAACCTGAAGCCCACCTGGTGGTAATAAAGTTACTTTGTCACCTACTAGATAAGGTTAAAAAAAAAAAAAAACAGTATAGAAAAATGTCATAACGCTGTCAATTCTTTCCTAGTGAATGCTTTCTGGTCAACCAAAGTAATTCCTCAACCAATACGAGTTTGGAGCAAAGCTGGACTGGAAATGCAACTCTGGTTCCTGCTTCCGTTTTAAGTTTTGAGAGCACCACTCTGTGGCCCATCATCACCTTCAACTGTATCTCAGCCGCGTTTGTTTTTTCTAAGGGAAAACCGTTTCGGAAACCCATCTACACAAACTGTAAGTGTACATCCTGTAAGGTTTCGTTCTGAGTCTTTTGCTGTCGCCACCATCTTCCCAGGGTCACAGTCTACCAGTCAATGAGATGCTGCCTCTCCCTGGCATGGTCATAGAATAAAATGGCCTTGGATGGGAGAGCCCGAGGGCAGAAATCTGCTCGTGTGAGGATGCACAGTCAGTACTGAATGGTCAAACGAGTCATCAAGAATCACTCCTTGCTTATCACACAAGCTTATATGTCAAGAGAGTTTGTAGAAGGCTTTTTAAGGGATTCACAGGTTTACCTCTTAGCAGCTTCATGATGCCTAGGAGGTTGCACTAGGTCTTTTACGCCCTTACTTTGTCATGTGTAGAGACATGTGGTGAGAGTTAAGTAAGACATTTTATGCAAAGGGTCTCGTGTAACAAATAGGAACGTCCTCACATTTATTTTTCTAGAAAAGCCTTGCTTCTCCAGTATATTTCTCTAAGTACAACAAAAGCAACCCCAAAGCAAAACCCCCAAAGTGTTTGAAGTTACAATCAAGACCTCCGGGCAAGAAAAAACAAACAAACAAACAAACAAACAACAACAAACTAGAGAAGGTCCTTCCACACTTCCGTGAGTGGAAGCAGCTGCTGTGAGCCGTTATGCCAGCTCAAGCAGAGCCCTCGGAAGTTCAGATGTGTGGGCATCTTGTCTGTCACACAGCTGGCATTGCCGGGCCAGCATTATAAGTAATTCCACATACTGCAGTACCCATACTGCATGAAGCTAAAGCTTAGTTACTAGACTGCCTGCCTCACATGCACAAACCTCAAGGTTTCATCCCCGGTAGCACGTAAAACCAGGAGTGGTGTCGCCTGCCTACAGTCTAGCACTCAGGAGGTGGAGGCAAGAGGGTGAGAGTTCAAAGTCATTCTGGGCTACACAGCAGATTTTAAGCAGCTTGGGTTACAAAAGAGCAAAAGCAAAGTGAAACAAAAGTCATTTCAACTGGCCTCTGATTTCCTTAAGACAAGTTCAATTATTTGGTAAAGCCAGGTGAAAATGCTTCAGCTTTTGCGATAATGATTTAAATCGATTTTCAGAGTATCTGTAGTAATTTTCACTGGTATCAGCTGCCTTTTAGATTTTTTTCGCAACAGAATACATGATACGTGATATGAAAGTGCTATATGAAAAACAAAGTTTTGCTGATATGCTAGGTTTTTTTGGTTGCCGTTGGGTTTTGTTTGTTTGTTTTTGCTTTGTTTTGTTTTGTTTTGTTTTGAGACAGGGTTTCTCTGTGTCACACTGGTTGTCCTGACTCACTTTGTAGACCAGGTTAGCCTTGAACTCACAGAGATCTGCTTACGTTGTCTGCCTCCCTGAGTGCTGGAATTATGGGCATGAGCCACTGCGTCCAGCTCAGATAAGAGTTCTGTTTTGTTTTGTTTGTTTTTGGTTTTTTGAGACAGGGTTTCTCTATGTTATCTTGGCTGTCCTGGACTCACTCTGTAGACCAGGCTGGCCTAGAACTCACAGTGATCCGCCTGCTTCTGCATCCCGTGTGCTGGGATTAAAGGCGTGCACCACCATGCCCAGCTCAGATAAGAGTTTTTAAAGCATGGTATTTTGTTTCATTTTAATTTGTATTTTTTATCTTCAGTGAAGGGAAATATAGATCTGTATAGAGCATGTGGTCTATGACTTGTCTGTGTACATTTTTAATCTGTTCTCATAGTGAATTTCTGCTACTCTTCTTATTTACCTGTGTGGGCTGTTAATTCCTCTGTAGCTATCTTTATCTTGTTGCCTTTATGCACAGAAAAGTTTTCTAATTACAAAACAGAATGGATTAGACTTATTTATTTTTAAACTGTTCTGATGCTTTTTAAATTTTAATACAATGTGGCATGCTTACTGTGTGGGTCAAGTAAGTTTACCCAATTAATCACTTTTTTTCCTAGCAGATTTTTACAGTATTGAATATCTAATACTCTCTTCATTCACTTATCCCCCCACTTAGAGAATGACACTAGCATCGTCATCTCTATGTTCGTGTAAGTTATTGTTTTAGTATAAATAACTTGTATTAGACACTGGAAGTTTGTGGTACCTTCATTTATTATATATATATTTATGTGGAGCTAGTCTGTAGCCACACTCTTTTCTATTTCACAATGGCACTTTAACACTCAGAGTTTCAGTGTGTGGTGGTGGCCCACACCTTTAATCCCAGTAGTCGGGATGCAGAGGCAGGCGGGTCTCTGAGTTCAAAGCCAGCCTGATTTATAGGGTGAGTTCCAGGACAGCCAAGGCTACACAGAGAAACCCTGTCTTGAAAAAAAAGTATAGTTTCATGGTTTATTTAATAGGCAGCATGTGGGTAGTATACTCTCATTTCTATCTGTCTGTCTGTCTATCTATCCGTCTATCTATCTATCTGTTTATCAGCTATTGGTTTTTTGAGATAGGGTTTCTCTGTGTGTATTCCTGGCTGTCCTGGAACTCACTTTTTAGACCAAGCTGGTCTTACACTCACAGAGATCCTCCTGCCTTTGCCTCTCAAGTGCTGGGATTAAAGGCATCACCACTCAGCTTAATTTTAATTTTTTTTTTATTTTTTACAATATCTCACTTTCATGTTTTCTTCCACACGAATTATAGAATTGTCCAGCTTCAAACTTTCTCACTTGGGAATCTTTACACTTTGAGAAGAAATTATGGATTGACATATTTTAGTCTTCCCATGTAGGAGAATTCTGCATTAGTTTGTTATCCTCTTGTTCCCATGACCAAGCATATGACAAGCAGCAGCCTAGGAGGGGACTCATTCGTTTGAGGCGACAGAGCTTATCATGGCGAGGAAGACACGGTGACAGGAGCATTCGATGGCTGATCCTACTGTGATTACAGTCAGGAAGTGAGGTTGACACGAAGTGGGCCAGCACTATAAACGTATGCCAAGGCCTGCTCCTACTGACCCTCTTCATCCGATATCGCGCCACCTTCTCAAGGTTCCACAACCTTCTAAAGTGGTGCCTACTACCTGGACCAAGAGTGAAGATGTGTGAGCCAATGAAGACTATTTCATAGGCAAAACATAACACACACACACACACACACACACACATTTATCCACAGCTCTTTCACTTATCCATTAATATCTGTAGTTTTCTCCAATATAGGTTCAGTACATTGAGAACCTAATCCTATTTGCTTTTCTTTTTGTCTTACAAATGGCTTTTTCCTGTTGTATTTATAACCGGATGTCATTGTGACATGTGAAGGGTATAATATTGCTTTCACTTTCTACACAGAGTCTTTCCTGACCTTTGTTGTTAATCCTTGAGTCCTACGTGTTTTAGAAAATGGTGATTAATTTAATAGTAATTAATTGCAAACAAAAATATTCTTTCTTCTTTTTAAACAACCAAATGCCTACCTATATTTTCTAATGTACGAAACCCAGAATTTAGGACAATGTTAGGTAATTATCAAGGCTAACAGATAAATACATACCTTGATAACAACATTTGTAGTAATTCTCACTTAAGTTGTTTTTAAGTATACTTTTGGCTGCTGGTGAAATTGTCATGAAAAGCTTCTATTGTATAAAGAAAATATCCCGTTTGTTTGCATTAATTAAGAGGGATTTTGAAATCTGGTGTAGGAGGTAGATTTCAACAGATACTGTCCCATCATCTAACAAAATAAATACTCCTTGTATCTTCTGATCCGATGCTACCGACGTGTCATGTTAATAATGTGGTTATTAAATCATATACTTGAGAATACCTTATTTATTTGTAGTAGATTAAACCTTTACTAAATTAAATTTTGTAGCTTGTTGAAGACCTACATTTCACGGTATATTTTTCAGCTTTGTGTGTGTGTGTGTGGTAGATTTTTCCTAGGTTTGAGTTTCAGTCTTAAAAACTGACCTTTTTCTTTCCTCTATAAGGATTTTAATAGGTAAGAATGGTTTCTTCCTTGACAACTTACAAAGAGATACCAGTAAATTACTTGGCTCCAAATCCTTCCTTTGAAATACTGCTTTAAGGATTATATTGTTTTAAATAATTTATTTTTGCCCATATAATACCATTTCATTAATATTATCAAATTTTATCATATAGTGTGGGGTAGAATTTCTTTAAGTTTTAAGTACTTTCTGTGACACTTACCTTTGGGTTATAATTGTCACTCACAGTGACAAAATGTCGAAAACAAATTTTAAAGTGAGGAAAGACTCACGTTGGTTCATGATATCAGAGGTTTCAGACTGTGGTTAGTGGCTCTAGTGTGTCTGGGACTTGGTGTGGGAGAGAGATCATGACAAGGGGACACATGGTAGAACGAAGCTGCCCATCTTCTTTATGCCAGATACGGGAAGGAAAGCAAGGCTGGGCAAGCTTGGGGGCGGGAGCTTGGGGAAGGGGATGGATGGGGCGAGAGAGAAGACAGGGGCCAAGGATACCTTCAAGCTTACGATCCTCCTCCTAACTATGACATGTTCTCTGCAACTTTGTCTCACTGTCTCAGTTTTCTACCACCTCACAGCGCTCATTAAGCCGTGAGCCTGGCCCAGGGGTAATCCACTGATTAGGGCAGCGCGCTCACTCTCTATTTACCCACCCCTTGAAGGTGCTGCTCTGTGCTGCCGCGGAGACCACAGCCTCCACAGCTGAGCCTTTGGTGGATGTTTCAGATACGTATTGCAAGAATGTTGCTTTTTCTTTTCCTTCTTGCCTTACACGCATTTTGCCCCTCCCCCCCCCCCCCCACCGGTTAATAATAAAAACAGTTCTCGGAGTTTTAATTCTGTATTGTTTTTGATCTTCTCATTTTATTCAGGTTTATTTTTTCCTTCTTTCTTTGAATTTGTTTTGAGCTGACTTTACAGTTCATCTTTATTAAATTAGAAAAGCATCCAAGGCTAGTCATTGTAATTTGGAGTCCATTATTTATATTTTTAAACACCAGTAACTTTGACCTAGTTTCTTCTGTGGCCTAGTAATTTTCAGAGCAGTGCATTTTACTTTTTGAGACAGGGGTGTGACATTCTACACTCATGTTCTTTTCCCAGTTTCTTTTAATAGTTCATAAACATATGTTTCTTTTCCATCTTGGTCCAGCAGGCTTTGATATGTTTCTTTATATGTATACTGTGGAGAGGGGCTCAGGTAGGCTGGTCACAAATGTCTGTTTTGATTGCTGGCATTAGACAGCCTTGCCTCTGACACATGCTTTGCAGAAATTGCTTCAGTGTTATATTTGCTAAGCTTCTGTTTTGTTATAAAGGCGCAGTTATTGTTAAAGCGGTTTCATTCGATTTTATTATTAAAATTCTCTTTGTTCTCGAGTATCTTTGGCAGAGTTGTCTTGTCAAAGGATTTGACATCATGCTGGTGTCTTCCTCTGATCTTATATATCCTGTCACTGTCTGAGTTCCTCATCATTTTTTTTTTCTCAATTTTGAAGCAGTGTTTCAAAGTACCCTTGACTATTGTCAAAACAAATTAAAATTCTGCCTTATGGTTTAAAGTTTTTTTTTTTTTCTTATAGTCCTTATTTCTAAATTGAAAGTATTTCATAAGAAGGACTTTTCTCAGTTCCTGGTACTTTAGTAGCAAATACAGGGGACTGATATACACCAAATGAATTAGAATTAGATTAGTTATAACATGGGTACTTGAAGCTTAAAGGAAAACTGACACCACATGACAGACACAGCTAATAGTTCTTATCCAGTTTGAGGGTGTCATATTTGTATCATAGTATACATGTGGAGGCAGAGGACAGCAACCCATGGGGGGGAAGGAGCCAGTGGGTTCTGGGATCAAACTCAAGTCATTAGGTGTGGTGGCCATTCTAGTTAGGGTTGCTAACACCATGAACAAAATCAAGCTGGAGAGGAAAGGATTTATTTGGCTTCCACTTCTACATTGTAGTCCATCATTGAAGGACCTTAGGACAGGAACTCACACAGGGCAGGAACCTGTAGGCAGGAGCTGATGCAGAGGCCATGGAGGGGTGCTGCCTCCTGGCTTGCTTCCCACGGCTTGCTCAGCCTCCTTTCTTATAGAACCCAAGACCACGAGCTAAGGGGTGGCACCACCTACAATGGGCTGGGCCCTCCCCCATCAATCACTAATTAAGAAAATGCCCAACCACTGGATCTAATGGAGGTATTTTCTCAGTTGAGGTTCCTTCCTTTCAAATGAATCTAGCTTGTGTCAAATTGTCATAAAAATAGCCAGGACAGTGTCACATGCTTTTTCCTGCTGTGCCACACGACTGATGCAACTACTTATGTGGTGAAGGTTCCATAATCAAATATTTTAATACACACAATCTTTCATTTTAAATTTTAACTTATGTATATATGTGAGTGTGGCAAGGTTTGTGCACATGTGAATGAAGGTACCCATGGGGTCCAGAAGAGGGCATTGGATCTCCAGGAGCTAGGGTTACAGGCAGTACTGAGCCCCCCTATGCTAGTGCTGGGAACTGAACTTAGGTCCTTTGTAAGAGTGAAAAAATGCTCTTAAGCCCTGAATCGTCTCTCTTGCCCCCAATGCACATAATACTGCGGAGTGTTCTGAGTTATAAGTCAGAAGTCTTTGGAAGTACTGAAAGATACAGTATATAAACTGTTTCACCTTAAGATAGCACAAATCTTGCTTTTCTTATCAGTGTTTGAGAGAAGCTTGACTTTCTGATGACAAGATACAGAAAAAGTACACACTTTCTGTAAGCAAGTGTGAGTATTACTAACCCTTCCTTTATTTGAAAACAAGTTACAGTGGGTTTTGCAGTATTTGCTTCTAAAATTACTTGCGCCCATGAGGGTCCCATTCTTTCAGGTTTCTTTATCAATAGCAGCTAACCAAAGGGCAAACACTCATTTCATTTCTTCGTTGCATTTTTATTTTTTTTTCTTCGTTGCATTTTTAAATCAAAGCTAAAGTAAGAGAGAGGGGCCTAATTTGCAGATCACTAACCCAAGGACACACTAAATGCTCAGAACTCAGCCAGTTGCTAATAAAGACCCGTCTTTTTTTTTTTAATTTATTATAAGTTATTCAGATTACATCTTGATTGTTATCCCCTTGCTTGGGGAAGTGATCATATTGGAGGCACCAGAGTTCATGGCAGAGGCAGTCCTTGCTCTCCCCACAATCGCGGAGAATGAGCTGTCCCATTGGGTAGATCCGAACAGAGGGTCTAGGTTTACCTCACACAATGTCCTTGGTTGGTACAACAGTTTGTGAAACCTCCCCTGGGTCCATATCTGCTGGCCTTAATGGTCTCCTTGTGGGGTTCCTGAACCAGTGCTTTTTAGCAGGACTAACAGCTGATGTCACTTCTTTTTCCAGTTTCTGGGTCCTGGTGACTCTGTAGTAGGACAAATGCAAGAACCACATTGCTGTCTCCTGGGATCTTTGTATCACCATCATGGGCGATTGCTCTATTTGGGAGCAGTCCTTCCCCCACCACCTTGGCTCCTCGTGCCCGAGTGTGGCCATTCTTTTGGGAAAAGATGGGGCAATGCTAAGGATGGATACAGGTGCTTAAAGGTGAAAACAATTCTGGTGTTTTCAGAAATAGTTTCTGTGGACGCATCTCAGGTTTCTAGTTGGTCCAGATATAGAAAATTTACATGGTGGTACTTGGCTTTTTACAAATACCTTATGAAGACTTAAGAGTCTTCTCTATCACGGTACCCCTGAATGAATTCTAGTGCTCGGGGCCTGTGGGTGATATCCCAAGCAAACGTATTTCCATGGCACTATTTGCATTGTGCTCTGTTGATGGCTGGGCAGACAGAGAGGCAGGTGGGCTTCTGGTGGTAAGAACAGGGATTTCGACGTAATTCATCCTGGGATGTTTATATTCTTAAAGTCAGGAAGCCGAGGATTTGGGGAGGGAGGAACCCATCAACTTCGCATATTTATTTCTAACTCTCCATTCCCAAAGTCCCAAAGTCCCGGAGATGGACACAGTCACTCCCAAGTGGTTGCATCCTGGTTGATAGGTCAACTGAGGTCATAGAAATCAGATTGTGAAGTGTGATATGACATAAGCTTTGTAAGAGAGGACCAGGGAGCTTGAAGAAAAGAGGTCCTTGAATCGGGCCCATTATGTTGGGGGGAAATGGAAGGTACCATGACATAAGAAATATCATGTACATAAGTAACTTTATGATCAAGAGCACAGAAGCCAGGATAGAGAACGGAACGGGAGCAGGCAGAGAGTTCAGAAAGGATCTAACACCGGAAAGCTCTGTGAGTCAGTCAGTGGCTGGTTCTTGTACTCCATTCTCCTGGAGCTGAAGACTAAGATGCTGTCAAGACTGGATGCTCACCCTACATATGCGTGTCTCACTAGATGGTGGTGATCAAGTGCTGGACTGCTCTGGTTACCATGCCGACGGGCTAGTCAGCCATGGTAGGATGTCTGCACCCAAGGGACCCTCAGTAAAGATGATTCCTTTGTGAAAGTTTCTCTAACATGTTTGACTTCATCCTTACGAGAAAAGGCTGTTAATGTAACACCTTTATCGTACAAGCATTAGAACATATTTTAAAGCATATGAGGATGCATGAAAACATCTGAAGATACGTCTAGAGTTTGCCCAACATGAACTAATTGCTAGCGCGTGCCAATTTGTATGAAGTATTCTCTTAGCACCTGAAAATAATGTTTGGTGTTTCTTCAGATTTATTCTCACTTCTGCTGACATCTGCTGCGGGCCTCACGATTTTCATTCTGTTCTCTGATTTTCAAGATATATACCGTGGAATGGAGGTACGTGGTGTACAGCATCTGTTGTGACTCAGCGGTGCCAAAGCTGTGCTCGTGCTGCAGTTTGCAAGTCAATCATTACTCTGTTCTCTCCAACCCACTAGACACTATGAACTTTCAGGTTTTTTTGGGAAGAGAAGATATTTCTCTATCTCACATGCATGTTCATATTAATAGTGTCATCATTTTAGCACGGTTAAACTGTTCATGCCTAAAATATTGTTTGGGACTAGTGATATTACACGGTAGATAAATATGCCTGTTCCCAAGCCTGATGACCAGAGTTCCGTCCCTGGGGCCCACATAGTAGAGAGAACCAACACCCATAAGTTGTCCTGTGACTTCTACACGTGTTTTGTGGCATGTATGCCCCCCACGCGCATGTAGGTGTATATGTACACGTGCGTACTAATTAAAGAAATGTAAAAAAAAAAAAAACTTTCTTGTTCAAAAACTTGTCTTATATTTTTGGTTGTGAGCCTAGCCTTTAATGGCTGAGCCATCCCTCAATCATTTGGAGGCGGGATACTGTCTCTGACTCTGTTGCCTGCCTTTGGATCCCTTTCCCCTAGCTGGACTGCCTTGTCAGGCCTCAGTGGGAGAGGAAGCACTTAGTCCTCCTACGACTTGATGTGTCAGGGTGGATTGGTACCCATGGGGTGGGGGGTGGGTGGGGAAGGCTCAGCTCTGAGGAAAAGAAGGAAGGAGTGGGGGAGAGAGATGTGAGGTTGGCACTGGGAGCAGAGAAAGGGGGTCTGCAATCAGGCTGTAAAGTGATTAAATAAGTTAACTAATGAAGAAAGATGGAAGAAAAACTTTGTCTTATCATACATTAACTCAATGAAATTAATGCACTAATATGACAATTTTCCAAATTTACCTATTTAAAACAGTAAAAAAGAAATCCCTTTAAATGTAATTGCAAAAGGAAAGGGTTGGGAAAGCCTTGTAGGAGCAGGAATTGGCTTTGGAGAGTCTTATCGGAGTGGCCATCATTTGCTCTAGAACACACTAGTTTGAAAGTAAATTCATTGGGAAGTTATTAAAGCTATTCTAGGACCCAGCCATGTGAGAGATGTCTAGAAGAGAAAGGAATGCCTTGCTTGTGGTTCTGTTTTGAAGACTAACCATTCTTCACTGCCACGTAACCCATAATTCAAAGGGATATAAAAGCAGAGCGGGGAGAATATGAGAAGAAATTCCTTTTTTTTTTTTTTTTTTTTGTCTTTTTCTTTCTTTCTTTTTTTTTTTGTCTTTTTCTTTCCTTCTTTTTCTTTTTCTTTTTCTTTTTCTTTCTTTCTTTCTTTTTTTTTTTTTTAACAAGATTTCTCTGTGTAACCTTGGCTGCCCTGGACTTGCTTTGTAAACCAGGCTGCCCTCGAACCCACAGAGATCCGCCTGCCTCTGCCTCCTTGAGTGCTGGGATTACAGGCGTGTGCTGCTGTTCCCAGCCATAGAAGAAATTCTTACTGTCACTGTGGCTGCCAGGAGGGCGTTATGGAAGGAACATGGGTTGGTGTGGGTCCAGCCACACAGGTGAGACCTTGCTAGGTCAGGCTGTTTTCTGAGGGGCCTCAGCACCAGGAGAAAGGCCTGTTGCTTTTCCGTGAATGACTTGGGTCTGGCAGTGTGAAGAACATGGGGCGGCTGGGATGAAAATCAAAGCAAGGCTCGCATGACGGAGCAGGCAGGTGCTGTGCCGCCAAGTGTAGAGAGCAGACTAAAAAAGGCAGGCACACAATGCAAGGCAGCCAGCACGCTTTGGACTTTGTGCCAAAATAACAGACACTGGAGGTCCTTTGGAAGGACATCTCAAACAGATTAATTAAAGGAGGCCAGGAGAACAAAGCAATGGAGAGATGGGGAATGAAAACTCACGAGATTCCCTCTATATCCCATGACCTACGGAGCTGCAGAATGTGCTCGGGTCAGGAGCAGAAGCTAAGTAAGATGCTGCTCTGCATAGCTCAGAAGTCGAAGTAACAGAAGTCCACTGTTCAAGTGAATAATTCCAGACAAGAGCATTCCCAGGCTGGGGACAGAAAAGAGCCTTCCTCGCTAAGGTGGAAGCAGCTGAGATCTGAGTGGGCCAGAGTATATGACCCAGCTTCTCCAAAGCCAACGTGCTGCTCCTCAGAGCCCAGGTAGAAGCTGTCTCCACTCGGGGAAAACAAACGACCATGCAGTGCCTTGAACCAGCCCATCCCAGCATATGGATGAAAACTTGAAGCAGAGTGAATAGAGCAGTCAGTCGTTCTCAACCTCCCTAAGGCTGCGACACTTTAATACAGTTCCTCACGTTGTGGTGAACCCCCCCCACCACCACACACACACACCAAAAAAGTATTTCGTTGCTATTTCACAACTGTAATGTTGCTACTGTTATGAATTGTAATGCAAATATTCGACATGTAACCCAAAAGGGGTCACAGCCCACAGGTTGAGAACCACTGGGCTGGACACGATAGGAGTAGAAAATGCTGTGCTTATAGACCTCAGGCTCCTACACGTTCAATCAGACTTCGTGGGTTGGAAAGGGGGCTGTATAGCTCCCCATTCACTCTGGGTACAGCTCTCACATCTAATAAACAAACATGCTCAGTGGTAAGCCTGTGACCCTGTAATCTTCGGACAGACTGTTAGACTTGCATGAAGCGGGTAGATTTGAGTCCAGTAACATTTGTTCGACACATCACACTTAATCAAAACAAACCTAATCTTCTTTTTTTTTTTTTTTAAACAAACCTAATCTTTTGTCCTGACTTATGAGTTTTACCCAAAAGTCAATTTTGCTGGAGGGGAAAAAAAAAAAAAAAAAAAAGCAATGAATTCCAAGTAAATTGTGCTTTAGAAGAATGAAAAACAGGGAGAATTACAGAAGAACGATTTAATTTCCCACCCTCTCCTCTGGGTTTTTTTAAAGCATGAAGAGGGCCACATGAGCTCCGAAGTGTCCTCTGCTCCACTGTATAAGGTATCTTCCCAATGCCCCTGACAGTCACCACCAGGCCATCAGGCTGTGGAGGGAACACAGGCCAGGATGAGCCCATTTTAATTTAGGTTTCTGTCACCTGAGTCAGTCCTTGGCCAAGACATGCTACCCGACCGTCAGCTTTCCTATCTGCAAAGCAGAGGAAACAGTACCCACCCTCCGCCCTCACGGTTATTACAAACACAGAATTCCAAAGAGTAGGGAGCGTGTACCTTTTCAAAATGTCAAGAGTGCAGCGTGTAACGGTGGCGCCTTCTTTTGCACCCAGTTCATCCCAACTATCACATCCTGGAGAGTTTCAATTCTGGTGGCAGCCTTTGTCCAGTTCTGCGTGGCCTTCTTTGTAGAGGTAAAGTATACAGCTCCTATGCTCTTTGTTTGTTTGCTTGTTTAGGTAGTATGTAAATTCAGGGTCTCGCTCTCAACATGCATACGCTGTGTACAGCAACTGCTTTGGTCCCCCTAAAGGATTAGTAAGGCTTTTTTTTTTTTTTTTAAAGACTGCATGATCCTGTTAAGAAGTATTCTTCGGAGAATAGCTTATGATTCTTCGAAGGCTGCTGCAAAATATTCCTGGCATCTTTCTCCATGGAACACAAAATGACAGTTCAGCTCCAATGCTTGTCACAAGGGGTGCTGTGTTTGCTCCTTACTATTTTCAATAGTGTGGAGGGAGGCCCGGTGGCCCCGCAGCTCTGAAACTTAAGGAGACCTTTAGAGAGTGAGGCAGCATCTTCAGGAGGGCGCCTCTAGTTGTCATCAACTGCGAGCCTTGTGAAGGCCTTCCCTGTGAGCGTTACTCTTCTTCTGACTGTCAGTGAATGACTCACCCACGGAGTAAAAGGCTTGGGTAGTGCTTTTTAGAGAAATTTAAAAACAGATGACTCTTGATGTTCTGAGGAGGAAAGGGCCAACCAAATTGTGTACGTGTGTGTGTGTGTGTGTGTGTGTGTGTGTGAAAGAGAGAGAGAGAGAGAGAGAGAATTTTGTATATTCTTTAATTCAAGAATTCCACCTTTACATCAAATTTTACAAATATCACAAAATGAGACAGGAAAATTTTAAGTCCTACTTGCATGAAGATATCCATGACATTGTTATCTACAGCAGCAAAAATTTTGATTCAAACACTGCACCTAGATGCTTCTACCGCAACTTGAGGAAGTGTTGTAGCCTTTAAAGATAAGATGGCTATAGCTCTTATGTCAACCACAAAAAGCTATCTTAAAAGATGCAATTACACAAAAGTTGTGTATGACACAAAGTCTAGCTTAAACAGACTAATGTACAATGCAAAACTGGATCCATTCTATTGTTGTTTGTTAAAACTGTGTAAGGAAAGAATAGGAAACTCAAAAGGATGGGAAACAAAACAGTTGTAAGGGCCTAGAGAGACTGTGCGATTGTGAGTGCTTGCTGCTCTTGCAGAGGGCCTGATTTTGGTTCCCAGCAAGCAGACAGCTTACCACCCCGGGTAATTCCAGGTCCTGCTCATCTGACACCGTCTGGTGTTTGCAGACATTCGCATGCATAAAAACATAGCTCCCCACACTAATATGCATAAATCAAAATCAAAATTTAAAGTGTATTTGATTGCTCCAGACTAACCTATTCAATCAACAATACTTGGCGTTTTGTATGTGGCAAAGTGGTGGAACTCAGCTTTGGATGTCTTTGTTTCCCTCCCCTTCCCTTCCCTCCCTCTTTTCCCATCTCTTCTTCCTTTTATTATATTTTATTATTTTTTTGATAGGCGGTATGTTATTGTTCGTTTGAACCCCCTAGTGAAAGACCTGCTAAGTGAATCCCTAGCCAGGCTTTCACCAGGTAGTCTGCTGAAATGAAAGGCTTCAAGTTTCCAGCAGGTTTCTGTGCCTTGGAAGCATCTCAGCTTCCAGGGGAAACAGCAGCAGCAGCAGCAGCAGCATTTCACTCAGCAGAGAGGAAGCCCAGGGTCCCTGGCTTCCAGCGCTCGCTCGCTGACTGGAGGGGGCTCACTTGCATAAGCACATGATTTCATTGTCCTCCCTCTGCTGATTTTTCAGGATGCCATCCTTCAAAACAGGGAGCTGTGGCTGTTTATAAAGAAAGAATTTGGATTCTACTCAAAAAGTCAGTATAGGATCTTGCAGAGGAAGCTGGCGGTAGACTCTACCTGGCCTCCCACGAACAGGACCGATTATGCAGACATCGGCAAAAACGGGTTCTATATCAACCGAGCCTATGAAAGCCCAGAAGAGGTCCCCAGAGGGAAGCTCAGACTGGGCGGGCAAGCTTCAGAACAGCACTTCTGGACCAGACTGTAGCCCGAGTTCCTGCCATGCCTGTTCCACAACATCCCCCCCGCCCCCAAACAGACATCCCGGAGAGGAGAAAACTGCATAACCTTCTCTCTCCATCTAAGCACCCAGCGCACTTCAACACACCCAGCCGTGCGGCAAAGAACTTCACATACATTATCCTTCACTAGCAAGAGAGGAAACTGCAAGTCTCGGATCACCATGTTAATAAGCCGCATTCACGCTAGGTTGTTCCAAATGCATCGCTCTCATGCAATGAAATCAGACGTACGGACATCAGATGAGAATGCTAAATGAGGAAGCGTTTGGTGTTTGAAAGTTTTTTTTTTCTACTATATCAATTGGTGTAAGGCGCCTTAATCTCACATTAATTTGTGAAGCACATTCACCACATATCGTGGCCCAGCATCACTCAACTGCTCCCGTTTTGCGTCTTTGCTATGGCTCCAATAGAGAAACAAGAAGAGTCATTCTGCCCTAACTGCACAGGAAGCCAGAGTTGTGTGGAAGTGGAGGATGGTGGAGATGGGTGCTAACCACTAATGATCATCGTATGGGCACTGCTAAAATGTAAGCGAACCGCACCGACTTTGTACGTTTCCAGAGTATATTTCAAGGGGCCGGTGGCCCTCACGGTTCAGAGTAAAACAAAAATAACAAAATAAACTGTTCAAATGTGTTTTTCACTTCCTAAGGTATGTTACCTTCATTATTATTATTATTATTATTATTATTATTATTATTATTATTATTATTATCATCATCATCATCATCATCATCATCATCATCATCATCATCAATACACAAAAATATCAAATTTTAACCCTAAAAGCTTCCCTGAAGTCATTATTCATTGATCGACTTAAACGTCTAAGGAAGGGACCAGTGGTGATTTTTATCCATACGGTGGGAATCTACGTGCTTCTACGCAATCCATTTCATCGGTTTAACTACCCAAATCATCATGGATGTTCGTTAAGGACCACAGAAGGATACATGCTGTACGCTGCCTTCTCTACCCAAGTTGTGTCGCCCTCGTTGTGAGCTGGAGAGGACCGACTTCTGGAGACCATTTGAAATTAACTAACTACTAGGTTTTTTTTTTTTTTTTTTTAAATACCAAGTCTAACTTTGCTAATCCAACAGGCCTTTCACAATCATAGACAAGTTATCAGGTGAACCCCATGGATATCAACTATGTGGCTAAGACCACAGTGCATGGCTTCACTATGTTAGCTATTGGTTTACCACTCTGAAGTCTTTAGATTTCAACGTTTTAGGAAACTATGGCTGTAAAGGGCATTATGAACACTGTTCCTCAGACCAGCAGCCCCAGCGTGCATATGTATAAAAACAAATATACTTGCCTTCAAGCTCTTTTTGTGTCCAGAGGTGATTAGAGAGTGATAATATTGAATGTCCAACTTACTGGCTGTAATGATTAATTTTCACTGTCAACTTGATCGTAAGAGAGACCTCTCTGGTCGTCTAGAAGGTGTTTCTGGAAGTTTTACTGAGGTGGGAAGACCTGTCCAAAATGTCTGTGGTACCATCCATGGCCTTGGTCCCTGACGGAAGAAAAATGAGAAAGGATGCTGGGAGCCAGCATTCCTTTCTCTCACGTCATGATTGTGGACATGGTGTGGCCAGATGTCTCACACTTCTGCCAACATCCTTTCCCAGGCGATGGGCTGCAAGTCCTCTAAAACTGCAAGCCAAGGAGACCCACCCCTCTTCTCTTAAACAGCTTCTCTTGGGTATTTAGTAACAGCAAAACCAGCAGAATTCAAACTCTTTGTGAAAAGATTTCAGGGCTGAAGAGATGGCTCAGCAGCTGAGCACTGCTGAGGAGCAGTTTGGATGCCAGTGCCTGTTGGGGACAGTAGGCCGTATGGCCAATGTTCAGCCATCTTGTCCAAGCCTGCCATAAGGCATGGGCACCTGCAAGGGGTGTGGGACAAGGTATCACAGGGCGAGGACCCAATCATCTGACTGAGTCTCCTGAAAAGTAAACCTGATTGCAAAGAGGTTGATGTTGAAAACTGTCTTGTTCGCTGTATGTTGGGGATGCCCACAGACAGCAGATCAGGACCCCCCTCTCCTCCTCAAAAAGACATCTTGACAGGCCAATCTGGTCCTAGGAGGATCAGGTCAATGTTTCCCACCTCTAGTTAATGCCCGCTCTCTCTGGGGACCAATGCTCATCCATTTATATAATGGATCCATCTACCTCCTCTTTTAATAAAGGGAGGAAGCGCCCATGTTAAGTAGCCAAAGAGTCTTGCAGCTCCATCTCTTGGGGGGCGGTCTGAATGACACCTCTTCAGGTGCACATGTGTGTGCACATACACATAAAAAAACCCTGTTTTTGTAAAACCATGTTAGCTTATGAGTTTTTAAAAGTATAACCTTAAAACTTTAGAAGCAAAAGTTTCCTTTAGCTGACAGTCCTAGTCAGTCATTTCACTCTTAGAGTGAACAGATTCAGTGATACAATTTGACATTTAGATAACACACTTTATTTGTTATATGTACATTTTCAATAAAGATACAGACTTTTCTTTCCTAGTATTACCATCAACCTATCACCGGATGCAATAAGCTTTACATTTCATTGTTTGGAACATGGTAGAGTTGAACCCCATTGCTGACTGTTAAAAACATGCCCAGACAACATTTCACAGAGTTGGGGAAGTGGCTGATCCAAGTACAGGCTGCACCAATTGTGTGGGCATCGAGCAGCTACAGGACAGCAAGCCCAGCTAGTCTGAGCTGCCCATCCTAAGGCTCGCCATTGTTTTTTTATGGCACACCAAGGCTGCAGAAGCCTCATGCAACTGATAAGGTAATGAACCCATGAATTAAAAAGTGCATTTCTGACGTTTCCTTTCACTGTGTTGCTTATCTTCGGGAGTGGGGCTGTCAGAGGTCTCTAAGAAGGTTTGGCTTGAAGCCCCTGGAGGCTTTTGGCTCTGAGTTCTACTGTTCCCTGGCCAGTCAATCCACCTAATTCTGCCCTGCTGCAACTTGGTTTGCCCTCTGTAAATATCTTTTTATTGAGGAGTCCACATTCTAGGGGAACCCGGCTGCTGCAGCTGGGCTCAACTTAACAGGACAGTCCTAGAAAACTGCATATACTTTGCTAGTTGGGAGCAGACATCTGAATTCGGGGTAAGAGCAACCTCATGCCTTCCCAGAAGGTCAAGTTGGTGGGGGCGGGGGTAGGGGGAATGGAGCACAAGTTTGTGGGTTAGAATGAGTATGCCTGTTATGGAGAAGTAGAGACAGGGGTCTCTAGGGCGGAGTGGCAGCACGTACTTCTGTCACCATTACTGTTGCCCACCCCTATTAGCTTGAGTGTTGCTATCGCCAGAGTAGAATAAGTTTAAAAGGAGTGAGGTTTCCACTGAGTCTTGGGCAGTTACTTTACCATATTCTATCACTTCCTACCTCGCCCCACGTGTTTATTGACATGTTTTCCTTATTGACTGACATGATTTTGATAATGGTACAAAAAGGATGCCAGGCTGGCTGTGTGTGTTTTATGAAGGCGACGCTCTGTAAGGCCTTCACATTACCTTCATGTAGAAGGACTTACCTTCCACCTTTCCTGGCCTGCTGGTACCAAGAATCCCACAGAAATGGTATTAAAAGGTGGTTTAATTCAACACATAATCAATAAAACAAAAGAATAAAATAATGGAATTCCTTGACTTACAGTAAAAAAAAAAATCTTTAAGGGGATATGGGATTTTTGTGTTATAAATATAGCACTTTACATCAATATTAATGATCACTTGCCAAGGCTCAAAGGTCAAACCACTGAGCTACTGTGCAATCTAGAGGGAACAATTTAACTCAATAAAAAGACAGCCCATTGCTGATCACTGACTCCAGTAAAGCAAATAGGTTCTAGGGAGCTCACTGGGTCTGAAAGTCCAGCACAAAGCCAGGAGATGGCTCAGTGAGCAGAGCATGTAACAGGTAAGCAGGAGGCCTCGGGTTTAGATCCCCAGAGTCCATGTGGAGGTTGACTGGACAGTGCACTTCTGTAACTCTAGACCTCCTACAATGAGATGGAAGCAGAGACAGGAGCCCAGGGGCTAGTTAGCCTGCCATAAGCTGCGAAGGACAACATAGCCTGCCTCAATATAATTAAAAGTTAAAAGGGTGGAGACCAAAGACTGACACCCAAGGCTGTCGCTCCACACACACACATCATTTATAAGCACTCCACACATATGCATACACAAAGCCTCTCCCACCCTCTTCCCATAGTGAGGGTACTACCTCAAATGCTGTGTCATCCAGAGATCCTTTATTGCCTCACCAAATCAGGAGCATATGCAAATGGTTCTCCACCCTGGCAAAAATAGCTATCCTTAGGGGAAAGAAAAACAATATTTACAGAAGAAGATAAAATGTGATCTTAGTTTTGTTAAGAGCCTCAGCTGGCTCGATCAAAAGGCAACTGTTTTTTTGTTCAAGCTGCCACGGCAAATCTGTACTAGTGGGGGAAAAACTTTTCTTGGCTCAACGATAAGATTAAAATCAGCAAGCAATTTATTGCAGAGTCTGCCATCCATCATGGGGCTCAGGAGCAATAATGATGCCTTCAAAATAAGTGTTCACTGCAGGGTTTTACTTTCTCCTCACAAATGTCTTCAATTCCAATCTCTTCAATTAACCGCTAATATTTGGTTCTCCCTCTCTTTGGAAACAAGCCAAGGAATGTAAAGACATCAATGGCAGCGGCCACCACCCCAACGGTGCTTATTGCTCGGTTGGCCTAAAAGGAAACAAAAAACAAACAAATAAGAAAGGAAAACAAACAGACAAACAAACAAACACACTCGCGTCTTATTCTAAAGATGTCAGTGTTGTCTTGAAGCTTCGGTTTGTTTCGTAAACCAAGGACCTAATTTACTGTGCAATGAATGTATTTAAAGTCCAAGGTCAAAATGTGAATACAATTATCATCTTTATAATTGTGCAAAAGATGCAAGCACACAGTTTTCTATTCCTGACACTTAAAGCACTTGCCAGTGTCTAAGGTCATCATGAACAGGGGTCCTGCTTGCTCATTGCAGTTAGCTGGTGAGGCAGCGAGTGCTTACGCTCTTCTGTAAAACTTGGAAGGCGTAAACAACCAGTTCTGTTGCCCACATCGTGCCACCTAGGCGTTTACATGTAGGTCAAAGCTACATAGATGCATGCTGTCTCTCCAGCAGCCGCAACACAGTGTGATCTGTACTAAAATAAGGTGTCTGTACGTCTGTGTGTCTGTATGCCTCTGTGTGTGTGTGTCTGTGTGTTTGTTGTGTGTTATCTGTGTGTGTGCCTCTGTGTGTATCTGTGTGTTTGTGTGTGGGTGTGCCTGTGTTTGTATGTCTGTTTCTGTGTGTGCCTGTGTATCTTTGCATGTGTCTGGATGTGTGTGTGTGTGTGCCTGTGTCTGTGTCTCTGTGTGTGTCTGTATGTCTCTGGGTATGTGTTTCAGTGTATATGTGTTTGTGTGTGTCTGTCTGCCTGCCTATGTGTGTATGTGTGTGTCTCTCTCTGTGTCTGTGTGTGTGTGTGTCTCTCTCTGTGTGTCTGTGTGTGCATGTGTCTCTCTCTGTGTTGGTGTGTGTGTGTCTGTGTGTATGTCAGTGTGTATATGTGTGTGTGTCTGTGTGTGTGTGTCTGTTTTTAACTAAAGAAGGCCTTCCTGACTCAGCACCTGTGTGAATTCGTACTCCAACTTCTTGTGATGATCAACTATCTCCTGTAAGCTGAAATAAACATTTTATTTACCCTACCCTTAAACAACGTTTTATTACAGGAAACTAGGTACATTTTAAGAAGAATCAATATTAATAAACTAACAAGTTGAATTGGTTTTTATGCAGACAGAATAAGCCATTCTCAAGCTCAGGTGTCCATAAAAGACTTCAGGCAGTCATAGCCATTAGAGCAGTAATTGTTATAATGACGAGGGTAGCTAATGAATACTCATGGTTCTCCTGGCACTCAGTTAATATTTGCCTTGCACCATCATGGGTTTGAGAGCAATTTTATGACTGAAAGGGTCCTATGCAGATACTTTGGGGTCATCACAGACCTAGAAGACAACAGTCAGTCTCCGGGATTCAAGAGTCACGGCTTTCAAATAAAGCAAAAACATTATTGTCAGATATCTGGGGACACCTGGCCAAGGAAGGCCACAGTTGATAGCTCCCTCTGATTAGCTCACAAGCTTTTACCATGGAGCCTCCATGTACATATTTCTGAAACACGGTACTGGCTCCCTCACTGCTGCTCCCCTGTTGCAAACCAGCAAGACAGAGGCATGTAGAAGGAGCATGTACTCCATGCACTGACAACGTAATGTTCACTTCGTTGTGTGAGCCTACAGTCGGAAGGGAGTGGGCCTAGGACTCCGACCCTTTGCCTTTCCTAGTCAGCTAAGGGAGTGTCAGATGAAAGACTGAGCAGATCAAATTGGGCATGTTGGTGGGTGGGGGCATTGATGTAGGAGGGCCCAGCCCACTGTGGGCGGGCGGTCCCATTCCCTGAGCAGGTGGATCTCAGCTGCATAACAAAGCTAGCTAGGTATAAACCAGCCCGTGAGCCAGAAATCAAGTAGTCTGCCTTGCTGTACATCTTTGATATGAGGTGAGCTCTTTGATTGGAGATAACGTTGTATAAAAACAAAACAAAACAAAACACGTGGGACTGTCTCCAAGCAGCACCTGCTTCCTTTCCTGCCCCTGCGTCCCTCAGTAAGATTCTTCTGGTCATTACAACAGAGTGAAACTAGAACTTTGCCTCTGCCCAATGCCCAGTTGGTGGAGAAAAGGATCATGTAACAATGTGGCCTTACCTGACAAATCCTATCTTCTTCTGCAATTTTACTTTTACTTATCTGGTTGTTTTATGAGTATTTTAGCTATAGTCTTTAATAATCAACAGCCTCAATTATTCGCCAAAAATATCAAAAGGTAACCAGACAAGGAAATGCTGTGTACAGAAACTTCCCAGGAATATTAAAGAGGAAGGTCAAACGCTAATGGCTGTGACTTAAACCTAATCCTAATAATGTGTACCCAAGGTCTGACCCAGGGAAGCGGGGTGGGAACTGAAAACCGTGAAAGTACAACAGGCATCAAACAGAGTCAAGTGGCAGCAGGTTCCAAGCCTGGGAAAATGGCAGCATGTTGGGGGCAGGATGGCCCCCCAGCCACACGCCAGGCTAACTGACTAGGCATCTCTCAGCCTTTCAGCTCCCCGGAAGCTGAGGTATTGGAGAAATCTCATAAATGGGAGGCTTTGAGAAGGGATATGCAACCTCATGGCTGAGTAGAAATCATTGTAACAAAGCCCCTCCCAGTAGTGTAAGAGCGCCTAGTTCCTGCAGATCCTGAACACTCTTTTATCTCATGTAACCCGGACCGGTTGCTGTGGAAGTCTTGGTTTATACGTAAACATGTTTTTGTTTTAATCACAGGTGTGAGATATGGGGGCTGCTCTGCTTTGTCCACAGCTGATAACTGCCTCCTAGTGTGGGGGTGTGGTCTTGGTCGGTAGGGATAAAAGCCAGAAGTGGGGGGGGGGGGCGCTAATGGCTCCAAGAAAGAAGAAGGCTGTTGATGCTCCCCTTGCTGCCCCCGGTGGCTGGTTTTTAAAATATGTTCAATGTGCCATATAGGTCTGAGTCTTAGTCGCCTTTTCAAGAAGAAGCAACTTTCTGGAGGTTAATGGTTTTTAAACTATTTGGACTTCTTAAGCGTAAAGAGTAAGAGTA
Organism: Acomys russatus; assembly: GCF_903995435.1. NCBI lineage: Eukaryota > Metazoa > Chordata > Mammalia > Rodentia > Muridae > Acomys > Acomys russatus. The sequence continues at coordinate 13,748,130 of NC_067144.1, read as the reverse complement.
ACACTTTTGTATGTATTTTGAACAAACCCTTTTATTCTCTCACGTCACCTTAATGATCCTTGGGTTAAGTCCTCAGAGATGGAGCTGCACTGGCTTGAGGACAGGCCGGGGAAAGGCAAGTGGGGTAAACACTCACCTGGTAGGCAACCTGCTAGAACATTGCAAGCTAGTACTGGAAATCTACAGGACTGAAGTATTACAGGATTCAGATACTTGGATGTCAGTTAATACGTTAAAAGTCATTTAGGAGCTCGGTGAGTTAAATATCACAACACTTCTTTAAAAACCAGTATTGTAAAGAAATAGGAAAACTTTATCAACCCACTGATCAAGACATGAATTGGTTGGCTGCTATTCCCCACTGGAAAAGAACCTACTAATGAATACCTATTCAGCCTCCTTTTTGCTACCTTATTTCCAGCACATAGGGTTTGAGATTTCTGGACGGGGAAGTGATGGAAAGTATGATTAAGTGGAGTCAGTAAGACTGACAGGAGGCTGTGGACTGGATGCTACTTCAAGTCCCTTCTAGCCCAACTTTCAAGATGTCCCTGTTTAGTCAGTTTGGTTTCTAACTTGCTGTATTTTTTAAGTGCCCTTCCCTGCCCTTCAGTGTTCCCACATTTTCTTCTTCTTCACATTTTGGTTGAAGGACAAAAACATTATTGTAACAGATGGAATTTTCTCACTGTGAGACACTTCTCTCATCTTGAAGGAACCAGCCCCTCCTCCTCCTTAAGGACCCCCATTAAGGCCAAAGTCTGGGGGAATGTACAAGCTGGCCTACCCAGTCCTCCCTTAAGGACCCCCATTAAGGCCAAGACCTGTAAATCTCCTCTGCTTAGAGAATCCAGCTTGTCCCAAGTAGAACTAGCAGCCAGTTTGTGTTTAAAGATAATAAAGAGACCAGATTGACCCAAGGACAACCACCTGTGTTACAGCTTGTGTTTAAAATTTTCCACTACCCCAGAAATGTACTTACCTCTCCCCAACTAGGAAAGTCCCAATGCTGGTCTATTAACTAATCAAGTTTCTCTGATAAGTTCTACTTCTGTAAAGGGTATAAAAAGCCCCCCATGCCTCTGCTTCTCAGGGTCTCCAACTCAAAAGATTTTGACAGACCCCATCACATCCTATGCGTTTGCACTGACAGCGGACTCCGTCTCTCAGTGGGAACTCTGAGAATAGAGTAGAGATCTCTGTGGTGGTCTCAGTCTTACAGTCTCCTAAAGAAAACTCACCTGCTCTGACACCCCTGCTCCGTAGCGGAGCAGGGTCACAAAGTGCTCACAGTTGTTGACCAGTAAGTCATAGGCTACCTCCTGCCCAATAGCGAACTCTGACCGTTGTATCACTTCCTCCACAGGGAGAGGGGGGTAGGTTGTGTCATACTTGTTATTTATTCTGTACGTGTCATTTCCCACCACGTCCTTCAAGAGCTGCATTTTCACCAAGGCCTTTGTGCTGAACACAGACTTGGCGCTTGTGAAAGCCGAAGGAATGCCATCTGTAAGGAGAATATTGGTTAGTGGGGCTAAGCGGTCCAGGTCACAGAGTACCAATGGCATCTAGGGGTGCTGGAGACGCTGGGGAACTTGGACTGGCCTTTGCTCCTTAGGCAATGAACCAAGGGCCCTTGATCTTATCTGCAGACTCTGTGTTATCAATCACAGTACTGAATGAGTGAGAGCCCAAGTTGCATGAGGTTCCCTGCCTGTTCCTGAGAAGCAAGCCCTTTAACAATTGGTATTATGAGAAATCTTGGCACACATTTCTAGCAAGGTATGGAGATGATTGCTCAGCTTTTCCATCGTGCTGTTCCTTCACAGCATCTGAACTCTTCCAAATAGATATCTTAAGGGTTGGCAGTAGTGTGTCATGATTCTGTGTCCTAACTGTGCAGTCCTTGCTTCTTTAGACACTTGCTCTTCCCTAGGCTTTAATGTAAGCCCAGACTTCCTGCTGTAAAACAGGCGTGGCCCTTCAAGGACTTGGCTAAGCCCCTGCTTCTCTTCTGTCATTTCCTCTGGCCAGCAAACTAGCATCTTAAACCTGAAGCTAATTCCAGTGGACTCAACGCATAGCTGGGGCCCCTTGCTATGTTTTACCTGCCCAGGCAATCCCCATGTCTCTTCTGTTTCCCTAAGATACCTCTATTGATCACCATTGCCTGGATGGCCAGGAACCTTCATATCTGGGCCCATTATACCAGTACCAGAGACTAACAGACGGCTCCTCATGACTTGGCATATGGTAGGACCTTATCTCTCTCCACATTTGCCTACATTCTATGCATGGCCTTAATATTCTTGGGAGTACTCAGAGGAAGGGACTCCACATAAATTGATGTACATAAATTTTTCTTTCAGTTATGACTAAAATAAATTTTTTTCTTGCCGGGCGTGGTGGCACATGCCTGTCATACTAGCACTCAGGGAGGCAGAGGCAGGTGGATCTCTGTGAATTCGAGGCCAGCCTTGTCTACAAAGTGAGTCCAGGATAGCCAAGGCTACTCAGAGGAACTCAGTCTTGAAAAAAATCCAAACCAAAACAAAACAAAAATATTTTTCCATTCTTCTTCTGTCTTGGTCTCCTTACCAGAGCAGTGTTCATCAGTTAGCTTTATAGCCACTGGAAGCATACAGGAACAGATGTGTACATTGATGTATATAATGTCCTTAAGTGGAGTTTCATGTCACATATTGCACTTTAATATTAAGACCATCTCCCAAATAGTTAAACATGTCCAAAAATATGCTTTTAAAATAGCTATTGTAGTTGCTTTAACACCTGCTCCACCATTGCCTGTGTCTTCCCCCAAAATGCCTGTCAGAGGCAATCACTGTATTACATTTCGTTCTCCAGAAATGGAGTTGTGGCTCACAATGGGCCAATTAAGAGTCATTCACCATGATTTCTAAACTCCAACACACAGAGAACAAATGAGCTCTTTCCTACTGAGTCATAAAACTCTAAGAGTGACAGCCTCGGCTTGTGAACTGTCCTCTTGGTTCCTTCCATAGGTGGGAGCAGGACAGCAAACAGAAAAGGGGACACACTGGTGTGGTGACATTCCCAGGCCTGGAAACTCCTGGAGCCAGCATCAGCCTCACCCTTTCTGAAGTTTCCTCCCTCAGAAGCCACAGAAGCCACGGAAGCCACAACCTTGTCCTTGTTTGCTTAAGCTAGTGTGAGCGTTACTTCCGTTATATACAACTCAAGAATTCTAACAGGCAACAGATACCTAAGGCCTCGTGGCTAAATCATAATGTGCTTAGCCGGCCCCTTGTCGAAAATTAAACTGTTGTCTCATGTTTTTAAGCCATTAGAAATTATATTTGTCCACACTTGTAAATGTTTCCCCAGACTCCTGTAAGTAAAATGAGATGCAGAGCAGAAGAAATCATTTAAGACTCTCAGCACATACAATTAAGCTGTTTTTGTGGATGGCGTTCTTCAGTTTCTATTGCCTTCAGCGACATGCTTGTATTTATTCATCTCGTTGTCTCTGTCTCCACTGAGTGCTTTCATCTTGTCCTTTGCCAGTGACACCGGCATGACATCAGATAGTGTCTTGGCCTATAACTTTCAGGTGAATACAAAGTTGACATTTCTGCTCTCTTCTTCTTTGGTCGACCGTTTTCAAGCTTTCCCATTTGTTGGGATCTTGGCGTTTGGTGTCTCCTGGTAGGACGGAATCACTTTTCTCGGCCCTGCTTCCTGGCAGGACTTTCCTAATTGCAACACCCCGCTCTGCCCTTCCCTGCTCCCATATTCCTATAACCAGCCCTTTACAAACACTTTCTCTGCTTCTTTTTCCACACCCTTCCTAACACATCTATAATTTGCTCTTGTTCTCTCCTCCTGCCTGTGAGAGTGCAAGCTCCACCATGGAGAAGTCTGCATGGCTGTGTAGCCCCAGTGCCTAGGGTAGCAGTCATCACATTCTGCACCCCCTATTAATAGCTATCAAATTAATTAAAACCACCCACTTTGGGAGACAGGAGGACATAGGACTTAGTCATGTTTGGGGCCAATGTCTTGCCCAGTTAGTTATTTGTAATTAGGAAATTTTTTTTATTGAGCTTTTAAATTTTATTTAGTCTGTAGAATTTTTTAAACAATGCTTTGGTCTTTAGATATCATTTCCTAAATTAGTTAGATTTAGTTTCTATATTTTATATTCTTTACAATTTTGTCCATGATCCCTTCTCGTTACAAAGCAGCTTAAAAAAAAAAAAAAAAAAAAAAACTCCCAGGAGCTCCTGGAAACATCTTACCTATAGGTACAATGTTGACGACGTAGCCATCACCCAAGTACAGTGCCCAGTGCTGATAGCCGGGACGGAACACTTCAATCAAGTCCCCTGGGTGTGGCTTGTGAGGGTAGGTCAGACTGAAGCAATCATTAAACTCCATCTGTAAGGACAGGCACAAAGATGATTTTGCTGGTAGAACTCACGGAATGGGAGGCTTAGGACAGCTTCCACATTAGCAGAAGGATATAGAAGTTACTAAGGTGACCTCCCCAGCTAACGACTCAGACTAACGTGTTTTCTTTGGATGACTGTGTGTGCTAGCAGCCAGAAGGGGACAAGTTAGCTCTGGCATGATTCTCTACAGCGATGCTTTAGTACCGTGATCATTCTTTAAATCTAGAGTTCATGATTTGTAGCACTTCCTTCTCTACAAAATTTCAGTACTTTTAAGTATTAAAATATGCCTGTTTGTAACAGGGAGGAGAAATAAAGGGAAAGCAATTTTTTTTTTACTATGCAAATGTGCTTAAAAAAAAAAAAAAAGTAGAACGTATCAGCCCGCTCTTGCTTCCATAGCCTGAAATAGTCAGGGGTTAAAAGTCTAAGATTAGAATTCTTTCAGGCTGTGTGCTGTGTGATACATACAACCAAGAAGTGGGAGCGTGGGTGGATGCCGAACACTGTGAACATTAAAACATGAAAGAAGTACCTTGTACCGCAAAAGTTGCTCTGCCATTTTATTTTAAGGAGAGGCAGGTTACAGCCCAGATGGATATCAAGCCAGACAGTCTTGTGCCATGCAGGCTCTGGAATCCAAGTTCAGAATGTGCACTGTACTGCAGCATGTCTCAGACTCCAGGCTTCCACCTGCCACATCTCAGATGTCTTTTGTCCCTGTAACCATGGCGACCAGCCCCACCCCGTCCCTTACTGTGATGTCAGAAACAGTACCAGGTGGTGCTCCACCACAGAAGCAGACTACTTGCAAGGTGGGGAAGCTCACTGCCTTGATGAGCACTGCCTGGAATTTCCAAGGTGGCAATGTCTTCTCCTTTTAAATCAATACCCTTTAGGAAGCACATGTGGTTCTGACAGCTGGCTTTTGTAGAGGTTACACTTCTGGGTAGCCACAGAAGGAGAAGAAGTCAGCAAGAGGGAGTCGTGTGCAACTCCACAATCAAAAAAAGACTAAGTGCGGTAGGCACACTATGTCTCTAGTTGACAATGATGCTCTTCATCAGCTTACCCTCCTGCGTCCTCTGTAGGCTCCCGACCAAAGAAACACAAGTGCTAGAAACTGCCAACTCACCTACGCTATGATTATAATAGCATAGGCTAAGGACTTGGGAATACACTATTTCTTGGCACTCTAGAAGTCTGGTCCTGCCCCACCCCCACCCCACCAACAACAGTTAATATTGGAAGGGTGTTTCCTTGAGTATTTGCAAGCTTGCTGTCTGTCAAAATCTTCACTCATCACACTGACACAGAAACCCAGCCAAATGTAAGCTCTCCATCTGTTGGGGGAAAAAAACTACTAAAGCAATTATGTAGAAGCACTAAGTCTGAGCATCCTACAATGTAGGTTTGAGTCTTGCTTGATATGGAATGTCACAATCTGGTCACTAATAGGAAAAATAGTATACTATGATGTAAATGAACATACTTTCCAGGAATAGAAATCAAGCCCCCAACAGCTTGCAGAGATCAAAGTCTGTTCTAGTCCAGCTTTTATTAACAACCAGCATTTGAACAGGGAATATTTGAAAATGTAACTTGCTTTTCAGAAGCATTTTCTCAATTAACCTGTTTAACTGAAAACTTCCATTTCTATTTGCGTTTGTTATGTTATTATCCCATTGTACAGATAAAACGCTATCTTTTCATCCAGGCGGTGGTGGCGCATGCCTTTAATCCCAGCACTTGGGAAGCAGAGGCAGGTGGATCACTGTTAGTTTGAGGCCAGCCTGGTCTATAAAGCGAGTCCAGGACAGCCAAGGCTACACAGAAGAACTGTCTCAACACGCCCCCCCCCCCTCCACAAAAGCAATCTTTTCAACTCCAACTTACTGATAAAACTCCCTGAGTTTTACTTGTCACTTGCTGGTTCTAGTACTGGGCAGGTCACTCAGGCAGAACCTCAGTTGCTTGATTTTGAAGACAGGCATACAGTTCAGCCTGGCCTTCAGAACGAGTGCTAGGATAGCCAGGGCTACACAGAGAGACCCTGTCCAAACAACATCACAGACAGGTGTAATAACGTCGGCTCACTTGCTTAGCTCAGAAAGCTACTGACAGCATTCCTTCTGAATGGGCAGCAAGGTGTTAGGAGCACCTTGTGAAAACTGGGGGCGCGGGGGGTGGGTAGAAAGCTGCACAGTGGATGGGAAGACAATGTTGCTGTCGTCTATAAAGCTTTAGATTGGACTATGTTTTATGTGTGATCCGGTCCCTGTTGTGCCTTTTGAGACATGACATATGACTTCATGGGATGGGTGCTTTCGATTTTACTGTAAAGTTTTAATCAGTCTTTGGCATATAGTTCAAGACGTGACCCATAAAGTATAAGTGAATTAGCAGCACTAAGCCTAGCATGCTTTATTAAAAACAGATGGTAGGACACAAGCATGCCATGTAAATAACCCTCCAGACACCAAGAACCTCCCTGCTAGCACGTAAGGGGTGGTGTGAATACTCATGCTGACCTCTTACGTATCCTAGCAGGTTGTTCACAGAGCAATCTCAGATACTTTATACTTTACTGCTTTCCTGAACTTGGCTTCCAAGATCCCAGAATTCCTAGAAGTATATATAGCTTGAAAAACAGCCATCAAGTCCCAGTTCAAAGCTCTTGTTTCTTAAGAAAAATAAAAGTGAACTCAGAAAATATTTTTTAACTAATGAGGGTCATATGTTTTCTCATAACAGATTTTCAACACTTAGTGCACGAGAGCGTGTGCACATACACACACATACGCACACACACACACACTGGTGCACAAAGACATGTGGTGAAAACACACACACACACAAAAAAGCCTTGGAACTGAGGTTAGAGTACTTAGATTTACTACCAAAAGTAATATCCATAGAATGAAAACTCAGTAAACAGGATATCCTCTAATTTAAATATATCCACAGTGAAAAAGTGAAGACAGCATCGAGAACACAGGAAGAACTGTCAGGATGGGGCTGGAGAGGCAGCTGGGTGTGTTCAGAGCAAGCGCTGCCTGGAAAGGCCTGCCTTCAGTTCTCACCATCACTCAGGTGGCTCAGAACTGCCTGGAACTCCAGCTCTGGGGGAGCTGATGCCCTCTTCTGGCCTCTGTGGGCACTGCATTCATGGGTATAAGCCCACCCCCACCTCCCCACACTCATAATTAAGAGTAGTAAACGAATAAATAAATTCTTAAAATTTAACAGTGGGGAGGCAAACAGAATGGAAGCAGAGGAAACAAAGGCACCGTTCATATTTCTGAAACTGCACACAGATGTCAAACAAGTTATGTTCCTCACTAGCCATTAGGGAAATGTAAATTAAAGCCACAATGGAACATTAATGAGTGCCCCTCAGCACAGCTCAAATGCAAAAGAGAGGTAATTCTGGACTCTGGCAAAGATGTGGAGCTATTAGATCACTGGTTCATTGCTAGTCTGAGTGCAAAATGGTGCAGCCACACTGGAAACATTTTTTTTTACCTTGTTACCAAGATATATCCAGCAATTATATCTTTAAGCATCTGTCTCAAGGGACGACGTCAACAAAGACTTAAGTTTAACCAAAGCTGGTCTGCAGACGTTTAGAGTGGCTCTATTCCTGATAGCTTCAAACAACTCAGCTGACCCTCAGTGCGACAACGGCGACAAACACTTGCACTTGCAACTCTCTCAAGATTCAAGATGGCTGAACAGAAATGCTCAACACATGGGGCAGGAGAAAGGGCTCCTCTGTGAGTAAGAGCACTTCATGCTGTGGCAAAGGAGCTGAGTTTGGTACCTAGAACAAACAGCTCACTGTAGCTCCTGTTCCAGGGCATTTGATGCCTTGAGGTCTGTACAGGATGAGCACAGTATTCACTCGGCTTCTACAGAGAAAAACCAGAACGGCGTGTGCAAAGCAGCATTTAGAGGCCAACAGCAATGATGAGAGAAACCTGGGGAATATTTCTGACAGAGACCTGGCCCCATAGGTGGAGAGACAAAACACCCCAGCATCTGCCACCCCAGCTCCACAGTGGAAAGGAAGGGGCGGGGTCTTCTTCGAGGGGAAGTGAGAGTTCCAGCAAGCTCCATTCATTTAGATGCTGGTAATCCTAGCTACTGCCCAGGCAGCTTGCAGCCCTTTTAGATTAGTAGCCTGAAGTACTCTGGCTTTGAGAAAGGGCCTCACATGTCCCCGGGAAACATCCAAGGTTTGGGATCCAGCACCAATCTTGAGATGTGGGCAGTTATTTCCAGGAATCAAAAAATCCCTTCACACTCCCCGTCGTCTCCTGTTTTACACAAACACCAGCCCACCCCCCACATCCCCTCCCCCCCCCCCCCCCCGCACTGGCTCTGCAGATAGCTGGGGACATGGCACAGCAGGGGAGCTGTGGCTAAACCTGCTGGATGCCCTGCTCTGTAGGGGTTGTCTGCTATGACCAGAGAAGATTGAAAGGCTTTGCCTCTGAATACCAGGAGCCCAGCACACTTGTTCTCTGAGACCCAGAATATAGTTAGCCACGTGTGGCTACATGTAGTGTTTACAGTAGAGGGAACGGGGTAGTCAGCATAGGATTTCCATTCTCACGGCACGTAGAGAGAATGGCCCAAGACCCTGCCACACTTCTAGAACCAAAATCAACACTGTAGAGCAGACTGACACCCCAGGACACATCTTCAGAAGAAGGCCACCTATTACGCCACCCCTTAAAAGTGGTAGAGACATCTGTCCTGGCAAATGCACGAATATCTATGTAGAAGCACAAGAAATATGAAAAGGGGGTAGTAGGACACCCCCAAAAGAACATAATAACTCTCCAATGACAGAATTCTAAGAAATTAAAATGGATGAAATCTCCAAAAAAAATTAGTATACATTTTGTTTTGAATGAGATCCTGAAGAACACAGTTTAATGGCTGAATGAAGTTAGGCAGCCAAGAGCAGAGAGAATAAGGCGGAAAAAAAAATCTTGCAAGTGAGGAGGCCAATGAACCAAATAAAATCTAACCCCCAAAAGCCTCAACAACCAGTTAGACGTGTTGGAAGAAATACTATGCGAGCTTGAAGACGGCTTTTAAAGATACAGTAGGCAGAGTAACCAGAAAAGATTAAAATTAAAGGCACAGAAAATCTGTCCAAGGAAATAATGGCTGAGAACTTCCCTCAATCTGGAGAAACACCCGTCTACAGAAGATCCATCTAAAACTCAACTGAAAGTGGACCAAAGACCTAAACATGAGACTAGAAGTCATAGAAGAAAACATGGGAGGTCTATCAAGACACAGGCATGGATAATGATTTTCTGGATGGGATTCCCCAAAGCATAGGAAACAACAAAAATAGCCAGCTGTGATTAGACAGAACTGAAACCTTCCAAACAGTAAACACACCACAGCGTGAAAAGACAGCCCACAGGGTGGGAGAAAATATTTGTAAACTATACATTTGGCAAGGAGGGGCTGTCATCCGGGATATATAAAGAATTTCAAAAACTCAGTCCAAGAAAACAAAGAAATGAAATAAGCCAGACACAGCAATATAAGTACAGAATATTCTTTTTCATGCGGAAGCTTAAAAAGTCAAATTGAAAGTAGAATAATGATTTGTACTGACTGGAAGTTCTACTGGAGGGAGCAGCTGAAGTTAAGTGATGTATACTCTACACATAGATATAGAAATATAATGCTTTTAATACGTACAACTCATATTGTCAACAAAACCCGAATTAGTCTCCAGAGAATTATATTGAGTGGGAAAATGTTTTAATTAAAAAAAAAAAAATGGCTGTCAAATACAAATAGCCAAAACACTAAGAATGTAACAATTATATAATTCTTGGTTATTCTTGCTATTTGTAGTTTATTTTATATATATATATATATATATATATATATATATATATATATGTGGAGAATAATATAAATGTATATGTAAAAAATAAATAAAAATTTTTTTAGAAGAAAATATGTTAAGAGGCTGCATGCTTTGTGATTCCACCCTGTAACATTCTTGAAATGATGGCATTATAATCTTAGTGGATAAATGGTGTTCTCAGGGATCAAGAGAGCGGTGGGGGAGAAGGTGGGTATGTCTGTAAGATGGACACATGAAGGATTGGAACGGTGACATGGTCAGCTGACTGTAGAGACCAGTTGAGTTCGTGCCAGGTCTAAAGTCATATAGGCAAGTGAGCGACAAATCTGAAATTCAATTTCAGGTCTATCTTCCTACGCCAATTTCATGCTCCTTTATACCATTGAAATACGATTAATAATTAATCAAAGGTAATGCTGCTAAAAAGCCATTGCATCGTTGCCGCTTCTCACACGTCCATTAGAGGTGAGAACCTTCAGTAGCTCAGAAATATAGACTTAAGATAAACACTCATATAACAAGCTAATGGACCCTTGCTGGGGAGTCTTTATTTCTCCTCTGCTCAGGGGGCGTTTCCATGTGATGTTAGACCCATCTATGTGGTCCCCAGAATCTCACACGAGGCAGAGGGCTACGGTTTACTTAGCAGCTCACCTGCACGGAATCATATCGTGTACAATGAAAACTGGCATGAACACAGGCACTCAAGTCTCGTACAAGGAATTTATTATTCAACTAAGAAAACGGGGCTGCTTTGTTTATTGCACCATCTCAAATGTGTCTGGGGCTAGAATCAAAAAGGAGAAGTGTTCTGGGCAGAGATGGGTATAGGACATTTCACGAATGCTGTCTGTGTCTCTGAGGCCCCCTGGGTTGTATGATACCCAGGAGACCGTTTTTTGCTGACGACCTCTGTGACCCATGAAACACCTTCACTACCTGTCCCTGGCTTCCCAGCCTCCAAGAGCCTCCCAGTTCCATCGGGATGCTTCCCCATTTCCATCCATTCATCCACCCCTCACCCAGAGCACTGCCATGCTAGGCTTTGATTCTTCCTGGGCTCCCCAGCACTGGGTCCATCTAAATCAAAACCCTATACCCTTTATTGTAGATCCAGGGGGTTACCGTCTTCTGACACCTCCCTCCCGCGTTTCCCTGGTGCAATCTTTATGCTGTCCCTCTCTCGCGTACCGTCTTCCTGAGCTGGTGTCTTCCTGAACTGGTGTCTGGGGACCTTCTCTGATTTCCCATATGGAGGGCTGGTTCTTATTTCTCTCCTAGAACTGTTTGTAGCAGAGTGCGTGCTGCAATGCCTGCCTAGTAAATGTTAAATGTTATATGAATAAATAAAGGAGACCTGTTCACATCCCCCTCTCCCCCCCCCCCATCCCCCAGAACACGAATAACAATCCTAGTACAAAATTCCAAGATAATATCACCGTCCTGGTTTCAAAATCTAAGACTATGCTGTCACTTTGGTGAAAACAGAGCTGAGGAGTCAAGCCGACTGAGTTCCCCCTATCTGTTCAAACAGGTCTCTTTTGTTTCCCCGCTCCCCCATCTATTACAAAGAGGAGGCTGAAGGGAGTCAGGTACACTCTCACCTCTGAACTTTCCGGTGGATCAAAACGAGGTTGCCTAGAGCCTACAGTGCCTTCCCCCGCCCCTTCCCCCAACGCACCTCCCTGCTCAAGCTGTGTCGTCTTGGTGCCTGAGAAGCACTGGCTGGCTTCCCGGGTTCTTCCCTGGCTCGTTGTGGCGCCGCTAGCAGCCCCTGGGCGACTCCGTCCTTGCCGCCCGCTCCGGAGGCCAAGGCCAAGGCCAAGGCCACAGCCACCCTCCTCTGCTGCTCCAACGCCAGCGCTCGAGCGCTGCGCCACCGGGGCTGGCTCCCTCCCGGGGTTCCTGGCGCGCGACAGCAGAGCTCCAGCACTGCACGGTGGGTCCCAGGCCCTGACCTCCTAGTCTTTGGTGCTCGCCCTAGACCTGAGTTCTTTCTGCTACCAACATCCTCCGAGCACTCTGCAGGCCAGGGATCCCGGGATTTTTCATGCACACTAGAGGCCTGAGCCCGCCCCCCTCGATCCTCCATGCTTATTGCAGGTCCTGACTCCCAGGATCCTAGGCATATTCCTGGTTGGAGCTCCTGATCCCCTCTGCTAGTCCTCAACATGCAAGGGGGAGTCCCCACCTCGGTGTCTGCCCACACTGAAGCTGGCTGAAACAGACATACAAACTGCCTGCTCACCATCCCAGCCCCAGCTCAGGGCCTGCTTGTTTTATCTTCCCAGCACCCTTCCCACAACAAACTTTGTGGTAACAGCCGCTCCTCCCCCTCCGAGCCCCCACCGGCCTTGTTGAGTGCTACAGTTTTAAGGATGGCCTGTCTTATGGAGCCCAGAAATATTTAGGTATGGTCATCATGGCTACACAGTATACTGTGTCCAGGCTGGGCATGGACGCATTTCTTATGAGCCAAAGGTTCTTTTTCCTCTGCCCTGCATCCCGAAGAAATATCTGTCTTTGAGTCAACAAAGAGTGGGAGATGAGGGCCCACGCCTTTAATCCCAGCACTTGGGAGGCAGAGGCAGGCAGATCGCTTTGAGTTCGAGGCCACCCTGGTCTACAAAGCGAGTCCAGGACAGTCAAGGCTACACAAGAAACCCTGTCTCTGAAAAAGAAAAAAAAAAAAAAGGAAGAAAGAAAGAAAAAGAAAAGTCCATGACTCAACATGCGTGCGTAGGTACACACAAAACAGTCCTATTTAGAATGACCCAGAGCACAGGGGCCAGAGAGAACACATTGACCAGCTCTCTGGCCCCACCCACATGTCAAAATCAACTTCAGTGTGGGGAGATAGGAGGAGGAGGAAGAATGAAAGGGGATCCTCTATCCCCCAGACCCCCAGACCACGGGGTGCTGCTTTCCCAATTGGGAAATTACCTGGCTTTAGATGGGGTGGAGGTGGCCTTCATTAAGGACCAAGGCAGAGTTCCCCACTTCCCCTCCTCTGAAGAGTCCTGGAGCTACATGACTCCACACTCATGACACAGCCACACAGCAAGCAATCCTGCCATTTTAAGCCAGCTGGACCAGCCAAGCCAAGACAACAGAAAAGCAGCCACCGAGGCTAAAAATAGAGCCCTGGATGGTGAGGATCCTCTTTCACTAGGCTTAAAGGAGTAAGCCAGGACAGGCAGCAAGTAGGAAAGGATAGAGCGCTCAGTGAGCAGTTCTGAGAGATGCACAAGACTTTGCTTAGAGCCGGCAGCGCGGTGGCGCACGCCTTTAATCCCAGTACTCAGGAGGCAGAGGCAGGGGGGTCACTGTGAGTTTGGGGCCAGCCTGGTCTACAAAGTGAGTCTAAGACAGCCAAGAGAGCATAAGGAAACCCTGTCTCGAAAAACCAAACAAACAAACAAACAAACAAAAAAAAAAAAAAAAAAAAAAGCTTTGCTTAGAACTAGTATAGTCCGACTTGTGCACGAGTGGACAAGGAATTTCAACCAGAAGACACCCCCACCCATGCCGGATTTGAAATGTTGATCACATGGGGCAAAGACCTAGTAGGCAGCTGCTTTCAAAAAGGAACCAGCTTTCTGGATCTGTAGCTCAGGGTCATGTGTGACGCCTTCTAAACAGCATTGAAAGTCTTCAGAAGCACCTGGATCCCTCAACTGGCAATGCAGAAATGAGGGTACTTCAGTGTCCTTCAGGAACTTTCCCCCCGGAGAGACACATAAACATGCATTTGCTTGCATTCTTCAGCCATCCCAATTGAGTCATCACAGAAGGAGGCGGCATATGACTTTATACCGGAGAGTTAGCATGAGCATTTATAAAGCCATCCTGCTTATGAGCTAAATTTATTACATTTGCCAGGTTAATCTGTTTTCTCTAATCGGACACTTCATCATCCAGTCTCCTCCCTGCATTATGGATTCATGAATGCCAACCGAGGAGAGTTGCTCAGTCAGGGCAGGATGATAAATTATCACTTCATTTTGGGGGTATTTGTGACTAAATGCCTCATAATAGAATTAAGATGAAATAAATCTCGTAATTTTAGTTCTAGATCCCTGCCAGGTGTGGAGAAAATGCATCTGGCCAAAAGCAAATGCAATTCGACTGGTGGATGGAATTTACAGAAGGGAAAAAGGCTTGGTGTGCAAGCCAAGCCAGGTTCTTCCTCCTCGTCTAAGGATGGGAGGTTGTTGGTCACTCCCTGGTCCTATACAGGTGAACCTCACAGAACTACCATTTTCCACTCAGCAAGGCTGAGCCCCAACGGGTGAAAGGCACAGTTTGTCCAGGTGCAAAGTTGTCATCCTGGGATCTCATGAATGATGCACAGTACAGATTGGTCCAGATGTCATATTTCACCCAAATAACAAGTGAGTGCAAGTGAATGGCTTTCTTGGTTTGGTTTTTGTTTGGCTACTACAGCCAGACCTTAGTTGGATCCTAAGGGTCCTAAGAGTCGAAACACTGAAATTGCCATGAGGGACATAAGTCAGTCACATTTTTATTTAGTGGGTGCCAAGTCCATATCTAAGTGACAGCACTGGGAGAAAAGAAGAATCATTCTTTGTCTTTTTTAACATATGGAGATGAAGGCCGATTGGCATGTGGCATTAGATGGAGCTCTCCACCCAACCATATACGTATATATTTTGTGTGATGCTTCTTATACTTGGCAAAAAGTATTCTTATGGTAGCCCTTGGTTCTCCCAACACACCTCAAGCTCCTTGGGTCCTGGCTGTTGCTGAGAGGCCTGACAGACAGATCTCTGTGCTTAGAGTCTCCTGGAGTGCAACAGAAACTTCCTGTATCTAGAGTTCCTCTTCCACCAAACAGCAAAATTAAAATCTTACACTGATTTATTTATTTAATGCTTCTGGGAGTTAAGCCAAGCCTCATTCATGCCAAAATGCATGTGCCTCCCCTGAGCTATAGCAGAATTCTACAGCCTTGATTTTGCATTAAAAATAATAATGATAGCAAAAAACAGCAATAAATGGGTTAACAATGTTACTGTGGATATTTGAAAATACTTAAAGAAGAAGATTTTAAAGGTTTTACCCACAAAGAAGTAAATAAACGAGGTGACACTCATTTGATTATTATATGGTGTGCAAACATACTAAAACCTTATATTGTGTATTCTACAAATATGTTTAAGTATTTGTCCATTAAAAAATTGATACATGAAAACAAACAGCTGGAAGCTGGGTAAACCCGAATATCTAAATAATCAGGTTAAAATGAATAAATAATGTATATACTGAATAAAATCTCAAAATAAAAGACTTTCACAAATATAAGATAATTAAGAGCTGGTGTGATAAGTTGTCTTTGCGATGACCTCGTGACCTTACACAGATAGTCTTGGGAGTAGGCAGTGACTGCAGGTTACAGGAACACAGCTGAAACAGTCATTTAAAGAGTTTGAACCCTGCTCTTCCCCCGTCAAATGATGCTGTGAACGTGACAGCATCGGATGTCAAGGGAAAGACTGTCTGCTCAGCGTGCTAACTGCTCTCCTCCTCATTCTATGTTGTAAGTCTTAGTGCTGAGCCAACTGGAACAGGCATCGGTGCCCTCACTGATTCCGTGAGTGCATAAGGTCTTTCTGGGCCCCATTCTGAAGTCTTTGGGGCTGCTGCCTCCCCAGGGTTAGGTTGGGTGGCAAATGACTAAGCTTGTTGAATTGGTCAACTGAGCCAATTCTTAGGGACAGTCAAGGATTGGCTACCAAACAGGGCGATTCCATGCAATCCAAGCTGGAGGTACAGAGGCCTGTCAGTGCATGGCAAAGAAAAACCATTTATAGAAGTAGCCTGCATTCTGCTGGGGGTAGGGGGTGGGGGTGGGGACAAAGTCCTGAAAGGCTTGAGTTCTAAGCCCAGGTACACCCCTCACTAGGGCCATGAGCTCACTCCTCAGACCTACTGAACTTACGCAAGAATAAAACAGGGGAAATCATAAGGTAGTCTGCCATTCTCACAGATTTGTGAATAGTTCTTCAGAGTATAAAAAGCTTAATGTATGTAAGAAAGCTATAATTGTTCAATAAAATAACCCAAGAGTACCCTTGAAAATCACACTTACGTTTCATCATTTACAGAAAGAAAAAATACCTACATATATAGGTACATTTATGCTTCCACTCTTTCTTTGCCTCTTTCTATTTTAAAATATAAAATAAGCTGTCTTTCTTACTGATTGCAACATTTATAATTATAAATATGTCACTTAAAAGGTATACTGATAACACAGTTAACCTTGTTTTTGTTTTTTGGGTTGTTTTTGTTTGTTTGTTGTGTGTGTGTGTTTTGTCTTTTTATTGGTCTTATAAATAAAAGCACATCATTGAAAGAATGCTACATGGAGGTGGACTAGAGCCTAGGGGAAAATCACTCCAGGCGGCAGGAAAAAGGTAATTTTGACTGGTCCTCTATAAAATCCAAATTTCTGCACAAAATCTTAAAGCACAAGTGTTTACAGGACTCTTGGTGACAAGAAAAGCAATAGTAAATGTGCGTTGGCACTAAAATTCATGTATCCATGGAAACCTGCAAAGTTCCTGAGCGCATGCGCTCACAGCCTACAGTATTTCCCCTCCTCAGGCAGAGGGGGATAAAGTGTGTTACTGCACTGTGGAGGGCCGGCAGATTGCTGAGAGCTACTTACACAGGATGCTTCAGCTTGTTTTCCTCCGCTAGATGTACTTGTGGGGAAAAGCGGAGATCTCAGACATCAATGAGGAAAAAAAAATGTTTGTTTGCATGTACTTATATCCTGGAATACACTGTGATCAACTCTTGAGTTTTAATCAGAAAGCCTTTGGTAAGGCAGCAGCAGCCCCCTCCCCACCCACATCTGTGGCTACCTTAGAGCTTCTTGGAAGTTTCCCCCTATGAACAGATGTGTATGTTTCTTGCATGACGGAAGAAAATGCCACAGATTTAAATCATCCAGATTATTCTTGGTGATTTAAGTGTGGGTCCTAGCCATTGGTTCCCTTTTATCAAACAAACTACATAGAAATACCAGAGAGTGGGGAGAAACTAAAGTAGCTGTTAAAAAAAAAAAAAAGAAAAGAAAAAAGAACCAAGCTTCTAATGAAATAAAGTAGGACTGTTCACAAAAAAACTATTTAGATGGCAATAATTTTCATTTCCCACCTACTGCTAAGCCCTGGATTCTTTTCTATGAACTTGGAGATGATTGACCAATGGAAATAGAGGTAATGGTGTTAGTGAGCCTTTAAAATACCATGTTTTATCCTCCCAGAAACTTGTTTTCTTGGTCTTCCAATAGACTGTTTCCCACTGTGTGGCTATTGGTTACCCGCGGCACCTCAGATGTGGCTGGTGCATGTGTGACACACTACTGAGTGTGTCACATGAGCTGGTTAACTAGACCATACAACTTGCTATGGTTTGGGTAGGAATTGCCGCTACCGGCTTATGTGTTGAAGGTTTGATACCCAGCTGTGGCACTATTTGAAGAGGTGATGGCCGCTTTGGGAGATAGGGGATGGCTAGGAGAAATAGGCTTCTGGGGAGGATCCGTAGAAGCTAAGGCTTGTTTCTACCCACTTCCTGTCTCATTTATAACCACCCAAAGGGAGCAGATCCTCCACCTGCCCATTGGTCATGAGCACTGTTTCATCACAGGGCCAGAGGCAATAGAGCTAGCGGGCAACCATAGTGAATCAAAACATCTCGCACTTGAAGCCAAAATGTATCTTTACCCCCTAAATTGTCTTGTTCTGTGTGTTGGTTACTTGGGGTAAACCTGACACCAACTAGAGTCACTTGGACAGAGGGACTCAGAACTGGGAAAACACCTCCCTAAGACGTGCCTGAAGTCTGCTGTAGTGCACTTTGCTAAATAACGGTTGATGTGGTGGGTCCAGTTCTCTGAGGATGGAGCCATCTGTGGGCTGGTGGTCCTGGATGGTATAAGGCAGCAGACTGAATAGCTGTGAGACATGAGCCAGTAAGCAGCACTCCTCCGTGGCCTTGGCATCAGCTCCTGCCTCTGGCTTCCTTCTGTTTAAGTTTATATAGCATGTTTAAACATTCTGTTTAAATATTCTGTTTAAATGTATATAGCGTGCATACAATATGCACAATCTCTGCAGTTGACCCACTGTATTCTTCACCACCACAAAGAACTTAGTGACACTGATTGCTCTCAAGAGTATTAAATGGCCCTTTTTGCTGTGTGCCAGGTTTCTCTTTGCTCCGGTGCAATTCTCCATGTCAGAGTCCAATTAGCAAACCTCTTCTCTGGCATCCTTCTGTCTGAGGGCCACTGAGGCAGGGCACCCACCCCGACCCTGTCCACTGCAGACCTGTCCACACAGGGGAAGCCCAACGGGCCCTAGGGCAGGCCTAGCGAGCACCTGGGAAGGTCTTGCTGCCCTGTGTGAACACTGGTTCAGTCTCTTGAACACCACTGGTCAAGTAGCTCAGGTTGTTGTGAATTCTAGTCCAGACCCAGATGAAAGTCTGAATCATGATTTTGTTACCCACACGTGGATGGCCTTCCTGACTTTTATCCAATGGGCTCTTTAGGATTGCAATTTCATTTCATTCTAATTAATATTTTAATGATGCTTAATGATCAAGCGAATGCTATAGCTAACACTTTTGTCCAAATGTTAGTGCGATCTATGGTTCCAGTGATTCTGTTTGAATTCTAAGACTCAGGGGGGAGAGAGCACGAGAGCAAACACTAGTTTTGCTTGAGCTGAATTAATGCTTTGAGCTGTAACAGCAGGCACATTAAGGGAGCCAGTGCTTTGTTTTCGGCTGTCAGGGAATCTGAAGCCTTGCAGGGCTGATGTGTGCGTGGGTCCTCAGGCAGGTGCAGGCAGTCATCAGAAGACTGCATCCAGCTCTCTTCCTCTGGGCTCCCCATCCCTCCTACCTTCCTCCAGGCAATGTTAATTCTTGCAATGTTTTCCAAATGTTTCTGCCGTGTATTCCCTCTCCCCCCTAAAGTGTTCATATCTGGTAGTCAGAAGACTTCTGCTAAATTTCAAAAGCGACGTTGCTCCCCTGCCCTGAACCCTGCAATAACTTTGTGTTCCAGACTCGAGTCCCCATCAGTCCCCAAGCCTCTAAGGTCTGTCCCTGGGATCTCACTTAGATTCTTTGCTTTCCTATTGCTCAAGCTTCTCCCCTCTGGCCTTCCCTCTGCTTCTGGACTCTGCTGAGTGTCTGTTTCCCCCTGCAGACTTTCGTCTGGAGCACTGTCTCCTTCCTGTCCCCTGACCTCTGAGCAGCTGCATGCCTGATCTTCCAAGTCTCTCGAATGTTAAGTTTTGGTTAGGCTTTCTTTAGTCAATCCACATAAAACATCACACCACTCTCACACTCGCTTACATCAATGGTCTCTAGTGTAACTCTAAACCCTACCTGATACATATTGATTCTCAGCCACTCTGCCCACTTAGAATGGAGCCACTCACACGGTTTGTACCTTCTAGAACTTGCACGATGTCTGATATACAATGAGCATATGCTAAGCGAATACTTCTGCAAGTGAGTGATACAAATTCCTGTCAGTTTCTCAACAATTTCCTGGGTTTTCTCCTCCTTGTGGCAAAAAAGCTGCTGCAGCTCCCACCATCACATGCTTAAAAGCCACTTTCTGAAGTGGGAATCAGTGGACACACAGGTCTTTTCCCACATGTACTTCTCTTTTCATAGAAAAACAAATATCTTTCCTAGAATTAGTTCCCCAGCCAGCATCCCTTCATACTATATTGACTACAACTGGGTCAAGGGACGTCCCTATCTACAAGAGAGCTGGGGATGTATTTCATTTCCTAGTCTGAGGAGAGAGAGACATGCAGATGAGAAAAGTAAGATTAATAAAAACCAGAATGTCAATAAAATGCCAGGATTTCTACATCCCTGCTGTAGCTCTCCCATGGCTGAGCACAGGTTTTGTAAGCCAGGAGATCACAGCGCATGCATACATTTTCATCTGACAACTCTCTGGCTTTTCCATCCTTCGTATCTTGAGAACACAGCCATTTCTATGACTTACCTTTCCGATTTAATAACTCTTATGAAGTGAAAACCTTTTCAAGTCATTATGTGGGGCAATTGCTTCTACAGTTCCGTGATGAAGGAAGGTTGAGAGAAAAGCAAAGCAATGGGAAGAACGGATGCATATGGCCAGAGTCATGCTTCCCTCTGGCCAACCAAAGGAAGACGCGAGCGAGCGAGGTCTGCCCAGCAGGCAGGCAGGCTAGGGCAGGCACTGGGGCGGGACGAGAGTGAATGGAAGAGGCCACCGTTGCCCACTTTGTTTCAGATCCTTACTCGGGTTTTATGAGAAAACAAAGACCAATTGTGTGTGTGTGTGTGTGTGTGTGTGTGTGTGTGTGTGTGATGCTTGTGTATGTATGTGGGGGATATGCATGTGTGTGTATCTATGTATGCATGTGTTGTGTGCAGGAGCTTGTAGAGGCCTGAATCTGACTTTCTCGATCACGACCGCCTTCTAGACTGAGGCATGTTCCCTCTCTGATTCACAGCTCACCAGTTCAGCTGGTCTAGGTCTCAGCTTCCTCTGGGGATCCCCTGTCTCTGCTTCCTGACTGCTGGGATTATAGGCAGTCTTGTCTTGCCTCAGGTTTAACATGGTTTCTGAGGTCCTCTGAGGACCAAACTCTGGTCCTCACACTCAGCCAGAAAGCACTGTAGCTGAGCCTCCTCCCCAGCCCGAGACCAGAGGGTGTTACACAACACTTCTAAACCAAACACTAAGACAGTTCCATGGTACTTTTCATTTTAGAAACTTCTTCAAACCTCTCTTTCTGGCAAGTTGACGCTGTAACCAGTGGCAGTGGCCTCCAAGTTCTAAGGCAACCTAAAATCCACACTAGCAATTCCATGCTCCACGTCGAAGCTCTCCTTCTTGGTTCCCATGAGCTGTCTGTCTGAGTAGCCATGTTGACCAGTGTGAAGACAGGTTCTGCAGCCCCGACACGCCAGAGAACAGGCAAGCGAGTAATCTGCTCAGGACAACAGGGCAGGAGGAGGAAGTCAGGAGACCATCCTCCCTTCTCATCTTAGGCTTGTGTCCCACTGTGTTCCACAATGCCAGAGTCCTGGGGTTCAGAGAGGAAAGTAGTGTGGGGTTCAAGATGCGATCAGGTCCCACGCACCACAGGTGTTCTCTTCTGGAGGCTTTCATACTTTAGATATGTGGGACACCCGAGGGAAGTGACAGACATTTGGATGTCCATGCTCAGATAGCTTTTGTTAAAAGTGCACAGGGGTCAGCATGTGGCGTGGAGCCAATTGAAGTCATCAGGGGCTGTAAAAGCCCTTCGGTAAATGCGGCCAGGGGGATGAGCAAGCAGGCCTGCCTTCTGATTCACATGAACATGTCAGCTTCAGATCAGCAGGCTTGCTGATGGCCTATTAGGAGTGGTTTTCCGTTCTTCCTGCTCATCATTCAAGATAAAATTAAGAAAAGAAGTGAACGCTTGACTGGGGGGATAATTGGATTCTCAGCTTAATTCTTGTACTTGCCACAGATGACCTCTTGACCATGTCGTGTTATGAGAGGTAGGAAGGTGTGTTCTGGCTCTGCTATTCAGGTTGGGTGACAGGTGACTGTGACAGGCGGCTGAGCTCTCTGGTCTCCTGTTTTGTTTTGTTTTGTTTTGTTTTGTTTTGTTTTTGTTTTTATCTCCCACCAGGATGGAATTCTTTAGGTTAATGTAGGCAATACAAAAGTTTAACAAATAATAAATTCTTAGAACATCTCCTAGCAAGTTGGATGTAGGTATTAGCAGTTATCACAATGTTGCTAACTGGAGTACACACGTGTCTCGTAAATAAAAACTAGGGAGAACAAGCATAAAGAGAGGGGTCTTTGACAAAACCAAATACAAGAAATTAGATGGAAAATGTTCTATTCCCATATAAATAGAACCCTAAGCCCCATTAATCAGAAGTTAGACCATGACGTTTGCTTCAAAATTACCGAAGACATTCGCCTGTGTAAATGTTGAGGTAAAGCCTCGCTCTCTCTAAACTGAACTGGCTGGAAATTGTAGCCAGGAACAAATCATTCCATCCAGGAAATGGAATCAATGAAGCCACAGGCTCTGCTCAAGTGACCTCTTTCTCTGCACAAACCGATTGATGCCATCAGGACCAGCAAGCTGGCTAAATAGGTGTTTTCGGAGGCTTCCAGGAGCAGGGTCCCTCCTTCAGTTTTAAGCAAGTCTTCAGTCTTCCCAGGATTGACTGGCACTCATTTTCTTCATGTTAAATCTTGGGTCCTGACTCTCCATGGCCCCTTGTTATAGCAAGCGACACGGATCCTAAGGCTACTGATTTCTGGTATACCAAGACAATGCCGGCATACACAACATCCGCACCGTTCCCAGCTCATGTTGGCAGCTTTGGAGCTACAGCCTGAGAGTTTGCATGAAAGTGCTGTGCAGGGAGGTTATTTTGGATGGAGTGGCTTCTGATGGGGACTGTGGCACATGCATGTGTAGTGCCAACCGTATTGCAGCTCCCTGGCTTCTGCACAATTTGTCCCTTCTCCATCAGCTGCACAGACCGCGCATGTGTAACCTTGCAGTCAGAGCCCCATACCCTGGATTCTTCCTTCTGCTATGTTCTACCATGCTGCTGTGGTCTTAGCATATGAGACTCAGCGTGTGTCTTACTTATATTAGTTATTTTCCACATTGCTGCCACCAAATGCTTGACAGGGAGCAACTTCAGGATGGGGTTTACATTGGCTCACAGGTTGAAGATATGCTCCATCCTGGTGGGGAAGTCATGGCAGAGTTACAAAGAGCCTGTTGCACGGTCTGTTACATCACTAGTGGACTGTGAAGCAGAGACAACCACGGGGACCACAGCTAACATTCCACCCGACTCTTAACATCCTATATGCTCACATCAAGCCCCATGTGCAAAAGATGCCTCAACCTCTCAAAGTAATGCCACAGACTAGTAGACAAGCATCCAAGTATAAGCCTGTCAAAGATGTTGCCCATTCCAACTGTAACATCAACATCGCATGTGCTCAGATCTGACCTGGACAGGCTGGAGCAAATGCAGGCAAGAACAGCAGACACTTATGGGAGAGGAAATAGCCAGCAACATGCACATATTTTTAGGGTTTTTGTTGTTGTTTTTGCTTAGGTTTTTTTGGTTTCTTCTGGCCACCTTGTACCACTGGTACAAGTTAATCACTGCAGGGCCACCAGAAGTTTCTCAGGTGGATCTAATCATGTCACTGCTGTGATTAAGCATTTCAGCCAGCAGTTAATAGAATCTGAGTCTATCTGCCTGGACATCACGTTGCTCTGCATTTCAGCCCTCATCCCCACCTCTCCCTCCCTCTCTGCCACAGCCAAGCCAGGTCTCTACACCATATGTTTCGGCTTCCCTGAGCGACTTACAATTTCCTGGCCCTGACAGATGGCACCTTGGTTCCATGTCCGTCACGCCCTCACATCACCTGTTTCAAAAGTTAGTGCTCCTTATATTTTAATCTGTGATGGTATTTCCCTTTGTCCTGACTTTTTTTTCGTTATTGGTGTGTGTGTGCGTGTGTCTGTCTGTGTGTGTGTGTGTGTGTGTGTGTGTGTGTGTGTGTGTGTGTGTCACAGACAGAGACAGAGATGGGGACATGATTTGTCAGTGTGTGTGTACAGGCATTCAGGATGCACAGCACTTCTGTGGAGACAGGAAGACAACTTCCGGTGTCAGACCTTGCCTTCCTCTTCCTCCTCCCATCACACCGAGGGAGCACGAGAATTACAGATGTGAGCCCAATTTGTATGTGGGTTCTGAACTGAGGTCCTCACTCTTGCACAGCAAGTGCTTAACCCATTAAGCCATCTTATCATGGGTATCTGAGCTTTTCATTCTTCTGTCCTTTGTGAACCCTCAGTGTCAAGTCAAGCCTCTTCCTGAGTCTTACCTAGGGATGGTTCAATACACAGTAAAGGAACGAAGAAAAGGGGTAAGCTGGCCATTCGTTCATTCGTTCATTCATTCATTCATTCATTCATTTTATATCCTGGTTGTAGCCCCATCCCTCCTCTCTTCCCAGTCCTATCCTTCCTCCCTCTCCCCCCTCCCCTATTCCTCAGAAAAAAGGGGAGCCCCCTCCCATCCATCCACTCCAGCTCATCAAGTCGCATCAGACTGAACTACTGAGTGTGTCCCCTTCCCCTGAGATGTGGCAAGGCAGCAGTGGGAAGTAGGAAGTTGTCAACATAATCTATGTCAGAGACATCCCCGCTCCCTTACTAGAGGACCCACATGAAGCCTGAGCTGCCCATCGGCTACATCTGTGTACACCCAATCCATGCATGGTCCTTGGTTGGTGCTTCCCACCATGGGAGAGAGCCGACCCCTGACACATTTAACGATACTCTGCCATGTTTGCACCCAGGAGCCTAGCAGAGTTGTCCTCTGAGAGGCGCCACCTAGCAGTGGCTCGAAACAGATGCTGAGACTAACAGCCAAACACTGGGTGAAACTGGCTTTTCTTATCTCTTCTGTCCCCTTTCTCTTGTCCCCATCAGGAAATCATTTTGCTAATCACAAGCTTCAATTTTCCATGATCCGGTGCCTGGTCCTGGTGACTGTGTAGTGACTGTGCCCTCGAGGTCAAGTGAAGGATGATCCGTAGGAGCTCTGGGCTCCAAATTATATGCTGATAGAAGCAGCTGCCCTGCCTCACCTGCTGTCACTATGCCTGTTCCAGGAGCTGTTGCGAATGCTTCTTTGTGACATGCCAGTGGCTGCTCAGCAGCTTCCCTGCTGATTCCGTTCCTGGCAGAGCTGAAACAGCACAGGCTGAGTTCCAAGCTGGGCTGGAAAGCTGGAAATCTATGCAGCTCAAGTCCGACTCTGCTCCCCTCCTGTTTCTCTGACCTTGATGGATTCAGAGGCTGTGAAGAGCTTAAAAAACTTTACAGAGGAGCAAGCTTACCAGCACGGGGAGACAGCAATGACACAGCTTTTATACACAACTCAGCCTGCCACGGCTGAAGTTTTCCTACAAATGTCTTGTTCAAGAAGATCAAGTGAAGACTACAGCCTGAGACTGCTTTTGATATTCAGATAGTCCTTTCTCAATGGGCGCTGAACAGCAGTTGAAATATGAAATATGCACCACACAATAGATATGATATGGAGAAGTTTATTATAGTAGTAGGGGTGTCCGAGAGAGAGAGAGAGAGAGAGAGAGAGAGAGAGAGAGAGAGAGAGAGAGAGAGAGAGAGAACAGGCAGAGACTGGGGCAGTATACTAACAAAGTTTAGCAGCACGGGAAGACAGATACAATGCAGCTTTTTTATTCACAGCTCAGCCACAACTCAGCCTGCGAGGGCTGAGGTTTCCTACCAGTGTCTTGTTCAAGGAGATAAAGTGAAGACTCAGCTTGAGACAGCTTTCGATATTCAGATTGTCCCCCTCTCAAAGGGCACTGAACAGCAGTCATCAGGGTACCACTTAGAGATGATGTGTCCGCTTGAGTGACTCAGTTCAGCCACATGGACTGACGGCCAAGTAAAACCTCTGCCCTAAGCATCATTGTGTAACTGTAGGCTCTCTGACGTTGCCTTTCTTCATTACAAACACTGAGCACTGAACCATTAGACATACAGTAGGGCCAATAGTCTCTGTACAATGAAGAATCCATCTGGGCTAAAGGCATTAACAGCCTCGTGACTGTAAACAGCAAGGAAAACTGTTATGGAGAATAAACATAATGTCAGCTACTTCTTATAAAGTAGCCTCTATGTGTGAGGCACAATCTTTGAGGCTTTTCCTACAGGCCCTTCACCAGTAGCACCATGGATGGATCAGAATCCAGCCAAAAAGTCTGTATTTTAGAATGAATTTTTAGTTCTGAATATTTTAACTTCATGTCACCTAAAAGGCCATATACTTTTGATGCAAAGACACAAAGAGACTGGCTTTTAAAAATATAAAGAGAAAGACGCAAGATTCAAACAATTCCATGAAATCTGTAAGAGACCCCAATGCCAGACCACTTAGACTTAAAACAAATAAAAATGTAATGACTATAAATATAACAAACACCTAAACACAGACACAAAAATACACCATGAACAAAACCAACCAAAACAAGGAAATCTAAGAAGATGTGTTTGAGATTTCAAGGACCCAATTTGAACAATGAATAAATTTAGACAGAAATACACACACACACACACACACACACACACACACACACACACACACACATGAAGCTACAGTTACAGACATCCAACAACCGAACCACACATTCTCCTCAAGTCCATGTGTTTTACTCTTCAAGATCAGTTATATGCTAAACTCAAGCAGCATGCCTCAGTAAATTTAAAGCGATTTAAATAATGAGAACGTGTGGTCTCTTACCATAAAAGAATCACGAAGGCTCAGTTATAGAAAAATTTGGGGGATATCCCAAGTGTATAAAAATTAAAGAGCACAGACCTAGATAGCTGATGACTCAAAAGAGTTGAAAGGCAAAGAAGATAAGATTTTGAGATAATGAAAATGAAGATCGGCCAAAGCTTAAAGACAACTGAAGATTAAGGGGAAATAGAGAATACGTAACTGTCTCTCACACTATTAACCCAACATCCCATCGAGAGACACTACAAAACTAAGACCAAACTAAACTTAGAGCAAACAGAAAGAAGGGTTATGGTGGACATTGATGATGCATCTCATTGACATGACATCAATATGCAAATCAAGCCCATAATGAGATGCCACCCAACATTCTATGATAGTTAGAATTTTAAAATAAAAGCAAACAAGTATAGGAGAGTGTGCAGAGAGTTCAGAAAAACACACACCCTGCTTATAAGAAAATAAATAAGCGGTAAGGCCATTTGGAGAACAAGTGGGAAGATCTTCAAATGATGAAATTTGCAGATTCCATACAGCCCAGCAATTCTATTTATAGGTATCTTCTCAAGAAAAGAAAAACCAAAAAAGTCATTAAAAATGTTTAAGTGGATGTTGAGGGTAATAACATTCACTTACACTAGTCATCAGAGCCCAAAGATGGGACAGCCCAAATTTCATTAGTCAAGAAACTTTCGGAAGAAGGGAAGGTGGTCCATCTAGTAAATAGGAATCAAGTGCATGACACAGCACAGAGAAGCCTTGGGAGTGTCGTGCACACTGAAAGAAGCTGGTTTCAAAAGGCCACAAATCATAAAATTCCATTCATATGAAAGCCTAGCAACAACAATATTGTAGACAGAAAATAGATTGACTGTTGCAAAGGGCCAGGGAGATGGGAGAGTTGGGAGTGATGGGTAAAAACTATAGGGTTTCTCATGACAAAGACTAACAAATCACAAAACTGAACATTTTAAATGAATGCCTTGTGTACTTAACATTATGTTTTAATAAGGCCTTTTAAAAGTTATATGATTTAAGAGGAAGGTGACCAGAGGGTGCGTGGGGAGAAGAGTAGAAACCAGGTGTGAGCATGATCAAAGCACCTTATAAATGTATGAAAGGTCACAATGAAGCCCATTATCTTGTAAAATTAATATATACTAACAAAAATTTACATTTGAATTAATTCTCTACTTGTCTGGTATCGTTCAGGATGGATACATAGACAAACAATAGTGTCTTAGTTTGCTTTCTGTTGCTATGATAAACACATGAGCAAAAGGCATCTTAGGGAGGTAAGTATTTACTTCACCTTACAGGTTATAGCACATCATAATAGGAAGGGAAGGCAGGAACCAGAAGGCAGGGACCAAAGCATGACCACAGAGCAGTACTGTGTGTGGCCTTGCTCCTGCTCCTACTCAGTCTACTTTTTACTCAACACAGGACCACCTGCCTACCCAGAGGTGGCACCATCTACAGTGTGTTAGGCATTCCCACATCAATCACCAATCAAAAAAAAAAAAAAAATGTTTCAAAGACTTTCCCACAGCAATCTGATAGAGGCAAAGTCTCCACTAAGGCTCCCTTTCCTCAAGTGACTGTAGATTATGTCAAGTTAAGAAAAACTAGCCAGGACAGAGGTATAGATGGGTAGATAGATGATAGATAGTTCAACAATAGACAGATAGATGATAGATAAAAAGATGATAATTATTATATGATTATTATTTACCTATGTGTAACATAATACTATCATGAAGAAATAGTTATTTTAAAATAGCCAGCCGGGCGTGGTGGCGTACGCCTTTAATTCCAGCACTCGGGAGGCAGAGGCAGGCGGATCGCTGTGAGTTCGAGGCCAGCCTGGTCTACAAAGTGAGTCCAGGATGGCCAAGGCCACACAGAGAAACCTTGTCTCGAAAAACCAAAAAAAAAAAAAAAAAAAAAAAAAGCACTTGCCATAGACAAGCACCAATTAAATCCTAAATTATATGCAGTTTTCTACCACTTATATTTCCCTCCTCTAATTCAGACATAAGACTCTTAGAACAAAATGAATGTGATAGTCAAATGCAAAGTGGACTCTAGCAGTATGTCCAGCCATATTAAAAAAAATATGACTCATAACAGTCCCATCACCATCAGTGTTGGATTGCCCGCACCTCCAACATCCCCCACATTCTGAGCATCTCACCCACACCCCCTCATCTCTGCTTGCTTCCTGGTATACGAGTAGGAACCGGTTTTTAATTGTTCCATGGTGTCTGCGTGTGCTCCGTGTTCACATGTGTACATGTCTGTCTTCACATCTATGTGTTTGTCAAGGAAGGGGTTAAGTTGCATTTAAATAATACCGTGGTGGATTGCCTAACAGCGGCCCTAGGACTCTCCAGTCCAGTATCACTCAGAGACGGTACAGCACATGAATAGCCAGCTCTCAGCCTGCCCCACCCCCTGCTAATCTGGTAAAATATCTCTGTCAGTCCTTGCAGTGGGCGGACACCAACCACTGGCTGGGAAGTTGTATTTCTTCCCATTAGATCTGCAGTTTAAATGAGTTAGGATCTATCCTCTTGTAATTTGGCAGTCTGTTTAAAAACCAAAGGACTGAAAATAATCCCAGCTGGGGATGGCTAAGAACTTCTCAGAAAAAGGAGGAAGCTCAAAGTTGCTTTGTTCTTTCTCACCTGCCCTCCTTCCTACTTATCCCTCTGATAGTACAAAACAAACAAGCCAGAGAGGGCTTCCTTGGAAGTCCCCACCTTGAGAGCGGGCTGCGCTCCACTAATGCAGACCCCTCTCTCAGGCATCTGCTCAATCATTTTCTATTTTTGTAACTCAATTAAGTGCTGCCTAATTTCACATCAAATTAGTCCTTAAAGCAAACTCATTAAGTGTTGGTATAAAATATATAGTATTTTGATGGCTTTTGAATACCAGGGAATTTTAAATTATTCACCTAACTTTTAAAAAGTGAAAGTACTGTGAAAATGTTTTTTAAAAGAAGGCAAGCAACAGCAAATACCTCTGTTTTCTACACACAGTCTCTTTCTTAAAGCTCTGGGTACGTTGACTTGCAATGCGAATGAATCCTGCAGAAACTGTATTAACAGACCTGTATAATTCTGCAGATAGCAAAGAAACATTTCACAAATACTCATTTTTGCTTCTTAAAATCCTTTCTCAAACACTAGTAGTTTTGTGCTGGGAAAGGGTGCTGGCACAGAAGATGCCGGCACAGCATTGCTTTTCCATGCTGAGATTTCTTACTGAAATATCAAACTAAAACTCATGGACATGAAAAAACAACAAAAAACAAAAACAAAAACAAAAACAAAAAGCCCTCATGGACGTTTATGTAACCTTAATTGTTAACATGACAAATTATAGAGCATCCAGGTTTTACCAGTTACACTCCAGCTGTGGATTTGTTGCTTTTGCTTGAAATGTCTATTCAGTGCTCTCTATGACCTCTGGCTTCTTCCCAAAAGGCTGAGAATAAGAGTGGTCAACAAGATTACAGGTTGTTTAAAAAATCACTAGCATTTCCTAGTCATTTCTTTTGGAAGTAGGAGAAAACAATCAATATTTATTTTTTTGGTCATTGTTGGTTTTTGTTGTTGTTGTTGATTTTTAAGGGGCTTTCTCTCGAAATCTGACTTCAATCAAAGTTATGTTCTACAGATATTATAGAATTTATCTACAAGGGAAAAATGTTCTTTCACTTATGAAAATTCTATTAAAGGGTCTTCTTGATTTTTTTGGAATATAGTTTCTGGGAAATTGGCAACATTAATAAACCACTCTGCAAATGAAAAGGTGACAGGACTTTCATGATTATAGGGATAGCAGTAGGTTGTGGAGGAACTGGAGACAAGAGGGTTCCTTCCTGTGGAACACAGCTTAAACCATAAGGACCCACCCTCAAATTTCAGCTAAACCTTCAAAAAAAAATCGGTTACCTAGAAAAATATTATATTTATTGTCCTTTGGAGAGTGAAGGTGGAACTATGGTCACATTTTCGGGGAGGCCATAAAAGAGAGGCCAGAAGATGGGCGTGGTACATGCCTTTAATCCAAGCACTCAGTAGGCAGAAGCAGGCAGATCACTGTGAGTTCAAGGCCAGCCTGGTCTACAGAGCAAGTCCAGGACAGCCAAGGTTACACAGAGAAACGCTATCTTGAAAAACCAAACCCCTGGCCCCCCAAAAAAGAGAGGTCAGAGAGCTGAAATCTGCAAGGAGACATTAGAGTGTTAGGTGATTGAATTAGGAGCAAGAATTTGAGGTAACACATCCCACTTTTGCCAAACTTCTTGTAGGCAAACAAAACTGCTCAAGTTCTTGTTTTTTTTTTTTTATGGGAGGGCACTTGGAGGATAACAGTAATAATTAATAATGACAGTTTTGGTTATTCTGTGGTCCAGTAATTGTACTTCTGGGTATAAACTGAACCTGACTCAGATCCTTTGAAGGTCTGGCTGAAATTGAGGATGGCTTCAGCTGTGTTCTCTCAGAAGGAACCTCTGGCCTCCAATTCCTCCAAGACCCATGGCTAAACCCAGAATCATTAAAGCCCATTATCTGTTATGTCATAGTAAGGCAGAGCCATGATGGCCAGGGCCAGAGGAATAGGGCGTTGTTTAATAGACACAGAATTTCAGCTTTGCAAGTTGTAAGACTATGTTGTACCCTCCAGTACACAGAAAGCCCGCTGTGGAAAATGCACCATGGCGGATACAATACAATTTAATGTCGTGAATATTTTAAAAAATATTTTATAAACATACTGAATACAGCATTAATTGAATGCTTAAAATGTGACAAGTGTTTTTCTGAATTCTTCTCAAGTAGTATCTCATTGAGGGGCTGGGGAGACAGCTTGGCTGGTAAACAAAGTGTGCACTGTGCAGGCATGAGGACCTGGGTCCAGAATCCTCAGCCCTAATGTATAAGCAAAGCACAAGCAGCACAAAGCCGTAACCTTAATGCTGGAGGAGAGGTACTGTGGCAGCTCAAATAATAATGGCCCCCATAGGCTCATAAACTTGACTTCTTGTTCATCAGGAAGTGGAACTGTTTGAAAAGATTACAAGGATTAAGAGGTGTGGTCTGGTTGGAGGAAGTGTGTTGCTGGGGGTGGGATTTGACATGTCAAAAGCTCAGGTCCAGCCTCTCTGTAAAGCTCTAGCTACTTCCCTAGCACCTGCCTGAATGTTGCCATGCTCCCTACCATGATGATAATGGACTAAACCTCTGAAACTGTAAGCCAGCCCCAATTAAATGCTTTCTTTCATAAAAGTTGCTTTGATCATGTGGTGTCTTCACAGCAATCAAACAGTGACTAAGACAGAAGTGTAGAGGAGTTTTAATCCAGCAGCATGGCTGCTCTGGCAAGGGCTCACATCCTAAGACCTTCTAGGATTATGTGATCCAGGTGGAATGCAGACATGCTCTGGATTACAGTATGAGCTGTCTGTAATACTGACAGTCCTTAATACAAACCTTTAATCCCCAACAATAGAGGTAAGGTTAGTTTATAGAGGGAAACAGCTATGTTTGAAAATATATCTATTTGAGGGGCAAAGTAATGAATCAGAGAAAGATTTGACAGAATGAGTCAGAGATAGGATACACCCAACTCTCATGAGAAGAAGACAGGAAAGAGAGGCTACTTAAGAGCAGTGAGGGAAGGGAGGAGAGAGACAGACAGACAGACAGACAGAGAGACAGAGAGAGAGAGAGAGACAGAGACACAGAGACAGAGAGACAGAGAAAGAGGGAGAGGGAGAGAGAGAGAGGGAGAGGGAGAGAGAGAGAGAGACAGAGACAGAGACACAGAGACAGAGAGAGACAGAGAAAGAGGGAGAGGGAGAGAAAGAGAGAGAGAGAGAGAGAGAGAGGGAGACACAGAGACAGAGAGACACAGAGACAGAGAGAGACAGAGAGAAAGGGAGAAGGAGAGAGAGAGAGACAGAGAGACACAGAGACAGAGAAAGAGGGAGAGAGAGGGAGAGGGAGAGAGAGAGAGAGAGATAGGGAGACACAGAGACAGAGAGACACAAAGACAGAGAGAGACAGAGAGAAAGGGAGAAGGAGAGAGAGAGACAGAGAGACACAGAGACAGAGACACAGAGACAGAGAGAGACAGAGAAAGAGGGAGAGAGAGAGAGGGAGAGAGAGAGGGAGGGGGAAGAGAGGGGGGTTCTTTACTGAGAGTTGACTACTGGGGCAAGTTTACAGAGACAGATTGCAGAATGAACAAGCTAGACACAGGTGAAGACAGAACACACCAGAGAATGAGAAGGAACAAAGAGATTAAAACCTATTGCCAGAATTACTTTGAAGCCAAGCAGAGCAATTCAGTCAGAAGCTAAGAGATGCCAGTTTGAATCAGTCAGCTTGGAGAGGAGCTTGGGCCAGAACAGCTGAGTTGAACCAGTCAGTGAAAAATCGGGAAGAGCTAGAAAGGCTTTGGAGTGGCTCTCATCTCATCCCCTCATCTGAGGAAATAAAAACAACTTTTACACAGAAGTTGGTACCTGGAAGAGGGGTATTTCTGTGACAGACCTGACCGTGCTGCTTGCTGGTGGGTGGAATGTTGACTTTGGGACTTTAAGTTAGGAAAGCACTTGAATGATTTAGGTGGGACCATCCTAGGAGAGTGGAAGTGAGTGATGCTGAGAGCAGCTTAAATGTGACTGCCTGACCCAAGAAGTTTTAGAGGAAAAGAATATTAGTTATCGGTATAGAGACCATTCTCGTGACTTTTTGCAAGAAATGTGGCTGCTTTTTTTTTTTTTTTGCTCTTCTCCTAAAAATCTGCCTGAGGCTAAATTGAAGTGTTTTGAACTAATGGCATTGGCAGAGATTTCAAGACAGCCTAGAATTGACAGTGCCCCATGCTTATTAGTAATCATCCCTAGGCATATTAATAATAATAATAATAATAATAATAATAATAATAATAATAATAATAATAATAAAAGAGCAAGCTGGACAAAAAGAAGGGAAAGACATACAGTTTAGGAGGGGGAAAAAAAACACACCAGGAAATTTAATGTTGGATCTAAGTCCTGTATATAAAGAGATTTTAAAGAATTTAAAGAAAAGCTTGATGCTACGTGGGATAAAGGGAGTGGTGACCTCAGAGTGAGACCCCACCTAACTCAGCTTCCACCTTATGAAAAAGAATTAAAGGAAGACTTAAACAGGGGAGGAATCCATCCACAATAGAAAGCTGATGCAAATGCAATTGAAGGGGGAGGGGCAAATTCCAGCTCCATCAAAAAAGCAGAACTTGGCAACTTTTGCCGTATGATTTGGGCTGTAGAGTCAAGGATGCAATAAAGAGCTTGCCTGAGTTGACTTGCAGAGATAAGGAGAGGGCATGATGCAGGCCATCACTGTATCCTAGAGTGTTTTGTCAGAAGGTCCAAGTTATGCATGCTTTTATGTGGAGGAACGGAGACAGAGAGCAGGGCTAGATACACAGAATAAGACAGGTTTGGTGACAATGGCCTCTCTCTAGCCTCACCATCAATTTGTTGAGTGTATTTTTTGCCTATTTCTTACCTTTCTAAGTGTAAGCTGTCAGGCTAATGCAGACTTCCCTTCCACATTTCTTTCGGCTGTCATGGTACTAAGTGTAAAAAAACAACACATATTTATTTTGTTATTCAGAAACTGTAATATTTGGCAGAAAAACAAATTGAGACTCCTGGGCAAAGAGGCAGTGTCTGATGTGGAATCAAAACTTTTCCTTGTTCAGATTTATTCATTTTGTGGCAGTAAGTAATCTTAAAAAATATTGCTGTGGCCGGTTGTGGAATCTCGCTCCATGACTAAGGAAAGTGCCTAGACCAGGAGTGTGTTGGAGGCGTGCCCATATGGAGGCCCCGAGAGGCCACTGAGTGAAGCCATGAAAGTAAAGCCTGGATTGCCTTGGACATGAAGACATTGGTGATGCCAGGGCCATGGTATACCTGCCAACGAAAGCAGCAAACCCGGTGCGGAACCAGTGTTAGTTAATCCAACCAGCCAAGAATGACTCACTTACCATTAATTTTGAGCCAAACTTGAAGCAAACTTGATTTTATTGGAGTGCATCCAAGAGCTCCTAAGTTAGGTTAAAGAGAGCGTCCCTGAGTCCATTTCTTGGGCCCCTTTTAAAGAGTAAAATCACAAGTAGTTGCAAAGCAGGTGTACAGGAAAGAGACAATGGGGCAATAAGGAAATGCAGAATAGTCTAAGAAAAAAAATGCATCATTTGGTTACAATGTGATTAGGGAGGGTGGGGGAGAGTCAGAGTATTCTCAAAAACAAGTCAAGGTCATGTGTTGGGGCAGGTCAGGCTCCAGGAAACAGACTTGAAAACAGCAACACAGCTCTTACAGTAAATGGAACCTTATTTTTAACAATGCAGGGTAGTGGCTCCTGCCTTCAAAATGGAGTCAGGCAGGATCCTCACCAGACCAAGGGTGGAGGGTTGCAGTCAACAAAGCTGAAAGGAGTTGGAGATCTGCCGAGTGCTTTGACATCAGACACAGAGATGCAGAGTTTGGAGTGTGCCCTGGTAGTTTTAGGTCTTGCTTTGTTCCAGTATTTCCTCACTAAGCTCCCTTCCCTCCCTTTTGAAATAGTAATGTGTATTCTGTGCCATTGTACGTTAGAAATATGTGATCTGCTTTTCTATTTCATAGGAGATTACAGTTAAGAGTCTGTCACATCTTTGAACTTTGGACTTCTAAACAGTGCTGAGACTTGATAGACTATGGAGACTCTTGAGGTTGGATTGGATGCATTTTTTTTTCATTATGATATGGCTACAAGCCTATGGGGGCCAGGGAATGAGGGTTTGAATAAGAATGGCCCCTATAGGCTCATATATTTTAAGGCTTGCTCATTAGAGGGTGGTGCTACTTGACAGGGATTAAAAAGTAGGGCTTTGTTGCAGTGGGTGTGGCTTTGTTGGAGGAAGTATGCCACTGGGATGGGCTTTGGGCTTCCAAATGCTCAAGCCAAGCCCAGCATGAAAGGACCAGAGTTGGCACAAGACTTACCAAGACCAAGTTCTCAGCACGAAGGGCAAGGAATAAGAGACAAAGACAGGACAAGGGTGAAGGGAGAAGAATCAGAAAGATGGAGAAGGGGACAAAGGACAGCCTCTGGATAGAGAGGAGACAGATGTAGCACAAGAGGAAACCCCTGTTAGGATGAGTTGGTTTGTTTTGATTGGGCATGCTAATTAGGTGAGCCAAAAGGAGCTTTTGATTGCTAGACTTCAGTCCTCTGATAGCTGAGCCTAGGTGGTCAGCCTCAGGGGGAGGAAGCCGCCAAATAAGGAAATGGACCATGTGTTGTAATACTCATAAATATAGAGGCCACACAATAGATCTGGTATGAGGAGATTTATTGTATGGAGGCAGAAAGAGAGAGAGAGACAGAGAAGAGACAGACACAGACAGAGAGAGGCAGAGACAGACACACACACACACACACAGAGAGAGAGAGAGAGAGAGAGAGACAGAGAGAGAGAGAGAGAGAGAGAGACAGAGAGAGAGAGACAGAGAGACAGAAGGTGAGAGAGAGAGAGAGAGAGAGAGACAGAGACACAGAAGGTGAGAGAGAAAGAGGGAGAGCGGGGGGGGGGAAGGGGGAACAACTGAGAGAGACTTAGGAGGAGGGAGACAGAAAGATGGGGGAACAGGGGCACCCCAAACATGGGGGGGCAGAAGAAACCTAGGCGGGGGGGGGGGGCAGAGGGGACGGGAAGAACAGTGACAGGCCGGTCTTCCATATTTGGTGGGCAGCTGAAGCACATCTGGCACACAGCTGGCAGCTAAGCAACCTAGAGGCAGGCTAGCAGGCTGCCTCTACTCTAAAACCTTGTTGGCTAGCTTTAGGAAGCTTTAGCGAGGGAGAGGAAAAGAAGGGAACAAGGCCAGAGCCATGTTTGACACACTTAGGCCTACAAGAGCCCTTCACTCTTTCCTCTTCCTGCTGCCTTCAGAGTCAGGTGTAGAACTGTCAACTACCACGTCCCATTCCACCATATTGAGCGAGGTTGTTTCCCTATTAGCCCTGTCTGGTTCCAGGTGGTGGCAGAGATGTTGATGAAGACAGAGTTCCAAGTCTAAGCAGTACCACTGAGGCACCTTTGGGGCTCAGGCCGACTGAGGGAGTGAGTTTTAATCAGGAGTTTATTATGAAAACAGTCTTGTGTTTAATTGAGAAGGGACTGGGACCTCCCTTCTGTGTTTCTGAAACAATCAGGGAGGGTCATAGTCATTGGTATTTGGCAGAATAGATGAGAATACATCTGTCCCTCCTGGCAGCTGAAGGCTGAGGCATTCAGGTAACATAAACACTTACCACACAGCCAGGTATAATTTAAAGGGGCCATAGAGATGGTTAATGACAGCAGACATTTGTTGAAAACCTAATGATATGGTAGGTAATATTCATTCAAATGGATGATTTCATTTAGTCTCCTAACACAGGACATTTTATATCATGTACTACCAAGACACAGAAAGCTACTACCTTCATGATGAGTGTTTTGCTTCTTCAATTATGGGGGTTAAAACAACAAATAGGCACATTTGCTGTGCTTATGATCTACTGCTTAAGTGAAGATCTCCATTTTCTGGTGAGAAAACAGGTTCAAATGATCTTGAGTGAGCCTCAAGATCTTGCTAAGAAATGAAGAAGCCAAGGTGCTTAGTTTTAGGACCCATATTTTTATTTCCCTGTAGTACTGTTTCTAAAGATAAATATTAACATTCCCAAATTTGGAGTGCAGTCTCATCGTCTCTCTCTTAAGGTATCAGGAAGGTCTTCACGCAAGATGCAATATTTTAAGTGGTGTCTTTGCAGGATTATGAAAACAGAATGGTGCACACTTTGCAAGGACAATTTCTTTCTGGTGCATTGCCAAGACTAGTGGTTTTGGACATATTTTTATTCCACTCAAGTTTGACCACAGTCTCAACAGAGGTAGCTTACATCTAATATATATGAACTGGTATTAAAGGTCTATGTAAGCTGCTCAAACTATGGCACCAGCCAAGGACGATATGTGCAGTAAACTTCGAACCCCTACCCAGATCTAGCCAATGGGCAGGACATTCTCCACAGTTGAGTGAAGAGTGGGGTCTGACTTTCACAGGAACTCTGGTGCCCCATATTTGACCACATCCCCTTGATGGGGAGGTCTGGTGGCACTCAGAGGAAGGATAGCAGGCTACCAAGAAGAGACTTAGTACCCTATGAGCATATACAGGGGGAGGAGGTCTCTCTCAGTCACAGTCATAGGGGTGGGGAGTAAGGGGAAAATGGGAGGGAAGGAGGAATGGGAGGATACAAGGGATGGGATAACAATTGAGATGTAATATGAATAAATTAATAAATATATTAAGAAAAAAAGAAAGATCTATGCAGCCTCATAGATTCAGAAAGTTTCAGCCCACCGTGGTGAGGAGGGCAGGGTGGAGAGCTAGGTTCATGGGAGTGGGAGTGTGTGCTGGAGGCTGTTCATATTACAGTGGACCAGAAAGCAGAAGAGGCGTGATGCCAGGTAGAACCATGAAAGGCCTGCCTATAGTGACCTATGTTTCTGAGCTTGGCCCCACCCCCTAAAGGCTCTACTGTTGCAAGTGTTCCAAACACGAGCTTGTGGGGAACATTTCAGATCTAAACTGTTGCAAACATATATCTGAATGTTAATGCGATATTTTAGCTGTTTGGAAATTCAGCGGAAAAAAAAAATAGACAGCCTATGGGTGAGACTATCAGGTACTTTCCTAGTGCTATGAAAAATACCACAACCAAGGCAACTTATAGAAGAAGTAGTTTATTCAGGAGTTTATGGCTCTAGAGGGATAATAGTCCATTGCCGTCATGGAGGGGAATATGTGGCAACTGGCAGGAGAGCATGGCGCTTCAGCAGCTGAGAGCTCGCATCTCACACGGCAATTAGGAAACAGATGTGCAAGGGGCATGTGACTACTGAAAGCTTAAAGCCAGCCCCGTGTGACAAGCTGCCTTAATCAGTGTCCCATTGCTGTGAAGAGACACCCTAACCAGGGTAACTCTTATACAGGAGAGGTTTTGATTGGGGCTGGCTTACAGTTTCGGAGGTTTGGTCCCTCATGCGCATGGAGGGAAGTACACAGCCACAGGCGTCCCCAGTGAGGTCAAGCTGATAGCGCATCATCTCACGGGAGACCCTGAGTGATGTTGCTTGCGTGCCGAAGTTCATCCAGCTTCCGGGGGATAGAGCCACAGTCTCCTCTACACACAAAACCAGAACAAGCGACTTTATTTTTCTCCACTGCACGTCCATCGGTACTGCAATTGTCTTCTCTCTGTTCTAATTTTGTGTGTTTCTGCCTGAGCACTTGCATACATAGAGAGACACATGTGGAGGCCAAGGGCAACTCTGACTGTCTTCCTCCACTGCTCTCCACAAGGTCTCTCAGGGAACTCGCAGCTCATACATTTGCCTAGACTGGCAGGCCAGCAGATGCCAGGGATTGTCCTGTCTCTGCCTCCTCAGGGCTGGGATTGCAGGTGCATACTATGGTGCCCAGATTTTTATATAAGTCCTAATGATTGCATTTAGGTCTTCGTGCCTACATGGAGAGCCCTTTCCCAACTAGCCATCTCCTCAACCCTGCCATTTGCTGTTGAATTTGTTGGTAAGCTTGTCCTGGGGGCAAGATGCCTTTGTCTTTATGGCAAATCTTTCCCAGTGGTCTGTTTGGTGTCTCAGCAAACAGGGTCAGGACACATATGTTTGAACACAAATGGTAGATAATGGTCAATGTGATTTGTTTTTTGTTGTTGTTGTTGTTGTTTTGTTTTTTTGCTTTTCCCAAAAGAGGCTGCCAGCTGTTCTGTAGATCAGTGGGCATAACTGGATACATGCAGACACTTTCAGAATTGCTAAAATTGAGAACTCCAAGCATACCAAATGTCAGGAAAGATGTAAAATAGCACACAGTCTCACATACTGCAAGGGAGATTGGCAGCACACCATCTCACAGAGTCTGTGAAATACTTCAGCAATCTCACAGACCTAACCACAACACCCAGCACACAACCCAGCCATCCCAGCCCCTAATATTTATCCAAGCCAGAGGAAAGCATAGGCCCCTAAAAATAAAAATGATACGTCAGTCAGTGTCCATAACTTTCTGTAGTCCTGCAAAACTAGAAATTACCATATTTCTCAGAAAAATCAGTAAATAGGTAAATTGTAATAGATCCCCATTCAGTGGGATGTCATTTAGCAAATATGTATGCACAAATACATGCGTGTATATTGTGTAAACATAAACGCACGCATTGATACCTAAAGGTGAAAACTGTTAATACACAAAGCAATGTTAGCCTCAAAGTGAGTATGCTAAATAAGAAAAAAAAAAAAAAAACAACTAAAAGGGCAGCGGAGATGGCTCAGTGGTTAAGAGCACTGTCTGCTTTTCCAGAGGTCCTGAGTTCAATTTCCAGCAGCCACCTGATGGTTCACAGCCATCTATACTGGGATCTGATGCCCTCTTCTGGCATACAGCTGTACATGTCGATAGAGCACTCATATACATAAAAGTAAATAAATAAATATTTTAAAAAATCCAACCCAAACTGTATATGTAGTACAACTCATTTACATAGGAGCATAGGCTGCAATCTAGTTGATGACAAGGGAAAGCCAGCATTTTCCTAGGACTTGGGGAGTGGGTGACACAGAAAAACTATCAAGGGCATGAGTTAATTTTGTGGGTTGATGGATATATCCATCAACTGGATGGTAGTGATGGCTTCATGGGTATTTATAGTATTACAAAATGTATTACGCTGTGGTTTATTGTATGCCAGCCGAACCTTATTAAAGCTGCTTTATAAGATGGACACTGAGAGAAAATGTGCCACCTAATCTGTTTCTTCAGAATTATCTGGAATGTCTCCCAGCCCTCATCGTTATCCACGATTTAGTTCTCAGCTGAGTGGAAGCTAGCTCCTTGAGGGGAAACATGCCGTTATTGAGCACTGGTCTCCGTGAACCATAGCATGATGCCGTGCAGTCATCGGAGGCTCCGAATGCGCAGGTGCGAAGCGAAGGAAGAACTGAACACTTATCCATGATAGAGGCACATTGTTGTCTATGTCCAGTTCCACAACTGCCGACTTCCCTCTGCAAGGAGATGTTCCTCTTGACGGACCAGCACCCGTCATTCCAGAGGATCTAACAGGAACCCTTTGTGATGACTATCTACGCGTATGAAGGATGCGGTTCATAAGAGGGGGTTGGGGCTTAGGATTTGTTTCTCCCATCAGAGCAACGAGGCACCCTCTTCATCCATCTTCAGTCTTCGGCAGCATTGCATCTTGGACTTGACGCTTCATACCTAAAGTCCGGTCCAGGGACTACCTGCCGATATTCAGAAATCTGAGTGGAAATAGAAAAAGATCTTTAAATAAGGCCAGGAAGTAGGAGCTGGTGTTCAGATCCAAAACCTGTGGCTTATCAAGTGAACCTTGGAAACAAACAAACAAACAAACCAAAAAAACAAAAATAAAACAAGCAAACAACAACAACAAAACACCCCCCATTGATCTTGGGCTCCTTTCTCAGCCCTTAAAATGAAGGACAAGGAAAAGCCGCTCTCCGAATGTCCCCGTGCCAACATCCTATGACATGACTTTGTGCTGCCAAGATGCCAAGCCTTAAAATGGACCAGGATTTCAGTGTCCTCTGTGGGAGGGGACAAATGAGGTGTCGGTTGGGGTTTAAGTAAGAGAAGAGAAAGTTTAATTTGAGGAATAATTCTACTGTTCTAAAACTGCAGTAAACTGGGCGGGCTCTCAGGGCCCAGCTCTTTGCATTTGACTGTTGGCTTAGGGTTCACCCCCCCAGAATCACATAGCGCCCGCCCGACTCAATTGCGGCTTTATTCTGCACGGTGCACTAGCCACTTGCTCTGCAACTTTTCTGTGTGCGTTTCTTATCCAGGGGTGCCAGGCAAAGATTTAGCATGATCTATATTCAATCACTAACAGAGACTGAAATTGTAAATTTTTTTTCCTGCCTCTATTTCTAGCTGGCAAGAGTCTTCTTTTGATGGTGCCTAATGTGATACAGTCTCTAGGAGAGTGATTGATTGCCAGGTGCAGGCGTGATTAAGCCCGTGCAAATAGGAGGCCCACCCCAGACTCATAAAGTATGTAGCAAAGAGCTCCTTCTCTGTGGGGACACTGTAGCTTTCTTCAGCCTTGCAGCTCATGATAGAAACACCCTTGAGTTAAAAATAAATAATCAGATCCTACTTGTGCACGGAGTAGACTAGAATCCTTCATGGGAGAAGAAAGGGGGGGGGGGGGGGAAAGTAAATGACTGTCAAGACTCAGAGCCAAGAACTTAATTATAAGGACTGAAAGCATAATGGCCCTTTAAGAGACTGCGTGATTAGTGCTGCCCTTCCAGGCTGTGCTTAGGGAGCTGGAGGCACGCAGGATGTGGGTCGCCCAGTTGTAGCTCTGTCTTCTGGTGTGTCTTGGAAACCTATGTTGATGGGAAATGGGGAAAACTTCTGTTTCTGAGATTCACACCAAAAAAAAAAATTTATATATATATATATATATATATCCTGAGTGTTTTCTGAAGACTCAAAGAAAAGAAAAAGGAGAGTGAGTAGAATTTGGTATAAAATGGAATGAAACATCTTAAAGGTCACTTTACCCCTCTGTTCTCTAAGGCTCCAGCTACGGTCCTTCCCAAAGGAGACCACTTAATTCTCCGTTTATTTTCGGTACCAACATCCCAAGCACACAACCCATTGGCAATGGGCTCCTTCCTGTCACTCTGGATATGCCAACTTATTCTGTAACTGTACACTCACCTTGAATACCTATGGGGGAGTTGGTTCCAGGACCCCACTTCTACCCCAGAGCCCCCCAAAATCCTTGGTGATACAGCACCTGCCCTGTGCCCACCCTCTACCATTCCTGAGAGCCTTTTTTGACCTAATGGAGATAATAAAAAGATCTGTAAATAACTGCTGATATGATGCTATTTGGGGAGCAGTAACAGAAAAATATGGAAACAGGTTCAGTCGAGGTGAGATTTAAAAGGAAGTGATTCATTGCTGGTTGAATCTGCAGATGTGCAGCATCGTTATAAGAGGCTGACTATACTTTGGTCCATTCTAGCCTCGATTCTACTGTACAGAGAGATGGATTGGGTTAGATGAACCAATAAGAAGTCCTCTTTAGGAAGCATGGGAACCCAAGCACCATGGGACTGTGAGAAGAATGGGATACCAATGGGAGGATCTTTTGAAGAATCCTGATTCTGTAATAGGAGGACATCCCTATAGATCCTGGACTTGGCTTCTGCAATGCTGGAGGCTACAGAGTTTCCACAGTCACCATGTTCCAAGACAAGGCTTGTAGTTCCCCCCACCCCCAACAATGCATTTCTCTTAAAAAAAAAAAATAGTAGACTTCTGCTGGGTTTCCTGCTGGTGAAGTCCTGCATGTCATGGGGCGCTCAGGGCTCTTAGCTTAGCAGACCAAAGCACACCTAAAACAAAGGGCACAGGCAGAAAGGTAGGATCTTACTTGGTCTATGTGTAAGGCCTGGGTTTCCTCACTAAGGGCAGTCCTCACAGACTTTGTGTTTGGGCTTGGTTTGTCTTTTGTGTTGTTTTTCTTTGGTTAGTTGAGTTTGCCTAGTTTCAGTGGGGCTTGTGCTTTCATTTTGTTTGTTTGTTTCCTACAGCCTCCCTTTCAGGTCCTATCAGTTTTCACAGCTGCCTTTAAGTCAGACAACCCTTGCAGATGGCTGCTCCTTTGTAATAACACCTTGCTGAATGTACCTGCATACGCTGTTCACAGAGACACAAAAGAGTGTGCCTGGGTTTTTTCCCCATTTTGTTTGTCCCCCTATTCTCTGAAAGGGAACCACTAGATGTATACATATAGTAAGCTTAAGTTAGGTTAAAATAGCAGCAACTGAATTGCACCCGGGAGACTGAGAGTGTCCTTGAGGCTTGGGTGCCTGGGCCCTCAAAGTAACACCACAGTCACTGTCTCTTACTGGAGAGGCCTATTACCCAGTAGTGGTTCAGTCCATTAATGAGGCTGGATGCCTAAGCAGTCCCAATCTG
Organism: Acomys russatus; assembly: GCF_903995435.1. NCBI lineage: Eukaryota > Metazoa > Chordata > Mammalia > Rodentia > Muridae > Acomys > Acomys russatus. The sequence goes on along the minus strand of NC_067144.1, from coordinate 13,704,176 downwards.
GCACTGAAAACCAGGGAGGTTCCTGCTGTTGGTCCTCAGTCAATGATGGAAGACTGAAAATCCAGTTCAGATATTAGTTACAGAATTTGTAGTAGTTGGTAATGGTCAATCAATTCAGAGGCAAGAGGGAAGGTCAAGCAAGCTCATACACATACATTTGTAGACAACACACGCACACATGCACATGCACACACGCACACATGCATGCACGCACACAGTATGAACAGAATCTCACACAAATTTATATTGTAAAATGGTACAAAGAACATGTAAAACTTTCCTTATCTTCTCACTAAACTAAAGACCCTGAAGCTTGGGACCCTTTCTTTCCATTTCTCTCCTAAGAGATTTCTGAGTTAATTTCAGGCATGCAGTTTTTACTAGGACAGGTCATTTGGCTCAGGACCTTGGAGATATCTCCATGCTGTAAAAAAAGAGACTGGACTTAATCCCCAGAGAGATTCATCTGCATCCCCAAACTTAGATGCAAGCTCAGATTTACAGTGGCCTTCAGCCTTAGTCTCCAAAAACAAAGAAGATTGAAAATGGCTCCTTTGCCCTTTATTCATTGAGAAAAAAATCCATTTATTTTACCTTTACATTTGTTAGAATAACAAAAACCGGTAACCATAATGTAAAGAATGGCTTCCCCAAGCATCAAGTTTATTCCTCGTTCATATCATAATCCAATGTTTATGCTCTTGGCCCGTAGGTCCGCTCTGCTCCGTGTCATCCAGGCATGCGTATCTAGCAATGCATTTGCCATCTTCACTGTGATTTGCAGGAGAGTGTAGAGGAGGGGCTGCTCTTTCTCAAGAGCCTTGGCTGGCAGCAGCACCAGTGTTACTGACTCATGCGTAAGGCTGTACTCACTGCCAAGAGTCTGGAGAACGCGTCCTAACTTCTCACCAAGGGAAATCAATTGCCAGAGGAAATTAATTTGGTCAAAGTCCATATTGACCATAGAAAATAGAAACAGTAACATGGAAGCCAGAGCAGAGGACTTGTAGACAAGTTAATTTAAAGGCATTACTTTTTTTAAATGCATGTTTTTATTAATTCTTTGAGACTATCACACAATCTGTTTCATCATATGCATCTTACGCTCTTTGCCCCAAACCATTCCCAGACCCGTCCCCTCCTTCTTCCATAACAGCCTCCATTTAATTCCCACCCAGCCTCCGCCCTAACACTACCTTGCAGCAAACATCCTGATGCTCTGGGTCTGGCGGGTTTTTCCCACCCTCTGTTCTGCCACACTCCCTGAATCTTAGTTATATGGGTTGCACTGTAAATGCATTAACTGGGGACAGGCACTGCTCAGTCATTTCTTTCCTGCATTTTGACCAGTCGTAGATTTCTGTAATAATGTCTGCAAAACAAACAAACAAACAAACAAAAAAACCCAAAAAATAAACAAAACAAGCCAAAAAGCTTCTTTGATGCAGGGTGTGGTGGTTTGGGTGACAATGGCCCCGTGGGTTCCTATATGCCTATATGTGAATGCTTGGTCCCTAGCATTGGTGGAACTGTCTGGAAAGGATTAGGGGGAGTGGCCTTGTTAGAGGAGGGCTGGGCTTTGAGTTTTCCAAAGTGTGCTGCTCTCCACCCCCCCCCCCACCTAACGATAAGGATGTAGCACTCAGCTACTGCTCTAGTGCCATGCCAGCCTGCCTTCTGCCATGATCCCTTCCATGATGGTCACATGGACTCTAATCCTCTGAAACTATAACTACTCCCCCAATAAATTTTGTTCTATAAGTGACCTTGGTCATAGTGTTTCTTTCTTTCTTTCTTTCTTTCTTTCTTTCTTTCTTTCTTTCTTTCCTTCATTCCTTTTAAAGATTTATTTATTTATTATATTTAACGCTCTGCCAGCATGTACACCTGCACATCAGAAGAGGGCACCAGAGCTCATTATAGGTGGTTGTGAGCCATTGTGCGGTTGCTGAGACTTGAACTCAGGACCTTTGGAAGAGCAGCCAGTACTAAAATGACTAAGAAAAAGTGTGAGCGCTACACTTATCTGTGGGTGGGGCTAAGTATTTAGCATGCAGATAGAGATTTTACTGGTCACAAAAGTGGCAGTGGTATGGTCTCTTCATGGTCCATGTCCTCACCAGCCATGCGTAGCTGGCTAGGTTTTCGTTACCAGACATAAGATCCCTTCTCATATGCAGGTCTTAAGTCCAATTAGGTGGCTTCTGGTTACCCCCAGGATATATGTGCCACTACAGCGCCTTTCATAATGCTTTGTCCTTATGATCACTGTAATTCCTCAAGGACAGTCGATTCCTTTTCTCCCCTAGCATCTTGCATAGTTCCTTCCAATACTATAAGAGTTAGGCCTTAGGGAGAAGGCTTTCAGGTCAGTTCCAGATCAACTCCTTCCAATCATGTGTCCAAAGCTTTGTGTCTTCTGCAATAGGGTCCTACCTTCTTTTACTGCAAGGAATGTTACCAATGTCCTATTTGCAGTCTGTGTGTGTGTGTGTGTGTGTGTGTGTGTGTGTGTGTGTGTGTGTCCATCCAGGGTTCCCCTGATCAACAACTCAAAAGGAGGTTTCTCATACCCGACATTGGTTTTTGTGTTTGTCTGAGATTTGTGGACTGAGAACATTGTCACCCCAAGGGGAATAATGTCAATTAATATATATGTGTAATTGATATGTATAATATTGTAATTAATATGTGTAATTAATAATATATGTATATATAATATATGTCGATATGTATAATGAATATATGCATATATTATATATAATGGATATATACATATACATAATGCATGCAGTTTTAAGTAAACATAAAATATGATAATTCCCTATGGCTTTTTCAAATATCCTTACTTTTATTTCTCTTTCCTCTTTCTCACTCCTTCAGTGTTGCCTTTCTTCTTCCTGCCCAGGTGAGTTTCCCTGATCCACTTTCTCCATTTTCTCCTTCATAGTGTCTGCGTCCTACTGTTCCTCTCTCTAAGAACTTCTGTGCTCCCCCCTACCCCGCCTGCCCCCCCCCCCCCCGCCACTCATCTTCTCTACTGTCACCATGGTCACTTTTTATTTTCCTGGCCTCTGTGGTCACTCCAGGTTATATATTCTTATCTACGGATTTGGAGCTAGCCTCCACAAACAAGAGAAAACACGCAGTGTTTGTCTCTCTGGGCCCCAGGGAAGTGTGGAATCAGCCTGCCGATCTCTTCTTTCACTCCTTGCCTCGTGACAACCTGGTAACACTGTCAGGCCCTTTTGTGCTGTTGCCTTGCTCCTCCAGAAGCCAGTTCCATTCTAGATGACTTGGTGCCACAGAGGTCACTCACACTTATCCTTGAGTCCATCTGTCCTGCATTGGCCGATTTTGATCACCAGCCTCTGTGCATGTGGTCACACATGGAATTCTTTTCTGTTTTTCCAAACGTCTTAGATTTGAAAGTGTCTGTTGCGACTTTCTCACGTACTCTGGTGCCTCACATTTGACCATGTCCCCTGGAGGGGGAGACCTGGTGGCACTCAGAGGAAGGACAGCAAGTAGCCAAGAAGAGACTTGATACCCTATGAGAATATACAGGGGGACGTAATCCCCCTCAGGAACAGTCCTAGGGGAGGGGAATAATGTGAAAATGGGGGGGGGAGGAATGGGAGGATACAAAGGATGGGATAAACATTGAGATGTAACAAGAATAAATTAATAAAAAAAAGGAAAAAAAAAAGGAAGTGTCTGTTGCTTATCTCTAGGCATTCATGCAGTTCTAATGGGGAAGTATTGGGAGCAGGGACAGCCTGTGTCCTGTCAGAGACTGCTCACTTACAGCTGCTACAGCATTCTTGTTTAGAGGCATGAATGGTTCTCCATGGTTTCCAGAGTTTCCCCCTCTCTAACTTATATGGATCATATCTCTTTAATTTCTGTATTTTGATGCTTTGACGCCGCCAGAGGGACTATATATAGTGCTCAGAAATTAGCCATTTCCTAGAGGTTGTACGCATCTTAGCCAGAGGCATGGTTTCTTATAGCCAATGCAGAGCCTACACTCCAAAAACCTCTTCAATGCATTGTCGCTGACTATCCAGGTGCCTTGCTAACTGGGGGCCTCCGGAAACAGAGCTAACAGGATGAACGTGTATAAAGAGAACATTAACTTTTTCTGTTGTCCAAGCTACACTCTCTAACCTCTGGCTTCCAGCTATGGAAATACTTGGAGTTACGTGTCTATTGAGCAGAACCCAACCTTCTGATTGAGTGCTATGCCTCCTTTGGCCTTTCCTTCTCGGAGACAGGCTTCCTCAGCACAAAGATATTGGCAGACGGTGCTTGGGCTTGGCCCTGGGAGGTGTTGGGAGTTACATACTTTGCTAGCTCCTGCTAAAGGATTGGGGATTTTCCCATCTTGTGTTCTGATCACCCACCCAGCCATCCAATGTCTCATTCATAACTGTGATGTATTTACTATGTGTCAAAGGCTATGTTAGATTCTCGGAATTAAAGCAGGTCCTTACTGTAACTGAGTATACAACGTAATGATAAAGGTAATTTCCAATAAAAAAAAATAAGATTTCACAGAAAACGGTCCAGGCTATAATAAGTCGAATGGACAGCATGTTGTAGGAGTGTGACAACGCTAGCTCCCTTCCTTTCCGCCCCTTTTAGCCATGACTCCTCCTGCCATTTGCCTGTCTCTACTCTGCCTCCCTGGCACCATTGTACCACTGCTTGCACCACCATCTGAGTATCTCCTCCTGGCTTCCTAGTGTTTTTCTTTCATAAGAAGTGAAGTCCTGGAGATGTGTCTGGGATTCACTGAAAGATTTAAGCAGGATTTGGGCAGCTGAACTTAGTATATGAAGTCTGCGTTGGGATAATGAGCTATCTGTGCACACATACAACCTAGTATAGAAGAGGAGAGCAACGCCTGCTCTAACTGCTCTCTTTGGGAATAACATGGGTGATAGGACAAAGTAATATTACTACAGTATTGGCCCAGCACAGTCAATTTAAAAGCGTTTGTGTGCAAATACTAACAAGGGACACATGTTACACTCCCACATACATATAAAAGAGCTGCGTGCCAAACTGTTCAGAATACCAACGGAAAGCAAACTCTTCTGCCTGAATAACCAGAGCCATTTAAAATGGAGATGTGTGCCAGAGTCCCCAGGAAACCAGACAGGGTCAGAGGCTCTTCCCCTCACGGGAACCTAGGGCAGCCATCTTGGTGTTCCGGTCATCTCTTGCTCTTGCTTTTGCAACAGTTATTTACGAAGGGCTATGCTGGAATGAGGCATGGCTGTTTAATCTGAGGGACATGATCATTATCATGTTTAGGTACCAGTAGCTCCTTAGCCTGGGGCTGGAAGCAGGCAAAGGCGATTATTGGATAGTCATGGTACTTCTAACCCTGCTTTGCAGGCACAAAGGACATTACCTATTCTATCTATCTATCTATCTATCTATCTATCTATCTATCTATCTATCTTTATTTATTTATTGTGTGTGTTGCATATGCATATGAGCGTATTCACATGCATATGGGCATATTATTAAAGGGTGTGCTGTGTGTGTGTGTGTGTGTGTGTGTGTGTGTGTGTGTGTGTGTGTGTGCCCATTCTCAGACCTACAAGTGGCCCGATTTCCAATCTGCTTTTGATCTTTCTTGCTGTGTCTTGCTTTCTCAAATCTCCTTCCCCTCAGGCTTTACCCTCTTGCCTAATCCCTGTCTAGGCAAGCTTTTCTGGTCCGGACCTTCCTCAGCTGCTGTTCTGCACAGCCCTAGGCAAATGGGTTCTCTAAGGCTGCGTAGAGGGAAGCCCAACAACACTGCAGGTTCACCTGCTCCAGGGCAGGGCAAGGATGCAAAGCATCCCTTACGATGTGAGATAGATCCAGGAGGGATGGTTTCAGTAGAGATGGAACGCAATAGCTTGAATCTTGGATTCTTACCCTCTGCAACTGAAGATAATGGCAAGCTGCATCAGGACTTTATTTATTTTATTTTTTCATTTTGTGCTGAGTTTGCTTGTGGACAAGTAACATAGCAACTGGATTTTCTTCCTCTGCCGTTGTTAGCAACTGAAGTCAGAAGACTCATTTTTCCTCCTGGTTTCATTTAGAGATTGAGAAACCTTTTGTTCTCGCTCTCAACGAAATCCCCACTGTCTATTTGGAGAAAACATCTCTCTCTTGCCTTATTATGGACTGCTAGCATCAGGGAGCTAGGTCAAAATGAAGTGGCAGTGGGGGCAGGGGGTGGGGGGTGAGGAATCATCACTTTTGTCAAAGGGCAAGAACTGAGTTGTAGGGTTTTTGACAGAGGACAGTTGGCTGTGATTAGGGGGATAATTTAACCCTTGAAGGCCAACTTCGATGAGCCCAAGCTTTTCTGTTTGCAGGTGCGAGGCTAAAAATGAAACTTGGACTTGTTTAACAGCCATATTGCCCACTGTGTTTGAGATCATTCTGTCCTCCTTCCGGCCAGTGAGGCAATGCTTCATGGGAATCACGTTCTTGCCACTTCTTCATCAGCGGGTGTTACTCTTCAAGACTTGTGCAATATAAGAGCTAAAAGGAAGTGCTACAGCTATCCAGACCAATAAGCTCATTTTCCTGCTTGATAAACAGAGAGAGAGATAGAGGGAGAGAGAGAAGGAGAGAGAGAGAGAGAGAGAGAGAGAGAGAGAGAGAGAGAGAGAGAGAGAGAGAGAGAGAGAACAGATGCTTGGCTGGGGTTAACTGAAGAGCCAAATGGTGCCAAGTCTTGAATTTTAGTCAAATGTCCTATCTGCTATGTCCCTGCTGTTTCTAGAGAATTCTTACACATTTGACTATAAGGAGCTACTCCCTAACCAGTTGTACATCAATTAGTTATTGATGGTAAAGAAGTGCCCCCAGCTGCTGCTGCTGCTGCTGCTGCTGCTGCTGTGCTGGAAGATCATTGTTCTCACGTCCTCACTGCTACCCCTTTCACCAAACAGCACGCTGAGATTATAGCTGCGCAGAAGAAAAAAAGGCCAACTGTATTATGTTGTGTCTGAAAATTCCCTTTTCTTTTGGACAAAAAAAAAATGTCCTAATGAAATATTCATTTTTCATAATGTACAGCCACATTCCTTTTTTAAAAACTTTCTGCTCCACCATAACACACACAGTATTTAATGGGACCAACAACAAACTCCCCACTTGGAGTAGAGGAGCATTAGAGAGATGAGGGAGAATCAAGGCTTACTTTCAATCTGAAAATTAATTTAAAAGATAGTTGTAACCATGATTGCTTTTTAATTAGGCACATAAATTTTTAATACAATTAATATACAGCAACCACCGAACGCCACTTCCCAGAGTCCCCAACGACTCCTCCCACAAGATCAGCTGCTAGAAGTGGATTTCTGTGCTCAAATGAGTTTAAAAAATGCAAACAGTGTCATCTCTCAAAAGTATGAAATCCATAGTGTACAGGTTTTAATCCTTTGAGGTCTCTTGCTGATGATAATAAAAAACACATTTCTGGTGTTATTTTTATCACAGATCCATTTTAAATGTTTTTTTAAAAAACCAGTGGTATGGATATTACATTTTATAATACATGTTGTTATTTTATTAAGCTGGGGACTGGGGAGAGGGCTCAGCCAATTAAATGGCTGCCACACAAGCTCGAGGATCTGAGTTTGGGTCCCCAGTTCCCAGGTAAATACCAGGCACAGAAGTGGCAGCTGTAGCCCTGGAGGCCCCTGGCCTAGATGAATGCATGAACTCAGAGTCAGTGAGAGACCCTGTCCGCCCCCCCCCCCAAAATGGCATGAAGAATGCCTGAGGAAAAAAAATCTTTGGCTGCCATAAGCATATGGACACACACGTACAAGCACCAGCATATGCACATGCCCACACACACACAAACACATACATGCCACACCCATAACTATTAATACATTGAGAACAATAGAATTAAAAACAAGGAATTGAATCTTTGGATCCTAGTCTAGAAATATGACTAATAAATATAGCTATAGTCATAAAATAGGAAATAACTGCTGTCTAACTTTAACAGCTGTAGGAAAACAAAGATGCATTAAGTGGGGTCTAGGATAAATGGCCTGTAGTCTGAGGCCCTGTCTAATGGGCCAGAAAGTGAAAGTTCAATGAGAGCAGACTATACAGAGGAACAGAAGACTCCAGTGCTTATGCAGACTGATTGTTGGGGCCAGAGGCCCAATAAGGTGACACCGCATGGAGAAAGAGCTCTGGAAGCCCTTGGCAACAGCCAAATACAGCCTTCTCTCCACATAGGAGAAACTCAGTGAGGCCTGGTAGAAAGAACCATATCTGACCATCCGTGAGGAGGAGACCTTCCTGAATATGGAAGGCCTTCTGCTCAGAGCCCAGGAAGATTCCAGCTCTGAACCAAAGACTATCTGGTTCTGACTAACAAAGCTGAAATTCCCTCCCCAAAGGGACCCTATAAGAAATCTGCTGTGGCAAATTTAACAGGCCTTTCAACAAGGGACACGCCTGGTTCTCAAAAATTAGAGATGCTTGAATGTCAGGGTATGATATTTTAAAATTACAGGATAGTTAAACAGGACAACATGGTGGTGGTTAAAGGTGGGGGTCAATAGAAGCCGATCCTGGATGACCAAAATGTAGGAATTAGCGAACAGGAGCTTCAAACAGTGCTAACCTATTTGGATTTAAAGTGAACGATGGATACAAGGAGAGAAAGTCTCAAACAGAAAAACACCATACCTAGGAGGAAAAAGCAAGAAGCCTACAAATACATTTTTTTTCCCTTAACAAATACTTCCAAGATGTCTAGTGATTAATTCCTTTCCATGATAAAGATTTTATACTTTGATTTTTTGGGTAGGAAGGGCTTAAAAGAAACTGTAGAACAGTGAAGATTCTTCTACATGGTGACAGAAAAGACACAGGGCCTATATCTGGACACAAACATTAAAACCCTGCTGGTATTGGCAAGTTTCAAAGGAGCCATTCATTTGCCAGCAGAAAGGCAGGGAGTCAGATATGACAAGCAATGACAGGCAATGTTTCAAAAGCAAAACACGAGGCACATGCCTGCAGGGTCGCCAGGAATTTCAGGATTTCATTCTCACTCGGAGGCTGGTTTTTCACACTTGCATGAGTCATTTTCCTCACCTGATTGTATCTTCCCAATATCGCTCTGCAAGTCAGTAAGGAGGAACACCAACCTCTGCACAGTCTCTTCTGTTGGAAATCTTGCAGGGTATCTCCGGATGCTGCCTCAGGAAAGGCAGATTGGGAGCTGCTTGGGGTATGTGGTGTAAAGGGGCGTGAGCTGTATAGCCTGTGGGATGGCCTTGTAGGAATGTCCCTCTCTGTTCTAAAATAGACAAGTGTAACAGCCTGGTGGTAAGGTGGCGGCGGCAGTGGGTTGAGGGTTGAGGTCCCTCCTACATGGAGACATCCTGTCATCGACACAGTTTAAAACCACTGAGAACTTACCAACTTACTGGTTGGTATCAATCTTTATTTATTTTTCTCCCTCCTTGTTAGAATTTGTTTTGTTTTGTTTGAAACAGGACCTCACTTATCCCAGGCTGACCTTGAACTTGCTGTGTAAATAAAGGTGACCTGGAACGCTAATGCTTCTGCTACTACCTTCCAAGGACTGGGATTGCAGGCTTGTGTCCCGACTGCGGCTTTTAATATTGTTTTACCATCTTTACATTGTCAGCAATTAAAGGTGTTTGCTTTTCTTGCAGAGAACCTAGGCTCAGTTCCAAGCACCTATGTTGTATGGCTCACAACTGCCTCAAACTCTAGTTCCAGGGACTCCTGGCTTCTGCAGGCACTTACACATGTGGCATGCATTCACATGTACATGCACACACTTACAAACACACACAGGGGCACACACACACACACACACACACACACACACACCTGCTTTTTTAAAAAAGATTCTTATGATGCCGTCTGGTCCTGACATCTAACACTCTTCCTGTTACTTTCTCAGGCCATCCTGACAGTCAATAGTAAGAAAAACACTCTCACACTGTGCAGATTCCATTATGGGACTGTTTATCCTGGGGCTTTCATCATTACTATGAATCTATTTTTAAATTTAATTATTATTTTTGTGCATCTGAGCACTTGTGGTGCCAATGCAGGTGCCAGAGGATAACTTTTGAAAGCCAATCCCCCTTTTGCTCAGGTCATCAGGCTTGCATGGAAAGAGATTTGTTTTTTTATCCACTGAGTCATCTCCCCAGGTCCAGTGAATCTGGACAGATAAAATCAACACATAAAATGATCCCTTGCACAAACTGTAATGTTGATTTTATGGAAGATTCTGATAAATATATTAAAATTAAATTTATATGGTTATTAAATATTTTTAAACTTTAAAAAAAGATATGTTTATTATTATGTATACAGGACTCTGCCTGTATTTTTAAACATTAGCTTCACTTAAACTTTGTAGTGCTTTATTCTTGACATGTGATATAGCTCAGGCTCAGAAAGAGGACTGCCTATGGTCAAAAGATTCCTTAGACAAGATGAGGAAATGACACCCATCTCTTTGACTGATCAATTGTGTGTGTGTGTGTGTGTGTGTGTATGTGTGTACGTGTGCGTGCATGTGTGTACATGATGTATGATTACATATATTGTGTGTGCACATTTCCTCATGTGAGTGTATGTGGAGATGAGCCATGGTGCACACACAGGACAGAGAATAATCTCAAGTGTGGGCCCTTACCTGCCTTGTTTGAGACAAGCTGTCTGCTGTCGCCGCTGTGTATGCCAGCATCGCTGGCCTCCCAGCTTCCGGGCTTCCCCTTTCTCTGCCATTCATATTCTCATGGGAGCGCTGGGGCTGCAAGAACCCAACTTCTCTTCAGTGGGTTCTGGAGATTCAAACTGAGGCCCTCACAGGGGCAAGGCAAGTACTTTACCCACGAAGCTATCTTCCGGGTCTCTCTTTTCTCTTTACTGCATTAAGCCATAGCACGTACAAACCTATTCAACTTACAGCTTTTAGCCAAAGACCATGACGAAAAATACTTTGTAGATGTTTACTTTTATCGTTTGAGGCAGAGGGAAATCCACACCTTGGCAACATCAACTTGCTTGCAGACAGAGATGTTTCAGTGACTGGGAGGAACGCAAGCCTAGGCTCTGTCTTGAAAGCAGATGACCAATTTCTCTAAATCTGACTGATATACAACTTTACACCCAGAGACAAGGAAGTCAAGCAATGACTATGGTAGCGGATAATTAGGTCCTTGCAGCCTTCCATCTATGAGACAACAATACATGTATTGCCACAAAGTCAGGAAGTTGAGCCCCTGTGAGAGGCTTGGCAACCAAGCCTGAGAGTCCTTCTTGCAACAGCAGTGGGGAAAGGAGAGAATGTGGCTTGGGGGTGACATAGCTGAGCAGGATTATATTGACTTTCCACTAGTTTTATAGTTGATAACGCCTAAGATGAGTGGCCTGACTAGAGTGCTACTTTACTTCTGGGGCCCCTGAAGGCTGCCCTGTATTGCATCCTGCAAGTCCTCCCCAGGGGCCTGTGCACCTATTTGATGGCTAACTTTTAACATCCGAGGCTCCACACTTCACCCTCACATCTTGACAATGCTGAGATTTGCTGAATGCGCCACAGGACACTGCTTCCTCTCCATCCCTCACCCCGATTCACCCCACTCCCCCACCCCCCCCCCCCAACCCCACTCACCCCGACACCTTGCACCCTGTTTCTTTTTTCTCATAAATGTCCCCAAACTCTATCTTTGGGACAGTGGATTTGAGATTTGGGTCTCCCACCTCCACTCCTGGCTGCCTTGCAAATAAGCCTTTTCTCTCTTGCAAGCCTTGTTTCTTTCAGTGCATGGTGGACTGGCCACCAGACAAAGCCCGCCTCTGTTCTGTGATGCTGCAGCAGACAGTGCTGGGAAGCCATGGGATCTGCAGATCTCCGCACCTTCTTCAGGGGCGTGGCGAGGCATTACATAACTTGCCAGGGGGTGTGGCGTTATGTAACTGGCTTGCCTTCTATGTTCACAGTACTCAGACCCTCTTAGGAAGAGCAGCATAAGGAAGGGAGAGAGTCAAGTAGAGCACTTTGTGCCTTAAAGTAGAACATTAACTGGAGGGCTATTTAAATCACTGCCTTAGAATAAGGTTTTTAAACTTTGAAATAATCTCAAACATACGGAGCCATTGCGTGCAAAGAATAAAACCCATGTGCATTCAAGACTGTTAAGAATCGCTTGCTGAAATGGTACCTTTTAACCACCCCCCCCCCCAATTAATTTCATGTGTCATATTTCAAAAAAAGAACAGGAAAAGAAAACGAAGTTTGTCTCTAAGACTGTAAGTATTAAAATGGAGGGAATTAACATTCATAACTTGCTAGCATTTCACTCTTGCAATCCAGTGAAAACTTGACTATTTGTCACAATAATGTCCTGTGGGTACGAAAGCACATGGTTCAGAGCCACAAAGTGCGTGTCGTTTTAATTATTCCATTTGGAGCACTCGAGTGGCCTTCATTCTGTAGACGATTACGGGGTAGTCCTGTAGTGTATGCCTCTGTTTAGATCCCTGGGTGTTTCCTCACAATCAGAGCTGAGCTATTCATCACTGGCAGGGATACCGCAGGGCCGTGCTGAGAGCTGATGCCATACTCTTTTCAATCAAGTACACGGCTTCTAATGCCCACACCCATTGCTTGATTAAAATCTGCTGCACTAACCCATTGTAGAACTACACTTTCCCTTTTTAAAAAATTGTTTTATTATTTGATGTGTATGGGCGTTTTGTCTGCCTGTAGTCTGTGCATCAACGTGTGTGCACGGTGGCCCTGATAGACAGAGAAGGACATCAGATCTCCTGGAACTGGAGTCACAGATGGTTGTGAGCTGCCATGTGAGTGCCTGGAACCAAACTCAGTACTTCGGAATGGCTGGTGCTCTCAAGTACGGACCCATCTCTCTGTCCCTTACATTTTCTCTTTTTATTAGGAGGTATTTGTGGGACAGGTTTCAACTCTGCCCACATCTTGGTTTTTCCATGTAATTCTAATTCTGTTTAATCTAATTAATTTATTCTATCTCCTCGAGAAAAACTTTTCCCATACACCTTTGAGCCTCTGTGCCTTTTGCGTGGCGTATGAACATTCTTCAAGCAGTACCCTAGGCCCCTGATAAGATTAGGTGCTCCCTGACCTACCTTGTGCAGTCCCACCTAGTGGTTCCAGGACTAAACGGTCCACGGAGGAACGGAAGGGAGGAGGAAAGCTGAAGAAGTTTTAAGCCTTGACAAGCAGGCTGATCTCTGTCCTTACTCTCCTACCCACTGTGTCAGCCTGCCCCGGAAACAAAATAAAAATACTGACCCTCAGCAAATGTAGGGGGTAGCAAGAGGGAACCTGAAAGCTTGTCCCACCGTTGGCGTCCAGAAGTTGCAGGGCCTTTGTGTCTCCAGCTGCCTGAGACGTGGTGGGTTCCCTGCGCTGGTCATTCCTGTTTCCCCTTTACTTCATCTCCTTGCCACACGCAGCAGCAAAAACGATTAAGTAGAGCAGCGACAAAAACCCATTTCAAGGTCTTTGGAGATGGAAAAAGCAGTGAAAATTTAAGACTTGTCTACAGTTCGTTCTCGGAGTGGATACAAGAGGAACTATAGACAGGTGGAGGGGATTATGGGAAAGGGGATAAGTCCCAGTGTCTGTTGTCTGGGGAAACGAGAAGATGGAGAAAGCCAGAACTCACTTACGAGATCTCCACATTTAAGAATCAGGGGACAGTCTTCTTGACATCTTCTCCACAGAGGTTTACGCTGTTTCTGAAAGGTAGCAGTATGGGTTCTTCCTGCTCTCAAAGATGCTACTGTTTCCACAGAACACAGCCTGCGTGTGGTAAAAGTGTAGCTGTGTTTTATCTCTGTGGGTTGGCGTTTTGAAGACATGACTTTTCTAGATTTTACATTTTTGACTTGTTGGTTTTTTTTTTTTTAATATGTGTTATGTGGTAATAAAAAAATTACAAATGTGAAGAAAATGTGTCACTATGGATGTTGATAATATCCTTAAAATTATTAATAAAGAACCAGATAAATATTTTTTAGATATTGTGTCCCCCACCCCCACCCCCCAAAAAATCCATGAGATATAGTGCTGCTTTCTGTAAAATGTGAAATCTTGGATGAGTTACTCGGGAGATGCTGTTCCTTCTGCACTCAGCTCAGCATCTGCTGTTAGATGACGATGACATTTCTGCGGCATGGCACAGGTCCCTGCACCTCTGTCTAGCCTTTCTTACAGAAAAATCAGATTCTGACTCGTGTGGCACAGGCTGGGGTGAGAGGGGGCAGGTTTCAGGCCTTCCCTGAGCATGAGAGTACAAAGCCAACCTACGCAAATCCCATTTTATTCGTTTGTCTCAGGAAAGAAATGAAATGGCCTGTAAACAGTCAAACTCCTGCAGTTTGCTTTTACAGGAGAGATACAACAAGTGAAACCCTCCCTCCCCCGCCCCCGCCCCCCTACCACCACCCAAGGTCATTACTGAATGAACAGAAAGATTCTAGCACAGCTTCCAGACCAAATCCCATCTACTGAGCCACAGGGCTCTGTATAAATTAGTTTCTAAAGCTGAGGCAAGTAAGTGTATTCAAATAGGAAGGAAATAATTAAGAAATTCAGAGCCTGACCTGACCATCTTTGGTAACTAGGTAAGGCCCACAGTGATAGGATTGGGACATCAACCAAGCAAGACCTGCCCCACCTGCAGGATGTGCTGGGCCAATTGGGGGCTCAGAGCTGGTGAGAATGGCCAACCAATGACTGGTCTACCTTGAAATCCAAACCGTGAGAGGAAGCCTGGGCCCAATAATGCCTGGATGGCCAGGAACCAGAAGCTAGGTGACTCAGAGTAGAACCAAACATGATTAAAAAAAAAAAGCAAACACAAACACAAACAAAACAACACAACTCTGCCATATTTATAGATTGGTGCCTAGTCCATCCAGTCAATATCAGAGAGGCTTCTTCCAGGAGACAATTGGAGTAGATACAGAGACTCACACCCAAGCATTAGGTGGAGTTCAGGGAACTCTACAGAACAGGGCTCTGTCAGGAAGGATTGTAGGAACCAGAGGGGTCTAGGACACTAAGAGAATATGGCCTACAGATTCAGCTACGCAGGGCTCATAGGGGCTCACAGAAGCTGACGTCACAGAGCCTGCATTGGTCTGAGCTCGTTCCTCTGCATATACACTGCAGTTGTTTAGATTGGGGTATTTGTGTGACTCCTAATTGCTAGGGGGTGGATGTCTGACTAATTTGCCTGCTCTTGGGACCCTCTTCCATCTACTGGGTTGCCTTGTCCAGACTTGATATGAGGGTTTGTGCCTAGTCTTATTGCATCTTGTTATGCCATGTTTGGTGATTGTAGCAGTAGTTCTCCTGGCTCAGTTGTTATTTGAGAGGCTTACTGCCTCCTCCTGCTAACCTAGGCCTAGCCCTGGAAGCTTCTAGCCTCCATACAATCTAACCTAGCCATAGAATGTTTTCAGCCTCTGAGACTTATTGCTTAATAAGCTCACCCTTACTTGCTCTGTCTGAGCTCTGGGCTGGCTGGTTCAACTCAGCTGTTCTGGCTCAAACTCTTCTCCCAGCTGACTTATTTAATCTGGCTTCTCTCTCAGCCTGGAATTGCTCTACTTGGCCTCAAACTAACTCAGCAATCTGCTCTAATCTTCCAGCTTCTTCTCATTTTCTGGCTTGCTCCATCTTCACCCAAGTTCTCTCTCTGCAACCCAATTCTCTATTACTGTCCTGGTAAAACTGCCTCCTCTTCCTGAAAAACTGTATGCCCTATTCTGTCAAGTCTCCTCTGATTCATCATCTTTTCTGCCACTCGATTAGACATCACTTTCAAACATGAGTGCTTCCTTCTACAAACTAACTTTACCTTCATTTGGGGTTAAAGGCATGTATCATCATACCTGCATCTAAGCTTTTCTTTACTTGATACTTGCTCTATACCAGGCTGGCCTTGAGCTCACCTCTGTTTGTCTCTGTCTCCTGGATTAAAGGCATGTTTTTATTTCAGCCAGATCACACAGACCTAGAAGGTCTTTGAGTGTGATCTCTTTGCAGCTGAAAACCACATAGACTTAGAAGGTCTTTGGATGTGATCTCTTGCCAGAACAGCCATGTTCTGAATTAACATTCCTTTAC
The DNA here is from genome assembly GCF_903995435.1 of Acomys russatus. Lineage (NCBI taxonomy): Eukaryota > Metazoa > Chordata > Mammalia > Rodentia > Muridae > Acomys > Acomys russatus. The sequence goes on along the minus strand of NC_067144.1, from coordinate 13,687,954 downwards.
AGTTGATGGCAGGCCTGTTCTTTTTCTGGAGGAAAAAAAAAAGAGGAGCATTAGATTTAGGGGAGAAAAGAGATGGAGAGAGGACTGGGAGGAGTGGAGAGAGGGGAAGCTACAGTCAGATATATGTATGAGAGAAGAATAAATTGTGAAAATGAAAGAAATTGTACATTAATGCATCATTCATTCATTTGTTCCATCGACACTTTCTAGAAACTATTTCTTACTTATCAAACATCTGTTTAGTTGGGAAGGACTCTGTGGAGAGTATGGTAGTGGCAACAGTACCCTGCTCTAGTGGGAGAATGAAAGCACAAGCTCCCGTGAGTGAAGGGAGACATCCCTAAGGTCACAAGAGAAAAACAGACCCAGGAGGGCAAAACAGGCACTTGCAGCCAGAATGTCTGCACAGGCTTCATGGAGGAGGCACCCCAGCATGTGATGCTTGGTGACAAGTAGAAGTTGTTTACACAGAAGTAGAGTGCCCTAGGTAGGGATCTATTGCTGTGATGAAATATTACAACCAAAGTAATGAAGGGTTATGAGCAATTTAGGAATGAAGGCTTAGCTGTCTTACGTATCCAGAGTCATAGTCCTTTGATGAGAGCCAAACCAGGGACACAAACTGGGTAGCAACCTGGAGACAGGAGCTGATGCAGAGGCCATGGAGGAGTGCTGCTAATAGGCTTGCTCCTTGTGGCTTGCTCATCATGCTTTCTTATAGAACCTAAGACTGCCAGCCCAGGATGACCACCCATAATGGCATTAGCCCTCTCCTATGAATCACTAATTCAGAAAATGCTATACAGGCTTGCCTATAGCTCTATCTATGGAGGCATTTTCTCAGTTGAGGTTCCCTTCTATCAGATGACTAGAGCTTGTGTTAAGTTGATATAAAACTACCTAGCACATAGTTTTTGAATCATTTGCGAAGCTGATATGCTCCACCCACAGACCAAGCACAAAGAATGATTTTTTTTTTCCAACGAGTTTAATGGTTTTTAGCTGTAGCTCACAGAGACCACCTGACTTATACATGTAAGGTGGCAGTGTTGTATTGTTTGAGGAACTGGGTTTTCCTGACACAGACAGGCCGACAGCATATCTGATCTGTTATGTGTCATATCAAGAGGCTAGTACACAGCAGAGAGGTCCCCACCCAGAGCCATTACCTGTTATTGACTCTGGTCCGACTACCCCTTGCTGTGTGCATCCACCTGCAGGGCTGTAACATCCTCTGGTTGGGATGAACAGTGAAGGATCTCACACCTCCCCATGCTATGGGAGCATCTCATCTCCTGGAGGAAACAATGCATCATTGTGTGGTCTTTTCCTGTGTTGCTGGCATGAACATTTCCTCATTGACTTGCATTATTGACTTCTGAAACAATGAGTGGCCCCAGGCCTCACTTCCTCAGTACTTCCTGAGATGAAAAACATGTCCCACGAGGTCTCCAGATTCGAGCTGTCTTGTTCCAGCCCCTCTGAAAAGCTCCTTTTATGAAGGCGATGAATCAAGAATCATGTGGTAGAGCCTTTCCAGGAAAGACTGTCAAGTTGATTATTAATTTTTATAGATATTTATTCATCTTAAATTATGTAATTCTAAAATTTCATACTCACAGTTTGTGTTAGCTTAACATTTTTATTGAATATTAACCTATTTTCTATTTAAAATCATTTTGTTTTACATAAATGTTCATCAGGCTAAGGACTATGGGAATAAAGAGCAGAGAGGAGGACAGTTTCTTGGCATCTTGTATTACAATTCTTTGAACAATTGTCTTTAGGTATCAGGTACTAGTTTTGCAGGTGCTGAGGAAAGAGACAGGTGGGCTATTGTCTCACAAACACAGCATAGTTTTCCTCATGACAGCCTACCTGTTTGAACTTAAAATGCAAGTGGAATGTGAGCACCTCAGCATAAACCATGCCTACTAGAAAAGACTCCGCCACGCATGCTTGGCAGATATCTTATGACCAATTTTTGAGCCCAGAAAGTACAGCTCAGAGAGCATTTGTAATCTGACCCAAGCCATACAGTAGTAAGAAACACAATCCAGGTGTGGACACTCTCTCTGTAATAGTAGGTTTTCTGTGACCCAAATAATGTCACTTTCATAGGCTTCAAAGAAATCTGACAAATGTCTTTCTGAAATGGACTTGCACAGTGATAGGCCAGGAAGTGTTGACTAAGGAATTTTCATCATCTCTCCCAGGAGAATAGTACAAATTATACTAGATCCATTTAATTATTCTCAGCCAAGTTTGCACATGGAGTCAGCTGGCATGAGTTGAAATGGGAAATTCTCTTAGCCTCTCAATCAATTAAGGGCAGAATATGTTTTGCTAAGAGCAAGCCATTTTGTTGTGTGCTCTAATTTTTAAGAGTTTATTTCTAACAAGTGAAAACTAAAGGTATGTTATACTCTGCTACTCATGGTTTCACAATGCTAGTTCAAGTCACCCGTGTAACTGGATCCTAAATAATTTAAAATTAATAACTGTATTTTTCTACCCTAGCTCTTTCTTATTAAGATATTACTGCTGTTTTTCATGTGTATATGTCCTCCAGCTTTGGTCTGATTAAGAAAAGAGTATGCTTTTCTTTTGATATGCCAGCTTACAGATACACAAAGCCATAAATCCCTTTCTAAAATTTCAGGTTTTACACAGGCAGCTCATTAGCTTGTTCTCTAATTTATGTGGCAAACTTTAAGCATCTCCTGTGACAAAGCCCTGGGTTGCTTGCTGGGAATATGAGGGCGAACACAACATCTTCCTCTGTCAAACAGACAAGGATACAAGACTGTTCAGCTGAGTGTAACACGTGCTACCACATAGTAATCTGAGGGCTGGAGCCTCAGACTTGGAGCTGAGGTCAGGCAAACCCCTGCTGTTTCCATTCCCTAGAAGAAGAAATCATCCTTCAAAAAGTTTTAGTCCCCTCTTCTGTCACCCAGGACACTGTAATATGCAACATGGTGCCAGCTATCTGTGTTGGGGTCTGTCCTTGGCAATGAAATTTCTGGAAACCTGGAAATTCACATTTCACAGGGAAAGGAAAGGTCTACACAAAACTATGTAGAATGTGTTGGTTATTGATAATAGCTTAAAACCAAGCCACTTGGGATATATAGAGGAAAATGTTGACCAAAAATTAGGTTGTAGTTTTGTGAAAAACTCAACAAGGAAACCTTTTCTGATAAGACAGCATTTGAGTGCCCAAAGGAGGAAAGAACTGAGTTGTCTAAAGGAACTGCACTCCAGCTAGGGGGAACAGCAAATAAAAAGACCCTAAATATGCTCTCTCTCTCTCTCTCTCTCTCTCTCTCTCTCTCTCTCTCTCTCTCTCTCTCTCTCTCTCTCTCTCTCTCTCTCTCTCTCTCTCTCTCTCTCTCTCTCTCTCTCTCTCTCTCTCTCTCTCTCTCTCTCTCTGTTTGAGGAACACACAAATGAAAGGAAAGACAGAAATGAGACACAGACCATACCAGGCTTGTATGACTAGATGCCATTAGATGTCAGAAGCAAAAAGGCAGGGATCTGTTTCACTTGCACTGTCTGTGAGTGTGAGTATAGACACGGACTCCAGAGGCAGAGGAGAGAGTGTAGGTCATCCAAAAGGCTGTCATAGATATGGTCTTTTGAAGGCCATGGCTTTTGAGCCAGCGTAGCAGGAAGGAGGAGGGGGAAGGTGGTCTGATTCCGGATACAGTTTGATTGTGAGAACACCAGGGTGTGCTGAGAACAAGACAAGGAAGAATGAAAGAGGTAAAGGTGAGCATTAGAAATGCAATAGTGTGAAAATCAGACAAGGCTCCACTCCCAGAAGTTTCACCGAGAGGGAACTGGGCAGCTAGCAAGCTGGGTGCAAATTAGGGTAAGTTCTGTAGCCAAGGGCAGAGTTCGCCCCTACTGACAAGCCTCCTTGCCTTCTGTTGTCAGCTGGACAACTTTGCTGAGAAAGTGAATTAGCTAATGCTTGGGGACTGAGAAGGGCCCTCCATGCAAAGCCCCCCATAAACATGACAGCTCTGGCTCTGCACCTCCATGCAAAGTCCCCCCTAAACATGACAGCCCTGGGTCTGCAAAGGAGAGGTAGACTACCATCAGTCAGCACAAGCCTGCTTTGTTCAACGTTTTTACATTTCAGATTTAATTTTAATTTCGAATAATGCATGCATGTGTGAGTTTGTATGGTGGGCATGTGCCTATGAATGCAGGTGCCCACTGAAGTCCAGGTTGTGAGTTGTCCGACATGCATGCTGGGAACTGAACTCAAGTCCCCGGTAAGAGTACTTTGCTCTCAACTGCTGCGCCTCCTTCCCAATCCAGCTTTGCTCAGCTCCTAAATGCTCCAGCACAGTAGTTTTCAAAGCACAACATGCAGACCCAAGTTCCCAGAGGCCCTTTTAGAGCTAAGTGCAAGGTCAAAACTTTTCTCATGTGAGTTCTAAGCTACTATTTTCATTTTTTTTTTCACACGAAGTCTCTCTCACGACCGTACTGCGCTTCCAAAGAGCCGCAAGACAGATTGAATGCAAAAGCAGAAGAAGAGTCCAGCTGGCTTCCACTGAGGCGGACATCAGAGAAGTGTGGGGGAAAATGTAGAGAGATGTCACTCCTCACACTGGGCTGTATGGACTGTGTAAAATCATGTAAAAGTGAAATCGCATGCCCTGTGTCACTTACTAATTATAATAAAGAAAGTCATACTTGAGAAAGGACTATTGTTACTTTTAACCAATGTATGTTTAAGCACCCCATATTGGTTAGGACTAGAGTAAATGCTACTACACCACACAAGCACACAGATGCCTCGGTTCCCCCATCGTTTTTTAGAGTGTGGGACTCCCAAGACAAGTTTCAGAGCAGGACACCTGTTGCTAGCACTGAGGTGCTCTCCAAGCAAGTCCTTAGCCTCTAGATAGAAAACTCTTCCTCCTCTTCCTCCTCCTCTTCAGAATCTCCCTCAGAAAATGATGAAAAGCATTGCTAACCTGAGCCATTTCCTGTGTCTCTAAAGCAATGCATACATTTAAACTAATGCAATCACAGCAAAGGAATCGAGGAAGGGAGACATCACAGTCTGGCCCACAACACAGACTTAATAGGTGATAGAACTGGAATGTGGACCGACCCCGCCGCGCCATCCACATTCACCACTCTTTTTTTTGAGACAGGGTTTCTCTGTGTAGCCTTGACTGTGAGGCAGGTGGATCGCTGTGAGTTTGAGGCCAGCCTGGTCCACATTCACCACTCTTAACGGTCAACAGCAATTTAATGTGTATGAGCAAATAAATAAAGATTTACTGTCAGTGCTGCACAGGTGACCACAGTGCCTGCTGGCTGGTTCACCTGGCTCAGCCTGGGCAGTGGGGTCAGTGGTGAGAAGACCTAAGGACAAGTGAAAGTGCTGAACGTCACGCTGTGGAAACAGCTCTGCCATCAAGTCCCATAGGTCCCCTCAGAATCAAGGGGTCTGAGAGTCAAAGTCCCAACATTCAAACCTACGTGAGCATCCAGTAGACTTCAGACAGAACAGGAGCAGGGCTGAGCTCAGGCTCTGGCCCCTCCCACTTCTAGGTCCCAGTACTCCCTAGATGGTGTGTGATAAAATAGCCAATGCAAGCCATTTAAGAGGAGGAAATAATTTGCTTTCTTTCAGTATTGACTTCAGGGGGTGCAGTCTATGGTCATCCAATCCCATGTGTTTGTGCAGAAGACTATCATAAGAAGAGGATTGTGTGCAGGCAGAAGGTGTTCATATTACTGAGAGATGAGAAGCGGAGAAAGGGGAGAAGGATAGAGGGTGACAGAGAGGGAGGAGAGAGAGAGAGAGGGATGGATGGAGGGAGGGAGAAAGAGAGAGGAGGAGAGAGAGAGGGGAGAGAGAGAGAGAGAGAGAGAGAGAGAGAGAGAGAGAGAGAGAGAGAGAGAGAGAGAGAGAGCGCCACCACTTGAGAACCAACCAACCATTCAGCTTGTGGATCTTTGGCCAGGGCGAATACATCATATTGAAACCATAGCAGTCTAGGTTTCCTGAAGATCGCATCTGCAAGGGAATCTTTGCCTGAGATTAGAAAAACGTCCCCTTTCTCCTTATCTGTCCCCCCCCCCGCCCCACTTAAGATCGCAGAATCGGAAACTGGCTAACTCACTCATTGTAATGGAGGGCCCACAGTGTGTCTGTTGAGTCATAGTGGCACCCTATTGCATCAAGTTCCACAGTGTGTCTCTTGGGTCAGTGTGAAATCCTTCATAGGCATTTATAGATGCCATGGGTAGGTTTCCTGGTTGCCACATTGGCCAAGGGAGAACATTCATATTGAATTTTATTTTGCCATAACATACTCTATTTGGTGGATTAAATAATCACACATAGTTTGCAGGCTTTGGGATTTCACAACAATTCAAAATTTCAATGCCAAAATTACTGAGTGCACATTTATTTAAAACTGCCATAAAGGCCAGAATCAATAAAATATAAAGGGCTATTATATTCTACTGAGTATACAGATCAACTATAGAAAACATTGAAAATGGCACTTAACGATTTTCTGCTTAGGAGAACAGGCAGTTTCTACCTTCTTCGTAATACAATCACAGGCTGAAAGGGTTTTTTTTTTTTTTTTTTTTTTTTTTCAGATGTAAGCCTCTTCTGTTACAGGCTGTGTGACACCCCTGCCTCAGCTGAGCTCAGCTTCTCCAGCATAGATATTACATAAATGAAGGGATTTACAAGCGAGGAAACACCCACATGGGCACTTAGTATATGTCGGGAAGAGATGATGCAGAGGGCACGCTTCTCAAGAGGCCCCTTTGATCCTTATGTGCTTTCTGTCCTGCCATAACCTAAAAGGAAAGTGCTAGCTCCATGGTCCTACCACAGATGCACTTATTCCCACAACCTCACTGCCTAGTTGCAGGAGTTTCAAACATTTGGTCGATAAAGCATCTTCTACAACGTGCTTTGCACACACACACACACACACACACACACACACAGACACAGACACACACACACACACACACACACACATTACCAAGATCTACCTTGTACCTGGAGTTTATTCCCTTTCCCTTTTCGTGGGATTCTACTTCTGGCCCCACCACCTAGTTCTCTCTCTTCTTGACTCATATGGAGCACTTCAAGCGATTGCTCCCAGTTTTTTACTGTATAGTCTACACTTTTGTGAGTCATTTTATATGTGAATCAGCGCACACATAAGAATAACTGGCAAATAAGCCTGCCATACCAGAAACACGGGGCTGAGCAAGGACCTCGGATCTACTTAATAATGCCCTTTGTTTAATCAATTCTTAAGAGAAATGAACAAAAATTTCCCACCTCGATGGTGGATTTTCAAAGGGTTCTTTGCCATTCCAATTTGTTTGGTTTATAATTTTGAGCTGAGAGATGATTTCCTTGAGCTTTTGTGACTTTGAGAATTACAACATGCTTGACTTTATTTGTAGTGCTCTATATTTATTTCCACTCCTCCTGTGGACTTCCCTTTCCTTTCTTGAGTTCTTCTTGATTTATTGAAATGATGCCACATTGTCAAAAGCGGGCTGTAATTCTTTCTCTTTCTGTGAAGAGACCCTCTTGGTAACCGAGACTGCCTTCCCATCAAGCAAGAAGTAGAAGTAAAGCTCTGCCAACTCTTAACTCTAGGCTAGGAGCAAACAAACTACAGCCTACAGGCCAAACCTGGACAGCTGTCGGTTTTTTTTTTTTTTTAATAAATAAAGATTTATTGGAATACGGCCATACCCCTTCATTTGCATTTTGATTAGAGATGGTTTCCAGCCAAAACAGCAGAGCTGAGAACCTGTAGCTGTACAGCTTGCAAATCAAAAATATCTACTACTTAGACCTTCATGGAAGAGTTAGTAGACCTCTAGTCTGCTCTCCAGAGGACTTGCACTCAGGCTATGAGAACACGTTCAACTGTCCAGGCGAAGCTGATCGAGCTGCTGTCTCCGAGGGTGAGTGACTTCACGGAGGGAGCAGAGAGGTCAGCCTTCTTAGACAAGGTCATTGTGTACTCACTACGCCTTGTAGAAGGCCTCCCACCCAAGAGCAGCTGACTGTAGGCCAAACGCAGTCATGAGTGATCAGTGTTTTGACACTAGACTCTAGGATGGTTAATTAGCTGATACAGAGGTTTGGGTTTTTTTGTTTTTGTTTTTTTTTTTTCACTTATCTCATTATTTTTTAAAACTTTGTTGCCCTCTGTTCCATCTTTATTCTGTTGGTACTCACTGTAAGGATAGCATGCAGCCTACACTCATCACCCTCTCTGCCCTTGATCACTAGTTCTGGCCAGCCAGTGACTTCTCTGACCAGCCTCCTCCCAACCTCTGTGCCACATTGTACCAAATTTTGGTTCTGCCTTAAAATAGGCCACAGAGCAGACTTTATTACTGTTTGTTAGTTTTATTGTTGAGTTCTGCTTAGATTTACTCACCACTTCATCTGTTTCCCCCTACACCGTGAACTGTCTACAATGCAGTCTGTTCCAGGCTGGTTACTGGCACATTCTGTGGTCTTCAGCAGCACATTAGGAGACACTCTGAAGCAAACAAACAAGCCTGGATCTGTGCCCATTTCCCCGGTGACCTGGAGGCACTCTTTCCAGTTTTCCTCTTACCGGCTTAAGGAAACCATTCACCACGTCAGTGTTCATCCATTTTAGGAAAATCTTTCTTTTTTCTTCTCCAGGCAGGAAACATCTTCTTTCTGCTTTGTGTTCCTTGATACTTTCTTTTCTTGTAGATTTCACTTTTATTTATTGTACTACTCAGATCTGTTCCGCTTAGGGAAATGAGAAAAAATGCATATTTGAAGACATTTTGGCCAGGCACAGTTTGTCCTTCTTCTGTCATCTCTCCTGGTCTTTCATGACTCCAGTTGGACATATGTCAGCCTTTCCCACCTTTCATTAACAGAGTTTATTTTTCATCACTTTTCTCTGAGTAAGATTTCTGAACACTTTCCCCCCCTCTTCTTGTATACCGATTCGTTCTCCACTTGAGGTGAATCATCAACAACATATATTAAATGTTTAACATGTTTGTGTGTGTATCACTCAGTGGCTTCTAGAGCATGCCCAAAGTGGCACAACTGTCACCGCCGTCGAATGTCACAATATTTTGTCACCAGCTAAGCTGCGTACAAGAAGGCCTCTGGGGTTGCAGCTTTCATGAGCCAGTGACGTTGCTCTGTCTCAGTCATCATGATTTTATGAGTAAGTCCCCACCCACACTGATTTGAATAATACTAGTAAGTCATTAGTCGGCCAAGTTTGGCATTTAATAGACTAGTAACTTTGGTCTTTCACTAATTCCCTGCCTGAGGTGAATAGATGCTTGGGTTGCATCTCCTGGGAAAAGCCTCACATAACGGGGTGCCGTAAGAGTCTGTCAACCAGCAAGATGATGTACACAGACACTTTCTCCCAAAACACACAGAGATGATAATGTCATCATATAAGGTGTGTATTATACAGAAATTTATTACTAATGGCATAAGGCCCTAACAAGAATTCCATCTACCAGCTAATACAATTTAAGCACCATATCTGCATAATAGTTTATATCAAAAATAGGCTCCCACTCAAAAAAAAATGAAAATAGTAATATTAACATCACAAGACCAGATCATTGTCACAGGGAAGTTGTATGACTTTGTAGGTTCCTGGAAGAGATTGAAAACAAAGTCTGTCCTCCATAGAAAATAACGTATTTAAAAACATTTGCTTACTTTTATTTTATGTCTGTGTGAATTTGCCTGCATGTATATATGCCCACCCTGTGTGTTCAGTGCCCGAAGAAGCCAAAAGGTCATCTGAGAATTGATTTATAGACAGCTATGAGATGTCATGTTGATACTGGGATGCTCTGCAAAACCCGCAAATGCTCTCCATCACCAAGCTGTCACTCTGGCCCCCAAAATGACCCTGCTCAATGCTGTGCCATGAGCCAGTCGGTTTTCTCTCCAAAGTAGCTGTGCACATGGGACCATTTCTCACTATGTGGCTTCTTTCTCTCACTCAGTGTCATTCATACGTGACTAACATGCCTTGGAAATGGCCAGGACATGTGGTGCCTAAAATCATTCCCATCTTGTATTTTATACATCTTTGCCCACCCCAAAGAGTCATTCAATCTGAAAGAAGACTCAATCCATTTAATGTAAAAAAAAAAAAAAAAAAAAAAAAAACTTATTTAATAAGGTGTGGGAATGGCTCATTTTCAGAACGTTCACATAAGAGAATCAAGTGAAACAGAAATAAACATAAAAAGAGACAAGGGATGTAAAAATAAAGGGATTATTTGTATTTTAGCTCGTGCTTTTTCTCCTTTGGGAAATTAGAAATGTGACTCTTCTTTCTATAAGCACTGTAGCATTTCTAATTAGCGCCTTTCTTTTTGGGAGAGTTTATAAACTACAGTGACATTCAGAGACATGAGGTTTCACTGTGTTTTTAAGCCACAGGTGGACAACAAGTTAATATGCCATTGGAGAGGCAGGGGTGGGGCTGCAGTACGCATTCATGGCTTAAACTTAATGTCACAAGGAAAGGAAAGACATGCCTTTTAGGCTGAAGAATCAAGTGATGACTCCTCGTTGCGAAACTGCAGGCAGCTGTGTGCTGGTGTGTGAGCTATCCTCCCTCACTCAGTACTCGGCGCTGCGCTCACTCAGTAGGTTAGGAGCGTATCTCCAGTGTCCACTTTAGCCCTTACAGAAGCCTTGCTGGAAACCCTCCCCCTCTGCATCCTTCTGCGTTCATCTTCGGGCTTGTGCACAGCAGTGGTAAATGGATTAGCTCAGCGGCCTTTGATGGCATGATGGATGGAGTCAGAAGAGCAATTTTCTAAACACCCTTTCCTTACTTGATGGATGTTTCCAGTGCCATCTCTTCCCTCGGGGCTCTTTGTGAGCAAAAATATCTCCTCTGAAAGGAGTTTCCATTGCATGCTATTAGCACTGAGTGGATTTATGATGTCACTTCATGCAAACAGCCCTTCTGCTGTCCTGTAGGTAAAGTCCACTCTGGTGCTCTGTAAAGATAACACCCTAGGGCCCGCATCACAAGCTTCCACAGTTGTGGCATTTTAAAATGGGTAACATAATTAAATATGCAAAATTAATACTTAACTTTATCCTAAACAGACCAAAGTATAGCTAAAACTTATCGCTCATAGAAAGGAAGGAGCATTTTCCTTCTGAAACATCCAACTAGATCCCACGGGTTCCATTGCTCCCCTCGGCACCTTCGTTGATAATCTCATCTGGTTCCATTGTGATTCTTGGCTGGGGTCAGATAATACAGCTGCCTTTACTAATCAGCATTATTTCTCCCCCATAACCTTCCTCACTTGAGCCTCTAAACATGTCAGCCTCTGTGATGGATGGAAAGGAATTTGCCAAGATCAATGGGTAAAGTCACCAAAATTCTGAGAGAGAAAGGTTCTTGTAAGTGGCCAAGGAGAATATCAGTGTTGTATGTGGAATTTGAAAATGGTTACACCATAGTACAGTCAAGCTGAACTTTAAAAAACAAAAACAAACAAAACAAAACAAAACCCTTGCTCTCTCCTTCTTAAAAAAAAAAATAGAATTCGTAGAGAGAATTGAGAACTCTGGTATCTGTATCCCATTGCTGTGACAAAATATGCGAAGTAATTAACTTCTAAGGTGGACATGTTCACTTTGGCTTTGAGTTTGGGGGTTTCAGGCCACAGTTGTTGGTTTCGTTGCTTTGCGCCTGTGGTCATTGGTATACCCATCTAGCCAGGACCTCCCACCAAAGGATCTGCTCACTTCGTGTCAGCCAGGGACTAAAAACAGGCACAGAAGGGGGCTTGGATCACCTCGTCATCAAGGCCTGGCCATCAGTGACTTAATCTTCCTTTCAGTGGGTCCTTTGCCATCACGGCTCCAAAACTTTGCAACAGTGTCGAGGGTAGAGGACTAAGCCGCTGCCAAAGGCTTTCAGGAGACATTCTGCACACAAAAATATAACAACTCTGATTTGGCGGTTGAGGCATGACAGAACCACCTTCTAGTCGAAGGTTCTGTTTATGTACTTACTTTGTCACTGACAATTTCATACAATGCATGTTTTCTAATGATTCACACAGCACCCAGTACCCGCTCTCATTTTGCACCTCTGCCAACCTCTTGTGTTCCTTCTAAAACCTTCTCCCATTTTCATGCCTTTTTATTTTGTTCCATGACTCACTGAGTTTAATCAGGATGGTTTGTGTGTCCTTGCAATATCCACAGGAGGCTGGTGGACTCACCAGATTCTACACAACCCAAGGCAATGGCCCCTTATTCCTGAGGCTCTATCAGGGGGCACTGGGTGATAACGAAGGGGGAGGGACATGTGAGTCCTGCATCTACCCATGACAGAATGTCTTGTGCAGGTCCAGTGCTGGTAACCTCAGCTGCTATGAGTTCACAATTACATTGACCGTGTCATACCCAGAACAGAGCATGCGGCACCCTTTCTCCCTATCCTGTGGCTCTTTGCGAGCCTTCCTCATCAAGGTTCCCTGACTTAGAGGGGACAGTAAAACGGTCTTGTTTAGGGCAGAGAAGGCAACTTACTCTTAGCACCTTCAGTTGCTTGCTGAGCCGTGGGTGTCGGCTTTCAATGTTGTCTGCTGCGAAGACTTCTCTGCTAAAGGTTGAGAGTAACATTTGTTTCCGGGTGTAAATGCAGATTGTAGGAAGGCGGTTTGACACCATGACAATTTAGTTAAAGATTTTGAAGGGCAACCCCTTTTCTAGTGATAACATTTGTACCCTTGGCCAGGGGAGGGCAGACAGGTGACAGAATGAAGAATCAAAGTAAGAGCACTCTCAAATAGGCCTCCCACCCTGATTGTCCTTCATAAATAGTGGAGGGAAAAGACCCAAATTTTTGTGTGTTTTTAGAATGCAAAAACTGACCAAATTTACACTTGCTGGAAAGTTCTTCAGAAGAAAGCAAGTCGTGGAGACACAGAGGCTGTACTTCAGTCACCAGCCAGGACCTGTGGACCTGAAATGCTTTGTCTCGCCCTGACATGGAGTAAGAAAAGAGTTTGTATTATTTCTGTGGCAGAGCTGTCACTTGGAAAAACCAGGGCAGAAGGCGGATGACATATCACGTGAGGAGCACATACCAGTCCACTTGCCTCCCCTACCTGTGAGGCAAATCCCCTCTAGATCCAACTGGGGGCCACAGAAACTGCAGGGGGAGAACAGATCCTTGACTGAGCGAGGTTTTACTCGATGCCGGCTGTGAGTTCGAGGCCAGCCTGGTCTACAAAGTGAGTCCAGGATGGCCAAGGCTACACAGAGAAACCCTGTCTCGAAAAAAAAAATTACTTGAGTGTCCTGGATGAAATGTGTCCTCCTTTTTTTTTTTTTTTTTTTTTTTTTTTCCTTTTTGACTGTGAACCTACCCTTTAACAAAACTGAGCCATCTCAGCAGCCACGAAGCATGTGATTTTTGGTAGGCTGAAATAATATGAAATGAAAACAAATTGAGGTGTAGAATGCCTGAGTCCCTTTTCCTATAGTGCCTGCAGTTTAAGACAATAAAATCGAGTAAAATAATTGGTTCTCTCAGGGGAAATGTGAATATTCAATATGGGGGAGAAGGGTAGTATCAAAAGAATTATAAGAAAATATACCCAAATGCCTGCTGTTTTGAAAGCTTTGCTTGGATCTAGAAGGAACAAGATCTGAGACTGCTAGTCAAGAGGAATGTTATATTGTGGACGGGCTTAAGTAGCAGGGTCTAGAAACGCCAATCCTCATGACTTGCAGAACAGTTTTAATCCGAATCAAGCTAGGATCCCTGTGGAGGAAAAGAAAGAAAGCATATTGGCTTTGGAACCAAGAGAAATGAAGACGAATAATACGGAACTTTAGGTGGTTAACGTGTCCAAGTCCCCGTGTGCCTGACTTGGTTCCTGTCTGCATTACAAAGGCAGGTTACAAAGGCAGGTACCCAGGCAGAGGAAGGGGGAGCTGAGGCAGAGGCCATAACTTCAGTGAAACTTCCAGCTTCCAGATAGGGAAATGTCAATGGCAAAGCCACTTCCCAGGGTCACAGTTGACTGGATGTTATCAACTCAACTTGTTCCCTGAGGAATATGAGTCTCCAATCTTGTCTTTGGCCAATAGTAAATTGTAGAATAAGGATTTTTCAAAGTTAGTGTCTGCTCTGGATTTAGTAAGCAGTATTGTTGTTTTTCCGACACAATAGATTAGCACATATTTTAACTGCATGGCTTTTTAAAAATCCTAATTTCCAAATGAAACACATCTGAGGTTTCTTATTGCTCTCTTAAGTAGCCTCTTTATTCATGTATCTTGATGGCTTTTGTTTTCTCACAACTAAGGAACAGGCTCAGATGAAGCTCACTCCAATGTATTGCCTTAAAGGAACCCTCATTCTCATTTCTTAGACAGTTAACTCTGGCACACAAAAAAAGGGGGGGATGGTAAAATTTGCAAAATACTTCAAGGAAATGTCAGTCCATACTGTCTCTGTTAGTAGAAGCTATCACTACCTCAGGTGTTATTATTAGGACATAAATCCATTTGTGTGTATGTGTGTGTGTGTGTGTGTGTGTGTGTGTGTGTGTGTGTGTGTGTAAAAGATTGAAAAACCTTTGCCTTGGGCTCCTATGAGCTATTCTGTTCTCCAGGCGCTGTGTGGAAACTACTGCAGAAACCATTCACACCTAAGTGCTCTGAATGGTAAGGGACGCCTTGTCAAAGTCAGCCCCACAGTGAACAACAGTAGCAAATTATCTTCATCACCAACCCTTTCAGTTATATTCCATGCATGTGTGAAAAATTAAAATCACAAAGAGTGTTTCAAAGAAGAAACATCTTTGTCACTTCTGTTTGTCTGCGGGCCTTACCCATGATGAGCAAGTGAAATTAGGGTTCATTATGACAGTCAGTAATAGTGAATGGAGCTGGAGTCCACAGGAAACTCGGAGCGAAATGAGCGGCTGTAAATGAAAATGCTTTCTAGGACAACTCCACACAGCCACCAATGGAATCACACTTCCTGTCCCTTCTCCTTCCATCTTAACCCACTCTCATCTTCTGTCCCTGACACACACAGCAGCCCGGATCACCTTTCTTCTTTGCTTCAGCTCTTCCTCCTAGTTTCCAGAGATTGTTTTTATTTGAAAATATTAATTAAAAGTTTTTTTTTTAATTTCTGGGATCTTTCTTAGTCTCCTAGTAAACATCTTCCTCTCGAGGCGGTAAACTCAGGCTCACAGAGGGGAGCCTCAGCCGCAGCTGGCTCCTCAGAACTCGAGTAGCTTGCCGCTGCTTTCTGCCTGTGCTGGGGCCCTCCTCTCAGCGAAGTCTACCCTTCTCTTGCTCCCCTCCTACTTCTATCTTTGCTTTAGCATCTCAGTTTTTACCTCTACTGCTAAGTCTATTTTCTATCACCTCAAGACATGTTTCTAATGTCCCCGCTTCCCATACGGCAACCCCCACCTTCCTTCCAAACACAGGCACTCATGACTGGCAGGAAAACTACGTTAAAATCACAGGATAAATCCAAGGCTGCCTTCTTTCCAAGCTTCATGACTACAAATAATGCCAAAAACAAACAAACAAACAAACAAAACAAAAACAAAAACAAAACAAAACAACCAAACAACAAAAACCCTCACCCTTCCTGTGTTCCATGAAAACCACATTAGCTGACTCTAATATTAAAGTTAAAAACCCTCATGCACTGCTTTTGTTAAGTAATTTCTTGCCCCAATTTAAGACTATTCACTGGAAATGGATTACATTTCTCCCCTTTTCTGTCTATATCGCAGAAGCCGTGAAATCTCCTCAAGAACTAATCTTATTACTGTTATTAGCATCATTGCAGTTCAATAAATATCCAGTGCTTGCTACACGAAAGGCACAATGGTGGCCAAACTGGAGGATTCAACGACGGCCTCTGCTAGTTAAGAGTATAAAACCAGGAGCAGGCAGGATGGCTCAGCAGGTAGAGGCACTTGCTGCAGGAGCCTGGTGTCCTGAGTCTGTTCCCAGGGTTTACACGAAGGTGGAGGAGAGAACAAACTCCGCTAAATTGTCCTCTCGCTGGCACACATTTGACAAGCGTGCGCACATGATGGATGGACAGACACACGATGCATACAGTAATAAATAGAAGAATATGAACTAAGATGGCAAAAGCGTTGCCAAAATTAGCTGATGTATATATAACCTGGAGCGTGAGAGAGAGAAAAACAAGATCTGCTTTGAGCAGAACACTCAAAAGATTTCTAGAGAAAGCAAAATTTGCATTGACTCTAAAAGATTTGCAGGGCGGTGAGAGACAAGGCAGTCCTGACCCAGGCGCAGCTGCAGCTTTCCCCAGCATCACGTGCCCTAAGTGTGTGTCTGCCTCCAGCTGAGGCAGGATTAGGCTTCTGAACCACCCAGTTTGCATCTACCTTCAAGTGCTCTGGGACAAAGCTTGCTTCATTGGATGTTCTCAGTCAATAAATTAATTCATAGCTACTAAGATGCTTCTCAAATATGGACTAGAAGTTATTAAATGGAGTTTTGCCAAGACCTGACTGTGCTGGACAGGTTTATGTCAACTTGACACAAGCTAAACCATCTGAAGAGGGGAATCTCAAGAAAATGTCTCCGTAAGATTTGGCTGTAGGCCAGCTTGTAGGGTATTTTCTTAGTTAGTGATTGACGGAAGAGGGCCTGGCCCATTGTGAGTGGCGACCTCTCTGGACTGGAGGTCCTAGCTTCTGTAAGAGAGCAGGCTGAGCAAACCAGGGGAGGCAAGGCAGTAAAACAGGACCCCTCCAAGGCCTCTGCCTCAGCTCCAGCCTCCAGCTTCCTGCTGTGTGAGTTCCTGGCCCCCTCCCTGCTTTTGATGATGAACTGTTACGTGGAACTGTGCTTGTAATGGTGAAAGAAGCCCTTTCCTCCCACCCCCGCCATGTTTCTTTTGGCCATGGTGTTTCATCCAGCAACATTAACCATAACTGAGGTGTTTACCAACACAACACAACTTAAAGATTTAAAACACAGAACATTTGTCCCATTCATTCTTGTCACTGCCGTGCAGCGCAGGCTAGGTGAACCTTGTGATACTTTGCATGATGAGATCATTCTCATAGCGCTGCACTTGCTACCATAAGAGGAATCCTGGCTATCATAGCGCTACACTTGCTACCACCTGCACAACACTGAAGCAAGTCAGAGTCCCAATGGATCAGATAACTTCTTTCTACCCAGCCCATCCTGGGAAGAGCCGTGCGAGGAATGAAGGCTCTCCACTGGTGTTGCCTGAGGGACTTTGGGGGCAATGGGGAATGTCTTTGAGCTGTGAGCCAGTGCCACTTGTGAAGCAGAGACAAGACTGTTCGTGAGGTTGCAACTTTCATCTACATCCAAAAATGAAGAGCCTATATCTTATGGTGTTGCCACAACCTCTGCCAATAGGCATTCCACAAGGATTTAACAGAGAGGGTAAAGTAGCAGGAGAGTCAGAGCCATGCTTATCTCACCAGTAGTCAGCTGTGCTGGAGCAAGTGGTCCAGACTGACCCCAGAGTCGGTGTGTGGCTCCCTACCTTCTTCCCAATCCTAAATCAGTTTTCTGAGAGAGAATCTGCAAGACAAAATATCTTCAGGGGTAACTGACCATTTGAGTACAGATTTCAGGAAGTAGAAAGAAAAAAAACTGCTTAGACATGAAAGCACCATGCCTACCTGTTGACAGAAAAAAATGGTATAGTAGTTATAATTGACGATGTTTAAGGAATATTAGAATATGTAGCCCAGTGAATGTCCTATGTTCTGACTAATGTATTGGCTCTTCTGTCCTTGGATATTGGTGTTAATAAAGACCTGGGTGTGGGGAAGGGACTAGTGTGAACATTGTCCCAAATGTTCATGTTTATGTGCTTAAAAGCATTTCAATTACCCTTTTCTTCCAAGACACATATTTAGCAGTGTGTTCTCAGTCCTCTGGGCAAATAATTTATCAAATGCTTTGTGCGCCGGGCACTCCGCGAGACAGTGGAGAATTGAGACAATCATGATTTCTGTGCTGGTAGTTAGGTAGCCTAATCAGGAAGAAAGAGAGGCAAAGAGCTCTAATACACAATAGAGAGTGCTGTGACAGAGAGCCTGGCTGTGTAGCGGGGAGAAGAGGGGCAACTAGCCTAGAACGGATGACAGTAGAGTAGTCAGAGGATCCATGGGACATCAGCTAAGCTGAAGGAGCTGTGTCAATCAGTCAGGGGTGGGGGAACCAGTAGTTGTTTCTGCCTTCCTCTTGGGACAATAGCCCACTCTCCACCATACAAACCCTTCCAGTCCATGAAGATTTTGGTTGAGGCTGACAATATCTTCACATCATCGGGGTGAACACATTGCTCTAACCTGGCCAGTAAGGACTGTTCCCACCTCTGCTCTCCTGATTAGTTCACCTATGTTAACAGCTCAGCCATTGAGACAGATTCCAAGAGCACACATGGGCACTGCTGGAGAGAACGGGGTGCTGAAGACCTGAGGTTATTTGCCTGGTAAAATGTGAAGCTAGACTTTTGCAAGCAGGCAGCACATAAGTCAGAAGACCTCCATCCATCTTCTATCAGGAAAGCGAGGCCTTTTCAACCTACTGTGCACATCCTTCCCCCAGCATCTGTAGCCAGAGCTGGCCACTTTTGAGGATGCTGAGAAAATAAGCAACAGGATCTTCAAAACTGTCTTAAACTACTCACGGGATGTGGCTAACGCCATGCTCTTGCTATGCCTTTTCAAAAGAAAAATAAATGAAAGCAAAGCAATGAAACAAACCAGGATGCTGCTAGTCAGAAGTGGTGGACGTTGAGAAGTGCTCTCCGTGGTGACCACAGTGTGGGAGGAACTTAACGCCAGGTATCCCAGTACTCCGCTGGTCTGCCATATCAAAATGACACAAAATGTGGTTTGAACAATGTAAATATGTTTTCTCATACTAAGAAAGGCCAGAGGCCTGAAAACAAGATGCCAGCAGGCTTGGCTAGCAGGCAGCAGCCTTCTCACCATGTCCTTATGCCATCCTTCCTGGGTATGTGTCCTGTCTCTCTGTATCCAGTTAGTTTCCTTTTCTCTGGGATACTGAGGCAGTCCTTGGAGACTCTCCTGTTTTCCATCACATTCTGTTCCCATCCCCCCTCCATGAACCGAGATGGAGGACATAACTGGATGTTTAAATGAGAGTTAACTTAAGATTCACAACCTTAAACAGGTTAGACTACGTTGAGTCAATTGCCACACAGAACTCTCAATAGCAGCGGGATCCTAGACAAGAGCCTGGAGCCCTGAGAACTCTAATAGCTCCAGCAAGCTCTCTAGGCTTCTGGGTATCAGTGAAGAGCAATCCCAGCCTCCATAGGAGGGCTTCTTTCTGTCTTATTTTATCTAGTTTTGTATTGCTTGCTGTTGTCTCTTGGAGGGTTGTTCTTTTCAGGAGATACAATGGAGGAGGAGTGGAGGGGTGGAAGTGGAGGGGCGGGGAAGCTAGCAGGAGTGGTCGGGATGTACTGTGTGACAGAAGAATCTTTTTTCAACTAAGGAGAGACAGAAACAGACAGACAGACAGACAGACACACACACACAGAGAGAGAGAGAGAGAGAGAGAGAGAGAGAGAGAGAGAGAGAGAGAGAGAGAGAGAGATCCCTTGCTAAGCCTGCAGAAAATGGTCACCAGTGGGAGCAACAGAAGCAGGAAGACTCCAGACCCAAGTCTCTGGCAGCTTGCAAAGGCTGTAAGCTGCTACCAGAATGCAAGCCTAGGGGTTGAGGCAAGAATGAGCCTCCCCTGAGTGCCAGCATTGGCCATGTCCCAAAGGCTGGCCCCAGCCAGTTCCCTGGCCAGTACAGAAGCCTCAGGCGCCTGGAGCCTCAGTAGCCCTTCCTTGGCAATCCACTTTCTCTTCTTCCTGGTTGCATATTAACTTGGATTCTGAAGCCTTCGGACCCAGAATTTATTGAAAGCTGGCTGGGCCCTGATTGACCAAAAGTAGACATTCAGATATGGTTAGAAATGGGACCAGTCAGGAGAGCACTGTCAAAAACTGTTTATTCCAGTTGCTGGCTGTCACTACCTTTCAGATGGTGTCAGGGTATCAGGGGTTCTTTTTGTGGTGGCTGCTGCTATATTGGCAACTGTGGGCACTTGCTTCTTGCTCTCTGAGTTCCCTTTGTCCTTGGGGCTTGAGATCTCTGACTGCCAGCAAACACTATATAGAGCCAAAAGCCCAGCCTAGGGGATCCCTACGGATTCACACCAATATCTGGTCCTATTGGACTAGAACCCACTTTAACAGCTTGGCTGAACTCTATCACCTCTTTAAAGTCCTGTCTCCAAACACAATGAGAATCTGATGTCCTTGGGATCAGGGCTCCGACATATAAAGTGAGAATTGTGACTGTAATTCGCAGCATGAATCCAAGAAGTTAATACTTTTTTGTTGGTGTGGGAAGGGTATGTTCCTTACCCATAGATCTGGAATATTAACAATTATCTTTATAAAATCACTTGAGTTTTTGCTTTGGTTTGTTTCATTTTAGACCCTTCCCTCTCACCCCTCCCCTCTCCCACCCTTCCCCACCCCATGGCCCTGTTCTTGCTGGCCTTGAAGTTACTATGTAGCAGAGTCTAGCCTTGAACTCCTCACCCATTTGCCTCCACCTCCCAAGTACTGGGATTACAGGTGTGTGAAGACATGCCCCTTATATACATGCTTTAAGTGTGTCAGAAGAAAAGCCACTGTGCATTGATTTCCACTTTTGTAGCAGTGTGTATTTACACTTCTCAGGGATCATTTTTTCTTGTGTAATTTAATCATTTGATGTACCAGATAATTATGGTCCTCGTGGTGACTGCAGCCATGGCTACTGTAGACACATGGCACACTCAGCATTCAGTATCTCCTGGGCACCTGTAGCCACTTCGATGGGACTCCCACCATACAAACAGGCCTGGGAAGACGTTCAGTCTCAAGGCTGTGGAAGACAGTGAGACAATGCTAATCCCTGTCGGTCCTTGAGGGGATGATTCTGAGCACCTCTGTCCACAGCTGTCCCCAGGATTGCCAACACAACTATATGTGTTGACTTCTGCATTTCCATCTGCTTGGATTGCCTCGCTTCTGCTCCCTCTCCTTTCCCACAGAAGTTACCTGTCAAGTTACCTATCCCAGCTGTGTTCAGATATACCTACGAATTGGCTTTGGTACCTTATGACTTTTTTCTTCATTGTTTTGGTATGAGGATTTAATATGTCAAAGATATTAACATGTGTGTGTGTGTGTGTGTGTGTGTGTGTGTGTGTGTGTGTGTGTGCGCAGCAATGTCAAAAAGTTGTGAAAGGAAATACATCTCTCGGCTATACAGTGTGCCAAGTTATAATGAGGCCAAAGGAAATCATTTTCACATCTGCCTTCAATACTTCAGAACTGTAACATTTAGAAAGACTGGTGTTGTATGACCGCTTCTATCACCTGGAAATGAAATGTATACCTCTGCACATTCTATTTTGTGTCAGGTCGTTAACTCTTTGGAGGATGTTGTGAGGCTAGCTCCTACAATTGGAACACTCCCCATCAGAGGAAGACTCTAGAAGTCTGTGAAACTTCTAAGGCTCAGGAAGATTAAAACAAAACAAAATAAAATAAAATAATGAGGGACTCTTACCCAGCCCTACTCGTTAAGCAAACACTAAGTAACTGCCAAGAAAGAGGAGATTCTTGGGATGCTGCCTCCCTCCCAGTTGGGCAGGGAGCGCCATGGATGCCACTTTTGTGAGTCATCAGCCTTGCTTGACCAGGCTTTTTGGTGACTCCGGTGATTTTGAGCCAGCCATGTTCCTGTAAGTGAGCTCAATATTAACTCAGTGTTTACCAAGCTACACATGGCTGAAGTCTTTTCTTTGGTCTGCTGTTGGTGCCCTATCTAAATAAACATTTGTTCATGCTTTTCCCAAAAAGCAAACTACAGCATGGTTTGCAGTTAGCTTTAGAGATAGACCACCCTTTTGAGCTTTATTTAGCACGTGTGTAAAATCGTTTCTTAATGTGTCTGTTTCTTGCAGTCCATCTGTTTTAAGTGCAGTGATGCTCTTTCTTCTGCATCATCTCCCTCCTTTCACCGCCCCCCTCAGTTCCTTGTTTTCACATTATGCTTTTCTGGAATTAGCTCCTGGGTCAGGAAGAATAGCATATTCTTCCAAAATTGCCAGGTCTTGCCCAAACTTTTGTTAGGGAACCTTCAGATCCCAAGAAGCAGATTCCTGAAGGTGTTGTTGTGTCATGGGCTTTCAACTAAATGGTAATGTACTGGTGGGGGTACTAAACATTTTCACACCAATGTAGACTAGGAGACCTGAGATAAGTTGAAGAATACTAACACATGGTCACAAATGGGACATGTCTCTCTCTCTCTCTCTCTCTCTCTCTCTCTCTCTCTCTCTCTCTGTTTCTGAAGTCATTAGTTGACTGCAGATCATGATCTACAGGCCTCATAAGATTTACTTCCTTCAGAGTTAACATGCCTATTGATATTGTCACTGCTCCCATCTTGGTTGTGCACCCATCCCTATGAGAGACTATTTCCCAGCAGACATTCTGGTATTCTGGCTCTTACAGCTTTCCTCGCCACTCTTCTGTGATATTATCTGAGCCACAGACGCAGGAGTTTGATGTAGATGTATCCATTGGGACTGGGCTCCCCGACATCCATTGACTTCTGCACTGCATCCAGTTGTGGGTTTTTTTTTTTGTTTTTTTTTTTTGTTTTGTTTTGTTTGTTTTTTTGTTTTTTTTTTTGTGATGTGCTTCATCTGCTATAAACAGAAACTCATTTGATAAGGTGTGGTGGCTACACTTATCTGTAGGTATAAGCGTGGCATTTAGAATGTAGTTAGGAATTATGCTGGCCTAGCAACGTGATGGACATAAATTGTCTTCTAAGATCTATGACTTTTCACTAGCCTTGGGGTGTTGAGGCTATATTTTCAGTACCGAGCATCCTCTTGCTGAATGTCCATAAGTCCAATTAGACAGCTGTTGGCTACCCACAACAGATGATGCCACTATTACACCTTTATGGACATCTTGTCATGCTGATCAGTGTCGCAGATATGTCAGATTGTAATTTTTCCTTTCATTGGAGCTTCCATAATATTTTCTGGTTCCACAAAGCTAGACCATAGAAAGGAGGCTTTTAAGTTAAATCCATCTAGAGTATTCTGAGTCTTGTATTCTAAGTGTACACTCAATAGGGATTTACCTTCCGTCTCTGAGAAGTAACCACAGGTATCTATAGTCTATGTTGTTTGGGGAGTCACTTGGACTTTCCTGACCAACCATTTAAAAGGTGGTTTCTCATACATGATACTGGGTTTTTCCTTAATCTATGATTCTTGTAGGGACTGCTGCCAGCCCAAACCCAACTAGTCTCCAGCCCAAACCCAGCTAGCACAACTTCCTTTAAGATTTGTTTAGACGCTGTCCTGCAACAGCATGAAGGATGCAGGATGTCAGTGTCCAGCATGCTGAGAGGAATGAATCCTGTCAGGTCTGAGCCAGCATCAGTGTCCAGTTCTTTTGTTCTGAAAGCATATAATTTCTCAAAAGTATTATACAGTCCTAAAATTAAAAAAAAAAAAAAAAGATGTACATGCTGGATGAACAGAACAATTAAGACTGGTTCTCTGCTCTTTGTATGGGCAGAAGAAAGACATCTGCAAATCTTAATTTATGCCATATGATGAACTGTATCTAATAATAAGTCACAGGGATTCTGTGACCCATAAGAAACCTTGTCTATGCATAGCTATTCACGTCTCAACCAGTCTCAGAACTATGTCTTTCAGATATTTTGGACCTGAAGGCTGAAGATGATGTTCCACCATTATAGAGAGTTTTGTGTGACTGTTCAGGCAGCAAACTGTCTCTGTCATTTTTTTTTTTTTTCATTTTGAAAGTTGCTAACCTGCACTTCTGGTTTACTCAGATAATTAAATTTTATTCCTTCTCAAGTCTCTGGTGGGGTTGAAGACCAGATAGTTTAGTCTTAGAGTTAAGCTTAGTTGTTTAGGGGTTGTTTTTGGGTCTAGATAGATATCCTAAGTTGATAGAGATGAGATATGATAGATATTGATTTTCATGCAGAATTTTAGACTCACCAAGATAGGAAAGCTGCTTTCTTCAAGGCTGCCAAATACAAATAACCAAAACACTATGAATGTAACAAGTCCTAATTGTTTCATGATTCTTCTTGCTTTATGTAGTTTATTTTATTTGTGTGTAATAATATGAGTGTATATGTAAGAAAAGAAATATAATATAAAATTGCAAAAAAAGAGATTTGTACAATGACATGAATGTATTGCATGTAATTTTAGGTAAATATACAATAATAAGGTTCCTTGAGGCTTTCTCAAACAATCCTGGTGTTATCTGTCCCTCTGCATATGAGGAATTCCAAAATGTCTCTCTCTAAGATGTGATGGATGTGGATGGTGGTGACAAACAGCTGATACTTGGGCCAGTGCTCTTGTCCCTTCACACCTATTCATGTACTGAAGCTGTGTGGCATCTGTGCTAGTCAGGACTGCTGGACCAGAGCCATAATTGTTATTGGTTACAACACACTACATAAACACACACACACACACACACACACACACACACACACACACACACACACGTTATACATACAGTGATATAGCAAAAAGTTAGTGGAACCATAATTTGAGCCTAGCCTCTCAGTTCTACTTCTCTTTTCATAGTAGATAGATATCACAGGCTTAATATTTTACTAAGTATGAGCAAAACCTATAATTTTACTTTCAATAATTTTTCCAACTAGAAACTAATTTTATATATTTACCGTATTAGTCAGCTTCGTGCTATGGTAACATGTGCCTGGAATAGTTTATTTATAAAAGAGACCATTTTATTGACATGATTTATGGAACTGCAGTTGACAACTAGGCAGACCCCGGGCTTGGGAGCTCTGGTGGGAAATGGGTATCAGAGAGCATCAGAGAAGGAAAGGGCACCGCAGACCACTCATCTCACGGCCAGGGAGCAAAGAGTGAGGACAAGCTCTCAGTCCCACAACGGGCACACAGCCTTCTACATAGGAGCCACTGAGGACCACTTACCTAAGTCATAGTACTGGCCATTCAAAAAAAAAAAGCTTTACACATCCTCATGGAGTAACTTTAAAACACTGTGTAAGAGTCGGCTCACCACTCCTTGTGGCTTGAATCAGAGTTAGTATTCTCTTGAGGAATAAGGAGGCAGGAGACAGGTGTGGTGAGCTACAGAGACCCTTGAAGCTGTTTGCTCAGAAAAACTATTTAATCTGAAGAAAGAAAGAAGCAAGCACTGATGGTATAAATAAGTGTGCATCACAAGATGGCTAGAAATATAATAGGCTCAGGCCACGAGTGAGTATTTTCCAAATCATTCACATATATATATATATATATGTGACCCAAAGATACTTACTGAAGGACAAACCTACCCAGGTCTTAGCTTTCTTCTGTTTTTGAATCTGATGGTTCTAAGCCAAGCTGTTTCATTGATTTGGGACCAAATGCACTGTCCCAAACTGAGGGCAGTTACCTCTCCACAAGACTACTGCCAACTCACAACTCTAATTTTATCTTAAGTGTTTTTACTAACTGGGAACTGACTGATTGACGAGTGTCCAACTTACAAAATGCTATAACACGTCCCAAAGAGATGGAGATATTTAGCCCTTTAGAAAATTAGTTGTAACGTCTCCTACTCTATTAGAATGATCCTGCCAGAGCTTCATGAAGCACTCTCATGGACTCGTTCAAGGTTCATAACAATCCAGGGGCTTAGGTGTGAGCAGCTCCAGGTGGTACACAAAAGCGGAAAGGGAAAGGGTCTAGTCCCATTAGCACCCAGCATTTAGAATGCAAGTGTAGCCTATTGTGCCCTGTGTAGAACCTATAAATTAGACACACTGCTAAAGAGGCGTACACCTCACATCTGTGTCATTAGTGGAGGGGATCAACAGAAATAACAATACTCTGGCAGAAGCCTATTTCAAGAATGACAAAACAGGACAGAAAGAATCCTGTAATTGATTCCTGTTTCTAACAATTTTTCATCCTCCATAAGGACATGAGTAAAAAAAAAAAAGGAAACAAAAAAAACCTTAAACCCTTGGAAATCCACATCAGAGTGGGCATGTTTTTGCACTTTCCCAGATTATGTAAGAATGTATAACATATATGGAAATATCAAAATGTCGTGCATAAAGATTTAGTTTAATTTTAATATATATGTAACACCTACATACATAATTACGTATGAATGAATGACGTCCGTGTTCAAGTCTTCTAACAGCTAAAATATCCTGTGCACTGAGTGTGCTTTGCACTTTTCTTAATACGGATAGGATTAATCTGTACAGCCATGTACTGTCAAGAAACACACTCGTTTAATTTACTAAGGAAAAAGAATCCCAGCTGCCACAAATGTAGAAGAAAAAGCTACCCATTTTTCAGCAGATGCCTA
The DNA here is from genome assembly GCF_903995435.1 of Acomys russatus. NCBI lineage: Eukaryota > Metazoa > Chordata > Mammalia > Rodentia > Muridae > Acomys > Acomys russatus. Next base: position 13,661,333 of record NC_067144.1, on the reverse strand, counting down.
TTACCAGGAAGCCTAACTATGGGGACTACCTTCCTGTACATAAGATGCACATTAAAACTGAATATTGAAAGGCAAAGATTTGTTGTCCTTTCCATATTGCAGGGTTGGGGTGATAGCCTGTAATTTGGGTGTAAAAGGATGACAGGAGTAGAAATTACTTCACCAATGGACATAGAAGTTCCTCCATGCAAGTCGGGCTTTCCGTTTTATCCTGTTCCAAATGGAGTGACTTTTCTTTTCTTTTTTTATTTTTTTAATTTTTTTTATTAATTTATTCTTGTTACATCTCAATGTTTATCCCATCCCTTGTATCCTCCCATTCCTCCCCCCCCCCCATTTTCCCATTATTCCCCTCCCCTATGACTGTTCCTGAGGGGGATTACGTCCCCCTATATATTCTCATAGGGTATCAAGTCTCTTCTTGGCTACTTGCTGTCCTTCCTCTGAGTGCCACCAGGTCTCCCCCTCCAGGGGACATGGTCAAATGTGAGGCACCAGAGTACGTGAGAAAGTCGTATCACACTCTCCACTCAACTGTGGAGAATATTCTGACCATTGGCTAGATCTGGGAAGGGGTTTAAAGTTTACCTCCTGTATTGTCCTTGGCTGGTGCCTTAGTTTGAGCGGGACCCCTGGGCCCAAATCTGCCTATCATATTGTTCTACTTGTAGATTTCTAGGACCCTCTGGATCCTTTTATTTTGCTGTTCTCCCATGCGTTGGAGTGACTTTTCAATGCCCTGAAGCTGGATCTCTGCTTACTCCAGTTATATACTGACCCTGGGTTAAAAGGCACTTTAGCTCCAGCTCAAAACCATTAGGAACTGAATAGAAAGCTGAAAGAAAAAAATACAATTAGTGCCATTTTTGTTTACCTATGTTTCCTATACATATGTGCTTGCTTACTTTGAATTAAACTTAGCCACATTTCTTCCTCTCCGCCCCTTACCCCCCCCCTTTTTTTTAACTTTTTATTGGTTCTTTGTAAATTTCATATCATGTATGCTAATCCTACTCCTCTTCCCCTCCCCTTGTGCTCCAACTTTCCCCAACAGAGAAACAAAAATCCCACTGTGGAGCCTGTAGTGTGTCACAGTGTGTCCCACACTATACCTTTTTGTTCACACTCCTTTGCTTGGAAATGTTCTTTGGCTCGTTGGTTGGGTACAAGGCCTCTGGCTTCTGCTACTCTGTTGACTCTAGAACCTCACTGGGACTCCTGTCTGATCTACGGCTGTCGCCTTACATCATGGGGATCCTATAGTTTTGGATATATGGGACTGGCCCCCTTCATACACTCCAGCAGTTCATCTATGAGGAGGGGGTTGGGGTAGCCCTGGATCAGATCTGGTCCTGAGAAGTATCTGAGCTGACTAGCCTGTCAGCAATCCCGCTTTCATGGTCAGCTCATCAGCAACTCCCCACTACCAGGGTAAGCTCTGCCCTGCTGCCCAGGCAAGGTATAGGACTTGCTTTCCCTAGCATTGCAGCCAGTGAGGGACATGACCAGTTCTCCCTTTCTCATGACCTCTGGGCCAGATCCCCTGCCAGCCGTAGTTGGTGGGGCATGAGGGAGGGGAGGAAGGCATCTCTTCCCCATCTGCTCCACTGTCTGCACACCAGGGGCAAGGCTGGCTCCCCCACACTCACTCCCTCGGGGCCTGCTCACCTGGAACCCCCATGTCCAGGACCAGCTCTATTGTGTTGGCCAGGAGAGATGCAGGGCCCACATGGGACAGCTCTCATGATCCCTGTGAGAGGTGAGGAGGGAGGAGGGTATCTCTCCCTCATCCACACCACCACATAGGAGATGAGGGGTAGGGTCAGGTTTCCCCTGATCATATCCTTGGGGACCAGCTCACATGCAACTCCAGCAATGTTCAGGCCGCCCTCCGAGTACTACAGCTGGCTAGGGGGCAGGGTCAGCTCTCCTACTTCGTGCCACAAGAGAGAGCTTTCCCAGGGTGCTCAGTTGAGGGGTGGGGCCCGTTATCCATAGTCCTCAGACATCAATATGTCCCTGGGCAGCAGCCCAAACCAGGGACATCCACCTGGCCCTTAGTCATAACAGACCCCTGCAACTGCAGCACCATGGATGCAGATATGGGCCCTGGTGGCAGTACAGGCCAGGTGACATCACCGGCTACTCACATCAGGCTGTTCTCACTACCCTTGAGTCTCCACTTCTGCCTCTGTTTGTTGTGCTCATATCCTTCTGTTTCTCTTTCTCTTCCATTTCTCTATCACTTACTTGTTTCTCTTGGAGACACCTAAGGTTTCTGAGTGTCTGGGATCACTTCAGGAGTGGTCTCAAGGGTCCTATGTCCTGCTCACACATTATGGGCACCAGGCAGGGAGTATCTCGGCATGGTCTGCAACCCCAGGCTTGAGTGGTGCCCTACCTGTGGTCATCTCAAGCTTGCTCCTCACCTGGCCCCCTCAAGTAATCTCGTGATAGGGTCACCTGTCTGGGGCTCACTCCTGCCACAGTCCCACGAGAGGCTCTTCTAGTCTCAGGCTAGCTCCCTGGCTGAGCCTCCTGGCACTGGACCAGTGGTCATCTTAAGTTCCCTTTTCCCAGGGAACCTTCGGCTACTAATCATTCGGACATTCAAAGGTCAGAACCCTGAGAGTAGACATAGCTTCTCTCCTCTCTGTCACCTACTGAGGCACATGTGACGTAGCAGCCACACCTGCAATGCCTGTAGGGCCAAGAGTCAAATTTCTTTTATTCCCCATATATTTGAAGCAAATATTTAGTTCCTGAGGAAAAATGGTATTATATCAACATTAATTATCACATGATCAAATGAGTCTATGTATGTTAAAATGCATAGGGCTGCGGAGAGAGCTCAGTCAATTAAGTCCCTGCCACAAAAGCATGAGGACCTGAGTTTTGTTTCCCCAGAACCTACATAAAAAGCCATATTTGTCAGGAAGGCAGAGGCAGGCAGATCACTGTGAGTTCGAGGCCAGGCTGGTCTACAAAGCAAGTCTCGGACAGCCAAGGCTACACAAAGAAATACTGTCTTGAAAAAAATAAATAAACGAATAAATAAATAAATAAATAAATAAATAAATAAAAATAGCCAGATGTGGTTGTGTGAATGCTACTTTTTAACTCTATTTTATTTGGAGTCTCTTAATGCATCTACCTCCCTTCCAATTCCCCCGACCCTAGGTAGGAGAGAAAGAAGGTTAGAAGGGACAGGGCATGTAGACCTCTTTAGACTTAGTTCTGCCTGGTTAGAGTTGTCTGGTTCTTTGAGAAAATACCAATCTCAGTCATCAGGATATCCAGCTGTCCAGCAGAACCAACAGCTTCTTTCTTCATCCATCTCCTCGAAATATCTATCTATCTATCTATCTATCTATCTATCTATCTATCTATCTATCATTTACACAGTGTCCCAGAAAGCGTCCTTCCACTCTCTAGATTCTGATACTTATATCCTCTCAGAGTCCTCAGAATTAAACTAACTGCAGCTGGCAAAGGCCACACCCCTTCCAAGCCACACATGGCTGTTATCAGCTGTGGATAAACTAAAGCAGCTCCATATTGGACATTTTGAATTAAAACATAAACATAACATAACTGGGTTTTAAAGAAACAAAAACTTTGACTACATGGTGGTATGTGACTGTCACCCCAGCCTTAGGCATGAGGGTAGAGACAGTGGAATGCCTGAAGTTCATTGGCCAATCAGCCTACCCCAAGTCTTGGAGTAGGCGCGATAGAAGTCTGACTGTGGTCCTCCAGCTCTAGTAGGATGTTGAGCCCCTGTTTATTTTTATCTTTTCTTACTTGTTTCAGCACAGGCTTTGGAGTCTGGCTTCTAGCTCAAACCTGACGTTCCCATTACTGGCTGCCTGGCCATGAATAAGTCAGGGACTCTCTTGGAGCCATCGGTTCTTCATCCACAAAAATATCCTTCGATATAATCAGTGTCCAGTTTTTGCAGATTCGTGGATGGATATTTTTATTATAGAGGGTTCATGCTGTATTACTCCAGCCACCATTCAGACCCACAAAGTCTTTGGTCTTGGAGGGCAGCAGCTGCAGCGGTCTGGTCTCTTCAGGCTCTCTATGAGTCAGCTGTAAGATCTGTCACTCCATAGGCTTGCGTCTGGTGGCTTCTCTTTATCGCTGAACTGTGTCCCTCCATCACCAGTTCACATTCTCCCTGTATTGTGAAGCACATCTAGTCTTACATGACTGCTTTTCATCGTTATGTCAAGTAGAATTTAAAATTTTGGACATTCTGTATTATTGGAAACAACACAAAAGAATGTGTCATCCCTGTCACTCTGAGACAATGATAGCCCTCTTGACCTGCCCAGTTTCATAGAACTTCTATGGTTGCAGGGCCAGAAAGCCCATGGAAGTCCAGCCTAGAAGGACTTCAGGTACTTTTTCTCATCCACACTAGGGAATTAAGTTATGTCAGGTACAAGGAGCCCTTAACTCAGCCAACCCAAAAGCACCAAGGTGCCCTGCAAATATCAGTAGATGTACCAATTCAATAACTCACAGGACTTATTGACTCCTACTCACTTTCATTTTGATGCCGTGTCCTCCCAAGCCCACACTTGACATCCATAGCTTCTTTAGACTTGTTGTCTGTAATATTTATTTCTTGGATTTCTTGTGCTGACTCTGTCTTGGTCCCTTCAAACTGAAAGAAGAAAAAGAAGAGAGCCTGTGCGACATTACACCTCTTGAAAGACATAGGCCCCGTTTAAGTCATTCTTTTTTTAATAATCCCTAGTTGCATCCTTTTATCCTCCTCTAGGTGGATGTGTTGTCATAGGGCCACAATTCTAGAAAGCTCATCTGGACTCAAAGATGAATGTTTCTGCACTTTATAGCTTAGTGACCATATTTTGTTTGAAAAATGATGTTTCTGTTTTAAAACTACCACATGAGGCTCAAATGAGATACATAAAGTACTTTAAGTGCTTTATAAACTACCAAGGCATTGTTAACTACCCCACAGTGAGACAAAGAATGGCTTGTAAAAGGGTCAGCAGGTAATAAGGCACTGTAATCTCCCTTGTCCAAAATAAAAATCCATTTGTCCCGAGATATATTTCCTGAGTCAAGCCCTAACCAGAGACCCTTAAATAGACATCACAATCTCTACATTCGGAAAAAAATTTTAAATTGCCACTTTTGCGTTTATAGCTGTTTACTATGAGTTTTTAACTCCTAGGGCTAAAAATATTAGTCTGAAAGTTATAAGTTGCCTATGGGAAAATTAGGCTGGTAGAGATTTACAATTTTGGTCATTTGCCTGCAGCATGAAACACATTTTTCTCATTATTCAGGAAAAATGTTTGCACAGAGGTCTTCCTTCGTTGTGTCTCTAATGACACAAAGCAAAGAGCTGGTCCCTCCATAGAGCTGAGTAAGTACAGTTTCCCAGGAAATGTGAACTCATTCATCTTTGTATATCAATGAGAACACCTCATGCCTGGCACACTCACACCACGCCTGAGGAGAAGAAAGAGGCTTCCCTTGACAGGCAGGAGTGTTTGAGGGGGTCAGCTGCAGCTCTTGGGGCACACTTCTTAAAGCCAAAAGGGAAGGATTGATCCAGCTGGGAATCAAACTGTTGTCTAATTATCCTGTTTGATGGAAAAACGTAGAGCGACTAAACGATTGGTCATTTGCACAGTGTTCACACTCCCACTTCCTTGGTCCATGGCTAACCTGACATCTGACTCTGACTCCCAGAGCCTTTGCATTTCCACATCTCTCCAGGCAATCTGATTTACCCTAAGTTGTACTGTCACTAGCATTTCACTGAGCATCTGCCTTTCCGCTATGAACTTAACTCAGATGTAACAAATGACAGCTCAGCTTGCCTGTGTTTGTAGACTGTGATGTGGCTCTCTCTGGTTGGCTGGCAGCTCTATGTGTTGTGCCCACTCTACATATCCTCAGGCTGGACAGAGTAGAAGATGTGCAGGGCGTCTTAGTCACAGATCTTAGAGAGTTAAGGGGGTAGCCAATCAATTTTATCTTTCATGTCAACTCCAACAACTGGAGCTCCTTGAAAATTATGCTGGAGATGATGAGACCGGATCCAGACTTGGTAGGTAAAGGTGCTGTGACAAAGTACCAGTACCTTTGTGGGCAGAGGGAAATTGTACCTATCACACAAAGTGGCTCCCCTTGGAGCACCCTGGCATTGAGTGCTGCAAAGCCAACTTCCTGGAGAAGCAGCAACAGGATTCTTTATAGCTTTGGGTTCACAGGCTATGGAGAACAGAATTTACTTTGTGGGACATTACATAACATCTACTCCGCCCCATCTCTACCCACAGGGTATCTGTCAAGTTAACTTCCATCTGTAACAGAAGGATTAGAAGGTAGCTGATATAAATGCCAGCCCAAGGTTACCGGCATCTCACACACGACAGACTTACAACCCAAGCCAGATTTTCTTCTTTAACCTAAGCTAGTGGGTTGTAAGTCAGTCAAGCCTTGTGTTTGCCTGAGAGCCTGGGTTGAAGCTGAAAGCATGGGCTAGATTAGCCCAGCCTCCGAAGAGTGTCCTGAGCCCAGCAGAGAGCATCTCCAGATGTTCAGATCCAGCGTTATGTGGACGCATGGAGGTGGAGCTTCTGCTGAGTAAATTCTAATTTACCTTCTTTGGAGTTAGTCATGTAGCTTCCTTTGGAAATCGATGCTAATCCAACCGACCCTTCTAATTCTGTAAGCAAAACCGATGCCTCTGCTGCCTGCCCTCTGCAGCAGACGCAGCCAGGTTGCTGTTTCAGAGAGAATTGATCTCCTTCTTGAGGGCAAAAGGCTAAGTTCCTCCTCAAGGATTTTTGCCAATGGCTCTAACTAGGACATGCAAATATATTTGTGCAAATGAAGTCATAGACCACAGAATTTCAATGATTTGAGAAAGAATCTGTGTGAAATAAATTCCCCTTGTGATTTTGTATGAGTTCCACCCAAAACTTTGTTTCAATAGAAAGAAAGAGATTAAGAGATTTCCTCGTTCCCTGAGTTTAGAACCACATAGAGGACAGTAACCGAAATCTGCACTAGCGATTTATACTGTGAGTGTTAATTCTGCCTTTGTTAAACCTCAGCCTCAGATAAGTGCAGAGAAGCAAGGATGGGCTTGTCATGCTCCAGGGAGCTAAAATCGGAGCATGTAAAAGTTGGCTCCCGAAATATTTAGCTCTTATCTTCCATCCTCCTCACTTTAGGCCCTTTCTATGTAAATGCTATCTTACAGGTATACTCCAGTTCATGGCATATAAACTCAATTCATTCCAATGCTTTACCTAAGAACGTATTGAATTCACTACTTTAGTCCAAGTACTTGCTTTGTGCTGTGTGCCTGCCAGGTGTTATCCACATAGGGCTGATAGAAGGCCCCTCTATTATTGGTTGGAAAGAAGGAATCAATGAGTGATGGGTGATGGCTATTTGATGGCAATAGACTCTGTAGGCATGAAATATTTGCTGTGTTTGATATAGAAAAAAAAACAAGGTTTCATTTTAGCTAGACAGAATTAGCTTTGGGGATGCTGGTGAGAATCACGCTGGTGCTGATGTGGGAGAGAGATCTACTCAAGCTATAACAGGAAGACCTAACATAGCAACTGAATGAGCAAACAAAGAGAAAAGCAAGCAGGGGTTACAACAAAAAGGGGCCTGAAGCTAATTAGAATCATGATATATGTCAGGTAGGCAATGCCAAACTTAAAGTGTTAACTCCCTCAGGACATTAGGTTTGTCTAATGTATCTGAAAATTTGGAGATATCCAAGATTTATTCGTAAACACACAAAATCCAAAGCTCCATGTTTGAGCCCTGGATCATGCTTATTTCTCATTATGCAAACATGGAAATGAAAAAAAAAAACCATACACCAGAAAAGAAAGATAGCTCAGCATCGTGGGAATATCTACAAGATGTATGTATCTGTGTGTGGATGTGTACATGTGACTATAGAGGCACTGGATGCTGTGGAGTGAGAATTACAGGTAATTGTGAGTCACTTGACATGGATGAGGTGACCCAAACCCAGATCCATGGCAAGAGCCATATCTCCAGTCCTCTATGGAAGTGATCTATTGAAGTTAATTTTTGAATATTTAGCATCACTGAATTTCTGCTAAAGTCTAACTTGCTTAACAATTGAGTAACCATCTCAGAGATGAAGCCACAGCTTTTTGCTACCCTTCCCATGTTTGTTTTCTTCATTGTTCTGCTGATCGGTGAATGATAATTTACAATTATGGCCAAGATGCAAATAGTCCTTTTAGCACACATCCTCAGGTCTAGTTCATTTGTACCTCATGCAGAACAGTACTGCAGCCAGCCTTCCCCTCCACTTTTCCCTCCCTAGTGCAAACTCTATGGGGTCATTCATTCATTCAATCCATCATTGAATGTCTACTGTGCTGTGATTAACTCCTGGTGAAGGTGCTGGGCATATGGGCATCACCTAGTCTGGATCTTAAAGTTTTTCACTGCCAAGTGGGTCTCTTCATATCTCTCAGCATCATCACTGACCACAACAACTCTCCTCTTTGTTCCCTTCATCCTGATTCCACTTGTACAAAGGCACCACACTTAGAGGGGGAAAAAAGTAATGTGTGCATTGGCCCACTCCCTACACATACTGCTGGTTGCCACTCGGGATTTATGATCTTCAGAAATATTGGAGGAAAGAATGTAGATAGGGTCCTTTTGTTTTCTAATTTTATGCTGAAAAATGTGCTTATTATCTTCCATAATCTTCAGCTAATGCCCTAATGCTTTCACTTTGAAAAATCTTTCCTCTAAAATTGGCTTCCTTCCTCTTTCCTGCCTAACCCACTTCCCGGCACTCCTGTGACTTTTGTTCAGAAAAGGGCAAAATCATCTTGGTGACTTAGAATTCATCTTTTTTTTAATGCTTATTTGTGATTCATTAGGTTTTTTTTTATCACTTAGCTTTCTTTCCAGAATTAGAAAACCAAAGTCTCTGATACCTTTCCAATAAAAATTATACTAAAGATATTTTTATAACACCATGTGGTTTCGAAAACAGCAGCCAAGGTCTCTAAATGTGGTCAGTGTCGAACGGTAGCTGCATAGGGATGCCTGGGAGCAAGCAGGGTGGGATTGCAGTGATTTCTTCCTGTGACACATCACTGTGTACTGCTGATTCTCCGTGACACCCAGGCCCTTAGAGTGCTGCATTGAGGGTAACCAGGAGGCGATCTGGGATTGATATATTTTCATGCTAAGGAAACTGAGGTAGAGGAACACCAACAATCACAACTACTATGACTTCAAGTTACCAGCACAGAAAAGAATCTGCCAATATACACAAAAATCAATATAAGGGCATGCTATCAAAAATAGTTCCTTGGGTTTGTCTTGCCATCCCAGGTTCATCAGTCACTTCCCCTACACCAACCTGTTTCCAGAGTGACAAATATCATATCCTTCTCTTAAGTTTACTGAGGTGGGATTATAAAGCTCATCTTAGAACCATTTTACTCTGCTTCCATGCTAGACCTTAACTACATCCCAGTCCACAAAGATGGAGCCCCAAGATTCTTTTCAAGGCTTGTCACCCACAAGATCCAGAGTGTGGTGGTTTGAATAGGAATGGCCCCATGGACTCATGGGTTTGAATGTTTGGCCCATAGAGAGAGGCATTATTGGCAGGTGTGGCCTTGGGGAGGAAGTGTGTCACTGTGGAGGCTGACTTTAAGGTCTTCTATCCTCCAGCTATACCCAGTGTGTCACGCAGTCTCTTGCTGCCTGCAGATCAAGATGTAGAACTCTTGGCTCCTCCTCCAGCACCACGTCTGCTACATATTGTCATGTTCCCCACTATGATGATAATGAACTAAACCTCTGAACTGTAAACCAGCCCTAATTAAATGTTTTCCTTTATAAGAGTTGCTGTGGTCATGGTGTCAACTCACAGCAATAAAACCCTAACTAAGACACAGAGCAATGTGAGAGAAGACAATGACCAATCTTCTCAGCCTCCCCAGAATCCAGCTTTGAAAGTGTTCTATTTTTGGGAATTGTGCCAGTACCCTCACTGCTTCATGAGGAACAGTCATCAATCCCAATTACACACAAGCTGTCAGACACTAGTTACTAAAACCATGCTCTTGTCCAGGTACTCTTTCCCCCCAAGGAACAGCACTAAAGCTCTGTTCACACCCATCACAGTACCAGTTTTCTCTCTTCTCCCTTGGTCCACTACTAGGCTAACAACCTATGAGCAGAAGCCATGGAAGTCACAGTGGTTCATAAATTATATTTGGCTTCCAAATAGACACTAGGATTCATTTTGGAGGCTCATCCTTGCTGATGTTTTCTGCTCTGCTTTCCTCCTCTCAAATCACCACCTTGGCCAGAAGAGGCATCATCAATCTCTGGAATCTAAGCATCCGTGGCACTGTGTTTTCTTCTACAAAAGAGATTTACACTGCCTGCCTCACTCTCCTTCTATAGTGCAATGATTCACAGTTTTGACTGTATTATTGTGGCCTAGCAATCTTTCTGAAAATACTGAAGCTCAGGTCCCATCATGAGTCATTAAATTCAAGATGAACTTGGACATTGATTGAAATAGGAGTTTCAAAATTGTGGTCAAGAGTGAGAAGGACCAGTAGTGTTTAGGATACCAGAAATATAAAAGGGGTAAGCTCTCTTTGGACTGGTCTCTTTCCTAGTACTTTATAGTCCATATCATGTACTGTGCTGGCTAGTTTTATGTCTACCTGACGCTATAGTCATCTGCTGTGATTAACAAATGATGGACAACTGGAACTGAGAAATGAGTAGAGCTCAAGAAGAGATCAGCATCATTGAGGTTAAATATTCTGGAAAGAATTTGTAAGACACTTTTAAAATTTGTAAAACATTTTATATTGTGATGTATTAATATGTGATCTTGGGGCAGACAAGAAAGGAGAGGTTGTGGTTTAACAGTGAGGTGTTTGAGGGTCAAGCTGACAAGGCTGTGCTGGCTAGTTTTATGGCAACTTCACACACAAGCTGAAGTCATCTAAGAAGAGGAGACCTCAACTGAGACAATGCCTCCATAAGATCAGGCTGTAGGCAAGCCTGTAGAGCATTTTCTTAATTAGTTATTGAAGGGGAGGGCCTAGCCCATTGTGGGTGTGCAGCGCCTCGGCTAGTGGTACTAATTTCTATAAGAAAGCCGACTGAGGAAACCAGTAAGCAGCATCCTCCATGACCTCTACATCAGCTCTTGCCTCCAGGTTCCTGCGCTGTTTAAGTTTCTATCCTGAATTCCTTCAATTATGAACAGTAATATAGCAATATAAGCCAGATAAACCATTTGCTCCCCACATTTCTTTTGGTCATGGTGTTTTATCATATCAATAGTAACCCTAACCAAGACATCTATTTTGTCAGTCTTCTTAATTTTCCCCCTGAAAGTCCATATGATCTATCTGTAAACACACATCTAAGAAAAATAATATCAACATACCAAAGAGACCAGAATGCCTATGTTTGTTGATACAGAAAGAATACCAGCTGTATATATACAATGGAATATTATTTATCTCTAAAAAGGAATGGTAACCTATACTTTTTAATGAAATATATGGGAAGAGTGGACATTGGGTTAAATAAAATAAGTCAGATATAGGAAAACAAATACCTCGTGTTCTTTTTATGTGTGAGTTTCTAAATGTATAATAGTGATTTCTAGAAGCTAGAGAGGATTCAAGGGATATTAGAGAACTGGTTAGAAACAGTAAGTTGTAATTGTTCACATCCCAGAGGAGTACTCTGATTCCTAATAAACTATCATGTATTTTATGAATAACCAGAAGAGAGGCTCAAAGTCTCCTGACACAAAGTAAGTATGAAGATGGAAATGCTGATTTGTTTGATTTAATTAGCACATAGTATATTCAAATACTGAAATACCACACGGTTCCCCCAGAACTATGTACAAAAATCACATGTTAATAAGAATAACTTTTTAAGAAGATTAAATGTTCTCCTATGGTGACCTGGCCACAAGGAAAGGAAAGGAAAAATCAGTAGGAACTTAGAACAAATAAAACATAAGTAGAAATGTCAAGCAAGGAGCCAAAGATAATATCCAAAGAGAAGTGGGTCAAGAATCTTGTTTGATTGAAAGATGTGGAGCAAGAACTAAACGGAGTTTAGCTTGGAGTGGGAAAGGCAGCAGCCTCATCCAAGAGCTCTGCCCAAGCATGGAAGAGCTGGAGATGGGAACCAGGCTCAGTAGTGAGATAATGATAGAGGCCCAGACATCTGTCCTGGGCATAGGATGGACCTTTTTTTTTTTTTTTTTTTTTTTTTTTTTTGGCCCTAGTGATGGGGGCATGGAGCATCACAGATTCAGGAGACCAGAACACAGGTAGATATGAGAATCTGGGGAAGATGGAAAGGTCTGTGTGTTTGACTGCGGGTAGATGGACCTTCTGAAATCAACTTCAACTCTACCATGCACAAAGGATGCCTTTGGTGCACGACTTCCTGTCCCCCTTGCTGACTCAGAGGGAACACAGCAGCCAGTAAACACTGACGTTTATTATCCAAAGGCAAAATGGCATTAGTCTGACACAGGGCCTCATAGCCTAGAACGTAGAATGATAGTTGGCCATGGAATGTGTATGGCTTGACACAACATCCTGGAAGGGAACTGAAGCCTTTTAATTTGAATACTACCTGAGTATTGAGTATCTGGGTAAGGGACACTTGGAAATGCTGAAAAGGATTGTCCCATATGGTTCAAGTAGCCACCACACCACTATAACTAAGAGGGCTGGCTTCTGTCCAGAGAGGGGCTCCACTCACAGGAAGGACAGGCTATCTGCTTTCCTTGGTGAGAGTCCTTCAGGCAATGTGTACCATTCCACAGCCAAACCACAGAGAGCTCTGGGTAAAAAGAAAAGGAAGGTTCCATGATAAAGAACAGAGAAAAGGGAAGCCCCAAGACTGCAGTACCATGGCAGCCCAGGGGTGCAAACAGGCCCTCCTGGAGGGGGAAGGTGGAGGGAGGGAGCAGTGGTCTCTCTCTCTCTATCTCTATCTCTTACACACGCACACACACACACACACACACACACACACACACACACACACACTCACCAAGGCTCAAGGACAATGAATGGAAGAGGACAAGAGACTGTTATAGCCAGAGGTTGGGGGTTAGGGGGGGCAGAACAAAACAGTGTCTTCTTGACATGACAGTACAGATACATTCATGAACTCACAGCTGTTATGGTGACCTGCACAAGATAAAGCCAGGCAACATTCTAGCACCTGCCCCTAACTGAAGAGCTGCAGGAGAGAGAGTGAGAGAGTCCATTTTCCTTAAGGGAGTGGCTCCTGCTAGGTTGTCCACTCTCCGGTGGATGGCGCCCACCCAGGAGTAAATGGGTTAAAAAAAAAAAAAAGACAATACTGGGAGCTGAAGAGAGGTCAGAGATAGAAGAGGGTGTGGGGGAGTTGGGAAGAGGAATAGGAATTGAATGTGATCTAAATGCATTGTATGAGGGGCTGGAGAGATAGCTCAGTTGTTAAGAGCATCATTTTGCTCTTCCAGCGGACCTGAGTTTGATTCCCAAAATCCATATGGCAACTCACAACAGTCTATAACTATACTTCCAGCAATATGATGCCTTCTTCCAGCCTCAACAGGCACCGGGCATGCATGCAAGTACACAGACATGCAAGCATATATGTAGGCAAATGTTGGGGACACAGAAGTCCTTGCATTCACAGAGGACCAGTCTTGTCAATCACATAATGGTGTCTCCTCAATGGAAAAGGTAAGATCAAGTACCTGAATTCCATCCAGAAAGCTGAAAGGAGATTTTGTTAATGATCCCATGACCTTGTTGCTACCTGTGGAGACATACCTCATTCACCTTCTGTTATAGGCGCAGACTTCATTCAACTTCTCTAGAATGATTATCCCAGGCCCTTCCTTCCCTAGAGGTTACACGTATTTAATGATCGGCTGACCTCTATGCTATGTAGGTCAGAGATCACACTGTATTCTAGGCCTTTGCTATAGAATACACCCTCATGGTCACATACACTTTGTAAAAGAGTTTCTACATAGTCACACCTTAATCTTTATTGTGCACCTGAAATGGAAAGAACTGGAATGACTGCTGCCTGGAAACCTTTTCCCAAATTATACTGTGTTTTAAATATGCCAACAATGAACCACCTGGCATTAGGCTCCCCGAAGTCTGATCCAAGTTGACAAAATCAATTTGTACCAAATTTTCATTTTTATTTCTTCAGGTGGCTCACGTCGCTTACATGACATCTATAGGGACCTCCTCAGGCAAAGTACTCATAGATTTAAAAATAAAAATAATAATATTAAAAATACATTGCATGATATTCTCAAAGAACTAATAAAATATATTTTATTAAAAAGAAGCTGAGGCTAGGAGAATGTGGAAATTCAATAAAGTTCTGTCTGCAATAACAAGAGTTGAGAGTTAATGTCTGAAAAGAGAAAATCAAGAAACATGCAACATCATAGTTAGACATGATCTCAGAAACTGAGGCAAGATTACTGCCATGAATTGGATATAAGGCTTGGCTACATAACAATATGCTGCATAATTTTCTTCATACAAAACAAAGTTGACTTACAAGGCAAACAAAACAAAAAAACAAAAACAAAAATAATAATTAAATAGTATTAAAAGACATAGTTTCCAGAAGGGTAGATCTGGCCCTTGCTGTAGGTGAGCCACACCCAAGGGCACAAAAGCAGGAGAGCTGTCCCAGCCCCTCTCCTGCTGTATCCCTCTGGAGATGTGCATCTGCTGTGCATCTCATCTGGGCAACACAGTAGAGCTGGCCTTGATGGTGTGGGCATGGATGGGCCAGGCTTGAGGAATAAGAACAGGAGGGCTGGCTCTTCCCCCCCCTCCTTGCTGGCTGTAGCAGTGGATGGGTCAGCAGGCCAGGGCAGGGAAGCTTGCCCTGGTGGTGTGGGTGTAGGGGAGCTGGTGGACTGACCCTGTCAGATGCCTCTTAGGCCCAGATCCATGGCCTTGAGTTGGCCCACCCCAACAGCTACCCATTAATGAACCACTCATTTTGCATGAAGGATCTCCATGACACAAACCAACAACAGGACATCTCAGAGGAGTCCCAGTGAGTATCTAGTATTGATGGTGTAGCAGAAGCCAGAGGCCTCAAACCAGACCAATGATTCATTGCAATGAACATTTGCAAGTAAAGAAGTATATGCCAAAAGGTATACTGTGAGACACACTGACACATTACACTTTCCACAACAAGATATATGTATATATGCATGCATGTGTGTGCATGTAAGTATGTATTCTCTTTTGGGGCAGAGATTGCAAAGCTAGAGGACGGGTGAAAGAGATTGGGGAGGTGAGTGGAATTGGGGTGCATGAGCAGAAATTGTAAAATTTACAAAGAAGCAATACAAAATTTAAAAAGAAAGAAAAGAAATAGTTTCTTTGGGAATACTGGAACTCTTGGGTAGGAGCCACAATTCTCATTAAAAATATGGCCGCATCATTTTACCTTAATTAGGACAGGGCACATGGTTTAAGTAATGGTTAATAATTTACTTCATGAACAAAAGACCTGGGTAGACCAGGTGGTGATAGAGAAATGAAGGAGGAGAGCCCCATAGTTGCCTGTTCCATATAGTAACGCTGGATGCATGTTCCCTAATACTCTTGTTCAGCCTGTCCCAGTGCAAGGCTGGCATAAGTTGCTGGGGAGCACTGAAGCTCACGATAACACATTGGCTCATTCCTGTTTCCTTCGCCTCCCTTTGGGAAATCCAAATCTAGGAGTTTGAGCAATACAGGAGGCAGATAATGAAATTCTCCAAGTTTCTGGAAGAAGCTGTGAGGCAGTGTCCCACAGGTACCCAGGTTATTTGGAATCTGTGATGAAGCTGATTCTGGTAGTTATTAATAGCTGAAAAGTCTTTATATTCTGATCTGTGCCTTTGTGGGTTCGGCATTTGGATTCACACTGAAACCTGGCTCTAATAACAATAGCCTGTAGGCCACTGGTCATGCCGCGCCACTGCCATGGACTTCAGCCTCCAGGTTTTGGAACATCCTAGCACTTTCTATGATTATCTGTGTAACATCAGTACATTTTTTTAAAGTAAGCTTCGAGTCCTGGATGCAAAAGGGGAGATGGTAATCATCTAGCTCACTGTGACTCTTAGAAGAAGAAAAACAAAAAAAAAAGATGGATAATGTATTCAAAGTGTTCATGCAACAATCCATCCAGTGCTAGCGTCCCTGGATTTCAGTCTCTCAGCCCCTTCTGGTGCCTCACTTTGTTAGATGGCCATGCACTAAGCAGGGCATCCTTCCAGCATTCTCTCCCTGGGGCCATTGGTTATGATGACCAGCTGAAAGGATGCAGCCAATGGCCTCTGCTTGGCTAGTGAGACAGCTTCGTGGACAAAACCCAAGTGCATTTCTCTATCTCCCTGCACATTTGTGCAGAGAGAAAGAGAATACTTCCATAATTGTCTAGAGCCCGCTCTCCCATGAGGAACAGGAATGCTGATTTCTCTGAAGTTGTTTGCCATGAAGACACTTTGCAGGTTGATGAGGCTGAAATGCCTGCTTGGTGAGAATGAAAAGGCCATATTGGCCTTGGGAGTGTTAATGATGCTATGCCTCGTGTGCTTCACAAAAGGAAAGAGCCTTGAGAGCTGCAAAATGCCTAACACATTGCAAAGAAAGCCAGTCTCCTTCTAGTCAGATGCTATGTGCCTTACTTTTTCAGAATATCATGGCTACAAAATTTAACTCTCTCTGCACCCATCTTGACAAAAAGGCAATGGTTTACCTTGAGTGCACAGAGCTCCTAAGTTTCCATCCTGCCTTATCTCTTTCCTGTTTCCCTGCCTCATATTTGTCAATCCTTTCTCTGGACTAACAGATGACCCCCACTAATTCAGTGGTTCTCAACTTGTGGGTCACGACCCCTTTTGGGGGTTGAACAGCCTTTCACAGGGGTGGCCTAAGACCATCAGGGGAAAAAGAGATTTTTCCTTGCAATTCACAATAGCAGCAAAGTCACAGTTGTGAAGTAGCAGTGAAATAATTTTGTGGTTGGGGGGTCAGCACAACATGAGGAACTGTATTAAAGGGTCGCAGCATTCGGAGGGTTGAGAACCACGGTGCTTGGTCTGAGTCTTTGTGGGCACACATGACTGAGATGATTGATCAGCCTTTCTTGTTGCTGGAAGATTGACTTCCTGCTCCTCACCTCACACTCATCTCAGGAAAGAGGTGGAACCGAGCACCCCTAGCATTTCTCAGGCCCTATGAGAAGCAAAGCCTTTAGCTTTTGATTTTCTACACCCAGACCTTTCCTACAGCAACAATTGCCCATGTGCAGTACCCATGACATTACTCTTGGGTGGGGTGTATTTTTTTTTTTTTTTTTTTTTTTTTTTTGCCTTTTGTAAATCACAGAGCTTCCACGGGCTACCTCCAAGCTCTCCAACAGCATCCTTTTCTTTTAAATTCAACTGGAAATGCACAAACTCAGTCTTTATTCTGAAAGCCCAGGACATTAAACAAGCTTTCCTGTTATGCACAAGGGCTTAGGGGCTAACTCTTTTGCTCTTAACATCTTCCTGTTTGTTGCTTCCAAAGAATCCTTGGCTCTGGATCTGACCTCACTCTTGAAGTCACATGCCTGTTTTATACCACACTGACCCATCTAGCAGTACTCTTCTTTTTTCATTCCCTGAAGTCATCAAAAATTCAAGCGGATGTGTCCATCATCTTTTCCTAAAAATCTGAGATATTCTCAGATTTCTGTGGCAAACACAAAATAGGCCATTGCAGAGAACACTTGACTGTGCTAAAATTATTTTTCTCCTTTACTCAGATCTTTTCCTAGACAAGATATTCTAAAGACAGCTCATGGGATGAATATAAACACAGACATATTTTGTTCAGCCAGCACAAATAAATAAAATTTTAATTAGCTCCAACATTTTTTAATGAGCTTTCCACCCTCACCCCCACCCACCCCAGATTTTGACTTTTCTTGTAAGCCTGAAAGGTCTGGCAATACTGGATCTCCA
Organism: Acomys russatus; assembly: GCF_903995435.1. NCBI lineage: Eukaryota > Metazoa > Chordata > Mammalia > Rodentia > Muridae > Acomys > Acomys russatus. The sequence continues at coordinate 13,643,203 of NC_067144.1, read as the reverse complement.
GTCATGAAAGGCAGTGACTGGCTAGAAGACAGCCATCGCCACTCTGACCCAGACTTGCCCTCTGCGATATCATCAGCTGCAATCCAGAGCAAGGTGTGGCCCTCTGCCACACCATCAAGTTTTGCTTTCAGCACCTAAATACAACAGCTGGATGTGCCTTGTATGGCTTGGGAACTCTGCTATACACTACCCTGCCCACTCCTTTTCACAGAGACCCATCTCTCTCTCTCTAAGTATCAACAAACACCTCTATCTCCTCTGTCTTGTATCTGGCATATTTGCCTCCACTGTGGTTTGAATGCTTATGCTCTCCCCCAGTTCACGTCCTGCACCCTTTAACCCTGGTAATTGTGTTGAGAGGTTAATTACTTTGGGAAGCAAGTAGTTCCTGCAGGCAGAGTCCTTCATAGGAGAGGTACCCTGATAAAGAGACCGCAGAGTTAGCTAGATCCTTCTCCCATGTGAGTTCACGTCTGTCAACCTAGAGACAGGACCCTACCAAGCACTCAATCAGCTGACCACTTCATGAACTTTCAGTGTTAAAGACTGTGAAAAAAATGTTTACATCGTTGTTTTTAAGCTGTCCCATTTATGACACTAAGTCATTTTAAGGCAACACTGCTCCATCTGTTTTTATTTTTGAGATGGCCTCTTTACCAGCAAAGGCCACTCTTCTTTCCTAACCAAAAATGCCTATTAAAATCTCCCGAATGCTGCCTTCCTTGACTCACCTTGGTAGAATCACAATCCTTCTACAAAAGGCTTACTTGATGTAAAATAATAAAGAAGCACGTGACTAAAGCATCAAAATGACCATGCAACTGGCTGCAAGAAAGATCATATTTTTGTAATAATTAAGGAGAATTTAAATGTTCACAACTAGGAGGAGATCCAAGATGGCGGCGAGCAGTGTGGACCGTGTTTGGAAGCTCCAGTAAACAATTCAGGGAATTGCACAGATTTCTGAGCCAGGAACACCGAGGTCCCCACACCACGACAGCAGGAATGCTACACGGTTCAGAGGGACCAAGGTGCGGAGGACCTGCATGTCCCTGCACACAGGAGGAGCACGGATTTTCTCGGATTGGAGCAGCAGCAGCAGAGGCAGCAGGAGCAGCGGCGCCAGCAGCACCAGTGTCAGCAGCGGCAGAGGCTGAGGTTTGCAGCTCAGAGCCTTCCGGTGGAGGCGATTGGTGTGGTGGCCAGTGGGAGTTGCTGTGGGAGAGGGGACTCTGGGCAGGATTTGGGTCGCGCGGTGCCTTGAGACCCAAACTGGACTCGGCGGACAGTTCAACCCCAGAGTCCCGGGTTCAGCTCAGTGCACAGTGCCATGGAGACTCTGGCTCAGCTCAGCAAGCAATTCTGCCCAAGACACTAGCTCAGCTCACTGTGCAGTTCTGGGGCACTGACCCAGGCTGAGGTCAGCACACAGATTTGGCCCAGAGTCCCTAGCTGGACTTGTTGGGCATTTTGGGCCCAGAGACTCTAGCTGAGCTTTGCACACAGGCTCGGTGGCCCTAAGACTCTGGCTGGACTCTCCACACAATTTAGGCCCAGAGTCCTGGCTGAATTCAGCGAGCAGTGTGGGTCCAGAGTCCCTGGCTGAGCTCGGTGCACAATTCCGCCCCGGAGACTCTGGTGGAGTTCGGCATGCAGTTTGGGTCCAGAGTCCCTAACTGTGCTTGGCAGACAGATTGGGCCCAGAGACTCTAGCTGAGCTTTTGGCACAGTCCCGGCTCTGAGACTCTGGTTGGACACAGTGCGCAGTTTGAATCCAGAATTCCTGGCTGAGCTTGGCAGACGGTTCGGGCCCTGGGTATATAACTGACCACAGCACGCACTTTGGGCCAAGAGCCCCTAGCTGAGCTTGGTGTGCAGTCCCAGCCCAAAAATTATGGCTGGACTCTGTGTGCATTTTGGGCCCAGAGTTCCTAGCTGAGCTTGGCAGATGGTTTGGTCCCGGAGAATCTAGCTGATCTTGGCACGTGGTTTGGGCCCAGTGCCCCGGCTGGACTTGGCAGGGGACCCAGAAAGCTGTGGATACCTTGGTCTGACCCAGTGCTCATTCAGAGACCCAAAACAATTGCAGGACCCACAGTACAGGGGAGCTGAGGATCACTGGCTGTGAGAGTCCAAAACGACAGGGCTAGCCTCCTGCCATCCACACCAGAGAAGCATCAGAGCTTCCAGCCTAGGGAAATCATGAGAAAACAAGTGAATCTATCATCAGACTCCCTCCACCCAACTCTGGAAGCTACCCAACAAAAACAAAGATGGCAAGATGTCTAAAGCACAGCGAAAAAGCATATGCAAAAAAACCCAAAACAACATGGCTTCTCCAGTTTCCAACTATGCCAAAGAAAACAACCCAGAGAACTCAAATACAACGGAAATACAAGAAAATGACCTCAAATCCTTAGTAATGAGGATGATAATGGAGGAAACAAATAAAATTCATAATCAAATGCAGGAAGATGCAGCCAAACAGGTGAGAGACATAAAAGAAGCACATAGAGTGGAACTGGAAAATTTTCAGGAAAATGCAAACAACTAGATGAAAGAAATAAATAAAACGGTTCAAGCTCTGAAGACCTATAAAGACGCAATGGAAGAAACTCAGGAATATACAAACAATCAGATGAAAGAAATAAAAAAAAATCAGTTGAAGATCTGAAGATGAAAATGGATTCAATGATAAACACACAGACAGAAGAAAAACGGGAACGTGAGACTTCAGAGAAGAAGGCGAGCAACACAGAGGTGAGCTTTTCTAACAGAATCCAAGAGATGGAAGAATGAATATCAGGTCTAGAAGATACAATCACAGATCTTGAAGCAAACACTAAAGAAAATGCCAAATCTGGAAGACTCCTGACACAAAACATTAAAGAAATTAAGGACACCATGAAAAAGAAGAAATCTGAGGATAACAGGCATTGAAGAAAGAGAAGACATCAGACTCCAAGGCCCAGAAATTATCCTCAACAAAATCATAGAAGAAAATTTCCCCAATCTAAAGAAAGAGATGCCTATAAACATACAAGAGGCCTACAGAACACCAAATAGAATTGACCAGAAAAGAAAAACTGCCCATCACATAATAATCAAAACACAAAACATACAGAACAAAGAAAAAATATTAAAAGCTGCTAGGGAAAAGAGCCAAATAACATTTAATGGCAAACCTATGAGAATTACACCCGACTTCTCAGCAGAGACCATAAAAGCCAGAAGGGCCTGGACAGAGATCCTGCAAACCCTAAGAAACCACAGATGCCAGGCCAGACTACTTTACGCAGCAAAACTATCAATAACCATTGATGGAGAAAACAAAATATTCCATAACAAAAACAAATTCAAACAGTACCTATCCACAAATCCAGCTTTACAGAAGGTACTAGAAGGAAAACTCCATCCCAAAGGGTCAAGCTAAAACCAAAACTACTCAGGAAATAGATAACTATACCATGGCAAAAACACAACTATACAAACGCTCAACTGGAAACAACATCAAAATTAAGACTCTTAACAGTCACTGGTCATTAATATCTCTCAACATCAATGGTCTCAATTCTCCAATAAAAAGACACAAACTAACTGAATGGGTGCAGAAACAAGATCCAACATTCTTCTGCATTCAAGAAACACATCTCACCCATAATGATAGGCATTACCTCAGGGTAAAAGATTGGAAAAAAATATTCCAAGCAAATGGTCACAAGAAGCAAGCAGGAGTAGCCATTTTAGTATCGAACAAAATAGACTTTCAACCAAAATTAATCAAAAGGGATGCAGAAGGGCACTTCATACTCATCAAAGGTAAAGTCAACCAAGAGGACATCACAATTCTGAACATCTATGCTCCCAATACAAGGGCACCCACATTTGTAAAAGATCTGCTAAAAAATGCTTAAACCACACATTGATCCCCACACAATCATAGTGGGAGACTTCAATACCCCACTCTCACTGAAGGATAAGTCATTGAAACAGAAACTAAGCCGAGAAATAACATCATTAACCAATGCCATGGATCAAATGGATCTAACAGATATCTATAGAACCTTTCACCCAAACAAGAAAGAATATACCTTCTTCTCTGCACCCTATGGAACTTTCTCCAAAATTGATCACATTGTAGGTCACAAAGCAAGCCTCAACAGATACAAGAGGATTGAAATAATACCTTGTATCCTATCAGATCACCATGCCCTTAGGCTGCAATTCAACAACAACAGAAATAACAAAAAGCCTACACGTACGTGGACACTAAACAACTCTCTGCTAAATCACACCTGGGTCAGGGAAGAAATAAAGAAAGAAATCAAGGAGTTTCTGAAATTCAATGAAAATGAAAGAACAACATACCCAAATTTGTGGGCTACATTGAAAGCAGTGCTAAGAGGAAAATTCATAGCACTAAGTGCCTTTAAAAAGAAATTGGAAACACCGCACATAAGCATCTTAACAACACAACTGGAATCTCTAGAAAAAAAAGAAGCAGAAACGCCCAAAAGGAGTAGACGTCTGGAAATAATCAAACTCAGGGCTGAAATTAACACATTAGAAACTAAGAAAACAGTCCAAAGAATCAACAAAACCAAGAGCTGGTTCTTTTAGAAAATCAACAAGATAAACAGACCGTTAGCCAAACTAACCAAAAGGCACAGAGACAGTATTGAAATCAACAAAATCAGAAATGAAAAGGGAGACACAATAACAGACACTGAAGAAATACAAAGAATCATAAGATCCTACTTTGAAGGCATATATGCCACAAAATTTGAAAATCTAAGGGAAATGGACATTTTCTTGATTAATTTCACTTGCCAAAATTGAGTGAAGAACAGATAAACAAGCTAAATAGTCCCATTTCCCCTACAGAAATAGAAGCAATCATTGATAGTCTCCCAACCAAAAAAAAAAAAAGCCCAGGGCCAGATGATTTCAGTGCAGAATTCTACCAGACCTTCAAGGGTGAGCTAATACCGATACTCTTCAAGCTACTCCAAAAGATAGAAATGGATGGAACATTACCAAATTCATTCTATGAGGCCATGGTCACACTGATATCTAAACCTCACAAAGACTCAACAAAGAAAGAGAATTTCAGACCAATTTCTCTTATGAACATCGATGCAAAAATACTACATAAAATACTTGCAAAACAAATACAGGAACACATCAAAGATATCATTCATCATGACCAAGTAGGCTTCATTCCAGGCATGCGGGGTGGTTTAATATATGGAAATCCATCAATGTAACCCACCATATAAACAAACTGAAAATAAAAAACCACATGATCATCTCTTTAGATGCAGAGAAAGCATTTGATAAAATATAACACCCATTCATGTTTAAAGTTTTAGAGAGATCGGGGATACAAGGCACTTTCCTCAACATAATAAAGGCTATATATAGCAAGTCAATAGCCAAAATCAAAGTAAATGGTGAGATACTCAAGGAAATTCCTCTAAAATTGGGAACAAAGCAAGGCTGCCCACTCTCTCCATATCTCTTCAATATAGTACTAGAAGTTCTAGCCAGAGCAATAAGACAACAAAAGAAGATTAAGGGTATCCAAATGGGAAAGGAAGAAGTCAAATTATCCCTATTTGCAGATGATATGATAGTGTACACAAGTGACCCTCAAAATTCCACCAGAGAACTCCTAAAGCTGATAAACACCTTCAGCAAATTGGCTGGATACAAAATTAACTCAAAAAAGTCTGTAGCCTTTCTATACACAAATGACAAGCTTGCAGAGGAAGAAATTAGGAAAACCACACCCTTCACATTAGCAACAAGCAATATAAAATATCTAGGAGTTACTCTAACTAAGCAAGTGAAGGACTTGTTTGAAAAAAATTTCAAAACTCTGAAGAAAGAGATTGAAGATGACCTGAGAAGATGGAATGATCTTACTTGCTCATGGATCGGGAGAATTAACATAGTAAAAATGGCCATCCTATCAAAAGCAATCTACAGATTCAGTGCAATCCCTATCAAAATACTTACACAATTTTTTAAAGACATTGCAAGTTCAATTCTGAACTTCATATGGAAAAACAAAAAACCCAGAATAGCTAAAACAGTCTTGTACAATAAAAGGTGCTCCGGAGGAATCTCCATACCTAATCTCAAACTGTACTATAAAGCAATAGTAATTAAAACAGCATGGTAGTGGCACAGCAACAGGCTGGTTGATCAGTGGAATCGAATCGAAGACCCAGATATGAATCCACACACATATGGTAACTTGATTTTTGACAAAGAAGCCAAATCCATTCAATGGAAAAAGGATAGCATCTTCAACAAATGGTGCTGGTGTAACTGGAGATCTATGTGTAAAAAAATGCAACTGGACCCATATTTGTCACCTTGCACAAAACTCAAATCCAAGTGGATTAAAGACCTCAACATAAAACCAGAGACACTAAGTCACTTAGAAGAAAAAGTTGGGAAGAGCCTGGAACATATTGGCACAAGAGACAACTTCCTGAACAGAACACCAACAGCCCAGGCCTTAATGTCAACAATTAATAAATGGGACCTCATGAGGCTGAGTAGCTTCTGTAAGGCAGGAGACACTGTCAAGAGAACAAAGCAACAGCCTACAGACTGGGAAAGGATCTTCACCAACCCTACATCTGACAAAGGTCTAATATCCAAAACATATAAAGAACTCAAGAAATTAAACACCACCAAACCAAATAACCCAATTGAGAAATGAGGCTTGGAACTAAACAGAGAATTCTCAACAGAGGAATATCAAATGGTTGAGAAACACTTAAAGAAATGCTCAACCTCCTTAGTCATCAGGGAAATGCAAATCAAGACAACTCTGAGATTCAATCTTACACCCATCAGAATGGCGAAGATCAAAAATTCAAGTGACACCACATGCTGGCTAGGATGTGGGGAGAGAGGAACACTCCTTCATTGCTGGTGGGAATGCAAACTAGTACAGCCACTTTGGAAATCTATCTGGTGCTATCTCAGAAAAATGGGAATAGGGCTTCCTCAAGACCCAGCTATCCCACTTTTTGGAATATACCCAGAAGATGCTCCAGCACACAACAAGAAAATTTGTTCAACCATGTTCATAGCAGCCTTATTCATAATAGCCAGAACATGGAAACAGCCTAAGTGTCCCTCAGTAGAAGAATGGATAAAGAAACTGTGGTACATATACACTATGGAAGACTACTCAGCTATTAAAAACAAGGAATTCTTGAAATTTGTGGATAAATGGATTGAGCTAGAAATGATCATAATGAGTGGGTTAACCCAGAAGCAGAAAGAATCAAATGGTATATACTCACTTATATCTGCATACTAGCCCAAGGGGCATGTCCCACGAAAGCCTTCACTTACCAGGAAACTGGGACAGAGGGAGGACATCCTATTGGGACTCTAGATGAGAGAAACATGGGAGAATAGCAAAGTAGAAGGATCCAGAGGGTCCTAGAAACCTACAAGTAGAACATTATGATAGGCAGATTTGGGCTCAGGGGTCCCTCTCAAACTAAGGCACTAGCCAAGGACAATACTGGCCATAAACTTTAAACCCCTACCCAGATCTAGCCAATGGACAGAACATTCTCCACAGTTGAATGGAGAGTGGGGTATGACTTTCACACGTACTCTGGTGCCTCATATTTGACCATGTCCCCTGGAGGGGGAGACCTGGTGGCACTCAGAGGAAGGATAGCAGGTTACCAAGAAGAGACTTGATACCCTATGAGCATATACAGGGGGAGGAAATCCCCCTCAGGAACAGTCATAGGGGAGGGGAATAAGGGGAAAATGGGAGGGAGGGAAGAATGGGAGGATATAAGAGATGGAATAACCATTGAGATGTAACAAGAATAAATTAATAAAAAATATATTCGCAACTAGGGTTTCTTATACTAGGTCACACACACACACACACGCACACACACACACACACACACACACAGAGAGAGAGAGAGAGAGACAGACAGACAGACAGACACACACACACACACACACACACACACACATACACAATTAAAATCTAAAGCAATATACATAAAGAGAGAATCTTCATCTTAGTTGATTCTCCATGGAGAGCCCTCTGCTCTTTTGCTTTGTAACTTTTCAACAATGATTGTGTAATATTCAGTGGGCAATAACATTTCTTTAAAGGGCTCCTCTTCCTCTCTTCTGCTCTCTCCTCTCACAGCCCACCATTTCCACACTAAAGAGGGTTCCCCACGTTCTTAGGGAACACTTCTCTTCTACCCTCCAACATCCGTTTCTGACAAGGATTCTTCGGTCCTTGTGTTCATGACCTATCAGGTGAGCTAAGTGGGAGTACTTGGGTAGTCTTGTTCAAGGAGTGCACCATGCATGGACTTAAATTGTGTAGAAATGGGTAGCATTATAAGTAGAAATATCAACATAAATAATAATCCCACATAATGTGCGAAGGTGAGTCTAATTCAAAAACTGAGGAAGAATAGCAGGCTACCAAGAAGAGACTTGATACCTTATGAGCATATACAGGGGGAAAAGGTCCCCATCAGTCATAGTCATAAAGGAGGGGAGTAAGGGGAAAATGGGAGGAAGGGAGGAATAGGAGGATACAAGGGATGGGATAACTATTGAGATATAATATGAATAAATTAATAATTTATTAAATAAAATTTAATAAAAAAAAAAAACAAAAATAAAGCAAAAGGTGTTTGTGAGGAGAAACAGCCAGAAGTGGAGTCAAATAAGGGAGGAGTGGCACGTAAGTGGAACATGAGCGACAGGAACCCTCTGCTCCATAGTTCCACGCAGACCCAGGAGGCATAGAGTGCGACTAAAGGAACGTACAAGCTGGGTACAGCTCAGACCATATTGAGATAATTTAAAACTAATCAAAGTGCTTTTTTCTTTTGCATTGCCTCAATGAAGACTCCCCTCTGTTCATCCAGAAGCACTGGGCCTGGAGGAAGATTGATATAATTGTTACAGAAATGTCAGCAGAGTTAGCATTCAGATTCTGAGTTCTAGGAGCGTTCTTGATGCTCACTTCAGAGGCAAAATTATGAAAGCCGGAGCTTGAAGTTTTCATTTTAAAGAGAATTGTGTGAATCAAAAGGCGAAACCCTAAAGGAGCTAAGCACGGAATACATCCACCAACAAAAGATGGCGAAGAGAATAGAGCTGGTGTCTGTTTCCTGCAAAGGGACCTGACCTATTGAAGATGCCCAGCCTACTCAAAAGTTATTTAAAACTTTTTAAAAGTTAAACAATTTCAGTGTTTTAAAAATATATATGACAACTGAAAAAAGGAAAAAGTGTACTGCCCAGCATTCGTGAAACACACAAACAAAAAGAGAATTAAAAACACATAGAGGGCAGGGACAAAACCTGCAGGATACTTGAGAAGACACCTTTGCTGAGATAACTGCAGTTGAGCATACTGACTAAGGCAGGACATCTCAGGGGAGAGAGGAGGAGGCCCAGGGCTTTGTTGAGCAAGTAGCAGTTATTCCTGGGTACTGCCATCTGTTATGTCCTGCAATATCAGAACATAAGGGACTAGGCCATCCATAAAGAACTTAAGTGTCTTGTTTCAAGGTTCTGGTGCCTCAGAGACCCAAGGTCAAGATGTCAATTGTAGCATGGGCTTTCTGATTGCATTCTCAAATAGTGCAAAGTAAAAGAGAAGATGGGGATGAGTGTTTTGTGCTTCTGACAGAGACCGGGGTGCCAGAGACAGAGACAGGGACCAGACCACTCTTACACACCCTTCCAGTAGCAGCATTGATCCATTTACTTGGGTAGAAGTCCTTGTGAAACAAAACTTTTCCAGGAGAGACACAGCATGCATTTACTCACCCTAGGTAGGGATCTCATGATATCATGGCAGATCAAAGTCCAACTTGGTGAACCAAGGCATCTTATTGGGGTTACTTACAGGAATATGGGTGAGGGGTTACTTACAGCAACAGAAATGATTCAAAGAAACCAGCTTGGCTGGTTTCTGCTTCTTCTTTTTTTTTTTAATTTATTCTTGTTACATCTCAATGTTTATCCCATCCCTTGTATCATCCCATTCCTCCCCCCCCCATTTTCCCATTATTCCCCTCCCCTATGACTGTTCCTGAGGGGGATTACCTCCCCCTGTATATTCTCATAGGGTATCAAGTCTCTTGTAGGCCATTGGTCTTGTCTCAGAGTCTTTTTAGCAGCTTGCCTTCTTTACTTTGGAAGGGAGGGTCCAAGTGAATCTGGTCAGTTTCAGGGACTTTCTGGACCTATTTTGATTTGTTTACCTTCTTGCTTAAAGAGCTTTCTTGCAGATGTTTCTTGAGTGCCAGAACAGCATTTCCAAGAAGACTTTGCAGGCATGGACTCCACAGTGTTAACCTCAGGGCCTTACAAGTATCTGGTTTAGGGCCAGTCAAGATGGGATAGTCAATAAAGGCGCTTACTAAGAAAAAAAAGCCTGACCACCTAAATTCAACCTATAGGACCCACTTATCTTAGTTACTGTTCTGGCGCCGTGATGAAACACCATGACCAGTGCAAATTACAGAAGGAAGCATTAAACCGGGGGATTGCTTACAATTTCAGAGGGTTAGCCCATGGTCATCACTGTGGAAAGCATGGCAGCAGGTAGGCAAGGCTTGGTGGTGGAGCAGTAACTGGGAGCTCACACCCGATCGACAAGATAGAAGCACAGACAGATGGACACAGAGACAGAGAGACAGACAGACAGACAGACCGACACAGACAGATAGACACAGACATACAGACAGACGGATGGACGGACACAGACAGACATAGACAGACAGACAGACGGACACAGACAGACAGACAGACGGACAGATGGACAGACAGACAGACACAGAGATAGGCACAGACACACAGAGACACACAGAGAGAGGGACTTAGCCTGGTGTGGGCTTTTGAAATCTTAAAGGCCACCTTCCATGACACATCTCCTCTAACAAGGTCACACCTCCTAATCCTTCCTGGACAGTTCCTCTAACTGGGGACCTAGCATTCAAACATATGAGCCTAAGGAGGCCACTCTCATTCAAAAACACCACACCATGCAAAGGTGGAAAAAGAGAACTGACTACTGAGTTGTCTTCAGACCTCCACATGCATACCATGACATGTGCCATTCCTCCTGCATACACTGTATACACATGCTAATAATAAGCAAAACAAGATATCATAAAGTATCTAGTTATAATGAAAATTATTCTTAATCATGAGAGTCTAAACAAGCCTCGGGTTATAAAATTAATGTCTTCTATTATAGCTGTTAACAGCAGGGGCAGATTCCTATGGACCTGTACAAACACCTGTATTGCTATGATAGGGGGAAAAACTTTGTATGAGTTTCTAAATTCTGGACAGGTCAGATAGGGAGAAAACAGTAGCATTTCACAGATGTTTACTTTTCATTTACAAAAGCACAATTACCTACTTTATTATGAAGTGTGGGTAGCTTGAGAGAAATGCCAAAGGCTCCCTGGTGTATCCAGAAGCCAGAACATTAAATCATGAACAATTTTTCAAAATAAATCCCTGACCATCTCCCACTGACCAGCAGTGCAGCTAATCCCTGCTCGGTCTTGTCTGTCATCCCTATTTAGTGTTGTGGGTCCTCTGATTCAGCCCACTGGTGTTTTCAAAGGCATATGTGTGAGACGACAGAGAGTGCGTCATCTTTCTGTAGACGGTTGAGAGGCAGCCCTTCTTCACTGGAGGCAAAGTGCTCACCTCTGAGCTGCTTTGAAGAGCTTCCGGCAAAGCACCACAGTAAAACAGAAGTCCCTACAAATATGAGAGAATTTGGGGTGACTATGGGAAGGTGACTCCTAATCATTCCCATGAATGAAAGATGTGAATGGTGTTCCTTTCAGGCATGCACAGCAAGGACATAAAATCAATCCAAACCTTGAATATAACACAATAAATATTTTCAAAGAAAAATAGATCATTCTGTTTAATTTATGATAATTGACCAAAATAATCTTTACAGAGAATCCATCTTCAGATGCAAACTATAATAGTTCTTGGACATAATATGCCATTTGTGGCCGTTAATAAAATCCTGAGGGTAAGTATGTGCATCTCAACCGAAAAACACTTGACTTGTGGGGGCCTGGCTTAGTATGTGTGGGACTCTGTGTTCAATCACCAATGTTCATTATAATTAGATATTTTAAACATAGAAAAAGAAACAAGAAAATCTAGGAGATGTCAGAATCAAATTAAAGAAGTAAAACACAATAAAATAACATTTTATAAAATAACTGAAGTTATGACTAATAATAATAATAATAATATATTATTATTATTGTGTGATGTCATGGAGAGAGATATGCCATGAACTTTGAGGACACTGGTGCCTCCCTAGGAACTTCATACACTGCATGAGATTCCTGACATACTAGACTTAATAACACTTTGCTTGAACTTGAATAAGATGGCATCATGAGTGACTGGGGAATGACAGGTAGGTTAGGCAAATTATCAAGGACAACCTTTGGGTTTTAGTAAGAATAAGCCAGTATGCTAAAGAAAAGAAGGCTGCAAAAGTGAGATTACCAAAGACTGGTGTGGTGCGATACAACACCAGATGCTGTAGCTGTCTCGAAGAGCCTAGGACGAGGAGGCTATCAATCTTCAGTCCTGACTACAGCACTGCTCGACTTACAGCTCTTAAGGTAAGTTCCCTACTCCTATACATTTCTTAAAGAACAAGTAAGAATGTCAAAATGCACACTTCCCTTAGCAGACACAAAAACATTTGCCCACTCTGTACTATGTAAGAATTAGAGGCAGAAAATATGCTCAGGAATTAATGTTCAGTGCTGTGCCTTATATATTCTGAACTGTTAATGAATACCCATCAATTATCTCAATTTAGTATCAGCCAAGGATTTAAAATCAGCTAAGGAGCTTGAAAATTATCTTCAAGGTATATGCTATAAAATATAATTATTTTTAAATTGGGTTTGTTAGAATAGGTATTCAATTGGGTTAAATGTAAACTCACATTTTGCATGGTATTATATGTGAAACATAAGTGATAAGACTTTATTTAGCCAGTAAGCCTATACAAGTTTAGGAAGAACATACCAATGTAAAGTGAAATCTGTACACACTTTATTCTTAACACTGAGCAATAATAGAAGACACGAGCCTCTACAAAATTAACCCAAAATTTATTAACTAGTTCTATAGGCAAACTTTCCTAAACTTGATATCTTAAGATATTTCTATAAAATTGATTTTAGATGTTTAAATACTTGTTTATTAAAGTGAAATATAATGATAAAATTATTTATGAAATAAGTAAACAAAATTGTAATGCGGGCTTTTAAAATTGATTAAAATACAACTACATTATTTCCCTTTCACTATGTTCCCTTCTGACTCCCTTTCAAATTCATGACCTCTTTCTCTTTAATTATTATTGTTATGTAATATATAAATACATATAGGTTATTTAGTTTGTTTGCATGCATATGTTGTTAGGGCTGACCACCTGGTATAGGACACTTGTTTAGGGGGCTCATCCCTGGCAAGGACTATTTCCCTCTTTCAGTGGTCACTGATTGCCTGTAGCTCTTCATCTTAGAGCTGTGAGGAAAGTGGCACTCGTTCACTATTGGCAAGATGGAAAACAGGTGCAGGCACCCTGGAATCAGTGTGGAGAATTCTCCAAAAGACAAAAACATCTACCACGTCGCCTAGCTTTACCTTGTCTTAGTGTACACCCGAGGATACAACATCCTACTCCGCAGACACCTGCTCAGAGACCTCCATTGCCAGTCTACTCACAATAGCCAGGACGTGGGAACCACCTATGATGACTGGATAATGAACATGTGGTACAGGGGGGACACAATGAGCCTCTGTGTAGGCTTTGAGCTTTTCCAAAGCTACTTTATTTGGGGTTCTTCAATGATTTGACCTTCCTCCCAAACCACCTACACTGGATAGGAGAGAAAGGAGGTTAATGGAAACAGGAGAAGCAGACCTTTTTAGATTCAGTTCCTTGGAGTAATTCTACTGGCGTAGTCAGCAGGACAACAGCAGACCCATTAAACAGCAAAGCAGCCATTCAATAAAAGTGCCTGCAATCACAGCCTCTGGAACCCAGAGCAGCAGCCGGAACCCAGAACCTCAAAGCGTTAGCTGGAGTGGTTCTCTCTAGGAGCATCTTGAAGTGGAACGATGAACAGCCAAGACAAAAAGGCCCTGTCTTTTATTTTGGATACATACATACATACATTATCTCAGAGTCAGTGCTAGGATGTTTATCAGTTGGCAAAGACCATGTCCCTGTAAGAGGCATTTCTTGTCCATCACCTGTCCTCTCATAAGCCTGTTTTAGCAGAAAAACACTGCACACCCTCACACAAGTCTGTTTCACATCCCACACTTGGGAGGAGGAAGCTGCAGTTATTAGCTTTTCACACACAGGTCAATCATTTGTAAATGCTCATAAGCGGGCCCATCAGAAGCTCAGCTATGCCTCTGAGCCTCACTCAGAGCAAGGTTCTGCCAAGTCTCATGGGACCAAGGCTTTGGAGTCCTTGCTATGACTGCACTCACGCCACTACTGTGCATCCACTCAGAGCTTCCCCTCTCCTCACGGGGTGGTAAACATTCTGACTTCTGAGCCAACTCCCCTGGCCTCCAATAAAAAGAACAATGGCAACAGAAATCAAAAGTAAAATATTGATAGGCAGCTACTGTATACAGAAAATGGAATTTATGAAAGAAGGATCTTGAATGGCCAAAAATAGGAGAAAAGGTGTGTAGGTTGTTACTAATAAGAAAAAGGCAAATAAATAAAATAAAATAGCATGTGGCAGGTATATAGTTGTAAAATTAAAGTATCCTAGAACATAAACTTTTAGAAAGAATGTACAGGAACCAGAAACTTAAGCCAGCTTATTGACACATACAGAAATCTGGTAAAATCTAAACTAGCACAGTTAGAGATTAATTGTCACTTGGAAATCTGACATTCAACAGGTACTTGAAAGAAATACTGGCACATGCTTACAAGTATCTGCTCCAATATGTTTAGAATATTAAAAAGACTTGGTAGTCCTTTTAAAACCTGAGTGAGTAGTATGACTCAACAGTAGCATATTTTATTTTAATATTCACCTTTCATTATTTCTCATTCATCAGTAATTTCTAGATATCCACTTCCAGACAACCAGTGAACCTGTAAGCTTCAAGAATTGTGACTATGGGACTTGTCCCCCCCCCCACCCCCGCAAATGAGTAAGAACTAAGGCAGCAACTGCCATTTCTAGCATTAAGATGAATGTACAATTCACCACCTTCCTTCTGACTTTTGGGCCATATGTTCACAGCCTGAAAAGAAAATTCCATTAGCCCTGGATATTGAGTGACCATGATGATCATGATATCATACCAACTTAATGATGGATGTGTGCATATAGCAGGACTGGATCATTACTTGCTCTTGTTGTTGTTGTTGTTGTTGTTGTTGTTGTTGTTGTTGTTGAAGAAGAAGAAGACAACAACAAGAAGAACAAGAACAAGATGAACAAGAAGAAGAAGAAGAAGAAGAAGAAGAAGAAGAAGAAGAAGAAGAAGAAGAAGAAGAAGACAACAACAACAAGAAGAACAAGAACAAGAACAAGATGAACAAGAAGAAAAAGAAAAAGAAGAAGAAGAAGAAGGGCATCATTCACTTAAGAAGTGACTTGAATCACTTGAGAAGTGGGGCAGAGATTTCAAAAGACTAGGGTTGTGGGCATAACATAAAGGTTTAAGACATATGCCTACTAGAATTCATGTTGGCTCTCCCATGAACTACACTGCAGGGAAATCGGAATATATCAGGTTTCATGGGCATTGAAACTCAATTGTAAAATAGCTGAACCTGTGGTTCAATCAAGGTGGCCTACGGTGACTAGTATCCCCAGACACATGGCACAAGCAACCTTAAGAGGCTCTGGACTCTAGAGGCTGTCTAGGGTCCAGAGGAAGAGAGCATATTATAAGCTTTCACTCCTTGTGCCGGACTACAATACTTGGCATTTAATCAAGGGCATTCAAGCATGAATGGGGATCATAGAAATGTCACGGAGTCTTGGCTCTTGGTAATCCAGAAAGCCCCGGGCTTCTCAGAACCATCCCATGTTGTGCACATCTTACAGTCCCTCTATGGTCCTGATTCTGACCAGCACAACAATCCTTGCCCCCACATTACAAAGCTGAGCCCAATGTGTCAGTAGAAGAACCTCCAGGCTCTTGAGTAGAACTACATCTTAACAGTCATGGGAACCAAAGCACTGTCCAGCCTCGTTTTCTACTTATGGTGCTGACGTGAGGAAAACAATCCTGATGGGTACCTAACAAGAATCTGCATGGAGCATCTCCAAGAGGCCTCACTGTGATGGTCCAGCTAGCTCCGAGACATCGCAAAATATGAATAGAGCTTCTGAACACACATCAGATACCCATAGCAGTAGATGGGAAACAGCCTGGGTCTGAAGAAATGTAGGCTGAGAGAAGGAAAAGAGTAGAAAGCACCTTGAGAAAACTCTGGTTGAACAGAGGATTGTTCACACTGGTGAGAAAATGTGCTACTCAAGGAGTTTCTCCATGAGCACCTGAAGCACATGTGTTCCCAGCATCAAAGAGGAAAGCAACTTTCCATGGCTTGTCTATGGTCCCTTCTGTGCTCTCCTCTGATAGCAGCTACATGGTATAATGCATACACTGAAATGCCTGTGTTCATATAATGGAACTAATTTAGCCTCTGGCTGGTAGGTAAGCACCTTGGACTGTCAGGTTTTCATGTAAAGCACCTTTTCAATGTGTTTTATTTGCCATCACTTTGTATTGCTGAGCTTAAATCTTCTGCTTTGCACTTTTGTTTGCTTTTAAAAATCCACTTTACTAGCCCTAAATCTGTGTCTGTCTTAAAAGACTAAAAACAGGGAAAAATAAATCTTTAGCAAAGCCCTCATAAATAAGTTGAAAGATTCAAGAGTCACTAGCAACAGAGTAGAAGAAATTAGAAACTGGATTTGCCAGATATCATGGGCTTACTCGGATAAACTCTTCAAGCACACAATAAAAGACTCAATAGAAATTTTAAACCTTTAAAAATGAACATCGCAGAACTGAAATATACAATAATTAGCATTAATATTTTAAGACTAAGCTTAGTAGATTAGAAACCATTAAAGGTTTATCTAAAAATAATTTCAAATAAAATATCAACATCAAAACACAGAGGAAAATAAATAGAGAACAGTGTAACTAGAGTAATCATTCTATGAGAAATTTGCTGTGTCTAATTTACATGTTCTTGAAAGCATAGAGGCAAAGAAACAATGAATGAAGCAAGTGAATTGAAGAGATGTTGAATGAGAATTTTTCAAAGCTTTTGTAACATTGGGTAAGAGATTAAAAAGCATAAAATATACAGTCAAGTTAAAGGTACAAAACAAGCATATGTGCAGTGGGGTCACACTGCAATAAAACCAGGATGATGTTCTCAACAGTAATAGTAGATGCCAGAAAAACATGGGTGTTCAAAGTAGGTACCCCTGTCAGTCAGCACTTTAGCCAAGTGCCCTGATTTCATTTTGGCTGCTGTAATTAAACACTGAGTAAAAACAACTTGGAAAAGAAAGAGTTTATTGGTTTAGAGGTTTTAGTCCATTGTCGAGGAAGCCAAGGCAGGAACCTGGGAGACAGGAACTGAAGCAAAGACCAAGGAGGAACACTGCTTAAGGACTTCCTTCCCATGGCCTGTTCGGCTCCCTTTCATATAAAGCCCAGTACCACCTGCCCAGGGACAGCACCAACCACAGTGGGCTGGGCCCTCCTACACCAACCATTAATCCAAAACTGTCCCGCAGCCATGCCCGAGCTCACTATGGTGATAGAATTTTCTCAATTTAGAGTCTTTCTAGATGACTGTAGTTTGTGTGAACAGAAAAGCAAACATCATAAAGAGCAGCCAAGACTAGGTCCCCTGTAAGGAGGGCATGGACAACTTGTCCTAGATCATTAGGACAGAAGGAAATGTTTCATCTCTGTGGTATTCTTCCTCCAAACTCATGTTCCCAGGCATCATAAGTGAAACATCAAACACACCCAGATTAAGGGATATTTTATAAACTATCTAAGCAACACTCATCAAAGCTGCTGACATGCTTGAAACCAAGGAAAGACTAAGAAATTGTCACAAATAATACCAAGGAAATACAATGATGACATGTGCTCTCCCAGACTTCCCTTAGAATAGAAATATAGCCTATATTTAAAAAGGAAGTTCAATGTGCCAATGTCAATTCCTTAGCTCTGAAACCATGCATGATTATGTATCAAGAGAAATATAAATGAAGGTCTCGCACACAGGACCTAGCGTGACTATCTCCCACACTTCTCTATGCACCTGAAAGTATTTTTTTCTACAAGAGGGTTTTTTGTTTTGTTTTGTTTTGCTTTTTTGTGTAGCCTTGGCTGTCCTGGACTTGCTTTGTAGACCAGGACAGTCTTGAACTCATAGCCATCCTCCTCTGCTTCTGAGTGCTGGAATTACTGGCATGCACCATCATGCCCAGCCGCCTGAAAGTATTTTTAAATGTAAATAAAAATACAATGAGATGTCACTATACATTAACATTAATGCCTAAAAGTGAAAATGGTGAAATATAGTCCAAGGATTGAAGACGATATAATGAAATAGAGGTCATCAGATATTGCTTGTCAAACTATAAATTAAAAGTAAAGTTGTATTAATATCATAGAAAAACATTGGTAATAATTGGTTAAAGTGGAAAACTTGCATGCCATTCATCCCAGAAATTCTACTAAGTGTACATCTGAATTTTAAAAAAAGTCATAGGCTAAAACTGCACATCATTCATTGCCATTTCATTCTAATGGCTGAAGGCAAAACTGGAAACATGTCAAAAGTCCATTTGCAATAGTGTGAATTAAAAATTGTGCAAATTTAATTTACAGAATATGATATTGAAGGTAGATAAATGAACTACAAGTCCATATAACGACAATAGGAGTAACCCTCACCTGATCTAAGGAACCAGACATCAGTAAAGGCATGCTCTATGACTGTCTTGATAGAAGATTTAAAAGCAAGATTAGTATATACAGATTCCACATCTAATGCAGTCTCCATAAAAATTCCGATGTCATTCTTTACCGGACTAAAAACATCAATCCTAAACTGCACATCAAAGAACGGAAGAAGCCAAACAGTCAAAAGCAATTCTACCCAGAAAAGGCTGTGCTGGAAATACACAATACCTGATTGCAAACTATAGTACCAACACGCAGACCAACAGACTAGTACAGGGCCCAGGAACAAACCCACACGGGTACATCCACCTAATTTTAACAAAGGGTTCAAAAAACATCCTCTGTTTGAAGCATGACACCCTCCTCAAAATCTGGTAGTAGGCAAACGTCTACATGATATTCACACAGAGAAGAATGAAACTAAATCCCTTTCTCACTCTGTACAATAAGCCATTCAGGGAGGACCAAAGATCTTAATGTAAGTCTTGAAACTTTGAAAATACTTAAATAAAACATCAGTAAAACTCTTTTTTTTTTTTACAAGTGATAACAAAATTTTATTGTAAAATGAGAAATCAATATAAAAGGGGGTATTAGAAGGGAGAAGGGATATGGACAATGAGTAAATGTGGACAGGCTTTGCAGAATTCGAAGAAACTGATCCTGAGCACAGAGTGAAAAAGAATGGGTCTTGGTGGATAGGGACCCTATGAGAGCCCAGGAAAGAATCTTGCAGGCTGTGGGCTGGGGTGACATTTCATTTTAGATGCCAAGAAGTGGCTGGATAGAATTTCGCCAGCAGAGACCTGGCATCTACCAACCCATTCCTCGACTCAGGCCGTGAACCAGCACTCCCGGAAGGGGCTGAGTCCTGCGGACAAGGTAAGAAGAGGCAGTGGAAGAGACGAACATTACTTCTTCAACTCTCACAACAAGCCCTGAGAAGTCGGTACACTGGTCTACATTTTATAGGCGCACCTATTCAAGTTTGGAGAAAAGTTAACTCAGATATGGGTGGAGCGTCACCACTGCATATGGATTGTAAACTCCAACCCCACCTACGAGAATTTTCTTCCTCTCTTCAAGCCTCGCCTCATAGCTAAAGTCTTAAAAGCTAACCTGGTGCATCCCACCGCCCTCCCCAGGTGTCAGTGAGGACCAGACAGACCCAAGCAGCCTGAGCATCCTTCAGTTCCAAGGCCTCACTCAGGTCTCAGAATATCTCGAAGCGTTTATGCCCCTGGATCATAAGGGTGCAATACTCTCTCCATCAAGTGGTTTTCTCTTTGGCTGGGGAGAGGAGTTTGTGCTGGTGGGCAGTGCTCGCTTAACAATCCCTTGGGGCAGCTCAGGGCAGCCTTTTCTCTTTTTGTGGAAATTATCTTCCTCTGTACAATGTGGACCTCAAAGCTGCTCTGTCCCAGAAGGTTCCCACTGGTGTCTTCCAGTGTGATGATGGCAAGGATGGGCCAGCGGTTCATACCCCCCATGCCGGAGCTATCACACATGTAGTTGTAGTGGATGATGGTGCAGTCAGAGGCCTCAGGTGACTTATATGGTACCACCACACTGTGCCAAAAAGTCTGCCTGTCATCCATATATTCAGCCTGCAAATTGTCTTCCACTCGGATGAGATGCTGGGAAGGAGCCAGTCTATTGCCATCGGAGCAGCACTCGTGGTGAGGGCAGCGGCTTACAACTTCTGTCATGTGTTGTGAGTTCATGTAGATGGGCCATGGCCTGGACACAGATGCCAGGTGGTGGTGTGGAGCTGGCCCACAGCTGCACAGGGCATGTCTTTGCCAGCTGGCAGAATAACTTATTGAGGGGAGGAGAATATGTGCACCTGACAGACTTGGCCATCCCCGAGTGCAGGAAGCCCAGATGGAAACCATAGTTACCCTAGAAGAGTTTTTTTGGGGGGAAGAGATAAAAGATGACAGGTGCCAGAGAGTGGCTGGTGTAGGGGCCACTGGTGCCGGAGCCTCCGTTACAGGGTCCTCTGCCGAAGGAGTTGAGGTCACTTGGGGAGCTTCATCTGGGCCTTCTAAACACTTAACCTCCTGGAACAGGAGTAGATCTTCCATGGAGTCCGATGGCAGCAAATTGGACAGGTTCTTTGGAGGAAGTAGTTTCCACAAGTCTGAAAATGTCTCCTGACTCAGAGGGGACTCAGTGCTGAGATCTGACTGTGGCTCTTCCATGGCCGTATCCAAGGAATCTGACAGACTGCTGGTCTTTAGGGAAGCATGTCACCTTGCTGGGAAGTAGTTCCTGCTGGAGCGTCAGGTACCCCCCCTAATCCTTGTAGCTACCTGTAGTGAATTCAGGCTCTAGAACTTTTTGCCAGTGTGAGCACATAGGAGGGGGATAAAACTCTTTAAGATGCGTGTATGGACAAGGACTTTCTGAAGAGGGCTCCAGTACCATAGGAAAAATGATAAAAACTACCGAAGAGTACTATATGTATATAGTCATATAAATATGAAATTAAAAGGTTTCTGCACAGCAAATAAAACAATAAGCAGAGTGAACAGACAACCTACAAAAATGAAGATAAATCTTTGACAACTTCACATTAAATACAGAATTAATATCTACAATTTATAAAGAACAGCAAAAATTAAACATCAAAAGAACAAATCATGCAATCAATAAATGGGTTAATAACTGAATAGACAATTCTCAAAAGAAGAAATAAGTTAGCCAATAGATATTTGAAAAAGTGTTCAAAATCCTTAGCCGTCACAGAAATGCGAATTAAATCTGCTTTTGAATGTCCATTTCACTCACAATGTTAAGGTTGGAAACCCCTATACATTGTTGGGTGGAAATGTAACTGATATGGCCACTGTGGACGTCAGTGTGGAGATTTCTAAGATCTAAAAATAGAACTACCATATGATCCAGCTTCACCATCCCTGGCCATACACCCAATGAGCTCTAAGTCAACATATCACAGTGATGCTTGTACCATTCACAAATTACTACACCATGAAAAAAATCCAATATATGGAAACAACCGAGATCTACACGTAGAGACTAATGGTGGTAGACCTACACAATAGAATTGTATTCATCTATAAAGAATAATCACAACAGTTCAAAAATGGCTGGAACTAGAGGTGGTTATGTTAAATGGAATAAGGCTGACTCAGAAAGACACTTCTTACCATATATGGAACCTAGATTTAAATGTGTGGGCTTAAATGGCCCTTCCATTATAGAATTCAGCTACCTTGTCCTTTATCCTACCAAGCATAGTTTAATAATGTAAAAAATGATTGTTTCTGGAACTAGGTCGACAGTACCGACAACTTGTTCTATGACTCTTTGAAGCATTGACTGCCAGAGGTGCAATACTTACTAAAATTCATTCATAGAAATAAAGTGTTAGCTGAGATTCCATCTTACACCCATCAGAATGGCTAAGATCAAAAACTCAAATGACACCACATGTTGGCAAGGATGTGGAGAGAGAGGAACACTCCTTCACTGCTGGTGGGAATGCAAACTAGTACAACTACTTTGGAAAGCTATCTGGCGCTTTCTCAGAAAAATGGGAATAGGGCTTCCTCAAGACCCAGCTATCCCACTCCTTGGACTATACCCAGAAAATGCCCTACCACAGAACAGGGATATATGCTCAACCATGTTCATAGCTGCTTTATACATAATAGCCAGAACATGGAAACAGCCTAAGTGTCCCTCAGTAGAAGAATGGACTAAGAAACTGTGGTACATTTACACTATGGACTACTACTCAGCTATTAAAAACAAGGAATTCCGGAAATTTGTGGACAAATGGATTGATCTAGAAATTATCATAATGAGTGAGTTCACCCAGAAGCAAAAAGAGACAAACGGTATATACTCACTTATATCAAAACACTAGTCCAAGGGATACGTCCCATGAAAAACTTTACTTACCAAGAAAGTGGGTCAGAGGAGAGGACATCCTATTGAGACTTTAGGCGAGAGTAGCATGGAAGAATGGGGAAATAGTAGGATCCACAGGGTCCTGGAAACCTACAAGAAGAACTTTATGACAGGCAGATCTGGGTCCTGGGGTCCTCCTCAAACTAAGGCACCAGCCAAGGAGAATATAGGCAGTAAACTTCGAACCCCTACCAAGACCTAGCCGACGAACAGGATATTCTCCACCGTTGAGTGGAAAGTGAGATCTGACTCTCACACGAACTCTGGTGCCTCTTTTCTGACCACGTCCCCTGGATGGGGAGGCCTGGTGGCACTCAGAGGAAGGATAGCAAGTTACCAAGAAGAAACTCGATATTCTAAGGGCATATATAGGGGGAGGGGGTCTCACTCAATCACAGACATAGGGGAGGGGAGAAGGGGAGAAGTGGGAGGGAGGGAGGAATGGGAGGAAACAGGGGAAGGGCTAACAATCAAGATGTAATATGAATAAATTAATAAAAAAATAAAATAAAATAAAATAAAAAATTCTTAACTCAATAACTAAAAAAAAAAAAAGAAAGAAAGAAAGAAAGTTTTAGGAGTCACTGAATTAAAGTGCATATGTAGGTAGGTTATGAAAGTAAAAATTGGATGAGAGGGAAAGAAAAGATTATAAAAGGGAGGAGAAAGGGAGGAATAGAATTCATAACAGGGAAGCAGAAGACGGAGGCTGCCTGGGCAAAGGAAGGGGACCAGCAAGAAGAGGGAGAGTGGGTGGGAATCACAGTGGGTAAAGGGGATGGAAAAGAGCAAAGCATAATGATGCATACACGTACGATGCCTTAATTAAGTCAATCACTTTGTACGCTAACCATAATGATGATGATGAGGATGAAGAAGAACAAAAAGAGATGGTGATGAACATGATTATGGATCATTTCTGTAGATATGGGCAAAAGGGTTAAATAATATAGAAATCAAAAGCATATTTTGGAATTGCGGGGGAAAGGGCGTAGAGTTTAGAAATAAGGTCATAGTCTAGTTGACTGGAAAATCAAGTTTCAGGACTATAAGTAATATTTGCTCTGGGGCTCAGAACTTCTTTATACATGAGTCTGTCACATCGGACAAGCAGGTTACAAAATGTGATTCAAAGAAAATCCCCCAGTGTTTGGTAGTCCTCTGTTGTTATGAATGAGTGGGTAAGTTCCAATGACAAGGGTCTTTGAGAAAATTGAAGCTGTATATTTTAGCCCTGAGAAGAGAAGTCACAATGGTCCAAACCCTGCTGCAACAACCTCTACACAAACAGACACTGGCCATTCCCTTCTAGAATCTAGCTACCTTGCCCTTCATCCTGTCAAGTGTATTTCGATGATGTAAGAAATGTCTAGTTTATGAAATTAAGCAGACAGTATTGACAAGTTGTCCCAGAACTCTCTGGAGTGTCAAATGCTAGTTGTGTAACACTTAGCAAGTTCATTTATATAAATAACGTGTTAGGAGTTACTGAATAAAAATGAATTCAACTGAACATTTTTTATTGTTGTTACGAAGATCACATGCTGACTCCAAGCTGACCATGCAAAGGAACTGACTTAGAATAGAATATGCATGTTAGTCTTCGGCTCTGAAGTCTTGAAGAAAAAAAAAAAAGAAAAGAAAAGAAAGACTAAGTCTTGGACATTTCACCGTGCACTGATAATCAGAGCAATGGATGAAGATCAGATACGAATTTCTGAGAATATGGCTTCATTACTTGCTCAGTTTTTGTGGAAATGCAGTGGTCAGTGGCGGGTGAAATGAACTCTTGACCTTCCTGCCAAGAGTGTGTTACCATGGCATTGAAGCGATCCCAACAGCTCGTGAAGACGTTTTCCTTCTTGGGAGAAGGTCAGTGTCAGAACTGAAGTACGCCTGCCGACACATAAGGACCTCTTGTCCTGCTAACATTTTTTTTTCTGCTGCATCATTGGGACTACTTGTAGTAAGACTAGCTATGGTCTCTGCTGTGACCTGAGTATTGTTCGTGCCTTCTGAAATTCATGTTGGAGTTCAATGTCCACTGATAGGCATTTTAAAAAAGACAGAAACTTATTCTGGCCATGGTATTTCCATGTGGGGTGAAGGCAACAAGGATCAGAGAAGATTATCAGAGTCCATGCAGCCTGATAGTTCTTGCTGGTGGCTTTGCAATGGCAGAGAAAGGACTGTACACACACGTGTATATACTCTGTCTCTCACTTTGGGATGCCTGCATCAGCTTGGAACTTCTCCAGCAATAAAGCCACGTCTAGATGCAGTCCTTGACCTTGAACCTCCTGACACTTGAGCAAAAATAAACCTCTTTTTACATGGTTTACTTAGTCTTCGAATTATGCCACTAGCAACAAGTCAAGACAGTATTCTACATGTAGCATTAGGGGGGTTTGCTTTGGGAAGTCCAGTGAGTCGTACGGAAGCGTCGAGGACCTGTCAGCTTAGAGATAATGTATTCCTTCTGTAAATTCCCTCGAGGCAAAAAGTGCAACCTACTTTCCTAAGGTACAAATGGTTGGGATTTTTAACTTTACATTTAAGTAATCCAGTGGGAGTACAGTTAACACTAAAATATAATGAGAGGAATAGTGTGTGTGTGTGTGTGTGTGTGTGTGTGTGTGTGTGTGTGTGTGTGTGTGTGTGTAAAGCCTAAGAAACCAGAAAAAAGACCAAAAGAGGGTAAAAATAGGTAATGAGAACAGTCAAAGGATGGAGGTAGGCGAAAGGTCACATGGGACACAAGAGATGAAAAGAGGCTGGGAGATCTAGATGGGGCTATTGAAAGGGAGGGCAGAGCTGGTGCGAGGGTGATTAGGGGAAGGAGGATCTGTTAAAACACGCCTCAGTGGGAAAATGACACAATGATATGAAATACCTAGTATTCTAAATTGAAAACTAAACAGAATGAAGCTGGAATTAAAAAATAATAATAAAGCAAAGCTTAACGTCCAGGGATTAGAAAAGGAAGCTACTATTTTAGGATTTGGGGGAAGGAGACAGCAAGACAGATACTAACAGTTGCATAAAGCTACTTTCATGTGCAGAGGACTGCTGAAAGTTCCTGTAGAGCAGGGGTAGTGACAGGGAGGAGCCAGCAACTTACAGATGAACCTCTTCCCCCAAACCTCTAGACTTTACCCATGCAGTGCCATGAGTAACTTCCTCAATGTGAGCATCAAAACCGCCTGAGTTTGCCTGAGGATGCTCCAACGGGAAGCTCATAAAAGGAAAGACACCAGAGAACCAAAGAAGAAATTCATGGAGTGATGAATAAATCTCTAACATGAATTTGGTTACATGGAAGAATGTACCAGGGTTTAGGTAAGCTAAAGAAATGCTTGAGACAGACTTGTCGTTGCTGCATTTGATAGCTAGTAATATGCACACATTTTCTAAAGGGAATGATTTATGTTATTTCTTGTGCCAAGAAATTAATAAGTTGTAAACAATGACTAGAAATGACCATACAAACTCAAGAAGGAAAACATTTGACTTCAACAGCTTGTGGCTGGAGGGGCAGGGGAAGGGTGCCCTTTGTTGTAGACCCAGAAATGGATCCATTTACTGATGTACCATGGATATACATGAAAGGAAGAGAAAAGACAGAGGCTGAGAGACCAGAGACATAGACTGTTTGTGGAATAACGATGAGTTGGTTCTCTTGACTGGGTATGGATCGGAATTTGCACAGAAGCTGCTACTAGAAAACTAGATTGTAGGGCTGGAGAGATCAGACCACTCTTCCAGAGGACCTGGGTTCAATTCCCAGCACCCACATGGCAGCTCACTACTGTCTGTAACTCCTGGTCCAGGGAATCTGACACCCTTACACAGACATACATGAAAAAAAGACACCACTGTACATTAAAAAAAAAAAAAAAAGAAAGAAAAGAAAATTAGATTACAGTCAGCTATGGAGAGCTATGAGTGGCAGAATGGGACACATACCATGATTTGAAATTTATGCCATATCCCCTTACATATGCTTTTATTACTTTGCATACTGTACAGTCCCTCCCATCTGTAAATATATTGGCTGCAAATGAAGTGTCTGCTATAGTAAGTTAATGAAAGCTATTTCCAATATGCTTTTCAGGAGGATAAATGTGTCTAAGATGACTTGGCTACTAACAGCGCCAAAATTCATAATATAACAAAGGGATTTCCATCTTAGTCTTTCTGAAGAATTTGCATGTGGCACTGCTTTTAGCAGCGTTGTTAGTCCACCTGGAATGTGTAAAAGGAAGTTTCGTTCATCTATTTCAATTGTTCTCTGGGAGGCTTACTGATTCTGTCTGCTAACCTAGGGCCTTAGTCCTGGAAGCTTCTCGCCTTGTACTGTCTAACCTAGGCCTAGACTGTTTTCAGCCTCTGAGACTTAACTGCTTAATGAGCTCACCTTTACTTGTTCTTACTCAGCTCTCGGCTTGCTGTTTAGGCTCAAATTCCTCTCCCAGCTGACTTATTCAATCTGGCTTCTCTCTCAGCCCCTGAATTGCTCTGCTTGGCCTCAAACTAACTCCAGCAATCTGTTCTAATCCTCTGGCTCCTCCCTCGTTCTCCGGCATCTTCCATCTTCACCTAAGTTCTCTCTTTGCAACCTGTCTCTCTACTACTGTTCTAGTAAAGTAAAACTGCCTCCTCTTTCTGCCTCTGTCTCTGTCTCTCTGTCTCTGTCTCTGCCTCTGTCTCTGTCCCTCTGTCTCTCTCCATTGACCCTTTAAGTGGCTCCCCTTTCCTCTCCTCACTAGTGTTGTGCATATCCTATCTTGTCCAATCTTCTCTGATTCATCACCTTTTCTGCCACTCAATTAGACATTCGCTTTCAGACATGGATGTTTCCTTCTACAAACTAACTTTATCTTCATCGTTAGGGATTAAAGGCAGGTACCACCATGCCTGGACCTAAGCTTTTTTTTTTTTTTTTTTTTTTTTTACCTAAAACTTGCTCTGGCCTTGAACTCAGATTTTCTTGGCTCTGTCTCCTGGATTGAAGGTGTGTTTGTATTCCAGCAGGATCACACAGACCTAGAAGGTCTTTGGATATGATCTCTTTCCAGAGCAGCCATGTTCTGAATTAAAATTCCTCTACAAGAATGACAATGAGCCAAATGCTGGAGATAAGAGAATGGCTAATGGTTTCTACAAATGTTCAAAACATGTAAAATGTTCTGGGTTTTATTTAACTAAAGCATGTAGTAGAGTAAGGGGTAGAAAAAAAGCATATTTGTACTCAGGCTCCAAAGATGAAAGAATGCAACATGCAAAAAAAAAAAAAAAAAGATACTTATGTATTTTCAAAATGTAAAAAAGTATCCTTGAATGTTATTGTTGATCTTTTGGGGAAATATCTCAGGAGAGCAGGGGGGTAGTAATAGCAGAAACTTTGCTATTAGATACCACATACTATTAATAATTACATCTCCTATTGCCCACTAATCAGCTTGCCTAATCCAGAAAGTTTGTCCTGAAGAATTAGAAATCAAGGTTATGACATAATGTCACATTGATGTCAGGAAAAAAACTCACAGTTTCATAAGTAACCTCTCCCACTGACAGGCTCACCTCCGGAAACCTTGTTGTCAAGAGAGTTTGGCCTAACCCAGAATAGCCCAAATAATCATTCTTCTAAGAAAACAAAAAATGCCTTTGTGAAAAGTGCCATAAAAACGTAGCGATGTCGATTTCATTATCATTGACCTTGCACTGGCCATTAACAGCACATTTCGGAGAAGCATCTTCCATGCAAAATATAGACAAGAGGTGAAGGTCTACTTGAATTGTTGAAGAGAGTATAGTATGTCATCCTGAGGTCACAATTTTTAACTCCATTCTACTTGGTGAATTTTATTCAAATGATTAAAGTATGGCTATGGTTTTTTTTTTTTTCAATTCAAGTCTTTCTATACCTACTATGAAATTATGACTAAAATAACATCCATTATTGGATGACATCAATCCTGTAATGTCACTGTGCACATGTGTCTTCATTGTCATTTTTAAAATAATGTGATTTATATACAAATGTTTCACAGGGCTAGTAGACAGTTCGGTAGGTAAAGTGTTGCTGCTCTAGTTGGCAGCACGGACTTGGGAGAGCCTGGCATAAAAAACGAAGCTCACTAAAGCTTCATGCAATAGCCAATTTTTCAGAGACTCAGACAATGTATACCCTGAGGGTTGAGAAAGATCACCTGGGTAAGTCTTCATGAGTTTATGCTGTATACAATCACAAGGACAAGTTGCATGTGGCAAAAGCATGTTTTTTCATAGAGGCATGTGAATAATCATAGCTGAAGCAAACTCACTCCTATCCACTACACCTAGAAGGGACACAAAAGCGCATTCCAAAAACAATTCTGGGGGGGGGGTTGTTTTGTTTTGTTTTGTTTGTTTGTTGAAGAAATTGAGGCCACAAGACTCTTGTCTGTTTGTTGGAATTTTTCCGCAAGCACTCAGAATACACACACACACACATGTGTGTATGTGTGTGTGTGTGTGTATTCTGAGGGAGGGCGGGAGGGAGAGAGGGAGAGAGAGAGAGAGAGAGAGAGAGAGAGAGAGAGAGAGAGAGAGAGAGAGAGAGAGGGAGAGAGAGAGAGAGAGAGAGAGAGAGAGAGAGAGAGAGAGAGAGATGGAAATGCAAGAAACTCTGGACATTGAAGGACTCAGGCTAACGCTCTGGTTCTGTGACTTACTTTTTTCTCCAAGGGAAGGTTGCCTTCCCTGGTTTATGCAATGGCAACAGCAGCAACAGTAATAAAAGGGAATGAGTACATAGATCCGCCTCATGTCCAGGCCTCAGTGGCTAGGCACTGCTCCCATTGATTTTGTAATTATTATGGCGCTGGAGATTTGAGTGCAGTGTTCTGATGGCCAGGAGCACCTTGATGGCAGGGGGCGGGACCGGGGGGCGAGGGGGGGCGGCAGAGCATCCGAACCAACCACCTTCTGGGGTAGGGATGGGGGCAGAGCTGGCAACATGAAGGCAGTGAGAGGGGAGGGAGAAGCCCCTGAAGCAGAAACTGCAAAGCTGGAAACACAGACTGCAGAAAAATCAAATCTACATCAAAGATTGAATGGGGTCAGGCACTGGGCAACTGAGAATATGACGTTAGAGAGAACATTTTCTTTAGTAGAATCAGAAGCCAGGGAATACAAGGTAAAACTGGAAGTCAGCAGTAAGACTTAACCTCATCCCTGGGAACGTTACAGGTTACAAAGCACACCGACACCCGTGGGTTCGTGTGGGGGTAAACCCGTTACCAAGCCTGTGTAAACGATGTTCAGTCTCACTGTTTAGAAACTTGAAAATCCTGACCCCCACCCTCTCCACCGAGACATAAATGCATAACTTTCATATTTTAGACAACATTTCACTGTGGTCCTATGTATTGGCAAACAGGAATGGAATAATTGCTCAGATCTCTTTCCTGCAATAAACTAACTAGAGTACTGGGAAGCCATAGGCCCCTCCCTCAAGTCCACCTGCACCATCAGCAAGCCACTCATCCGACCAGACACCCATAATGCCTAATGTTGGCTGGACAGCCGCTGGCCCAAGGCCACCAGGCAGTGCCAGGAAGTTTAATATAGTGTGCCGAGACACAGTCCCCCTATAGCCTCAATTGCTGACTCTTCAATGGTTGCTAAAGAGGAGAAATAGCCTCTCCCCTGCCAAGCAAGCTTCGTCTTGGGAAATTGAGCTCTTGGTCATCCAGGCATTTTAATGGACTCCGTGAATCACTGATCAGCCAAGGAAGAATGTGAAAGAGCCCAAGGTCCTAAGCCTACTGATTGGCTCTTTCAACAAAGAAAAATGGAGTGCTGATCATCGTCAATGAAGCAGCTACTCTGGCCTCTCCCATTTCAGTCCCTGGAGAACATGGACGTAAAAGCTGCCATAAACCACATTTCCTTTGAGACAGCAGAAGAGAGTAGAAGAAACAGATGGATTAAACTACCCCCCCACCACCATCACGACCTTCAGAAGTCTCAGCCCTGGTTCACGGAGGAAAAGAGAAGAGAGATGGCCGGAGCCCTTACTTTTTATAAGCTGTAAGAAGGGACTGAGACACGGCATAAATCAGAAGTGAAGTCTCTTGGAAGGGAAATTACAGTCCCATTACTTCACCAATCCGAACCCATTTTATAAGTGGAAAATTGGAGGCTAAACGGGACAAAGTCACGAGTGTGAGGTTAAACTGTTTCTCAAAGTCAGGTGTCAAGTTAAACCATGTGACTAGATGGCTCCAGACCCGGCCCAAGGCTGTTAGTGTATTTAGAGGAAAAATGCTGTTTTAAAAAATCTTTTCCAAGGACTCTGGGACTTGACCAAAGTGTTGACCTTGGGTGTATTATTATTTCAAAGACGACTTTATGGGCTTTACCATCTTCATCCATGGCTTGCTAACTTGTGACGCGAGAATTCCAAAATGTCAGAGTTCTGAGTCGAGACCTGTTGCATCAAGTTAGGGGACCAAACCAGGAAAGCAGCTTTTCTCTAACCCTGACATGCATTGTATAGTGTGGATGTCTTTGCATCATGTGCTACGGCTGCTTTATACCAGGTCACTACAGCTGGTTGCTACAACTTCAGAAATTATGTTAGCCCTTTGGTATGAACCTGTGGGCGAAAGGCCAGTCTGTGGAGGACTCACAGCCCAGTGGACTCTGAGGCCTTGACAGTCCTTCTAGACCTAGCACATAGAATCCTTGCTATCCAAACAGTTTCCTGAAAATGTACAAAAGAAAATCACACTCATCCACGCAGACATCATAGCATGGAATATTAGAGAAGAAGAAAAAAAAGCCCTTATAGAGCATTTGTCACAACTGTTCCTACAGGCCTGGAGGGCTAAGGTGAACTTCTTGTGGTAATACCTCCAGCTAACGGCAGGCCCAGAGCTGCATGTGGATAAGGCTCAGGCCTATTTGCTTTCTCCTTTTATTTCTTTTCCATTACTGGGGGCTTGGACTTGGCCCTCATGCATGCTAGTTGAATACTCTACCACTGAGCTATATCCTCTGGCAGCTTTCTTACTTCTGTTGTGCCCTTTTATTTCCAACTTTAGTATTCTCACCAATGGCTCTGACATCATTTGGGAAATGCAGAACTTCAGAGAGTGCAGGCTGCAAATCACTGAAGAATGAGAGACTGGCGATGCTGCGGGCATCTCAGAGCAGAACTCGAAAGAGGTTGCCTGATGACATCACAGACCAGTGAGCCATTGCTGTTCCAGGCTGTCAGCTCTGAGGAAACATGGTTACTGCTCTTGTGGCCTTGTTTTTTATTATGGCTGCTAGTGTCTTAGTTAGGGTTACTTATTGCTGTGATGAAACACCATGTCCAAAAGACAATTGGAAAGTGTTCATTTGGTCTACACTTCCATACTGTAGTCAATCATTGAAGGAGGTCAGGACAGGAATTCAAACAAGGTAGAACCTGGAGGCAGGAGCTGATGCAGAGGCCAGCGAGGGGTGATGCTTACTGTCTTGCTTCTCATGGCCTTCTTAGCCTGCTTTCTTATAGAACCCAGAACCACCAGCTCTGGGATGGCACCAGCTGGGTGGAGCCTCTCAGAGGACAGTTAGGCTCCGTGTCTGTGAGCATAGCAGAATATAGTTAACAGTGTCAGAGGTTAGCGCTCTGCCATAGAGTGGGTCTCTGTTTGAGCCGGGCATTGGTTGGCCATTCTCTCAATCTCTGCTCTATCTTTCTCCCTGCACATCTTGTAGGCAGGGTAAATTTTGGGTCGGGGTTTTTGTGGGTGCGCAGGTGCTCCTCCACTAGGAGTCCTGTCTAGTTAGAGGGTGTCCTCTTCTGTCTCCATGACCTCTGCTACTAGAAGTCTCAGCTAATATTCCCCCATATCCTTCCAGAAGCCTACCATGTCTTAGGTCTCCAGTATGTACTCACGTATATGTGTATTTTAGCCATATGGTACAGGGTAACATACAACATTTCACAAAACCACTCTTAACCCCTTTCCTCTACTTGACAAGTGATATCCTGGTGAAATCCTATGACTTTCCCCCATTGCCTGTTTGATTTTTGGACATATACTTCTGTGGCTTTTCCCCACACCTGCTTGATTTCTGGAAATAAGTTCCCTTTTACCCTTGCAAACAGATGTGAATCCAGATAGTTTTTACATGGATAAAGGTTGATTCCTGAAATGCATATGACAACAAAAGTAACTTAGCCATAATTCTTAACTCCAAGTATCAAGAGTGACTTGCCCACACACTGGCTTACACATATTTTTTTGTAACAATACCATTCTAAGTGGCCAAAAGGTGAAACATCCCATAATGTCCATCAACTAATAGAATGACCAACAAAATGTTGCATATTCATGAATATTACCCAGCAACTAAAAGACATAAAGCATGACAACAGGGATGCACCTCAGACATGTTATACTAAGTGAGAGAAGACAGACTCTTACAGATATAATTTGACGTCATTTTTATGAACTCTCAACAAAAACAAATAGAATGAGAAAGTAAACTAGCAGTTGCCTGAGGTCAAGGGTAGGAGTAGAGGGTAACATGTAGGCTTTGATCTTTTTAAAACTTACTTATTTGGGATTCTTTAATGCCTCTACTGACCCTCCAACCCAGCTACTTCCTTGGGACGAGTCCACTCTTCATCTTCAGGGTCTCAACAGCAACAGAAACAAGCAACAGTGGGAGCAACAGCAGACACAGCAGCCTCTTCAAAGTCTTCTCTGGAGCATCTCGAAGCAGAGCAATGAACAGCCAAACGATGTGAATCGATGATCTTTGTTATTTGGACTATTTATACTCTCCTACAGTCCATACAGGATGTTTTGCAACTGGCAAAGACCATGCCCCCACAAGGGACAGTTTTCATTTTAGCCGACAAACATCACACACCCTCTCACAAGTCTGTTTCCAGTGGACAAACATCACGGGCCCTCACATAAGTCTGCTTCATGTCCCACACTTGGGAGCAAAACAAAAACATGTTTACATCCACTGGATAAGCAAACTTTAAGTGGTCATAAGATTTCTTCTAAGGGGTATTAGTAATGGCTTAATATCAGATTTGAAAGATGGCCTCACAACTCTAAAAACATATGATAATTTATTGAAATGTCAACTTTAAAATGTGTGCATTTATGGTATGTTAATAGTTATGACTTGATAAGCTATTTTATTGAAAATGTTTACCTACCAAAATAGTTCATAACATCCTTCTAAAGTGATGGAAAGTAGCCTTGAAAGCCTCTACTCTAAGCCCTGCCTCCATACCTGTGCCCGGACATCTCCCAGCACTCAGATCACAATTTTAAGGCTCTCCTTCCCTTATGACAGATGGTGTTGCCATTCTCTGTGGCACATTATGACATCTTTTAAAATGTAATCCAATCCATTGGCTTTACAGGCTTGCTGGAGTCAGCCATCTATCCCAGCATCAGAGAAGATGGGAGGTTTGTATAGCTTTGTGTCAGGAGAAAAACTGAAGAAACAGTGTGCAAATGTATTGTCATCATTCTGTGTTAGGTCACATCAAAGCGCTTTTCTCACTGGAAAAAAATCAGGGCTAAACAAAGCATTCTGGTCACTAGCGCTATTTACATTAGAGAATATTTTATATGTGTGAAACGGGAATATGAAGGTGACACTTCTATGATACTTGCTATAAGTAATGCTATATAGCAATGACCTGCAAACTGCCAATTCTAAAAAAAAAATAGCATTACTACAGTCATATCTACAAGCTTATAAGTGAAACATACAGTCATAAAGATTTTTAAAGATTTATTTTTACTATGCACATGTGCATTGGTATATCCAGTAAGTGTAGGTGCCCACAGAGGTTAGGGGCATCAGCTCACCTGAAGCTGAATTAACAAATACAGTGTGAGCCACTCAACATGAGCGCTAGAATCTAAACTAGGATTCTCTGAGGAACATCATACACTCTTAAGCACTGAGCAATCCCCTCAGTCCCTAAAATATCTTTTAAGATGGTATTATGCTATGAAAGAAAGTTTAATATATTCAAATTTTTCTTAGTTCACATACCAAATTATAAAACCTTTTTAAATCTAAAATATGAAAGTTAGGATTAGAGAGATGGTTCAATTGGTAAAGTGCTAGGCGAACATGAGTTTGGATTCCCAGCCCCAGAGGAAACAATAGAGAGCATCTCTGTATTCCTGTGTTCTTGGTACTGGGAAGGAGGAGGAGGAGAATTCACACTAGCCAGCCAAACTGGCAGAATCAGTGAGCTCCAGGTTCAATGGGAGACCCTGCAGAGTAACTGGGAAGGATACCCAACACCAACTTCTCACACACACACACACACACGCGCGCGCGCGCGCGTGCGGACGCATGCACACCACTAACACACACAATCCTGATTAGGATTTTGTCCACTTGACACCAGCTAGAGTAATTTGGAAAGAGAGACTCTCAACTGAAAAATGAAATGCCTTCATAAGATTTGCCTGTAAGCAAGTGTGTACATTTTCTTGATTGGTGATTAATGTGGGAGGTCCCATCTCGTTGCCGGTAGCTCCATCCCTGGCCAGGTAGTCAGGGAAGGTATAAAAAAGCTGAGCAAACCTCTGGGAGCAAGCCAGCAAGATGTGCTCCTCCACAGTCTCTGCATCCGTTCCTGCTTCCACATTCCTGTTTTCAGTCTGTTGCCCTGACTTCCTTCCATGACAAAGTAAGACTTGAGAGTTGTAAGCTAAAAAAAACCCTTTCCTCCCCAAATTTCTTTTTGGTCATGGTCTTTATCACAACAGTAAAAACACAGACACACACAGACACACACACACACACACAGACACACACACACACACACACACACACACATGAATTTGTTATACACATGCACCACACAGACAAAAATATATACACAACATGCGTGTGTGTTAGAAGGTAATTAAATTTTCCACTGAATAATTTTAGCTGAGCAGAAAGGTTGCTTGTTGAGAGAAACTTGCTCCAAATTGCACAGAACAGAAAAAGCAATTTGAAACTGTGACTAAATCCCCTGACTCACAATTGTATGTTTTTTCTTGGACTCCTAGTTCATAGACTATCCAGGAAAAGGTTATGCTAGCCGAGCAAAAATGGAAGGAGAAGGCCCCCCTCTTAGGAAATATGTACTAGTTGTATTAATTACAACTCCTCCAGAGCCACAAAACCAAATATATACACACATGCACACAGTCTCACTCACACACACACTCACATGTGCGCACACATACACACAGGTACACTTGTGCACACAGACACACACACACACACACACACACAATTTCTTGAGAAACATAATAACTCCTGTGACTGTGGAATTTCAGAAGTTCATAATCTCATTTGTATCATGGAGACTCGGAAAAGTCATGGGCGCAGTTCCCATCTGAGCCTGAAGAGCTGAGAACCAGGGGAGGCGATGATGTAGATCCCAGACCAAAGGGACTGAGACCCCAACTCAAGCAGGCGGCCAGAGAGGAGAACACAGTTTCTCCATGCTCATCAGCTTTTGTCAACTTAACAAAAACTATGGGTACCTGGTATCTTAGTCAGAATTTCTGTGGCTGTGATCAAACACCATGACCAAAAACAACTTTTGAAGGAAAGGATTTATTCCGCTTACACTTGGGTCACACACACTCCATCACTGAGGGAAGTCATGGCAGGAAGTGAAGCAGAAGCCATGGGAAATGCTGCCTACTGGCTTGTCCCTTATAGTTTTCTCATCCTTTCTTATACCATCCAGAACCACCTGCCCAGGCATGGCACTGTCCTTAGTGCTGAACCTCCCTCACTGTTCACTAATCCAGGTAATATTCCCCAGTCTCACCCCACAGGCCAGTCTAATGGAGGCATTTTCTCAATTTAGAGTCCCTCCTCCAAGATAAATCTAGGTTCACGTCCAATCCACAAAAACCAGCCAGCACACCTGGGAAGAAGGAACCCAGCCGAGGAATTACTTTTATTAGACCGGCCTGTGGCACATCTGTGAGGCATTTTCTTGCTTGTTAATTGATGGACTATGGATGGTGCCACTGCTGAGCAGGTGGTCTTCAGTTATATCAGAAAGGCAGCTGATTGTGAGCCTGAAAGAGAGTCGGGAGATAGCATCATTCTTCCTTGTTTCTGCTTCAGTTCCTGCCTCCTGCCTCCTGCCTCCTGCCTCCTGCCTTGGTTTCCCTCAATGGTCATGTACAGCCTATAAGACAAGTAAATCTATTCCTCCGGTGTTACTTTTGGCTATGTTTTTTTTAACAGCAACAGAAACCTAGCTAGAATATTATTCTCCCTCACCTTTTCCTCCAGGCAGACCCAAAACTATTAGGAACATGTGTCCACAGCACATTTGTTCAGGACACTCAGAACTGACGGGGACTGGTGGGATTCTGAGAGGGACACTACTAGATAGGTTTGCCGCCAGTGTTTCTAGAGTACAAAGTAAAATATGAATAAGGTCCGTGTGTTGCCTGCTTCAGGTTTTAAAAGTGATCAAGGTAAACTAAGTCATTAAGCAAAATAGTATAATTTGATATTACATTGAAATAAAACCTGTATACATAAAAGCAATTTTTAAAAATTCTCAAGAACCGTGGAGTTGCAGGTGAAGAAGACACAAAGAGACTTGGCCTCACCATCCACTATGACCGCTCTCTCTATCTTTTTCTGGAAAGCCATGAGCCTCTGTGGTGGCTTTGGCACTAAGATGTTGGCATCACAGTATCACCTCTAAGTCCCTTGCAAGCCCCACCCTTTAATCAATACTTCTGAGTTATTCCTTGACCCACACTTGGGAAGAAGGACCTATTGATGTGTCTAGTGTAAGGAGTAGCTATGGTTCAGTTGAGCGTAAAACTTCTACAGCACAAAAAGAAACTCTAGAATCCAGTAAGGAATATTGGGACAGGGCTCTTGGCTTCAAGAATTACTGGTGACATAGGAGGCGTGCAGGCATAGAACGGCCAGACAATGGTGGTCATGACAGACAAAGATCGCTGAACTAAAATACAGGCCAAATTAACACCACTACCTGTTCTTATATGGCCTTTGAGCTACAAATGATTTTTTACATTTTTAAAGAGCTGTATATAGAGTGGGCTGGAGAGATGGCTCAGCCATTAAAGGCTAGGCTCACAACCAAAAATATAAGAGCTATAGAGGAAAAAAATATGACAAAGATGAAGACTAGGTTACAGAGACTCACAAAGCCCACCACACAACTTTATCAGTCAGGATTTTCTAAAGGAGCGGAAAAACTGGAATTTACGCATCTATCAAAAGTTGTGTTTGGTAACACGGTAGGAGGCTGAGGAGTCCCACAGTGGCCATTTGCCTTCTGGGATGGAGGAGAATTGTGTAGCTACACAGTGTGAGAAGCTGGAAGCCTCAACAGTTCCAGTCTAGTGCTGAATATATGAAGGCTCCCTGGAGAACTGATGGTATTGGGTTCACATGGAAAGGCCAATGAAGCCGCAGTCTAGACATACAGGCAATGTTAGCAACAATAGAGGTGGAGCTTCCACATGCTGGCTCTTCTCCGTAGGCCTTTAAGGCACTGGGTGGTGGCACCCAAAGTCAAATTGTGTCTTTCTTGAACACCCATTACCTTCCCACATGTCAATTCTCCATTGAAATATCCCCCCAACACACTCAGTATCAAATGTTTCTGGACCTAACCATCGGTTGATGCAGAGTCACGTTGGCGATCGAGACCATCACATATGCCATCTTGCCCTTTACAGAATGGTCTGTCTACCTCTACCCTAAAGCCCAGAGAAGCTTCCGTCTTACAGGAGTCTGAGCACAGTGTATGTATCCTAGGTTTGCTGGTTATGGGCGTTTGTTTATTTGTTGCTTTTGTCAGCTTGACACAAACTAGAGGCACCTGAGAAAAGGAACCACAATTGAGGGCTCGCCTCCATCAACTTGTCCTTCGCTGTGTCCATAGGACATTTTTCTTGGTTGCTAGCTAATGGAGAAAGGCCTAGATCACTGTACAGGGCGCCACTCTGAGCAGGTGTCCATGCATTCTATTAGAAAAGTAGCAGAGCAAGCCAGGAGGGGCAAGTCTGAGCAACATTGCTCCTTGCTGTGTCCTTCGGTTCCTTCCTTGAGTTCCTGTCTTGCTTTCGGTTCCCTGAAAAAATGAAGTGCAATTGGGAAGCCAAATAAAGCCCTTTATCTTCCTCAAGTTGTGTTTGGCCTGTGTTTTATCCCAGAAAGCACAGCAGGCAACCAGGATAACGTAGATCCTTTTAAAAATGACCGTCCAGCCAATTTTGGGGTCTCCCAGCCTCTCATAAGACCCCCTCCCACCCCCAAGGCCCTAGAAAGTGTCATTTAACATTTAAGTTCACATTTTGTGGTCTCGACATCAGAAAGGATTCATGCGGGGCTGGGGCAGGAACTGTAAGTGATGTCATACTCAGCATCTACTTTAAGTCAGCCGTCGTGCCAAGTTGTTTCCACATTATTTTATTTAACGTTCTCAGACCAGCTGCAGTTAAGAATAGAAAACTAAGTTCTCCCAACGGAACTAGAACGTCTGAGATACAAAACAGCACAAATGCTCCTGGGAGTGGCTGAAATTAGAATTGACACCGGTGGTGCACTTTTAGCTCAGTTTGATGATGGTAAAAGGGGTGAATTGGGGGTTGGATGGATGGAGGGAGGATGGGTGCATGGATGGATGAGAGAATTTATAATTTAAAAATTGGTTTAATTTTGGTTAAAGGCAAAAAGGGACTCACTGCTCCCCACAGTAGAGATCGAAGCACTTATTTAAAATTCAGAATCAGCCTCTAAACTGTGCCTTTGCTCTGGGGTGCGCCTGTCTATGAAGGCAGGCGCCCTGCCAGGTGGGAGGAGATCATGTGGAGGCGATAGCTCTGATGGCAGCTCAGGGGCAGTTTTACATGAGGCCAGTGGCCCTGAGTGAAATAAAAACAGTCGTATCAGAAGAGAAGGCAGAGGAAGAGGAAGCACGGTGAGGCGTCTTCCCTCACCACCTGACCCAGGCCCTGTGATCCGCGCTTGCTCACCACGCAAAGCCACTCGCTTTCCCGAAGAGTCTTCTCACAGAAAAAGAGTTGTCATTTCAAATCCCAGGACTGAGGCAAGAACAAAGAAACCCCACAGAAGCTCACTCCTGACCTTTGAGGCTGATCTGATTTTCTTATTCCCAGCAACACAGATGGCTCTTTTTTTTTTTTTTTTTTTTTTTTTTTTTTTTTTTTTATAAGCAAAGGCAAAAGCCCTACTGTAATTGAATGAATTGGTAGTATGAAGTTGATTCGTTCAGACTTCCATTGACAAGTGATAGCTTTATCTATTGATTATGCAGAAAGCCTCACCTGCAATTCTCGCAGGCAATAGACTGTAAAATTCTGAAGCCAACATGTTCGGAGAATAATAAATATAAGGGCATGCCTGTTTACCCATATCCAGATGGGGTAAGATTTTGTCAAAACTGCCCAGATATCTTCTGAGTAAGAAAATTTAAATACTATTTCTGAAGCTCAGTTCTCCTTTTGCCTTCCTTTCCCACACGCTATTGTTACTGCTAATCTAATAGATTATACTAGTGGATTCTTAATGCAAAATTATTATTCCCATGTAGAAACAATCTTACATATATAGTGTGTGTGTGTATATATATATATATATATATATATATATATATATATATGTATATGTATATATCACACTATCAACATACATCGATATTGCGATGTCTAGGGTGTGTCCATCAGGAATATCACACTATAATATTTGTTGCCTTTTGTCACTTTCCTCCTTTTTCTATTATGTAATTAATTTGCATGCTAAAAGAAGATCTTTTCCATTTAAGATTGAAGAAATTTACCTATAAAATGTCATATGAAAGATAGGTATTTTTAATTTTTCAATATGATCGTTTTTAAAGGATACTTTTAGTCAGTTTTATAATCTATATTATTTAATTTCTCCACTACATCCATTTAGTTTAATATTCACCTGATTTAATCTAATGCAAAAGTTGCTCAGTGATCATATATTACATTTTAAGAATTTAACCACATTTATATTCTTCTTATATTTCATTTGGCGTTTATATGGATTTCTTTGCTAAAACTTGTCTTACTGTTACTCAAAAAATCATCTTTGTATGAATGATAGTGTTTTGTCCTTTCTCTTTTAAGAATTAGTTTTAAGGACATTCTCCACAGCTGAGTGGAGAGTGGGGACTGACTTGCACACGAACTCTGGTGCCCCATATTTGACCATGTCCCCTTGATGGGGAGACCTGGTGGCACTCAGAGGAAGGACAGCAGGCTACCAAAAAGAGACTTGATACCCTATGAGCATATACAGGGGGAAGAGGTCCCCCTCAGTCACAGTCATAGGGGAGGGGAGTAGGGGCAAAGTGGGAGGGAGAGAGGAATGGGAGGATACACGGGATGGGATAAGAATTTAGATGTAATATGAATAAATTAATAAAATATATTTTAAAAAATAATTAGTTTTAAATAAGTACATCATAAAAATTTATATGTAGTTCCTTTGTTTGAATTAAAAAATGTTTATTTTGTAATTAACCCTTTGGCTTGATAATTGTTAAATATTATCTTTCTTTCAAATAAATACTTTTTTATTTTAATTCTATATTTAATTT
This sequence comes from Acomys russatus, assembly GCF_903995435.1. Lineage (NCBI taxonomy): Eukaryota > Metazoa > Chordata > Mammalia > Rodentia > Muridae > Acomys > Acomys russatus. Next base: position 13,601,478 of record NC_067144.1, on the reverse strand, counting down.
ACTTTTTGGCATTGAACATTTTCTGTGTGACATTACACAGAAATCTTTTCAGTCTATTGGGAATCCCATTGTGCCTCTATAGAAATTCAGTTGGGAAGAATCAATTTTTGCAGAGTGTGTTTATAACAAAAATAACGTAGGCCGTCTGTTGTTAGTGTTAAGTTCTATACACCTGCTGTATCGAGATAATAAATTGGGCCATTCATACTACCACCATAATCCTTTTAACATCTTTTTAACATCTGTAGGATTTATAGTCACGTCCAATTTTTTGTTTCTAATGTAATTTTCATTTTCTCTGATTTAGTTGTCCATGTGAGGGTTTATCAACTGTGCTGATCTTTCAGCTTTGTTGTCTTCTATTAAGCATCTATTTTTCTGATTCATTGATCTCCACTGTCTCCTTTCTCATTTCATTCCTTCTGATTTTTTATATTATTTGCTAGTTTTCCTTCTTTCTCAGTAGTCAAAACATTGATTTTTCAATCCCTTATTAAATATAAATATTAAGAGCCACAGACTCCTTCCTAAGTACTGTTTATACAAATTTTAAGCTGCTGTATTTCTGGATTTTTTTTCTAATTTCCATTGAGATTTTTTTCTTGTCCTTAAAAGCATGAGAGTTGAAAAATAGGTGAGCTAATTTCCAAATAATTAGGAATTCTTTTTGCTATTGATTTATAGCTTAATTCTCCTGCTGTCTGAGTATGAACTCTACATATTTTTTAACCCTTTGAAATGTGCTGCGACTTGCTTTATAGAATATCACAGGCATGCTTTTGGCAAATGTTTCTTGTAGTTAGGAGAGAAATGCAAATTCTGCAGTGAATGTGTGTGATGTGGACAAATGTCGACTTAGTCAAGTGAATAAGCATGGTACTCAATATTTTTTATATCTTCTTTCTACCTTTTAAAAAAAATCTGCATTTGATAGCTACCATGATAAAGCAGTACATAATTCTGCTTTTGTGCAGTGACCCTGTTATTACTGTAAGGTTTCCCTTTACATATTCTCCAGCGTTTGCAAATTTTTACTTGTTTCTTGCCCCTTTCTGTGTGGGCATTCTGGTGCCATGTTATATAAGTATATGAAACCTGCCTTATGTTCTCCTATATCCTGGGGCAGTAGAGGAGGATTAAATTTTAAATCTGGTATTTGCTGGAGGCATTTTATTAAGTATTATTTGCCTAACTAGTAAGTCTCTTTTTGCTCATAGTTTACTGAGACTTTTAAAAATCATTATTTAATAGTCAATTTTATTAAATTCTTTTTTGCATCTACTAAGATCATACTTTTGTTTTTTATTAGTATAATGAATATAGTAGTTGATTAATTAATGCAGCATTATCCTTGATAATTAGGATAATAGAGTTCTACCTCATTATATTTGCCTCTTTACAGACAATTTGATTTCCCTTACTTGTGTTCTTTAGGTATGTTGTCTACATGGAGGAAGAGGAAGGGGAAAAGAAGGAGAAACCAGGTCTCCCTCTATCTTGAGGATTTTTGCTGTTTTGTTCTACGTAACAATAAACTCTCCCGGCCTTTTCAGTCCAACATCCAGAACATCTGTAGGCTTGATCTTCCAGGCCCTTTGAGTTTTGAGTCTCTTGGTTTTGTACCGCAGCACACTTTTTTTCCCCTTTTACAATTTTTATTTAATGCAAATACTGAGTGTGCTATACGGAGAGATGTAGAGTCCATGTCTCAAGTGGTGTTACTTTTCCTCAAGGACTCTTTCAGTTCCCTCTGAGGACAGATGTGCACATACAAACAGGTATCTGTGCTTCTTGCTTAACTATAGCAGGCTGAGAAGTGTTTTATGGAGAGACCTGTGCGATGGCCATGATTTTGAAGGGTCGGAGCCAGGGCAGGCTGTCAGCATCCGGCCAGAGTCCTTTGGTTGCATTCATGCAGGCAGGTGAGCAAGAGACTCAGCTCAGTTTTGTAACTAAATCCCTGCCCCGGTGCTGCTCGCAGTCCACTGGTGGCCCCTCGATTGGCCTACTCACCTCTCGTTAGGTCAACACCATTGCACTGGGAGTAAAGTTTCCAACCTGTGAAGCTTACAGAATCCATCCAAATCACAGCAACTATAGCCCTAGCTTGTCTTTGTGTGGAGAACATAATCCTCCATTACTCTAGCTTGAAGCACTGGGCATGTTTCAACTGACCTCTCCCATGAAAGGCTTTTAATAGCCAGTGTTCTTATATCTAGTCACTCATGGCTTTGATGAAGAAATCTTACAAAGTGGGTAGGTAAAACAGCAAACTCTTATGTCCTCGCTCTGAAACCTGGGGATCTGATACACTTGTGCCAGTATGGTCCGGGGCTGGAGAGGGCTCTCTTCATGGCTTTCAGGTGGTTCCCTTCTTGTGATGTCTTCATGGGGCATTTTCTGAAGCATTCACTTGGATAAATAGATTAGTCTCTTTTCCTTTTCTCACAAGGTTCTCAATCCATCATGGCTGCCCCACCCCAATAAGTGAATCTAACCCAAAGGTGCCATCTCTAACTACATCGTGCTGAGGGGGTTAGAGCTTCAGTATGTGAATTAGGAAGAAGAACATAAACATCTAAACCATAATATTTCCAACCCAGCGGGCCCTACTGTGACCTCTGCCCTTTGTTGACCATGCAATGCAGGAATACCAAATGCCTTGTAGGATGATGGGCTTCTTGAAGTGTTCCTTTCTTCCTTGGCTGTGATCTCTCCTACCACAGCTTCCTTGTCCTCTCTCTGGTGTTTCTTGACATCTGTGTTAAGTGTGGTACTCGGTTCTCAGAGCCATTTGCAGCAGGAATGTAGCCTGAGACAAACCCCTCCTTCCTCATTTTAAAGCAGTGGTGCTCTCCTTTGTCTATATTGCAAGGGTGAGAAAGAACACACAAATACAAGACAAACATATCTAGTAATAAGATTATATAATTAAGAGAGCATCTTTGTGTTCTCTGAGAATTCGTAACACATATCTTATTGATTTCTCTCCCAATACCCTCTTTATTTACTTCCAATACTGAAATTATTTTCCTTTGGGATCTACTTGACCAGCAAAACTCTGCTAGTCCAAACTATACACTTGAATCTATTTTACTGAATGGGATATAAATTGGAAATGGGTTGAAAAGAAGGTTAAACCAACAGGACAAAGAATGTCTTTTGATATTGTCACCTCATGCCAATTTTGAAGCAAAAGAAATTGAAAATAAATTATCAGTGAGCAGGCCACAACTTTAAGAAGCTGGAGTGTAATTGAAGGTCAGTTATCTACAAATTTGACGGTTTCATACTATGCAGACAGAAGGACTATAGACAGATCATAGATGATAGATAGATGGATAATTGATAGATACATAGATAGATAGATAGATAGATAGATAGATAGATAGATAGACAGATAAATGATAGATACATAGATCAATTCATACATAAACAAAATACTCCAAATAGCTATCCATTATCTTAGAGAAAAAATTATAAATTTTAACACAATATCTTTATTAGTGAATTAATAAGCCCACTAATATATGCCAAATCATCTCATTGTATGATTAGAGAATTTCAGCTTATGCATCCAGGTCTAATGTGGACACTATGAACAAGGAGCTATAAAGGTTTTTTTAGTGTTACGTGCCACTTGCTTGTGTTTTATGCTCTTTTTTGCCAAACTCCGTCAAATGACTGTCACCTCCACAGTGTTAAGATAATTTCTTATTGAAGATAAGTAGAAGAACAAAACTGCCTAGCAGCTGACTAGTGCTTTGCATAGGTCAACCCGCAGTCAGAAAGCACCATCTTGCTCTCATTTAAAAGCAGGGTGAATTTAGACAACGATTGACTCTATAAAGTGAATAAATGACAGTAGCTTTAAGATGAAATGTATCTGCATAACTACCGCTAGATTGTATTCTCTAATCCTCATCTCAATGAAACCATCAAAGTAAAGCAACTAACCGGGTAAATAAAGAACACGACTTAGCTTCACAGGGAATAGTGGGGGAAATGTTATTTGCACAACGTAGTCTATTTTTGTCTTCTGTGAGATAAAGGCTTGAACTTACTTTGATCTCTGTGATTGGGGTGGGTAATTTATTATTAGATAGATCAATACCCATGGTGATTGGGGAAACCAGCCTTGCTTCAGCCTGGAAAACGAGGGCCCAGCTTGACATTATTAACATGGTTAATTTTCTAAGTAAGTGCTCTATGCTCATTTGCTGTTGCTGGGTTTGGGTCGGTGTGCACGCTGTGGCTCTCATTGTTGCACAACAGAGGCATCCAGATAGGACACCAAGAACACATACTGTTTAATCTGGCTCAAAAATCACAGTCCTGACACACAGAATTATTTAAGAGCCAGTAAGGTTGTGAGCTGGCAAGATGGCTCGGCGAATAAAGATGCTGTTGAGCCTGACTGCCTAGGACCAACTCGGAGAAAAGAGGAAGATGAAGCCCTCGAGACCCACATAAGGATCCATTTGTATTTTAAGTTGAGTGACGTTTTCAGATTCACACTCCATCTGATTACACTAATACTTCTAACCAAATGGCTGGTTTTCAATGTGAGAAGAAAAAGGTAATTCTCTCTTCTTTGAAATGATGGGGATTTTGCTCACTCGACTATTTACTATTCATCACAATGATAGGTGATTATAGTACGTGGCAGGAACCCTTGGCCTTTGCACATGTTGCTTTTGATACACACAAGCCTTTTTATGCTTATTTTTCTGAGGTGCTGGAGCTCCAACCCAGTGCCTTGCCCAGGCCAGATGAGTGCTCTACCACTGAACTATACACCAGTCTCAGATGTATAGCTTTGACTAAAATTTTTTTTCGTGCTTATTTGAACAATATTTTAATTCGGAGATTTTAGAATGATACCATTATCGCTTATGCTACATAGTGAGATTCTGGGGTTGTAGAATAGAAGGTCTGGCCTTAGGCTCATGAAGCCATGTTTTAATATGCTCCCTTGGTGTTTACTGTGTCGGTGTTTGACAATAACTGCAGAAGCTTCTCCATATGTTAGGTGTTTATAACTTCAAATGTTCACAGCTTTTCCTCTCACTGTCAATCCTCAGAGCAAAAACACTATGGTTTTTTGAAAACACAAATATAAAATAAAATTTTGAGAAAATGCCAAAAGAAATGGAGTCGTTAGACGTCAATAAAAGCATTTGCTATTGAAGTAATTTAATTGATACAAAGACATTAAAAACATGCATAGCAACGAGTCCTATGTGGTGTGTTAACCCATGTATACCTTGTGTAATATTTAAACCAATATGAGCATACCTACATCCTCACCCTTAGCATTTGTTCAAGATTTGTTTTTATTACTTTTGATTACGTATAGGTGTGTATGTTCATCTGCTTTTGGGTATGTGCTGCAAGTGCAGTTCCTGTGGTGGCCGGAAGATGGCATCACATTTTCTTGAGGTGGAGTTACTAACAGTTATAAGTTGCTGGATATGGATGTGTGCTGGGAAACAACCCTGGCTCCTCTGGAAGAGCAATGAGAGCTCCTACCACCTGAGCCATCTCCCCAACCATACCCTTAGCCCATCCTTATCATGAAAGCTTTAGACTTTCTAACTTAGCCACAGAACCCTGCTGTGTGCAAACACACTAAGCCAGAACCTTGCTGTGGTCTCCATCACCTGTACAGCTCACAGCCAGCCTTCCTCTGCCTCTTATTCCACGAGGTCTCCTGTTAACATTTGAATTAATATGAAACTACGGGTCGCTGTGAAAGTGCCAGCCTCACTTCTGAGCACTACCTTGTCACTCTAGGCAGTCTGAAGCAACCTGTGCCGGTCGCCATGACCTTATCACTGCCTCTACCACCTGCCATTGTGCCATCTTGGCAGCAGCCCCTGAAGAATTAGGCCTGGAACTCCCCCACCTCCTGCAAATCCTGAAAGATGATGCTTCTTTGTCCCTCCCTGTTTGCTGATCTTGGACCCCAGTGGCAGGATTCACATCTCAGGATGACTGGCAGCTTTGTCACACCACGATTTTCCAGCCAGTCAATAACACTTCTAGTTGTCACTCATTTTAACTGTGACGCCCGATTCACATGTTTTATCACAGTGGACTCACATTATCCCTCTAAATCTTTTTTCCAGAAATCTAGGATAGTCAGCGATCTTTCTGATCATGGCTGCTACGTCTACACCTCATTGCATGTGAATATATATACGTGTAGACTCACATACATGCACACATACATAAATACATACATAGAAGCCAGAGGAAAACTTTGAGTGTCACTCCTCAAGTACAGTTCACACTGTTTTTTGGTTTGTTTGTTTTTGATACAAGGTGTAGCACTAGCCTTCAATTCAGGCAACAGACTAGGGGCTGGACAGTGAGTGAGTCCCAGAGATCTGCCTGTCTTTTCCTCCTCAGTTCCAGGTGATAAGTGTACTACCACGTGCCTTTCCTTCTTTTAATACAGTTTCTAGGGCTCAAAATGGGATGTCCATGCTTGCAAGGTGAGCACTTCATTGAATGAGAAATGTCCCCAGCCCTACTTGACCACAATTATTTATGTACATATCCTTCTCCTGCCTTCCCTCTTTTCTCCCTCCTTCCATTCATTCCTTCTAACTCTTCTTTTCTGCCTTCCTTTCCTTTTGCCTGGGAATATACACTCCGGACCCATACAAGCCTTTTCAAGACAGCCCAGGAATTGCTTCCGCATTTCCGAGCATTAACTCCCGGCACTGGTACATTGTGCTTATGTAGGCCTGGCAAGTGAGAGTCCCTACTGGGCTGTACCTGTGTGACGCTAGTCAGAGCCTGCACAGGGTGGCTGTCATAGTTAGGCTGGGATACAGGGGAGGATGGCTTCAAAGTAGTAAACTGGAGATGTCTGATGAAGGCAGCTTTGAAGAGATGACTAGGAGTTTCCAAGTAGACAAATTAGGGCAAATCAGGGGGCCCCTAAAAGAGACTAACAGGTGAGAAGATGCAAGGCCACGAAACAGTGGATTGCATTCAGAGACTCATTAACAGTCCTATTTTGCAGAATATAATCTTTAAGGATAATACTGACTGGAGACAAGGTTTAAGAGTTGACAACCAGACCCCCATAAATTCCTAGCTTTCCTTACAGCTCTCTAGAGAACTGAAAACTGCTCTGCCTTTACTTAATTTTATGTATGCTTCAGAGTATCTTATTATTTGTCCAAGTTTATGAGACATTTTATGTCCTATAAAGGCAAGAGTAATGATGTCTTCTCCTTTGTATTTGAGCACAACGTAGGCAGTTTGAACAGTGAAGGGAGGAAGTTTAAAGGATTGTCAAGGGATCTACGTTTCATTCCAACCGCCATCCAGGTATTTGAGAAGGACCTTCACATCGAACCCTCCTCATTGCCCGTCCCAGAAACCGCCCATAGAGAAGCCCAAATATACAAACATCATTGGAAAAGTGACAATAAGCTGGTGAGTGAGTTCTGTAGGTTAATAGAAAGCACGGGTATCCTGTGAGAGCCTGCTGCATTGTGGGAGAGCTGTCAGGGAAGTCTGATTTGAATACTCTGAAGGGAAAGCAAAGATGTTTTTGACATCCACCTACTTTCAAAATGACCGGCTAAATCCTCTATAACAAACCAGTTCATACCATTAAGCCCAGTGTCTAAGTTTCTTTTCCAGATGCTGACACATGAACTTCCCACGTCATCATAGAAAGAGTGTGCTGGAGCCAGTTCACAATTACCAAAATGGTCAGGCGTTGGTGTGACTTTAGAAATTAGCTACGTCTAGGAGCAGTGATCGCACGTTGGCATCTGCTCTTAATGCAGTATTCACAACATAAGCACGGGGAAGTGTGTCACTGATCCAGCACATGGACCCAGCGTGGACTACAGCCAACAGATGTCGCCAGCTGTGCACCTGTAATTCTGACATCCCCACCCCCCCCCAAAAAAAAACTAAAGAAACGTAAGACCTAAAAGATATGAGGAACTCCGATTCTGTTTTTATTCTTTTCAAAGTATCATTTAATGTTCCAAGCAAGTCGAGCTAAACCCCCTCAAACATAAAAAGCTAACACTAATATCCTCGAATTACGTTTGCTTCACAGAGGTGCTGAAGAATGACAGTTTTACGTGGTTGAGTCTGTCACTTGTCCTCTACAAGAATATTGTTTTCCACATAAAGAAAATCGTAGGATGTATTATCTGCATAACGACTTGATAGTTCTAATAAGAATGAAATAGAAAACATCTGGCAGGAAATATGGAAGACTTTCTGCTAACTAAATTGAATAATTATAGACTAGGCAACAGAGTCGAGATCTCAGGGTCAAAAGGTGAGTGTATAGCTCTTGCAATTCACCCGTGAGCTGATGCTTGGAGCACTAAGTCTGACGTGCAAGCAAATTTTGCTTTGTGAATTTTATCAACAGGATTTTTATGAAAAGGTGGCATTTAAAGCATTTATACTTTAACATGTTTCCAGCAAACGCCTGTATTTGCAACTCCTTGCCGTCTGTGCCAACATCTGAGCTTTGTACCCCACCATCAGCTCAACCTGGAGCTGTCAACAGTTGCTGCCCACAGAGCAGAAGCCGTACCTCCTTGTGTTGAGTGTTGGCCACCACTCTAAGTGCAGGGTTGCTGGAGACACTTGAGCTTCTGACACCTGTACTTACATCTCAATTCCCATGTCATGCATGAGTCTGTGAAATGAAGTAATATATGCTGAAGTTTTTATCAGGCGAATGTGGATGAGACACTTGTAATATGGTATTGTCTGACAATGCAAATATAATTTGTTTCACATGTTACAGTGTAAAACTAATTAGGGATTGACTTCTACTTAATGAAATGTGCTTATAACAGTTTAATGTTATCTAGTTAGCACAGATTGCAAGCAGCTAATTTCTTTTAAAACCTTCCCTTTTACAGTCAACTAGAGTACATAACCCTACTCAACAGTGGAGGGTCTAGAGCTACCGTGTGTGTGTGTGTGTGTGTGTGTGTGTGTGTGTGTGTGTGTGTGTGTGTGTGTGTGGTCTGTTTTGTTTTGGGGTTTGGGGTTTTATTTGGGTTTTTGTTGGGGTTTTGGGTTTTTTGTTGTCCTTGTTGTTGTTTTGGTTTTGGGGGGAGGTTAGTTTTTTGAGACAGGCTTTCTGGAATATCTCTGGCTGTTCTGGACTCACTTTGTAGATCAGGCTGGCCTTGAACTCACAGAGATCCACCTGCCTCTGCATCCCCCTGAATGCTGGGATTAAAGGCGTGCACCACCACCACCCAGTACCTGATCTGTTCTTAATGGTTTTCAAACTTTGACATACAACTTGAATGAGATTTGAGTTTAGAATGGCAAAATAGTCTACAATAATTGTTCCTCTGTGTACCTGGGAACCTGATGCTGACCACAGACTTGGCCTGCTTTGTCTGACACTTGGTAAGCAAATATTTATTCTATGTCAACATCTCTTTCTGAAGGGCAGTTGTGGAATACAAAGGTGAATCATATTTGACGTTCACATTCTTTCCACCCCGCCATGTCCCTCATGTCCCTCCTACTCCCTCTCAAATTCATGACCTCTCCTTTAATACTTACTGGGGGAGAAGGGTATGCACGCACACATGCATGTGCATGTGCACATGTATGCTACAGATATGTGTGTGTGTTGTGCCAATTAGTGTTGTTTGTATGTACATATGTTTAGAGCTGACAACTTGGGATTTGATAACCTATCAGGGCCTCGTCCCTGGAGAAGAAGGATTCTCCATTCATTGATCATAGTTCTCCATCTGCATAGAGCCCCTTGTGAGAGCTTTTCCTGTGCTCGTCGGCGTGTCAATGGTGCTGTCATTACACAGGACTTGTTTAGGTGACCTTCTCACGGTGAGGCTTCCCTGACATATCTCCAATACACTGTCCTGCAACAGACTTGCTGCTCTTCTGCTCCTTAGGGTACTTCTGCTTCTCTTCTGCCGTTGTCCTTGAGCCTTCGGTGCAGAACTTCACTGCAGATGTACCACCTGGGATTGGCCACTCCATAGTCATTGTCCACTGCATTTTTGAGCAGTTGTAAATATCTGTAACATTTTCCACCTGCTAGAGAAAGAACATTCCATGATGAGGGGTGAAAGCTGCCTGGATATGTGGGCATAAAGACAAAATTTTAGATGGAGTTAGAAATTATCCAGGCTTAGGAAAGTAGCACTAGTAGGTTCTTCTCTAGGGTCCAGAGCCTCACCAGCTACAGGGATTTGGCTAGCTTTACAGTACTAGGCGTAACCCCCCTTCTACTGAGTGGATATTAAGTCCAACTAAATAGCTGTTGGTCGCTCCCAGCATATGTGCCACTGTTGCACCATCGGAGACACTTGGATATTTCCCCACCAGCATGTCTTGCTGCATAACATCATGCTCCTGAAATTATGAGAGTGGACTAAACCTCTGAAACAATAAGCAAGTCCCAATTAAATGCTTCCTTTTATTGACATTGCTGTGATCATGGTGTCTCTTCACAGCAGCTGGACACAGACTAAGATAGATAGATGTTGGTACCAGGGAACAGGGCATTCTTATGACAGGCCTGCCCATGCTACTTGTTGCCAGACTATGGACTTTGGTACTTTGGAAGGCAGTTGAACACGTTATGTGGAGCATAGCAGGCCATGCTAGTAGGTTCATGGAAGGAGTGCTGAGGGAAGCTTAAACTGTGGGGGCCCAACTCAAGAGTTTCCTAGGGCAAGAATATCAGGAAGTGGCCTAGAGACCTTTTTTGAAAAACTTTGACAATGATTGATGATTGTGGCTACTTCCTGGCCTTGTCCTAAAAATCTTCCTGAGGCTAAACTTAAGTGTTTTGGATTAATGGTGTTGGCAGAGATTTTAAGACAGACTAGTATTGATTCTGGTCCTGCGGTTGCTAGTGTTCCCCTTTATGCAGATCTACTCTAATGAAGAGGAACAAACTGAGCAAGGAAAGACACAAAATGTGGTTTGAGGAAAAAGGGAACTCCAGGAAACATAATGGAGATAAGTCATGTGCTCAAGGAGATAAAAAAAAGTTTAAAGAAAAGCCTGGTGCTAAGTGGCATAAAGGGGATGGTGACCTCGCAACAAGAGCCCACCTAGCTGAGTTTCCAAATTGTTAAAAAGGAATTAAAGAAAAGTGAAAAGGAATTTTTTAAAGGGTAAGCAGTGAAGGAAAACATCCAAAACAAAAAGCCGATGCACACGAGGTTAAACAAGGTGGCCATGTTCCAGCCCCAGCAAGCAATCAAGGATACAAGAAAGGGATTGTGGGCTCTCCCTCTGTGACTAAGGAAAGCTCCCGAGGCCGGGGGTGTGTGTGTCAGGGTCTCTGCATGAAGCTCCAAAGAGGCCACAGTGTGAAGCTGTGAAGGTAGAGCCTAGATTGTGTTAGAGGCTTCAAGATATTGGAGACACCAGAGTCATGAGACACCTGCCAAAGAAAGCTGAAGACTGGGGATAGAAACAGCCCGAGAGAGAGAGAGAGAGAGAGAGAGAGAAGTCTGCTGCAGTCAACAAAGCTGAAAGGAGTTGGAGATCTGAAGAGCGCTGTGACATCTGACATGGAGATGCAGAGTTTGGAGTTTTCCCAGCTGGTTTTGGTTGTCCTTGAGTCCTGTATTTCCTTACTATGATCCCTTTCTACCCTTTGGAATGGCAATGTGTGTTCTGTGCCTTTTTATGTTGGAAGTATGTGATCTGGTCTTTGTTTGTTTGTTTACAGGGTTAGAGTCAAGATGTTTAGTCTCAGAAGAGACTTCCAACTTTGGCCTTTTAAAGAGTGTTGAGACTGTGATAGACTATGGGGACTTTTGCATCATGTTATGGCTATAAGGCTGTGGAGGTGTGGCCTTATTGGAGGAGGTGTGTCACTAGAGGTGGGCTTTGAGGTTTCAGAAAGTACAAGCCAGGCCCAATGGCTCTTTCTTCCTGATGCCCATGGCTCCTGAAGTGGAACTCTTGGTTATCTCTCCAGCAGCAGCGTGTCTGCATACATGTTGACATGCCCCCCATGATGACAATGAAATAAATCTCTAAACTATAAGCAAGCCTCAATTAAATGCTTCCTTTTGAAAGAGTTGCCTTGATCACAATGGCCTTTTAAAGCAACAGAACACCGGCAAAGAAAAAGATGTTTGACGCTGCTGGCAATTGCTGTAGTTAGACCTTACAGATGAGGAGAAATGGTCTTTGCTTTCTTCCCTTGGAAGCTTGCTTAGCAAGTTCAGATACTTTGAGAGATAGTCCTCAGGTCAGTGCCCACCCAACTCCGCCAAGTCCTGTGTCTGAAGTGTGTGATGTCTTCCACAAAAGCATATTTATTACCTTCAAGTTCTAGGAGACAAGCAAGGACAACATCAACAGCCTATATTGTATTGAGTGTCTCTTGGACTCCTGTGACCAAGAACTTGAAGAAAGATTTCTTATGCCTGGCACTGAGGTTTTTGATAGATAGTCTAAAGCTCTTTGGGGGAATCATTATCATCTCAAGTTGCACTTTGTGTGTATGTATGTGTGTGTGTAAATGTATATATCTAACATAAATATATATTGATATGATATGATATGATATATTTCCCTATGGCTTTCTCAAATACCTTTAGTGTTGTCTATTCCTTCTCCTTTCATCTTGCTATGAATCACCTTCCTTCCCTCCCGCTAAGGCAAAGTCTCATCCCCTCCCTATTTTTCCCACTTTCCCTTCCATAGCAGGTCTCCTTCTGAGGAGCACCACACACGCCATGCTTCTATTCAACTTTCCTGGTTTCTGTAGTTACTCTAGATCACATAGTCACATCTAAAGATGTTGCTCTAGGTCCCCAAAATATCTGAGAACGTGGGCAACACTTGTCTTTTTGCGTCTGGGTTACCTTGCTCAGTAAAATAATTTCAAGTTTCATTCATTTACCTGAAGTTTTCACCATTTTATTTTCCAGTGCAGCTGAATATTATTCCATTGTATGCCCAAACCACATTTTCATTATCCATGTGTCAGGCGAAGGGCATTTAGGTTTGCTTTGTTTTTGTTTTTCTACTTCCTAGCAATTATGAGTAAAACAGGAATGCATATGACTGAGCAAGTGTCTGTGGAGTGTGAGTTCAGTTCTTTGGGCATAAACCAAGAAATGGTTTCACTGGATCACATGGTAGATCTATTACTAGCTTTTTGATAAAACTCCATACCAATCTCTATAGTGGCAGCATGAGAGCATTTATAGACAATAGTAAAAACAGCTAAATGTCTTGTTATCGTGACCAGATGCTAGCAATTTTAAACATCCTATGATAAAATACTTTTCTCCTCTAGGAGGGGGCAACCAGGGTGCTTTCTGCCCAGTCCCTTGTCAAACCCCTGGCCCAGGGGAATCCCTTTTATAAATTGCTTTCTCAGGCTCCCTTTCCTTCCCTGTGGAGGAATGATAAGTAGCGGTACTTAAGGCAGAATGAGAATCATCCATGGTCCACCATCGTCCTAGTTTTCCAACACCTAGCTGACTGCCTCACAATACAAGAGATGAAGCGATACAGTTTCCGTAACCTGGAAACTTTTTTTCCCCCAGAAATTCTCTGGCATATTTCAAACTGAGCTCCTAAACTATGCACCATGTACTCCAGGGAGTAAGTTTATTGTTCATCTCAATTAACAGGATGCAGTTTGCCTAAAAAGTGTTTCAGAACTGGGAATGTTGCCTTTTCTGTATACAATTCCTTGGTTCAGCTTTCAGCTCTATGCTGTGGATGTGTATGTTTGTGTGTGTGTGTGAGAGAGAGAGAGAGAGAGAGACAGAGACAGAGAGACAGAGAGACAGAGACAGACAGAGAGAATAATCCCTATCATTTATATGCTGCTTACATTAATAAATATAACTATTCAGTTACCCCTACTACAAGGCTTTGCATTCTCACCTCAAAAGAGCTCAAAGTGGGACATTAAAACATTATGACCACCATACCATCATTTTTTTTAAATCCAAATATATGAAGGTGAGGTGATTTTGCAAGAGTTTTGAGAGAGAAAAGCACACACAGAGCTAAAAGGAACTTTTAAAATCAGATATTATGGACTAGAGATGCATTTGTTTCCCACCCCCAGTTTTGCTGTTTATAAAACTGTCATTTCAGGGCATGATACAATGCGAGAGTCACATTATTCTAAAATATAAAACATCCTGTTCCCTGATAAATCAACTTTTTAGGGAAAGAAAAATACTATTTTTAATAGATAAGTCATTTATTATTTAAAGTTGGATATGTGACATATCATTCATGCATCTGTACCATTCAAGACACCATTACATATATTTTTTTAAAGTACAAAAAATAATATAAGGTGTAAACCACTGTACTTCAAGAAAGTGTGTAAAATCAAGGCAAGCTCTTTAATAATGTTCAGAGACAACCTCTTGCAGGTGGCAATTGTAAAACATTTGGAGCGTGCACTGGGGTAGAGCATCATGTCCCAAGGCCAGCTCAGGAGAAGTGGCTGTCCCTCAGAGAGGTGAAAGCATTCTTGCATGGTCTTTATCAGCTTTTGTTAAGTCATACTTTAAATAAGGGGGAAGAACCCAACAATTTCTTCTTGCCTATCCCTGGAAACTGACACCACGGGAGAGATGTCCCATTTAGACAACTCCTAAGCAAGGAGGTTGATGATGGCCAATGGCATAGGGAGGTCAGAACACGTAGTTCACCCTCTGTCAGTGCAGCAAGAGAGACTTAACCTTAAGTGACAGAAAAGAGCCTGCTCCTCGATGCCAGGCCACATGCTGCTTATGCATGGAGAACAGGTGGCTGTCACCAATGTGCCTTCTGATCTTGACTCAATGTTGACTGAAGTTATGAAGCCTGGGACTGAATGGCCCACCTCAAGTGTGTGTTTTTTCAGCATCCTGCTTAGAAAAATAGAAACTGAGAGCCCCTCAATAAGGCACAATTGTCAACTATTGAGGAAGAAGATGTTTATAGTGCGTAGTGAAATGTAGGGTGAAATTAAACATGTTTTTTTTCATAACACTGCTAAAAAAAACCAGCAAAGATCACTTTTACAATTCCAAATGCTCAAATAGAATCTTTCAATGTCACACAGAATATCTGAATAGCTTGGATCTGTCCTGCTAAAGATGAAATGTATTTGGCATTTAGGAAAACATCAGAATATACTAAGAAGATAGGACTGTGGTGGTCCCAACTTCATCTGAAGATCTAGATCTACTCCAGAATTTGATGATTTGCCCCTTTTATTGGAAGACTCAGCGATATGTAACGAGGCATCTTTTACAAATACACCAAAATACCAAGACGGAATATAAATACTTTAAGAGTGAAAGCAGCTGAAGAGTAGAAAGTCAATCCGATTCCTTTTAAAAATGTGAATAGGTGTTCTGCTTGCATATGTGTTCTGGGTCCCCTAGGACTGAAGTTGCAGACAGTTGTGAGCTGCCATATGGGTTCTTGGAATCAAACATAGGTCCTCCAGAAGAGCATCCAGTGCTTTTGACCTCTGAGCTCGCTCTCTCTCTCTCTCTCTCTCTCTCTCTCTCTCTCTCTCTCTCTCTCTCTCTCTCTCTCTCCTCACCTAATCCAGTTCTTGCTGTCCCCTAAGTTAAAATACCCAGTCTCCCAGATTTCAGATACAATGTGACAGAATGTTGAAATAACCTGTGTGAAATCTTGTGTCTCTCTTCAGTCTTCTTGTTGTTCTAAATAGCTATGCTAGTTAGACAGTTACCAAGCGCTTGCTTTCATTTCTAAGGAACTACAACTGTGCATTAGGATTTTCAATTTCCATTCTGCAATACATCAAGACAATTAACCAAGTGGGAGTGAAATATGAGCAGCAGCTGGTGGCTTATTCATCACAGAGTCAGGTATCCAAGGTATCATAATTTTAGGGAACTGCATGAAATAGTACTGTCCATCAAAGCCATGAAACAACAGTCATTAACTTTTGCATATGTGTTGCACTTTCCTTACACAAAAGATGTTTATGAACCCTACTGCTGAATTCACACACATAAGAAACTGTTGGTGCAAATTCTTAAAAAGAAAAGAAAACACCTACTTCATTATACTGCAAGTATAGAATTAAAGAAAATGATAAAATATTATATGGAGGTTTAAAATAAAGCAGGTGACCTTGTCCTCTGCCTTCAGGTCATAGTGGGGCCACATCGGACAACAGAAAACAAGACGTTGCGTGAAGAAGACCAGAATCAAGGACCCTCAGTCTTCAGTCATTTTCTCTTCCTCTCCATCATAATTTATTAGAATGATTTAAGAGTTTTGTACGGATGCCAGCATTGTTTTTCAAAAGCTGGTAGATAATGGAAGATTTTGTAGCTAATTAAATTGGAACCTTCTCTTCTCGTGTTTTAATCAATAATGCTATTTTTATTGCAACTTAAACAATGGCAGTGGTTCCCGTTCTCGTTTTTATGTTGAAAGCTGATGTTTCATAATCATGCAGCTAAATTCTCACAGTGACAATAATTGTTGTGCATCTGTGCACTCATGTGCCCAGCATTTTTGTTGCACGTGCCTTCATTTCTGTAATGCAAGGATAGGCATTTGTTTCAGCTACAATCACAATCTGCTCTTAATGTAAACACCAGGATTCCATCAGCCTCCCAAATCCACAGGCAACCGCACTTCTGAACGCGTCGGCATTTTTATCTCTAGTCCTCCAGGGAATTCATTTTCACATTGGCAACTTGGTCTGTATTTTTAGAATTAAATGTACACTTCTTTTGCACTGGAGAGAGCAGGAGCCTGCTCACTCATCATTAGGTAGACTGTCTCGTCACACTAAGAAAAGAAAAGGGCTGCCGTCCGACTCAACTTTTTAATAAAATTTTAAACCAAAGAATAATTATTTTGTTTCTGTCCATGGTGCTGTATATCAGCCTCCCTCCCTCCTTCCCTCCCTCCCTCCCTCCCTCTCTCTCTCTCTCTCTCTCTCTCTCTCTCTCTCTCTCTCTCTCTCTCTCTCTCTCTCTCTCTCTCTCTCTGTGTGTGTGTGTGTGTGTGTGTATGTTAGAAGATGGGACAGTATAGAAGGAATTATTTAGGACCTGCCGACAAGTGGCCAGCCTAGTTCTCTCGCTCTTGGTTCTATTGTGATGTAAGTGTCTGTGGTCAACAGTAAGATGTTAACTTCTGCCATAGGGTGAGTGACCAGTGAGCAGGACAAATAAGAGCACGGAGGACAGTGGGCGCCACTTGCTTCCTTTCTTCTTTTTAGTTCTGCTTTGAACATTTGAGACTAAAGCAACATTTGAACATTTGAGCAAGCCACGTCACTCACACTAGCACTAGCTTGTAGAAATTAATAAGCATGATTATATAAATGTATGGTATAGGAAAAGAGGCATGTCAATTACTTTAAATGTATTACTTCATGTAAAACTCCTAAGGCAGATTCTGCTTTCAGCAACATATACTTGAAGCTCATAGAGTGAATTAGTTTGACCAAAATAATAAAGACAACGAAATACAATATAGGTCTTTGAGATCAGCACTTTAAGTAATACAATAAGATGGGTTCATTTCTAACCATTTATAATCTTTTCTACAAAAAAAAAAATGCTGGAGTGTGAATCCCACCTTTAGAATGGCAGTGGTCAAAAAAGCAAAAACTAACAAATGAGCCACAGAAAGGGGAACTCATTCTTTTTGCAAAGTAAGTTTTATTGGAGCCGAGCCACACGTATTAACATTCCTATTTTAAATAATGCATTTATTTATTCTTAGAAATTATCATCCATTTATGTAGCGTATTTTGCCCTATTTACCCATCTCCTTCCAGCTCCCTCCTGGGCCTTCAATAAAACTTCTTCCCAACTTCACATCTTTTTGATGATGATGATGATGATGATGTTGAAACAAGGTCTCACTATTATCCCTGAGTGAGCTCAGTATGTGGACTTGGCTGGCCTCAAACTCACAGAGATCCACTTTCCTCTGCCTCCTGAGAGCTGAAAGCCATGCCCTTCTTCTTCTTCTTCTTCTTCTTCTTCTTCTTCTTCTTCTTCTTCTTCTTCTTCTTCTTCTTCTTCTTCTTTTTCTTCTTCTTCTTCTTCTTCTTCTTCTTCTTCTTCTTCTTCTTCTTCTTCTTCTTCTTCTTCTTTTTCTTCAAATTAATGACCCACTGAATCCAATTAGTGCTTCCCGTATGTGTGTGACTGTCACACCATGCACTGGAGCATTAGCATCTACTGACAGCTGCACTAGCTAAGAACATGACTCTAACAGCTGCCAACAATGTAGGCTTTGAACTTCTACAAACATACTTTATTTGGGATTCTTTAATGCCCAAACCTCCCTTCCAACCCACCTACCTTAGATAGGAGAGAAAAGAGGTTAATGGGGACAGAAGTAAACCTATTAGACTCAGTTCCTTGAAGCAATTCCACTCTTTGTCGTCAGGATTCCAACAGACCCGTTAAACAACAAAGCAGCAATTCAGCAAAGGTGGCTGCAACCTCAGCAGCTGGAATCCAGGGCAGCAGCCAGAACCCAGAACCCTGAAGTGCTCTCTGGAGTGGGTCTCTCTAGAAGTGTCTCGAAGCGGAGGAATCAACAGCCTCTCAGAGTTCATACCAGGATGTTTATCAGTTGGCAAAGACCATGCCCCCAGAAGAGGCAGTTCCTCTTCCATTGGACACCACTGGTCTGTTTCTAGCAGGCAAACACTGCACACCCTCACACAAGTCTGTTTCACACCCCACACTTGGGATTAAAACAAAAACATGTTTGCGTCCACTATACAATTAACAATAGCCTCTCAGTTGTGGGAGACCTTGCTAATGCCTGCCTGGTCCATGCTGGAATGTCGGCTGGCTGGGTCATGTACAGATCTTGTACAGTTAATCATAGCTGTTCATATGTGCAATGGCCATGGGATACCCAGAAGACAACATTGTATGGCTCTTCTTTCCATCCCCCAGATTTTAAATTATTTCTACCCCCTCTTCTGCAGTTTTCCCTGAGACTTGGGGGGGGAGGCTGATACATATAATTCAACTGTAGATGAACACTCTGAGTCATTTATTCTCAGCACTTGGTCTACTTGTGAATCTCTACAGTAACCACTACCACTGGGTGCGGTGGTGCACCCCTTTAGTCTCAGCACTCAGGGAAGCAGAGGCCGGTGGATCTCTGTGGGTTTGAGGCCAGCCTGGCTGGTGTACAAAGAGAGTCAAGCACAGCCAAGGCTACACAGAGAAACCCTGTTTCAAAAAACGTCTTCTCTAGAATGTATAATTTTTTATGCATAGGAACACACACACACACACACACACACACACACACACACACACACACACACACATACTATATTTAAAGTACCAGGCATGAAATGCCTCCTGTTCAATTGGCTTTAAATCCAATCAGAAAGCAGGAGATTACTCTCATAACTGTCATGCCACTATTGTACCAAAGGGCATATCATGTCTGGCAGATCAGTATCACATCATATAGGATTCAACACTGTATAAGACCACTGATGTGTCTTCTCCCCCCCCCCCCAACAGCGACCTATATAGTCCCTGGCAGTGCTATGAGAGCTAGCTAGAAGGCAGAGGGTTTCCCCAGCAGGTTGACAGTGACCTGTCCACATCTAGCAATCAAAGTGTCTGGTGTCTTTCATAATAGGAAATTACCATCTAGTTTTGGCTGTAACCAAAGACAATGCCAATACCCTATGTTGTTCTGAATGCCCCTGGGGCATCTCTGACTCATAATTCATAAGGAGGCATCCTATGCATAACACAGAGATTTCCATCTAATAACCCAAGTCTTCTATGAGCATGCACTGTTCACCCATACAGGATATCTCTCCTCCTCCTCCTCCTCTATTTTTATTATAAGTTTGGATAGCTTATAAAATGGTTTCCATGGGCTTCTTCAGATATGCTTAATTTCATTTAACTTACCCCTCCTTGATCCTATCTCCTTGCTCCTATTCCAGATTAAACTTTTAGTGGCCAGGAACTATTGTGCAGGGTTGGAAGGGATATAAATTAGTGCCAAAGTGTATATGCATTTTAAAAATTCTTCAAACACCTAGAAATGGGACTATCATGAAATCACACTAAACCACTACTTGGTATCCCCAAGATGATACAGTCAGTACATTAAAAAGACAGAGGCACCTTGTTTATGGTAGCACTGGTCATATAGCCAACATACAAAATCAGTTACAGGGTCCATGAAGGGGTGACTACATCAAGGAAATTTTGTGCTTATGCACTAAAGATTATTCTCTAGCCATAAATAATAGAATGTTATGTTAGAGAACATTATGTTACACAGAATAAGCTAGGCACAAAAATAAACGGCTCATTTTCTCACTCCCCTGTGGAAACCAAAAAGGCTGGTGTCATGCAGGGTTGGGGTTATGGCTCAGTTGGCAAAGTCCTTTCTGTACAACCCGCAGGACCTGAGTTCCATCAACAGAACCCATATTTTTAAAAAAACAGGCATGGTTAAACATGTTTAAGATCCTAGCATTGAGGGAGGTGGGGGCAGAGACAGGCAGATCCCTGGAGCTCTCTAGCCTAATCCACCAGCTTATGTCTCAAAACTAAGGCAACTCCTACAGAATGATACCTGAGGTTGACCTATTAGCTCTACATGCACGCTCACATATGTACACACACACACACACACACACACACACACACACACACACACACACACGTGCGCACATACCATACAAAGTGAAGAATAGAATAGTGGCCTTTCTATAATCTAAGAAAGAGAAGAGTAAGGCAATGCAGACTGGTTGCATAACTTGTATCAAAATATAATTACATAGCAAGAAAAGTCCTTATATTCTACAGCACTAAATAATTTGAGTACAGTTTACAGCAAGTTAGTACTCATTTTGGAACCAACTATAAGAGAGGAGCTCAAAGTTGCTAAGAAAGAAATGATAAAGGAGGGAAAAAATGTAACTTCCTGATTCAATTAATAGCACCTTGCATATGTTTAGAGTTATCATATTCTACCTCTTAAATAGTCACAATTATTATGTCAATTAAATATTTTAATGAAAATACAACTTAAAATACTAATGCAATTTAAAAATGAAAAACTTTATGAGTCCCTTGAGTAAAGAAAGCTATATTTTTCTACAACTATTTTATTTTTAGATTCTTTAAAGTTGATTTATTTCACGTCTAGGGGTGTTTTTGGCTGCATGTCTTTCTGTGTAGCACGTGCAAATCTGATGCCTACAGAAGCCAGAGAAAGATGTTAAAGTTCCTGGGACTAGAGCCACGGATGCATGTGGGTGCCGGGAACTGAACCTGGGTCCTCTGGAAGAGTAGGCAGTGCTCTTAATAGCTGAGATATTGCTCCACCCGCAACACCTATCAACAATACTACACTGTTTAGAACAGCAGTTCTCAACCTTTTTGTTTGTTTGTTTGCATAACATCTTCATGGGGTCACCATCAGAAAACACGTATATTTTACCTTATGATTAACAACAGTCCCAAAATGAGTTATGAAGTAGCTATGAAAGTGATTTTGTGGCTGGGAGTCAACACAACATGAGGAACTGTGTTAAAGGGCCTCCGCACTGGGAAGGTTGAGAGCCAGTAGTTTAGAAGATACACGCGTGACCTGGATGAGGGTGTGCACACTCTTAATCTTAGCACTGAGAGGCAGAAACAGGTGAGTATCTCTGAGATTGAAGCAAAACTACATAATGAGATCTTGTCTCCAAAAGGAAGAAAAGGAAGAGAGGGAGAGAGAGAGGGAGGGCGGGCAGGAGGGATGAAAAGAGGGAGAGAGGGAGGGAGGGTTGGAGGGAGGAAGAGAGGGAGCGGTGGAGGGAGGAAGAGAGGGAGGGATGAGAGGAGGGAGGGAGGGATGGAAGGAGAGAGGGAGGGAGGGAGGGAGGGGTGGAAGGAGGAAGAGAGGGAGGGACGAGAGGAGGGAGGGAGGGACAGGCGGAGGGAGAGAGGGAGGGATGGAAGGAGAGAGTGAGGGAGGAAAGAGGGAAGGAAGGACGGGAGGAGGGAGGGAGGGAGGAGAAGAGGGAGGGAGGGAGGGGTGGAGGGAAGGAAGGAGGGAGGGATGTGAGGAGGGAGGGAGGGAGGATGGGCATATGAAGTAGATGTAGGTCCTTCTCCCTAAGGAATTTAGGATCTAGGGCTGAGGATTATATAAAGGAAAGCAGTCGCATTATAAAAGAAGTACAGATGGATTTTCTGTGATAAAGAACCAACTTCCAGCTGGGAAGAACAGAGAATAGCTCCGAGCACAGGCCTCATCCTACCTGATATAGAAATGTGAAGATGAAGATATATGCCAGCAAGCAAACACGGACACCCACGTCCAGCCATACCCTCCCAAACCACCATCATCGTTCACGGGCGGGCGGGAAGGATGTGTCTGTAACAGGTTTTTATTATTTCTCTGACCTTGTCTCCCATAAACTAAAGGGAATGGGTTGCAGGGGCATCACTCTGTGGCTCGTGTTCAGACTATGCTTGGAATAAGAGACACCTAGGACAGGGAGAGTGCCCTGTTGCTCTGTTGAGCTACTGCTGGCAGAGGGAAGGTGTGTGAGCATTGAAGGGCTGAGGGAAGGTGAAACCTGCTCAAAGCCTAGGACCGGGCTGTGGGAAGGACCTTTTCCCAATCTTGAGAATGAATGTTCCTTGTCGGGACGTGCGCCCTCCTTGTCCTCCCCCACACTGTTGGTATTTATTCAGCAGAACACATTGTAGGCTGGTCTTTGGGTTCAGGGTCCTTCTTGGTGCTGGTTGCTGGGCTGCCTGGACTCAGATGGCCTCTGCCTGGGATGCTACAATTCAAGAAACGGTTAAATACCAAGTGAAATTCTGGCATGTAAAAGATGCCCGAGGAACATCTGCAAATGAGTGAGTGTGTGCTTGAAACGAGCCCAGGTGTGGTTTTAAATGCCTTCGACCTCCTTTCTCTAGTGGTAAAACGCCAGTGGGCTTGTCAGTCACTGGTGACCCCTCTGCTATCAGCTCTGGTACACTCTGTTGGCAAAAAGTTAGTGTATAATTTCCGAAAGAAGCTGTTCTATAAAAACAGACTTTGAACCCATATACAATTAAGCATCCGCTAATAAAGCCATGCCAATTATATTCTCAGGCAACTACAAATGGAATAACACTAAGCGAAACTGTCAGCTAAGAATTATTACATATGCTCCACAATTCTCATCACGGTTATATGTGGAAAGATTCAAAATGAAGCAAGTAGCTGCTTAAGCACAACGGATAAAGGTGTAATTCTTCGTGAAGCCAATTTAACAATAAATTCTTTTTCTAATGGAAATACCATTGTGTTTTTATCTCATTTATATTAGACATCCAAACTGTGCAGAGCATATAAAAATCCCCATGTGATCTCATCTCCCCAGGGGTGTGGGGGGGCCGCTTCAAGAGGATTGCTAGACTACGTCCAGATTTTTAATGCATATACTGCTAGTGCATAATAAAACATAGTTATCCATAAATGGAGCCATATTCTTTATCCTGTTCTATAATCATAGTTTTGCTTTTAGTGTGGTTAGGTGGCTACAGAAGAATAAACAACGTTTCCTTAGAAAAAATCCTCATACAGAAGTAATAAACTCAGAGACGATATTAAAAGGCAAAACACAGATGCAATAGAGAATTTTCTTAATTGGTGTCAGAATTCCATCCGGGTGGTCATCTGTACAGCAGCCTGGCCACAAGGCCTTGTCCTCCAAGCTTGGGAGAGAGGTCAGTGAAGGAACTCTGACTGGGTGGGGGGAGGGGATCGTACCTTCAGCCCCATCTGTCATTTTGTGCCTAGCCTGTTAAGACAAGGCCCAGTGGATTTCTCTATAATGAGAAAGGAGGGAAGCCGCCTCTTTGTAAATTAATCAGATGTGGCACCCACAGAGTCCACAAGTGAGCAGCACAAAGGTGACAGGTGGAAACTGCCAGAGCCATGTGCAGACCTCACAGGCCTGGCATAGCCGCTCTGAGTTTACACCCTGCTTTCCCAGGACAACTGTCATCATTACTCTCCAGGTCTCTAGCCTGTGTGCCTTCCCTCCAGGGGGAAGCATCTCAGAGAAAGGAGGTTATTTTTTTCATTATCCTTGTGTCATTCTAGCTAACAGGACTGTGGTTTTTCTCAAGTCACATGGCAGTGCTGATCAATCTTAGAGCTAGGCAAGCTGGGGAGGAAAAAAAAAAAAACCAACGACAAAAAGCAAAACAAAACATAACAAAAACTTCTCACTCTGCTCTCCAGTTATTGAGTAATGACGTAATGTGAAATGGAGTAGGATGGGTGGCGATGTTCCCTGAGAGAGCAGAGCCTGAGGAATAGATGAAAGACACGGGCCTTGAGGCACACACCTCACAAAAGGCTCTCCAAAGCACCAGATACACTTTTGGGCATAGGTCTGTGGGTTTGGAAGCTTGAGTGCACTGCTCACCGTAGGTGTGTCATGAGGTGAGGCTCCAGGGCGCATGACACGTGTGATGTGGTGTGCTAAGATGGATTACTAACAGATGCCAAACACCCTCACAGATGCCGTTGTAATCTGGAAGATTCAGTCCCATTCCTTTCACAGTTCCACCAGATATTTTTTTTTTCTTGACTCTAGTGAAGTTTTGCTGTTAAGTCAGTGGTTCTCAACTTGTGGATCATGACCCCCTTTTGGAGGGGGGTCATATATTAGCTATCTTGTATGCCAAATATTTACTTTATATTTCATACAGTAGCAAAGTTATAATCATCAAGTGGCAACAAAATAATTTAGGCTTGGGGTCACCATATCATGAAGAACTGTATTAAAGGATTGAACCATCGGGACGGTGGAGAACCGTGTCCTTAAACACTCACATATCCGTGACCCTTTTCAGACAAACTTTACTTCCCTGTGGAGGCAGTTAAAAAGGTAGGAGTTCAAGTCCTTCTCAGATGGTCTTTGCCCAGTGACAGACTGTTGAAGCGTTATGAAAGCCTGGTGACTCTGCCTCAAGAGGGAGCAATTTAATGTTTATTTTCTACTCCCAAGTATCCCGTAGAATCAGACTGAAGTTAGTACCTCACCAGAATGCCATGACTTCTCTCTTCCCTGTCCTCATCTGTGGGGCAGGCACATGAACCACGTGACAGAGGGAACTGGCCTGAAGCCAGAGTGAGGTCAAGACATGTCCAAACTCCCAACTCCTCAATCTTGAGACAAGCAGGGGTAAGGATCACTCCCTCCCTGTTCTGTGCCTGCACAGCCAGGGGCAACTACTCTCACGACAAGCCACCTCCGCCATTTTCAAGGTAGTCTAGGCTTCATTCCTTCAAGTCAGCACCTGTACGCATAGACGCCTGGATGCCCCAATGGGAAGACTCAAACCCTGGGCTCCTGAATGACGCTCATATTCAGTGTTCTCTTGGGCAAACTTGAGTAACACACACACACACACACACACACACACACACACACACACACACACGCTGGTATCGGCTTTTTATTCTAAGAAACGTTCCCCAGGACAACTTCATAGAGAATACCAGAGGTGTGAGCAACAGTCCCTGCCAGTGAACCTCTGTGAAACACACATGATCACAGCCTGGGAGGGAGCAAGATGGTCCCTCACAAGCTAGAGGCAATAGTTAAAGTCACAGCACGAATATGAAACAGATAAATGAATATAGGACGTGGAAGAGGAAAGGGCAGAAGAAGGTTTGGAAAGAAAGGTTAAGGGAGCCATTCACTTGGCCCTTCACTTGGGTCGGCCATGTTACCCTGGAAGAAGTTTTCAGCAAGAATGAAAGCCGTTAGTTTCTCATTCCATCTCTATAAATCAATACTTGTTTGTCCTTAGACAAGTTGCTCAAATTCTCTGAGCTTTGGATTTCTTGTCTGTAAGTCACAGGTCACAGTATTTAATTCAGAGTATTGGGCAGAAAGGTCAATGGGTATGAAAACACCTTAAAATCGTAAGGCCCAATGAAATGTCGTCTCTACAGAACATTTTCTAGGTCTCGAGGTACAGGATAAAGTTACACTTAGCTAAGCTGTGAAGATTAATGTGGGGAGCACCCTTCTAGGATGGAGAGCGTGTAAGTGGACAGTTGGAACAGTGGACAATTAGACCCGGGACAGTGGAGCAGCCACAGGAGAGCATGCGGATACAGAAGAATCTCAGTATAAATATCACAGTCTGATGGGCCTTTGCCCACTGAGGAGACACTTAAGGCTTCGCAGCAGAGTCCCAGGGTGGGATCAGTGTCACAGGAAGGCCTTTATGGTGGCGGTGTGTAGAATATACTACGTGGTGTGCAGCAGGGACACAGCCGGGATAAAGAGCTGACACTTTAACTGTAATGGGGTGAGGGGGGAGGGGGAGGTGAAGAGCTAGGTTGAAGAGGAGCAGTTTTCTGGAGTTCTCGATCATTGCCATGGGCATCTACTCCTTTCCCACCTTCCTCTTCACAAAGTAACCAGAAATTAAACTTTCAAGGCTTAGGAGATCCACCCTCGGTTCTTCACTATTTGTGCTCAGTAAGGGATTTGCAGAAAACTAAAGGTAACACCCACCCATCTAACATGTTCATCTGTAGGTTCCCTCTGGGTAGCGTTTGGCCTTGCACTTTGATGAAGCCACATGTGTGGTCTCTGAACCCCGTGATTTCCTCCCCTCAGTTATCTCGGTGTCACTGGTGCTGCTCTGCCCTGCTGGTGCTGATTATGCCATGCTGGGCCAGAGGCTCTACATGAGCCAAGCCACTCACTGCTGGGACCTGACACAAAGATCCGCAAGCACCGCTAAACTACAGGCAGAGAGCGCAGGTCGCACGCTGCTAACTCTGATCAATTACTGCGCAGAATTCCAAGGCTGCATGAGGGCTGGGAGGAAATGCTATAACCAATTACTCGTATTTCCTAAAGGTGCAAGAATGATAACATGTCAGGGATTTACCTTTACCATCTATTCCAGATTCTCCCCCACCCCCGCTTTTTTTGTGTGTGTGTATGGGGGGGGGGGTGTGCGCTGTTTTAGAGATGAGACTTTGGAAGTCTGGGGAACAGCCTTTCTCAGATTTGCACAGAAACTTCAGGGACAGTGGGCCTTCCAGGCAGATGTTCAGTGAAAGGTCACTAGACAAAGTGCAGGGTTTGAAGCATATTTTATACCTCTCCCCGTCCCTTTCCCCCCCTCCCATTTCTTCCCCCTCCCTTTCCTCCCCCCTCCCTTTTTCCTACCATCTGTGTGTGTGTGTGTGTGTGTGTGTGTGTGTGTGCGCGCGTGCGCGTGCACATGCGTGCATAAGTCTTCAAGAACTCAAGCAATAGAATACCTTTTGTGCACAATTTATGTGGGCTTTCCAGCTATTTGTCTTCCTTTTTTGACTTTAAAAAGTATAGGATTTACCCAGGCAGCTGTATCTCAGGACAGCGACCAACTGCCTTTCGTAACAGTCGCTGCTTCCCACTTGTTAAAGGGTCAGCTATAAAATAATGCTTCCTCTGCAGAAAACTTGTTCTCCAGACAGATTAGATAACTCAGGAGATGTGCCGTGGATGTGGGGCCTTTCACCCTAGGTCAGTCTTTCATCGCTCACACAGATTAGGCCTGACAGCTACTCAGGAGCCTCCTTTAGCGGGAATGGCCAGCTGCTTACCTAAAGACAACTGGCATGAAGAAATAAAACTATCTGGCACTCCCGAGAGAGGCGTGTTGTTCATTCTGTGGCAGTTGTCTATCATTTCTCGAAGGGAGCTTTGCACCAGTCTGGGTGGAGTTTGCTCCACATGGCCAGAAGATATTGACCACTAAATGGATGCTCATTTCTGCTACCAAAGCTCTACCCATAACCGCAGGAATGAGCAACTCTTACCACACGTGATCCTGGGTCCAGGAGAGGTGCTAAATAAACGGAGCCTGTAGAGCTGAAGAGAAGCATCACAGTGCATTCACAAAACTCCTGCTTCTCCACCCAGCCCCAGGTCCCCTGTGGAGAGCAGGCAGAATGCATCTTGCAAATAAAACCTGCTCTGTGTCCTACTTGAATATAAATTGCTCGTACAGATAAAATGAAATTCACCTAAAAAAAATCCTTTTGTATCATGATGGATGTGATAAGACTGGAGAACACTTTATGAATGAGATATTTTAATAGTATAGCCCAAAAACAGTCATTCTCAATAAGTAAAGGACACTTCATATTCAGAACCACACCCTATCCCTACATGACAGACAGACAAGCCAACACACACACACACACATACACACACACACACACACACACACTTTGGCCATACTCTTTGCATCCTAGACCTACCGAACACTTTTACACTTGCAGATCTTCTCTGGGACTCTTAGAATAATTCTAAGTCTCCCCAATTCTCTCTCTATGCCCCCCCACACACATGAGGAAGCCTTGACTAGAGTACCAGCTCACACATGTGTCACTGTAATATTCACAAACATTGTGACGTTTGGTGGAGTATGTTTCATCTTTATAACGTCAACCGCAGGGATGTAGAGTGTCAAAGCAAGTTCATAACCAGCTTTCTCCCACATCACCACTTACTTCTTTGTATCTCAAGCACTATTCCTGATCTCTTAGCCCCAGTATCAATTTTCTCTGTACATATGTGCATTCAAAAAAAAAACAACAACAAAGTTACACTATCAACATGCTTATATATTTTTCCACCTTAGGATATCTAGGATATTATGGGGTGAATTATATTCCCTACAGAATCCATGCTGAAATCCTAACTACCAATATGACTATACTTAGAGACAGGCCTTTTAAAAGCAGGGACGGAAAGACAGCTCAGTGGTTAAAATCACCGACTGTATGCTCTTGCTTACCCAGGTCCAATTCCCAGTACCCACATGGCAGCTCACAATCACCTGCGACTCCAGTTCCAGGAGGACCTGATCCATCCTCCCGGCTTCCACAGACACATGGTGCATAGACACAGATGCGTGCAAAACACCCATAAACATAAAATTAAAATATTTTTTTACTTTCTAGTGATTCTTTGTGAATTTCACAATATGCACCCAAATTCCACTCATCTCCCCATCCCCTCTTACTCACCCTCTAGCCTTGCAACCTCCACCCCAAAAGAGAATACACATACATACATGCATACATACATACATACATATATACATACATACACACACACATACATACATACATCTTGTTGTAGAAGCTGTAGTGTGTCACAGTGTGCCCCACAGTATACCCTTTTGTCCACACTTCTTTGCTTGTAGATGTTCATTGCAATGAGTCATTGGTCTGGCTTGAGACCTCTGGCTTCTGCTACATTGTCAATAGTGAATCCTCACTGGGACTCCTCTCAGATGTCCAGTTATTACCCTGTGTCGTGAAGATCCTACAGCTTTGGATCTCCAAGACCAGGACCTTCACAAGTTCCAGCAGTTCATCAATGAGGCAGGTGTTGGGGTGGGCCAACTCAAAACCTACATGTGGACATGAGAGATATGAGCTGCTCAGCCTGCCAGCTCGCCTGCATCCTCACCACGAAGGCGAGCTCTCCATCACTGCTCAGGCTAGCTCAACAAATGGTGTAACCAGCATGGGACAGAGCTGGGTCTCCAGCTCTCATGCCCTCAAGCCTGCTTACTCAAGTCTTTCCTACAAGGGCCAGCTCTACTGTGCTGCCCTGCCTCCCGAGTGTTGCAGCCTGCTAGAGGTGGGGTCAGCTCTGCATAGCCCTTGGACATCAACATGGTCCAAGGTGGCAGCTCAGACCAGGAATGCCCACATGGCCTTTTATGAGCCACAGACATCAACACAGACCCCTGCTGCTACATGGCTATGGGCCATTTACCTTAGCGCCATGGGTCTAGACATCACCATAGCTTCAGATGGCAGCACAGGCTACTCTTGTCCACCCTCACATCTACAGTTCCACCTCTCCTCATAGTGCTCAAACCACTCCATTTCTCTTTCTTTCCCATCTCTCTACCATATACGTGTACACTGTAGTGCCTTGCCTCCTGCTGTGGGCAGGCGGGTCTCTCTAAAATCTCTGTGTGTCTGTGTGTGTGTGTGTGTGTCTATGTGTGTGTGTGTGTGTGTGTAAGATTAACATGATTTATAACAGCAGGGCCCTAGCTTAGTATATCTGTTGTCCTTAAGGAAAGGTCAATGGGCAGGGACTGACGGAAGGACAAGGTGAGAGGCCTCAGGACAGAGAAACCCTCCTGATACCTTGATCTTGGGCTTCTAATATCCAGGACTGTGGAAAAAAAGTGTTTGTCATTCAAGTCTCCCTGTCTGTGGCATTTTATTACAGCAGCCCCAGCGAGTTAACACATCGAATATTTCTCTTTAAATGTTTCAAAAATTTGGTGTTTAGTGGCCACAGAATCAGTCATTTTTCAATTATTTCTTAACTAATTTTTTTCTTGAAATATTTAGGTAGAAGAAACAAATGATGCTTTTAATGTCTTTGCGTTTTGTAACTCATTTTCAGATGAAAGAGGCCCACCTAAAATATCATTGCAAAAAATTGATGGGAATAAATTGTGGGTAGTATTAATGATGAGCTTTTTTTTGTTTTTGCAATTTTGGAGGTTTTTTAATTATTTCGAAATAAAGAAGGAGGAAGGGAGGAAGAGGGGAACAGAGAAACAAACAGAGACACAGAGAGAGAGAGGAAGGAAGGAGAAAGGCGGAAGAGAGAGCACAAGAGTAGAATGGAGCTAGATGGATGAAGGTCCAGTTGGGGTTCTAACTGGGCCAAAGCTAAACCCCAGACTAAGTCACCTGCAGGAACAGTGGGTGGAAATGGAGATCATCACTTCAAGCAAAATAGGCAGACTTGCGACACAAATGTCCCATGTCTTCTCCCACCCATAAAAATCTACAGTGATCAGATTCAAAGGCGGAGGGAAGAACTATTCGGGAAAAGGAACCGGGTTGGTGGGAGAGGTGATGAAGTTGAACAGTATTAAAGCATATGACATACCTGCATGGGAATGTCATAATAAAGTCTGTCATTCCGTACGATCAATATATTTTTTTAACAAAAATACTTTTAAAATAACAAAAGTACGTTTTAGAAAGGCATAGTTCTGGAATATTTGCACGACTGTTAACTTTGCAGCCCCTGTTGTGCAGGCACGAGTCTGAGAAAGCCTCCCTAGAAATGAGCGGCCTAGTCAAGCAGAGAGCTGGGACATGAATGCTGTCTTGGCTTTCTGCCCAAAGGAATTTGGGAGTGGCGCTCACAGTGGAGATGGGAAAGGACCATACCCGAAACGCTCTTTCAGAGGGAAGAAAGCAAGTATAGAAATTACGGAGACACTGAATCAGGGCCAGGTGTTTCCAGGTTCCTAGAACCAAAAGCTTACATAGAGTCGCAAAATAGCACATTAGCCAAAAGTAAATAGTATATATCAGAAAGAGACGCATCAGGAGGGAGCAGGAACTGTGTGAGCCCAGGTCACAGCTGATGGTCTCTATATCAGTCTATAGGAAGGGTCCACAGGGCAGTGAGGGGGGACGGCACACAGACAAGTTAGGTCACATACTCCTTTTTCCTATTGTACATGTCCCTTCCCAGAATGCATCTGGTTTTAATTTTATGCATGTCCAACCACACATAGGCATAAGATGGTAAATAAGGGAATATTCTTACATCTCATTTGAACGACAGCTTTTCCTTATTGCTCAAGCACCTGAAACCAGCTCTTCTATTCTTCATATTGGACACACTGAAAATATATGTGAATAGAAACTGTCTAAAGCTAACTTAGTACTACTAGGGGTGGAGGAATCTATACCATTTTCTTTTGGTCTTGGTTTGTCTTAAACTGTGAGGAGATTAACAAAAATATTTATAGTGAGCAAGGTCTTGGGAGTTCATTTAAGAAGTCACTTGCCCTTTGGCCCCACCCCTGCAGGATAGTAGCCTTTATATCCTCTCATTCCTCCCTCCCTTCCTCCCGCTTACCCCCTACTCCCCTCCCCTATGACTGTGACTGAGGGGGACCTCCCCCCCCCCCCGTATATGCTCATAGGGTATCAAGTCTCCTCTTGGTAGTTTCACAGGACATTTTTTAACTGCTGAATTTTTTTGGACTATCTACTCTGTTCCCCTGTTTTAGTTTACTTATTTATTCTTCTTTGGGGGAAAA
This sequence comes from Acomys russatus, assembly GCF_903995435.1. Classification (NCBI taxonomy): domain Eukaryota; kingdom Metazoa; phylum Chordata; class Mammalia; order Rodentia; family Muridae; genus Acomys; species Acomys russatus. The sequence continues at coordinate 13,569,310 of NC_067144.1, read as the reverse complement.
CCAAGCATAGAAGGACTTGAAAATAATCACAACACACATTTCAACATGAGCAAAGGTAAGGTTGGAGCAGCGTCAACCTTAGCAACAGCTTGAACCCTTAACAACTGCTTTTGCGGACTAGAGAGATGGCTCAGTGGTTAGGAACACTCCACTTGCTGCTGTCCAGAGGACTTGAGTTCAATTCCCAGCAGCCACAGGTGGCTTACAACTGTTTGTAACTACAATCCCAGGGGCATGTGATGCCCTCTTCTGGCCTCTATGTGCACCAGGCACACATGTAGTGCACTGATATGCATGCAGGCAAAATACCTACACACATAAAATTAAGTAATAATGTTTTTAAAATAAATTACACAAAGATCTTTATTGAATTAACAAGGGAGGAATCAAAGAAAATTATTTTAAAATATGGTTGACAGCATTTCTTTTCTTCCAGATTTGCTGTAAAGTGGGGGAGAAAGAGAACAAAGAAGACACGGGCGTCCGTAAGGCAAGTCCTCCCAAAGAGAAGAGCATTTCCCAGCTCCAAAAACGATGTTCCTTCCCATCTGGCTGCAGGTGAGATGGAGGCCATGCCATCATGTTAATATTTTAACAAGGGCGTGGCCATAAATAACACCACTGCAAGATGTGACTCTATAAAGCAGAAAGGCTATATGCCTGTGAGCTTTCACGCGATGGAGCTTCTGGGGAGTGAAGGGGAAAATGCAATCAGAGCTTGATTTTTGTCACCTCAGAATTGTAGGGAAGAAACAGTGAGCCAGTGGATCGTAACAATCAGCGTGTTGGGCTTCTAGCAGTGTTTTGTGGAGGTCTATGTTCCATCCAGAGGTGCTCAGATGGATTGTGTGCAACAAAGAAAGCACCAAATGTGTATAGGGAACAGAGCGATCGAGTCTTAGAAACAAACAGAAGAGTCGCTGCTCCACAGGAACGGATGGCGTCACGTGACTACATTTGCTAGCTCTGTTTTCATATATTCTACAATATCCATTCCTTAGTTCAGGCAAAACTTTTGAGTTACCACACCCATCTCCAAGTGCCCAGGGGATCACCTGCAGAGGAGAAGGCAGAGAGATTTTATGAGCCAGAGGTCAGGAAGCAAACACTATCTTCTGGATATGGCAGGACCGCTACACACATGAACTCACAGGAGCTGTGGTTAACCTGCACAACACATGTACAAAGTCAAGCCAGCCAACGTTCCAGCGTGGAGAGAGTGAAGCACCATGGAACCCACCCATAGATAGAGAGCTACGGACAGTTGATGGTTTCTCAGGGAGGGAAGTCAGTTTCATTTGAGGGTGTGGCTCCTGGTGGGCCAGCCACACTTTAGTGGATGGTCCCAAACCCAGAAGTATATGGGCGGCAAAAAATCAGAGTAGTCAGGTTACTGAGTTATATAAAGAAAGACAGGAAGTTGGCAGCGTGTTGCAGAGGTGAGGAGTGGATCAGGGAGGCAGCAAGGGGAGTGGCTGTTGGTGAATTTGATCAGAATATGTTGTATAAAATTCTCAAATATTTAATAAAAATATTTTTGAGTCCAACAGTAGTGATGCACACCTTTAATCCTGACACTCGGGAGGCAGAGGATGCAGAGATTTCAGAGTACCTACAGAGCAAGCTCCAGGACAGCCAGTCTACACAGAGAAGCCCTGTCTTGAAAACCCAAACAGAGAGAGAGAGAGAGAGAGAGAATTTCAAAGTTATTAATGTTTGTTTTGAATTTAAAGCCCTTCTAAAAGGGCAGTCTAATTCATCATTAAATATGTTGAGTAATTGTCATGTTAATAGAGAATATAATATCTTTACTTCTCTGCTTTAAGGCCTTTCAAACACAGTCAACTTTGGCCCAAAGTAGTCTTCAATAAAAAAAATACTCTCACATAAAGGTCTTGTGAAGAGTTATTTGCATTGTGTATATTTGCATCTACACAAAGAGTATATACAAAGTATATACTTTATAGCAAAAGACAAGTGTCTTGTGCACTTTCCTGCCCTTGCTCCACAGCCCTGAGACACTTTCTGTCAGGTCGGCTCCATCTACAAGCCAGGAGAGTCTTAAGATGCTCTGGCCTTCAAGGACAGCCCCTTGCAGCAGAGGCTGCAGAACTCCTGCCCGGTCTGTCTCATTAGCGTCCTGTCTCTCATCTTGGCCTGTCTTAAGGTCCTCGGTGAATCCCATGGCCAAAGCTCTAAGGGCCCCAAAGCAAAGGCTGCACTACGCTTGACATTTAGTGACTAATACTTCACCCCCTTCAATAGCAAAAGAGAGGTGTGGCCCCCCCACTGATGCCACCACCTACCAGAAGTAGCATATAATACAGAGAGCTGGCAACCTTGGTCTGTATTTCAGTGTCTGCTTAGAAAACCTTTCTTGGGGGGAAAATACATATATATATATATAAATATATTTATATATATTTCAAGGAGCCACAAAGCTAATTGACACAAGTCTGAATAGCACAGCCGTGATGATTGTGATCAGTCCTAAAGCAAGGCATTATATGGAGAGGCTGATGTAGGGCCTGTCAGCATCTAGCCCTAATATGCTTCAAGTCAGATGTTTCCCCTGGGTTGAGCATCGAGCCCAGGACTTACATGCAGGAGACAAGAAAACCCTGCACAGATTCGGCTTCACAGGGAACCTGATGAGTTCAGCTGCTCCTCTATTGGTGCCTTTTCTCCTTGTGTGTGATGGGGACAGCTCAGAGTATGAAGGAGACTTGGGACACCTGGAAATGAAGCATCGTAGTGGACTAATGATGACAAAAGACTGTGGGTTGGGAGGAAAAAAGACCGAGCTTAAATTTAGTGTCTCTATACACCCATATAAATCTTTGGCAAAAGTATTAATCACTATTTACCTTGACTATGAAATAAGGATAATGGTACTTACGTGCCTCACAAGGTTAAGGGAAAGCTCAAATGTTATTGTAGACATGATAAGTAAATCGAAAAGAGTGCACACATACATAAATTTACAATGATTTGCATTATACTATCAGTGTTATTATACTTTGTGCTGATGAAATGCCAGACCATCTCAAACATCACTTAGTACAGTACTTCTAGTTTGTTTGTTTGTTTGTTTTTCTCTCCTTTTGAGAGAGGGTCTCACTGTGTTGCCAGCCTAAGCCTGGAAATCCCAGGCTAAGTGATCCTCCTGCCTCGGCCTTCCAAAGGTAAGAATTACAGGCCCAGTTTTGTGTCGCCGCAGGTGGCTCTTTGGGGTTCCTCAAACTCTGATGTGTATGAGACCCAGCTGGTTTCATTAAAGTGATTCTGATTCAGTAGGTTTAGAATGAAAGCCAAGAGTCTGTGTTGCTCCTTACCTCCCTGGTAAAAAAACAATATGGCTAGGCTGGAGAGCACACTTTTTATCACAGGACTCAGTACAACTTAAGCCCTTAAAAATGATAAATATATAAAAAGGTCGCTTACATGACTCAGAGTATAGGGAGCTGAAGTAGTTATGTTATTTATTTCGCACATAAAAGCAGCCTTTACCTTAGGCGCAGGAGTCTATGGCGCAACCTCAGGTGGACCATCGGGTTCTGTTACCATACACAATAAACGCAGTCAAGGAATATTGATGACCGCCTTCTATGCACTTTCCTTCTTCAGAAATTTTTCTTTGGCAAAACACTCAGCTCCCCTTTGGAGAAAATCCAATTTGGCAAACTGTTCTCAGCCGTCCTGAGAAGTCATTCCGAGGAGGGAAGAATTCTGACTAGATGGCCTGAGAGGGGTCTCCACCTTACATGTTGGCCGGGACCCGCAGTCTCTCAGCAGCACGCTCACTGTGAAATTCATCTTTGTCACAAATAGCAAATCGCATGCTGTACAGTATCACAGTCTCATTATGGGATGTCATCTCACTGCACAAATACATTATTTTCCCCAGATTTACAGACGCCGCTGCCCACATCACTGCCAGCATGTGATGGATGGGCCCTATCTGAATGGATTTAGGTGTGTGATTTACACATGGCAGGCTCCTGACAGCCATGGACCACAGCCAGTGCCAGGAGCGATGTGGATAAGATTTCTCCTTCATGGTCCCTTAAGCATAGAACCCAGTGGATGGAAAACATTGTGGCATCTGCTGTAAGGGAAAAGAAATAAGGCTAACTACAATAGCCTTTATGAAATACACTTCTCATGTTTTAGAATTTAGACACCCCAATGATGGCTTTGAACTCTCCCAAGACCCTACTGGTTGAGTCCACAAGACACATAGTGCTAAATCCCATTTTACAGAAGCATTCTACCTCACATGAGAAGAGAGAGTATTCCTGCAGTGCACTAGAATTTCTAGGGGGATCAAATAATTTTACAGAGAAAATAAGAAGTAACAGAATTACATGTGCCTTTTCACTCATGCCCACTTAATCTTCGTAGAAGGAAAGAATTAACTCTCTGGGAGAAAGAAATCAGTAGAAATCCCGCAATGGGAGCTGGAGAGATGGCTCAGTAACGTAGAACATGCGTTCCTCTTGCAGAGGACATCATTCAATTCCGCACATCCATACAGTAGCTCACAGTCATCTGTCACACTAGGTCCAGGGGATACAACACCCTCCTCTGGCCTCGGCAGGCACCACGAATGCACATGGCACACATACATATGTGTTGTTTTGTTTTGTTTGTTTGTTTGTTTGTTGTTGGGGTTTTTGTTTTTGTTTTGTTTTGTTTTTTGTTTTTGTTTTTGTTTTTCAAGGCAGGGTTTCTCTGTGTTGCCCCGGCTGTCCTAGACTCACTTTGTAGACCAGGCTGGTCTTGAACTCACAGCGATCTGCCTGCTTCTGCCTCCCAAGTTCACATAGTATCTTCTTTTTTTTAAAAGAATTTAGTTTTTACATATACAGTGTTCTGTGTATATGTATGCCGGCACACAAGAAGACAGCATCAGATCTCATTATAGATAGTTTTGAGCCACTATGTGGTTGTTGGGAATTGAACTCAGGACCTCTGGAAGAGCAGTCAGTGCTCTTAACCACTGGGCTATCTCTCCAGCCTCAACATAATATCTTCTCAGAGAATTGTCAAGGGGGTGCTGGCTCAGCACGCTCTACTCTTACAGAGGACCCAAGTATGGCTCCCAGCATGTGTCAGGCAGCTCAAAGTCCCATACAACCCTAGCTCCTGAGCTCTGACTTCTGTTCTGGCCTTCAGTGGAAACCGAACTCACACACACATATACGCATATGCAAACGAACACAAATATGCATGACTGAAGAATAAATTTAAAACACTGTTTCAAAGAAAGAATTGTCGAGGGCTATACACAAATCCTATATCACATCAAACTGAATTTCGCATCAGCATCTGTGCCTGTTCTCATACCCACGGACATTATTTCAGGATGTCTGAGAGCGTTAATCTCTAAGTTTCTCTTTCGTGAAAGGAGAAAAATAAATCGTCTGTGGCTTGAAGTCTACTTTTATGGGTTTCACATGAGATGGCGGAGAGGCGCGTGTAATGAAAGCCTCTTTGGCTTTATGAACCGCCCCTATGAGGAGACAGTTGCCGGAGTCTAGCCATCTCGGGAACAACCTCTATCTTTCTGTCAGGGACAAAACTGAGTCAATGCTCCCAGGCTCCAAACCCAACGCCTCTCCTGCTTCTTCAGGTGTTTCATGTTTGTCTGTTAACCAGTAAAGAGTGTAAAGAGGGATGTTGCTATTATCTAAATTAAGGCACAAAAGTCATAACTGTGTTGCCTATCATGACTTAATTGACTACCTGTAACTGGCCCACTCCTCGGTTCCCTTATCATTCTGAATTGCAGGTCAAAAGTCCAGGAAGGGACCTGCCTGCAAAATTTGAATCAAAGACCCCGAAACCAGGTGACCTGGATAAGGCCCAGTCACCCACGTTTACTTCCTTGCTGAACCTCCTGGAGTAAAAATATCATTGGATAATGCTACAGCCCACCCTGGTCCCCCTCACTTTGGGATTCCATCCTTTAAAATGCTGTACAATTTAATTTCTCTGTGCGGTTCAATCCTTTACTATGCTGTAAAGTTTCTCTTTGGGGTCATCGCTTGGCTCCCAAGTCTGTTCTGTGTCCCTGATTGATCAGCAATGGCCTGAGTACAACAAGACATTGTCATCTGCTTAAATATTTACTAAGATAAACTTTCAAAAACACAGTCAATCCCCGAGTCTATCCTGTTGTCCCTCACTGATCAGATTTCGCTGTCCAATCCAAATAAAGATCTTGCTTTGCTGGATTCTTGTGACTGGTTGGGTTGCTCCAGTTTTTCAGACCCCAAAAGTAATAATAAGCTGTGCCCAAAGTTTTACCAGGATAAGAGTTGGTACCTAGAGTTCTTCACCTGTAGTGACACCCTGGCTCTGAGGCCAGTGTGTATTCACACAACCCTGCCGGTGAGCATCTCTTTAGATATAACATTCTGGGTGCCTTGCAAGTCACATGTGAATTAAGCCGTGCATCACTTCTTCATGCCTTGGCATTCTCATGTGTAGCTGAAGAGCCACAGTGAGCCCCATTGGATCTCTACTGTTCAACTCATCGTCTTAAAATCCCAATATCAGCCCTTAAACCCCACTCAAGGATTTGAGATGGAACAGTGCGCGAGCAGGGAATGAGAGAATTGGACATTACCAGAGGGCCCATGATAGAAGTCATGAAGTCACATGGCCTTCCCCCTTCCTCCCCAGCACCAGCCAATCCCAGTTAAAATCACCCTAGAAGCCTTTAAAAGAGCCTTCGAGCTCCAACTCTGGGTCACCGCCATTTTGTACAGATGGCTGGCCCATGCATGCAGGCTGTTTCTGCAGAATAAGTCCCTTTTGTTTTTTAATATATTTTATTAATTTACTCATATTACATCTCAATGGTTATCCCATCCCTTGTATCCTCCCATTCCTCCCTCCCTCCCATTTTCCCCTTATTCCCCTCCCCTATGACTATGACTGAGGGGGACTTCCTCCCCCTGTATATGCTCATAAGGTATCAAGTCTCTTCTTGGTAACCTGCTATCCTTCCTCTGAGTGTCACCAGGTCTCCCCCTCCAGGGGACACGGTCAAATATGGGGCACCAGAGTCCCTTTTGTTTTTACATACTATTTGAGTCTGGGGTTTTCCTTCAGCTATTTTCAGGCCCTTACATACATCAGGAGAACTTGTGCCTTTTTGCTACATGCTTTTTGTTTGTTTGCTTCATTTTTGTAAAAAGCAAGTAAACTAGTGGGCACGGCGGCATCTCTGCAGGGCACGGTGCCACATGCATTGATGACAGTGGAGCGTTATGAAGCCTGAGAATGGTTTGTGTTTATAGAAAGGCACTCAGAGTGACTCTCGCCTGGAGTGGTGGAGAGGCAGAGGCAGATGGCTCTCTGTGAGTTTGAGGCCAGCCTGGTCTACAAAATGAGTCCAGGACAGCCAAGGCTATGCATAGAAACCCTGTCTCCATTTAGAAAGAAAGAAAGAAAGAAAGAAAGAAAGAAAGAAAGAAAGAAAGAAAGAAAGAAAGAAAGAAAGAAAGAAAGAAAGAAAAGAAAGAAAAAAGAGATGTGACTCTCAACCTTGGCTCCATACTGCAATCACCAGGGGAGCTTTACAAAACATCTCTGGCTGGACTCAGCCTCCAAGGATTTGAATTAATCAGTGTGGGGCACAGCCCCAGCTCTGGGATTTTAAAAACTCCCTAGCTACCTATAATGTGCAGCTAAGGTTGAGAATCACTCATTAATGACACTTTAGAAGCCTCAGAAATGTGTTTTGAATTGATTTGCATTTTATGGAGAAGAGAGAACTCACTTTGCTGTTGGCAGAATGCGTTTGTAAAACCAACGTGACAAGCAAAATTGACAAAATCATACTCTGATCCTACAGGAAAAAACTTCCATTAGCAATCAGAGGCATTTAAACATCAAAATGTAAGTAAATGCTTACTTTTTAAAAACAGTATTATATATAGACCATTAACAATAAAATATGGTGTCTCTTCTATAGATTAAATTGAGTTGACACAGGCTTCTTGATGTTGGATGAGGCAGGGTTCTATAACCTGACTGCATGTCCGAACTATCTAGACGGCTTTTACAACTCCAGGATCCTGGCTGTCCCTCGGATTACTTAAGTTGGAATCTCTGAGGCTTGGAAGCAAACGTCAGGGTGTTTCTCACATCTCCCAAGGAGCTTTCTAAGCAACAAGGCAGTCAGCATTGAAAATGTATCTTATTTAAACTCAAAAGCCATAGATCCTGCATTAATTGAGAGCAGGCTATTCATTATCGGGAACTGTATGATATTTCACAGCTCATACAGCTGCCAGTCTAATGAAATAGAAAACTATGATGGCCTGTCGTGAGGAAAATCAACAAGAGCGCAGAGGCGTGTGAGCATACAGCGCATTTGATAAGGCTCTGCAGAGAGGACAGCACTGAATTCAAGGTCTGAAGAATCATGGGGGGGGGCACTGAGGCGTGAATGAGAAGGTGCTGAGACTGGAGAACCTACCATCTATTTTTTTAAAAAGAAATCTAAATCTAAGGAATTGATTACGTCATATAAGACTACCAATTTTCTGAGAATTAGAATTAACTAAACAGTGCCATACTCAATAAAGAGCATTTTCACAGTCACTAACTTATTTAAACATAATTCCCCCAATGTTATTCATCAAATAAAAAGAACCAAACTTTACAGAGTAAAAAGGCTGGATCTCCAGCAAATCATACTGAGGGGGGAGGTTGGGGCGGCGGGGCGGGGGGGGGGAGGTGAGAGATTCAAAACACAGTTCTGTATGATATCATCGTATGACCACTGAAATCATACAGTGAGGGAGCCAAAGGCCTGGGCACAGCTCTCCAAAACTTGAGCACAGGGAGCAAAGACTAAAAGGCAGTGAGCAGTGAGCGGGAGCTGCACATTGGCCGATTAGGAACAGCTGTCTGCAGCGTTGCCTTCCTGGTTGTGAAAGTCTGGGTAGGATGACATCAATAGAGGACAGATCGAGGAAGGACACTCTAGGCCTGCCTGTGTGCCCTGGCATATGGAAGGAAGGGAGGGAGGGAAAGAGGGAGAGAGGAAGGGAGAGAATGAGGGAGGGAGGGAGGGAGGGAGGGAGAGAGAGAGGAAGGAAGGAAGGAAGGAAGGAAGGGACAGAGAGAGAAAGAGAGGAAGGGAGGGAGGGGGAGGGAGGGAGGGAGAGAGAGAGGGAAGGAGGGAGGGAGAGAGGGAGGGAAGAAGAAAATTCTTAAAAACAGTGACCCACATTTCTAAACATCTTCACTGCTTCCTTCTTCCTGCTCTCATTTCTACATCCTTTCTTACTTTCTTACTCTTCTTTTTTTTTTTTTTTCTCATTTTTTTCAATTCTGATCCTAATCGCTCTTCCAAAATTTCTCAAAAAGTGAATGTAAGATCATTCATTTCTTATGCCAAAAGATACAAATGGCACTTGTATCAGCAGCCACTTCTGCCGGGTCTGAATCCCAATACAAATAAATTAACCTAAAGAGCAAGGTCATTCTAATAAGTCTGTTGTCACCAGACCACAAGCCCATTCTGAAGCTGAATCACTATTTGTCCATCAGAACAAGCGGAAGTTGTTTTATTAAAGTGCTAACTTAAGGCTAAACTACGAGTCTAGTGGCATCTCAATTACAGGCACTCTGAGGTCCTTTAACCTAAAGGTGATGTGTTAACTACAAGGAGGGTGAAAATGGACAAAGAATGAAAAATGCAGTTTTGGCACAATAGTTAGAAAGTTTATATCTTCATATGCTTGGTCACAGGGCAATATTTAGAAGGATGTCTTATTCGTATTCATGTGACAGTAACAAAACGGCCCTGCGTGAAAAGACTTCTTGAACCAGCCTGGCCAACAAATCTCATAAAGGCAGGTGACTCTGCTGCTGCAGGCCAACACTCTTGAAAAGTTACTTCGGAAAAAAACCACACTTTTTTCCTCTTTGTTTCTATTTGAATAGCAAAAATACCTTTCTTCTAGCGTTTCTCCACAAACTCCAAGACATAGTGGGAAACCAGGTGATTCGGCAGGTGTGGGGGAGGGTGGGGAGAGGGAAATCCCTGCAAGGCTCTCAGCCTGTAGGGAAGTGGTCCATGTGAAGTGAAGAAGGATGCTCTTGGAGAAGAGATTAGGGTCAGGCATTTTAGCAGGCACTGGGACAATAACTTCTAACGTCTCACGGTTTATTGTTCTTACACGTTTAAGCAGTGCTCAGGGCAAGGACCCAAGGAGGAGGGGTCTGTGATAAGCACAAGGGGAGAGTCTATTGATGGAGAATGCCAAGCACATGGGACCTCTTGTAAGGATGAGTTCTATTCACCGAGAGACAAGGCTTGGGATAAGGGCCTAAACAGTGCTCAGGATTTGGGCAGTGGGTAGGATTCAGGTGAAGGCTGGCTCCAAAGAATAGCAAAAGGTCACCAGGTTGTTAGATCACATCCACTCCAGCCTTCCAGGTGAATGGGCATCAGCCATTTTCCTCTCTTGAAGAAGAAAAAAAAAGCCTGCCTGTTTAATAGTTCTGGGTTTCTTTGCTCTTCCTGGTCAATGGCAGATGCTATGAAGACAGATAGATGCCATAGCCTCCTCTCTATGAGATGAAAGGCTGCAAAGAAATCATCCTTCATCCTTAAATGCCATTTATTTTTCCAAGTAAGAAGCATGCACTTAAAAATTACAGAAATGGGACAAATGGAGTGTGTGTGTGTGTGTTCATATATTCATACACATTTCAGAATATCTAAAAATATCATAAAATGAAGAGTCTTCCTTCACTCTTCCTTAAGGAAAAATAAGTAACTCACTGTACTGTGAAAATTAATGGGATCATCATTTAACATAATAGCTCTTAAAAGCACTGTGGCTTTTTAAAAAGTTTAGGGAAATCTGTACTCCTGCTGACTTAGAGAAAATGGTAATAGGTCACAGACTATGAATATACAATTTTTAAGTTCCTACTACTCTTAATGATCAATTAGGTCAGATCATTACAAATCAAGGAAATTAAATTGTGAATTTAGAGGTAATAAGCTTTTACAAAAGTAAGACAAACTAAATATGTCAAGAGCCACTTTCAAACAAATGAAGCTATAAAAGAGTTTTAAACCTTGAGTGTTTGAAGCAGACTCCCATGTGTTACTTTCTTGCTTGATATGGGAGAGGAAAAAACAAGAAGAGCCAAAAGGTAAATTCCTTGTAGCTCATCCTCCACCTAACAAGGATGTTGTTTCGAGTCCTTGTCCAGTTACCTGCCAGGCAACTGTCCTTAGACATGACCCCTAATTCTTTCCAGTCCTGGTTTTTCCCTCTGCTCTTCTGTATCTGGTCTTCTTCCTTATCACATACGACCTCTGCAAGAAAACCTTTCTGTACCAAGTCATCATCTGATAGTTGAGCATTTGCTGTATGTAAGGGATGAGAAGAAAGATGCTCTGTCTTGATAGAGTTTCCCTTTCATAACAGTGCAGGATTACTTTTCATGTTGTCATGGTAATATGGCAACAAATGTACCTTAATGGAGGAAAGGATTATTTTAGCTCATAGTTTGGGGCTTCAGTCTATTATAGTGAGGTCAGGAACAGTTCTCAGGTCTGCAGCAGGAACATGTGGCTGCTTGTTTACCTCTGAGCAGACCAGAGAGCAGAAAGCTCAGGTTAGAACAGAGCCAGGCTACAATCCATAAGCTGTGCTATAATCCGTAAGGTGATCCCAAGTCACCAACTTTCTCCAGCTAGAATCTGCCTCATCAAAACAACACTGCCAGCTAGGGATCAGGTCTCGAAACACATGTGCTTAGAGGGCTCACTTAGTATTTGAACTACAAATATAGAAGAGTAATTAATAAGTTAAAAAAATTGTGTAGAATTCTGACTTCTGGTAATAACTTATAAAATGAGTCATTAGAGCAATGTGGCCAAGTAGCTGGAACATGGAGGCAGAGTCACTGAGTGGAGACACCCAGGTAGAAAGTAACATCTCAGAGGAGAAAGCTTTAAAAATGAACTAAAGAATAAAAAGGAACCTGTCATTCAAAGCTTGGGAAGATAATTTTCCAGGCAGGAAGAGAGGAAACAAGGCTTTGAGAGAGGAATGGAACATGAAGTCCAGACAGTCAAACCACAGTAAGAATGGTGAGGAGATGATACTTGGCAAGGCCAGATAGCTGAGGGCCTTCAAGTCCACGGGGGTTGTATACCCCATTTTAGTGAAACTGAGAATCATTGAGGGATTGAAAGTCCAGAAGTAATACTGTTTTTAAATTACTGCTCTGGTTGAAATACAACAACGCAGTTTAATTGCCAATAGGGAGTGGATAGAAGCTGTAATGTTTGTCAGGAAATTATTGCAGGAGATGGGTCTGAGAAATAGAGATGTGGATAGCAACGAAGTGAATGGGTTCTGGTTATATTTTGAAAGTATAATGCACCATCAAGAAAGAATGGTCAGGAAGAATAAGAGGATCAGAACCGGGAGCTAACAGGGAGATGTTGCAAGTTTAAAACTTTACTTTTTGTGGCTGAGTGAGATTCACAACCTTCTCTGGCAGGAGAATGAAGTGGCCCAGACTAGAAACACAAAGTCCTTCGTATGGCAAACCAGCAAGTGATTTTTTTAGAAATGGAATCTTGCATTATTTTTATGATCATTGAAAAAGTACATGTTATGGTTTTATGGTCAGACAGTTAACATATTATCATGAAACTGATAGGAATCATTAAGTGGTGAAATGAGCTAATTCAATACAAGTTAAAGTATATAAATGCAGGTTTATTGGGAGCATCTCTCAGCAGGTTCACTGGTCCCAAAGAATGGAGCCAGAGAAGTAGTCATGCAGGAAGAGACAGAAAATAGGGAGAGATGGAGGAGCGAGAGAGAGAGAGAGAGAGAGAGAGAGAGAGAGAGAGAGAGAGAGAGAGAGAGAGAGAGAGAGAGAGAGAGAGAGAGAGAGAGAGAGAGAACATAGAAAGAAGAACAGAGATGGGGAAAAACAAAATGTCTGAATTATATCTTGAAAAGCCTCTGGAATAGGGGAAGACCTTCCCCTGATCTGCAGCAGGTAGGGAGAGGGAAGCTGGGAGAACCCAGAGGCCAGGTCCATCTTGGTTCAAAAGGCACCCCAATTGCCTGTCCTGGGTCTAAAGTCCACCAGTAACATTTTATGGTCAGTCAAATTCTTGGAACAATTAAAATTTGTGGAAGATTTTGATCTTTTAAAACCTACTTTATTTGGAGTTTTTTTAATGCCTCTATTTCCCTTCCAACCTACCTACCCTAGATAGGGAAAAAAGGAAGGTTAATAGGGACAGGAGAAGTAGACCTTTCTTAGACTCATTTCCTTGGGGTGATTTCACTCTTTCATCAGGATTCCAGAAGACTCATTAAACAGCAAACCAGAAATTCAAAAAACCATCAGTCATAACCTCAAAGCATTCTTACAGAGTTTCCTCTCTAGGAACATCTCAGAGCAGAGTGGTGATCAGCCAAGTGATGCAAAGTGATGCAAAAACATTTTTATCTTTGTTATTTAGACCATTTATACACTCTCATAGTCTGTACAGGATGTTTTACAACTAGAAAAAGCCATGTTCCCTCATAGGGTAGTTCATTTTCTAGCAGACAAACATCACGTGCCCTCTCACAAATCTGTTTCACATCCCATACTTGGAATCAAAACAAAAAACATGTTTACGTCCACTACAATTTGCAGTGTGTAATTCTCAAGGTTATTGAAGAAGAACAAGAATAACAACAAACATAAATTATCTCTAGCTAAGGACATGATCAAAATCTAACATTGTTTAACTAAACAAACAATCCCCCCCAAAACAAATAAGCAAACAAAACAAAGTAGAGTCATCTGTCTCTTAACAAATAGTGACAGCATGTGCTTGGGGACTTGAGAACTTGAGGACTTGATGGGATGCATGCATGTAGGGAAGACTGGGTAAAAGATTCTCTCTGAGAAGGAAGTGGAAGCTGTGCTTTAGATGCTACTTTGAAAGATCAATAGAACATCAAGAGCAAATGCCAAGAAAGTGGTTTCAATGATCAGAAAGCATGAAACAAGGAATGAGTTCCAAAAAACACTTCTAAAACCCCACTTATTCAGTAGTCTATCAATGTTAAAATATGGATGCCCTTGGAACAGCATTCCCACTTCTGGGTGCCTCCCTTCTAAGGATACTAACAAGCACATGTAATGCTGTATGTGCTGACATGTGTATCACAGCATTGCCTCTGACAGCATGTGTTAAGGTCAGCCTAGGTGTTCACAAAAAGTGCACTTTGTAGACCTCATTGCATCTGTAGCAAATCTCATGACATGAAAGGAGATTGCATGGAAAATACAGATCCGAGAACTATGAATTAGGAGACCATCATTGGTTAGAAAAAAACATGGTATTATATAGACAAATCCATGAAATTATAACAGCATAGTGTTACATCTGAGACGAGGTGGTAGAGAAAGTTGTGACATAGGCTATTTAGTCTACTTTGATGTTAGTACTTTTACAAGAAAAATTTGCATAATGCCCAATCTTAGTGTTCTAACTAATCTTCAAACCAGTAACTTCTAGCCATCAATCTCAAACATAATCAATAGCAATCACTTTATTTTACAGAAGATAGAAGCCAAGAACAAATAGGTTGAACTGCCTTATCAGAATTGCAGGGATGGTTGAAACTGGGCCTGCTCCAATATAGACTAAGCTGTCTGCCTCTAGAATGTTGGCAGGCTTCTTCGCATACGTGCTGCAATGTATAGAATGGTATGCCCATCATCTAATTGGTCCTTTGCTTCACTTTACAATTATGGAGCTAAGTATGAAGTGTGAATTTTTAGTATATGATACATGAGACTAATCTTCACATAAGTAAGATATATATGTATATATATAAACTATTTTATCTCTGCCCTTGATAGAGGACAGACAGATAGATTCAGGGAATTTGGGTCAAGGCAGAGAATATGCTTGAATGTAGGGGTTCACTGTCTGTCTCAGCCCCTCCCCCTACTGTCGTGTGTGTGTGTGTGTGTGTGTGTGTGTGTGTGTGTGTGTGTTTGTGTGTGTGTGTGTGTGTCTGCTGGCTGGTACATACACACACACACACACACACACACACACACACACACACACACACACACCCCACTAGATAGAAAGGAGATACATCCATGTAGGACTGAATGATGGTCTAGCCACAGTTTCTAAGAAAATAGCTAATTTAAATGACTCCTTTCAGGGGATGGAGAGATGGCTCAGCAGCACATAGTACTCTTACAGAGAACCCAGCCCAATTCCTGACACAACTGTGGTGGTTTACACCAGTCTACAGCTCCAGTTCTAAGGGATCTGATGTCCTCTTCTGACTTCCATGAGCATCAGGCACAAGTGGTAGGTACATCTCTATAAACATGCATATGGCCAAAAATACTTATGCGTATAATATAAAATTTTAAAATCTAAAAGCTCCAAGATTTAAAAGACTCACTTATTTCACCATCACCCCTCAAAAGATGTCGTGTTTACCGGACACCTCTCATCAAATGATTATCTTAATGATGAAGGGAATCCTGAGGCCAAGATATACAGACAGGAAAATGGAGAAAGCCTTTCAAAGGTAACGGTAAGAACGAAGGAGCCCGTTTCTGTGGTGTGAGTTTAGGAGCCCAGGGAAGGGGGTTTTATTGCTTTTACGCAGTCTTCAGTGATTCTCTCACTTGGAAAAAAAAACGTATCTACTTTGGTGGCTCCAGCTTGTCTCTTAGGGCTGTTGTCACGGGAACAGGAGTGTGAGAATGGCTACTCCATCTCCCATGAGGAGGAACTCTTTCTCCACAGGAGCTCTCCTCCTACAACACTTCATTCAGTCCTCATGAGGCAGAAGAGATTATGTGGCCAGCTAGAACTCAGTCATCACCTGGAGTCATGCTGGCCTATCAGCTACCCTTTGCCATTTTGAAATTTTTCTGCAGGGAGAGTACATTCTGGTCTTTCTCCGTGCCCTCCATATATAGATGGTCTCAAATGTGCAACCTCTTTCATCATGGTTAAGTCTTTCCACTTCCGGAACTCAGTATGTGTAAGCTTGCTGGCCTCTAAGTAGAAACCATGCTACCTTGACATATAATGCATCTGACATCTGCGTTGATAACTAAGAAATGTATTGGCCTCTAATCTGCTTGACTCTTACGTTTCATTTCCTCTTGGATCAAAACCAAAATGAAAAATAAGGGTGGCATTTATTGGGGACCCCTCAAACCTCAACAACTGTATGTGAAATGGTAGAGAAAATGCCTCTGGTACAAATGATGTTAGACATTTTAACAATGTGATGCTTGACACATAAACAGGCTTTTAAAAAAAATGCTCAAGTCTATCTCTAGGACTTAGTAAGCAAATGCCACTATAGAAATAAATATTCTGCTACTGTTAGAAATTTGCATATCCCTAAGGTGATTTTTTTAAATCTTTGCTTTGGGGGTGGAGAGATGGCTCAGCATTTAAGAGTACTGTCTGGTCTTCCAGAGGTCCTGAATTCAGTTCCCAGCAACCACATGGTGGCTCACAACCATCTATGCTGGGATCTGATGCCCTCTTCTGGCGTGCAGGCATGCATGCAAGCAGAACATTATGTACATAATACATGAATAAATCTTTTTTTAAAATCCTTGTTGCAGTGAAAAGCAATCATACTGCCTGGATGGCTTTGTCTATGAAGATGTCCTATCTTCCATCAACCCAGCTCTGCTGGCACCTGCAAGATGTGCTCCCTTGCCTCCGTCCCTAAATGTCTTTTATCACTGAAGCCACAAATAGCCTTCTACGGCAACAGCTGTAAATATGTCTTCCCGCCCATCCCCAGTGTTGTTAGCTCCTCGAGCCCAGAGTCCCTGTCTTATTCACGGTTCTTTGTTTTGCAGTACCTATTACAAAGATTTGTAATATGGAGATAGTGACAAAAATGCCATTGTAAGGCATTTAAAAGCAAGCAGATCATAAACCAAAAGGCTTAGAATTGGCAGGCAGTCATATGCACTTTTCCTCTGCATAGCCATTTAATTACATATTTAAAACTCAATGGGCATCCAGAATGTTTTTTCAGAGAAGGTCCCAAGAAGCACGTGGTCATATTTTACGTGTGTGTGTGTGTGTGTGTGTGTGTGTGTGTGTGTGTGTGTATCATTGTTTGCTTGCTTGATTGCTTATTATATTTTCATATAAGATCTCATGATGTAGCCCAGTCGGGCCTGGGGCTCATTGTGCATCCCAGGCTGACACAAAATTCTCATTCTATCTACGCTATAGGCCTATGGCACCACGTACAGCGTGGTTGCATTGTAATGACCCATATTTATAAAGCTTTTGTACACCATAAAAATGAAACACAGAAACTCACATCCACCCTTACACAATCCTCCCTGCCCCATCACTGTCCCTCCATGGATATGTTAGGAGAACCCATACAGTCCTAATCATGGTCCCTTGCCACAGTGCCCCCCCCTTAAGTGCCACATGGTACCTAGTTGAGCTCAGCTGCCTTGTTTCAGAAGAAAGCTTCTAACCCATCTGCTTCAGGTCTCCTGGTCTTCCATTTTCAGATTGCCAGGAGATTAAGGGGATAAGAAGATCACACCAGAGACTCTGTTCCACACCACTTGACTTTGAAGAGAGGACACCCATACAGGCTCGTCGCATACTTCAAGAGCCTTAGAGAAGCATTTTCCTCATCCTGGGCCTAGAGTCTCACCCTTTCTCATCACATCACCTGCCATAGGACACATGTACAAATGTTTCCTTTCAGAAAAAAAAAATGCTGTTTTATTGGCATAAAAACAAGGGAATTGAATCAAAGACCCACATACCTACACCTACCTACAGACACCTGATTTTTTTTTTAAATAAAGAAGCCACAAATACACAATGGGGGTGGGGGCAGAAGCATCTTTAACAAATGGTACTGGTCTAACTGGTTGTCAGCAAGTAGAAGAATGCAAATAGGCCAATACTTACCACGCTGCACAAAACTCAAGTCTAAGTGGATCAAAGACCTCAGCATAAAACCAGATACACTGAACCTAACAGAAGAGAAAGCTTGAGAACAGGCTTGAACTCCTATTGAACAGAACACCAATATCACAAGTACTAAGAATAACACTCAATGAATAGGATGTCACGAAACTGAAAAGCTTCTAAAAGGCAAAGGACACCACCAATAGGACAAAATGGCAGCCTACAAAATGGGAGGAGATTTTTTCACCAACCCTATATTTGACAGAGGGCTAATATCTAAAATATATAAAGAACTCAAGGAACTAGACCCCAACCAGCCAAACAATCCAATTAAAAATGGGGCACAGATCTAAACAGAATTTTCCACAGAGGAAACTCAAATGACTGAGAAACATTTAAAGAAATGTTCAGCTTCGTTAGCCATCAAGGTAACTCAAATCAAAACACCTTTGAGTTTTCATCTTATACCTGTCATAGTGGCGAAGACCAAAAGCACAGTGACAGCTCATGCAGGTGAGAATGTGGACACAGGAAACACTTCTCCATTGCTAGTGGGAGTGCAAACTTGTACAGTCACCTTGGAAATCAATGTGGCAGTTTCTCAGAAAATTGGAAATCGATCTACTTAAGACCTAGCTATACTAATCTTGGGCATAAACCCAAAAGAAGCTCCATCCAACTACGAGGACATTTGCTCAACCATATTCATTAAAGCTTTATTTGTAATAGCCAGAAGCTGGAAACAACCTAGATATCCCTCAACCAAAGAGTGGATAAATAAAATGTGGTACACTTATACAATGTAGTATTACTTGGGTATTTTTTTAAAAAATGACATCGTGAAATTTGCAGGCAAATGGGTGGAACTAGAAAAGATCATCCTGAGTGAGGTAACCAAGACCCAGAAAGACACACCTGGTATGTACTCACTTAAAAGTGGACACTAGCTATTAAGTAAAGAGGATAAGTAATGAAAAGAGGTCAATGGGGAGATGCATCGATCTCTCTGGGAAGGGGGAATAGAATAGATTTTGCAGGTGGACTGGGGGCAGATGGGTGTGGGAACAGGAAGGATCAGGCTGGGCGTGGGAGAGACAGAGAGAGAACTAGGAAAGATGACGGGAATTAGAGGGAATTGGGGGCTGATGTAAAAACCTAGTGTAGTAGAAACTCCCTGGAATCTATGAGAGTGACCCTAGCAAAATCTCCTAGGAACGGGGGGTTAGAAGCCCAAACTGGCCATCTGCTGTAACCAGGCAAGGCTCCTGGCAGTGGGATTGATATATCAACCCAGCCAGAAAACCTTCAACCTACAATCTATCCTGCCTGCAAGACATGGTGTGGCAATGGTGGCACAGAATTTGTAAGACTGCCCAACCCATGACTGGTCCAACATGTGGCCCATGCCAGGAGAGGGAGGCCATGCCTGACCCTGCCTGCATGACCAGGAACCATAAGCAGGACAGCACAGGGACCCAGGATGGAACCAAACACAACTGAACAAAAAAGCCAATGAGATGATTCCTAATGATATTCTGCTAATCTCGTAGATCGGTGCCTCAACCAACAGTCACCAGAGGTGTGCCATCCAGCAACTGATGGGAATAGATGCAGAGACCCATAGCCAAACACTAGGTGGAGCCAGGGAAACACCTCAGAAGAGGGGCAGGAAGGATTGTAGGAGCCAGAGGAGTCCACAACACCACAAGAACATGGGCCGCAGAATCCACTAAGCAGGTCTCATAGGGGCTCACCGAAACTGAAGTGACAAACACAGGCCCTGTATGGGTCTGAGCTAGGTCCTTTGCATATATGTTGTGGTTGTGTAGCTTGGTGTTCCTGTGGAACTCCCAACAGTAGGAGTGGGAAGTGTCTCTGACTCTTTTGCCTGCACTTGGGACCCTTTTCCTCCTGAGTTGCCATATCCAGCCAAGATATGAGGGTTTGTGCTAGTCTCATTCTATCTTGTTAGGCCATGTCTGGTGAATATCCCTAGGAGTCCTGATTTTTCTTTTGTTTTCTTTTCTTTTCTTCTCTTTTCTTCTTTTTGGAAGGGAAATAGAGAAGTTGATCTGGAGGAGGAAGGAGGGGAAGGGAGGGACTGGGAGAAGAGGAGAGAAGGGAAACTAGTTTCCAAGATGTTCGGGATCTAATGAATGAGAGAAGAAAAAGAACCCAGGCTTGGACACCCCACTTCAGGTGTGCCTCCATCCTTAAGCACTGGTCTTGCTACAAGCCTCATTGCTTCCAAACTGATTAGCAAAGAAGAGTATCACAGAGTCTCTCGTGGCAGAAATCATCCCTAATTAGCCAGCAGCTCAGCCCAGTCTACACCCCGGAGTAACTAGTTTGCCTCTTGCCACCTTGCGCTCAAACAGGCAAAAACCTGCCAATCTTCAAAGCTCAGCCTCTGTGACTTGGAGCTCAGTGAATGAGCCTGGGGTGGCGAGGGGGTGGGAGGAGGAGAAGGTGGGGGAAACAGCAAAGAACCCTGTGGTGAGTGTGAGAGCCACCATCCCTTACCAACTTGCCTCTGCTGTTGTGTCCCAGTGGCCTTGGGAAAGTGAGTAATGTTCCCATCTGTCATTTCCTCTCCCCAGGAGTTGGGACTAGAATGATAAGAATGAATCCTACATAATAGAATACCAAATATTAATGTTGGGACTACTTGCTACCCCATCATCATTCAGGCAAGACCTACCTAATTTCCCTGACGCACTTATGCATTCAAACCTTGAGCCCACTTGAAACCACAAAATCCAAGGAATACTAATGTCAAAAATCTTGCTCATAACCTCTGAAGATGAGAAAATGCTGGTTGCACGCTCACTTGACAGGCTGACAGTGAGCCTCAGAGCATCACTTAGTGTTCCAGGTGCAACATCCCAACCTGTGCTGGGTAACAGTAGCTGAGATCTTTCCCTATGCTGCAGAAATACACTGAAGCACTTGAGTTTTGTCTCACACTTGGGGGAGATATGTGTTACAAAAGGAATAATAGAACAGAGGTTTGCATGCAAAGCAGAAAAAAAAAATCAATGATGGGCTGGAGCAGCAGGCGGCCTGTCCATAGAGGCGTCCACGCATAAGATAAATTGCACCCTTCTTTTCTTGCAAAAAAGGGGAGGGGCGCTCAAATCCATTGTATTAATTTTTATTGATTTATAGTCTTTAGGAGATGAAAATCATATGACTGCATGGCTAACCCCCGTAACCGTCCATGTTCCTTGACAGGTTGTCTGATAGGCCTGAGTTATTTTTCCCTCCCAGGCCACAACTTAAATAGCCCACCTCAGCAGCTTCGTGTGAGTGAGGAAATGCAAAAGAGATCTCCTGCGTTCCCCATGACAACTCACTCTCCCCAGCATGCAGAGCCCTACTCTCTTAAGGCTTCGATGAGCATCCAACATAAATGAATGCCTCTAGGAGTCAAGGACACCATGACCTCCGCAGGGAAGCCTCTTGCTTTGGGGAATAACTTAAAGAGCTAGAAAGTTCTAAAGACTCACATGTCCAAAGCCTGCCTCGCTACCCACATTTCAAAATGTTGGTTAATATGCTCTCAACCCATGCATTACCCATGGTGAGTACTCGGTGAGCCTTAAGTACTGCGCAGATATTATAATGAGATAATTCAGTGAGGCCCATTAAGTCTTTGGGTATTAAAGGCAAAGTATGAGAAAATGTTCCCTAAGCTCCTATTTCCTCATCAGAACCTACTGAATGTAGTAGCTCCAGCTAGTGTTGAGGGAGTTCAATGAGAGAGAGAGTGCCAGCCACACCCTTAATGCAGTGATATCCAAGTCCCAGCGAAGACGTGGTCACTTAAACAACTTCAAACACAGCCAACACACTTTTGCTCCAGAGATAAAGCATCCTATCCACAGGCTTCATGTAGAGCCAGTCAGCCCCTCTCGATCTCAAACAACCACTCTCCTGGAAGGATCTCTTCCTGACATCAGATTGCTTCCCCACAGCTAGGTCTGCTGTGGCTGAAATGGAGCCCTGCTGTGGTCGGGTCATTAAGGGTTCCCATCTCTCGGCTTCTATGACAGCCATCAAGAGGACAGATTCTCTCTTGAGGAAAAAAAAACCAGTTAATATGCTCATTAAAGCTCTGTGATTCTTCTGCTTTCTTCAAATGAGCAGAAAAAAAAAATCACTTTCTGCTGACCTGAAACCTGGCCAAAGAGTACTTGGCCCAGGCAAGCTGTGAGCCCTCTGCCAGAACTGTGTGTGATATACACAGCAGTTTCCCTGTCCGATGCCAGGCTCTCCCCGCTGCCCCTCCAGCTGGTGGTCAGACCACTGGCAGGGACCTGCATCATGAACCCTGAACACGACAGCACAGTTTACTCACGATCAAAAGGAAGAGAACAAATTACATTAAAGAGAGTTCAGATCTGTCCAGCCAGGCCCTAATTGGTCTCATCCACTAATCCTGGCTTTCTGAGCAGACGATACAAAGCAAGACAGTAAAGCAGGCATGAAACCAAAAGCAAGTGTATAAAGCTAATTGCATAAGAGTTTCAGCATCAGATACATTGTGTGAGTACAGGATACTGTTGAGGCCTTGAAGACTACAGATGTCAAGAGTACAGAGATGGCTCAGAGGTTAAGAGCACTGACTGCTCTTCCAAAGGTCCTGAGTTCAATTCCCAGCAACCGCATGGTGGCTCCTGACCATCTACAATAAGATCTGGTGCCCTCTTCTGGAGTGCAGTTGTATATGCAGGCAAAACACTTGTATACATAATAAATAAATATTTAAAAAAAAAAAAAAAGAGTACAGTCCCTGCGAGGGCTGCTACCACTGACGCCACCATTGCAATTCGCTAACGTCTGCAATATATTTACTGTCTAACATGTAGCAGTGCTGCGTGTTAATTCATGACTCATTACTATGTGTTAAATCATTTCATCTTTTTTAAAAGCCCGTTGATGAAATCTAATCACATCCTTCTCCCTATTTTGCAGAGAAAGAAAATGAAATTTAAAGAGACTAAGGTAGCTTGTGGATAAAGGTAAGATCAGCCAGGAAACGGCAGATTAAAGACTCCTGTGTTATTTACTAAGGTTCTGCAACAAAATCCTTGGTTGCTGAAGCCACTAAAATGATGCTAACCCTCCTCTGTGGCCACCTTCTGCCCCAAGAGCTTGGCTCCTGGTCCTAAGCACATCATTTCATCTCCTCCAAATTACCTCTCTGTTCCATACAAACTCAATGTGCCTGAGGTCTTAACCCATTTCAAAATCAGAGTACATGCCTTCTTTCCCCTCCCTCCCCCCCCCCTTTTTAAAAAAGATTTATTGTATATGAGTGCTTTATCTACAGAAGAGGGCATCAGATCTCATTATAGATGGTTGTGAGCCACCATGTGGTTGCTGGAAATTGAACTCAGGACCTCTGGAAGAGCAGGCTGCACCCTTAACCACTGAGCCATCTCTCCAGCCCCAGAGTACATGGTTTCTATGGCTCACTGGGGTATCGCCAGTCTATAGTTGCACAGATCTCTGTACAGTCACCATTAGCATTTTCATTTGGAATGATTATGTTGCTTTATTAAGTCATTTTAAATAACTATCTTTTATCGCTTGATCATCTTTTATTATTATGACCTGTGTCTCCGTCAGATTTGAAGAATACTAAGACACGGATCATGCTTTGAATTGCTCTTGGTGCCGGCCACATGTCGATGGCAGTTGTTAAGTGTTAATTAAACCTGATGTAGCCTCTTTCTCAGCTTCAGCGTAAACTATCCTCCCCATTAGTCAGAATTTACCCTGCCTCATGAGCTGCTGAGGAAACTGTGGGAATACAGCTGTCAGCCAGAGTCTGGTAGCCCCTCTGAAAGATATATGACTTTCGTGGGACTCGCAGGAGGGCCAGAAGACACCCTGACCTACACCCATGGCCCTTCTATGCCAGCCTGAGTGAGTCACATGCCAGAGCCTCCCCGTGTCTGCACACCTCTGTATATCTCACAAGGTCAGAACAAGCTTTCCTGGCAACGCTAGCAGAGAAAAGACATCTCGCAACCGTGAACAGGCTGGCACCAGGCACCTGGCCCACTTAAACCAGCTTTAGGTGTCAACCTCACATTACATATCGAGGCCAATGCTGAGGGTAGGAAACGATTATATCTCCTCTCCAAAATCTGGTCTGCAGGTGCTATGTCCGTGGTGGTCATCTGTTGCGCTATCTGCCCGCGGCACCTGCAGTTCAACCAGCCAAGGCCAGAAGTCATTTGTGGAGGCCCTGGCAATCCTAGAACACGGTAGCAATGCCAAGAGCTAAGGAGGTGATGAGCTGTCCAAATTATCTTGTCAACTTCACTTGGAGGTTTCAATATTCAAATATTGGAGAGACAGATGAAAGTCATTCCAGATTGTCAGGACCCGGAGGGTCCCGTGCCCTGCAGGTCGGTCCAGGCACCGATTACCTCCAGAATAGAATGGAGGGACCTCGAGGTCCATGGTTCCAAGGTCCTGGTTCTCACTCAGGGGCAGCTAGAGCACATTACGGTGACACCAGTTGCCTGGGCCCAAGGCCAGGTTCCCAGGCTCACTGGGGGGTCAACACCGAGCTAGTGGCAGTGACGGTACAAGACTCAGTGGCGGCAAAGTCAGTTCCTCCATTGGTGCCTGACCACTGGGCATCCAGTGGCTGTTGCCGCCCCCACCCCCTGGAGTAAACGGTTTCTCAGATGATCATGGTGGAGGAGTAGTGAGCAAGAGAGCGCACCCAGCATGCCAGCCAGCCTTTATTTAGGAACCTTGGGCAATGAGGAGGGGTTTTGAGGGTGAATGTGTCTGATTCGCTAGGGCTAAGGGGACCAGGATACTTAATCTACATACAGTGATGCAATAACATGGGGTCCTATCACAAGAATAAGAAAATGGTATTATCCTACATGTGAGGGGATGACTTCTAGGTGCAATTAAAGGTCATTTGCTGGGGGTTAGATCTCCTCAGCATAGGGTGGGGTACTTCCAGGAATTCCCTGTGCTTGTTGAAGAAGTCCTTATCAGGAAAGGGTCAGAGCTGTCACCTTTCTTGAGGGCTATGTGACACCCCTTACAAAATCTGGGGTTACCAGACCAGGTGGAGTCTGACTTCATAGACTGAGTGGTGGGGGGGGGGCGCAGGGAATGGCTATCTGGAGAAGTCACACTCCAACCTTATCCAGCAGAGTCCCACACCAGGTATGTCGCATTCTGTAGATGCCAGTAGAGAAAAAGATCAAGCAAACTGTGGGGAGTTTGCTGATTTCTCAGGGCTGAGGACCGCTAGCCCTTTTCCTGCATCTGTGGTGCATGAGTTGATGATTAATGGACTTTTCGTTAAGATCCAGGGGTTCTCGGCTTCACCCACAAGTCAAGGTAAAGCAGCCTTAGCAACAGAAAAAAAAATTATAGCCACCATTTAAAAGTATATGCCCACTAAGACTGCATTAAAGGAGATGACGAACAAAAGGCTCGGCACTGGAGAACTGAGGAGAACACGTGCAAACACAGAAATGCTTTTATTTGTTTTTAAGGTTCATTAAAGTTATTAAATTTTAACCGAAACTAATTTCCATGTACACCGGGCTTAAAATAAACGTAACAGTTAAATGTACCTAGAGATCCCCCAAAGGCTAAGAGAAGAAGCAGGAGAATACCATTGTTCAAATAACTTGATGCTCATTGTTATCACATTGATGAGCTCTCATCTCTCTGGAGCCATAAGACAAAGTAAATTTTTTTTTTTTTCTATAGGCTTCCTTCATAATGGTGCGTTACCACAGCATCAGAAAGATAACTAATATTAATATGATTTAAAGAATCACTAAAACAAGCTCATGATGAATACAACAAATACCAAAGCACACATTAAAGTCAGAGAGCAGAGTTATAGCTAATTTGCAAATAAAAATGTGATGAAATGAAATAATGAAGGGGTAATATAAAAGGATGACATAAAAACAAGAGGAACCAAAACCATATGGGAAACATAGAAGTAAAATGCTAAAATAGTAGATTAAACCTAACCATATCAAAAATAGTATTAAGCATAAATAGCATAAGCACATAAAAGCAGGAACTTTCTAATTATACTTTTACAAACAGAATCTAACAACATACTATTTTTAAAAATCACCTTCAGGGGGCTGGAGCGATGGCTCAGCAGTTGAAAGCACTGACTGCTCTTCCAGAGGTCCTGAGTTCCACTCTGGTGGCTCACAACCATCTGTATCCCTCTTCTGGTGTGCATGAAGACAGAGCATTCATATACATAAAATAAATAAATCTTTTAAAAAATTACTTTCAAATTAAAGATACAAACAGGTTAAAAAGTTAT
Organism: Acomys russatus; assembly: GCF_903995435.1. NCBI lineage: Eukaryota > Metazoa > Chordata > Mammalia > Rodentia > Muridae > Acomys > Acomys russatus. The sequence goes on along the minus strand of NC_067144.1, from coordinate 13,542,944 downwards.
AGAAAAGTACAGATTGATTACTGGCAAACTATTACAGGGCAACAAATGGTGCCACACAGAAAAGGAATCATTTTCAATTAATAAGGAGCCAAAGATTTAAGCTGCAACTGACCTGAAAGCATAGGAAGTTGCTACAGTGCCGGGGGGGGGGGGGCATTAATAGTTCTACCCATCTATGATGTCTATGAACCATCACAATAACCCACATAGCTAACTATCCTTAAAGTGCAATAGTGGCATGCATATCTGGGCAGTAACCAACAGTTGTCTTATTGGACATAAGGCCCACTCAACAGGGGGGAAATCATGTCGGGTACAATGTAAACCTAGCAAAACTACCCAGGGCTAATGAGGTCATGGGTTTTAGAGCGCCTGCTTTCAGGAAAACTCTTACTTTCACTTTACAAGAAAGAATTAATTCCTAATTGTATTCTAAATACCTATCCTTAAACCCACAGATAAATGTAGCTCTCACTCCTTATCAGAGAAGCTTCAGTAGGTAGCAGCAGGAGATCATGACAGAAGACAACTGGTCAAAATACAGAGAGAACTGTTCGTGAGGTGCCCAGAAGCAGCAGATAGAGCTACAGCGCCATACCTGTTCCTACAGTTCAGGGGAAATCAAGAAGAGGAAAGATTATCAGAGCCAGAGGACCAGAAAATGTGCTGTGAGCTTGTGTCTCCTGGAAATAACAGGGAAGCTTCCATAGTGCCTCAAACAATACGGCTGCCTAAACAAGACCTGGACAAATCCACCGCCAATATGTATGCTAACATGAAAGTGGAAAAGCTCATGTGGTCCTACCTGAAAACCAAGAACTACAGACAACTAATGTCTACTGAGAGACAGAAAATGAGTCTTCTCCAAGGATGAGCCCCTAATTGGTTATATAACACCAAGTGGTCAGCCTTGAAATCATACACACACAAGCCACACTAAGCAGAACTGGCAGGCTGTAATTTATATTTATATGGTATGTGTTGGGCGGAGGGTTGGTAATGCAATAATAAGGAGGCTGTGGCTTTGAGAGGGAGTAAGGTGATCATGGTGGAGTTTGGAGGGAGAGGAAATGGATGGACTTGGAGGAGACAAAGGGAAGGAGGTAAATAATGTAACTGTATTTTAATTAAAATTTAAAAATTAGCTTGGCAAGGTGGCACACACCAGTAATCCCAACACACCTTTAATCCCAGCACTCAGGAGGCAGAGGCAGGTGGATTCTGTGAGTTCTGTGAGTTCAAGGCCAGTCTGGTCTAGTCTAGGACAGCCAAGGCTACACAGAGAAACCCTGTCTTGGAAAAAAAATAAAATTAAGGGAGTGATCTTTCACCACATCACAAGGAAATGAGAAAACAATAACAAAATAATTCAGAAAAGTTTAAAAATATTCAGAAGCTGAAATAACACTTTTCCAAATAGACCCTAGTTGAAAAAGTGCTCCAACTGGCCCCTGTAGTGTGTTATAATCCAAGAAATAGAGATCAGCCTAGCAAATGGGTGACAAAGAAAGAAAGCACTTTTTAAGGAGAAATAATTTTTAACACCCAAAACAGAAAAATAAAATTCTTAAGTCAATGTCCTCAGCTCTTATCCAGTTAGTTAGTTAGTTACTTGGTTGGTTTGTTTGTTTGTTTGCTAAATGGGGTTTCTCTGTGTAGCTTTGGCCATTCTGGGTTCACTCTGTAGACCAGGCTGGCCTTGAACTCACAGCGATCTGCCTGCCTCTGCATCCCCAAATGCTGGGATTATAGGCGTGTGCCACCCTGCCAGGCTCCTCAGCTCTTATCTTAAGAAAGTGGAGAAACAAAACCAAATGAAACACAAAGAAAATAATAAAGATTGAGACACTTGCACCTAAGACTGCCTCGAATACGCTTCCTGGTAAAGGAAAAAAACGTCAGGATTTGGGGTCTGGGAGCAGGGGTGGGGAGTATTCCAAAGAGAAAAAGAAATCCACAGGAGGCAACAGGACAGCTGAGGGTGCAGAGAAAAGCCCCTGTAAAAGAAAGTCCCTTGGAGCCAGTCTCTTGCCACAGGGCTCCTTCCCAGCAGGGAGATAGAAATCAGAACCTCTTTAACCAGGCAGTCTTAGGGGAAAGATGGAGACATCACAACCGGTTGCCTGAACCCACTTACAAGACTCAAGCCCAGGGGGATGAGGGAAGGGTGGGGATGGGGTTGACTGTCTTGGGAGTAGGAAGTTCTCCTATAGGGTGGGTCAGAAGTTGAGGAGCCCCAGCTCAGATGTGGCTAGGTGCCGTCTTGAGAGAGCCTTGTTATTTAAAGCTGACCTACCCTGAAGGCCTGTGGAACAAGAAGTTGTCGAAAGTCAGAGACTCTAAATTCAACGTAGCACAGGGCAAGGCTGAGAGACAGCCTCCAGGGGCAGTTGTGGACAGGAGGAGAACCAGACCTGGACAAGCTAGGTTGAGAAGTTCCTAGAGAAAGGTCTCTCTGCTGGTGCCTGAGGGGCAGACACCATCAACTGAAAATAGCTCTGGGGCGTGATCGCCTTGAGCCTGAGGTCAGCGGGTGGTTTGAACGCTGGAGTCACCTACCGGCTAGAAGGTTCACTGATGTGGAGTACGATAGTGGTTCCCTGATGTACCAGTGAGTTACTTGGCATCCACAGGCCCCACCCTTCCGGTCTGGTGACTGCTGCATTGTGCTATGGTGTCGCAAACCAGGGACTGACATTGAGATATTGCAAGGCAATTTTTTTGTTTTTTATTTTTTAAAAGATGTATTTATTTATTATTATGTATACAGTGCTCTGCCTGCATATCCACCTGTAGGCTGGAAGAAGGCATTATATCATATTACAGATGGTTGTGAGCCACCACGTGGTTGCTGGGAATTGAACTTCCGGCTGGGCTTACAGTCTCCCTTAGGAGAATGAAGTGGCATCTCTGCCCCCATAGTAGAGGGATTCTTAACCAGGCCCTTTATGGCTTTCAATCAAGCAAAGCTTAACGAAAGCGCAAGTTTTGCAATTACCGTTTAGCATAAACACATTGTTACAGTTTTTAACTTCATTGTGGTGGAGGTAGTTTCGGAAAGCCTCGGTTTACAGTCAGGTTGATCCAGTCCTCAGAAAGTCTTTATCAGCCATTGGTTTGAAAAAGTCTGCACAATAGGAGCATAAATCTCATTTTACCTGAAAAATACAAACGCCAAGACCTTGGCATAAGTCTGGGCGCTGAACAGTAGGGAGAATGGAGGCCCTGTTACTATTTAGCCTCTATTAAAAATCAACAGTGGAGGCAGAAAGCCTGAAGGCAGGTCTGCCTGTACAGATAGATCTCCCGGCTGCTGTTGCTTACGCAACTCTCAAAACACTTCGCTGTCTACAGTAGTAGCCACCTGGGGAGAGAGTGTTACGAACTGGAGCATACTGGGAGGGTGGGAGAGCCTGCCCAGTCCACAGACTGGGAAACCAGATATGGCCAGCAGAGGCTTTGGATGCTAGCAAGGGAACAGCTTTAAGCAGAAAACAGAAATTTGTGCAATACAGGTTCAGCTCCAGTAAAATAAACCAAGAAGAGAAAAGTCCCCACAGATCCCTTGGTACCCCGCACACACATACCCGGTGGTCTCCAACTGTCAATCAAAAACGAAAACAGAAGCACACCAATGGCCCTTTCCCTTTTTTCACTATGCTTCTCGTGATGTTTTTACTTTGCCATATTTAAGAAAGCCCTGTGTCATATTTAAGAAGGCTCTTGTGGGGTTTTTTTCTTCCCTTTCATAGTCCATATTTTTCGTTACACACTTTTTTATTGTGCAAACTTTTTATCTTTTTGTCTTTTTTTTTTTTTTCTTCTCCTGTCTCCAGGTTTCCCTATTCTTTCTACTCTGCTTTTATTGTTACCACCACCACCACTGTATCTTATTTATTTTTTCTCTGAGTTTTGATTTTTATTTATTTCCTTTCTAGTTTCATCATCAATTTACTCATTCTTGGGTATTCGTTGGTCTTCCCATGTTTTAATTTTGTAGTCTTTTAAATCCCTGGCTCCTTTTTCTTTTCCTTTCTAGCTTCTTTTTCCACACCTCCTTTTTTTCCCCCTTTCACTTGCTTAACACTGTTTTTTCCCATCTTTTCTTAGTGCATGCATTTATTTCATCCATTTACTCTTCCCATAATTACCCAGAGTAATTTTTAACTTCATAACACACACTCACCAGCTTTGTCAATTTGTTTGATGATAATTGCTGATACATAGGAGGCTTCAGTTTATTTTACTGTATGCTTATATCTTGTACAGTTTGGCATTGTTACTATGAAGGAGTTGTTCGAGGGTTTCTTTTGTTTTTGATTTGTTTTGCTTTGTTTTTCCCTCTCTGAGTGGTACTGGGGACTGAACAGTAAACTGCTCACTGAGTAGAAAGTAAAATAAAACTAGACGAGATAGTTAAGTCAACAGATTCACAAATTACTAGAAGAAGAGGAGACGTGAAGAGATCTCAAAGTTGGATGAGTAGGGGAGAGTTGGGGGAGAAGGAGAATATGATTAAAATACATTGTATGAAATTCTCAAGGAAGTAATAAAATATTATTTAAAGCACACAAAAGAGCTGATAATAATTTATACAAACTATTCAGGAAACTAGAAAGAAAGACCCATTTCTCAGTATATTCTATAAGGCCACTCCTTATTATTCTCATGCCAAAAAAAAAAAAAAAAAAAAAAAAAAAAAAAAACCAAAGTCATGATAGGTAAATAAAAACATAAAGATATCTTTCATTAGCATAGGTGCCGAAAATCTAAGCATTATCTCAGCAGAGTGGTGAAATTAGCAGTAACTGATAAAGGTATTATGTCATCATTAAGGGAGCAAATTCAAAAACGGAGGATAGTTTAACATTTTAATATTAAACCAATGAAAATCACCATATCAAGAAGTTTTTTTTTTTTTTTTTAAATAGCAGTCATCTTGGTAAATCACCAGCACACATGATTGAACATCCATTCCTAATAAAACAAATCTGAGCAAACATAAGTGTTATCATTAAAAGTAAATAGAGGCACAACAACAGATCTGATATGGAGAGATTTATTGTAGAACCGTGGGGAGAGAAGGGCAAAGAAGTTGGGGCCTGAGTGGTCCAGGAGTGTACAAAGAGACAGAGACAGAGAGACAAGGCGGGAGAGAAAGGGGGAGGGAAAGGGGCTGCCCCTTAGAGAGAGAGGTAAGAGAGAGAGAGAGGTGGCCAGTTGGTCCTTTTCTATCTGGTGCCTCTGACACACACCTGGTGGCAGGCAGTAGATGATGTTAGAGGCTGCTAAGCAACCAAGAGGCAGATGAGATCGCTAGCAGGCTAGCAGACTGGCTTGTGGACCAACAATAAGAAGATCTTCCTCCATGTGAAAATGGTCATCCCTGAGAATAATGCACAGTTTTGGAAGGTTCCCGTGCATGGGATCATGATGGAAATTGCACTTCGATGTGCTGTATGAACACAACAGGAAACTGAAGTGCAAACTGCAGCACTATGTGCAACAACATGACTAGTCATCAAATCCTTAAGAATAACCAATGTAAAGGAGATTCAAAACTTTTACCCTGGAAAATGTAAAGTATTATGGAAAAAAAATAAAAGAAGATGTAAGCAATGGAAACATTAATATGTTCCATGGTTAATTCTCCCCAAGTTGATATATAAATTATATGTTCTCTCAGTCAATACCCCAGCGGAATTTTTTTTAATCTTGCTTTATTTTACTTATTTAAGAACTGACAAGCTGACTCGTGTGAAAATGCAAGGAACTCGAGAAGCTGAAATAAAAAATTAAAATCTTAGACTAGTTCCAAAGTTGACCTTACACGACTTGACTTCAGAACAAATTACAGTTACAAAAATCAAAAATTGTAGGCGTAGTAGGAAGGATGATCAATAGAAAATATGGTGGAGGAGAGTGCAGGATCAAGTAGATGAGGTTCTGAGCAATTGATTTTTGACACAGGCAAAAAGGTAACTCATAGAAAAAGATAGTCTCCCCAACCAGTGGTGTAAGAATTGGATATCCACAGACACAATAGAAAAAATACACTAAAAAAAAGTTACATGAAAATAGATCATAGACCTAAATGTAAAACCTAAAACTATCAAACTTTCAGAAGAAAGAGCACTGATAGATTTGAATTCTAGCAGTGACTTCCTTGGTATACATCAGAAATGGATTCAATAAGTAAATCAAAGTTCATAAACTAGACCTCATCAAAATGAAGTCATAGTTTTAAAAGGGCACTATTATTAAGAGGAAAGAGGCAAACACTGGAATTTTAAAGATGCGGATCACATTGCTAATCTGTATCTAGAATAAGTAAAAACCTCTCCAAACTTAAGACTGATGAAATAAATAACCCTATTTTCGAAATGGACAGATTATTTAAAGAAGAATTTTACAAAGAAGATATCTGATGAGAAATGTTAACATTAGGAAAATGATAATTAAAACCACAATGATGCCATTATTGCAGCTATTAAAATGGCTATAAAAAGACTGAACTTGCCAAATATTGGCAAGGATATGGAGTAGCTTATTGTTTTACACACTGCTAAGAGAATATGAAATAGTCTAACGCCTTTGAAAACATGATGGTTTCTTAAAATGCGGAAGCTATACCCCATGAACCCGCAATACGCTTCAATATATTTACCCAGAATATATGAAAGATTTATATAATACAAAAAATCTGTGTATATGTTATAGCATGCCTATTTTCTTACCAGATCCAAACTGAGATATCTATACAGTGAAGTGCTATTTTTAAAAAATCCACAAAATAAACTGTTCATACACACAAGCAATGTGGATTAATCTCTGAACAAATATGATTTTTTTTTAAAATCTGAGAACTACGCTAGACCTGGAAAAGCCCATATTATATGACTCCTTTTGTATGCAATTCCAGAAAGATCCTATTAAATTTTTCTCTTTTAGAAATTATAGGGGATACATATGCATGTGGGGGGTGGGCAGACCTCTACAGAGGTCAGAAGAAGACTCTGCACTCTCTGGAGTTGGAATAATAGGCAGTTGTAAACAGCCTGACAGGGGTAATGGGAACCAAGCTCTGGTCCTCTGTAAGAGCACCAAGCACTCTTAATTGCAAAACCTTCTTTTCAGCCCCTCAAAAAAGCAATATATAAACAGAGAGGAGATGAGAAGCTTCCTACGGCTGGCAGTAAAGAGCTAGGAAGGTTCACAGAGATGGATTGAAACAGCAGCAGAAAGAATGGAAAATGATGAACGCTGATCATCTTCCTGAATGTAATTTATAGACGTTACCATGTGTCCAAATTTACGTAAATATCTACTTTAATTCTACTTGGCTTGTTGCATATCATTCTTTATTTCAATAACCTATTGCTATATTATGAATACAGTCATATGTGTATATATATATATATACACACACACATATATATATATATATATGAATACACAAAGTAAGGGATACGTACATACTGGAGAGGGCTGGAAAATCCATGGAAACTATCTTAGTTGTCTACTCTGTTGCTGTGATCAGTCCATCATCGAGTGAAGCCGAGACAGGAACTCAGGCAGGGCAGCAGCATGGAGGCAGGAAAGAAGCAAAGGAGCAAAGGTCATGAAAAGATGCTGCCTCCTGGGGCTTACATTCAGACTAAGGGTGGCACCACCCTCAAAGGTCTGGACCCTGCCCCCACCAATCAGCAATCAAGAAAATCCCCCCAGAGATTTGCCTACAGTTCATTCTGATGTCATAGGTGAGTGTTCACGCAGCATAAAACACAGAGCATTCAGTTTCACTTTGTTAGCTTGATGACTTGTCTATGCTGAGTTTCCCCCTTCAGCGTAACTCAGAAACTGCCTAAATGGCATTTCTTGTTCAGTTATAATAATAAAAAATAATAACAAAAGTGTCTCTAAGATATTTTCCCAGTTGGGTGTGATATGAATTTTAATGTACCTTGCAGATGTGTGTTAATCTTTAAAAAAAAAAAGGCAGCTGAAGCTGTTGAGTCAGCTCCGTTCAGAACAACTCCAAAGTCAGTATAAAACCAAGTTCTGGTAGTTGGTGGTCAGCAGGTGAACAGACACTGGTTAAATTTCTTAGTTCATCTTGATGATTAGGAATAAAGTAGTTCATAGAAACCTTTCACTTTCCTAAACTTACCTCAAATTCAAGAAGACGTGTGAATTCAGGTCTCCAATTCTATTCAGCAAATAATTAGCTACATAAGACACAGGTTACACCAGGAACCATTGAGTGGAGAACAGGGAAAAGTGATCCATGGTGCTGAAAGGAATGTTACAGGTACTACGACATAAAGTTCAAAATACGTAGTGGGAGCATGTCCTCTGGCCTCTAAAACTCGGCAAGCCTGCTCAGCACTTTCTGTTTCTGTCTCCCTAGTGTGCCTCACTTACAATGCTGGGGTCACATTGCCCCAAGCCCTTGTCTGGCTTTGGAGTCCTTCCTTGATCATGAGACATCTTCCCACGACTGACTTCTTCTCTCCCGGTCCCCTCCACAGAGAAGCCTTCCTCCATCCTTGAAAGTGAAGAAGCTCCCCATGCCACCGCCTCCTAGCCCTCATCACTGACCAGTGCATAGCCAGGTTTCATTTTCTTTCATAAAAACCCCAGCCTTTAATTACCATTTTTCTTTTGTTTTTCGTTGCTGGGTTGTAGCATATGAACTTTTGGGGCATATGAAATTGATTGTATTGAGCATTTTTAATTTTAATGTCTCTGTCTTGGCTACTTCTCTGATGCTGTCACAATACACCACAACCACCACAAGTCGAAAGTATTTAATTTGAGATTATGATTTCGGGGGTTACAGTCCGTGATCCATGAAGGCAGAGTGACAGGAACAGCTGAGAGCTGACATCCCAAACCACAAGCAGGAGAGAGAAAGAACACGCTAGGAAAGGCATGAGAGTTTTGAAACCTCAAACCCTGCCTCCAGAGACACACATCTTCCAGCAAGCCCACGCCTCCTAATCCTTCTCAAACAGTTCCACCAACTGGGGACCAAGTATTCATATGACCGGCCGACACTGATGATGAGGGCATCTCATTCAAACCCCCACTGTCTCTAACATAAAAACCTACCACCTAATAGCATGTAAGCTTTTTATGGACAAGAACCTTATCTGTTTTTCTCTATACACTGACATTAAGAACAGCTTATGGCAGATAATAGTTACTTCAAGTCGGCTATGTGAGACATGGATAGACTATTAAAAGGGGGATGACTCCTCCCTTACTTAAAAGTGTTCATGCTTGAAAAATGTGATGCATGCCGTTGTTAAAGACCACATGGCTCATGGTTGTGTTTTAAATGGGATAGGAGGATGTAAACTACTTCCTGGAGTCGAGGTGGAGCCTAGCTACTGAGAGAAATCCACTTCACTTTGGCCGGATCCACCGTTGAAGTCTTTCTCCCACTGGGCCTCAGAGCAATAATCTCAATGGCCCACTTTCATTAATAACAATCCTGGTGGTTTGGGGCTTTCCCCAGAAAAATCACAATTTGAAGATCTGTGCTACTTAAAATATAGTGTAAGGTGGAGCTAACAAACCATTGTGGGAGAAGGGACACTTAGTGTGACCAGAACATGGAATCTCTCTTCTCCTCTGCATCCTTGATGGTGGCTGGGAAACACCAGCCTTCCTTTGAAACAGAAAAACTAAATTCCTCACCTGGGTTAAGCCACTTACAATAGGAGTATCAGGGGTGAGGTCTGAGAAGAGTAATAACACTGGATTCGTGGACTAAGAAAAGCTAACTCAGTTGGAAATAAAAAAAAAGTGTAGACAAAACCTTATTGGAGCCACCTGAAACAGAAAAATTCTAGAATGGTGCTAAGGAGATTGGAGTGCTTGCCCCACCTCTGGACCTGCCTGAGTGATGCTCTGTCAGTCATTTTCCCTTACGAGTTAAGACAGCTTCTGAAATATTAGGGTACCAACAACATCCCCTCTAGTACCATCGTTCCTGTGTTCTTCCTGTGGCAGTGTCAGATCCAGGGTCCTAAAGGAGACCTCAGCTACATTTGCTTCATCTCCACACTGACTCCAGTGAGCAATCTGTCTAAAGATTCTCCTGTGTAGCCAGGTGCAGTGGCACATACCTGTAATCCCAGCATTTAGGATACACAGAGAAACCCTGTCTCAAAAATGAAGAGGGAGAAAACAAAAACAAAAATAAACAAGCAAACAAAGATTGTGCTATGCACATTTTTTTTATTAATTTATTCAGGTTACATCTCAATTGCTATCCCATCACTTGTATCCTCCTGTTCCTCCCTCCTTCCCTCCCGCTTTCAGCCTATTCCCCTCCCCTAGGTCTATGACCGAGGGGGCCCTCTTCCCCCACTCTATGGTTATAGGCTATCAAGTCTCATCTTGGTAGCCTGCTTATTCTTTCTTTGAGTGCCACCAGGGCTCCCCACCAAGGGGAGGTGGTCAAATATGGGGCACCAGAGTTCATGTCAGAGTCAGTCCCCGCTCTCCACCCACGTGTGGAGAATGTCCTCTCCATTGGGTAGATCAGAGTAGGGGTTCGATGTTTACTGCTTGTATTGTCCTTGGTTAGTGCTTAATCTGGTTTCCAAAACAGAGCTTTTATTTGAAGACTAGGGGGAGTTGACGGCACAAAATAGCTGGGTATCCCAGAATCACAAAATGTCTCACAACAGAAGAAGGAGAAGCTGAGCCCCACTCCCAGCATGCTTCCTTCAGCAGCACCGGGCGCTACGCTGCACTGCACCTTCAGCTTAAACTCTGGTGCAACCTGACATTGCAGCAGCTGCTGCAGCCACCTGCAGTTAGCACAGGTTCTCGGCTGCCTCTGCTGTTTGGATGACAAGCTCCAAATTCAACCTTGGTGGCCGGATCTGATGGCCTCAGCTGCTGTCCTGTTTCTTGGTTCCAGACAAAGGAGAAACGGAAGGAAACACGTATGGTAAGAGACGTATCTTCTTCCTGCTCAGCCTTGTGAGGTCGAACATTCTGCATAAATGAAATAGTTCAATTGCTGCAGCCACATGAAAGGGACAACTGTTTAGACACCTGAATCATTTATTAATCGGAAGAGAATATCTGTCCATTTAGTGGCCAGCTTATGAAACCTAGATTTGGAGAGCAAGCCTTTGGCAAGCCAATCTAGCCATTTTGTATCTGAATGCAGAGGGTTTTAAAGAGAAGTAGCAACCAACCAGAGCGATGCTGGAGCAGCAGAAGTTAGATGGACTGTCTGCTTTTTGGCTAGCTGGACCATATCGTGCTGCCTTCCGTCTATGCCAAATGAGGTCAGATGCCAAAAGTTCATAAAACGTTGATTTTTGCAACATAACTGGATTTGGTTTTCTATAAAGGCTTAGAGACTGAACAGATGAGTGATGTCGGCCGCCCAGTTCAGCTTCAGCAAGTGTTGACCAATCACCCACATTAATAGCCGGCACTGGCACTGGAGCTGATATCCCATGATGCATCAGGAGGTGCCCGGATCTGATTGGTAACAGGGTAACCTCCTCTTTGGTCTGGTCAACACTTTTGTCCTCCCTCTTGATAGGTACCTCTGCATCTGGTCCACTTGGCTGAAAACAAGGCCTGCAGCAGTTGTGGAAAGATAAGTTGGAGGGTCACTAAAAGTCTTGGCTCTGTTCATACCACTAACAGATTCCCAAGGATGAGAGCATCAGCTGAGACTCTCCATCCTGGCCCATAGCTGTAGCCGTGGATCAGAATGCATGGCTGGCCCCAGAGGAACTAACTGCCAGAGTAACAACATGGATAGAAAGGCCAGTTCCAGGAAAAGCCTGAATGTGCTCAAACAACCATTCTGTTATAAACATTATATTAGAATATATTAGCCATATTCATTCATCTAGCCATCAAGCATGTATTGAACGTTGCTGTATTCTAGGCCCTGTCATAGGTAATAGAGATGCATCAAATGTGCAGAAAGAACAAAGTAAAGGGAAAGGTTAATAATAAGGAAATGTATTATGTGTTATTCAGTGGCAAGTACCAAAGGAGAAAGAATGCAAGGTGAAGTGCAAGGCTTAAGAGTAGCTAGACCTATGTCTACACAGGCACCACTCCAAGTAGCATGGACAGAGAGAACCCCATCAAAAAAATATTTAACCTGAAATCTTTTTTGTTGTGGTTTTTGTTTGTTTGTCTGTTTGAGAGAGGGCCTCATTATGTAGCCCTACCTGGCCGGGAACTCATTATGTAGGCCAAGCTGACCTTGAACCCACAGAGATCCACCTGCCTCTACCTCCTTCCTGAGTGCTGAGATTAAAGGTGTGCACTGGCAACCCTAACTTGTCTGCTTACTTGAAAGAAATAAAGTGATGGAGTGAGCCATGAGGTAACAGCATTGTGAAAATAAATGAAAAAGCACAAAGATGTGGAAACCAGAGTGTGTTGTGGATGCTCAAGAAACAGCAAGTTGAGACTGGTGATTTAGCTTAGTAATAAAGTAACTATGAGGCCCTGGGTTCAATTCTAACACACAAAACAGGAAGTCCAAGCATCAGGGGAGAAAGGGAGGGAGGGAGGGAGGGAGGGAGGGAGGGAGGGAGGGAAGGGGGGAGGATACAAGGCCATGGTGGAAAAAAAGAAGAATTAGAAGAAGAAGAAGAAGAAGAAGAAGAAGAAGAAGAAGAAGAAGAAGAAGAAGAAGAAGAAGAGGAAGAAGAAGAAGAAGAAAGGGAGGAGGAGGAGGAGGAGGAGGAAGAAGACAATGACAAGGCAATTAGAATGACTGTAGCCTGGAATAAAAGCATGAGCCCAGAGCTGATGATGTCATGAAAAGAGACACCAGTTAGAAGCTTTTTTTTTTTTTAAAGAAGAAACAGCAAGCAGGTGCATGTCATCGAGGGTACACACAGCACAACCAGTTCAGGGTCTATGGTGACCACCAAAGGGAAAGATGATGGTGACATAAAACAGGATGTCACGGCTAGATTTTGAAGGTAGGATCATGCAAACCAACTGGAGGCAAGACAAGAGATGCTGAAGGGGTTCAGGTGTGAGTCTCTCCTGAGCAGCTGGGAAGATGACGTTTCCACAAGCTCTAGAAGACCAGAGGAGAGGTGGGTCAGCGGAATGAAGGGAACCCAGAGTCTAGTTTGGGTCATTTTAGACTTTAAGTACTTAAGATGCAGAAGATCCTGAGAGATTGGCTCTTTGACTATTAAGTCCAGTTGAAGGACTCTGCTCAAGGTACATAGAGGCAGAAGCTGGTGACATAGTTCACTGGTTAAGAGCTCACACTGCTTTGCAGAGGGCCCAAGTTCAGTTCTCAGCACTGACGTCAGACAGCTCCCTCCCCATGGGACATCAAGCACGTTGGCCTTTGTGGGCACCTGTATGCATGTGCACATAACTACACACAGACATAGACACATTTTTCTAATCTCAAAAGAGATATATTTTAGAATTGTCAGTACACACTGGGTGGCACTCAGAGACTTGAAACCAATTGAGGACACTATGAAAGTGAGTGACAATATGGAAGAGTTGAACACAAATAGTGATGCCCACCTGTCTATTACACAGAAGTCAGAGAGATGAAAACAAACAAACAAAACAAAACAACAAAGTTAGGTAGGACTGTTCAGTGAGGTGAGAATATAAGACAAAGACACCTTGAGGAGGGAAGGAATTAGGTGGGTAAACAGTTTGTGGTACTTCTAACCACGGAGCTGTATTGAATTTAACAGCATAAAGGTCAGTGATCCCATTCTAAGTTGTTGGGATTTTGTTTTGTTTCATCTTTATTGAGGTGAAGAAAACCAACTCTGCAGTGAATACAGAAAGGAAAATGGGATGACAGAAATCAGAGACAACTAGTAAAGAAAACGTAGTCATTTTTGCTATGAAACTGAACAGAAATGGCATAGCAAGTGATGTTTGATTGCTTTGATAGTCAAGAGATATCTGCTTAGGAAGTATCAAACTGTCTTTATATGCTTATGTGAAGGCAGGTGCAGGTGGTATTACAGAAAAGGAGAAACACTGGGCAGATACAGTTTTAGATGTGTACATAAGAAAAAAAAATAATCCAGATGTGGTGGCACATGCCAGCACTCAGATGGCTGGAGCAGGAAGATTGCCACCAGCTCAAGGCCACCCTCACCTACATAGCAAGTGCCATGCCAGGCCGAGGGCAACACGAGACCTTACCACCCTGTGGTCAGGGTGGAGAGAAAGGTGTGTGTGCTCACTAGCATGTTCAAGGCCCTCAATTCACTCCCCTAACAAAGCAAAGAGAAGGGGAAAAAAGAAAGAAGAGGAAGAGATAGAAAAAAGTATGGGAAAAAAAAGCACAACAAAAAATGAAAATAGAGCAGGAAAAAGCTCAGCCTCAAAGCCAGTATCTTAGAAACAAGATCTTAAGTAGCCCAGGCTGATCAAGAGCTTGATCTATTACCAAGGACGTAATTCTGGCTTTCCTGCTTCTGCCTCCCACATGCTGGGATTAATAGCTTGCACCACCATGCCTGGCTTTTTTTTTTTTTTTTTTTTTTTTTTTTTTTTTTTTTTTTTTTTTTTCTTTTTTTTTTTTTTGTTTTGGTTTTTCGAGACAGGGTTTCTCTGTGTAGCCTTGGCTGTCCTGGACTCACTTTGTCGACCAGGCTGGCCTCGAACTCACAGCGATCCGCCTACCTCTGCCTCCCGAGTGCTGGGATTAAAGGCGTGCGCCACCATGCCCGGCTCTACCTGGCTTTTTTTTAGTTGCTGTTCTCTGGCAGCACTTAGTGGCACTTGTGTTGTCACAAAGTAGATGGACTGTCGGGTTGAACTAGCCTTGAGGCCTTTCAGTCAAAGTTGACCAAGGAAAAGAAAAAGATAGGACCAGGGGTGTTGTGGAAGGAACCGCTCTAACAGCGCACACTAGAAACTGAGCTGAGGAGCGAGAAGGGGACACCGAGATGCTGAAAAGTCCAAATGTGCACACACCAAGGATTGTGGATCTCTAACGGGATGGGAAATCCCATTAGACTTTTCAGTTTTTTGCAAGAAACAGAGTTTAAATCACAAATGGAGACAGTTGGAGAGTAAATATTAAAGCCGGAATGACAAGAGATTATGGTCCAGGTGGAGAAAGTCCAACAATATGGAAGTCACGTAACTCAGAGAGCGGCCTGCAAGAGGACCGGCACAGAAAACACTGAAGTGGAGAGCCATGGGGGGAGGGGATGCATCAGCGACAGAATGCTTGAGTAGCATGCCTGAAACCCTGGTGTCTCCAGGAACCTAGGACAAGGAATAGCTGAAAATCATGTAATTGGCCTGAAAAGTGGCTTGAGTGAGTGGAAAAGCCGCTCTCACCAGGTCCATGGGATGGCAGTGAGCTGCCTGTCATAGACACTCTGGCACAACCACTGGAACTGCTAAGTTCTCTGCCTTCTTGTCCTCACTGCACACACACACACACACACACACACACACACACACACACACACACACACCCGCCCCACCACCACCCCACCTACCCCACCCCACCCCGCCCCCACCTCAACTCCCTCCCTGAATGCCGAATCATGGAATACTTTCCACGGGCTGAGCAGAAAAGACCTCCTATATTTGCAGAGCTGAACAATGAATTCTCCATGATGAGATACATGGCTACAGGTTAAAGACTTAGGAAAACCATGCTTCCTGTGAAGAAAACAAGAGTCATAAAAAGCAGGAGTGCGTGCGTGTGCGTGTGCGTGTGCGTGTGTGTGTGTGTGTGTGTGTGTGTGTGTGTGTGTGTTGGGGGGGGTCTGCTGCTAGTATCCCCGGAGCCTCACAGTTTCTTCCTGTCTGGCCATTTACCTCACAAATGCTATATGATGAGGGATTTGCAGAGTGGGAGCCTTTAAAGATTTAACAATTATTCTGTAAAGGTCACTATAAACTGTGGCACAATTGTTCATCTTTATCTTTTAATTCCTATTTTGGGAAACAGGAAGAAAAATAAACAGGAAAAGCGCATAAAAATCCCCAACAGGAGCCAACTGAACAAAAATAGTGCTGACAGGAAGCAAACATCTTAAAACTCGGGGACCCGTGGGGGACGAGACAGACTGAAACATTCTGCATGACTGATGACTTTTAATTGCTCTTGAGACACAGCTTTCTGTTAACTGAAACATGGTCAGCAAGCAAGGAGACATACTGCCTAACAACCCTTTTCTGCACAATGAGGCATCTCCCAATAGTGCACTCCACCAACATCCTGTAAAGAAAAAGGAGTGGAAGGTAGCAGGGCCCTGCCACCCATGGCTGGATGATAACACAGTAGCTTGGCTTCATATCTGCTTAAAAATAGCCATGTCTTGAGAGATAATAGACACAGGACTATGGCCTTTTGAAAACAAGATTTGAAAGACAGTGGGGAGACTTGGCATACCTAAAACATTCCTCATTATTCAACAGAGTCCAACTAGACCCGTTCTAAAAATCAATTCTGTTGTTGTTCTGTTTTTGTTTTTTTTGAGACAGAGTTTCTCTGTGTAGCCTTAGCTGTCCTGAAACTCACTTTGTAGACCAGGCTGGCCTCGAACTCACAGAGATCCACCTGCCTCTGCCTCTGCCTCTGCCTCTGCCTCCCAGAGTACTGGGATTACACAGGTGAGCTGCCAAGCCCGGCTAAGAATAAATTCTTTTCATGCAGCCATCATGACTCAACTCATCAGATGACTTCGTTTGCCGAGTGAGTGCATGTCGGGCCTTCTATAAATGGTGCATCCAGACTGTCCCTATGAATAAAGAACTGAACAAGACAAGCCCTGCGGGTACTAGTGATCCTCTTCCATATCAAAGCTGGGATCGGTGAATCTCTCATTGTTCTCAGTTGTGCGTTTCTTAGCAAGAAGAATCCTTGCTTCGGGCTCAGGTGACCTTCTCAGGTGGCCCCACTTTATCCACCTACAAGTAGCAGGTGAATCACATCCCTGCTTTAAAACCCATGTTAGCCTGCCGTGCCTACAATCCGTGTGTCTCCTACGACCTTGTTTTATTTATCCAACAATCCACAAAGCATCCGTGGCGAAGCACTGTTCTGCCATCAGGAAGCTACCTACTCACTATAATCCACTTACATAAGTACTTTTATTCATAGTGACATAATTATCTACCACGATAATAAAACCATTATTATCTGCTTTAACAGGTGACACAGCTGAGGCACAGAGTCGTTTAAGCGGTTAAGGTATATTTTACTGTTGAGACACTAATAACCAGATCCCGCCTCACAAGGTGATTTATATGAAGCTTTTGAAATCCTGTAACAGGCAGGGTCATGTGAGCGTTTTTTTGGAGACTGTGTCTCTTACTTGGCTGGCAAAAAAAAAATATAATCATCCGCTAGAGACAGTGGAGCCCCAAGGCATCTGTTATAGTCACAAATTACACCCGCCACACAGCAGCATAAGCAACCCAGGAGAGGCCTGGTGCACCCTCTTTCCGGTCCGTTCTGCCCCTAGCTCCTTTCTCTTTCTTTCTTTCTTTCTTTCTTTCTTTCTTTCTTTCTTTCTTTCTTTCTTTTTTCCCCCTGCCTCTTCAACAGGAAAGAATCTCAAAGTTCTTAACACGGAAACTAGTTCATTTTATACTCCAAATAAGTGATCTTCCCTTGCCTCGCACTCAGGCTTTTAACCCTACCATTTTGCAGAGATGTACTATCCGCCTTTATAATCATTGCCCACTCAAAGGCGGGTTCTAATTTCCCTCCTCTGCCTCTGTGCTAACCTTGTCTCGTCTTCCCTGGCCATTTGCTCGGAATGTCTCCTGTTACTGTGATCTTCCGCCACAGCCCTGCCTCCTGATCGAGGCACTTGGCACTCGCTTGCTCGACCTTCCTCTAGCCCCTCACGCCCCAGCGATTCCCTCCTTCTAGTTGTCCTATGCTTTGAAACGTCCACGTCCTCTCTAAGCACCAGGTGTGGCTCAACCTTAACCTCTTCAAAGCTCCAGCCCCCAGCAGCAAAAATGGAAATTTAACCTTCTGTGCTCTTTAGCACCAAAGGCTCACGACATAAATTTACAACACACTTTATATTAACATATTTAAAATTTGCTTTTCATCAAAAAGTAAAAATTATATATATATATGTGTGTGTGTGTGTTATTTATGTACATATACATATACACATATATGCACACATATATACATATATATGTTGCATGTGCAATGTGGTATTTTGAAACATGTGTACAAGGTACAATGGCTAAAATTTTCTAATAAAAGATATATATTACCTCACATACTTATCGTATTCTGTGACAAAACACTAAACTTCTACTTTGAGACATTTTCAAAGATCCATTATGGGCTAGGAGTGTGACTCAGTGGTGGAGCACTGGCCTGCCGTGCACAAGGCCCTGCTTCAATTTCTAGCACCCAAAAACATACTATATGCTGTTATTAACTATAGTCACCATGGGTCTCCCGAATTTACTTTTCATCTCCCAACTGCACCCAGCCCCAGGGCCTACTAAGCACCATTCAACTCTCCACTTCCCCACAACTCTTTCAGATGTCTTTGTGTGAAGTTGTGTCGTATTTATTTCCCTAGATCTGGCTTTATTTTACTTAATGTAATATCCTTCAGGTTCACAGCTGTGGCTTCAATCAACTTGACTCTTTTCAAAGATGGAACCGTGTTTTGTTGTGTAGGCACACAGCGCCTTTTCTCTTCACAGTTGGCGAGCACTGGAGTTGGTTGGCTCTTTACTTTGGCCGTTGCACATAGCATTGTAGCAACACAAGCATGAGGATTATCTCCTTGGCGCGCTAAGGTCGCGTCCTTTGGATGGATCCCAGTCGTGGGATGGCTGAATCATTTTGACACTAATAACATTTAAAGCACGGACTTCTGTTACTTTTAAAAACTAAGAGAAGAGGGAAGACAATAGACATCTTAATGTGACTCCTTTGCTTTACTCCTTTGCAGCCTTTGGAATGGTGCAAGTCAAGCCCGGGATGCGCTGCTCTCTGCAGCAACTGCACAGGTGCTCAGGTGAACCCACAAGAGCGCCTGCTTCAGGTGCGCGCCATCCATCAAAACGCGCGGCAGAGAGAAAGGTTTCAACAACTGGGAACAGAAAGAGCATGGCCCATGAGTCAGAGACTTGAGCTTAGAACCGAGCTTTTCATTTATTTGTGGTTTAACTTTCAGCAGGTTACTGTTCACATTCTCCCAGGATTTCTTGTCTGGAACAGGAAGAAACCGGTATATTAATCACGAAGGTCCCATATGCTTTGGAAGATCGCACGACCATCAATGGCCCATCCCAAACGCCCCAAAGTGTCCATCTTCATCGAACTGCATACCGTGGTAGCACTAGCTAAGCTCCTTGCTAAACAGACCTCAGTGATGATCACCACTGTGCCAGATAGAGGCCAAGGCCTGAGAAACATGTAAATGGTAGCTTCCGCCTCAAGGAGTTAAGAAAAAAAAAGTTGATTAGGATAGTTAGCATGGATATGTGGGAAGGGAACTTGTTGTAATCCCAGCTACACCTGTAATTCACGGCATGGGGGTGTGGTCAAGACAGACATGCCCATGATGGGGACAGTAAGCTGGCTTTAAAGAACAGGTAGATTTAGACTTGTGAACAGAAAACAAAACTTCAGCTGAGAGCTAAGTGAACTGTGCCGGGTGAGGGGCGCGCGGGGGGGGGGGGGGAAGGGGGGAGCAGAGGCAGGGAGATCAGGAATTTAAGTCCAGCCAGGATTACAAATCAAAATTCTTCCTCTCTCGATAAAAAGCAAATAGTGAGTGTTGTAAAGGAAATAAGACTCAACAGGACTTGAGTGAGCCTGGGTAACACGGGCTTTGGGAACAAGTAATAAGGCAGACACACTCCAAGTGTATCTCTATGATTAGAAGTATTAAAGTGCTTATAATCATTAAGGAAAAAATGTCACGACAAATGTACAGATCAACTGGTAAAAACATCACACACACATCTCTCCTACAACTCCCATGATAGGCCAGGCTTCAGAGATGAAAGTATGTTAAAGTTTTAAAATGTGTAATGAAACTTTGGAATCAAGGTGAAGTGAGAGAAACGAAAACCTCCTCCTGCCTCTCATCCTCTGGTACTGTGACCCCGGGACTAATAGCCAGAACAGTCAAGAGTTTTAATTGCCTGTTAATTGACATGCATAGGGAGGGAATCGATTGCTAAGGTAACCAGGTCCCAAGCCATATGGGGCTCTGTACTGCGATTTCAACACCTTGAGCTACCCTTGAAGTGAGTCATGGACCGTGCTCCCTTGGCAGCAGAGCGCTTGCCACTGACTCTATCCCAAAAAGAGCGGAGCCCTGACCTGGTGCCTGAAGCCGGATGTTGAAACCACCTTATGAAATACGAAAAGATAAAATTCTCCGGTTGGGCTAATCGCTCTGCCAAAACGATTTGACCTGGGACACCATGGACATTTTCAGCAGAATGTTGTAGTCACTAAGTGTCAGAGCTAGAGCAGCCAGGCTTCAGACGCCAATGGGACTTCGCAAGAGGAACCTAGCCCACGAGCCGTGGAGGAGGAGGGAGTGATTTCTCAAGGTCAAACTGTACTTAAGGGCACACCTGGGATTACATCTCAGACGTCAAAGTTTCCAGGCTGGTGCTTTTGCCAAATCATGGACTGACCTCTCATATGTGGTCACTGAACTGAAGAAAGGATTCAGAGTAAGTTTTTCACCAGCAGGGCAGAGAATAAGTGGGGAAGGTATGCGGGAGGGGAGGGAGAGTAAAGGGGGAAGGAAAGGGGGAGGGAGCAGGGGGGAGGGAGGGACGTCGACACACTCACTCTCCATTAAGGTAAGGTCAATTTACTCGAGGAAACTGACCGATAAAGAAGCCCTTAAATTTGGTGAGCCTGGGAGCAAAGGCTAGACTGTTCTTTGACAAATCGCCTTCCAAATCTCTGGGTTTAGTGATGAAACTATACTATTAAAATTCATTTTTTAAAGCCGGGCGTGGTGGCGCACGCCTTTAATCTCACCACTCGAGAGGCAGAGGCAGGAGGATCACTGTGAGTTCGAGGCCAGCCTGGTCTACAAAGCAAGTCCAGGACAGCCAAGATAACATAGAGAAACCCTGTCTCGAAACCCACCCACCCCCAAAAAAATGCATTTTTCATGCTACGCTATTTTAGTTATTTCTCAAAGCATTTGTGACTTCCCTTCCTAATTTACCATATGACTTTTAAATTTTTTTGCATATTTCCTCTCTCCCCACACTAGAATGTGAGCACCACGAAGGATGTTTGTTTGCTCAGTTTATGAATGTCTTAGAGACCCAGAGTTCTCAAGGAATACCTAGAACAAATAAATGACTGGATGATGACTGGCCCCATCTCTTGCTTTGGATAATCACCATGTCTATATTTTTTTTTTTCAACATAAGCAGAATAATTCTCACCTAACAAGGAATAAGGACTCTGGGCTATAAGTTAGCGCTGAATAAAACCTGGCTCTGTCCTTTAAATGTTCGAAATGAACAACACCCATCTCTGAACAGTCTCACCTCTTCCTATACTCAAACCACACTCCATGCCATACTTGTCCGGACATGGCATTCTCTCCCAGACCTTGAGTGAATGAGGATACAGCCATGTCGGGTAAATGCAGTAGTGGAATTGTGGCGAGGAGGAAGTGCTCTCTCTCTCTCTCTCTCTCTCTCTCTCTCTCTCTCTCTTTCTCTCTATCCCAGTAGGCCCAGTGGTGAATCCTGACCTCGCCTCACACTCCATCCACTTGACCCTTGACACTTTTCCAAGCCCCATTTTTTTTTTCTTTCTCTCCCCTATACAGATAAGTGAACCTCTATCCTCAAGTTGGGTCACTGAGGACAAGCGTCTGCAAATGACTTACAGAATATTAGATGCTTAAAAATAAACAGAAAAAGACATTTTTATCCCTAGAGAATGGATTGGTTTATTTGAAAATTTGTCTTTTAGAAATATAAGCTACAAGCCGGATATTGCTGTCACTGTGGGGGCATATATCACATTGGAGCTTACATCTGGTGAATTACGGAATTTTATGCTTATATTTTCCACTTATGCCTCTCATTGTGTACAAAGTGAAACTGAAAAGAAAGCTAATGTAAGGAACCCAATTTGCTGACGAATACTATTTCCTAAAATATTTTTTAAAATCATCCATAGATGCGAAACACCTTAGAATGCATGTTTGCTAGCCTACAAAAAGCATTTGTACCTATTCTGCATCCAAATATCTTTGTCATCCTGTGCAGTGACTTGGAACCCTTATGCCACATTTCATCAGTCCATCATCCTTCCATTTTACCAACTCTGCCCTCACATGCCCGACATACTGGACCTCTCTCCACTCGCACACCATGAAGGACTTCTTTTCTCTATACCTTTGTTCAAGTTGTTCTCTCTGACTGTGATGTCCTTTCTCATGTTAGAGAAACCACGTCCGTGAAATCTTACCGACATGGCTGCCTAAACAAGCTTCAGACAAAGGTGACACCAATAGACATGCTAACACTGAAGAGGGAAATTTCATGTGGGTTCAACCCTAGACAAAGAACGGCAGGCAATGAAAGAATGTTGAGAACTGGAAAAATGGTCTTCCCTAGGAAGGAGTCCTCAGATTGGCTATCCAATACCCTGAAAGAGCAGAGTGTATTTATGTATTTAAGAATACATATATGTGTAGCAACAATTAAAGAACTAGAGACTGTGAGTTTGAGAGTCAGCGGGGGTGGGGGAGGGGTTGCAAGAGGGGTGAGAGGGAAGAAAGGAAAGGGAGAAATGATGTGACGTCATTTTAATTTCAAGATAAATATCTCCTCAAAAGAATTCCCTTTCTCCTGCTGTCCCCAATTCATTTTTCAAACTTCTGTCCATTTATGAAGGCCTACTTTGATATTTTCCATCCCCAAAGTCTCCTCAGGCCTCTTCAGCAGGCAGCTGTGGAGAACTTGTACAGATTCTGCCTGTCAAGTATCCTTTCTTTGTATGGACCATCATTTGACTAATAGGACTATCGAATCCAGTCCTAGCTTTTTACCTGTCTGTCTTCTTATGCTTCTGTTTCCTGGCAATAAAAATACAGTAATTGAACATATGATCCAAGCCAAGCAAATCCCCTCTCTTCGGAGAATATGGCGTTGAATCACATGACAGAGCTCCATTGTGTTGGGAGCTCTTGTGTCTTTAGTGATTTCAGCAGCAAAATCCTAAAGACACCCCATGACCTCGGGCCACTGTGGCTATCTGTGCAACAACTGTATTTCTATTCTTGTCTTTACACTATTTGCTGTTATATACTCTTCTTTCACTCATAAAAATGTTGGGTTTATCTCAATAAATTATCTGTATTAATGATTCAAGAAACTGAACTGTTGCTGCTTCTCCAATAGTCACTGTTGCTTTGGGTCATCCTGCCATATTTGCCACCCATCTGCTTTCGATTCAAGTTTTTAGCCAGCCTCTCACTTTCCCATTGAATGTTAAGGTCTTCAGTGAGGTCTCTGTGCCCTTTGGTACCTACTGTCTTCATCTGCACTCTGTCATGTCTCAAAAGATATTAATGAGGTTAAAATTCAGAAAACACATTTCCCTTCATTTCAAAACTAATGCAAACTCTGACATAATGTTTAGTTCCAAAAGAGGAAATTTCTCAGATGCTTACAATAATTGAATCTGAGGACTGGAAAAGACTTCCGGGACCATCACTACAGCCTGACTCGAATGTTCTTAACGTATATCAACTACAATGAGCATGCTTTTGAGCTCAGAGACAGATCTCCTCTGCCTCAATCTCTGTGGACAGGGTGGGACCAGAGGCAGATCAGGACAATCAGCAGAGGGTAGCAGGGGTATCTGTCTCTCCAAGAGAAGCAGAAGACCAGAAGTGGAGAGTGGGATATGAGGGTCCCTGTCAAAGGATTCCCACATTTCTGCTTCTCTTTTTTACCTGTTTCACTTTAAACTTCCATTACCAATGCATAGCATTTATTCCTATCTTTCTTAGAGTCTCCATTTTCTCACTTAATAAAAGCCAAGATGTAGTTCAAGTATGTTTCTTCCAAATGCTATTGGAACTCCACTATAAAAATCCTGATATATACTATGGCTTCTTATTAATAAATAAGTTTATTAAGTGAGACCTTAAAAACTAAAACTATATGGACATTACATATAGAGTGAATGGTGTATTTTAAGTGGAGAGATATGTTGTGTTTATAATGTATAAAGTAGCTAAAAAAAAAAAAAAACATCCCAAAGTATATCTGGTATTTTAAATACAGTCAGCCAAGAGGGCAGAGCAGTGCTTACTTAGTATGTGATGAGTGACTAGAAAGGGCATGTGTGGGTGAGCTTTGCTGTTACAGGTGATGACAAGAGAGCCTCTAAAAGTGCTTGAGAAGAGGCAGACAACAGATGCTCTTACTGAACTGCTTTTTGAATCCTGTTTGTTCATGAACAGCACTGAAGCAAGGGCCGGATATTAACTTCATGTAATAAACTCACGAAATGACAGCCAAGGCAAGATGTGCAGTTCTGGCACAGAGAAGCCCCTGATGGGGCAGCTCCTCACTGGATCCTATCACATGAGCCAGCAGGGGAGACATACACATGGTGAGCCACAATGATGTCAGGTTTGGAGGAAGCACACAACGGAGTAAGGTGTGGCTCCTGGGGAAAGACAGGGAAGTGTCTTCTTCTGCGCTTGCTTTACTGATGATCCAAGAACCTCAAACCCCAGGGGAATGGTTGCCATGCAGGCAGGCATGGCGCTGAGCTGCAGAAGGACAGTACAGGGCAGGAAGGTGGGAGACGCCCTGGGGTCTGTGGACTGGGTCTCACTCCCCAAAGGGGAAGAAATGAAGTCAAGAATCAAAGTTCTTCCTTCCAGCTGTTTGCCACTCCACTCTGGGTATCCAAAATAAATAGATGGTACAATTTCATGAATAAATTAGTGGAACTAAAATATCACCTGAAATCATTAGCCAAAGAGGGCTCTTTAATGTGTGTGTGTGTGTGTGTGTGTGTGTGTGTGTGTGTGTGTGTTTGACCAACAAAAGTCAGTCCTTAAGTCATATTCTCTTTGTATGATTAGACTGAAATAGTGTGTGTGTGTGTGTGTGTGTGTGTGTGTGTGTGTGTGTGTGTAGATTGGCTTATATGATATGGCCTGGGTAGTCAACAGTGTCTGCCTCACCCTGGAAAGGCCTAGAATCCAGTAGTTCCTCAACCCACCAGGCTGGATGTCTCAGAAATCTTAACCTAGCACTGAAGGCCTGGAGGATTTCTGAGGTCTTCTGGTCTTCTGTTGCCATTGGAAGGCCGTGTGTGTTTCCTCCAAGCCTCCCCTGCTCGCTGGTGGACTAGGACTCAGTGAGGAGCTGCACCATGAGGTTTTAATATCTGTGGAGGGAACAGCAATAGCAGAACCAGAATAGATGAACTTGCCAACAAGAGTGAAGGCACGCAGGCAAAGGACAAAGTTTTTCTTCTCCCAACTGCATTTTATCTGGGCTACCACCAGAAGGTATAGCCCACATTGAAGATGGGTCTTACCTCAAAAAATTGATCAAGAAAATCCTTAATGAGACTGCCCAGTAGTCTGCCTTTTAGTTGATTCTAAATCCAGTCACCAGGAAAGCCAAGGCTATCCATCACACCTCCCTATATGTTATTGGACAGGCCCCTGAATCAATGCAGGCTATTGTGATTACTCTCAGCTGCTCACTAGACTTGGCGGTAAGGCCCTAGTGTTGCAGACTTAAACTAACCACACATGCTGAATACCGAACACAGAGAAACCAACTTGAAACTGAGCTGGGAGCTTCCTCCCTGCTGGAAGGTGTTATGCAGGCTGATGGGGAGAAAAGCCACCAGCACTCTTACCCAGCTGTGGTCACCAAAAGCTACAATGCTGACTTGCCAGACAAGATGTGCCCACAGTTGCAATAGTGGCATGATTGTGATGGGGTAACCAATCACTTTCTGATCAGCTCTGAGGCTTAATCCACGGGAGAAAACTTATCTTTGGAGCTGTAACCCTGAATAAGAGCTGTGCCCAAGGAGGCCATTGGCCCTAGAGTGGAACATACTACGGTTATTTTGCTAGTGGGCATCCTATCAAACTTATATCTGAATGCTTAGATTTATGCCTGTTGATTACTGCAGTTCTCCGCCTTCTCCAGAGAAGTTTCATATTACTGTAAGCAGTCGTTAAAGAAAAGATTCTGCCTCATAATTAGTCAGAGCGCTGAGCATAAGTGACTGTTATCAGCTCCTTCCTGAACAGGACATTTATATCATCCCCTAAGAGAAAATGGTAGGAGATGGATAGAAAAGAATCTAAGAGCCTAAGCACAGAGGATAGAGAAGTGTGCCCTCCCATGTAAATATGTGCCTTTGACTATGACATTGGTTGCCTACCCAAGACTGGACCCATCACCATTTCATAACTAATGACAGAGGGGTTGCTGAGGTCCCACCCCTCCTGAGGGAAATTGGTAGTTAAGGGTTGCTAGGAGAGACAGAGCCACCTTTCTTCTGTGGTGTTGGCATTGATAAATTGTCCATGGTCCAATAACTAACCCTACATCCATGCTCATGTGAGCAGCCCTAAACTCAGTGGCACGCACGTGTGTGTGTGTGTGTGTGTGTGTGTGTGTGTGTGTGTATACACATGCAGACATGCATACACACAGGCATGCAGACACTACATATATACACATACACACACATGCACAGACTCACCTGCACACACAAAAGTAAAAGGAGTACTTCAAAATAGGAGGAGCAATGATAAAAGGTAATGGGGTGAAAACTGGTAAAGTGTATAAAACTATTAACAAATAAACAGATTGATTTGACAACAATTTTTAAAGCCTTACACTGAGATTGCGAAGTACTTGGGGCTTGGCACCTGAATGTAGGAATATAAAATGGAGCCGCTGGTCTGGGAGAAAGCAGTACCTCCTTAACCATAGAGTGTAGAATTGCAATGTGCCATGCCTAGGCAGCTGTCTAAAAGAACTCCTAACAAGTGTCAGATAAAGGCAGTTACATTCATGGTCATAATGTTCACAGTGGCACCACTGACAAAAGCCAAAAGATGAAAATAATCCCAGCACACAGCCACAATCAACTGTACACAACAATGGTGTGCACATAGAGTGAAAGTTTTTTTAAACATTTATTTATTATGTATACGGTTTTCTGCCTGCATGTAGGCATGCTGGCCAGAAGAGGGCACCAGATTTCACTGTAGATGGTTATGAGCCACCATGTGGTTGCTGGGAACTGAACTCAGCACCTTTGGAAGAGCAGACAGTGCTCTTAACCTCTGAGCCATCTCTCCAGCCCAGAGTGAAATATTATTTACCCATAAAATTGGAGCACTCAAGAACATTAGCAACACGAATGACCTCTAAAAACATTAGGCTCTATGAAAGAAGGAAGGTACAAAGATCATCTATCAGTGAATTCATCTCCATCGGTGAATTAGTCTGTCCATGCAGGACAGACTAAGGCAGACAAAAGGAAGGGTGCCAGTTCCCGGAAGGAGGAAGGGGATGGCTTCTTCATGGCTATACTGCTACCTTTCAGGGTGATAGAAATTTCCTGGCAGTGGTTTTGTGCACTGTGAAGACACTAACTTTTGCTGAGGCACTGAGTGTTTTGCTTCTGTGTGTGCTGTTCACCACACGCACACAGTGCCCATGGAAACCACAACCTGGGTCGTCTGGAAGAGCAGCCACTTCTGTGAATTGCCGAACCATCTCTTAAGCCTCAGAGACCTTTGCTTTTAAATGGTTATTTTATATTATGTTAATTTCATTTGATTATTTAAAAGCAGCGCTCAGTCCAAAACTACACTCCTTAGTGTCATATCAAAAACTGACCAAAAAATATTGTTGAAAATAGATCTTTTCTAATACAGTATATTCCAATTAGTGTTTCCTCCCTCAAAATCTTCCAGATCCTTCCACCTCTCCTCTCATTCAGATCCATACCCCTTATTTCCCTCATTAGAAAACAAACAAGCATCGAAACACTAACAATAAAGTAAAATAAAATAAAACAAACTGGAATAGGACAAAACAAACAAAAGAAAAATGATCAAAGAAACTGTTTGCACACACAGAAATCTCATAAAAACACAAAAATAGAAGCCATAATATATACAACTTGTCAATGACTTATTTTTAAAAGTAACAAATAAGCCGGTGGATGGTGGTGCACATCTTTAATCCCAGCACTAGGGAGGCAGAGGCAAGCAGATCTTTGTGAGTTTGAGGCCAGTCTGGTCTACACAGAAAGTCCAGGACAACCAAGGTTACGTAGAGAAACCCTGTTTTGAAAAACAACCCCCCCCCCAAAAAAAAGTAAGAAATAAAGATCAACAAAACCAAAACATGTGAACAAATTTATTTCTTGGCCAACTCTGTTGCAAATAAAGATTCAGATGCTAAAGAGCCATAATATTCCTGAACAACAACAACAAAAAAAAAAAATTAAAAATTCAGCCAGGCATGGTGGCATACACCTGTAAACTCAGAACTTGGAGAAGCGGAGGCAGGTGGACCTCTGTGAGTTCAAGGCCAGCCTCATCTATAAAGCAAGTCCAGTACAGTCAAGGCTACACAGAAAAACCTTGCCAAAAAAAAAACAAAAAGATTTAAAAATTATTTAAACCACTTTCGAATTTAAATTGTTTTCATCTTTCAAAAGTTATTAAAGATTTGCATATTTCATTATTTTGTGTACATAAGTGGTTTGTATATATGGGCACCAGCTACATGCCTGGTGCCTATAGGAGCTAGAAATGGGCATCAGATTACCTGGCCTTGGAGTTTAGACAGTTGTGCACCATCCTCTGGATGCTGGGAATCAAGCCCGGGTCCTCTGCAAGAGCAAGAGTTGCTCTTAACCCTTGAGCCAACATTCCAGGCCAAATCTGGAATTATTTTGAGTCACAGGCTAAAAATCAAATTCCTTTTACTTGCAATGCCTTAGAGATATTGACATAGATTGACACCTTATCTTGTTATTTTGACAGAAATAACTTGAAAACTACAAATAAGTAAGGAAAATCCTGTATAACCTACGTTGTGCAGGATTGTGTGAGTGTAGCCGAACTCTTTCCCAAGCCCAGTGGGAGCTGCCCTTTCATGACAGGGTTGTGATGGTGTCTGCAGGACACCAGCAGCGAGGTCTGTGCCCTGGCGACCATCCTCTGACGCCCGCACAGCGCGCAGGGCATCTGACGCTGTGGCAGCACAGCTGTGACTCCAGCTGTCTGCTGCTCAGGATGGATCACACATAATGATGCCCACTGATTTGAGCTCAAAAGGATAAAGCTTACTGACGACTGATATTTTCCCTCAAATCCTACTGGCTCTTGGTGGGATACAGTTCCATTAGGCTGTTAAGAAGTAATGATTTAATACAGCAGCTCCCCGCCTTTTGCCTCTTCTATTTCTGAGCCTAGGCTGACAGGCTCCTCTTCTCTTTCTACTTGCCCCCCACCCCTCTCTCTCTCTCCCATTGAGATTCTTGCTGACTAGATGGTTCTGATGTCAGGGACCATTGGAGGCTGTGCTCTGTAGGTGCTCGCTCCTTCAAAATCAGCCTGAGTGAGTAGTCAGGACAGATCTTAACCAAAAATATCCCCAGCAATTCCCCCCCCCCCCCCCCCCCCCCCCGCCTCATGGAATTTAAGCTACTTGCCTGTACATACTTGACAAAGAGGAACGAGGATAAAGAAAATGTGAGCTTCCCCACCAGAACTCATGCCCGGGTCTCAATTTGATGCATTTCCCCTCAAACATATACACATTTTAGAGCTTGCCTTCTGGTGCCATCTGTGAGAACTATAAATGAGGTGTGAAATGCAAACAGGGAAGGACACATAAGAGGAGGGAAATAAAGGTCCTGAACTAACCAGAAACAGAGACTGGAAGTGAGCAGGCTAAATCTAGGGCCAGGCGCCGAGCTACGGGTAAGCGTGGGTGAGATTAAGCGGTGACGCCTACCTTCCACGAGAGCAGTAGACAGGTCCCTGATTTCGACTGTTATCAAGGTGAACTGTGGCCATCACCTAGAACAAGAGCTGATCCGACATGAACTGTCTTGCTCATCTAGAGACTGATGCCTCCACCCATTTATGGTCGTCCCAGGATGCAAAGCTTTTTCCTTCACTGAGGCAGATGTTCCTCATCCCAGATTTATACATGTTTTGAAACCATCCTATAGGCTTAAGGGCTTTGCTGGTTCCGGGTGAAGTTGATTCTCCCAGACAAAGTTTCCACAGTGTTCTGTTCCCACCTTCGTGGAACACGGATTACACTGTATAGTAATGATCTTTTCTTTTCCGGCTCCTTCACTGGAGGGAGAGCTACTTGCATTGGGAATGGTTGTATCTCAGCGAGACAAAGGAAAAAAGATGCCTCCATACAAAGCAGCCGCTAGGCATTTAGACTTCTCACCCAGTCTGTCCAAGCTCAAGGCCTTGTCCACCATTCCCTGTCTTACAATGGAGCCTTGCAGAGGCTTCCTGTGAATAACCATAGCCCCTCCTTCATGAGAATGCAAACACAAGATTGGACACAGATGATGCTATCTGCAGTGGATGTGATTTATCAGGATTTCTGTTGTTGTTGTTGTTGTTGTTGTTGTTGTTGTTGTTGTTTTGCATTGTTTTGGTTTCTTTCCTTGCTTGTTGAAACATGTGAAGTCTGGCTGTCCTGGAACTTAGTCTGTAGACCAGGTTGGCCTCAAACCAGAGGTCCGCCTGCCTATGCCAGAGTGCTGGGATTAAAGGCGTGTGCCACCACCCACCGTGATTGATCAATGTTTCTGTCCTCTAGCACAGTCAAAATATTTAATAAAAGTGCATTGACGTTGTAAATGAATAGAACAGTTTACAAGAGCTGCCTGAGTTGGAAAATATTTTACCAACTTGCCTGCCAAAATTTCCCTTGAACAGAAAGAGGAGCCCTCTTCTCAGACATTCCGTGATGTTAGAATGAGTCACTAACTTTCCTTTGGCTTAAGAGGGAAATGGCAGAAGCTCTTCGTTCCTCCTCTTGCCTGGAAATGGTGTGCTTATCTGAGAGGTGAAGGTGGGAGCAGTGGTCAGAGTTGCAGAGCAAAACAGAG
The DNA here is from genome assembly GCF_903995435.1 of Acomys russatus. Classification (NCBI taxonomy): domain Eukaryota; kingdom Metazoa; phylum Chordata; class Mammalia; order Rodentia; family Muridae; genus Acomys; species Acomys russatus. The sequence continues at coordinate 13,511,767 of NC_067144.1, read as the reverse complement.
TTGCCTGGGAGCCAGGCGTGGCGGCACATGCTTTCATCCCAGCACTCTGGAAGCAGAGGCAGGTAAATCTCTGTGATTTCCAGTCCTCCAGCAGAGAAAACATGAGGGCTGGTGGGTGTAGAGATGGGATGCATCTGGGAGGATTTGGGGAAGAGGAGAAAACAGAATCAAACTACACTGGGTGGAAAAAAAAATTTTTTTTTTCAAGTAAAAAGAATAACAACAAAAATAGTAGGTCAGGGGAAGAAAGACAGTCTTGCCTGGTCTCACTCACAATTGAAATATATTTCTTTAAAAAATCTCATAGAACTGGAAAGAAGAGTAGTTCCCCAGGAGCATGGAGAGTAGGGAGTGAGGAGCTGTGGAGAGAGACTGAGAGATGAGGTAAGCGGAAGATAAGAGCAAGATACCTGAGGTGTGTTGGCACAACAGGGGTGGTGTGGATAGCCCTCAGTACTGTGTGCTTTAGAAAGCCAGACGAAATCATTTCAAATGTTTTTTTAGCACTTCACAGGAAACATACATAAAATATCATATGGAACTCCACTAACAGGTATAGGTTTTTTTTATGTTTTCTCACATCGGTTAAAATATGTTAGAAACAAATGACGTAAGCTCATAAGTAGGTATGTGGGAGGAGCCCTGTACACACAGATAGATTTTCTTGCCATGTATTTATCCAAGGCTAATTTTTTTTTTTAATTTCTTTCCTTTTTATTTTTCTGAGTTCTCTACATAGCTGTGAAGGCAAAATTGGATTGTTCTACTGAACAACCCTGTTAGCTAAAGACACCATGAAGAATGTAATAAGGATTAAGGATCCCGGAGCATTCTCCTGAAGAGTAAAGCTTGGTTTGTTGCCAGGAGTGTTGTCAGAATGTTTTTGTGGACTATGCACAGCTTAACTTTGTTCATTCAAATTCTGATTTCTCTACCCCACTATCTGGTTTCAATTGGACATTGCATTGTGATGTTTATTCTAAGTATCTCCTGCCTCAAGTTTGTGTAAACATGTCACCATTTGTCCTCTGTATTGCCAGTAAAAATCAACTAGCCAATGCTGAGCAATAACAGAGACTAGAATGGGACATTCGGGTTCAGATGGGAGAGGAGAAAGAGCAGGAGGAACAGGATGGAGCCATGAGGAGAGACTGGGAAACGTCAGAAGGAATTGAGCCAGACCTAGGTTACGAGTAAAAAGCAAGTATAAAGTGGAAAATCTGAATGGGAGGAAGCTATACTAGCTTGGAGGTTTAGGATGGAGTAATTATTGCACAGCGCTGTGCTATAGGCTAATTACCTAGATCCTAGTCTCTTTGTGTGGTTATTTAGGTACACACTTGGTCAAGGAGTAACCACTGATTTTACTAAAATGATAATTCAATAATAAATATTAAAAATCATTTCGACAAGGGAGTTTTATGCTTACAATAGGCTTGTCTTAAGTGGAAACCACAGTAGTTCCTCAGCAACTGCTTTCACTTCCATATGGGGAAATCCTTCCATCTTTGTTCAGGTTGAAGTGTTATTTCTTCCTAGCTTCCTATGAACACATGACTAACACTATAACACATGTTAAAAAGAATTTTCCCTAATCGACAGAGACATAGACAGACAGTCAGACAGACAGACAGACACACAGAGAGAGAGAGAGAGAGAGAGAGGCGAGGAGGATGGAGGGGGAATAGAGACAGAGAGTTAGATATATCTCTTCCAAAATAGCTGAACAAAAGGGGCACTCAAGAGATTGTCACATAACCAATGAGACTATACATTCCTTGGGTAGCTATAGAAAGTACTTCTAAAACCTGGTATGGTAACATATGCCTGTAATTGCAGCACTCAGGAGGCAGAGGCAGGCAGATCACTGAGAGTTCGAGGCCAGCCTGATCTACAAAGCGAGTCCAGAACAGCCAAGGCTATACGGAGAAACCTCGTCTTGAAATGCCAAAAAAAAAAAAAAAAAGAAAAAGAAAGAAAGAAAGAAAAGAGAGAGAGAGAGAGAGAGAGAGAGAAAAGAAAAGAAAAGAAAAGAAAAAAGTGGATTAGTAAAAAGTTCTCAGAAAGTATATCAGTGATACTTGACCTGTGAGGGTAGTGTAAAGGAAAATTAACTATTCACTTTTTAAATTATTATCACACCGGCATACTCATCTGTGGTTTACTAGCAGGAAACAGTGAAAATGACCCACGTCTTTCTCCCTTCATCAAGCTTTTGATTTGCCCTCACGGTGCACTGCAGTTTGCTCTGGTGTCTTATCCCTTGTTTTCAACAATCGACCTCAAGATAGAACGAGGATTGGATTAATAATAATAAACATGACAGGACAATAACATAACAGGAAGACTGTTAAAACTTCGGGAGAGTGCCAATACTGATGACTTTCCAAAGTTTCTTTATCTTCAAAACTCTTCAGATAAAACCTTAATTGGAACCAATGTATCAAAACCCACACATATCAATCAAGAGAGACAAGGCACCAAACGGAAACTCTGACGTGGAATGAGAGGCGTACTGGCTGGTTTTAGACCAACTTGACACAAGCTAGAATTATCAGAGAGGAAGGAGCCTTAGTTGAGGAAATGCCTCCCTGAGATCCACCTGTAAGTCATTTTCTCAATTAGTGACTAATGTGGGAGGGCTCAGCCCATGGTGGGTGGTGCCAGCCCTGGCCTGGTGGTCCTGGGTTCTGTAAGAAAGCATGCTGAGCAAGCCATGATGAGCAAGCCAGTAAGCAGCACCCCTCCATTGCATCTGCATCAGGTCCTGCCTCCAGGTTCCAGTCCTGCTAGAGTTCTTGTGTTGACTTGCTCTAGTTATGGACTCTGATCTGGAAGTGTAATCCAAATAAGCCCTGTCCTCCCCAACTTGTGTTTTAGGCATGGTGTTTTGTCACAGCAATAGAAACCCTAACTACAAGAAGAGCAATGCATGCATGGAAATGTCTTAAGTGGGTACCGAGAAAGATGCCGGCAAAGGATGCAATAATCAAAAGTAAGTCATCTAAGTCTATGTGCCTTAAAATGGCAAAGCGAGAGCAGGAAGACAACTACAGATATTGGTGAGTGTGATGAGACGGAGTTGGGAGTTGCCAGTTTTACTGTGTCAGACCCACAGCCTTTGTAGACAAGCATCTAGCAATTCTTAATGGAATTAAGACAGGGGCTCCTCTAGGACACAGCTACCCTATTGATGGGAAGACCTATAAAAAAATGCCCAGTGTGGACTCAAAGGGTATATATGTGGTGCATATGCATGGTTTCAATGCCAGAAATAACCTTGTATCCATCACAGAAAAATGACTTGGTAAAATATGGTGCATTGGTGTGTTGGAATACAAGGCCATGGCAGAGTGACTAACTGCTGTGCGGTTTCTATTCTGAGAAAATAATGATAAACAGCTGTCCTCTCCAGAAAGTTCATTGACAATTAAACAAAGAAGCAACTCCACACAGATCTACCTGTGGAAGCAATGAGTATTGGCATGACTTAAAGAGCACGAAGGGGTGGTTATTCACAGGAGCATAAGTGGCTCAAAGGCAACTCTAGGCTAGAAAGCAACATTTAATTATCATTTTTTTCTCTATTCTGACATTCTTGGGCCTTTTCTCCCTGTTACCATGATTGAGCTACGTTTTATATGTTTCTAAATATGAAAAGGTCTCTAAATATGCTGTGTATGTTTTCATTCACTGTAGCACTGGTTGATGACTCTTGGAGTTCCCTGCCCATCTTGCAAGGAGCTGCACTTTGGGGACCCTCATCTCCCCAGCAACCGCTTACTGCTCTTGCAACTCCCCCATGGGCCTCTGTGAATCTCCTCAGTTTCAGGAGCCTTGGAAATAAATGTCTTTAGCTTCTTGACTCTTAAGAGGCTCTCTCCTCCCTCTAGGATGATGTGCTTGATTCGAAGGAAACAGCCATGCAGCACTATCTAAATCAACATAGCCACATGGAGAGACCCAAAATCCCAGTATTGAATGAAAGTTTCCTGCACAATATGGTTGATTGCAGGTGCATTAAAATGCACACAGGAAGTGATATTTAGAGACATATCAAATACAGTCCAGTGCGGGGAGGAGTGGGTTGGGGCTTTAACTGTCAGATTGGTATAATCTAGATTCACCTGAGAGGAGAGTCTTAACAAGGAATTATCTAGATCATGTTAGCCTGTGAGCATGTGGGGGCTTAGCTTGCTTGTTGACTTGTCCCAAGCCACTGTGGGTGGCTCCATTCCTTAAGCCGAGCCCTGAATTGTTTAAGAATGAAAAAACCAGCTGAACACAGGAGCAGCAAGTAGGCAACACAGGTGCATTTGTTTCTGTCTGCTCTTTACTGTGGGCATGACTTGACTGTTTAGAATTATTGCCCTAATGTCCTCTCAGTGGAGGACTATAATATGGAATTCCACGCCAAGTGGATCCTTTCTTCTCTAAGTAGCTTCCATTAGGGTATTTCTCATAGTAACAACAGAAGCAAAACTGGAGGATAGTATAAGGGAGAAAGAGCTAGGAACAAAAGAGTAGAAAATAATATATAGTAGGTAAACAAAGGACTAAAGATGGTAGATGAGTATATTAAATAAGTTTGGCAGACACAAACAGAAGAGAAAACCAAGGGTGTGTGGGACAGCTGATGTGATAAGAGAATTAACCTGCCTTGAAGACGAGAGGGTTCTCATCCACTGTCTTTGGTTGTTGAGTGACACCTCCAAGGCACTCTTTTCTCTAGCCTCTTGATCTTGGGTTAAATTTCTAAGATCTTTTCCAATTTCCTGCTTCAATTATTCTTTTTTTTTGCATGAAAAACCCCTACCAAAAAAAAAAAAAAAACAAAACCCTACAATAGCATATGCAACAGCAAAGGCTATCAGGCATCTCAGAGCATTTTTATTCATATCGAAAAATAACCTAACTTACAAAAATGTCTTTTGATGGAGATGGGTTTTTATGTGTCTGACTGAGAGAATGGTGTCTGCCTTAACGTGCAGCATTTTGCCACATTAAAGCTTTCCCTTCTTATGTGGGTCAATGAATACAGAGAGGAATTTAACAACAACTTAAGTAATATTCAGAAAAAATGTTACAGAAACCGAATAGCCTTCACTTGAACAACCAGAGCTAGCGATGATGATGGTAACAAAGATAATACAGTAGGAAAAGAAATCAAGCAAGAACTCATCTTGTGTCTACACAGCTGACTCCTGGCAGCCTTTAGGTCTAGGTTCCTTTGGGTCAGATTTTAATTTACTCAGAAAGAAATTCCTAAGATGAAAGGTAGAAAACATAACACACACACACACAGAGAAAGAGCCACCTTAGAGAACTGTGGCCCCCAACTGCAAATTAAAGTAATATAGTAAACAAACTGGAAAAGCATATATTACTGTAAAAAAAATTCATTCTGCACTGTGCTAGAGGCGTCCTTTCCCCACTCAAGAGCCCATTGAGATGCTGCAGTGCTCATGTCGACCAATTACTCTCTTTGTCTGTGAATAGGAAAATATGTGAATGGCCAGAGCAGTGCAAAGGAAAACATTTGCATAACATCAGCCCTTCCTTGGTTGCATAATTAATCATTTGGGATTATGGATCTGTAAACATAATTTTTCAGCCCAGCGTCAAGAAACTACATTTTACTCACTGGAACAGTCTAAGACACAGTTATGGCTAGCTATTGTTTCTTGAGCACCCACTTAGTACCAGGCATCACTGTCTCCTATCACAATAGTCCCTCTCTTTTCTTTTCTTTTTCTTTTTTTTTTTTTTTTTTTTTTTTTAGGGTTTTTTGTTGTTGTTGTTGTTGTTTTTGTTTTTTTTTAGACAAGGTTTTTTTGTGTAGCCTTGGCTGTCCTGGACTCACTTTGTAGACCAGGCTGGCCTCGAACTTATAGCGATCCATCTGCCTCTGCCTCCCCAAGTGCTGGGATTGAAGGCCTGTGCCACCACCACTGTCAGCTCCCTCTCTTTTCATTTATAAGAAACTTCCCACTGCTTGGTGGGTGCTATTTGTTTGCTCATTCCACCTTTGGAAGGAATCTGGGCTGCTTTTAGTTCGTGATCATTATAAAAAGAACGTCTGTGACATTCATATATCACCACTAAGGGAGGGGTTTTCATATGGTATTTGTTTAACCATATAAGATGCCAGCAGGCTGTTTTTCAGAATTCCCTGTCGTTGTTTCCTTTCTCATAAGCAGTGTATGAGGGTCCCTGTTGCTGCATTCATTGGAGCTCAGCATTAGAAGTTCCCTTTTCAATTGCAGGCATTCACATAGGTGTATAAGCATCTCTTGGTGTCTTATTTGCATTTTACTATTGAGTTTCTTTAAGCAGGGTATGAAAACGCTGACCCTGGTGACACTGGCCTACAACATCAGCAGGGGAGAGACTGAGACTTAGCATTCATTCATGGGGCCCTGGAATCAATTCCCAGAGATAGATAGATAGATAGATAGATAGATAGATGATAGATAGATGTTGAGATACGTAAGTTATAGGCACTTATATTTGCCTCTATATTTCTTGTTTAAGAAAGTATTTATTAGAGCATTTGGAACATTTTTAAAGTCTATTTTATTTTCATGGTATCTTGAAGGGGTGCCACCCACACTGAACTCTGACTGAAGAGAAGAAACAAGTGAGCAGACGTGAAGAGGTATTCTGGGCCGTTTATCTGAAGAGCCTTGCATATAAACACCCTAACCAAGATAGAGAAACAACCCCAAATGGCTGCTATAGTTAAGGAAGCAGTCAGGCAGAGAGAGAGAGAGAGACAAATAAGTCTGAAGAGGCAGGCCGGGGCAGGTGGAAGGGTATTGCAGCCAGGACAAAAGCAGGGCTAAGCCAGGCACTATAGAGGCCTTTAGAGAGCTCAGGATGGATCATGTAGACAAATACAGAACAAGAAAGTCAAACACAAATGAAACTAGAAAGGTAAGGCCTCTCACAGCCCTCATCCCTCCCCATGGCCCCAGCTCACACCAAACTAAGCTCTGCACAAAGAAGGCTTGGGTGCAACTCTACAAAAGCCGTGTCCAGGGCCCCAGTTCCTAGATTTGTAGACTCCTTCTTGCTCTGAGTTTCAAGGCTCTGAGAGTGGGAGAAGGAAGGAAAGAAAAGAGGGAATCTACTCCCTGTCTCTTGCTGAGCCAGCATCTGCTCAGGCCTTAGCACAGAGGAAGCTAGGTCCCCTAGCGTGGGGACATCTGCTGTGTCCAATGGAGGAGCCCGCCATCTCACAAGCCCATGGAGAGTAATCGCTGACCCCTATCACAGGCAGGGTGAGTTGTTCCATCACAAGCCCTGCCCCTCAGCTCCCAATATTCATTAATAACAAATTAATCAGCTTAAAATACAGTAATGAGAGTCCTAGGAAGGTGTGAGTACATATGTCTTTAATCCCAGCACTCAGGATGCAGAGACAGGGGGATCTCTGTGAGTTCAAGGACAGCTTAGTTTACAAAACAAGTTCCAGGACAGTCTGAGTTACATAGTAAGACTCTGTCTGTGAAACAACAACAACAACAACAATAATAATAATAATAATAATAATAATAATAATAATAATAATAATTTTAAAAATAAAACAATCCTGCATGTAAGGATTCTCCAGCTATGAGGGGTTACCTCTGAGCAGAAATGTATAAGGAGCCTCAAAAAAAGTGTATTTATTCTGGTTATTTAGCTCCACTCTGGATATAGAAGTACCTCCTTGGACGCATGGGAGAATAGCAAAATAAAAGGATCCAGAGGGTCCTAGAAACCTACAAGTAGAACATTATGATAGGCAGATTTGGGCCCAGGGGTCCCGCTCAAACTAAGGCACCAGCCAAGGACAATACAGGCTTTAAGCCCCTACCCAGATCTAGCCAACGGTCAGAACATTCTCCACAGTTGAGTGGAGAGGCATACTCTGGTGCCTCACATTTGACCATGTCCCCTGGAGGGGGAGACCTGGTGGCACTCAGAGAAAGGACATCAGGTTGCCAAGAAGAGACTTGATACCCTATGAGCATATACAGGGGGAGGTAATCCCCCTCAGGAACAGTCATAGGGGAGGGGAATAATGGGAAAATGGGGGGGGGGAGAGAATGGGAGGATACAAGGGATGGGATAAACATTGAGATGTAGCAAGAATAAATTAATAAAAAAAAAAAAAAAAAAAAAAAAAAAAAAAAAAAAAGATAGCAGCTCTCCACAGAGGCACAGTTGCCAACTCCGTTCTCTGTCCTGTCCTTGTTGTATAGAATTAACTTTTATGGGGTTATAGCTTATATGATACTTGTGCTCTGGTGTTCTGCTTAACATCTCACACATACATATTTTTTTCACGTAGCCGCATAATGTAGTTATTTATCTTTTCATAGGGCTAGACAACAGCAGAGCATAAACGCGTAGCTCACAGCTGCACAGCGATAGCGCTTTGTCAGGCATCTGAGTACTTTAGTCAGTTTTTACACGGTAAACGTTCCCCTGATACTGTCCTCTAAGGTGGATGACACCTCCCCTCATGTGGATTCAGAGGGAAGCTAAGCACGGCATGTTCAGCGTGCGATCCCTGGAAAGGCTGAGTGGGGCGGGGGGGCAGCAGGGGAAGAGGAAGAAGGGCCAGTGGGAAAGGCAAGGGTATGCGGTGGATCTGGTTACTACACAATGTGACGGACGGCTGAGTCTCCCAACACAGACTCCAGGGGGTGGGGGGGACACACCCAGCAGCTGCACAAACCACACCTCAAACTGTCGCACAGCAGCATAGAGGAGCAAGGACTTGTCCAGCAGTTTCCACTATGTCCCAAGTGACTTTTTATAGCCACCCACCAGGACACCAAGGCACAGGTACCTACGCAGGGGACAAAAGGAGAGCGTGAGGACCTGAAGCCAAGCCCCCTGTGGTTGGCCAGCACGAAGATGTTTATCTGGAAGTCATGTGAACGTGGACACTCAGCCCAGCTATACCATGGGAGCAATTCAATTGTGGTACTGGCTTCATGGGGAACACACATGTGTCTGTCAAAGCACTTGCTTGGAAACTGGAGACACATGCCCAGGAAACTAGGCCCTAGATGATTAGGCTTTATTATTATTATCGTTAAAGACTCTGCCTTGGTTTCAGTTTTTCACTGAAATGCTCCAAAGCAGGCTGTACTCACCATGAAGCAGGAATCTCAGACCCAATCTGGCTCAGATCTTTGGGAAATTAGCATTCTCTGTGTCTTAAGGTGTTTGTGCGCAAGCACGCATGCACAAATGTTATCTGCTCATTTTCTTAGAATAGTGTAGGTCAAACTTTACAGAGCCCAGGACTATGTGATCTGATAAGAACCTATTCCCGGGCCGTCTAGATTCAGCAAGAAGGCAAGTGACAGCGTTTCCACAGCATTCTAGAAGAGTCTATAGGCCATGAAACAAGGCCCTTAACTAAAGGCTTAAGGAATAGCTACGAAACCTGGTTATCTTTTCTGGGGGATGGTTCATATTTTAGCTCTTTCTTTGAGAGTGGAATTAAACGACTGACCTGCCTGGTTTTCCCAGCGCAGCCAAGGAGCAGTATCCTTGTGTGATGAGCCCCCCTCCCCCGTATCATATGTCTCCCCAGAGGAATTATTGTCTTTGTCTCCACTCTAGCAGGAACGTCAGAGACACTTGACACGTTTGTTCTGAACTTGTGGTGACCTACTTATTCTAAGTTTCAAATTCTTTTTGCAGATAAGATTAAAAATGGACAAAGCAATGATATCATCGCTGCCATTCTTTGGAGATTTTAAAAGAAACAGGATAGCACTTTCAGACACTAGGACAGAGTCAGGAGAGTGGGGAATCAGCCAGGTAATTATCACACTGCCATTGTGAGCAGTTTTTAAAAACAGAGATGGAACCTGGGAAAGCCTGGGCCTACTTTCCAAAGCCCAGGCCTCTTTTACCATCCCACACTGTTACTTAAAAATAAAATAAAAAATAAATAAAAACAACAACAGCAAAAACAACCCAAGGTTTCATGTGGTGCAGAATGAGGCTGGTCTCCAGCCTCCACCTCCACCTCCGCAATGATGGAGTTACAGATGTGTACCACAGCTGGCTCCATTTTTTTTTTTCTTGTCCTATAACAGTCTGGTTCAGAACTGGACAGGTTTAAGCTCAGTGCTGCCACTTTACGATGCAGTGAATCTTAGACACTTCCTGTCCCCACCTCTCACCATCCTGCTGGTCTCTGCGACACAGCCCCTTCCATGATCATGCAGACTCAGCGACCAGCATGTGAGACTCTTGAATTAGCAACAACTCCTTAATTCTGTCCACAGAGGCCCTTGGAGACAATGTCATATAAAGTGTGGACTTCCAAATGCTAGCCTTGTGTGACTCTCTCTTTGAGAGAGAGAGAAATGGGCAGCTGCCATTCCATTTTTCTCAGGTTGAGTAGGTATGTGAGTTCCTGTCCTGGCCTCCTAACAACAATGGACTAAGATGTGGAAATATAAGCCAAACAAAGCCTTTCCTCCTGATTTGCTTTTGGTCATAGTGTGTCATTGATGCAATAGAAACCTGCTCATTTCCTAGAGCTGCTTAGCAAAATGGCCACAGAATTGATGGCTTGAAACAACCGAAATAATTCGTACAGCTCCGGAGGTCAGAAGTCCACCGGGCCATGTTCCTTCTGAAAGTTCCAGGAAACCACCGTTCTCTGCCTCTTTCTGACCTTCTGAATTCTTACATCTGCTGGAAATCCCTGGTGCTCTTCAACTTGCTGCCATCCGTACTGCTCCCCGTGTAGGAAGGAAGGAAGGGACTACAGGGGTCTGCATTTCTCTGTGTCCAAATCTTTCTCTCCTCTGAGGGTGCCACATGTTAGGTCATGGCAACCTTACCTTGAGATCTGCAAACACCTTACTGTCAAAGAAAGTCACTTTCATGTGTTCAAGAGGACATTATTGAGGGTAACAGATCCTTCTCTTCCTACATCTAGCCTCAGACTACTGGGCACTAGGGTTCATGGGCACACCACTCGAATTTCCCTGCATTAAAAGAAGTTAGGAGCCGGGCATGGTGGCGCATGCCTATAATCCCAGCACTCGGGAGGCAGAGGCAGGCGGATCGCTGTGAGTTCGAGGCCTGCCTGGTCTACAAAGCGGGTCCAGGACAGCCAAGGATACACAGAGAGACCCTTTCTCAAAAAACCAAAAAAAAAAAGAAGAAGAAGAAGAAGAAGAAGAAGAAGAAGAAGAAGAAGAAGAAGAAGAAGAAGAGGAAGTTAGAACTCATGGTTTTGCTAAATGGGGGGGGGGGGGAGTCCTAGTTTCTCTCTGTCTTTCCCATAATAGTTCCAATTTTATAGAAAAGATGAAACAGGCAATATGCATCTGTTCATTTAACTGTTAGGTAAGCTGTTAAGACTGTAAAATCTCTTCCTGTGACTCAACTTTCTCTTCTGTCCCAGGTTTAGTCTTTTCCTTTCCCAGCATGAAATTTCTGTGCAAAGGTTTATTCTTTGGCGTACACTGTTTTTGGGTCTGTTTCAAGATCTAATCTTTTCCTTTCATCAAGAATCCTTCCTCCTAGGAGAATGCCCCCTCCTTAGGGTCCTGTGCTTTTTTCTGACCTCCTCTCTCCCTCTTTAAGCCATCTCACAGGTCCATAAGAAGAATAGCATCACTTTTTTGATAGCGTCATTACCTGTAGCACGGGAGCCACATTTCCTGTTATACTCACCTGACTCTCCCCGCAGCTATCCCCCTCCCCCGATCCTTTAACTCTGTCTCCTGTGCTTTTTCTCTTTCCGTCATCATGGTCCTCTCTATCTGAAAAGCCATTCTTTCCAAAACACCACGCATTATTCCAACCATCCTCCAAAAGCCACCCCATCCCCAAAGGTTACCAAGGTTCCTACACCAATGAGCCAGAATTGCCATCCCTCTCAAACTCCCAGGAAACCCTGTTCCCATGCTTTCATTTCTGAGATGATTTGTGATCATGCTGTGTGATTTTACACAGGACTTTTATAAGCAGAGTCTCTTCCCCGTACTTGTACCTGTTTCGGGCTCTTGGTTTTCTTGCTCATGCCCTAAATCCAGGTAGGACTCTAAAATAATATATGTATTTTTAGACATGCATCAAATAACATTTAAATATCTTTTATTTCACTAAAAGTGGGCCCCTTTTAAATGTACTGTTGCCCTTAATATCAAGTATTCATAATTATAAAGATAACTCAATTCTTTGTAATAACCAAATGTTATGCATTTAGATATGTTACCAAATAAATGTATTAATAAAGTGTGTTTTTATAAGTAGGCTGTAAGTAAGATTTTACGGCATTAAAAATTATGAAAACCACTATAGCAATGAGGTCACGTTTTGCCCCTGGCATTGAAGTATTTGCATTTTCTATTAGACTTTCTTCATCCCAGGAGACATAATGATGGCTGGGATTTTTTTTTTCTTATCCTATGGGGTAAGATTAAAAGGGAGAGCTGTTTTAAAACCAAGAAGCAGAACAAGAGGGCCATGGGTGTCAGAGATACAAACACTGCTATTTAATAACTTTGTGACTTGGAAATATTAGTTAACTTCTCAAAAGCTGATTTCATTCTTATTAAATGGGGCTTCGGTCTAAATATAAGGCTGTTGAGAAGGTGAGTAGTATACACGTAAAATGAGTGGTGTATGGGTCACTCAGCAAATGGCACTGACCTCCATTCCAAGGGTTAGTGTGGGAATAAGTGGCACGGCTTTTTTCATTTAGTTGTGGTTTTTGTTTTCTTTTAATTTTTACTTCCCTTGTGAATTGCAGCCAATTCTACCAGAAGCTGGGGAAGCCAATGAGGCGGGCTTTAACCTCTAAGTTGCCCCAAGGGAGAGTTAGCTAATGAAAAGACACGAGTGAATTATCTGCTGGCTGCACTCCTTTGCTGAGGTACAAAATTACTTTTGTATAGATATCCAGTTTGCTAATTATGTTTTTAAAAATCAAGTGAATGGTTTTTTTTTTTTTCCTTTAGTCCTGGAAGTGACCAAGATGCATTAAAGGGAAAAGATCTGATTTTAGTCATAAATCAAGAAAAATACATTTAGCAATGAAATATGTAGTCAAACACGTACTGATGTAGTGATGTGACGGTGCAGATGAAACAGTTTCTTACCTTTGATCTCTTCCCTCAGGATCCGAGTTTAGGAATCTTTAATATAATGCTGCGATGTAGAAAACCCACCTCCTGAGTTACTTTGCATCTCTATAAGAATAATGTCTCCTTTTACCAGTTGGGTCTCAAACCCTCCTTTTCTTCTTCCACAAGACCACAAGACTGCTTTCCCTGCTCTTTCTAGTGTCATTTACACTGGCAAAAGGATTCAAGCATGCAGCGTGCTCCCTACTGTTTTGGGATGGAGAGTTTTAGGTTTGGCCCACACAGCCAGCAACACCCCATCACCTGTGTGCCTTCTTACACAACCAGAGTGGCTAGGCAAAGGCAGTTATGCTGTGATTCCCGCTCCCCCCCCCCATCACCCCAACCCTCAGCCCCCGCTCAACCTCCTGTTTACTGTGTGTGTTTCCTAAAATTCAATTCTCCTGAGAATGGAGATCGTTTCGTGTTCCCTGTCTGTGGCCTTAGAGAATGGAATCTACTGTCTGTCCACATCTGAAGAAATGCGACCGTGACTTTCCATTCTGGCCTCTAGGCGAGCCACCAGGCCCTCCAGTTTAAAAAAGCGTTACTACAGTCACAGGTATTAGCAAACACAGGAAAAGACATACCGCTTCTAATCTCACAGAGGAACTGGAGCTGGTGCACAGAGCTGGGCTAGAATGTGTAACCTTTCACTTTCCATCTTTGCTTTCATTATCTCAGGAAAGCACCATTCAGTTTTCTAGTACACACACACACATGCCCAGAGAGAGACAGAAAGACAGAGACAAAGAGGGACAGAGAGAGAGAGAGAGAGAGAGAGAGAGAGACAGAGAGAGACAGAGAGAGACAGAGACAGAGACAGAGAGAGACAGAGAGAGAGACAGAGAGACGCAACCAAAACAAATTAGATGCTACCAGCTCCTACACTTGAAAACTTTAGTCTGTGATCTCTGCACAACACACAGAACTGGGTGACAAAGAGCAGAACTAAGGTGACTGTACTAAGATGCTGGGCATGGGTGCACATCAGGCATGGTGGCACATATCTATAATCCTGGCACTTAGGAGGTAGACACACAGCTGAACCAAGACTTTGAGGTCAGCCTCGACTAGATGATGTGGCCCGTCTCCAAAACCAAACAGAGGAGCTGCAGCTTCATGCTGGAGTTCTCTGCCATCTCACAAATCTCACCAGCAGCTTGACTCTAAAGACAGCCAACCCCTTCCAGGTGGTCCTTAAGTGGCTTGGCTTAGCAACTCCTTGAAGTTTGTTGCATTTCTTCCAGCTTAGGCTAGACCAGTAGCCACAAGCCAAACAGGACATTTCCCCACCCGTAAGTTGTATTTGAAATTTTTTATATTAAAATAACCATGTAAATTGTCAAGAGAAAGCAAAGTCTTTTAACATCCTTCTTACTTGGCTTATTTATGGGATATGTGCATCTGCACAAATCTCTAGGCATGCTGGTGTCATGGGGGAATATTTGGAGGGTAGAAAACGACTTCCATCATGTGAGTCCCAGAGACTGCACTCAGCTCACCAGGCTGTTGGCAAGCATCTTTACCTGATGCGCAATGCCACTCTTCTGAAAGCAAAGTCCCTACATACGGCTCAGCCATGTGCCTTGCTAACATCCAACCACCTTTAGACTGTGAAAACGGAGGTGTCGTTGGGCAGGTGGCGCATGCCTTTAATGCTAGCATTTGGGCAGCAGAGGCAGGTGGTCTCTGTGAGCTCTACAATCAGTACATACAGAGCAGAAAGGAAACAGAGTCTGGCTATAAAACCTCAAGGCCCACCTCCAGTGACTCACTTCCTCCCGCAAGGCTCCACCTCCTTAAAGGTTCTACACCTTTCCGAAACAGTACAGCAAACCGGGCAGCTGGGCTCACATTTCATCTTCAAAACACAACAAACCACTTTATTTTTAGTCAAGGCATTATATTTCCCTTTCCATGGACATTAGGGATATCTCAAATAAAGGTTGGAGAAGAGACGGCAGTCTGCACAGTACAACTAACTGGATGATAGCTGGAATGCTCAGTGGTATCGGGGATAATTGACTCTAGTCCATTTATGATCACATTTCAAATTAGCAACTGATTGTGAGAGTAAAGGAGAAAGTGGTTTGGATTAGTGTTCACTGCTGCGAAGAGGTACCATGGCCACAGCATCTCTTATAAAATAAAATATCTAATTAGGGCTTGGTTACAGTTTCAGAGACTTCGTTTGTTTTCATCATGGTGGGGCGCATGCAGGCAGACATGGTGTTGGAGAAGTACTACACCCGGATCCACAGGCAACAGGAGGACAAGTACACTGAGACTGGCTTTTGAAAGCCCAGAACCTACCCCTCCTCCCCTCCCTGCCCCCCCCCCCCCGTGACACCCTGCCTCCAATAAAGCCACACCCACTCCAATAAGGCCACGCCTCCTAATCCCTCTCAAGTAGTGCCCACTTCCTGGTGACCAAGCATTCAAATATATGAGCCCGTGGTGGTCATCCTTACTCAAACTACCACATGCTTGGTTTTTTTCTCTCTTTCTTATTTTTATTTTTTAGTTCCAACAGTATCAGCACTTTCTCATCCTGCACCAAACATCCCCCCCCCCTTTTTTTTTTTTTTCACAGCTCCTGAGCTACTCAGTTCTGCTTTTGCTCACTTGTCCAGAGCCTGTAAGAGTTGAAAGAATACTCAGGAATCCACATTGTTTCCTATATCCGTGAGTGGGTTTCTACTCCCGCTCCTGTGAGTGAGTGACTCAGATAGGCTTTCTTAAGGGTCTAGAGGATAAGCTGCGCTGGTGAGAACGAAGTATGAACTTGGAGTTGATTGACTTTTAAGGCCCATTATCTGGACCTGATCATTACACAGTGTGCACGCACTGAAACATCACACTATACACGGAAGTGTGTACAATTATTATGTGCCAACTAAAATTTGTGTGTGTGTGTGTGTGTGTGTGTGTGTGTGTGTGTGTGTGTGTGTTCTTTAGGGCAGCCTTAAAGAAACCTGAAGAACTCTGACATGTTACTAACATTCACACTCTTATGAAGTTTTTACCTAGCAATGTAACACATTAGTCTCTTGGTCTCAGATTTCCCTCCTAAAAGGTACAGATATTAAATTAGATGAAAAAAAGCTTTCCCGGTCCTCTAACATTCTACAAGTCGAGGGCATCCATACATGTTTTCAAATCTAAACAAAACACAAAAACATGTCAACTGGAACCACAATCAACAGAGGCCATTGGCTGTTTTATTTGGTTGTTAGGACCAACACAAAACACCTATTTACTATTTTTTTATATCCTAATATGTATGCTATGTGTGCCAGGTGTTCAGCCAGTTTGCAATAATTGTTAATCTGTAATACTCAATAAATACAAAAGCAAGAAGGGCGTTTAAAGCAAGTAAGAGACATAAGATAGTTACATCAACAGGGTAGGGCATATTTTAAAACTTCCAGTAACGCAATTCATGTGACTGTTTGGGAAGCAGGTGCAAGGACCTGTCTATACCTTTGCAATCAGCAATACACACCCAGAGGAGAAAAAAATGTGAGTGACAAGCCAAAGCAGCGTTTGCGCAAAGGAATATGGCATCAGTAGTGGGCTCCTTCAGGAGGCTTTGAATTTGCTAAGGAATTAGAAGGGAATCTTGGTAGGATGTGCACAGTCACAGGTATTTGGTGGACTTTTGAGATCTGAGGTAAGAGACACCGGGTAAAGACACGCTAATTAAAGTCTTTATAGTGTGTGCAGGAATTAACAAGAGAGAGAGGTGGCCTGTCTGCACAGTTTGCAGCATATGGAATGAGTTGGCTATTGGCAATATGTTAGAGGATAATTTAGCTGTAAGGAAAACTGAGGGTTTGTTTTCAAAGCGTTGAAGATCACTAGCACTCTGTTTATTTTGATTTTGAGGCAGGGGTTCATTATGTAGAATCACAGCAATCCTCCTGCCTCTGCCTCCAGAGTGCTGGGATCCAAGGTGTGCGCCACTGCCGCTACCTCTGCCACCCGCCCCTGTGACTAATGCTATCCTGTGCAGTGAAAACGAGAATGTGACGATGTAGGCAACAAGACCAACTCCCTGCTTTTTAGTCTGTTGCAAACAAAGACACTTGCGACTTATTTTGCAGAAAGTAGCTTGTTTGCAATGTTGAGAAGTGGAGAGACTTTTGTAAACAGCGTCAAACAGTCAGGGTCATGAGCTTCACAGCAACTGCCCATAAAATAGAGGAGAACAAGCAAATGAAAAGGAACAAAGCACAAGAAAAGACAGGCAGCGTGTCTCAGCTAGCAAATATGCTATCAAGGTGAGGGCTGTTGCGAGGAATGGTGGCCCATGTCTTTAAACCCAGCACTTGGGAGGCAGAGGCAGTTGGATCTCTATGAGTTTGAGGCCAGCCTGGTCTACAAGCCAGGACAGCTAAGACTACATAGAGAAACCCTGTCTCGGGGCCTTTAATCCCCACACTCGGGAGGCAGAGGCTGGTGGATTGCTGTGAGTTCGAGGAGGCCAGCCTGGTCTACAGAGTGAGCCCAGGACAGCCAAGGCTACACAGAGAGACCCTGTCTTGGAGAGAGAGAGAGAGAGAGAGAGAGAGAGAGAGAGAGAGAGAGAGAGAGAGAGAGAACAAAACAAAGAGATGAGAGCTGTTTTGTGTATGTGCATGTGTGTGTGTGCGCACATGTGTGTATGTGTGTGTTTGTGTGCGTGTGCATGTGCATATACCTATAGGTGTGCTAGAGGCTGCCCAATGTCTCTTCTGTTGAGAAACTGCACCATCCTTATGATGTAACTTACTCAGTTACTCAGTTCAACGGTCACAAAGAAGGCTTTGTCATCCAGGTTCATTTTTCTAACTCAGAGGTTGCTGAGAACCTGATCCCGGTTTCTGCTTCCCGGCCACACGGAACTGTCAAAGCTGAGCTAAGCTTGCCACAGTCCCTATGGTGCCCTTCCAAAGGCTCTCTCTTTGAGCCTGTAGTCTCTGAAGCCCATGTAAGCCTGGGTCTGTTGGCAGGCTTCTTAGGGCTGCACAGCTATGGACCCAGCAAAGCAGTTGATAACACTGTCTGCATACCTAGGCACCCATGCTCAGAGTTACTACATAAATTTTCCAGTTAAATAAATCAATAGGCTTCTCCACTAGCAACCTTTGTTCCAGCCATTTGTTGTGGTCGATACTAAAGTTTTCAAAATTAAAACTATCCTATTACAGCTCTAGGTTTAAATGCCTCATCTTTTTTTTTTTTTTTTTTAAATCACATTGCTGGGCTGTGTTCACTGATACATTGACGGCTCCTAAAACAAATTACAGCTTCTTGCTTCACTTCCAAAGCCTTCCCAGAAAGGGTCCACCTTTCCTGATCCAAACACATAAAAATGACAACTTATTATACACATACACACACACACACACACACACACACACACACACACACACACATCTTGTTTTGGTCCATTTGTCTTAACCATTTTCATCTCTGAAAATCCACCTGTGTGAGCACCATTCCTGTGGGAATCGTTATTACTCTGAGGGCAGGGACTGTGTCTTGCTGGCACTTGTACATCAGCGTCTACACCTTATAACTCGCAACAGTTCAGTGCTTAGCATAATACAGACCCCATAAAGCACTCGACAGATGCTTGTTGAATTGCATTTCCACAGTGATATTTCTATGGTAAGCAGACTTCTAATTTTGAACAGGCTCACATTTTTTTTTTCTTTCTGAGAAAGAAAAAACCCTAAGTAAACAGTTTGAGAAGGGAATTTACAGCTAGCAAAAGGTGCTGAATTGACCAAAGTCTTGGAGGCTAGCTAGTGAGTTACTTTTTTTTTTTTTCATTTTCAACACTGTTATAACTTGGGTAGCAATTCAGAGAGGTGTTTCCTATAATGCTCATTTCTATAAGTTCCCTGTAACTGAAGTGGTCATCTCCGTTCAATGTGGAAAAAAAAATGACTATGGTCTTTACAGACCAGCTGTGCAGATGCTGTTGGACACCTGTTCTTCATTATTGAGGGCACACAATAGTATAGCGAGAAATACCTGGTTCCTCCATTCCATTGAGTTCTTGCCTTCAGCTCATCAATTACGGAATCCATTTTTAAAAACTACATGATAAGCCAGTGAGATGACATACAAGCCCGATGGCCAGAATTCATTCTTAGAACCCAGATAAATGTGGAAGGTGAGAGTCGTCCCAGACCCCCATATATGTGCTATGATGCATGCATGCACACAAGCACACACACACACACACTCACAGACACACCACAAACAGACACACACATAGACAAAGGACCCACACACGCCAGAAATAGGCATACATATACACACAGGACATATATGTACATACATAGACACACACAAATAGATGCACACAGACACAGATATACACATACGCACAAACAGACATGTGCACACATGTGCACACACAGAGAGACACAAACAGACACACATAGAAATAAACTTTTAAAAATGAAAAAATTAAAGATGGCATGAAATTGAGAAAGGCATCATCACTCTCTCATACTTTTAAGTTATGCCTTATGTTTGTCCATGTTTGTCTGTCTTCTTAAAATCACTTTATAACTAGGAGAATAAAGTAATGTCTGCTTTGCAGAGAAGAAAAAGTGAGACGCAGAGAAACCAAGGAACTTACAAGTCACAGCTAACAAATAATAAAAAACAATATCTTTCCTCTAACCCAGCCACATCCCCTCTCTCGTGGCTCATCCGCTGTGTCATCACACTCAATAGAAGATGACCAGGAGGAGAATACACACAGTGGTGCTGAGGACCATAGACTTCTACTCAAGCAGATAAAGGTCAAAGTCCAGATTTGGTCCTTATCTTTGGATAGAGTAGAACTTCCCCTATGGACATCCTCTGAGACAATCACCAGCAGCGACACAAGTCTGAGACAGGAAGGAAAGGAGTAACCTCATGCCTCATTGGAGTATGAGGCACCGGAGGAACAAAAATCACCCACAAGAGGCCTAACTCCATGGAGGCCAGTGTGGGATGGGCAAAGCATGACCACAAAATGAGGCATCTTGCCCTCCAAGAATGGGCTGCATCACAAAGTGGCTGGAAAAGCTATCAGCATCTCTTGGTCCTTAAATGATGCTGAAACTGTCCTGTGGAAAGTGTGAAACAGGTGATTAGGAAAAAAAAAAAGTTTCAGGAATAGAAAATCTCCAGTGACATGGGTCGCAGTGCTAAGGCTGCCTTCCTTGGAACATTCTGGCAGGTTCCCTCACATAATAAGGTAAAGTCTGGTAAAGTAGCTTGTTCCTTGTTGGGATAGACTGTCATAGACTCCTGGATAAGCCATTCTTTTTAAAGGGCCATTAGCCGCCTCTGTCTCTCTGCCTGCCCTTGTGAGATGCTCACCGGCATCGTCCAGTGCCTTTTTCTGTTCAGATGTTTTTGTTTGCTCTCCGTTGCTATGATAAGCATCATAACCAAAAGCGTTTGGGGAAGAAAGGTTTTATTTCACATATTTATTTCTCAGGTCCATTGCTGATGGAAGTCAAGGCAGGAAATCAAGAGGGAGCTGGGACAGAACTTTGGAGAAAAACAGCTTGCTGACTTCCCTCACTTATCTTGCCTTTTTATGCACTCCAAGCTGGCCTGCTTAGGGATGCTACTACCTACAGTGGGGTAGGCACTCCTCAGTCAATCATTAATCAAGAAAATGCCTCACAGGCTGCCCACAGGCCAATTTTTTGTAGGCTTCTTTGTTTTGTTTTGTAGTTTTTTTTTTTTTTTCAGTTGAGGCTCCCTCTTCCCAGATGACAAGCTTATGTCAAGTTGACAAAGCAGCAACTAACACAAATATACTAATGTAGGACAGAATAAATGGACTCTGGTCTCCAAAATGTGGTCCCAGCAGTCTGCAGATGCCCAGATTGCCTGTTTTACAAAATTGTAGTGGGGCTTAGCATTAAAAATGGGATGGCGCATAATCAATCTAAAGCATTGTGTAAATGTGAGGTAATCTTACTCCAAGCCCCTAGACACATTTATCTTTGGAAGAGAATTGAAGAGCATCATCACAAGACAAATGTGTAGCTCGTCACTGAGGAAAAGTGAACTCTGTGGCCCTTGAGCGTGCCACACATCTGTTAACGTTCACCCCTAGTGTCAGCCATTTATGCAATGCCTCTGATCAATAACCTTATTTCTCCACAGTCTCCCTTTTATTAGCCTCTTTGATAGATTTAATTAAAGTAATGCAGTTTATGGGGAGACATGAAGCCATGCACTTGATGATGTCACTTCCTGGTTGAGGTCTTACCTTCCCTTTTACTTGGTGAAAGCAGGGTGGGGAAGAGAAAAGAAATGTACAACTTGTTGCTGTGCAATTCATGATGCTATAAACCTGAAGGAGAAAAAAAAAAAAAAAAAAAAAATCTTTCCAGAAAGTGTCTAGCTTCTCTATTTCCCTTATCTTGCTGTTTAATTACACCAAGCTCAAAGCCAGGCTCGTTGTTTTGAATGTCATTAAAGGCACTGGATCTCAATGAAAACTCATAGCTGGCTCATTCCTTGTTTGAAATATGGATTCAGCTGTAAATAAAAGGATGACTGAGTATTAGGCAAGCATGGCAGGGCCTGGTCACAGTGGAAGCAGAGCTAGATGACTTTCTAGCCATTTGCTAAACAGCAGCTGGTCCATGGACACAAGGCATTAGAACAAGGCTGTTGAAAAGGGCTATACAAAACCGAGCACTCCAAAATCATGGCTCTCTATGTGAGTTTTACCTAGGTGTGGTTCCTGTGTTTTCTCTTCACACACAGTCCCCCTGAGCACAGCAACTCGATTATTGCACATGTATGTTATATACACTAAAACACACAATATGCTCACAGTTGGGTAGTAAGAAAAAGCAGTAAGGTTTTCATTTTGTGGCACACAAATCACTGAGCATCCTGTTTGAAGAATTAATGGCCAAGTTTTCAGTGAAAGTTAAAGCCTCATTAATTTCTCCCCTTTATGAAAGGATAACAGAACTTTTTCAAAGGTAAAGTGGGGGCTGGAGAGATAACCTCCTTTTCCTCAAGACATTTTTATGGTGAGCTCAGGTATACAAAACAGGTATACAAGTCAGGCACATAAAATATGTACTGATAATAAATTAGCAAGAAATTTATGCTAAGGCAACTCTTGAGTGTCCATATAATTTTACCATTTATGAAAAATGAAAACGAATTTGCATAGCGGTTAAGTGTGCTTATTGCTCTGGCAGAGGACCTGGGTTTGATTCCCAGCACCTGCATGGTGGTTCATAAGCACTCCAGTTCCAAGGGGACCCAATGCCTTCTTCTGGAATGTGGTACACACATATACATGTAGGAAGAAACACTAATGCACATAAGACAAAATAAAGAAGTCTAAAACCAAAAAAAAAAAAAAAAAAAAAAAAAAAAATCAAAAAACAAAACAAACAAAAACCAAACACACACAAAAGATAGTTGCAACGACACAACAGAAAGCAGTTTTTCCCTCCTGAGGGGTGGCAAAGCTTAGTTTGAAGAGCCCAGAGGAAAGCTTCTATGATGAGCATCCTCAAGGGTTTGTGTGACTTTGGGAGACTATCCTGCTCTCTCTGTTTCATCAGCAAGTGTGCTTACTGTACTTGTAATGACTACTTGATTGACTGTGGCATAATCACTGGCTACAGAAAAGCGGATTTGATGAATGCTCTGTATTCCCAGACAAACTGTGCCATCCAGGGCTCCCATAGTCGCCACATAGTCACCTGACCCCACACTTTTGCTTCTACCACACTCTCTCCGTAGGAACACCAGCAACTCTCCTACTTCTAATTTTACCCACTCTTCAAGCACAAGGTCGGTGGGTTTTTAATGTGTGTGTTTTCAGCTTTTTCAGTTTCTTTACCTGAAAGTATTGTTCCTTCTCCCAAATCTGCAGAGAGCAGGTGTTCTCTTTATTATGATTGTAGAAGCATATGTTCCAGTAAATGACGTGGGGCCCACCTTTCCTTTAAGGGGACAGGGAGTGTGCGTGGTTCGTCTCAGCCTTTGCAGTGTGACAAAGACTGGATAAATGTTTCATGAGTAAACAGTGTGATGGTAAGTTCCCAGTACCAGTATTGGGTCAACCATTAGCCTAAGTGTTTGTTGCGTCAGCATTTTGTAACTATAGTTAGCATCTACAGTGAGTTGAGGTGAATGAAGGCAGTTACTCTGGATGAAGGCTTTCTCAAGCATTTCCACTATGAGCTCCTTTCCCTCAAGACATTTTTATGGTGAGCTCAGGTATACAAAACACACATACAAGTCAAACACATAAAATATGTACTTATAATAAATTAGCAAGAAATTTATGCTAAGGCAACTCTTTAGTGTCCATATAATTTTATCATTTATGAAAAATGAAAACAAATTTGCATAGTAATGGGATGGCTGGACTTACTGATTTCTACAGAAAGAATTAAATCTTGGCTGAAAACTTGGTCCTGCAGGTTGTTTTTCAGAGTTGATTGATATTTTGATTTTATAGTCATCAACGCTGAGAATTTTGCTTTGCATTGGGGGGGGGGGGCGCGGAACCATGGCAGAAGTGTATTTAGGGACATTTCAGAAATTGTTGGTAATCCCAAGGTAAAACTCCGTTTTGTTGTTTTGTTTTGTTCTGTTAGGTTTTTCGAGACAGGGT
The DNA here is from genome assembly GCF_903995435.1 of Acomys russatus. Taxonomy (NCBI): domain Eukaryota; kingdom Metazoa; phylum Chordata; class Mammalia; order Rodentia; family Muridae; genus Acomys; species Acomys russatus. The sequence goes on along the minus strand of NC_067144.1, from coordinate 13,487,938 downwards.
TTCTCTGTGTAACAGCTGTGGCTTTCCTAGACTCACTTTGTAGACCAGGTTGTCCTCGAACTCATAGTGATCCGCCTGCCTTTGCCTCCCGAGTAACGCTGGGATTAAAGGCCTGCGCCACCACGCCCAGCTCATTTCATGATTTTTTTTTTTTTTTTATGAAACTCAAGTCGGTGACTCAAATAGCAATTTTTAAAATTAAATATTGTAGTACAGTCCAATCCAAAGATATACAAATTTGACATTTTCATGTTGAGGAATGATGGTGGAAACATATTAAAAAGTCTTTATTTTCTGGAACAAAACCACTGTGTTCCTGTAAGAGCAGAAAACTGAGAGTGCAGTAAAACCACCACTGTTCATACCAAACAATGCTTGCGGCTCTGAGTCCAGGCATTTAGAGAGATGTCTGTCTGTGTCCCCAGCCCTTGCTCGAAGCCCTAGCTGTCTCCTGCAGCCTCCTGCAGCCTCCTTTCTACTTTCATAGCCTAACCCTAACCCACACACGTCACTTCCAAACACTCTGAACTGTGATCTGCATATGAAAGAGAGAATATGATTTCTGTCTGTATGACAGAGTCTGAGTTATCTCGTGGGTTATATCCTTTCCTGATTTTTCAAATTTCCTGCAAATTCCATGATTTAAATTTTTTCTATAAAGCCAAATAAAATTCTATTACAACTATCACATATATTCATAATCTATTTCATCTAGGCAGTGGTTTTCAGTCTGAGCCTGAACCTGTTTCAGGCAGGTTGTCTGTGTTGTGATGTGCGAAGGCATGCTCAGCGCAGTGTGCTTTTGTGTGCTCGCAACCAAGGCTCCAGTGAGGTTGCGTGCGGCAAACTGGGCGAACGCTATCAAAACCATCCTGGACTTAGTTTATGTTTGCTTTCAATTAAGTTTTGGCTGTTCTATGCTCAGAAACCTTTTATTGTCAAGTTTTAGTTTACAACTTCATACTGGAGGGCAGCTCATGGTGTGAGGAGCAGGACCTGCATGATGAAGCTGAGTCATTTCCAGTCAGCTGAGAGGGGCTTGGAGAAGGGATTCCAGCCTGCCTCTGCCATATCAGGTCCAGACTTGCCTGCAAAGCAGGCTGCACTTGTCAGTCCTTACAAGGCATGAGCCAATTCCTTGAAATCTGCCTCTTCATGTAGGTGTATGGTACTAACCTGGATTTTCTAGAGGACACGCTTATGGACAGAGATAAGTTTAGTAAAATACACTTTGTCACTAAGATGTGATTGCCACAACATGTAAGATCCAGGAAGACAAGAAAGACAAAAAATAAATAAATAAATAAAAAGAAAGAAAAAAAAAGAAAAAGAAAAAGAAAAAAAAGAGTGTTTTTTTCGATCATTTTTGTGTCCTTAGTGTCAAGTAAGGACCTTGCATATGATACAGTCTCAATAAGCATTTGTTGAGGTAAAGAAGGCATTAAAATAAAAAGAATGCTACTAAAAACGCCATATTTCTAAATCCTAGCACTCAGGAGGCAGAGACAGGTGGATCTCTGTGAGTTCCAGGCCAGCTACAGCTGTATAGTTTTTACTATTTGCTTTGCCTGCCTCCTAAGATTAAAAGCCATCTTTTATTTTTAATCTTAATTTTTGGGTTTTGTTTTGTTTGTTTTGCTTTTTGGAGACAGGGTTTTTGTTTTTGTTTTTGGTGTGTGTGTGTGTGTGTGTGTAGTTGTGTTTGGTGTGTGGTTGTGTGTGTTGTGTTGTGGCTGTCCTGGACTCACTTTGTAGACCAGGCTAGTTTCAAAGTCACAGAGATCTGCCTGCCTCTGCTTCCCCTAGTGCTGGGATTACAGGCATGCACCACTGTGCCTGGCTTTAAAGGCCATCTTATAGTAAAGACAAGCTATGCTCATTCCTATTTACGATTAAACATGTTTCTCAAGGATTAGGCTATGCCCCATCTGTAACCTTAACTACAAATGTTCTGTGCTGCCTGTCCCAAGAACGGTGGTCATGTCTTTGTTTCAAAAAGTTAACAACCATCTTGCAACCCTGTTATGCCAAGATTACCCAGAAGGCAAGACTCCCCCAAAAAGACCACCAGGACTTGATACCGATGCAACAAACACAGGGTCCTGTATTATGGGCTCAGAGCTTCGGATCACAATCATTCCTGATGGAGCAGGATAGGAGAGTGATACGGGAGCTTCAAGGGCAATAGGTTTATAAGGAAAAACTGTAAATAGGAGTGGGGGTCACAGGGAAATAAGGACAAAACCATAAGTGGGGGTCATGAGTCTCAGGAACGTAGTCCTTCAGGCAGGTTGGGTGGAGACCGGATCTCCACGGAAAGTTGTGAGTCTCAGGAATGCAGACCTTCAGGCAGGTTGGGTCCAGGAGGCTGAATCTCCAGGGACCATTGGGTGTTAATTGTATCTAATTGTTCCAGTGCAGTTTCTGGAGAGTGCTGGCAGGTGTCATTCCCAGAACGCAGGGGGAAGGGCACCTGTAGGACAAGTTCTCATAAAGACCATCATTAATTGCAAAATATAAATTACATATAGGATATGGCATTAATTTTGCTTCTACAACCCTACTTCTGTTTCAAAAGATTGTTATAGCTACCGTTCTTATTATGACTGCCTGTTCTTATGACTACTTTGTTATGACCACCTTGCAACCATGTCTTTGCTTCAGGATGTCCTTATGACTAACTTGTTCTTCTTTGGTTCTGCTCCTGTAACCCCGCCTATTTCGCCTGCCAAAACCCCCATTTGGAAACCCCCTACCCCTGAGCTATAAAAGCCTTGTCTTCCTTACATCCAGCATTGACCCCTTAAGCCCTACCTTAAGGGGAGGCATCCCATGTACATGGATTAAAAAACTTGTTTTAATTAATTCCTTGTTTTAATTAATTTGGCGATGATGATTGGGCTGGTGGTCTTACTTCTCTCATCTTTGGGATTAACAGCTTACTTATACATTTGAAACACGTGTTGACGTATTGATAAATGGCCTATAGACCTCACATTGTTTGTTTCTGTTGTGTAGGTACTGTTTCCAAATTCAAACGTTCCTTCCTCAATGCAGAAGGAAGGCTGCTGAGATGTCCAGAAGCTCTGAAAACTGCAGGATTCACAGGATTCCTTCCTAACATTACAAATGCAGGAAACACACGCTGGGAAGAAAACTACCTGCAAATTGACCAGAAAACTCCATGCATGATGTAGCTTTCACATGTAGTCACTTTTAAATACCAATGAAATATGATATATGAGATATGAGATATTTAATATGTGCCACACAACAGATATTAGATGGAGTTTATATATGAGCACGGGCAGAGAAGGAACAGAGGCATCCCAGAGAGAGAGAGAGAGAGAGAGAGAGAGAGAGAGAGAGAGAGACAGAGACAGAGACAGAGACAGAGACAGGAAGAGAGGAAGAGAAACAAGAAAGAGAGAGAGAGAGAAGATGGGGTTTTTGGTGATGCAGTTGCCTTTGAGACACCCACGGCTTTGTATGCAACCTCTAACGCACATTTAGGTAACTCCAATAACCTCACTGGTTCATCGAATTAGAGAATTCATTGTTAGTGTACAGCCAGTCCCACTAGCCTGTTCTAGGGACCTAGCAATGCCTTCATCACCTGCCACCACCACAAGGTGTGCCTGATGTGTGGGGGGATAACAGGACCTGCCTACCAGCCCAGATTACGATCTTTCTCTCTCTCTCTCTCTCTCTCTCTCTCTCTCTCTCTCTCTCTCTCTCTCTCTCTCTCTCTCTCTCTCTCATAGGCACCCCCTTTCCCTCCCTCCTTGCCCTCTCTCTCTCTCTTTGCCCTCCTGGCCAACTCACTCTATCCCTTCCCCAGTTCCCCTCACCCTTTCCCATAGTAAACCTCCTTTATACCCGATCTGTTGGGTGACTTGTAAGTCCTCAGGAGGGTTACACCTTGGCATGGTGTGCCATGGTGCCCCCATCATCCCATTAAATATAACACCCATGGCTTTGTAGATAACCCCTCATTTCACATTCAGGTAACCCTAATAAACTCATTGACTCACCAAGTTAGAGTTGGGTAGTCAACTGTTGGTGCTCTATCTGGAGTGACTAAGCATTTTTGCTCCCGACCCCTAAACAGTCACACAGCAGGCCCTTAGTGACGTGTATACCAAGGAAAACAAAACAAAACAACAACAACAAACCCACAGTGGTATTCTTGTGTCTCCATAGACAAGCCTGCTCTTCTCCCGTCTTCATTTGTAAGATGACAACACTGATGCATTAGCTTTTAGGCCTTCTCCCTCTCTTCCTTAATACTATGATATTTGTTCATTCTGAATTCTTAGTTTTGCATCTATTTTTGATAATTGCCAGGTTGACACATTCAGGTATTATTTATTGTACAATAGGTGTTTCTCTTTGTAAATCTAAATCAGGCTACTATCAAATTAGTACCTAAGCTTACCCCCACCCCACCCCTGTGCCCCCACCCCTCAATTGCTCTTCTCAAATTACACTAACTGCAACCCAGATTAGCAGGATGGGACTTCTGCCATATCTAGGTTGTGAAGGAATAAAACACTCTTTTAAGTGTTTTACACTAAAACCAAGCAAATAAAACAACCACAATTCTTTGTGCCTCTAGCCCATAAATACATTCATCATCCTGCATTTGGGCATCAGGACACTAACCCTTGCTCTCAAATTTAGGACCAAATATTTACAGCTGTTTTGTAGCTTCTTCTAAATGGCCCCAAGCTTCCTTCTTTAGTTTCTTCTGACCTTAGGGAGGGAAAAAGATTCTGGAGTCTGACACACCTGCTGTGCCCTGTGGGGTCCTGAGGACCTAAGGCCCCATAGGCAACCCCTGGGTTTCAGCTCTCAACCCCCAACCCTTTCCCAGCCCCACCACACACTCAGAGCAGAATTAAGAGGCAATTAGCCAGGATGGGGGTTGGGGAGGCTTAATGCACTTGTAGATTCTCTTTGCTTTGGTTTCAGGCTAATTCTTTTAAAGCAAAGATCTGGAGAGCAGGCGTAGCAGTGCCAGGAGAGTCTGACTCAGATGGGGGGAGGGGAGAATAAACAGACAAAATGCGTGAAAGATGCGTAGGGGCACACCATTGCTTTATTTGTCTTCACATGTTAGAGATACTCTGAGGGCCCTGCCTGGATGACACCTTATTCTGTTCATTTACGCAAGAGGAAAGGAATAGTGTCAGACTGCTCAAGTATGGACACCTTTTGGCTTTCAGATCACTGCCTTTGTTGGAAGGTACTCATTCGCAGCATGTGTCCTGTCTCCTGTTTTGACCTACCTCTTACAATATTAAGGCACTCTTCAATAAAATGCACAAAATTGTAATCAGAATTAGCCTTGAGGGGGTGTGCCTTCTGTATTTTTGTTCGTTTTTGTTTTTTTGTTTTTTTTCCTTTTTTCCTCCAGTGAGAAAGAAACAAGGAGAAATGCTAAGCATTTGAAGCGTGGAATTTTCATTTTGTTTTGTTCTGTTTGTTTCTGCCTAGGCAGTATTAAGAAGGAACTCAGTTAGACAGCATGCTCCAGGAACAATATTTATGGCTGTGTTGATAATGTTGTCAGAGCTGAAGGATGTCAGCATTTCCTCAAATGCCCTCTCTCCAGGTTCTGCAACTTGGAATTGAAAATGAGCTTTGGACCACAATGCAGCACACCAGGTCTCAGCGAGGCGAAGGCAACTCCTATTCACAACTGCACTGGGCATTGTTGGGTAGAAGGAAGCGAGGGTATTCAATACACTCGTTATGGTGTGGGGTTCGGAGAACCTCCCTTTGACAAGGGCTGGAAAACAAAACAGGTCCTGCTATGATTTCCTTGTCAGCAGAATAGACCCGTTCAGCGAACTGACCGCCTCTGTCATAAAGTGAGTAAATTAATGTGCTAAGGGAAGAAACTCTCTTTTCCCCCAAGATCCTTTCTGAATACAAATTGAAGTGTGGGATGTGTGTGTGTGATGACTATGGCATGTTTCTGTGCTATGAAATGTCTTTGGTCAAGGTGAAATGAAGGAACTTACTAGAAGTGAACACTAAGAAAGCAAACAGGAGGGAAACATGTATTCTTGAGTGTGTGTGTGTGTGTATTGTGTGTGTATGCCTATGTATTTGTGTATACGTAGGTATGTGTGTATCTGTATTTATGTGTGTATATCTGTGTATGTGTGTGTATCTGCATCTGTAAGTATATATGTATACATATGTATGTGTGTTTATATTTATATGTGTGTATGCTTGCATATGTCTAGATATGTATGTGTCTCTGTATTTATGTGTGAGAGTCTGTGTGTCTGTGTACATGTGTGTGTAAAATCTAGAAAAGAAAAACAAAAGATAAAATGCTTGGTCATGAGCCCCTTGTGAAAATGCATACTTAGCTTCATCTTTGTGGAGTGTGTCCTTTCAGGAAGATATTTCTCTGCCATTCTGTCTCTTGGAGCTTCTCAGTGCTGAAAGGCACTCCAGGGCCTGAAATCCTGGCTCCCCACTTGCTCAGGAGTGCTCTCCAGCCGGAGCCTCTGGAGGTGTGTAACAGCACAGCTCTGAACACAAGGCAGGGAGAGGTAACTCCTCTGTTAGACAGTATATGGTGGCAGAGTAGTTCTTATATTTAGAAAGCTCTTCCATACCTCATGTCAGCATACTGCCCCGCCCCGCCCTGTCTGCCTAGCAACCTATGACGGTCATTACCTGACTGCTGCTAGGTGTGCCCCTCCCCCAAATTATAAAAGGACAAAGCCCCCTCATCTCTCTCTTAGCTCTCTTACCTCCTACTCCTCATTCACTCTCTCTTGTCCCTCTTGCTCTTCTTCCACTCTTCTTTCTTCCTTTCCTCTTCCTCACTTGTCTCTATTCTCTCTCTCTCTCTCTCTCTCTCTCTCTCTCTCTGTCTCTCTCTCTCTCTCTCTCTCTCCTCTCTCTCTCTCTGTGGTACTCCTCCCATACACTAAACTCCTCCATATCATATCTGTCGTGTGGCACATATTTCATATTGCATATTTCATATTTCACTTCAAGCTTGGTTTCTGAGGCACATTTCTGTACTCTCTGCCCACCTCTCTTCTGACCTTTAATTATACACACACACACACACACACACACACACACACACACACACACACACTACTCCCATACTCCAAATTAATTTCCCCTTACTTTAGTAGTTGTGTACTGTAAAACAAGCCACACATGCCCAGTCTTCTCATGGCAAGGTACCATGCTTCACGGAGGACACTCAGGAGGCACTCAAAGTAGGAAAGCCTGCGGCTTGACACAGAGGACCTAGATCTGGGTCTCTGAGTTGGCTCATGGGCTAAACGATGATGCATAGGATGTTGCCAGGGCTTAGTTGGCCATGAAGGCTCCCCAGTTTTCACATAAAGCTAATGGGCTTAGGGACATTTGGCTTGATTCTTTTTGTTTGTTTTGTTTCGGGACAGGGTTTCTCTGTGTTGCCTTGGCTGTCCTCGAACTCACTTTGTAAACTAGCCTACCCTTGAATTCCGCCTGCCTCCACCTCTGCCTCCCGGAGTTCTGGGATTACAGGCGTGCGCCACCAAACCCAACATGGCTTGATTCTTAAATGCCCCTAGCTCCACATAGGACACACATGCTGGAGAGACTACCTGCAAGCTGACCAGAAAACTCCATGGATGAAGCTTTCACATACCAAGGTGGGCTTTGGGGTGATGCAGCTGCCTTTGAGACACACATGGCTTTGTAAGCAACCTCTCATTCGGGTTCTCAGTAAGTAACCCCACTAAAATCATTGGTTATATGTGAAGTGGAGAAAGTAGGGAAATGATGATGAACTGTGGAATCTGTAGAGGTTGGGGTGCAACTGATGGAAGTAAGATCCTGGCGCAGCAGAAGGGCTGGGTCCTGCTTCCTGCCTGTCCCCTGTGCTTCCAGTCTGTCTCCATGTGGTGACATGCCACTCCACTCTCCCACTGCCATAGACAGCGGCGAGCCCTTAAACCATGGGACCAGATGTATTTTTCCTCCCATTAAACCGTTCTGTCAGGCATTCCGCCACAGTGACATGAAAGTAAGCAACACAGCTCTCGGGTGCAAAGACTAAACCCAGAGTTTTTTTTTTTTATAATAGCCAGCAATCAATCACCTCGCCTGCCTCGCCTGATGGCTAGAGGTGATGTCAAGCACGTTTCTATAGGAAATGGAAGAAATGAAACTTCAGATGTTTTTCCCACTTTCAGACAGGGTTTCTCTGTGTAGCCCTGACTGTACTGGATTTGCTTTGGAGACAAGGCTGGCCTCGAACTCACAGAGATCCACATGCCTCTGCCTCCCCAAGTGATGGGGTTAAAGGCGTGCACCACTGTGCCTGGCTTTAGATGTAATTTTTTTTCCAAGTTATTGTGTCACAAAGTCATTGGGCAAATGGCCTATGCTTAGATTTTAAAGTGGGTGAGGCCATGACAAAAAGCCACTTTTACAGTGACGTAAACTTAGCCAGGTGCAGTGGTTTACACCTGCAATCCCAGTGCTCGGGAGGCAGAGGCAGGTGGATCTCTGTGAGTTCGAGGCCAGCCTGGTCTACAAGGTGAGTCCAGGACAGCCAAGGCTACACAGAGAAACCCTGTCCCGAAACAACACAACACAAAACAAACACAAAAACCCACAGTGCAGTAAACTTAAAAGGATCCCTGACCAGGGGTGTGTGTGGCGGGGAGGGGCGGTATGTGTCAAATGCTGGATAGTGTCTGCAAGCTCCACACTGTGAGAGATAACTGGTGTTTTTCTCTGTGCTCAGTAGTTGCCACCAACAGAGTCAGTGAAATTGGAAGGAAAGAATATGCCTTCAGGGCTCAGGCCAGCCACTTGTTCCTTTATTTACTAAAAAATAAAAAAGAAAGAAAGAAAGAAAGAAAGAAAGAAAGAAAGAAAGAAAGAAAAAGAAAGAAAAAAAGAAAGAAAAGAAAAAGAAAAGGGCTCAGCATTTACACCTTGTGCTTCGGAGTCAGTCGAACGGACCCGGGATACAGCTATGATCATTCACATATGTCACCGTACATATGAAGCAGACATTTTTATTGATTTATCTTTTCTTATGAGGGACACAGGAAAGACCCCAGAGAGCTGAGCCGAAGCCCCAGCAACATGACAGTGGTAGAAAGTACAAAGCCAATGAGAGGCGAGGGGCATCTTCAAGATTGAGACTGGGGGAGGGGAAGTAGGGCTGGAGGGCCGGAAGTGGCTGACATAAGTAAGCCGGATGATGGTCCCAGCGCCATCTTGCTGAGCCGCAACTTCTTATCTCAAAAATGGGAGTAGTAACAGTAGCCCTGGGCGACCTGCTCTAGCAGGAGGTGAAGAGAGACTGAGAGCTTTCCTCAGCAGTGCTTTCTTGAACTGTAATGTCCCGCCCCTTCCCGCCCAGCCCCCTCGCCTTGTAAGGAATGTTAACCAATGCAATCTGATTGCTTCAAATCCATTTCTAGAATTTGTTTCTTTTCCCACTGGTACAGCTTCTCCCTCTCCCTCCTCCGACCGCAGGACAGCAGGAAGAGAGATTGAAGCAACAGGCTGGGGTGAGAGTTGAACAGTTGTAGCTTTTTAAATTTTATTTTAATTTTTAAAATTTTAAAAAATTTTATGGCTAGACTTCCTGGGCCCATAACGTTAATTTTGACGTAGAACTGGAGGAGAGGCCGGCACAGTGGCGCATGCCTTTAATTCCTGCACTCTGGGAGGCAGAGGCAGATTGATCATTGTGAGTTCAAGGGCAGTCTGGTCTACAAATGGAGTCCAGGACAGCCAAGGCTATACAGAGAAACCCTGTCTCGAAACAAAACAAACTGGAAGAAAGTGGCCAAGGCCCTCAGAATCATGGAAATATGAGCACATCCAAGGGGTGGAGTTTTCTGAGGCCCCCTTTACCCAAAGAGAGGGAGGCTGTAGCCATATTTTTGTCAGGCAGGGGTTTCACAGACATCGATGTGGCCTGTTTTAACAGAGACAAGCCTGCCCACTTTATCCCAAGCAGAGACTTGGGTGTTTGAGGAAGGTTCTTCTGTTTTTGTTTTAAAGTAGCTCACAGTGTAGCCGGCTCCCTTATGGTTTCTCAGACATGTTCAGCTTTGGTTCACTTTCCTGAGGCCTCCATCTCACTTCTTCTTCTTGTCCCTGCGTCTCCTCAAGCACTCCCACCCTCACAGTTCCCTGGTTCATTTTCATATCACTTGTTATTTCGTCCTCTCTCTGTACTCGTCCCCCCACTCCCGCCCAGCCTCTTTCTTCTCCTGTGGGCTCCTTTCTAGTTTCCTGGCCTCTGTACATAATCACCCCTATGTAAACACACATATATAAAACGTAGAAGCCAGCGTCTACATCTGAGAGAGAACATACGTTCTTGAGTCTACATTAGCCCACTCAATATTTTCCAGTTCCATCCGTTTCCTGAACATTTTTTATTTCAATTTTCCACCTTTTTAACAACAAAGACTTTTTTTAATTTTGTAAGCTTATTTTAAGGAATGATGTGTGTGTGTGTGTGTGTGTGTGTGTGTGTGTGTGTGTGTGTGTGTGTGTGTGTGTGTGTGTGTGTGTGTATTGGCATATGAGGGCAGAGCCTGTGGAGGCCAAAAGAGGACACTCGATCCTGTAACTAGAGTTACAGGAGGTGGTGGGCCACCTGATTTGGGTGCTGAGACTACTGAAACCAGGTTCACTACAAGAGCAGCGTGTACTTAGATATTTACTTATTTTTATGTGCATTAGTGTTTTGCCTGCATATATGTCTGTTTGAGGATTGCCAGGTGCCCTAGAACTGAAGTTACAGACAATTTTGAGCTGCTATGTGGGTGCAGGGAATTGCAGCAGGGTCCTCTGGGTCGTCTGGGTTGTCTACCAGTGTGTCTACCCTCTGAGCCAGCTCCCCAGCCCCACAGGACACACTCTTAACTTCAGGCCATCCTGCCAGTGTCTTCATTTTTCTTTATGGCTGAATGTAATTCCATTATGTGTATATGCCACATTTTTATTATCCACTGAGTAGGCAATGGGTAGACGTGTCAGCTGAGTCTGCCCACTGTGACCAGAATCGTGGATTTAGAGGAATCTCTGTGCTAGGATATATATTCTCTGCATTTATATCCAGGAGTGGGATAGCTGGATCATATAGTAATTCTATTTTTAGCCTTAAAAAAAATCTTCCACACTGAATTCCAGAGCAGCTACACCAATTTCCGTTCCTACCGAGACAATGAATGAGGATTCCTCTTTCTCCATATCACTCACCAGCATTTCCCGTCATATGTTTTCCTTACGATAGCCATCGAAGGATTTTGTACATTCTAGAAATTTAGTTATGGCTGCCATGTCTTGTAATCCCAATTACTCAGGGTGTTGAGGCAGGAGGATCATAGTTCAAGGCCTGTCTGGGGGAAATACTAAAGGCCTCTGTCTCAAAAAATCAAGGACACAAATAAGACTGAGAATATGTTGAGCTTTGTGTGAGGCACCGAGTTCAATCCCTTATCACACATGAGAGAGGAGGAGAGTGTGTATTAGTTATTTTTCTGTTACTGTTAGAAAACACATGACCAAGGCAGTTTATAGAAGAAAGATTTCACTTATGGTTCCAAAGGGTTAAAAGTCTCTAATGGCAGAGACAGAATGGTAGCAGTCCACAGGCACAGTCTGTTCCAAGGGCGGGAAGCTGGGAGTTCACACCTTTAATTGAAAACTTGAAGCAGAGAGGTAAACTGGAAGCAGGGCAAGACTAAATACCCTCAGAGCTGGTCCTTAGTGATGCATTTCTGCCAGCAAGGCTGCATCACCTAAGCCTCTCCGAACAGTACCGTCGTCACTTGGGAACCATGTGTTCAAATACCTCAGTGTGAGGAGGACATTTCTTATGCACAGCGTCACAGATGGATTTAGCTGTAGTCCTATTATGCATCTATGATATGGAAAGCATAAACAGATAATTCCAAATTTCAGTAATTCCTGGTTTATTAAATATTTGTCTCATGTGAAATAAGTGCACTTTGGCTAAGGGCTATTTATTCTCCTATTCTCTCCTTCCTTCTACCTGCCTTCCTTTCTCTCCTTTGTCATCCTCCTTAATCATGATTATGTAATTGTATGGAGATCTCCGTGCCCCTCTGGCAACATGGACGTGCAATAATTATTCGTTAAATTTGAAGTTAGCATGAAAAATAAGAACAGCGCTGTTTCCTCTTATCGTGCGAGGCTCTCTTGCTTTTCCATGCCCTGGTTTTCCCCCTCTGCAACATAAAGATGGGAGAGAGACTTTATCTTCCAAGTCCCTTTCCCCACCAATATGCCTGTGGCCCTGTGATATTTTGTTTCTTGTTTTTCTGTATATTTTTGCAAATGATAAGAAGCCGGGGCCAGTTCCATTTTGTTAGGCTTTTCATTCAACATTCGTCTGGCCAGGAAGGCCACGTCTTGTAGCCCAGGCTGCTATTGAAATCGTTGTCAGGCCAGACAAACTTTGGTTAAAATTATATTCTGTTGCTTCATCACGTCATGTTGCTATTTTTAATGCATGCTCTGCCCGGTCTAAGCTACTCATGGCTGAGGGTTCCTCAAGACCCTTCGGAGTTGTATTGAAGAACCAAGAGCTCCAGAGGGGCAATATGGAGGGGGCGTCCCTCTCAAGGCACTCATGATGGCAGGAAGAAGAACAATGTCCCTTCCCCAGGAGAAACACGGAACTCCCGCGGCCTTGAGGATGGAGGGAGCAAGTGAGGAAAGCCAACTTGGGTGTTTACTTAGATGGCAGACTCTTCATTCTTTGTACATACTTATCATGAGGCTTAACTACCCATGATTCTGATAGAAATTGCTCTTTCTCTTCACTTTCTTCAGCTCCGTTTCTTTTCTGATGTCTGATAGCATGCATAGGAGGTGACAAGGGAACAAAAAGAGCAGCATTTAATTAGACTCAATGAGCAGGTTCTCTGTTTATTTATTATTTAAATTTTTATTTATTTATTCACTTTACATACAGATTGTAGCCTTGTCCCTCCTCCCTTCCTGGTCACACCTTCCCTCCTTCTCTCCCCCCTTCCTCAGAGAAAGGAATCCTCCCCCCCCCCATACCAACCCAGCCTTGTTCGTCAAGTATCATTAGGACTGAGCACATCTTCTTCCCTTATGGCCTGTCTAGGCAGCCCCACCAGGCAGAAGTGATCAAAGAGCAGGCAACAGAGTCCATGTCAGAGACAGTCTCTGCTCCCCTTACTGGGGGACCCATATGAAGCCTGAGCTGCTACATCTGAGTAGGGGGCCTAGGTCCAGTCCATACATGGTCCTTGGTTGGTGCTTCAGTCTCTGCAAACCCCTCTGCGCCCTGGTTAGTTGGCACTGTTGGTCTTCTTACGGAGGTCTTACCACGTCCTGGTCCTTCTATCCCCTTCATCCCGACTTGTCCACAAGACTCCCTATGCTTCACCCAATGTTTGCTTTTGAGTCTCAGCATGTGTTTTGATCCACTGCTGTGGGGGGGGGGGCTCTCAGTGATGCTAGGGTCCCATCTGCAAGTACAGCGCAGTCTCTCTATTTATAGCAACTCGTAAGTGATGCTGGAAAAGTATAGGTAGCTGACCTTGCCCTGTGTGGCTGCTCTCGCCCAGTCAATGACCTCTGGGACTTTGAGGGATGATGTCTGTTCATCCACATATATTAATTAAAACAGCAACATGGTTAGGCATGGTGGTGCGTGCCTGTAATCTCAGCAGTCAGGAGGCCAGGGCAGGAGGGGAGTGAGTTCCAGGCCAGCCTCGTCTACATAGTTCTATGCCATTCTCACTACATAGTGGGTTCAAGGTCAGCCAGAGCAGCATAGTGAAACTGTCTTAAAAAAAAAAAAAAAAAAAAAAAGGAAAGAGAGAGAGAGAGAGAGAGAGAGAGAGAGAGAATAGGACCTAAGATGGCCCAGGAGCCATTAAATACAATTGTCTGCAAAGGCGATGGAGATAGACAGTCCTACTAGGACACAGAGGGGAAAAACATCTTCCAAGAATCCGTTGAGGACATTTCTCTCGCTTTTGCAATTCAGAGACAGACATGCCATTGTATCACAATTCTGTAAGTTATTTACCACTCAGTAACATTCTCAATATAAATAGGCTCACCGAAGGTCAATGATTCATAGAATTCTGATCTGGCTGACAAGAAAGAAGTGTAGACAATGAAGATCTTATTCACTGACCCATGCATTCAAAACCACCAGGTCAGAGCTAGCTCACCATCAGAGTGATTTCTGCTAGAAACCTGCTGTCTTTGTAGGATGAAAAAAAAAAAAAAAAAAAAGAATAAAAGGTAGAAACAAGTAAGGAGCAATGACTAACCCATGGTTTTGAAAATTAAGAGAGAAAAAAAATGCTTTTAACTATTTTATATAGACTCTGTCTCTGTGTGGTATGCTTGTGTGTGTGGTGCTGGATCAAACACAGACTGTGGTGCATGGCAGGTAACTCACAATGTGGGACTTGCTATAACAATGCTTACAGCAAGCTGGATTCATCGGTGTCACACGGGACCTTCTATAAGAGTGTGGTAGGGTGTCAAGGAAGGAAAGTTGTAGGGGCAAAAGGTGGGGACGGCCTGGAGAGTGTGTCAGAACAAGGAAGGATGGGGTTGGCTCTGGTTTGGTGTACACTTGAAGACTAAAAGAAGAGAGAGAGAAATGCCAGAGGATCTGTGTTTTGTAAAGATCCTGTGGAAGGGGCTGGAGAGATGGCTCAGCAGTTAAGAGCATGTGTTCTTGCAGTCTAAGACCAGGGTGCAGTTCCCAGCATCCACGTGACAGCTCACCTTTATCTGGAATCCCACTTCCAAGGGATCTGATGCCCTCTTGTGACCTCTGCAGGCACCAGCCAAGAAAGTAATGCAGGGCTGGAGTGATGGCTCAGAGGGTAGGAGCACTGACTGCTCCTCCAGAGATCCAGAATTCAATTCCCAGCAACCACATGGTGGCTCATAGCCATCTGTAATGTGATCTGATGCCCTCTTCTGGCCTGCATTTGTACATGCAGGCAGAACACTGAATACATAATAAATAAATAAATAAATCTTATTTTTATTTTTAAGGAGAAAAAGAATGTAGTGCAAATACATGCAGGAAACACACACACACACACACACACACACACACACACACACACACACACACACACACTTGAAAGTTTCAACAGCAGAAGCTGCTACTACTAATCGTATTTAACATGTCATTCTTTATATTAAATGCTGGTCATCCAGTCTTATCTCACATAATTCCTAAAGGAGCCTACGACGATGTAATTATTATTATCCCACTTCACATGGGAAAGTACGGCAAAGCCTGGATGTCCTTTGCAGGTCTCACAAGATAATGTGAGTTTTTAGTGATGACAACTCAGGTAAGAAAATCAGAAGGGCCTGACCGTCTCACAGACTGGGACAGAGAGATGGGGACAACAGTCCGCCTTTGTTTCTAGGGGTCCACAGAATTCCTTAAGTCTTTGAATCACAAGCCAGCGATCCCGTCCAGAGGGCTATGACTTGGACTACACCAATCTTGTGCTGAAAGCCCTAGTTCCAGCGGGGACATGGGTGGGGGCGAGGGGCAAGTCCTCTGGCTGAGGATCCCTGTCCACCCACATCCTGTCATTCCGGTCTGGCTAACCGTGAGCGCTCAGATTCTATTAGCCGAAGGGACACTCCCTTTCCCATCTTCAGTGAACCCTGGGGCAATTCATTGTCCCCCCCCCCCGCGTCCCCGCCGCCCCCCCCCCAGCCGCCATCCGCATTTGGATCCCTATCTATACGCTAGAGCAGGTTTGTTCTCATTAATCTGGAGAGCTCACATTTATGTTAAGTTGAATGAATTGTTATCCAGGAAAACTAATTACCTAGGGCAAAGGTAAGGACACTTGAGTGGTTAATTGGGAGTGTCTATAGGAGGCGGCATGGGCGCCCGGATTTGATTCGCTAATTTTAATATTCTTGGCAATCTACGTGAAAAAGAAGACAGAAGATACATTTTATGCTTTTACACCATCTCAAGGTACTTAAGTTCTTGGGATGAAGATCGGAAGAGCGCCCACAGAGACCTTCTCGCCCGGGACACCGCCCTAAGATCAGAGTAGGAGGACTCCTTTCTCCTTGGATGCGCTTGGCAAGCCCTGCCCCTAAAGAGGGTGGGTGGTGGGTGGGTGGAGGTGGAGAAAGAAAGCGTCCACACCACGCGCGTCAGCCAGAGTGCCGACTGGCAAGTGATCCGGGAGCGCGAACCTCTACCATTTATTTTTTTCTTCCCACCCGGTGCGCTGTCCCTTTAAATAGGAACGCTGCCGCTGGCTCCGTAACACCGAAGCCGGCAGCTTGTTGATTTCGGCGCTGGTGAATTTCACATTGTTTCCACTTCACTTTCCTTGCCCTGGGGGAGGCTCGGGTCGGTTCCTGGACACCGCCGCAGCTACCGGCTAGGCTCCGGGAAGGGCCAGGGGCCCTTTGCGGCGCAGCGGGCGGGGGGGGGGGGCGCGGAGGACGGGGTGCGGGGGCCACACGCGCACCTCGCCGCAGTCGGGCTCCTCCCGCGAAGGAGCGCGGCCGCCCGGAGCGCAGCGCGGCGCGGGGCCCGCCCAGAAGCCAGCCCGCCCACGGGCCGGGCTGCCCAGCCGCGCCGGGAGGCCGGGGCGGGGTGGGGGGCGGGGGTGGGTGCCGCGGCCGCCGCGGAGCCGCCGCTCGGCGCGTTTTGCATGAAGATGGCGGCTCCCACCGCCAGCAAGGCAGCCTCCCTGGGCTGCAACAACAAGCCTGCCTTCCCGGAGCTGGATTTCAGGTCTGGAGCTCGCGTGGAGGAACTGAACAAACTCATCCAGGAATTCACCAGGCACGACCAGCGAGAATACGACGACCAGAGAGCATTGGAGATCCACACAGCTAAGGATTTCATCTTTTCCATGCTGGGTAAGGCGAGGAGGAGGGGGGGGCATGTGCGAGTGTGCGTGTGTTCAAGGGTGTGATGGAGCGGGCGGGAGCTCTGGTCCCCTCTCCTGCGCTTGCCCCGGGGTGTCACCCCTGGCTCCACGAGGTCCCTTTTCCTCTCCACCGCCAGCCCAGCCGCCCCCTCCGCGCCTGCTTGCGCTCGGCGTCGGGCGCCCCCTCTCCTTCCCGATCGCCCGCTCTTTTGTTGGTTCCTCGGCCGCGGGGCTGGAGGGCAGGTGAGGCGGCTGTGGGAGACGCCTCCTGGCTCCGGGAGCCCCTGAAGCGGCTCGGACCGGGTGACATCAGGTCCCCTGCAAGCCCGGGCGGCCTTGGCAGCGAGCGGAGGCCGACCTGCGCCGGAGCGACAAGTTGCTTCTGTCGTGGTTGCGGCGCGGCGCTGTCACGCCGAGCCCTGGGTGGCCAAACTTGTTGGGTGTTCCAGAGTAACCCGCGGAAGTAGTCCGGGCGCCCGGAGTTGCCGCAACTTTGATTTGCAAATCGACTTCCCTTTGAAAGGGTCGGAAGCATTTCCGGTGCTTCTTCGGCTTGTTGCTGAGCTCGGAATTCCTAAATCCTTGCTCTAAAATGACCAGGCGCAGAGCTCTGGCCGCGGAGGAGCACTGTCCCCCTCGTCTTTGTGTGTTGTCCTAGTGCTGGCCAGGAGATGTCCAAGTTTCCCACTCTGAGCAACCCGGGGTTAGAAAAATTTCCCCACCGCATCTCTTCTGTTCCTCACCTACCGGCCGGGAAAGGTAAAGAAAAATAATGGGTTCTGAGGATCCAACCCCATTCCTGGCGTCCTGCGGTGAGATTATTGCTTCTGAGTTGTAGAACGAGCATCCGCTGCTGGGGAGCCTCGAGTGTAGCGCTGTCATGCAGCAGTGGTGGCCCCGTGGTTACATTCAGCAGGACTGGACTGGAGAAGCCGTGCTCTGTAACCGTTTCCACAGTCATTCCCCCCCCTCCCCCAGGATAATGGTAAATGTGATTGGCAAAGGCCCCTTGACTCAGGATAGAATCTTTGCATTCTCTTGGCGACCTAAGGAGATTGCAGCTGTCCCACTGTTGATTCTCCCTCGGGGATATTTTCTCCCACCTCTTAGCTGAAGTCGAAGTAATAGAGATTGAATGTGATCCACCCCGTACTATGAAAATTAGGCAAGTTGGATGAGCCGTGTTAAACAGGAGACTTATGGTTTCCTTTAGCTGTTTATCCCACAAGTGTATTCTGGGTATTTCAGGTGGTGAATGTGGTTGGAAAGACCTTTATTGGGATGTTTGACTGTCCAAACTGTTTAATTGAATTATTATTTTAATTCACTATGTGGCGGGAGGGCACTCGGAATGGAGGTTAAAAGCCCTTACAGAAACCCCACATCTCAAAAAACCAAACCAGTGATTGTCAGGGCTGGGGTGGGACGCACGGAAAGCTTAAGATAGTTATTTAAGTTGCTTACTGTGGCCTGACTCTTTGGCACAGCTAACCACCGCCTGCCATTATGCCAGTAGAGCCCCTCTTCTGTCTGTCTCTAGAGGTAGTGAGGCTAGTCATGGACCAGAAGGTGGGAGGTGATGGGAAGGGTAAGTTTAAATGCCTGGCTCGGTGGGAACTTCTGCTATGTGCCTGTTCCTTCAGTCTGTTACAGTGAATTAGTCAGGTCTAAAGCCATATACAAAGGGTAAGTTATTCCAAGGCACTTAATTTATGTGTGTGTTTAATGTCACTAGTGGCACTGGGCTGACAGGTAAACAAGATTTGCTTCTCTTCCTTTTCAGTCCCTTGACCTTGGAAAGGATGCTTTCTCCTCCCCTCCCCTGGGACTTTGGCATGTCTACCTATAGGAGAAGGAATTCAGGAGTGTCGTCTAAGCCTTTGCCCCTCTGTGTACTACCAGGCAGATGGCGAAATGAGCTTGCCTGTGTGTGTGGTGCTGCATTCATTTTCCGAATCCCTTGGCTTCCTTTAATGAGGTGCTGGCTGTTCTAGACAAGCAAAGGTTTGGGGACAGCAAGGGTCCCCCATGTGGATTTACTTTTTCTAAAGCAGATTTTCGCTTGGTTTAAGAAACAAAAAATCTCTTTTTGCAATACTTTATTTTACTTGCCTTGGTCTAGAGTCTTTCATGAATATGCAGATGAGGTGTAGGTGTCTTGAGGAGACCCCCCAAGCTTGTTCAGACATCACTTGGTGGTGTCAGGCCCTCAGTTTGGGGATGTTGTTGGGGGCTGGTTCCCTTGCCTTTGTTCTGTCTCTGTCTGAACTGCACCTGAGGATTGTCAGCAGCTTAAAAAAAAAAAAAAAAAAAAAAACACCTTATCCTCTCAGGCAGGATGAAATGGCAAAGGCGTTTTTTCAATCCTCTTTAATGGAAATGTGGGTAATGCTTCCACTGTGCTCAGGCAGTGAGGGACCAGGGATGCAGGCCAGGCAAGCCCCTGTCTGTGTTACAAGGTTGTTAGCTTAGACTGAGTCCCTTGGAGCCTGTCACCTTTACATTTTATCCTGTGTGGAGAGGATTTTCTGCAGATGAGGGAAAGAAGTAGACTGAGTGATCAGTGACCTTTCAGCACTTGGACACCCACTGTCCTGTCAAAACAGGGATCTGCACAGGCTAATCCCACTGGGGGCTCATGGGAGACTCTGGGATCTAGTCTTTGTGCCCAGATCCCCCTTCGTTCCTTTGGGGGTCGGGTAGGTGTTAGCTGGGATCAGGAATCATGTCTGTTTCTCTACACCTTGTTCTTTTAGGAGAATGATCACTGTTATTATCTCGCTAATATATGAGAAACCAGACTGTGTTGAGAGTCTGGCAGTGCATAATAAACACCATTTATCAAAATTCAGAGAAATTGCCAGAGTTCATTAATGTTTTAACAATGTTTGATATTTGCATACTGTCTCTCCTGGATGGACCGTTTGTGAGCTTCATTCCCTCCTGAGGTTTGACGGAGACTAGTGGTGCTTCCGGGGACCATGCGTGGCCGAGAGGGCGTCCAGGGGATGGAGGAGATGGAGAAGGCAGTGCAAGATGTGTAGTCGGTCACAACAGGCAAGGGTTTGGTGCCACGGCTGGTCACGCGAGTAGCTGTCATTGGCTGCTCTTCTGGGCCATATGCTCACTCACGGGGCTGGCTTTTTTGAACAGGGGCTGCGTTCCCATTTCACAGGTGAAGATGCTGAAAATGGTTTGGATGAGGCAACAGAGATGAGTGGTTAGTGAGCTGCGGGGACTCTGAAGACTTCCTTGTTCCTCTCCTAAGTGAGTCCTTTAAGAATAGAAGCCTGTAATTCAGGGAAGGGAAATCTTTCTTTGGAGATGTCACTTGTTTCAGTTATTTTTGCTTCTGGTTTGGGCTGAAAGTCTTCACCGGACGCAGTCAGCCTCTACAGTGATTGCCGAGGCACTCTGAGTCAAGTATTTTAACTCTGTGGCAAGATCACCTATTTGAATTCTTAATTGGGGAAAGAGGACAGTGATTGTCATAAAAGCTGTAGTCCCAGCCCCACTCTGCTCCTTGCTGGCTGTGTGGTATTAGTTTCTTGGTTTTTGTTTGTTTGTTTTGTTTATTTTTTTTTCTTTTCATCTTTTATACCTGGATAACAGTAATGCATCCTTTCAGCATGGTATCTGCACAGTAAGATTTGCTTTTTTTATTATTTGTTTGAGGAAACACGCTGTACTAGAGAGCACAGCGAACTTCATCTGGAGTTACTCCTGCAGCTTCACTTCAGAGAGAACCGTGGAGTACAGTTCGCAGTAGCCTCGAGGATATTGGCTCTGGCCAGAAGGGACCGCAGTTAATTCCAACACTCTGGCTTGTATTCGTTAACCTTGTAGTGTGTGCCTGCTATGGAGCTAGCTCCATGTGCTTCCGTGTGTCAGCCTCTACAATCTGACCACCTTGAGGGTGTGCCTCACCCACCTGTTTTGAAGATGAAGCAGATGATGCCATCTTAAAGAGGGAACGTGGAGGTGCAGAGGTCAGGTTCTTAAACCAGGATCACACAGAGCTTCCGGTTTTGACCGGCCGTGGTTTGCTTTTGCTGGTACGTTAGACCTAGGTGTTTTCGATGCAAAAGCTTGCACTTCCACCCTTCCATCACTTCTTGCTCAGAAAACTGGAAGGACCCACGTCCTGGAGAGCGCTTTGCCTGTGAGAGCAGGGGTAATTTCCCTTTGCCCTTTGGTTGCTGTCTGTTCCTTTCTGCAACCCCTCCCACTCCCCCCCCCCATAAGTTCTGTTTGCTTCAGCAGGAATCTGAGAATAAAATAGGAAGTGGAGACTTTGAGAAATTCACATGGGTCTATTTTGAACCCCCTACCCCAACCCTTCTGTGGTGCTCTTGCCTGTACACTCATTCTGAGAACAGGTTGCTGGCTGTCCCCAACCAGCCCAATAAACACCATCTGGACCCTTAAAGGTACTTCTGAGTGAGGAGTGTTCCTGGCCCTTCAAAGTACTTCGGATTGCTCATGGACCCACCATCACACCTCCTGAGTAGGCCATTTGGAAGCGGTGACTTTCTGATACATGAATGGCAGTTCACCCAGCAGTGTTTATTGCAAATGCTGCCACCCTCTCCCCCCCACAACCCTCACCCCCCCATAGCTTCCTTAGAGTTGTGTTCACTATTGTGCTGTCCCTTATAAATTCTAAGATCATTCCTGCTCTTTGCCCTGTCTCTGAAAACATTATACATTTGGGGAAGTAGGGCCCCTCTAAACATTTACTTTTTTTAATGCTAATTCCAGTTGGTTCTCAGCAGTGTGCCTTTCACCCTCCCAGGAAGAGTTTTGGAGCTGCTGTGGGTCCTGGGTCTCGAGGTACTAGTGCCATCACTGGCCAGTGGCCTGCTCCTGATTAGGCTAAGCCTGTTTTGTGTCCTCTCAGCCTCTTAGAGTTCCTCTTGTCAAACTTAGAACTTGCCATTGAGTGCTAAGTCCTTTCTGTTCTCCTGGGGAGCTTTAGGACAATTCAGACTTTCTGGTCCCATGTTAGGTCTATTGATTCAGGATCCCCAGAGATCACCAAACTGGTTGTTCAGCACTTCTGCCTGTCTGCTTTAAAGCCCGAGGCTGTGCGCTCACTGTCTACTGGAGCTGTTCCCAAGTATCTTTGGAGATTATGTCCATGCTGCAGAGCCCAGTGAGTGGAAAAACCTCAGAAATCTGCCCCAAAGTTCACTATCAGCAAGTAGGCAGCAAAGCTGAAATCTAACTAAGGTTAGGCCAGTGCGCACAGCCTTTCATCTCAGCAAGGACTGTAATTCTTCACTCACTTAGGCTTGGAGACCCAGAATCTCCATCACGACTTCTAGAGTCTTGCTGGGTGATTCCTGGTAAGTCATTTTGGGAAACTGAGTCTCAGCTTCTGGCTGTGTAAGAGCATGCCAGGTGGAGTTAGTAACTATCCTTCCTGTGTTTGATCGCGTCAGGATCCGAATCTGAACTCTCTCATTTAACCCAGAATGGCATTGTGGAGTTCTGTTTTGTGGTCTGTGGTGTCTTGGGGACCTTGACTCCTACGCTCCCCCATCGGACTTCTTTCTACCCATTTTCCAGGACTAGAAACACAAACGAAGTCGAAGCATTCTGCATGCTAATCACTAATAATATTTCCGTGCACATCTTACCAGACATCTGTGTTTACACTGTGCTTACACCTGTAGGTACTCATACACACATACAGTTTTGTATCGCAGAGATCCAGCAGGACTTACATACTGTTTTTACAAGTTCATCAATATGGGGTCGTCTACCACATGTGGAAAGGAGCTTGTCATGACCTGTCCCGTCTTTTACTCTTATTCTTTTTTGTTTGTTTGTTTTTTGTTTTTTGTTGCTGTCCTGGACTCTCTTTGTAGACCAGGCTGGCCTCGATCACAGCAATCCATCTGCCTTTGCTTCCCGAGTGCTGGGATTAAAGGCGTGTGCCACCACACTCAGACAGACTTGTAGCTTTTATTTAGAGGGTTAGCCAAGGGTCCCATGATCCATCTCAGATTTACTTAAAAATATGTATTTTCATGCTGACTTGCCTTGAAAATCTGTGTAAGTTATTATCTTCATTTAAGTGCACTGTTCTTGCCAGGCGTGAAGGGGCACACCAGTGATCCCAGAACTTGGGAGGTGGGAGAATCATGAGTTCAGGACCAGCCTGGGTGACATACAGCACGTTCAAACTAGCCTGGTGTAAAAAGTAAGACCCTATCTCAAAAACCCTTCTAAGCAACTGATAACTGTTCTTCACAGGAGTTCATAGAGTAGACTGGACTGTAAAAAGGATCTATCCCACGAAAGCAGTTAAGGGTCCCAGTTGGGTGTGTTTTTTCTGTGCTTCGTCTCTCCTAGCTCAAAGGCCACTTTACCCATGTGACTCTCCTGTATCCCTGGGGAGAAAGAATGTTGCCCTTCCCCTGTGTTTTCTTAGTGCCTTGTCCCCTTAGCATGTTCTTTTCCCATGTTGTCGATGATGTAGGTTTCTAGCACTCAGTAAAAATGTGTACACAGTAGGCGCTTAATTAAATGTAAAACAACTCCAGTTACCCTTCATAATTTTAAGCTTCTTTATGAGCTCTTCTGATTGGACAAATGGTTCAGTGGTTATGGGAACTTGGATTTCCTACAAAAGTCATGGCCTTGATTCCCAGTACCAGCTTTGCAGTCCACCACTGACTGTAACTCTGGTACCAAGGATCCAGCACCCACTTCTGGTCTCAGGCACGACACACACACACACACACACACACACACACACACACACACACACACACGTAAAACACATACATGTAAAAAGATAAAATTTTCAAAAAAGGAAATGAACTCTCTTCTGGAATTGTCTCATGATTTTCTAATCTGCTAAGCCGCGGAATCTTAGTCTATCTTTTGTGGTAGAAGAATATAGGTGACTTTTTCTGTGTAAGACATTTCTGCCTTCCTTAGGACATTCCCCAAGGCAGCACAAGAAATGCCCCGTGTGACTGCTGGGGACAGTTTGCCAAGAGCAGCAAACAGTGTCCTGTAAACTCACGGGCATGTGTCCTTTGTTAAGGCTCTTGCTTTTTCTTCTCTGGGCATCTTATAATGCTCCTAGGCCCCCGCTGTCCGTGCTGGGGCTTTGCACTGGTCATCTTTCCCAGTAAGGTGTTCAGTAGCTTTCTCATTCATCCTCCAAATGGTTGGATGCTTCCTCTGGAACTTAAATTACAGCAATTCTTTGTTTTAAATGGAGTATTTACAGTCAATGATAATTTATCTTTGCACAGTAAACAAAGTGTTTTATAGACTGTAGCCCCCATTCTTGTAGTGTATAATGGGCTTAGGCTAGGCCTTTGTGAGAGATTGTATAGGCAGTCTTAACCCCCATTTATGCATGGAGGCTCTAGGAGGTCATGGGATTTGATTCAGGGTTGTGGCCCGAGTTGTGGAGCAAGACTCAACCAGCTAGGAATGTCTCATGATACAGGATACAGCAAATAACGTAGGCAGGGTTTTTTAACCCCCAGACATCTTCCACAGGTTTCTGGGATAATTTCTGTCTTCTCAGATGAGGCCAGCACTCCAAGTATCATTAACCTGAGGGCTATTTGTTTACCTCCTGAGTTGAGGATATATTGTAGACGGGTTAGCCGAGAGTGAGTGATATGTCAGTTTAAACTGGTGGCCACACATTTTCCTGATGGCTTGGTCCCACCCAGCTTGTTCCTAAGGTCTGGGGCATGGTTTGCAATGAGCTTTGGGTAAGGACTTGTCAGCTGAGCAATTACTTAAGGACGGTTCGTAACTCTGCCATTCCATGGGGGCCTGTCTCCAGGGAAGGGCTGGCTGTTTCTTGTAGTCCTTGGTGCCTCTCGCTGAATTCCCTCTGTACAAGATGAGAGAGCTAGAGACAGAGCCTCTGGAAACAAACAGGTGTGAGGAACTGTTAGCTCAATTTGTTTCTTTTTTGAAAAAATATTTTCCCCCCCTGCTGCAGAAGACTTGATGACTATTTCTAAGTTAAACGAAGCCCAGGGTGGGAGTCGCTCTAGATCGTATTTATGTTTTTGTGTCTTCTAACTAGGGTTTGAATGTCTGCCATGTACACACAGTGAATGGTGCTAGGCGTTCATTCATTAACTCACGGTTGGTGTGCCAACCACGGGCTGCTGCGATAGCCACTCTCACGCAGTTGCTGTCGAATGCACACAACAAAGGTGCCTCCAAGGCTTCTGTTCCCTGGAGGGTGGATACTGTGATTAAACCTGCAAATAAATAAGAGATGTGTGCGTGAGGAAAGCAAGTAGCGTAGGCGGCCACAGTGCGGGGGTAACTGGCTGGGCGGAGTTGGAGTTGAAGAGACAGAGAAGGCTTCCTTGAAACAGATTCACGTAAAGGTGCAAGAAGGGACCAGCTGCTCGGGGCCCAGGTAGAGGCTGGTAGACAGAACAGCAAGTTGCAAGCATCTTTTGGGGCTACTTAAATTTATAGAAAAGCTTGCTTTGTTTTCTGTAAGTGGAGACTTTCCAGGTGGGACCACCCTTGGGCAAAGGTCTTGTTCCTGATGTTTAGGGAGTGGGATGGCGAGGAGGGGCACACAGAAAGTTAGATTACAAAGCCTTTATTAGTCATTCTTGTTGCTGTTGTTATTATTTTGGAGGTGGGAACTTGCTGGGTAGCCCAGTCTGCCTGTGAGTCTGTGGCATCAGTGACCCTAGTGGTGAGCTTACAGACCTGTACTACCACTGCCAGATAGCAGATGCTGGAGAGGCTCTTTGCAGTCCCACTGGTCTCTGATTTCACTTCTGATAACCCTAGGGCTAGGAAAAAAAAGAAAAAAAGAAAAAAAAGAAAAAAAGAAAAAAGTCCTGGCTGACAGTAAGCCTTTTGTTTTTGTCTAGTCCTCCTGAGTTTACAAAATACCTTCACTGTAGGTTATCCTCTGCCAGACTTCCCTTAACCCTGTGAAGCAGGAAGAAAGGATGACGTAGAGAGTGGTACCACCTTGCTGAAGGTCACAGACAGCGGCTGTGGGGGAGAGGAGCATCAGACTCTGGTCCTTTGAAGAAGAACATCTAGTTGCCTGGTCTTACATTGCCAGCTCTGTCCGAGCCTGTCTTGGAGCGTGGAAGGAAGCAGGCTTCTGGATCCCAGTGAAGGGCAGAGGTTGGAGGCAGCGTGAAGCCCAAAGCCTACGGGTCTCCATGCGCCCGTGCCTAGATTTTCCTGCGACTTTTAGGCACATCTCTAGGCGGCTTCAAGAACACCCTTATGGCAGGCGGCTGCAGCTGTTCCTAATAGCAGCTGCGTGTGCAGTTTGTGTTGTGATTAATAAAGGAAACGCAACAGTTTGTTCTCACAACTGTGCCCTTGGTGTGCACAGCCTGCTTCCATGCAGGCTGCTTCTGATGGGGAGCAACACAGCCCTCGTGTGGCATAAGGTGCAGGAGGGGCCTCACATCCTTGTGAGAGGCAGGGCCCGTCTGGAGGGCTGGTGCAACCCTTTAATGCAGTTCCTCACGTTGTGGTGGCCGCCGGCCGTTATTTCATTGCTGCTTCAAAACTGCAGTTTCGCTACTCTTGTGCATCGTCGTGAGGCAAATATACAGCACATCTGATATTTGACCCCAGTAGGGGTGGGGACCCACAGGTTGAGAACCCATGCTCTCAAGCAGAGCTGGTGCCCTGAAGGCCCTGGACAGATTGGATGGTGAGGGGACAATGCTGTGGGTGGCTCACAGATGGTACCCCAGACCTCATTATCAGTCAAGGAGTGTTTGTGTGTGATGTAAGGCAGCTTTGAAAGAAGCCCACCCTTTCCCAGCATTGGACTGCTTGCCTGGTTTCAGAGCTCCAGTGTGTATGAGTGCTCTGCTTTTCGCATGGATCTCTGACTTCGCTTGCAGGCCGTGATGTGGTAGGTATGGAACGGAGTCATGAATGTGCAGCTGTCTACATCTGGGTAGGCAGCTGCTGCCTCAGGGACCACACTTTTCGAGCCACCATTTCAAGACCTAGGCTTGATAGCACTGGGATGTTTGGGAGAAATAGACAGCTTTTTAAAGTATTGAGAACAAAGTAAAACGTTAAAGAAACACAGTGGGGTTTGAAACTGTAAGTCAGACAAAAGGGGAGCTTTAGCTGACTCCCTTTGGTCTGAATTCAGTTAGGGAGTCCTTCGGCTGTCTGCTCTAGAGACCAAGGCCCAGAGGAGGGCCATAGTTCTTCAGAGCATCTGGTTACCCTGGGGCAGAATCATGACCTCATGTTTCGTGTGTGTGCGCGCATGTGTGTGTGTTCGTGTGTTTATCTGCCCTAGCTCGCTGTCCTGCTACTTTTTATTTTTATATTGAAAATCTAGCTGTGTACCATTGGAAATAATAACTCCACTAAGTAATGTTTGCTGTGTCCCAGGCACAACTCTTAAGTGTTTTACACTTGGCCTTCATTAACTTAGTCAATATTAATCACGCTCTGGTAAAGGTAGTAGTAGCCGTATTTGCTGATGAGAACTCAGAAACAAAAGCAGTAACAGTAACGGCAGACATCAGTGAGCTACTTGATGGATTTGGGATATGAACCTAAGAAGTCTAGTTTCAGGCAGAAAACAAGTACATTGTGCTAGTTGTTGGTTTTATTGTCAGCTCAAGCCAGGGTCCTCTGGGAAGAAGGACCCTTGACTGAGAAAATGTCTCCATTAGATTGGCCTGTGGACCTATTAATCCATGAGGCTTATTAATGTACGAGGGCACAGCCCTGGGTAGGTGGTACCACCCTGGGTAGGTGGTTCTGGGCTGTGTGACAATGCAGGCTGAGTGAGGCTCAAGGAACCGTCAGTCTGCAGCATTCTTTCACTGTCTCCCCTTCAGTCTCTGCCTTAGCTCCCCTCAGTGATGCACTGTGACTTCTAAGCTGAAAGAAATCCCTTCCTGTCCAAGTTGCATTCGGTCGTGGCTTTTATCATACTAAGACATAGTTTACACTTTCTTTCTTCTCCTTATTTATTTCTCCAGGTGTGTATGGGTGCTTTTGCCTCCATGTATGTCTGCGTATCATGCCTAATGCCTGGTGCTGGCAGAGACCAGAAGAAGGCACCAGATCCTGGGACTGAAGTTACAGACAGTTGTGAGCTGCCACGTGGGTGCCGGGAATTGAACCCTGAGTCCTGCAGAGGACCTTTCAGCCCCGCTATACTGCTTTTCTTAACATTTTTACAAAAATACAACTAAAGAAATCTTTTTCCAGGCTGGAGAGATGGCTCTCAGAAGTTAAGAGTACTGGCTGCTCTTCCAGAAGTCCTGAGTTCAGTTCCCAGCAACCACATGGTGGCTCACAACCATCTGTAATGAGTTCTGGTGCCCTCTTCTGGCATGCAGGCATATATGCAAGCAGAACACTGTATACATAATAAATAAATTAATTAAAAAAATAAGAGGTGGATATCACTTTAAAAAAAAAAAAAAAGAAATCTTTCCCCTGAAAAGTGGAAGCCACTAGAAGAATCATACTATTAAATATTCTATAGAAACTTGAGGATTCGGTGGCTGGATTCCCTCCCTCCTCCAGTTTACAGTCGTGGATACTGAGGGTCACAAAGGAGGGACTCCGTTACCTTCACCTGCACCTTCACTTTTGGGTAGAGGAGAGACCAGCAGAATGTTGGGCAATAGATGATACTGAGCAAGGTGTTGGCCCCCAGGGAAGACTGCCTGGCTTTGAAGTCATTTTATGAGGGATCTGCTTCAAGGTAGGGGACATTTCTCTGCAACAAAGCCTCCATGAAGTTTGAAGCTCTCCTAATAGCTGTTCCAGGAAGGATGCTTAAAAGGGAACCTTCTGGGCAGTGTGTATTTTGGGCTCTCGTGTCTGCTTTGGTCTTTGTGATGGTTCCCTGTTTCTCGCTCTTTGGTTTCTTTCCTCTGAAGTGTGTCCTTTTAACACCTGAGCTGTGCTCATAAGCCATGGGTATTTCGGTCTTCCAGCAATCCAAATCTAGGATAAGGGAGGCCGGCTGGTCCCCTCTGCAGCTGGAAGACTGGGAGCTCCATAGGCTGGTCTGCACCTTGGGGAGAAGGCTTGGTGGCCTGGGGGCTCAGAGCCCTGAGGATTCAGGACTGTAACAGGACGGGAAGAATCCTGAAGCAGTGACTTGAGGGTGGCGGTCCCGAGATCAGTTTATCTGCCACATCACTGTATTGATGGAGATGCTTAACTCCAACGTGGATAGCGGCTTAGTCAAGGCCAGACTAGGATGACGATGATGATGGTGGTGGTGGTGGTGATGGTGGTGGTGGTGGTGGTGGTGATGGTGATGGTGGTGATGATGGTGGTGATGATGATGATGGTGGTGGTGGTGGTGATGATGATGGTGGTGGTGATGATGGTGGTGGTGGTGACGGTAGTGGTGGTGATGGTGGTGGTGATGATGATGGTGGTGGTGGTGGTGATGATGGTGGTGGTGGTGGTGATGGTGGTGGTGGTGATGATGGTGGTGGTGATGATGATGGTGGTGGTGGTGGTGGTGATGATGGTGGTGGTGGTGACGGTAGTGGTGGTGATGGTGGTGGTGATGATGATGGTGGTGGTGGTGGTGATGGTGATGGTGGTGGTGGTGGTGATGATGGTGGTGGTGATGATGGTGGTGATGATGATGATGGTGGTGGTGGTGGTGATGATGATGGTGGTGGTGGTGGTGATTGATGATGGTGGTAGTGGTGGTGCTGCTGACGGTGGTGGTGGTGTTGGTGTTGGTGGTGTTGGTGGTGGTGATGGTAGTGGTGGTGATGGTAGTGGTGATGGTGATGATGGTGGTGGTGGTGGTGATGATGGTGGTGGTAGTGGTGGTGGTAGTGGTGATGATGATGATAACAAAGAAGAATAAATCAAGGAAAACTTTCCCTATTGTTTTAGACACCTTAAAACCAACGATCCATTTGATCCTGGCTGTTGACCACCCCTACTTTGCAGCTGAGCCAATCACTGTTTTGAAGTCATGTGTTCAGGGCCAGCACTAGAGACTAGTCAAGCGGGCAGTGTGGCTTCTTCATTTCTCCTTTAACCAGGCTCTGTGTGGTAGACGAGGGACAACCTGGGCTATTGACAAACGTTCGGGGGCAAGTAGAAGTGAGGAATAGTAGGCAACGTGGCCAACAGAGCAGTTTTGCTGTTCTAGAAGCTGGGGCTGGCATGGTCCTGTCCCTTGATGTTTCTTGGCAGCCCTCAGGACCGGCGGTTCTCTGATGCTATGGTTTTGTGTATTGAATAGTCTTTTGTATGAGATCTCGTCTTGTTCCCAGTTTCCTTCTTTTTGAAAGTAAGAAGGTGGGCCCCAGCTAATTGATTGATTTAAGCCCTACAAAAGTCAACTGGGCCCCTGGCGCTGAATAAAACAGGGCAGCTTCCTGATGCTCTGTTCCCCACCCCAGTGGGGTTCGCTTCAGATTTAGAACATTTAATGAGGGCATAGTTAATGCAGTCTATCCTGGGGTGATGGGGAGCAGATGATTTTCCCAGTGAAAGGCTGATGTCAGTGTGCTTCTAAAAAGTTTATTTTGCCATCAAGATTCATTAGCTGAACTCGGTTTTATGCGAACGGAAGGATCTGCCTCCTTACTGTTGTGACCCTTTTTGAAGATTGGCGAGTGCTTTGTTAAAGTGCACAGCCTGCCCGGGTCTCCCTATGTTCTACACGGTCCCCGTGTTTGTCCACGGACTTGTTGCAAATTGCTGAACATGTTGGCATATTCCCCCTCCATCCCCCGGGGCCAGGCTGTGGTGGCTGGTGTTGATGGACAGCCTGGCAGAATCTGGAGTGACATGAGAGATGGGCCTCTCTGGCCATGGCTGTGTGAGATGATCTCAGTTACATTAACTGAGGTGGGAAAACCCATCCACTGTGGGTGGTACCATTTCCTGGTCCGGTCCCGCGCAGTGTTAAGTGTGGTGACCTCCCCACCCCCCAAGATCCCGCTTCTGTGACTTTGCCACCGTGATGGCTAACCTGAACTGTCAGCAGTTTCTCCTGTAGGTTCCTGAAGCGTATTTTACCATGGCAACAGGAAAAGAAACCAAGGCACAGACAGACCTTGGGGCGAGTCTGCTTTTTTTGAGGTCTTGACATTGATGATGTCAGAGTGTTGGAATTAGAGTCCGCAGAGAAACCTCGTTCTGACCTCCCCCCACCTTACCCCACCCAGGCTAACAACAAAAATGTAAGTGGCCTCGAACAGCACATCCTTCTGAACAAAGTAGATGCTTATTTGAAAACTTTGTTAAACTTCTGTAGGCATTTGGTTTCTGTGTAATTTTGTTTTGCGGGGGGGAGTGGGTCTAGGTAGCCCAGACTGGCTCACATTCCTGAACCTTCTCTCCTCTTGCCTCCTCCTTGCCAGTGTTGGGATTACAGGTGTGTACCCCTCACATGGCTGGCACAGGTGAGGAGGACTATATGAGATACTGGCTTGCCTTGTCCTTAAAGGTGGAAACCCAGTACTGATCATGGTGGGGCAGCTAGTGCTGCCTCATGTGATTCCTCCCCACCCCCACCTCCGCCCCCAATCAGCTTCACAAGGTCTACATTCCAGCCTCACATGTCCTCTACCCCCTCCCCCCATGCTCCTGCACTCCGGCCTCAGGTGCCCCCTGAGCCTCACATACTCCTCTCCCCCAGCCTCAGATGCCCTCCCCTCCCACTCCAGCCTCCCTCCCCCACCCCCATACCCTTGCACTCTGACCTCAGCAAATGAGCTTTTATTGAGAGCTGTAGCTGGTACTACAGCTTCACAGGCAGGTCCTATCTGGCCTGATCACTTATGAAATTGCAATTAGTTGTGACTGACATATGATATTTGCCACTACCTTAACACCTCAACAACGGCTCTTCATGTACATGCTTTTGTTTTTCCTGTCTATGTCTGGAACACAGTTCAGGGACGATTTGAGGTAGGTGGTGGAGGGGAGTGGCTCAACAAATCTTGCTGGTATTACTGACGGTTTTGTTTTTGTTCTTGAGCTTGGGCAGTGAGATGGTCAGTGTCAATGACCATCTTTAGCCCTATACAGGTTCCCACAGTGGCCAAGATACCTAATGTGAGACATTTCCCCAGATATCCAAGGTTCGTGTTTAGATTATTGGCTGCTGAGATTTTTACTTGGGGACTAAACAACTGCGGTGTTGCCAATTTTTACAAATGGGAACAGGCCTGGCCTGGCCAATTTGGTTTCTAGCTGTGGTTTAGGCAAACTTTGTGGTTTCTGTTGTAAGTTTTGTTGCCTGGGGTAAACAGTGCCATTGTATCCATGCTTCTGTGTCTGGCAAGGAGGAACAAAGTTGTCACGGAGGAGGAATTGTACTGGAAAGGTGCGCCATGATACAGTGACAAGGGAGAGTGTGGCCTTGGGGTCAGGCAGACTAGAGTCCCAAGGGACACGGGACAAACTGGCCTGAGGGTTAGCTTCTTCCTCAGTACAGCAGGGGCATGAGAGTGTGCTGCATCGTCACTGCATAGCCTGCTGTAGATCCTAAAGACTTTGAAGGGAAAAGTCAAGTTCATAGGCTTGAATTAAAGACTTGACAGTGTCCAGGACAACCAAGGCTACACAGAGAAACCCTGTCTTAAGAAGAAGGAGAAGGAGAAGAAGAAGAAGGAGGAGGAAGAGGAGGAGGAGAAGAAAAGGCTGACAGTGCTTTTGTGGATGTTACTGGAGGCACACAGGGTATGAGCTGCTCTACATGCAAACCCTTTTCTTCAAACCCCATATTCCCTTCTCACAAGCCGAGACCCATGTGGCAGCCTGAGTGCAAAGCAGCCAGCCAATGAGGTGTGCTTGGGGTTCCTGCAGGTCTCTGTGAGAACGTTTTGTCGGCGCATTGTTGAGTACGAAGGATAAAAATTTCCTTGTGTCTTCTTCACCTTTTTTTTTTTTTTTTTTTTAATAAAAGAAAGAAAAGCTAGGTGATTTCCCAGAAGACATAGAGAAATTTCTTTTTCTTATAATAGTTTCCCAGAC
This sequence comes from Acomys russatus, assembly GCF_903995435.1. Taxonomy (NCBI): domain Eukaryota; kingdom Metazoa; phylum Chordata; class Mammalia; order Rodentia; family Muridae; genus Acomys; species Acomys russatus. The sequence goes on along the minus strand of NC_067144.1, from coordinate 13,454,978 downwards.
ATTTCACAGTATAGGATTGGCCAAATGAGCCACTTATTCTGGGCATTCTATAAACCCTCTCCGCGGGGCCTACAGGATGGAGAAGTGCCTCCCCACCTCACTAAATGAACTATGTGGATTAAAACTCCCTTGCCAAGGCTGGGGAGACGCTGAACACAAGAATGAGCACCCGAGTTTGAATTCACGGAACTTACATAAGAAACCAGCTCAGTGTCCCAGGCCTGCATATCCCAGCACCCAGGCAGAGGTCCTCCAAACCTTGGAACTTGCTGGCCAACCAACTTAGCCAAATTTGTGAGCTCCAGGTTCAAGGAGAGACCCTACCTCAAGAACCACGGTGGAGAATGGTTGAAGACGAAACCAAAGGTTGACCTCTAGCCTTCATGCCCAGACATATGCCCTAATATCCACACTGTGTGTGTGTGTGAACACTCACACACACATACAACACATGTGCACACCACCCCCAACAGCTTGCCTCGCTGGATCAGAGGAATTAACAGTGGCTGATATTTTAAATCTGATGCTGATGCTAATACTTTTGCTAGCAAAGAAGACAGAGAGATAACTGAGGAGTGATCTGCCTTATGTGTGATTGGGGTGCATTTGGGTGGGCGTTGGAGCTCCCACCCAGGCTTCCTGTGAAGCTCAGGTTTGCCCTGATCCTCTTGAGGAAGCCAAGGAAGAGCTCCGTGGAGTCGGGTTTTCTCCTTCGACCCTTTTATGTGTTACAGGGATCAAACTGAGACTGCGTGGCTTGAACGGCAAGGTTGTTGCCTGCCTTGAACGGCAAGTGCCTTTCATGGCCGAGCCATTTCTCCAGCCCCTTAAAGAGGATATTTCATGTCTATCTTTCATGTATTGTTATTCTTAATCCTTGTGTCTGGAAAAGCCGGATGCCAGTCTTCCTGTGAATCAGTGGCTCTTGTGTGAACTGGGTGACCTCCTGTTTGGTATGTGTATTAGTTCCTTTTCTGTTGCTGTGATAAAAACATCCTGGCAAAAACTATTTAAGGGCGGGTGGATTGTTTTAGCCTGACCGTTCTAGAGGGATAGAAATCTCTGCAGAGAAGTCATGAAGCCAACAGGGCAGGCATGGTAGCAGGAGGAGGATGCTGGCTGATCACATAGCGTTTGTCCTCCCGAAGCAGAGAAAGAACAGCGAAAGGGAGCAGCCTGCAACACTTCGAAGCCCACCCTCAGTGATGGACAGACTCCGGCAAGACTCCACCCCCCAAAGGTTCTTCTACAACCTTCCCAAACAGTGCCACCCAGTGGGGACCCGGTGGGGACCCGGTGGGGACCAAGCGTTCAGGCACGAGGAGTCACAACAAAATGCATGTTTCTGTCGTCCAAATAGGAGGGGGCAGATTAAGTGTGCGGTGTCTGGAGGCAAGGGGTCCAAGTGGACCTTCAGCCTCTGTTTCAGAAACAGTAGTAGAAGCTCAAATCGCATCTCAGAAAGAATTAGACTACCCATTTCACTCACACAACCACACACACACACACACACATTTCTAGTTACCCGCTGTCTTCTTTGCAGGGAGGAAGGGGTGACGATTTCAAAGTGAAAATAGCCATGTGCTTATCTTTAGGAGAAGTCAGATAGAGGGCTGAGCAAAGAGGGCTGTGAAAGCCGAGCCCTAATTGAACCTAATGAGGAGGAGAGCCAGACAGGATAGAATGGGGGCTAGGGTATTTCAAAAAGCAGAAAACAGGCCCTGGGGCTGGTGGGGAGAAGCTGCCTGCCTTGTGCCCTCTACCCCCAACTCCTCAGCAGCATCTGGAGAGATCTGGAGGAGGGCTGCTAAGGATGTTTCCCAGATGTTCCAGGAAAAGCGGAGTTTTCTCATAAAACCTCTGGGTTAGTTGCCAGCCCGGCACTTCCTCTCTGCAGTCCTTAGGTTCCCGTAGGAAGCTGGGCTTCCCTTCCCAGCCAGTGATCTAGGATGCTGTCAACAGTGTGTTCTCTGTTCTCTCGGGTTAGTATGACATTTATTAAATAGCTAAATGTGTTAAGTTTCCAGCCAGCGTGGAATTTCGTGGTGGTTTGGCAGGCAGGGATTCACTTTTTAATGGGGTTTCTGGAAAGCAAGTTTATGCTCTCATTTGAGGAAGTCATGACATCACACATGACATACTTCCCTGAAAGCCCTCAGCATGGTGACTCAGCTCCTGGAGAGTACAGGCTCTTGTTAGGAGGCTGGTACCCTGCCTGGCCTCTGCTGCTGTTGGTGGCAGGACAGCTCTGGACAGTGCTTAACAGAGCGTAATTGCAGAGTGCAAGGCACCAGGAAGGCGTTCCCCCCCACCCTCCCAGCCCCCAGCAGTTTACACTGAAGGTGAGAGCCAAATATTGTCGTGCAAATTAAGTAGGACACCAAATGGGAAATTCATCTTAATCTTCTTTAAATACTTACTGCTCATTTGCCAAGGTTCTAAGTAATACAGTTTCAAAGGTTCAGAGGTGTCTAATACAATTCTCCCGCTCTGTACATAATTCTCTGCCCATTGTGTAAGTCTATTAGGAACATTAGGGTAATTACAGAGCAGTGTTCCGCTTTTTGGATTACTGTTATATTCGCCCCGAGTCTGCCTGTATGGGCCATATTAACAAGCACTGCCTAGGAATTAAAGAGACTCTAGCAGATGCCTCAATCGAGATGTCTTTCTTCTTGGGATTTCTGGATAATGCAGGTAGCGGGGGTGCAATGTGGGTTCAGAAACCCAGTGTCTTACCTCCCCATCTGTCTGTGAAATGGGGGCACCATCTCAAGCTCCAGGCACTGATGAACGTGAGAACCTGCTGCAGGGAGCACCACAGTAGAGAGCCCCAGGCAGGGCCAGGACTCAATATAGTTCTCAGCGTGGGCACTGAGGGGCTGCTGGGAGAGCCTCCTGGTGGTCTCGGGAGTGTTCAGAAGCTTCTCACATAATTTTTGGGCTAATGATTGTTAACTGTGGTGCGATAGTCTACAGGGCACTTTAATTATCAGTCTTATAAAGCAAGTAGTATCGTGCTTTCTTATTCTGCACGCTAAGCAATGAAGGTGCAGATGGCTTAAACGTTATGCCTAAAATCCAATTAGAAGATAATTCATTAAACCTTTTGGCTTGAGTTTACAGGGAAGCTTCTCTTTTCTCGTGCACTTGGTCTTGCATTGGGAAGGGCTCCCCCTCATCTCTGCAGCAACGAGAAGACCTGACATGTCTTGAGGCTTGGTCTGTTGCCAGCAGATTGGAGAGATGCTGATGGCTGAAGTTAAGCACAGTGACCCTCATTATTCATGATGATGGATTTGAAAACCCACAAGGACACCCAAGTCTTTGAGATGTTCAGGTCTCTTCTGTAACATGGCCTAGGAATTGCATATAATGTATAGTGCCCACTTTCTCCCCCTCCCACTCCCCTCAGTGCTGTATCCTTAGGTCACTTATATAAATAGCTGACTCTGGAGCTGGAAAGGTGGCTGAGTGGATAAAGTACTTGCTGCACAGGCGTGAGGAGTGGTGTGCCGTTCAGCTCCCCAGCAGTCAGGTCAGCGCTGGTGGGTTAGGTGGCCCACACTCAGGAGACAGCGACACGGACCCCCGGAGCTAGCCCAGTGGACTGGGTGAGCTCTGGGTCTCACTCTATAAGGTAGAGATTGAATGAAGACGATAAAGGTTGGGCTCCACACACATGCACACTCGTGTGTGTATGTGTACCGAAGCTCACACTTGTACCACCACACTTGAAAATGCGTGTACATATGTATACACATCATGCACACATATATGTTAGGAAAACATAATGCAGTGCAAATAATGGCAGTACGGATGCGGTGTTTTCATTTTCTATATGTGTTGGTTCCTGTTAGTGTAACCCTTGTGTGCAAACCCTGAGGATACAGAGGGCTAGTGTAACCTGCCAAGGGTTACACAGCCCTGGGTTTTTCTTGTCTTAGTAGCAGAAGAAAAAACAAAAAAAATGAGCATGTCTTGATTGTAAACCAGGTGCCAGAGGCTATATTGGTGGTATGCTAGCCCTGTGCAGCAAAGCATTTGAAACTGCTCCGTAGGGATGGAGTGCCTGCCATCTCCCCCTCTCACCGGGATTGATACAACATACCCTTGTGCTTCTCTCTACCGCTTTAGAAACAGCAGAAGTCAGTATTTCTTGTGGTGCTTTTCTTGCTCGTCTTCAATTACATCTGGCATTCTAATCCACGTGTTCTGAATTGGCCATCTGCACCTCCGAATGTAGCTTGCAAATCTATCCTGTTCTGCCCTCATTATAAATAAATACAAACACATGATTGAATGAGACGGCACCTTCTAAAAATTCATACGGGTATATGGAAATGTGCATTTATGGCGTATCGTGAAAAATTATGGCTGTGGAATATTCTTGACATTCTAACACCAAATGGCTCCCTATAGATTGAAAATGTTTTTCCTCTTCCCCACCTAATTCTCTGTCCCTAGGGGGGTTACTTTAGAAAGACAGAAGAATAAATAAATAAGCCTTGGCTCAGAGAAGAGAGTCAGTAGATATTTGCAAGATGCCAGCTTATAAGGCAGGCTTAGTTTGGTAATTGGGTGTTTGCTCTCTGCGAGGTGACTTCCTTTCTTTACATTTGCAGATGGACATGGGAGACACAGCTCTGTCACACTGGTGTGCAGGGGAAGAAGGAAGAAGCCCCTCTAACTTGATGGCACATGACTCATCAGAAATCGTTGTTTTCAATTATCTGTATTACTAGTATGCCTGGCTAGCAATCAAATCAAGACACTGACACGTGTTGTATTTTAAAATAGCCTTAGTTATCCTGGGGCAGGGCAAATATCAACCCTGTAAACTCCTTCCCACAGAGGGGCAGGTATCCCATACCTGCCCCAATCCCATGCCATCTGCTTCTAAGAATTTCCATCAAGCTGCCTCCCATCCACAATCTCAAATATTTGCTAATGCTCTTCATCTGGGCCAAATCTCCATCCACGTCTGCCATGTGCTTCTCTTCCACCTAACCCATGGCGGTCTTCTTCTTTTCCCTCTCTCCTCTTCCTCTTCCCAGGATTCCCTCCCTGCCCCCCCCCCCCAAGCCCAGGAACCTCAGCCATACCTCTGTCTCCTCTGCCCTGCCCAGGTGGGATGGCTTTTTATTACTCAAAATGTGGGGTCACAGAGACAGCAAGCAGTAATTAGCATCAAATACATTATTAGACCATCCCCCAATAAGAAATAAAAAGGCGCCATGCACCGATCTTCTCTTGACAAAATGACTTGTATTATCAGCATTTGGGAAGAGGAGGAGGCAGTGTTCTCTGAAACAAGCTGTGGGTCTCATGAGTTGAGTGGGATAACGCGTATCAAAGCCCCTCATATTCATATTGCGTTTGTTTATTGCTGGCGGTATTTGGAGAACACCATCACATGTCTTGTTGCGATAGGCTTTCTGAACTGTTCTCTGTGATTTGGCACTGCCCCCACAAGCCACTTACCCTCTCTGAGACTTTTCTGTACACACATACTCGCGTGGCTAATGCCATCTCCCAGTCTCCTGCCCGGTGTTTATACTAAAATACATAAAGAGCTGCGGAGCTTACTGAGGCTCTGTTGAGTTGTCGCAGCATCCGGAAGAGTGTCACCGTGTGATACAGTTGGCTAGGGTTGCTTTGGCTTTTTGTGTTGGTGGTGCTGGGGGTTAACTTCTGAATCACACCAAAGCTCAGCTCATCTATGCCCCAGCCATTGTTTTTCAGCTCTGGGGAGCAGCCTGCCTTCTGAAACTCTCCTCTCCACAGGTTGGTGTGTGTGTGTGTGTGTGTGTGTGTGTGTGTGTGTGTGTGTGTGTGTGTGTGTGTGTGTGTGTGTGTGTGTGTGTGTGTGTGTGTGTGTGTGTGTGTGTGTGTGTGTGTGTGTGTGTGTGTGTGTGTGTGTGTGTGTGTGTGTGTGTGTGTGTGTGTGTGTGTGTGTATAGAAGGCGGGGGGCCGGTAAGAGAGGGGGCAGATGAGAATGAGGATGGATATTCTGATTTGGACAGAGGGAGCTAGTGCACCCTGCTCTACCCGTGTGTGAGAAGACACTATAGCAGTGGTTCCCAGTAACCTTCCTGATGCTCTGACCCTTTAATACACTTCCTCATGTTGTGAACCCCCAACCATAACATTATTTTTATTGGTACTTTATAACTGTAATCTTGCTACTGATACGAACTGTAATGTAATACCTGTGACTTCCGGTGGTCTTAGACAGCCCTGCCCACTTAATGTAAGCAAGAAGCTTCCCAAGGAACTTACATAAGGCCTCAGAAGGTGACATGTGTGGCTTTAATTGTAAAGAAATCACTGGTTCCATTTTTCTCTTGAGTAGAATTCCTCTCTCTGGGTGGTTAAGGCATTAGGAAGTGGCGGAGGGAGCCGGCCTCTGAGGACAGTTGTTTTATTTGGGTTGGAAGTGATGACCATCACTGTTTGCACAGTCAAAACAGTCTTGGAGTTTTTAATAGTATATTGTCTTTCTCTCCTTACTGCTTTACTTGGACCCCATTAGCTCATCTGCTGCAGGAAGGATGCTCACTGTGGCGCCATGCTGTTCGTCTTGAAACAGATGTTATTGTTTTTGTTCTTGTTGAAATGCACTAGTTTCATAGTTTTTTGTTTGTTTGTAAGAATGCACATCTATTTGGCTTCATGGTTTCTGAGTTTGTGCCTGTGGAGTGGGATAGAGGCATGGGGTACAAATTATAGCTATAGGATGCTAATGCTGTTTAAAATAGATTGCATCAGATATTTATTTTCAATACCTAGACAATTATCACTCAGAGAAAGCTCAACTCATGTTTAGCTTTTGTGGTCATGTCCCATCATGCCTAAATGCTAAGCCTCTCAACGTATAAAAAAAACTCAGCTTTCTCTCAGGGGCAAAAGTACAAACTGTGTGTCTGCTGTCCTGAACATCTAAGATTTACCCAATAAATGTCTCCCGAAGCTGAAAGTACCAGAAAAATATGTCCTCCTAGTTTTTTAATTTTTTTATTTTTTATTGATGTTGGGATTTTCTCTGGGATCTGTGACTCATGGAAACAAACCATGCAGGTAACAACGGGAATGCTGTTTCCTGGCTGCACTGTGCGCAGCTGTCTGTTGCATCCTTACCCCTCACTGTGGCAAGGGGCACAGGAGTATGCTTCTGCTGTTTATCCTGAGGAGGGCATTTCCCCACAAACAGTAGAATGATGTTGTTTCTGTGTAGTCTACGAATAAATACAGGTGGAAGGCATTGTTTTTATTAATAGTTGTGGTCTCTGAAATAGCATTGGTATTTCTTGAATCCTGTCCTTCACAAAGAAGAAGTTTCTGGATCCCTTCCTTGCATTTTTTTAGGGACGCCTTATTCACTGACCAGCATGTTTACTGCTTTATTTTGCGAAACTTGGATGTGGACTCTGGAGGTGGATGATCAGAGCCTCAGTTCTGTCCATAGGAAGCCTTTGGGCTGAGCTTAATCAGTCTTGGGAGTAAGATTTTTGTAATTACGGGTGGCAGATTTGTCATAGTGTTTTACAGTAGTGTTGTGTGCTTTCCAGAAAGTTCTCAAAAACGCTTTTCAAGCCTTTGCGCTTTGAATGCGCACCTTTCGCTTCCCTGTTAAGTAATTTGAAAGTTAGCTTAGCTTGGTTTTGACGCTGCATATGGGGGAACTATGTGTACGCTCCAAGACCATGGCAGGTATAGTAAGTCTGCCTACAGGCTGTAGCTTCAAGAAAATGCTTCCATGACTAGTCATAATGAAACTTACTGTTCTTAAAGAAAATTGCCTACTAAGGGAAAATTAAGTGTATAATTAGCGGTTCTGAGCTAACCTCTCAGACTAGGTATTGAATTATTTTCTCCCAGCAGTGTAGGTCTTTGCCTTCCAGCCGTTCCAGAGTGTTCTCTGGTGTGTGTTCTTACATGCTGCATGTCTTAGCTCATGCTTCCTTTTGTGGTTTTCATCACTTATCAGAAGGACTGTGTCTGCTTGGAGAGGGGGGTGGGGCAAGAGAGCACGAGAACGCATGTGTGTGCAACTGAGACAGACAGGTAGGTAGATAGACTGAGAGAGATTGATTGTGTATGCCCATTTAGTAAATAATAAAATACTAAAAATCTTTAAGAATGTCCTTCCTGGTAAAGTTTCCAGTGGAAATTGGGTGTTGAATGTGGAGCCCTGTTCTGCCACACACTTCTGGTTCCCGCTGGCTGCCTCTCCACCCCTGTGTGAATGCAGAGGCTTGGGGCACTGCCTTGTACTCAGGATGGCTTTGACCTGCAGTTCTCAGCTGAGAAAGGCACCTGTACACCACCTCAGTGCCACCTCAGCATAAGAAGAGTGTGTATTTCTGAGCAGGGACAGGGCCTGGCAGATAGGGATGAGGTGTTCTGAGCGAGACAGCTCCTGTAGAGTGCTGGCTGCACCCCTGAGTGAGCTCACTAAATGGGGGAGTGGGGGCTGGGGTGTGGGGGGGTAGTGTTTCCTGGTGGTGGCAACACTAAGACACTCATTTTTGACCTTGTGCTCTGAACACTTGGTATAAAATAAAGACATCTTTGCTCAGAAAACTGATTAAGGTAACCTGGCAACCATAATTCTTTAGGAGAAATCATTGTATTTTGTGAGCATTTTTTTTTAAAAACACGAGTAGAAATACTACTTTTAAAAAAAGACTGGTTGAATAGGAATGCTTATGCTTAAATGAATTTTATTTCTTCATTCAATGAAATCTGTTTGATCTTATGTTACTGTTTTGTCACCTTGACAGAACACTAGAGACAAACAGTTTAGGGGAATGGATTATTTTACCTCACACTTTCTGAGATTTCAGTCCATGGGTAGCTTGCTCCATTGCTGCGGGCCTAGTGAAGAAGACTTGTAGCAATCAGGGAGCAGCAGAGAGCAGCAGGGGCTGGAGGCCAGATGCTAGAGACCAGATATATCCATCAGAACTGTGTCCCCTCTGACCCGCTTCTTCCGTCTTGACTACACCTCCTGAGTCTCTACCATCGCCCAGGAGTAAAACCAAAACGCACCTCAGTCCACTGATGGAGTCAGAACCCTCACAGTTCAGCCATTTCCAGAAAACTCCATGAGCTACCCACCAAACCTTTGCTTGGTTTTGGGGAATTGGGACCTAGATTCTAACCCCAACACTTTCCTGAGCTGGTTCTTTTCCTTTCTTTTACGTTGTTTCTCATATGTTGTTAATGATTTTCAAGGCTTGCCCGGGACTCTGAACTTTGACCTTTGGATTGAGTCTTTCCCAAAGAGTTATCACGTACCAGATTAGACGCAGAAACTGTTTGCTCAGAAATTTTCATTCTTATTTAATGAGTTTAAATAGAGGAGGCAGTCCCCAAAGGGATGAGCTCGATGCTAGAATCAGTTTTGTTTTTTTTTTGTGTCCTCTGTTTGGGATGGGAGGTTACCATCGCATGATGATGATGGCTGGTCCTTAGGCAAAGGGGTGGAAGATTACTCCAGACCCGAGGAGGAGTGTCTGTCCTTGTGTGGTGTCTCTAGAACAAACTAATTAAAGCCACTGGTGTTTCTCCTTGAAGAAGTTTGCTTGTCTTCTGGTCCCCCATGCCTTCCTCAGCCATAATCCTTGCACCCAGGAGGTGATTAGAGTGCAGTGTTTTGGGCTTAGCATTTGATACCATTAGATACTAACTACCCTTTGAGGAGAAGCACCCGTTTGTCACATATTCCAGTTTGAGAGGCACTTGCCCCTTTTAGAACCATGGAAGGTAAAGCTGGTCTGAGGACTGTCAGCATCTGGAAAAAAAGGAGGGGGGGGATTTTATTTATTTCTACTTAAGAGCCCCAAACAGCTTGCTGATGAAACAGAATTTGTATTCTTATCATGTTAAACTGGTCATTAAAACCTTTTGTTTCAGATGCCTTGAAACATATTAAACTAAGGAGATTGATTCAGAGGTATGATATGTTTCTGTGTTTATCCCTAAATAAACTTGTACCCTTTTAGGAATGGGTGTGGTTTGTGGGGGAGAGGCTTGGTCTGACGCTAACATTCGCTGGGCAGGGCATCTCTCACCAGGAGAGGTGACTGTGGAACTCTTAGCAGCACTTCCCCGTTCTAAGGTAACTAACCATAGCACCAGTATCACGAAATGTAGCCTTGGCTAGGTTTTCTGGCACACACTTGGTTCCAACACTGACCAGGCAGAAACAGGTGGATCTCTGTGAGTTTGGGGTTAACCTGGTCTACATAGTGAATTCCAGGCCAGCCAGGGCTACAAAGGGAGAGAGAGAGAGAGAGAGACCCTGTCTCAAAATAAAGTAACTGATTCATCAAGCAATTGCTACATTTCCCAGACTGCTGTTTAGCTTAAAAGTAAACTCAAGGCGCTGAGTTCTCCCTGCTGGTCCTGTTGGCCCAGTGAAAACTCTGAAGATGGTGGTGAGAGTGAGGGTTTCCCCACCCTCACATGGGCAGGGTGGGGAGGTGGTGGTGTGGTGGGGGAGGGGTGGGAGGAGGAGGTGCAGAGAGGGGTGGGGGATAGGGGCAGTATGCAGCCTGGTGAGATTTTGCACAGGGATTCTGCACGAGGACTTGATAATCTCGTGTCCTCACTTGGGAAACCAGTCTGGGAGTCACGTAGGAAGGGCATGGCCTACTGATACGAAGGCCCAGTCACTTGTTCTTGGAATTTATCGTTTACTCAATCATTTCTTGCAGCTGCTCCTGGGACTGTTGCATCAAGTGGAGATAACGGACGTTATACAATCTCAGACAAGTTCAGAAAAATGTGGCTTGGGATGCTTGGCACTCTGTGACATCATGCACCTAATTACACTGCAGTTATCAATTGTCAGTGAATGCCCACGTAGGAAAAGTATGAGGATGTGACTAGAGAGTGCGTCCTGTGCTTCTCAGAATGACAGCCACCTCTGTGAAGACAGGAGAGGGGGCTGGAATAATTAGATCTGTAAATGTTTATTTCTTTGATTCATGGGTGTCAGGCTGAGCAGAGCCGGTGACTGTACAGGTGGTATTTATGACACCATTTCTGGTACGTATGCGTGCTTCAAAATTGAAGAGAAATTTTTATGTTTAAAGATTAGAGTACACCAATGTTATATATAAAATTAAAGGCGGATGATAGAATACAAGGTACCAGGCAGATATTATGTTATACGGTTTATTAGATGAGCATGGGGGGAGGAGGAAAGGGGAAGAGGGTGCCCGGGGGGGGGGGGAGAGAAGAGAGAGAGAGAGGTAAAGAAGTAGAGAGAGTTAGAGAGGTAGAGAGCGAGAGAGCCACAAGGAGAGTGTCTTGTATATGGCCCACCACGCCCCTGTGGCAGGTAAGCAATGACATCACAGGTGGGCGGACTAAAGCAGAATCCTAACAGAAATGCTTTTAAGAAATTGGTCACTTTATTTTTATTTGTGTTTTGGTGCTGGGGTTTGAACGAAGAGCCTTTTATTGGCCAAATCCACGCATTGTCACTGGGCTGTTACAAGTCCTGGGCCCTTGTTTCTCTTTCCTGCTTTGAAAACCTGATAGAAATGGATTTCTGTGAAAATAGTTTATGAGCTCATATTCTCAAAAATATTAGTAATATGTCTTTTCATTATTTATTTATTTATTTTTTGAGAGTGGGCCTCACTATATAGCCCTGGCTGTTCTAGAGAGACCAGGCTGGCCCCAAAACTCCCAGAGCTCTCCCTGCATCCCCTTCCCCAGCACTGAAATTAAATGGGTATGCTATCAGTCATGAACAAAATGTAATTAAAAAAAAAAATTCCCATTTCATCACAAAAGAGATCAAGACTACACATAAACATTCTGAAAATAATCTAGTTGGTGGGGCTCCTGGTTGAACGAACGACTTAAAAGAGAATTTGTAGAAGCGTGGGCGTTGCTGGGGGCCCATCGTCTCTTCGCTGTTCAGGTAACCTGGTCTCCTCACCACTGTAGGTGACGACAGGGTTTCAAAGGCTTTTGGTGGTGGCCTAGGACTGGTTTCATTTCTATTGGTGTTTATAGCTCTGTTTCTTCCAAGAAAGAGCTGATGTGACACTGTCCCAGCTTGCTGTGGTCTTTAAGACATATTAGACTCACAGCCAAACACACTGCATTGCTGTCCGTTTCCATCCCATCTCTAGGCAGTACCTCTTCTGAGCCATTTGAGGGGCCGAGGAGGATGTGTGAGAGATCTCCAAGCAGGGGAGTCTGGGGGCCCTGGAGGAACTGTTGTCTCCTTAATTACCTTCCCCTTTAGGAAGTCCTTTCTTACTTCAGTGCTGCCTGCTGTGCACACCCAGGAGACTGCTCAGTGTTCCTATTATAATAATCCATGCCCAGAAGGCATGGTAAAGGCCACACATTTGATATTTATTCATGAGAGTAGAACTGAACCCAATCACTCTGGATACTCTTTCCTTGGAACAGGGAGGACTTGGGCTTTTAAACCAACGTGCATATGCTGGGGTGGGGAGTAGATACAGTGTCTGTAAGCCAAGGTGACAAAATCAACTGAATAAGACCCTCAGTAATAATAAGCTGTTTGTCCAGTTCAAGGCCTCTTAGTTGTGGATGTTTTATCACGAGCAACGGGATGCAGCCTGTGATTGCAGTCATATCCTGAATGTGCAGACAGCCCCAAGGATGCCTCGGTCTAGTCTGACCCTTGCTAGGATGACTTTATTTCTCACCCAGAACTGGCTTTTGTTTCCTTAATCGTATTTATTGCTCTTATCTCAACTCCCAAATATTTCTAATTTTCTAGAAACATACATAATTATCCTTTAAGGGCCTGGATCGTGCCAGATGCAGCAGAAGAGCTGCTTCCTGGCTGTTACACGGCACTAGATCTTGACTCAGGTTGCACTGTTCAGGGATGGGTATGATCCCAAGTCCTTTCCTATCTGAATGATTCATGGATTTGTCCTCTCATTCACATACTCACCAGATACTTACTGGTTTCCTCCTGTGTGGAAGGTGCCACGATACGGGCTGTGAGGCAGGCAGAGCCAAGGCACGTGCGTGCGTGCGTGCGTGCGTGCGTGCGTGCGTGCGTGCGTGCGTGCGTTATAGTCTTCTTTCAATCTCTGAATTATTTGACTTCTTAAAGGGCAGAATAATAAGCCCATGTGTTTCTCTGTTTATCTCCGCTTTGGAGACTGTTGGAGTCCACTGGAATTGTAAAGTAGCAGAGTGGAACTTGCACAGTGATGAGGGAATGAGGAATAGTATAAAGGTGGGGGAGCCACAAAAGTGGGGGAGCCACAAAGGTGGGGGAGCCACAGAGTGACCGGCCCAGGATTGACTGGTTTAGAAAATAACCGCTAACTATAAATTGCAGTAAAATGCAGTAATACAGTCCTCAGCTTATTTTCCATTTTATTTATTTCTCGAATAGGGTCTGCTTATGCTGTCCAGCCTGGTCTTGACCTCCTGGGACCAGGCCATCCCTCTCCCCTAGTCTTCTGAGTATGTGGAACCATGGGCAGGGACCACTGTATCCAGTGTTAAAACACAATCTTAACGGTATGCATGAGCAGTGCACCTTGACTCTGGAAGCCAAGGGAAATATCCCAGATATCCCAAATGCATAGTTCCAAAACCCCAAGGGCATTGCACCTGGCTCTCATGTGTGCGAGGCGTTGTCCTTGTGACTCTTTTAAGTGCACTGACTCCGGTCTAGGGCTTTTGCTGCCAGGAGAGTCTCAGATGTCTGGAGAAGACCTAAGACACAGGCCAAGTCTGTTAGGCTTGTAGTATTCCATCTACATTTGCTGTTGCCTTCAGGTGGCAGCCCACTATGCATAAAGCTAGTTCTTTAAAGGGCATCCAGGAGCCTCATCTCCTCCTACAGTGAGATGCTTCTGAAGGGGATGGTGCGAGCCAGATGGGACCGCCTCTCTCAAGTCGAGGAACTGCTTAGGAATCCTGAAACTTTGGAGCTGCAAAGGGACCCTCGTAGTTTTCCCAGAAGCTGTCCAGGACTGGAATTTTAGTCACTGACCCTACTGTTGCTGAGGTAAGTTGTCTTCTGAGTATGTCCCAAGGGACCCCTTCCAGACTCTGCTCCCCCCTTTTTTTTTTGAGGATACACTGCCTTCCCCTTGTTTTATGTTCACATGTTGCCTAAAGCATTCTAATATCTCCAGTGTCCTTGGACTTAGCGTAGGGATCATATGCATTCATTCATTTGTTCCTTTGGTTTGTGTTGTGGCGAGTGGCAAGGTAGGCACTAGAAGCCCACAATGGTGTGGAGCAGAGGGCCCCTGCTTTCAGAGTTCTGGGGGTGCTCCCTGGCCTCTTTTCAGGGAGTCATGCTGGTAAATGTTTTCCCCAGGAGGCAAGGGTCCCATGGCCTCTAAAGCCAGGAGAACAGGCAAATGTCACACAGAGTGATCACCACAGGCCCAGTCCGTTGGGGACAAGCATGGACCCTAATTCCTTGTGTTTGAATTTCCAGGATGATAATGTTTCACAGGGGCATTTGCAGTTTGGGTTGGCCAGTCCCGGTAGGCTGGTGCTGCTGTGTTCACTGTTGTCTATACAGGACTGATGTGTTCATTTCTGGCTCGATCAGTTTGGAATGCCACCGTCACCAGATTTCTGTGCAAAGACCTGCCAGAGTGTCTGCTTTTCACAGGAGGCACTGGAAACTGGCAGAGTGTTCGCAACTCATGGCTGCCTGTACAGTTCTCTTAGTACTGCAAGTCTATGCGTTTGTTCAGGGAATTTTGTGTATTATTAGTTGCGTTGGATTTCCTTATTTCCGCTGTGAGGGTGGTGGCAGCTGGCATTTTTGTTAGAACTGTAAAACATGGAGCTGGAAGAAGACTTAGGCAGCCCCTCCCCCCACATGTACCCCTCCCCTCTAGCTAATGTGGGGGAGGTGAATTTCAGAGCGTCCAGTGGTCAAGAAGTGTTACGTGGTGAGTCACTGGGTCTAAGGCGTCTCTGGTCTTCGTGTCTTTCACTGTAGTAGCCACTCTCACCTCCATCTATGGGACACACATGTGTGTATCTTTGTAACTCTCAGTAGAAGAGAGGAGTTAGCATTTCCTCACAAATGTTTCTCTTTAATTTGAGAACCGATTTTCAAGTTACTTTAAGTACAAATGGAACATTTCCTTACATTTTACATATATTAAACCATCCCCAACCATATAACTTAAGCTTTTAACCTTTTAAGACTTAATTATAAATATAATGATAGGTTGTACCCGTGGAATAAGAGGGTGGGTGAGTGCACAGACATGCCACCAGGGTTCCCATGGTAGGAGGCTTGGGTGACAAGTTGGTGCACCTATCAACAGACACTTTTGCGAGCTGTCAGCTCCCTGAAGGGGGTCTGCTGCTGAGAGCTGTTCGCCCTGGGCCATCCCTTTCCTGAGAGAGCAGCAGGTAGAGACATCTGGTGCCAGGCAAGGTTGGGGTGGGAGGCTCCTTGGCCTGTTTTTTTTTTTTTTTTCTGGCTCCCTCCTAGTAAACATCTCCAGCCCCCAGCCTCAGCACCTGTTCTGGGGACTGCCACCACCCTGCAGTGTCTTTTGCATCTCTTCCTACTTCAGCCCCTTGGCTGGTGTAGCCTGGGGTACCAGTGGGAGGTGGATGCTCAGGGGCTTCACATTTCTTCTTCCTTCTCCACTCCTGTGAGAGGTTTGGCACTTGAAGAATTTGGCCTAGGGCCAGGTGTCACAAATCCACTGCTCTGTGGATTTTAAGAGGAAGTTTAAAAGTCTTTCTTGCTCTGGGTATTCTTAGCAGGGAAAACATGTTTTAATTGTTTATGACATTAATCAATTAAGGATTTATTTGCTTTGAGAGTGGAGTCTCTGAACATCGGAAGCTCCTCAGGGTTGATTGGGGAAGGGAATTCTGTTTTTTTTTTTCCTATTCGTTAAGCCCTTCCTGCTGCTGTTTCTGACCCTCCAAATGATGCCTGTCGTCCTTTCTGAGCTGTGCTTGGCACAGTGCCTCCAAGTCTGTGGCTTCCTAGCAAAAATGGCTATGCTGTTAATGGACCAGACAGGTGCAGGAGATGATGGGGAGGGAGGCATGGAGGAAGGAAGAAAGGAAGGCCTTTTTGAGACTGAGAGGGCTTTGCTTTCAACCCTCTTGGCTCACATGCCTCTACTTTGGCCAGTCCTGAAAGCCAACAGTGTACCTTACCCCTCTCCATCTGTTGGTCCCCTCGGAGACCTTGGTCAAAGCTGTTGGTGCTGGCCAGCTCTAGCATTGGTGGTTCCGCACAGGGAGTGGCCCTTGTGCATTGTGTCCCAGTGGATGGGGTGGGGGGGGCAGGGGTGGGGGGTCTGCAGGGGGCAAGAACAAACTTTGAGCCTTTCGCTGGCCTGCATACTAGAATTCAGGCCCAGGGGAGGCCTGCAGATAGATAGCTGTTTCATTTGCACCTCTCCCTGTCTTTTGGGGAAAAGGGCTTTCTTTAGAATCCTGCTGTTAGTTCAGCCACAGGGTTCTCCACGTGAGCAGCATGAAGCCTGGAACTGGGTTTTCACAGGGAGGTCTGCAGCTGGTGATGTTGTGTAAACACAGACATCAGAAGCCCCTCACTTACTGGGGGTTTTAAAAGCTGTGATAAGTTAAGTCGTTCTTTTTTCTTTTTCTTTTCTTTTCTTTCTTTTTTTTTTTTTTTTTTTTTTTTTTGAAAGGGCAGACTAAAGCAGAAGGTGCAGCTGAATTAGCCTGTCAGCAGGCGAAGCCTTGATACCAAAGAAACTGTTAGGCTTTTTATTTCTTGACCAGTCTACTCACTGAGCAGAGAGCGGGCTATAAAGTCATTCATCTGTGTCCGGTTTTCTAAATGACTTGGTCTTGCCACTGAATTTGCCTAGGGGAAGAGGAGGAGTTAGTAGTAGACAGTACAGCACAGAGTCAAAAAGCCTTTTTGAAAGAACCTGGCTCACTGTCTTTGTGTTGGGGCAGGTCCCAGAGAGCCCAGGGCTTTTTGCCCACCCATTGTTTCCCTGCCAGAACTTCCTAAGATGCAGTTTTTTTTTTTTTTTTCCCCAGCTGTGATGTGAAGTGTGGGGGTGGAGGCGCCTGTGTTAGTTAGCTTTCTGTTACTGTGACAAAATGCCGAAACTAATCAACTTACAGGCAAGAAAGGTTTATTATTATAACTCATGGGTTCAGACCCATGAGAGGTGTCAGTCCATGGCCATATGGTTCTGTTGACTTGGGCCTGTGGCAGTGTGGCCTGTTCCTCTCCTGGCATACAGGAAGAAAAGTGACACAGAAAGACATATCTCCACTGTTCTAAATTCTTTCTGCTAGGCCCCTATTTTAAAGATTCCAGCAGCTTCCCATAGTGATACAGGTTTTTACCACACTGACCTTTGGGGCCACATTTCATATCTGGCTTATGGCAGGAAGTAATTATGTATTTTTGGGAGAACCCAAATTCCAAGAATGTGTATCTTTGTCCTTTAAGATTTCAACAACAAACGTAAGCTCCAGCTCTTAGACACGGCAACTTCTGGAGAGAAAGTAAAACACAAGCGTCAGTCTGTATACTTGCCCGGTGTAGAGAGCGGACCCTCCTGCAGCCCCTCTTAAGTCTGAGTAGCTGTGGTGTGGCTCAGTGATTAATTACTTTTTCTTAAAGACACACATTCCAGGAGTTTTGAGCTAGACTTCTGGCACAAACACGGAGTCGCTATGAGAAGTGTCATGACGCATGGTAGTGTGCATGCACTGTGACCACAAACACAGCATGCGATTGAGAGTTCTCTGAGGAGCTGCCTTGGCCACGGGGAGGATAGATGCCTCCATGAAGATCTTGTGGGAGGGAGGTGAGATGGCTCTGCAGTGCCGCTCATGGTTGGGATAGGAAGAGGGAGAGGTGTGAACCCCCTCAGAGGACGCTAGTTCAGGTGTGATGAGAACACGCGCACACACGGCGCTGCTCGTGAAGGGCACCTGGTTTGAAACGATTCCGATCTTAGAATGGCTATCAGATTGCTTTGCTTTGAAAGTTTACTCCATTTTTTTTTTTTTTTTTTTTTTAAAGATTATGACCTAGATAGCTACAGATGTTGCTTTACTGAGGACTTTCTAACCATCTGGAATGATTGGAAAGTAATCGTGCTTGATGCAAGATCATCTGTGTGGATGTATTCCATCTCCGAAGTTAGAAAACTAAGCAAATGTGTCCAGTGGAGGCCTGTGTGCAGCCCTCAGGGGCCTGCCTACCACAGTTCCTTTGTAGGATAGGGTCTTGAGAGTATCCAAGGTCTTGCTTGTTTGTTTGTCTGTTTTGCGAGACAGGGTTTCTCTCTGTAGCCTTGGCTGTCCTGGACTCTCTTTGTAGACCAGGCTGGCCTCGAACTCACAGCGATCCACCTGTCTCTGCCTCCCGAGTGCTGGGATTAAAGGCGTGTGCCACCACGCCCAGCGGCCTTGCTTTTTTATCCCTTTCCCCCTTCTCCCTTTCCATGGTGTCAGTCATAGACATGTACTGCCCACTCAGCGTAGACGTTACTCTGGATCCTGGGACTCAGGACTAACCCTGTATGCTCAGTTTGTACTTAGAAATACAGAGTCTTGAGTATTAAATGTCAGCCCCTGAGAGGACTCAGAAGAGTTCTTCATTAGCCACACAGTCCCTGACAGAAGCAACTTAAGGGAGGAAGGACTGCAGAGGGTACAGCCCATCATGTGGGGAGGTCATGGCAACTGGCGTGTCAAGAGCCAGCAGCCGCCACAACTCACATCTCGGCCGAGCAGGAAGCAGAGATGCCAGGCTGTAAATAAACCCTTAAGGTCTGCCCTCATCGACTCACCTCACCAGCCATGCCTAAAGTTCCCCTAATGTTCCCACAACTTCCCCAAACAATGCCGATGGCTAAGGACCAAGTACTCCTAACCCATGAGGATGCAGAGGGCGTTTTACATCTAAGCCAGTGTAAGCAGTCACTCCAACTCTGGAGCCCGAGGGAGACAAAACAAGAGCCTGAAGGACCAGTGAATGAGCCAGACCAAGTTAGGAGTCTGTAAGAAAGGACACTGTAATTAAAAGCCGCGTTCAAAAGCCACGAGGCCCGTGGACGGTGGTTTTCTGGGGGTTCTTCAGTTTGACTAGACAGTGGGCTGCATGGGGAAGTGAGACAGAGGAACAGAAACAAGAGCCTTGTGTGCCAGCCTGGGATGTGTGTGTGGCAGTACCCCGCTAGCAATGTCTGCTTAAGGATTTAAGCGAGAGGCGTGCTCTTTCCGGAGACCGCAGTGGCTACGGTTGGGAATAGTGTGAGTGCAATAACAAGATCAGGTAGGCAAGTGTTGCTGTAGTTCAGGAAAGCGCAAGTAGGAGCCTGCCTTCATGGAGAAATGGGAACAAGATCCAAGGCTTTGAGTAGAGGGTAGAAATGAGCTGAGTTGATGTTTAACGTGAGGGTACAGGAGAGGCAGGAACTCCGTGCCAGGGTTCTCTTGGGCCCCAGACCATGTAGTGGAGCTGCCTTCAGAGGAGTGTGGTTAGCAAGAGTGGATCTCAGGAGGAGTGGGGGGATAGCAGTGATGCCTGGGGGAGCAGCGGGGTGTGATACCCGCCTCACACCTTTCCTGTGGACTGGTCTGCTACTGGAAGTAGAGAACACCCCACACCAGGACTGTGGAGACTAGGTTCGGCAACGACCTTTGATGTTACCCCTGAGGGCAGGCGAGCAGAGCGTGGAACCGCTTGCTTAGGGGGACCATAGCCACTCAGTGGTGGGACCAGGACTGGCTCCCACATCACCAGCCTCCTAGGAGGGTTAGTGTAGTGGCCTCTTGGAAGCACATTAGGAATAGACCCAGGTAGCTACATGTCGCCCTGGGGAAGAACTGCTGACAGAATGCCGGCCATAAATCCATGTGGGGACCGTGCCCCATTTGCATCTCATTTGATTCCATCTGCCCCATTTCCACATGATTATGACAACTTGGTTAGGCAAGTGGTTGCTTAACTCAGTGGAAAGTCTTAATTACTCTTTAATAGCGATGTACAGAGGGACAGTCAGCTTTAATGTTTAATCATTTGGTTGTCTCTTAAAGTTCATTTTAGTATTCTATTTGTGTATCCATAAAGTATGTGAATGTATATTTGTTACATTTTCATTTTCATCCCAGATTTTAGTGAAGGAAAAATATTTTCTTTTTAATGTATTATTGCTATATAAACAGCAAATTTAATGAAAAATTAAAAATTTACAGCTCACCCACAGTTTTTCTATAACAACAAAGCAATCCAAGCCTTAGACACTTACTCTCTTTTCTTGGCACATCCATATGGTGCTTCTAGTTTGCACTTTTCTCTTCCTTTAAAAGAAACCATTTATTTATTTTTAATTTCAATGTAAGAGTGTTGTGCCTACATGTATGTCTGTGTACCATTGCGTATGCAGCACCCGCAGGGGACCAAAAGAGGGCATCAGAGACCCTGGAACTAGAGGTGCAGCCCATTGGTCTCCATGTGGATGCTGGGAATTGCCAGGTTCTCTGGAAGAGTAGCCAGTGCTCTGGTTTTGTTTTTCTTTCATTAGACATTTCACCACATCGTCCGTCCGTCTGTCTGTCCGTCCAAGCACTGTCAGCAGCTGGGTCCCTTCTAAATGCTAGGTGCTGTGAAGTTGAGGGTGGCCGATTAGACTCTTAATCAGTGGTTCTCAACCTGTGCCTGTCCGCCCCTGTGGCAAGCCTCTTGTCTCTAAAAGTGTTTACATTATGATTCATAATAGTAGCAAAATTGCAGTTGTAAAGTAGCAATGAAAAGAATTTTATGGTTGGGGGGTGGTCACCACAACACAAGGGATTGTGTTAAAGGGTCGCAGCATCAGGAAGGTTGAGGACCACTGCATTAGAGGAATAGGTGCTTGGGTAGAGAGGCATTAAGCAGGTAGCAAATCTAGTAGGAAAAAAAGGGCCCGGCCTTTCAGGCTGTAACCATGGTATGGTTTGTTACCACAGATGAAGCAAGCTGCTCTGGTGTGAAACAGTGTATCAGTCAAGGTCAGGGCGGGTGTTGGTGGTCCAAGGGATGATAGATGGAGGAAAGTTTGCATAGAGATCAGATATTTTTTATTTCGTGTGTATTGCATGTATGTCTGTGTGAGGGTGTCATTTTCCCCTGGAACTGGAGTTACATACAGTGGTGATCTGCTGTGCGGGTGCTGGGAATTGAACCCAGGTCCTCTGGAGAAACAGCCAGTGCTCTTAACCATGGAGCCATCTCTCCAGCCCACATTTGGATGAATTTACAAATGGCCACAGTGCAAGGAAACTACCAGCATGTTACAGCCCACATCCCAGAGGTTGTCAGGCACCCCTAGACCCAACAAAGCCAGAGAAGGAAGAGGTTTGGGATACTGCGGACATCATTAGAAACAGATGAGCACATGGAGAAGTTGGTGGGGGATATGCTAGCGTCAGTGACTCTGAGGGGGTGCGTGGGCAGGAGAGTAAGTTCCTCTCTTCTGTTTCTGTCATGTCTCTTCTCCTCCCCAGACCCAACTAGAAGGCAGAGAGTCTTCAGGGTTACCCATAGCTTCTGCTATTAAGTTTCTAATTAGTAATGATCTCTCGAACCTTCCACTAGAGTTCGGTGGCCTTCCTGACAGATTGCTTTTTTTCTCTAGTATGTCAGTTGTCTGTTGCCATGGTTCCCATGGTCATTAACTGAAAATGATCTGTAGCTGGGACGTCAGGGCAGGGCCTCAAGGCAGGAGCAGGGAGGCAGAAACTGAGGCAGAGACACGGAGGAATGCTGCCTACTGCTTGCTCCTCATGCCTCACTCAGCTTGCTTTTTTATACAGCCTGCCCGTGGGTACCATAGTGGGCTAGGCGCTTTCACATCAGTCATTTATCTATAAAATGCTCCACAGACTTGCCTACAAGCCAATTTGATGGAGGCATGTTTCTCAATTGAGGTTCCTTTTCCCATGTGACCTTAGCTTGTGTCAAAGATGCCAAAAAAAAAAAAAAAAAAAAAAAAAAAAAAAAAAAATTAGCTAGCACGGTGTTTTAAATCACCTTCAGTGTGTTGGGAAGGCACCGTCTCAGCGTTGAGGAGAGAGCCTTCGGCTTCCAGGCAGGAAAGTTCACAAAGGATCAAAGCTGGTAGGGCGCAGAAGAAGAGTGGGTATGAGGGACTGAGGGAGACACGTGAATTTCTTGATTTGAGATGGGATGGTGGCATGCGTCTTTAATCCCAGCACTTGGGAGGCAGAGACAGGTGGATCTCAGTGAGTTTGAGGCCAACCTGGTCTACAAAGTGAGGCCAGGACAGCCAGGACTGTTACACAGAGAAACCCTGTCTTGAAAAAAACAAACAAAATAAAACAAAACAAGTGGGAATGAGGCAAAGCTGAAGTGACTGACGATCCCAGCCAGAGCTTTCCAGTGAGGCCAGGCCTGGCGTGTTTAGTAGGGTGGTGTACTCACTTAGGCTGGTTACTTTTTGACTGGTCTAGTAGGTCCATGGTCTTGTTTCCTTCTACATCCCAGTGTCCTGCTCAGTGCCTAGCAAATGGTTTCTGTTTGGGGAAGACATTGAAAACTGGAGATATGTGCTTAACAGTAATGAAGGTTTTCATTTTTTTTTAAACTTTATCTTATGTGTATAGGTGTTTTTCCTGTATGCACTGCACGTCTGTATACTACATGCACGCCTGTTGCTCATGGACAGCAGAAGCGGGGTTGGAGCCCATGGAACTAGAGTCCCAGATGGTTGTGAGCCACCATGTGGGACTAGAAATCAACCCCAGATACTCTGGGAGCAACAAGTGCTCTTAAACCACTCAGTTGTCTCTCTAGACCCAAAGAGAGGTGTTTATTTTTAACCTTTACAGTAATCATTATCAACTGTTAGGTAACCATCATTATTAAGCCTGCGTGCATTCAAAGTATTTATGCCTTTTCCTTCCTTCCTTCCTTCCTTCCTTCCTTCCTTCCTTCCTTCCTTCCTTCTCTCTTTTTTTCTTTTCTTCCTTTTATGGTTTCAAAAAACCCCAAAACAGGGTTTCTCTGTGTAGCCTTGGCTGCCCTGGACTCCCTTGGTAGACCAGGCTGGCCTGGAACTCATAGCAATTCACCTGCCTCTGTCTTCCTGAGTACTGGGATCAAAGGCGTGCGCCACAGCACCCAGCTTATAGCTTTTCAAGGTGGATGCTTGTCAGCATGGGTAGAAGGTAGGTTGCATATAGAAGTGATGGACTCAGTTGCCCCTCCCCACCCCCGCTGGCCTTCAAAGACATCCCCTCCTCTCACATGACTATGGGAGGAGAGTTTTATGTATCTAAACAGTCATAGTCCTGGGTCCAAAGCACCATATTGGTTGTATGATTGATTTGGGTATGATTATTAATGGCTAGTATTATAGCCTTTCCAGGGAACCACAGGACCCTAGTTTTAATCTTAAGCACGATCCACCACAATACTGTTGACGTACAATTTATTTTCCTCTGAGAATTGTTCTGTGTGAAACGAGCATACAGGAAGGCTGCGTTATCTCTACCACAGAGGCTTGCCTGCAGTTCACGTCTGCAGCAGAGCTTACTACAGCAGGCAGTAGACAGTGACTCATGCCAGAAGAGTGGCATTTCTCTTCTTCCCGTGGTAATGCCACCGTTACTGTCGCTTCGGCCTGTGCAGTCTGTAATAGCCTTGTTGATATCCTGTGGTGTAGGTACCTACCCTTTCTGTGGAACTGGGCACAACTTCAAGTTCAAGGACAAGTCAGGTTTGTAGCACAGAGGCTCTGGAGAGTCTAGCAGCTGGTGCTTTCCACCCAGAGTGTCATGTGTGCCAGGCAAGCACGATGCTACTGGACTGTACACACAGCCCTTGAGTCAAGAATCCCAACTTTGATTAGCACCTTGGTAGGCTCAGCCCTATATTATGGGGCTCTGACTAGTTATGGGTGGAGCCCATCCTAAGGCTAGAGAGACGGGGTGACTAGGTGCTTCAGATCTGAGCTGGGGGCAACCCCAAGTTCTGGACTGCTTCACTCACTCTGTTCCACTCTTCCACCACCCCGCCCCATCACACTATTCACTCTCCTCTCATTCTGAAATGTGGGGTGTGTTCTTCAACAGTGACTCTGTAGTCTGTGCAGTCACGAGGTGTTTTTCTTTCATGGATGCAGTCTGACTGGCATTGTTCTCAAATGCATTTCATTGGCTCCATCAAACCACATGATACTCGAGTGGCGGTTTGCCTATCTATCTGTCAGTGCCACTCTGTGGCGTCAGCATCTTTCTGTGTTACCCATGGTGATGAACAGCTTGAGGGAGTTGGAGTAACAGGTCTCACATGCTGGACTCCTTGTTCCCCTAGACACAGCACAGAGCAACCTCTTCATTTTAAAGACTAGAAAGTCAAGCCTTAATGCATTTTCACAGTGTCTGTAGCCCTCTCCCGTGGTTCTTTTGTACCGATGATTATTAATTAGGACTAAGAAAAACAAACAAACAAGGGCTCCTGATAATGCCTGCCCGTTAATTGGGAATTAGTTGTAGTAGCCGCAAACTTCTTGGCAGCCCCACACAAACGATGTCAGTGTGTTGATTTGTGCCACTGAAATTTCATGGGTAGAGCTGACTTGTTCAGGTGAGGCCTCACCCCTGAATTTCCAGCTTTTGCCCTCATTGCTTTGACTCCATTTTCAGATGTTTTCCTCGTCTGCATCAGCTACCTCTTGCCTGCTTCAAGTTCAAAGGAAAGGGAGATTCTATAGAGCTCCACCATGAAACCACGGTGCTCAGCCCCACTAACTTCAGAACTTGGCTTCCCTAATGTGGATGGGCTAAGAGGTGGAGAGCCGCAAAGAGGCAGGGGAATCCCAGAATCAGAGTTGTTGGGACTACAAGGGCGTGGCGCTCAGGTTTCTCTCCTGGGGACCAAGGAGGAAAGTCCCAGTCTGTGGTCATATGGCCCCATTGCTGTGGGCAGCATCGAGGCAGAAGCACGGGGGTGGGGTGGTGGGGTGGGGGGCGGGGAGGGGGTGATAGAAAGCTCATGGCAGTTTGGAGAGGTACAGAAGCCGAGAGATGCGAAGGAAGAGAAGGAGGAAGGAGCTAGCATCTGAGGTTCTGGTAGCTCTTTCAGGGAGAGGCATGCTTCCAGGACCCACCTCCCACCTTTCCCTAAACCCCAACCTCTCCCACATCTCCAACAAGTGTTAGCAGCTGGGCACCAGACTGTCAACACATAAAGCTATTTACGATTGAAATAACAACACAGGCCTTATTCAAGTCCCAGTGAAGTTACTGCAAAAATACCATGCACACAAAAACAACAAAACAAAACAAAACTAGCTCTAGACCTAGTGATCTGATGGGTCAGGAAGTTATCCCAACATGAGGGATGGCCTGTAATTACTCTCCTGAGGTGGACCCTTGCCTTGGCCTCTCTTACAGCCCAGCAGCCTGATTCAGAATTTGTGCATGTTAGAACATCTGGGCCCTCCGAGAAGTAGCTAGAAGCGACCAGTTTCTTATATCTGGAGCCTGAAAACCAGCCAGGTGACACCCCCACGTTAGCCTGTCCCTCAGGCTGTCACAGAGCAGACTCTGGTCCCAGAATACAGAGAGCTTAGACTTTCCCTCTGGAGGGAGTGCCCTCAGAGTGTGGCCATCTGTAATTGTCGTAGTCACCTAGCTGGCTAGGCTCTTGTTCACTGATTAGAGCCTAACCCCCAACCCTCAGCTAGAGCAGCGATTGGTCCCACTCAGTCACCTAGAGTCCCTGCCTGTGCGCCTCTGGTGACCTCCCCTTTGTTCTGGATCTCTGAGGCACTTCTCACCCTGACCCCGACTCCAGTGTATGAGCCAGTATGAGCTGTTTGCTCACATTAGTAAGGTACTGACTACACGCTGCCTATCAGCTTGGAGGGGGCAGTTTTTGCATCAGCCTCAGGCGAGTGGGCCTGTTGCAGGGATCTTCAGGAGTAGAGAAATGTTTTCATTGCACTCTGTGCATCCGTACTTGATGAGCGGCTGTTTGTTGCCTCAAACACTGGTCACGAGGCCGTGTTTGAAAGCGTGAGATGCAGTGCTTTCTGGGTTTATTGCCTTCCTCCAACCTGAGGCTCCAGGCCATCTGTGTACATGCTTGCATGAAAGGCCACAGGAAGGGAACTGGCCCTCTCCGGTCTCCCTTCTGGGAGGAAGAGAAATGGGCAGCCTTTCTTCACGTGGTGGGACATTGGTTTCTGAGTGCATGAGGCAGGTGGAAAGAGGTAGTCGGAGAACACAACCAAGCAGCAGGCCAATTAACCCTTCCAGAGATAAGGGCTCTTCTCTCACGACTTACCTAACGCACGACAGGAGAGCGGCTTGTTTTTCTATCCAACGTTTCACGTGATCATAGCTCAGAAAACAAGCAGTCTTCATGGACAAGCAGAACAATTTAGTTAATTGAGAATTCATTGATGGCCTGGCCACCTGGAAAAAAGAAATTACTCTATAATTTAGAGTCAAATGCGCAAGTGTGTGCATGTCTGTGCATGCATGCCAAGAGGCACTGTGATTTCAACATAGCAGATCTGGCAGAAGAGATCAGTTAGGAGCCAGGTTCAGGGGAGAGGTTTTTGTATTCCTTTACTCCTCTTGTTTTTCTTTCCTTTCTCTTTTCTTTTTCTTTTTAATTCTAGCAAATTGAATAGACTGCCAGTAATGTTTTCAGGTGTTCTTTTTTTTAAGTATTTATGCTTCTGTGTATTTCTGGGTGCCTATGTATGTTTATGTGTACCACACTCATGTAGCTGCTGCTGGAGGCCAGAAGAGGACGCTAGATGCCCCGGAACTGGAATTACATAGGTGAGCTGCCTGGTGTGGGTGCTGAGAACTAAACCTGGGTCCTCTGCAAGAGCAGTAAGAGCTCCTAACCAATGAGCCGTCTCTCCAGCCCACTCACCCTCCCCCACCCCCGTTTTCAGTAGGATGTGATTCTTGCTTACACTTATACATTGCAATTTTAGTATATATTTGAAGTTTGTAGTTGGGACTGGAGAGATGGAAAGTGGTTATAAGAGCAGTTTTGTTCTTTCAAAGGACCCGGGTTCAATTCCCGGCACCTACATGGTGTCTCAAAACCCGCTGTAATTTTTAGTTCTAGGGGACCCGATGCTCTCTTTTGACCTCTCTGGGCTCCAAGCATGCATGTGGTGCATGGATATACATGCAGATAAAACACCCATGCACTTAATATAAACCAATGTATTATTAATAATAATATAGTAATTTTAAAAATCAAAAAGAGCTTGCAGTTGTCTTATTTGGAGACAAGGTTTTGTTGTGTATGTAGCCCAAGCTGGTCATGAAATCAAGTCCCTTGTGCCTCAATTTCTTTGCTGTAAGTAGAGCAGGCACTATCACTTGGCTACATACTTGCTTTTGGTTTTAAGATTTATGTTTAATTTTTAATTGTGTGTGTTTGTGTATGATTGTTTGGCTGTGTGTGTGTGTATGATTGTGTGGCTGTATGTGTGAGAGAGTGTGTGTGTGTGTGTGTGTGTGTGTGTGTGTGAGTGTGAGAGAGAGAGAGAGAGAGAGAGAGAGAGAGAGAGAGAGAGAGAGAGAGAGAGAGAGATCATGAGTACAGGAGCCTGAAGAGGCCAAAAGGGGGCGTCAGCTTTCCAGGCATTGCAGTTGCAGGTGGCTGTGGGTTACCCATGCACGCTGGGAACTAAACTGACTGCAGCCCATCATCTCAGCCTTGCAGTGCTCGTTCTTCTTCTCCCCCCCCCATCTCTCTCTTACAAATATTTTTTTATGTTGCACATATAGGTGTATGTACCTGGGTGACTTTATGTTCAGGTGACTGCATGTCAAGGCTTCAGATCTTTTGGAATGGGGTGACAGATGCTGGTGACAGTGGACTTGAGCTGTATGATGTGAGTCCTGGGCCCTCTGCACACAGAGGAGTCAGAGCACCGTCTCTCCGGCTGCTGTTGTTGCTTTCTTTTTCCTTTTTCTTTGAAACAGGGTTTCTCGGTGTATCCCTGGCTGTCCTGGACTTACTTTGTAGACCAGTCTGGCTTTGAACTCAGAGATCCGCCTGCCTCTGCCTCCTGAGTGCTGGGATCACAGGTGTGCACCACCACGCTGGACTTCCTGTTGCGTCCTTAATCTGATTATTTGAAGGAAATTCTGAGCTTCAGAGATATACACAACTTAATGATGGTATTTGAGGAAAAGTCCTTTGGCACACAAGGGTCAGCCTTCCTGCTGTCGGTCTCTGATGAGTTGATTGGATCACTGTTTGGTATCAGTAGCTTCTTAACGGTGGCAGACCTAGCCAGCCATACGCTAAGTAAGCCAGGAGGAATGGTGGGCCACGGGAGGCAGTTGTTTTAGTCCTCACACAGGTGCTTGTTTCTGTGTTTCTGTTAGGAGAAGGAAGACAGCTGCTGTTCTCTCTCTCTCTCTCTCTTTCTTTCTCTCTCTCTCTTTCTTTCTCCGCCCAGTAGAACCTTCCTCCTTGTACCGGGATGTTTCTCATTTACTTCTGTTGAACACATTCCTAGAAAACTCATTGTGTCTTTCGAGAGAAAGCCCGGATCTGTGGAGGGTGTCGGCATCCTGGGTTCAGGAGTGTGAACCCTGGCTGAGCTGCTGAGCTGCCTTAACCTCTGGGCCTCCTTCCAGCCATTGCTCAGCTGCCTGCGTTGCTATGGGAATGAAAGCCGGTGACATGTCAGAGTGCTCTGGGAGGCCTGGAAACCCCATAGGAAGCAGGCTATAGGATGACATTTTAAGAACTCCCTCACAGCTGCCAAGTGTCACCAGAGATAGGGGTGGGGGAAGGATAGATGACAGATACTTCTTTGTCACAGTTCTGTGTGCCAATCCAAGGTCAGGGCACCAAAGGATTTCATGTCAGGTGAAGGCCCATTTCCTGGTTCATTGGTGACCATTTTTCCTGTCAATTGCTACATTGCTCCAATGTCCTAAGGGACAAGACAAAGGTACTTTGGCTCTCTCATTTAGACACTCATCCCTCCACGAAGGTTCCATTCTTGTGACCTCGTCACCTCCCTGAAGCTCATAAACACTCACCATTGGGATTAGAATGTTAATCCAAGGTGTTTTTGGTGGGGTCAGGACATACAGAAACCATGTCCTCCTCATCCTTACCTCCTTAGGTTTTGCATAACTTTTGAAAACATTTAGCACCCAGGGAATGTTTAATGACCATGTCAATGAATCGAAAGGGTTAAAAAAAAAAAAAAACTAAACTACTCTCTAACTTCACCTCTGACTCAAGGTTAGTGTTAGCAGGTCCTCGTTCCTACTGGGGAAACACTCACCAGCCCAGGCCTTCGGGTGCCTTAATTTCCTCCGCTCCCTGAGTTGCTTTTTTCCTCACACATTTGGAATCTACAAGTCTGAAGTCAGGAAGGGGCAAGCACATTCTTCTGAAGGCCTTCGACAGGAGTTCTTGCTTCCTTTTCTGACCCGCTCACAGGCAGCCCACGGCAACCCATAGCATCCTTTCTTAGCTAGCAGTGGCATCACTTTGGCTTCTCCGTCCTCATATAGACTTGGTGTGATCCGAATGTCTGTGGCCCCCGTTTCCCATGGTCATGTGTTGAAATCTCTCTCCTCCCCCATTGTGTCTTAAAGAGGCACTTTA
Source organism: Acomys russatus (assembly GCF_903995435.1). Taxonomy (NCBI): domain Eukaryota; kingdom Metazoa; phylum Chordata; class Mammalia; order Rodentia; family Muridae; genus Acomys; species Acomys russatus. The sequence goes on along the minus strand of NC_067144.1, from coordinate 13,425,333 downwards.
AGTGCTGCCTGGGTCACAAGAATTCCATTTTTTGGTGAATGGGATGAGGATCAGTATGGAGGGGACCCCAGGGAACTTGTTTTTAACATCCGCTGTGTGAAAGCCCCGCAACAAGGCTCTGATTTGGAGCAGTGAGCGCTCCTCCCGACCCCACCTTCCTCTCACACACCCACTAATGCCTTGAGATTGGATTTCCCAGCCTCCAGCGCTGTAAGCAATCCATGTCTGTTCATAGAGTATTTTGTGGTTGGGCATTTTGTGATAGCATTCCAAAATGGACCACGTCACTCATCTTTCCTCTGTGCAGTGTTGGATGTCATTGGATTGACAGCCTTCCTTGTGTGAGTATTCCTGTATCTTGCCTGGTTAATATCTGTGAAGACTGTTTCCAAAGAGTACCACTCTTAAGGATGGAGGTGGAGAGGGTTAGAGCTTGGATGCAATTTTGTTGCCGGATACAAGGATACAAGTCAACCACTAAACTCTTCCATCTTTCCTCCAAACAGCTGCCTTATCTTTGAGAAGTGTATCATGCAGGACTTGGGTCTGGAAATTTGACTAGGGTGTCCAGGGTCTGAAGAATGGACAGACACATGCACAGAAAAGCTGGGGTGGAGGGGTCGTGCACACGCTGGTGGGATGACGCCAACTGTGCATCAATCCTGAGGCTCAGGGTGTACATTGGGCTGGGACATGTGAGCCAGTCTCAGTAGGAGGTCCTTGTAGGCAACCTGTCAGGCCCTAAACATCTGGGAAGAGGAAGTCCCAGTTGCTAGTTTTTGGGGACACTGATCAATCATTTGCAAACGTGTACTTGCACACTCAATATTTGTTCTTGGACCAGAGGGAGGCTTTGCCAATTCCAAGCCAATTGGAGGAAGGCTTTGCCAATTTCAGCCCAATTGAGGAAAGCTTTGTCAATTTCCCATGGGGTCTGTTGGGAACAAGCCAAAGAAACTTATTCTAAGTGCTTCCATTTTGTTTTCAGACTCTATTTAATCAGAGGGAGCAACTAAGTTCAAGGTCCCAGGCCCTAGGGGAGCTGGGGACTTCCCAATAGCTGAGCAGACTCTGTTGTAAGGAAACAGTTGTCTGAGTCCAGACATCTCAGGGACAACTTGTAAGGAGACAGTTGTCCGAGTCCAACCATTTCAAGGACAATGTCTCCATCTTGCTGGCAGAGTCAACTAAGGTCATGTTCCCAGACCCAGGAACCTACACTCCTGTCCTGACTGATGGAGACTCCCTTGCTCAACCCTTATATTAAAATATGATTAGACAGTGCTGCAGCCTACCCCTCTCCCCCTCTCTTTACGGTTTCATCCTTTAACTGTGCTGTGCAGTGCCCCTCCAGGGTGGTAGTCCAACTCGTGACTCCGTTCTGCAGCTCCGATCGATCAGTAGCACTTGGTTACGATACATTTCTGTCATCTGCATCAACCTGGTGGTTGAGTTGTGTTGGATTTAAGTGGACCCCACAACTGCTTGAGGCCTTGGTCTTTGACGTGGCCGGCGGATTTCTACATATTCAGCCAGGACTTCCCCTCCCCCCTTCGGTCATAGGCTTAAGTCGCCCCGCTGTTTCCGTCATTCCTGTTTGCGTGCATATCATATTACAGACTTATTCCTTTGAGAGGAAGGCAAGAGAACTTCATATCTCCGACGATACCACTTCTGGCCTCCTCTCTGAACTTCCAGTTCCAGTATCTGGAGTATAGTTTCTTCCAAGCTGAGGGCCTTCTGGCCGCTTTATGACTTGGGACAAATAAATGACTTTGCAAAATGAGGTTAATGGGTGTATGGCTGTCGAGTGCTGTTACAATCGAAGGGGAATGTTCCTGCCGTGCTTGCTAAGGTACATTTGCAGAGGGACAGCTGTGGCTGAAGGAAGCCAAATAATTTACTCAGTCACACGTTTGTGTGCCCATTCAAAAGTAGGACCTCTCTTCTGCCTCTTGGTGTCTGCCACAACGCTCTTTTCTTTGAGCTGCTTAGCACTTTAGAAATCATTAGCTTCTGCCGTTTATTTGCCAGTCTGCCTTTGTTAACAGAGTAAAGGAAGAGAAATAAATGGAACTGGCATGTTCAGTCTTTCTCACTGGAATATTGATTGAGTCCCTCTGGCATGGCTGTGGATTTATTACACATGCATCAGCCTTGCCTGGGGGACTCTGCTGCCCTTCCACAGAGGGGCCTGAGTGGATAGATTTTCCTGTCCCTTGCTTTCTTCCCATAATGGGTCCTGTCTCCCGACTTGCGCTGGGTGAGGCTTTCTGAGCTGTCTCCTGGGCAGGCTGGCACCACGTGAGGCCGGGCTGTGCACAGTCAGCAGCTGCCTGCCTGCATGCTGAAACCATGCTATCTGCATTCAGTGTGCCATGCGGACTATATTTTCTCTCAATTTCCATGAACTGGAGAGGAAACCCTGTGCCAGGGTTCCTAAATTGCCACAATCAATAACCTACGGCCTTTATTTGTTATGCATAGTAATGGCTTTTCCCTTTTTGAAATGCGTTTGTTCCCAGGATCAGTCTTTACAATATTTAAAAAAAAAAAAAAAAAAAAAAAGAGCTAAATAAAATGACTTAAGCAAAAAGAAAAAGTCTGTATCAGGGTGAGTTTCTTTCCAGAGGGTTGCAACATGTCAGAACCTGAGGTGGAAAATACTGGTCTGCTGTGCTGGGGAGGCCCTGCTGCCTTTTCAGGGCATGTCAAGGCCTGAGTCAAGAGTGAAAAGAGAGGCGTGGTTTTGGCTCAGTGAAGCCCTATGCTGTGGGAGAAACAGCTCCATTCACACCGGCTTCCAGGAACCATTCCCACCGCTGAGCAGAACTGCTTTCCGCCAGGGCTTGTGTAGATAACCCGCAACCCCAGCCTGATTTCTCCAGAGTCCATGATGGGCCTCCACCCAAGTGATGCATCCAAGGGCCACAGAGTTTGCCAGAAGCTTCAGGGTCTGCTTTTCACCCTCTGCTTTACTCACATTAAGGCATATTCCAAACAAGCAACGCTTCAGTAGTGTTTTCTACCCCCTGATTTTTTTTTTTTTTTTTTGCCCCATATTGTCACCTCCATCTTCGACGTCACGCTCTGGTTCCCCTTTACTCATCTGTATCTGTTTTTCCTGAGTACCATGCATCATTTAAAGACAAATGACTTCTTGATGCCTCTCCCATTTTTTTTTTTCATTTTTCATTTTTCATTTTTTCCCCCTCCAGTTTCTAATATGCTTGGGGTTTTCTGCTTGTCCCTGGGGCCACTGGCCACAGTCCGGTCCTGTCTTCACATTCTTTTCCGGGAAGACAGAGGTGAGGGGTGGGGATGGGGGAAGAGTGGGGGAGGGGGGAGGTGTATGTGTACGTGCAGACTCTCAGGTTATAGAGCAGGGAACCTGTTTTGTTGCAGCTTTCAACAGGCTGGCCGGCCCAGGAGGAGGTGGCTTGTCGTTCCTCTAGGTGCTTAATTTGTATTTAGGGAGTGAATTTTGCTGTCTAGGCTTCTTTTATTGCTACCCCCAGTGAGATGAAATTAATTAATTAATTAATTAATTAATTAATTCCGAATTGTACAGTGTTGCTCAAGGACGGCTCCCGGACCCCTCTGGGACCGTGGCCTTTGGTGATGGTGCTGGGGTCCGCTGCCGCGCGTCGTCTATGGAGATTATGAGCACAAAGAGCTCGCTCCGTATATTTAACTTGACCTTAAAGTAAGGGATTTTATGGATGACTCTAAAAGGCTCTCTCTGCTGGGACACTGCTGTGTGTATTCTAGTCTTCCCGCCACAGGTAGGAAGGAAGTCTCTGCTGATGATTCCGGCTCACAGATTGTTCCTCTGTCCGGACTTGGGCTCTATATACTGTAAACAGCAAATACACGTGCATTGTCTTCCGCACCAAACATCCCTGGAGCAAATCTCCAAGCAGGTTGTCAGCAGAGGCAAGACAGGCCTGGGAGCCTCCTTAGTGCCTACGTGAGGCTAGTCGACTGGTGGCTGACTACCTCCACGTCTCTCCCCATCGTTTGTCAAGGGCCTAGAAAGCAGAAATCCTGGGGAGAAGGAGGGGAAGCTCTCAGGGTGTCACAGGCATGGTGTGGTTTGGGACTGCTTCATTTGTAGGAGTTAATCTTCAGGCACCCCTAGGACTGAGCTAGGACTTACAGTAATACTCACCTTGGTTTGGTGCCTTTAAGGTACAGGACTGTGACTTGGAGAACAGCTCCTAGGTCGAGAACATTTCAATGGTGCTGATGCCCTGGGGTCACGCTGTGTCCTAACGTGCAGAAGAAAGCTCTTCTTGTTGCCTCCTTTCCTGGTGCCCTCTCTGACCTCTGCACTTGAACACATCCGTCCTACCTCTTGCATGATTTTATGGCTTTACCTAAGATTTTACTGGATTTGTTGGTGGAAGAACCGATTTCCCCACAGGCCCTGTCCCTCCCTCCTTGCTGCTTGAGTGACAGATGCGGAGGAGTTTCTGCCTTCTGGTGAGAGGAGTCAGGATTGGTCACAGACCTTCCTGACCAACAGGAGGAGGCTTTTCCTCCGCTATGGCCTTTGAGTAATGCCACAGGTTACGCACCCTGTGCCCTTGTGATGCCTGTGGGAGGAGGCTGGGTAAAAGGCCCACGCTGGAAGGGTTAAAAGAGTGGTTTCCCTTTGGGTCTTTAGCAGCACTGGGCAGCCATGGGCTCCTTCTGGCATGGGCTGTGGAGACACCTGTTCAGAAATCTGTAGCGACTTCTACTCTGGCATCTAATGAGTTCTGACTGACTGACTGACTGACTGAATGTCCCCAACTTGCTGGTGGCTGTCTAAAACCCATCTTGCTCATAGAATTGGCAGCTTTGTTTAATTGTCTGGGATTCAGATAAAAATGCTTTGTTCTCTGTTTCCACATGATATCATCTCAGAATATCTCTTCTCCCACAGACTGGCAAGGCCCTTCCATTTGGACCTTAAATTGCTTCTCTTTGAGCGGGCCTTTCAGTTTATATTGCGAAAGCAGCTCCTTTTGATTAGACATTTAAGATAGCAGTTAGGCTCCCCGATCTGGTCACTCATGCTGCCGTTGGCTTTTTCTCTTTTCTCCCCTTAAGTCTCTGCCGCTAACGTGCTGTCATGGCGGCTGGAGAGAAATCAGTTCTCACGCTTTTATTTTTCTTGTCTGTTTATCGTATGTGACCTGTTATCATCATTACTGTTGGCTTATGTTCTACAGTGATGATGATGATGATAACGATAATCACCCCTCCCCCATTTCTTTGTAGCTACTGGCCTTGAACTCAGACTCAAGTTCTGTGATTACAGTTGTGCTCCTGGGAGAGCAAGGCCAAAAAAAAAAAACCCGAGGTGGACTAAAGTCCCCTGCAGAAGCCAACTTTATTCAGAGTATCAGACAGTGTACACTCTGAGGCAGGTAAGAAAAAGCACGCGACTGAGATGTTAGCTCACATGGGCAGGCCACCCACTCAGAAGAACACATTTTCCCATAGAGGCAGGTGAAGAACCGCGGCTGACGTCACCGCGCCCCGAGTCCACTCACTGCACCTGGGAGGAGCACCAGAACACGTTCCGCAGACATTTTGGTGTTTTGAAGAAACTGAGGGCACAAGACTTTTGTCTTGTTTTAGATTTTTTTTTTTCCACAAACAAGACTCCTCCGTTCTTGCACTGCGTGCCAACACACCACCACATCCAGACTACTTACTGTTTCTCGTTTTCAGTCAGTTCCCACACGCACCTCTGAAGCAGAGGAAAGGTTATCAGGAAAGAGAAACGCCTGGCAGACTTGAGCCAGTCTGGCGGGGACGATAACTGCGTCTGCTCTCATGGCTCTCGTTCTTCTCTTAGCAATCCTGTGAGGTGGGGTTGGAATGCTGAAGGGATCTTGAAGGTGGCTCGTGTGTGCAGATGTGGGCCAGGTGTTGCTGATCTGCTTGCAGAGGGCGAGGTGGATGCCTGTGTCTGAGTATGGAACACCTTGCTCGGAACTTTAGAAACAGTTCCGTGCTTCCAAATGTGTCTCTGGGTCTTTGTCTTACCTAATAACTTCTCCGCCACGCTGTTTCCTGACTTTTAAATCTTGGGAGTAGAACTGGAGTGAGGGAGAGAGGGAAGAGTGTATTGTAAAGTCAACAGATCTAAGTTTTAATCCTGATGTGTCTGCTGCCCCCCCCCCCCCCCGGACTTCTTTTTAACTCTGTGATCTCAGAAATTCAAAAGTTAACTTCCTTATTATAAAATGAACATGCTCATTTGAAAGTTCATTTGGGAATTAATAATAATAATAATAATGATAACTCATAAATGTGTGTACATCACTTAGTATAGTTGAAAATTTTTCTCTTAGAATCATTGAATCCTTGTGCCTTTATTGCAGGGCACTCAGGGATCTCTGACAGTGTGGTGATTGCTGTTTTGGTCTATCACAGGCATTCATGAGGGCATGGCAGACAAGCCCTGGTTACGTCTCCTGTGAACCTCTGAGGTGTCAGATGATGGAAGTCACATTGTATGAATGCTCCTCAGTGTAGAAAAGTACTTGGCACAGAAATGTCAAGAGTTCTGATGCCGTCACACAGCAGAGTGCTGTGGGGAGTGTGGGGTGCAGAAGAGGGTGTGGAGCGACTGGGAGGGGTACGTGGGTGTGGTGATCTTGAAAGCCAGGCTAAAGAGGTCAGGCTTTGTTCATTATTTGTACATTTACAATGCTTGGCTGGGCTGAAGGGAGGTGGGGGGTCAATACACTGGGGATAAACCAGATCAAAGGCAAAGGCAATGGTCTCAGGGGAGAGAGATGGTTAGGGCTCTCGAAAGTGATAATGGGGAAGAGACCTAGTCAAAAGGAATCAGATGATCTCAGGTACCCCCACCCCCTGTAACTGGTGATGATCTCAGGTGCACCCCACCCCAGCTTGCTCTCTTCTCCTCCCCCCCATCCCCCTCCTGGGTGCTGGAGGGGTTGGGGAGTGCTTGTAAGAGTTCTGATTTTCAGATAGTCCTGAAGTTAGAACGGGCGAACCCAGTGGTTCAGAAAGGCATTGAGACTGTTGCAGATCCAGAGCAGTGGGCACTGTGAAGAAAGTGGCTGGAAATGTCGTGCTGGGGCCTACAGCGGCTCACGCTGGAAATTCTAGGCACAACTTCAGGATCTGGATCTTTCTGTGAGCTTTTTTTTTTTTTTTACCACCCTCTCTCAAGAATGTCACCTTTACTGTAAAGTGGGCATTGTTTTTTACCTTGTTCTTGTTGCTCTAAATTTTCTATGTTGCTAGCTTATACAATCTAGAAAATGTGGGAGGGAACAGTTTAATGCTTCCTCAGAATTCTTTTGTTTTTTTTTCAGTTATTTCTTTTGCTCCCCTTTTAAAAATTATAATTTATTCAGATTACATCCAGATTGTTATCCTGTCACTTGAGTCTTCCCATTCCCATCTTCCCTCCCTCTTTCACCCTACTCCCCTCCCCTAGACCTCTGACAGACGGGGAACCTCCTCCCACCATATGACCACAGCCTATCAGGTCTCATCCATATAACCTGCTTCCCTGTCCTCTGTGTGTCACCTGGGCCTCCTCACCAAGGGGAAGTTGTCAAATTGGGGGCACCAGAGTTCATGGCAGAGGCAGTCCACGCTCTCCCCACAACCGTGGAGAATGAGCTACCCATTGCTAGATCTGCACGGGGCGGGGGAGGGGGGGGCGACGTTTACTGCATGCATTGTCCTTGGTTGGTGCAGCAGTTTGTGCAGGCCCCCCTGGGTCCAGATCCACAGGCTTTGATGGTCTCCTTGTGGGGCTCCTGACTGGCTGCCAATTCAAGGAAAGAAACTGTTGCTTTGAAATAAGAGCCTCTTTGTTTCTGATGGCTCTCTCTGTGTCCAGCTCCCCCTTCCTAGTTCTTTCAGATTCATGGCAGAGACCGAGGAGCAGTTCTGCCTCATGGAACTGATGCAGTGCTAGCAACCACTGTCCCTGGCTGTGGACTCCGGGGAGATGAGGGACGTTTTCCCCCTGAACTTGTTTGACCCTGCTCTGCTTTGATCATTCCCGCTGTTGGCAGGACCTGCCCCTGACCCCAGCCACAGTGAATCAGTGTGCCCTGGCGCTACTCCAAACGCCTGAGGAAAAAAACTTCGCTTATGCCGGCCATACATTCCTCTGGGCCGCTCTGTCGTTTCAAGTCTGTTGATATTTCCTAGAAAACTTTGGCTCCACATCTGTCATTGGATACTTGATTTATTTGACGTTTAGTCTGTCTTGCTTTGTGTTGGACACTTGAGGGCATATTGGGAGAAGATTTTAGAATGGGCCTCATAATGACATAAGAGAATACCACCTGTAAAGGCATTTCTTTCTTTCTTTTAAAGCTTCAAACAATAGTTTTTTAGCGGATCCACAGAACCGTGAGCATTCCAGTCCCATTAGCGTCACCTTCCCCTCCGCTCCTCCGCCCGGCAAGCCTTGGCAACAGCAACTGCCTGTTTCTAGTTGACTTTCTAAGACAGAATCAATCGGTCTCTTCTGAACATCTTGTCTTCTAGACTCATGGCTCATGCCAAAAGCAGCCTTTTGCGCGTCTGCTTTCCTTTACTTGGCCTAGTTTTCCTGGTTCATCTGCTAACAGACCACATTTGGTTTGTAGGAGCGGTGTTTTGGGTGTTTTCTGTGTTGCCTAGTTCAGTGAGATGTACAGGAAGTTTATTGGTCCTCATAATTACCCTGCTTTGTAGACCTTATCATTCCCACTTGGGTTAAAGGAGAAAATGTACACGGGTTAAACAGGTTGACAAGCTTGGCTTAACCACAGACCATGCTTTTTACCATCGTGCTATGACCTCAGAAGGCAGAATTTACAAGATATTTTAATGTGACTTAATGGTGACCAAGGCGTGGTGGTCCTAAGTGAGTCACTGTGGGCTTCCCTAGCTGAGCCTTGACCTGGACACTGGTATTTTTCTCTGCTGTACTTGAATCCTTCTTACTGCGCTCGATTCCTGTCTATGTCAGTAGATTTAGGGCTGTAGGAGCAAATGCAGAGCTGGGTGGGGTTCCCGCTGCTGCCCTGCAAGGTTTCCTACTTAGCTGACTCAACACAGGGAAGGGCTGTGCCCGAGGCCAAAGGTTTCCAGGTGTTCCGTGTACTGGGGTGGGATGAGGCAAGCAGAGACACAAGAGCAGACAGCTCTTTTCTCTGGAACATAGAGAAGTTCACACCCATCATAAAAAAGCTCCCAGGTCATCATCACACACAGGATACACGATTAGTAACTGAGCCATGTGGTTGGTGCCTGCCATGCTTGAAAGCTTTGCGTGAGGCCACAGGAGGACTGCCTTGTAGTCTGTATTGTAACACACCCTAGCCATGTCTGTTTCTCTCTCTGTTGTTCTGTTCAACGACTTGGGGACAGCCCAGCATTTTCATATAGCAATAATGTCTTCCTCAAAGAGATGGTTACCATACTGCCCCCAGTCTGCCTAGCAACCTATGATGTCATTATGTGCCTGTCACTAGATGGGCCAGCTGCCCAGTATATAAAAGGGAAAACTCATTTCGCCTCTCTTGCACGCTCTTGTCCCCCGTTCCCCCTCCATCTTACCTTTTACCTCTCTCTCTTGCCCTCTCTTACCCCCCTCCTCCGTCCCTCTCTCTCTCTCCCTCCCTCCCCTCCCTCTCTCTCTCTCTCAGGTACCCCTCCTGTATAATAAACTTCTCCATATCATATCTGTTGTGTGGCTCATATTTCATATTTAAAAATCTCCTCACCTATTCTTTGTTTTAGTGGAGTCCCGGAAATTATTTTGTTATATAATAGTTCTGTATGTGTCAGTTCAGTTTTTCACTCGGCAAATATTTAAAGACCTGCTCTGTGCTAGGACTCGTTACTGCTTTGTATGTGCATAGATATAGATGTGGAAGCCAGAGGACAGCCATGGTTATTACTCCTCATGGAGGCCTGAGGTTAGCTTTTTTGTTCACCAGGAGCCATTCTTTCTTGATTACTTCGTTTCTCCAGACAGGATCTCTCTGTGGCCTGATCTCATGGATTAGGCTCACCTGGCTGGACAGCTTTCCTCCTCCCCAGTGCTGGTTTTGCAGGTGTGCCATTGTGCCTGGCATTTTTTTTTTTTTTTTTTAAGATTTAATTATCAGTTATACAATGTTATGTCTGCATGTACACCTGAATGCCAGCAGAGGTGGTTGTGAGCCACCTTGTGGTTGCTGGGAATTGAACTCAGGACTTCTGGAAGAACAGCCAGTGCTCTTAGCCACCGAGCCGTCTCTCAAGCCCTCGTGCCTGGCTTTTATGTGAAGCCTGGGGATTGAACCCACCTTGACAGGTATGCAGCACAAGCGCTTCCGCCGTCAACCACGCTATCTCCAGCCCAGTGCCGGGAACTACTTAAAGCACCTTAGAACAAAACAGAGGGAGACCTTTTGTTATCTTGGATCTTAGTCATTCTAGGGGAGGGAAAAATAAGACACAATAAGCATAACACATAAGTTATGATTTTTAAAGGGAATGCAATAAGTATTATGACTAAAAGGAAAAACTGTAAAGAGTATAATGTGATTTTTCTTTGTTTGTTTGTTTGTTTTTTTAGGCCTGATTTATCCTGGAACTTGCTCTTTAGACCAGGCTGAGTAGAGCTCAGTGATCTACCTGCCTCTGCCTCCCAAGTGCTGGGATTAAAGGCATGTGCTACCACTACCTGGCAATGTGGTTGACATTTTAAAATAAGTTTTTATTCTTTGAAAATTTCACACATTTATACCATGCATGCTCATATCTGCTAGTATCTACCCACCATTATGCCCCTCTAGCTCCCCTAGTGCCTCCTGCTTATGACCATCCCAAGTTCATGTTCTCTTTGAGGGCTGCCTGCCTGCCTTCCTGCCTGCCTGCCTTCCTGCCTTTCTTCTGTCCTTCCTTTTCCCCCTTTGATTTTTCAAGATATGGTTTCTCTGTGTAGCCCTGGCTGACTGGGAACCCACTTTGTAGACCAGGCTGGCCTCGAACTCAGAGATCCACCTGCCTTTGCCTCCTGGGTGTTGGGATTAAAGGCGTGAACCACTACTGCCCCGCTATCTTTTCTTATTAATAACCCCAGGCCTCTGACCACTGCTGCTCATATGTACACAGGTTTAGAACCATCCACCCAGGCACAGACAACTTACCAACAACCATGTCTCCAAAGGTGAGAGGCTCTCCCTTAGTAACCATCAGTTGATAATAGCTCCCCTGCCAAGGGTGGGGACTTGGCGACCACTCTCCCACTTATAGTGGAATTTTGTCAGGCTTCATGATGTGGCAGTAACAGCTACGTGAGTAATATGTGCAGTAGCCATGTCGTGTCCAGAAATTGGTATTGTATAGCTCTCCTCTGATCTGCCAACGTGTATTCTTTCTGTCCCTGTGTTACCAAGCCTTGGCTGGGGAGACGTTAATACAGATGATGCTCCCGCAGGTGGCACTCATGGTTACTTTTAATCAGCTCTTTGATCAGATACGAGTCTCTGCAGTAACTGCTCCACAACGTAAAAAAGACATCTCTCTGACCAAAATCGAGAGCAACACAAACCTCCAGGCATAAACACAGATGTCTAGCAGGCAGTTTGACAGCATGGCCATTTAACATGGCAGCAGCAGTTGCTCTTCCCTGACCCATAGAGTGTAGGAGCTCCCGAAGCATGGACTTAGGTTTAGGTTTACTGCACCAGGCATGAACTCCCTCCAGTGGACCAAGCCTGGTTGGCTTTCCCCATAACAGTTATGCTCCTGTTAAATCAGTGGGTTCATCTTGCCAGGCAGATCGGTATTGTGCATGCAAGATACAGTGCTGGTTGAGACCGTTGATGCCTTTCCTCCTGAGGAGCAGTCTGCATTGCACCTTCTTACACCCTGTAAAGTAGCCACCAAGGATAGTTTCCCATGAACAGAGGCTGGCTTCTCTGTCCTGTCTCGGAAGGGAGTGGTGTCTGTGTCTTCGGTGTCTTTGCTTCCTGCTCCCCTCCCCATCAGGGACTTGTAAGATTTCGCAAAATGTCAGCACATGGGATTGCAGAACTGTATGAATATATTAAGAGCAGAGTAGGCATTTAGCTGTCAGGCTGGAAGGGGAAAAAAATGTCACTTTCTCGGGTTAAACAGGAACTCTGTGGCATATTTAACACTCAACTTCTTCCAAAGTTGCTTACATGGAATAACCTCTATGTTTTCACAAATGAAATATTTGAATAACCTTAAAATATGTGTGTAATGCTGGGTGCGTGGCCAGATGGAAGAACACTTCTTGGCTGATGAAAATAAACACTCTGCCACCAATGTTAATGCCACAGCTGTTGACATGAGCATATTTTGGTTGATTATATTTTATTTTTGAGTGTGCAGTATTTCCAAGTTAAGCGTAAACTGAGTTTATATTTGAATTTTCCTATGGATATGTATTTTACCTGCTCTTATTGGCTAGAGTTTTTAAAATCTCATACAAGATGGGTACAGTTGTTTACATTTTTCAGATAGTTTCCAGGAAGTCATTTTCACCCCTGGTTCTCCAGGGAAAAGTACTGTACACACAGCCTTAGGATGTTATACAGAGTTTAAAGTAAGTTATCAGCCAGGCTGAGGGTTGCTAAGTTTCTGAAGATTCAGAGCCGCTGTGTTGGGGATTGTTGTTCCTCCAAGAAGCTTGTTGAGTAGATGTCATGGTGACATGCAGCTTCTGTAAGGCTCATAGGCAGATGATCATGTGATTACTTGGAGACTAATGAGGGTGTAGGGTCCTTCCCAACTCCCTTTGCCTCAGACCAGGAAGCCTTAGTCTAGCTGCTTCCGGGATGTTTCCAGACTGTCTGCTCAGCTGAGGTCAATCAGGGAATCCTTAAAAATCATTCTACGAAAGATCTTAAATTACTTGATATTCGGGACCTCGGGGGGGGGGGCCAGGGGGGCGGGGCGCTGGAGAGCCGGCTCAGTGGCTGATAGCACTGTCTGCTCTTCTTGAGTTCAATTCCCAGCAACCACATGGTGGCTCACAACCATCTTTGTGCATTTGTGCAGGCGTACATGCAGATAGAGCACTCAAATACATAATAAAAATAAATAAATCTTTAAAAGACAAGAATCAGTTATTTTAAAAAACAGCTTGATGTTCATGGAATGTTCCCTTGGCACTAGTGATGCGTTTGCAGGAATCAGTATGCTTACCTTTGTCTTGGGACAGGTAGAAGAGAAAAAGGGTGGGGCATACGAAGAAGCCTGCAGACTGAGATTATGACGCGGGGAGCAGGAAGGGAAGGCAGCCCCTGGCTCCGTGGGTTTCTGGGCACTCCTGTGAGCTGTGCCTGCGTTCTGAGCTCTGAACTCCATGCTCTTGCACACTCCACGCTCTGAACATGGCTTGGTTCTGGGTGAAACCACACGACTCTCTGATGTAGGACACTTTTGATAGGTTTCTAATAGTGAAAGCAGTTGCCCCCAAATTCCTCACTTCCAGGAGAGGCAGTGCTGTGGATCTGGCTTAGGACTTGTAATGATACCTCCCCGTCATGGGGGTTTGTAGTTTAGGCAAACGAGGAGAAGAAAAGAATAGGACTTAGATGTAAAAACAAACTAAACACTGAAAACAACTTGCCTATACCATATAATTTTATGAGTATTTGTTGAAATAAGATATATCAAGGGCCTTAAGCCTCACAGGTGCCCGGTAAACACTGTTCTGTGTTATTTATAATGTGTGCACAGGACGGAAGCTCATGTAAACTTGTAAGAGATGCTATGTGAGTTTTGTGACACTCATAAATTGGAATTATCGGGCAGGCGCTAGGGGTCCTTCTGTCACTTGTCCTGTGACAGAAGTGTCACACTCTGTGCAGCTTCACACAATGGCCTGAACTGAACTAAACATGAGCATCTGATCCCACAGCCCCAGACAATGAGTATTTGCCAAAGATGCCCAAATGTTCCGGGGCCCACATGGCTTTTGACTTTGCAGCGGCTTTTTGGTGGCTTTTTTGGTGTCACATAGGACTACTAAATGAGATTAATACTGCTAATACCGTTCCTCGGGGCTTTCCTCCTCCACCCTGCCATGGCTGTACAAGACAGTGTTCTGAATTTGTGTATGCTCTGCAGCGTGTCCTCCCTTATTATTATCTTCATCATTTGGTTTTGTTTTATTAAAGATAACTGTGGTTTGGAACCAGCTCTTGCGGTTGGGGCGATTTAAGGAGAAACAAAGTCTTTACACATTTGCTATGGGTTTCTGTCTATAAAGCCCACCATATTTATGGCATTAATTTCGTAGCGCAGTACCCTGGGTACCGGAACAGCATGTTATGTACATGATAGAGGCGACTTGGCTGAAGAATATGTCCCACAGCAACACTATTCCTTAGGCATGTAACTAAATATGCACTGGCTAAATGAGCAAGTGGGCTCAGAGGCCTCTGCTTCTGCTTGCAGCTGGGGTTTGGGGAAGCTGATGCTCAGTTGGGAGGGCCGGCCTATGCCCTTCATTCATATTCTCCACTTCTACTCGGCCATACTCCACTTCAGATACTTCTCTCCTGTTTCCAGAAGGTTCCTTTTTGACTTTGCTTCCGGTTTGGTGCTTCCAGCACCTGTGCTTTGCCTGGGGGGACAATCTCAGTTGAGGTCACAGCCCTGTCCTCACAGTGCCCAGGGGCCTTTTTCTGTTCTCCACTGAGTGGTCTGTGGCCCTGTTAGTTACCTTTGTCCCCTTACAGAAACAACATTAGGAGGAATGATTTATCCTGGTCCGTGGCTTCAGGGATAGCGTGGCATGTCAGGTCATCATAGCAGGGAAGGGATGGGGTTGAGAACAGAGCAGTTTGTGGCACCAGGGGCGTGAGGCAGCAAGGGTGTGAGGTACCAGATCCCTACACCTTGCCACTCATTAGGGAGCAGAGAGAAGGGGGCAGAAAAAAGACCATGCTGTACTTATCAGAGACTTGGCCCTGGTGGCCTTCCCAAGTTCTGGGCTATGTTGAGAATATTTCACAACCTTCCAGAACAGCATTGCCAGCCTCAAACATGTGAGCCTTTGGGGGCCTTTTTTACACTCACACTATAAGGACGCCAGCTCCACTTCTACTTTGTTGCTCATATCTGCGGCACGTCACCACTCACAAACTCCTCCTCCCTTTAACGGGTGTCACCTTCTTTGATTAAAAGAGCCCGCCCCACCTAAGCATGGCAACTTTTCTCATAGCCTAGTGACTATCACTGTCCATAGATTATCCTACCATATTAAAACAAAATCAAACCCCCTACTACTCCTGTGGTTTAGGAGAGCCAGGGAGGGACCTGGGAGTGGCCTGGCTCTGGGGGAGGATTGTAACACTGGTTACTAATGATGCTGCAGCCAAGCTGCCCCCTGGGCTGTATAGTCTTGTCATGGCTTGGCTGGGGGAGCCAAGCATCTTGCCCTGTGCTCACTCAGAGGCTCTGGGCAAGCTCTCAGTGCTTCCGTCATTGTGATGGGGTTGCATAGCAGCCGGCTTATCCAAAGTGAAGACTAAGATGGAAGCCGCGGTGCCTTTTGTGACCATTCCTCCCACCTGGGTCACAGTGACCAGCCTGGGTATCTATGGGAGGTAGTTATAGCTGTTGAAGCTTGTGAGTGCTAGAAAGGACAGCCCCAGGGTCCGTGCTGGAGGCTGGCTGCCGCACCTGCATTGGCATTTGCATGCACCTGTTCTGTTCTCCACCTCACTGCATCTGTCCTGCAGCTCATCGGTGGCTCTCACCTGTTAAGGCTCCCAATTTAGTATTTATTTATTTTTTCTTTCCATAACAATCTGTCTGTTTTCTAATCTTTTAAACAGATGGAGCAACTCAAGTCCAGAGCAGTTGTTTATCTAAGCCGTAAAGCTTACACAGCACAGTCAGAAAGGCGTCTCTGTGTCTTTCTGTTTTTAAAAACCTGTGTTCTTTCTAGATATAAGCGATGTGCTGATTTTTATCTTATAAAGCGCTTTTCACAGTGTGCTTCATGACTGTCAGTTGTGTGGGTAATTAAGAGGACCAACATTGAGGCAGCCAGTCACTACTAGATCCAGGTATGCAGTATTTGAATTTAATAGTTCCAAGACAGGAGGTACTGTGAGATGTTCTAATTACCCAAGGCCTTTATCTGTTCAGGAGTTGCCTCTCCGAGGCCTCTGACAGACTGTTATGTTGGACTTGGATGCTCAGGAGGCCCACGTAAGCATGCATTTCAGCAACTCCTGCCTCCTCCTGTGGAGATTCTTCTGCCTCCTCTCCTTAGGAGACACTTTCTACTAAATGCTTGTCTCACAGGTAACATCAGGCTGTAAGCCCAGCATGGTGACACACCCCTGTAATCCCAGCACTCGGGAGGCAGAGGCAGGTGGATAACTGTGAGTTTGAGGCCAGCCTGGTCTATAGAGTGAGTCCAGGACAGCCAAGGCTAGGCTACACAGAGAAACCCTGTCTTGAAAAACTAAACCAGAGAGAGAGAGAGAGAGAGAGAGAGAGAGAGAGAGAGAGAGAGAGAGAGAGAGAGAGAGAGAGAGAGAGAGAGAGAAAAGAAATGAAAAAGGACAGGCTGGTAGGCTTCCAACTTGGTGGTATTATGTTGTGTGGTGATTCCCTTGAGGGCTTTGCAGCAGGCACGGGAAAGAAAAATCAGGATGAGATAAGAATGAAACTCTGGCTCAGCCTGATTTTATTGTAATGGGCGCGGGACCAGGACTTCTAGAGTCCTGCTCAGATTACCTTATTTTAGCCATTATTTAAACACAGCACAATTTTGGGGGAAAAAAGCATTCAGATAACGAATAACTCAGTCCCAAGTGCACAAAAATTTAAAGCATGTTTACACTGAGATTCTTTACAAAGTACATCTCGCTTCTTTCACAAGATTGGGTACTGTTGACTTAGAGATAGCACCCAAGGTTTAGGGAGCTTGATTGAAGTGAACTTAATGCCTGTGGGTGTCAGGCTTGGCCTGGCCCTGAGATAGCATAGAAACCACTTAGGGTGTTGTAAAGTAAAAGCGACATCACTCAGATGAATGGGTTTTATGGTCAAAAAGAAAAGCAATGCTCAGAGTTTTAAGGAGGGGGGAGCATCTGGGAATAAGTAAAAACAAAAATTCTGGAAGATATGGGTGGAGCCTGTCTCATCCAACAGCAGAGGGTCACCGGGATGTTAAACTGCACCATCCCTGGCATTCCAGGGTGAGCAGCTGCCCACCTCATTCCGTTGAAGAGGTGAACTGTGTTTAACTCTCCTGCCTTCTCCAGTGGCTATCTAGGTTGTAGGTGTGCACAAGGCCTGTGTGTCCTCTACAATGCCGTAAACTCAATTTCCCCCAACACGTGGTTCCAGAGACAAGCCTCTTAGCCTCAGAGGGAGGAAAAATGGCCTTGCCATATACCCAGGCACAAAGTTCTGCTGGCCGAATTCAATAAAGGAACTTTGATTTTCTTTTTCATTTTGAACAAAGTTCTTCGCCGCCCCCCCCCCCCTGTTTGACTTTGAAAGTGTTGCAGGAGTCTGTGTTTCTAATTCGAGCCTTTCCCCCTTTTCACTCTTTACAAAGGGGAACCCTACAGGGGGGTCTCTAAAAACTCTGCGGCATGACTGTTCCTTCTCGTCCTCACTTTTGTGTCTGCGGGAGACTGTCAGACTTATTCTCACACTGCTTCTTGGAGCTTTAAAAAACCCACTGGCTCAAGATAACATTAAAGAGATGGTTATCGAGAATAAGGTTTATGGAGTATGGGTGTGTGTTTGTTTGTTTGTTTTCCAAGCTCTTTTTTTTTTTTTTTTTTTTTTTTTTTGGTTTTTCGAGACAGGGTTTCTCTGTGTAGCCTTGGCCATCCTGGACTCACTTTGTAGACCAGGCTGGCCTCGAACTCACAGCGATCCGCCCGCCTCTGCCTCCCGAGTGCTGGGATTAAAGGCGTGCGCCACCACGCCCGGCTAAAAGTGTATTTTTTTTTTTTTGTTTTTGTTTTTCGAGACAGGGTCTCTCTGTGTAGCCTTGGCCACCCTGGACTCACTTTGTAGACCAGGCTGGCCTCGAACTCACAGCGATTCGCCTGCCTCTGCCTCCCGAGTGCTGGGATTAAAGGCGTGCGCCACCAAGCTCTTATCTTGTGTGTGTGTATATGTTCCTGTAAGTGTTTGTGTACATGTGGAGAAGCCCAGTGGAAAGGAGAAGCTGGCTGAGATAAAGGTTTGAGAACGGGTGTTGTCAAATGCTTTCCTGCTCCTGCGCCCACGGAGGTCTCCTATATAGAGTGATACCTTTTTTTTTTTAGCAGTTCCATTTTGAGGCAGGTTCTTTTTTTCCAGTGAACTGGGGATGCTTCCTCCTGATGCTAGAATTCTGTAACACGAGACTCTTCTTTCATATACCTGTGTCTGTGTCTATATGAATATTACCTGAATAGCTTTGTATAGATACATCTGCATGCACAAAAGTATTTCTAGAAATGTCCATGTTTGTTTCCAGTGCCTTCTCATTCACACACTGAGTTTTAATATAAATAGACATTCAGGGAGACGCTCAGAGCCCTCAGGAGGAATTGATTTTGCTGCTTTCAGGTTGTCTGGGTCCGTTTTAAAGTCCCACCCTATTCTCAGGGCTCAGAATACCAAAGGTGTATATCTACCAGAATGGAAACAGAGTGTGGAAAAAGGAGATAGATACATGTCCGGTGGGTGGGACTTCCTCACCGTATAGTAAAGCGCTGTTTTGCATTCAGACAGAAGGCAGGCGAATCCAGAGGAAAGTGTATTCGTGCTAAAGGAGCGGAGGTCACCTGTAGGCACCACCTCGTTGCCTTCTGAGAGGGGCACTTTAGCAGTACTGCCGTCCCCTATTCCTCACTACCATGAGGCGCAAAGTCGTTCTCACCTAAGAAGGAGTTGAGCAGCAGCTTAGGAGCCCAGCAGCATAAGAGGAACTAGGCACTCAACTTTTCCTTTGCTATTCTGTGTGCGCCTGTGCTTCTGCTTCAGACAGGCTGGGTACTCTCTGCTTGACCTCATGAAAACAGTATGATAACTGAATTTTCTGCTTCTTTTCTGCTCCCATTGCCGCTTGGATTGCACAAGACTGTGTGTGGGTTGAGTGGGTAGATGTATATGTGTTTTGTGTGTGTGTGTGTGTTGTGTGTGTGTGTGTGTGTGTGTGTTCTGTGTGTGTGGTATAAGAGTGCACATTTATGTGTGTGTTGTGGTGTGTATCTCTCTGTGTCTGTGTGAGGTACATGAGTGTGTGTGTGTGTGTGTGTGTGTGTGTGGTGTGCATGCATGTGCTTGTGGTGTGTATGGGGTACGTGTATGTATGTGTGGTGTGTAGTATATGTGTGTGTCTCTGTGTGTGCTGTATCTCTCTGTGTCTGTGTGTGGGGTATGTGAATGTGTGTGTGTGTGTTTGTGGTTGTATGCATGCATGCATGCACCTGTGGTGTGTATGGGGTATGTATATATATGTGTATATGTGTAGTGTGTAGCGTATGTGTGTGTCTGTCTCTGTGTCTGCTGTATTTCTCTGTGTCTGTGTGTGGTGTGTGTGTGTGTGTGTGTGTGTGTGTGTGTGTGTGTGTGTATGTGGTATGTGTGTGTTGGGGGTCATGTGTATGGTGTGTGTGTATTGCTGTTTCTTCTTTGTATATAGCAGGAGCACTGAGCATTATGGCAGTTACACACACACACACACACACACACACACACACACACACACACACTCGACAAATTCTGACAGTTCTCTCCAGAGATAGCCTGTTCTTCAATTTAGGTGGGGCTTACTGGCTTGTTTGTAAGGGACAGAGGATTGAAAGTGACAGTGTGTAACTTGGGAGAGCCCACGGTAACAGACCCTGGCTTTCACCTTGTTGCTTTTAGATGGCTTTATTCTGTGGGAAGACAGCTGCCATCCTGAGGACAGTGAGTGTCTCTCATGGAATACCACATGCCAAAAACTAAGACAGCCATCAGCTGGGCATGGTAGCGCATGCCTTAATCCCAGCACTCTGGGAGGCAGAGGCAGGCAGATCACTGTGAGTTTGAGGCCAGCCTGGTCTACAAAGTGAGTCCAGGACAGCCAAGGCTACAGAGAGAAACCCTGTCTCGAAAAACAAAAAAGGAAAAAAGAAAAGAAAAGAAAGAAGACTTCAGCTATCAGCAACAAGGAATTTAAAGCTCTTTGTTCAAAGATTCATAAATGGATGTTTCTGCAGCAGCGAGGCCTTCAGATGACTGGAGTCCCAGACAAAAACTCGTCTGTAATCTCAGGAGAAAGTATGAGTAAAAAAGTGCCTCAAGCCAGTGGTGATGGTGCACGCCTTTAATCCCAGCACTCAAGAGGCAGAGGCAGGAGGATCTCTGAGTTGGAGGCCAGCGTGGTCTGCAGGCCAAGTTCCAAGATAGCCAGGGCTACACAGAGAAACCCCAGTTCAAAAAACAAAACAAACAAAAACAAGAACAAAAAGAAAATAAAGAAAAAGAGAAAAGAGAAGAAATGCTTTCCTCCCTACCCAGCTTGCTTGCCTGAAAATTGCAACTTAGAGAAATTGAAGGATAAGAGATGTTTATGGTTCACAGATCACCAAGTTGGGGACTTTGTGCTACATAGAGGTAGGTGGCTGTTCTTAAGTTGCCACAGGTTTCTGATGGCCCTGGCAGTCCAAGGCTCTGAGTGAGTCAGTGCCAGGAGCTGGAATATATAGATGCCTGCTACCACTCAGATGTTTTTCTCTCAACTCTGAAAAATATGCAGCGGGCGTCCCAAATTAGATAATAACTTAGGGGTAATTAGAAATATGGGGAGCCAAGTCACTCGGCATGCTGCAGATATAGGAAGTAGGAACTTATTCTTGGAGTATGGGACTGAGAACGACCCATGTAAGGTTCTCTCCCATTCCCACGGTTCATGTCCGCTTACTTTTGGGGTGCTGTCTTTTCATTCCCTCTCAGCTCTCCTTACACCTTTTGTTGTTGGGGTGCTTCCTCACAAGACCTCATCCAAGGGCTCAGCGTTGACTATGACCAGGAGTCCGGAAGGAAGACAGGCTGCAACGCCAACGTCCAGGCTTCTGCCAGCTACTATTCTTAAAAAAAAAAACAAAAAGAAACAAAACAAAAACCAAACCAAACAAGCCTGTTTACGTGTTAGAGTCTTTCCATGTACAGACTTCAGATGCCCCGCTGGGAAGTACAGAACCCCGAGGGAAGTAAGTAGCCGTGGAGGATGCTCTGAGGAGGAAACATGTTGACTATCTAGAGTGAAGGCGCTTGGAGTCATGTGACTTCTGTGCCTAACGGCTACAGGCTGGAGTTTTGGGCACCAACGAAGCACAGTTTCAATGTGCTTTCAGTTCGCCAGTGAAATGCCACCAAGCCCATTTGAGATGGGTTCCACAAGCATCATGGCTATACTCAGCGTGACCTTTGATGTATCCTGTTAGGA
This sequence comes from Acomys russatus, assembly GCF_903995435.1. Lineage (NCBI taxonomy): Eukaryota > Metazoa > Chordata > Mammalia > Rodentia > Muridae > Acomys > Acomys russatus. The sequence continues at coordinate 13,403,864 of NC_067144.1, read as the reverse complement.
TGTCCGTCCCAACCAAGTATATCAGTGTGTTGTATTGTCGGATCTGCATTTGCTTAAAGGGAAATGTCTAGGTGGCTGAGGGCTTTTCTCTCCCTGTGAGCTCCTTGCCACCGTTCTTGGCTGCTAAATAACGCTGTCACCTTGTGTGCTGGCTAGTTTTGTGTCAGCTTGACACAAGCTAGGTCATCGGAGAGGAGGGAGCTTCAATGAGAAGTTGCCTCCATAAGATGCGGCTGTGGGCAGGCTGGAAGGGCATTTTCTTAATTAGTGATTGACGTGGGAAGGTCCAGCCCTTTGTGGGTGGTGCCATCCATGGGTTGGTGGTCCTGGGTCCTATAAGGAAGCAGGCTGAGCAAGCCAGTAAGCAGCACCCTCCATGGCCTCTGCATCAGTTCCTGCCTCCAGGTTCCTGCCCTATTCAAGATCCTGTCCTGACTTCCTTCTGTGATAAGCAAGTGCATGGAAGCCTAAGCCAAAAAACATCCTTTCTTCCTCAAGTTGCTTAGGTCACGGTGTTTCATCACATCAGTGACCCCTCAACGAAGACATCTTGGGAGCATTACAGAGCAGCTTTAGAGTGAGAGCGATTAGAGAAAGGAAGAGACCCGGGCAAGATGAGTGTGCGTCACACTCTTGTCTAAATAGGCAGGTCTTTTTCAGTGTCGTATATATTTGCTGAGGCTGTCATAAGAAAACATGGGCGAGGTGGTGTAAGTGACACAGATTTATTTCCTCATATTTGTAGAGTCTGGAAGCATTGAATCAAGGCCTTGGTGACGCTGACTTCTCCTGAGGCCCGACCCTGGCTGACAGGCAGCCTCTTTTACACTGTCTTCACTTGGTCTTCCCTTCCTGTGTACCTGGTGTTTCGACGTGTCTTAATTTTCCTGTTCTAGGGACACTGATCAGGTTGGACTAGGGTCCACCCAAGCGGCCTCACATGTCCTATAGTCACGTGCTCTGAAGTCTTTATCTTCAACTGCAGTCACATTCTAAGGGGCTGTGAGTTTGAGCTGCAGTACTAGCTTTAGGATGGCATAGGCTACCCCACCTTGAGCGTCTGAGGATGGCATAGGCTACCCCGCCTTGAGCGTCTGAGGATGGCATAGGCTACCCCACCTTGAGCGTCTGAGTTCCCCTTAGGCGTTAGCAGTCCTTGTGAAGTCTCTATGGCAGTGGTAAAATAGAGTGGCCTCTAAAGCCAGTGGGTCCGTTCTTTGCTATTCTAGAAAGTCTCTGCGGGTTACATGGTATTAAAGTTAGAAACACAGAATGCCAACAGCAATAAAAGGCCCTTTGAATGACACCCTTATTTACTGGTAAAGACGCTGAGGGCCAGGGAGGGATTTAACTAGGTTTATAATTAGGTCTTTTGGTTTTCAACCCAGTTCCACCCACTCTTAAGACAAATGAGAACAGAAAAACCAGACTCTTGGACCCCGCTGTTGCCCTTCATCCAACACCCCAGAGACGCTCCAGTGCAACAGTGGTGTAACGTTTCTTTTCCAGATCCGAGGAGAGAACTTGTGACGGTGAATACCTCACTGGGGATGTGCTAAGGACATCGTGGAATGAAAAGCTTTTTGTCCAAAGGAGGACTTCTAAAAATGCTTTCTTCCTTTTGATGTCCTAAAGGAGGTTGGGTTTCTCACTATGAGTTGAGGATCAGGGCTGGTACCTCTGTAACAGGATGAGACAGCCAGAGATGGTAGTTAGAGGGATCCACTTAAGTACATAATTTATAATTAAGGTAGGAAACGGTTTGGTGTGTCTAACTAGTTTTGGAGCTAACAAGACAGTTGCCGTGTTTTACGACGCCATGTCACATTGTCCCCATTTTTTTGTGAGGGGGAATCTGTGCAATGACATGAAAAGCTGAGATGTGAGTGGCTTTTCTGTAAATGGAGTAAAAGTTTTTACATGTGTGTGTGGGTTTTTAAAAATGATGTAGTATTTATGTACACCTGCATGCCAGGAGAGGGCATCGGATCACATTATAGATGGTTGTGAGCCACTATGTGGTTGCTGGGAATTGAACTCAGGACCTCTAGAGGAGCAGTCAAGTGCCCTTAACCTCTGAGCCATCTCTCCAGCCCCCACATGTGTGTTTTTAAGAAACCCTTTGAAAAGCACACACTCTCTAAAAACCCATACCTGTGTTAAGAAGCAGCTGTCTAAATGGCCCTGTGAGAATTTCCACCCAGCCCTGGAGAGAGGCCTTGCAACGTCAAGTTGGCTCCCCAGGTGGACTCACTCTCCTGACACTTCTTAAGAACTAGAAAAGATCATCCTGAGCGAGGTGACCCAGACCCAGACACACATGGTATATACTCACTTATAAGCAGATATTAGCCACATAATACAGGATAACCACACTACAATCCACAGACATAAAGGAGCTAAATAACAAGGAGGACCCTAGGGAGGATGCTTAATTCTCATTCAGAAGGGCAACTAGAATAGACACCTGAAGCCATTGAAGAGAAGAAACAGGATGGGAGCCTACCGTAGATGTCCTCTGAAAGACTCCACCCAGTAGGGGGTTGGGGGTGGAGCCGATGCAGATGCTGAGACTCACAGCCAAACTTTGAGGTGGAGCGCAGGGAGTCTTATGGAAGAGATTGATGCCCCAACCAAGGACCATGCATGGCGGGACCTAGACTCCCTGCTCAGATGTAGTCGATAGGCAGCAAGCACAGTCTTTTTGCGGGTCCCACAGTGCGTGGGGCGTAGCGGCTGCCTCTGATGGACTCTGGTACCTACTTGTTGATCCCTTTTCCCTGGCAAGGCAGCCTCTCCAGGCCACAGAGGAAGAGGATGCAGGCAGTCCAGATGAGACTTGAGAGGCTCCCCCTTGCTGAGGACTAGGTGGGGGGGGGGGGGGGGGATGGACGGATAATGGGACCAGGAGGGAACAAGGGAGGGGCTACAATTGAGATGTAAAGTGAATAAATTAAAATTTTAAAAATGAAATAAAATCTTTAAAAAGTATGAAATGAAAATTTTATGTTCATCGGATGTGGTGGCGCACGCCTTTAATCCCAGTGTTTGGGAGGCAGAGGCAGGCGGATCTCTGTGAGTTCGAAGCCAGCCTAGTCTACAGAGTGAGTCCAGGACACTGTCTCAAAAAACAAAAAAACAAAAATAACAACAACAAAAAAAAAAAGAAAAGAAAAGAAAGAAAGAAAATTTCATGTTTCAAGAGATCATTAGGAGCTCAGGAGAGAGCATCAGTTCTTGATGAAGGTTCTAGTACAATTGTACCAAAGTCTATCATGGTGTATGATTTTATTTCAAGTCCAGAAAAATATATTCCAGTTTATATGCATGTCTTAGGGGAACTGACTTCTGTCTGGTGAAATATTAGCAGTAGTTTGTAGGTGCGTTTCCCAGCCATTCTTGACAGATAAACTTTCATATTAGAAATTATGTTCTGCATTATAAAAGATAACAATTTACATAGCATTAAGTTTCTCCAGAATTTTTAATCGATATTATTAACTAATTGTAAACGAGAAGTGAATGAAAGAATAAAATGACCAAACCTCCAAAAAAACAAACAAACAAACAAACAAACAAACAAAAAATCCACTAAAAGAGAATGAAATTCCACACTTTCGCCAGTCTGAAGCCTAGGTCTGACTTTCAGCACTGTTATTTATAAAGTAAGTTATTTGAATGCATAAACAGAGATGTCGCCTAACACACATCACACACAAGAGCCCTTTGCTGGGCTTGTTGCATCTGTGTTAGTCACGAGATGGAATATTTGTACTGGAGACCCACTCTCTGTTTCAACAGATGATTTCTTTAACAAAAATTGAGAAGGACTCCCTTTGAAAGGCAGGAGGGATGAACAATCACAAAGGAAATGGTTTCTACTCTCCGGGAGTTTATATCTTAGTAAGAAAATAGGCTTTAATACAATCATTTCAGTCTTGAATCCACGCTGCTTTGAATAACTTCGCCAGTGGAAGGAATTTGATTTGCAGAGATAATGGGAACAAAGTGGGGGTGGGATGGGGGGGAGCAGCGCTTGTCCCAGGCAGGCATGGAGGGTCTGCTGAGGACCTAGTTAGTTCCTGGCAATGAGTGGAGTGTGCCAGCTAGGAAGGCTGGAGAGACTGTGCCAGAAGGCATGGACTGTAGCCTGTGCGATGAGGTGATGAGGTGGTGTCCTGGTTAGGGGATGGGAGACTGGGTTTGTCTGCCGTACCCTTACCCTCCCCCCTTACTCTCCCCCACCCTTTGAGGGCCTTAGGTCTTTGTCCTTACTTAGGTTACGACTGAATTTGAGTCAGAGAATCTGAGCATCCTGGGATTCCTTCTCCCTGTAAATTGCCTGCACACTTAGCATGGACTGGGCAACCCTGCAGCCCCTGAGAGGAATGAACTGAGGCTGTTGACCTCCGCTAGTCTGGTCCAGCAGCAGAGAAGAACAAGTGTGGCCGGCTGCTGCTGTGTAGGGAGTGTTGCCGGAACGCAGAGGAGGATGGGACTGACCTCTCTTCATGGGAGGAGAGAGGGCTGGGTCTTTACGGAAGGGAGGCTTTCTACCAAAAGATGAGGAACTCACTTAGCCTGAGCATCCTATGAAGAAGTTGTGTGGTGTCTGAAGTACCCTCCCCCTTCCACCACCAACAATGATGGAACTGTTCAGCACTTCTCAACCTATGGGTCTTGACCCCGTTGGGTCGGACCCATATGGGAAAACAGGTACTTACGTTATGATTCCTAACAGTAGCAAAGGGACAGTTAGGAAGTAGCAGCAAGAATACTTTTATGGCTGGGGGTCACCCCAACATGAGGAACTGTAGTAAGTTCCAGTGTTAGTAAGGTTAAGGACCACTGCTCTAAAGAGTCATATTCTTTGCAAATGTACGTGTCACGGCACGCTGCACACGCAAGGAAGTGTATGTAGGAAGGGTTCGCTTGCTCTTGTTTGATTTACTGCCTGTCAGTAAATGCCCTTTTCTACAGCGGGTCCTGCCTGTGTGCTGCAGCTGCCGACTATGAGGGATTTAGAAGTTCAGGTCAAGGATGAATTTCAGTTGGAAAGCTGAAGAAAACTGAAGGCCCATGAGTGAGGTGTTTAAAAATCAAGGGGAATTTTAGTGTTGTTTATTGAAAGGCGCATCAGAGCCTTTTGGACAAAAAGAGGTCTTTGAAGAGCTGTAGGCATACTTTTTAATCTACCTTTTTGGGGGTTTCTTATACCTCTACCTCCCTTTCAATGCCCCAACATTAGGTAGGAGAGAGAGAAGGTTAGAGGGGAAAGGAGGCTTTGACCTCTTTAGACTTAGTTCCTTGGGGCATTCCAATCTTTGTAGTCAGTGTATCCAGCAGTCCAGCTATATGGTAAACCAGCAACCAGCAAATGCAGCAGCAGCCTTCTTCCTCCTCGGACTCCTTTTACTCTTCATGTTCTGGCATTTATACCTTCTCGTAGTCTTCAGAATTAAACTGTCTGCAGCTTGCAATGATCATGCCCCTCTCTGAGCTGGCACAAGGCAATCATAGTTAACGGCTGTGGACAAACTAAAAGCAGGCCCGCACTTGGGCACTTGGGATTAAAACAAAAACATATTTACATAACATAGCTGAGTTTTAAAAGAAACCAAACCCTCCACTACAAAAAAGCCATGCTAAAGTTATTTATCGTTTGTCTGTTTGCTTGTTCATTTTCTTTTCATATATTTGTTTATTTTGAGCAGAGCCTGACTCGGTAGCCCAAGCTGGTCTTGAACTTGAAGTGATCCTTCTGCCTTAGTCTCCCGAGTGCTGACATTACAGTTATGAGCCACCACAGCTGCAACTTAAACTTGAAGACATTTTACTGTGTGTACTTGTGTGCCTGTTCCTGGGGAGGATGACAGCGGGTATCCGTGTACCCCAGTGACCAACAAACAGGAGACAGTTCAGTTTGTTGGGAGATGTCTTCTTTACTGCCCTCCCCGTATAGTATTTATAGTCAGTATGGAATGATATAAGTTGCCATAACACCGATGAGAGAGTGTTTCAGCCGATAGCAAACTGTCCCTGAAGAGATGCATTTCCTTGTGTTGACCTCAGCAAAAGCGCAGGTGTTTGGACAGGTGGACGGATGAAAAGAACAAATGTCAGTAAGTGTGGCCATTACTTTGCTCAGACCGGCGTTTTAAAATGTGTATGCCCACAAGACATCTGTGAGGCTCTGGTTCATACAGGTCCCCACGCCTCCCCCCAGAATTAATGCATCCAAGCCCCTGCGCGCCCCCCTCCCCACCCCCCCCCCCCCACCCTGTGGGTACTTTACAATCACACCAAGTGGTTTCTTGTGCCGAAGCAAAGTTGAAGGAATACAAAGATTGCAGGTGCTTTTTTCCTCGCCTGTTCTTCCCCTCAGATGGGCTTTGTAACAGCCTTTTCCAAGTGTAACCGGTGATAGGAGCCCGAGGCAGTGGCATTACAAGTGAGCTGATGGAGCCCAGCAGAGCCAGTTTAATTAGCTGGCCTGGATAGCCCGAGTGCCAGTTCCTTTTCCCATGCTGTGCTGCTTCGGGATGTGCTGCCAGGGATGTGCTGCCCATCTCACCTTCCAGGCGCCTTCTCAGCTGTGAATGCGCTCATCTTCACAGCATCCCGGGGTGAGGAGCAGGGGCTCAGGAACCCGACCCTACCGCTCTGAGTGTGTGTGTGTGTGTGTCCCCTCAATTTTACATCTGTCACATTAGTGTGAGCATAGAACTGGTGATGTATTTAGTTTATTTATTTATTTGGGAAATGGTGCATCTTATACTCTAAAGGGTTGATTAGCTGAGTTTGCTCCACTTACAGTCTGAGTTGCTCAGGTGGTGACATAGCCAGGGGACATCACTGTGGGTCAGGGAACCGGCCTCAGATTAGATCCCTGCCTATATACTGGTTATCAACAGCTGTAAAGTGTCAAGTAAACTGAGGCTGCTGTCACGCAGACGTTTGACTGGTGCTGAAGGACCCCACACTGCCCACACAAGCATCCTCACAACGTAGTTGACTGGCTTTCTCCAATAATTCCAGAGACCAAGGCAAGCCAAAAGTCACAGTGCTCTTAATGGCTTAGTTTCAGAAGCCTCCCCCTAGCTCTTCTCTACACTCATTTGCCACACACAGTAGCCCTGGGTCACCGTGAGGCACTGTGCCATATGGTGTGGGTACCTGGAGGTGAGGGGCCCCTGGGGCCGGCTCTGCCTCCGTCCTACTGTAGTGTCTTTCCAGGATAGAATTCTCCTCATCATGGCCATTCCATCTCCTTACGCTATTTCTTATTAAAATGAAAATTCTCCATGGCCTAGGCGCCATTCTAACATTTCTGAAATTGTATATGTCTACAGATTCCCCAGTGTCGTGCAGCGTATGCTTCTGTAGGTCTCCACTCAGTCAGTCACGGATGCGGCTGAGAGCTGGCGTTCTCACACACTTGTAGTTTTGTATGTCATCTTCTGAGTAGCAAAGCAGATAGAGCCAGCAAGCCGCCAACGACATGGTCTCCAGGGCCCCTGCCACCTCTGTTTATTTGGCTGGCAGGCAGGCAGGCAGGCAGACAGACAGACAGACAGACAGACAGTCGGGTGAGGAGGAGGCAGGGAAACACAGCCGCGTCCTACTTGAGGTTTGCTAGCTGGGAAAGAGGTGTGCAGCGGAACAGAGTCCACACACTGTGAGGTGGGCAGCCGGCTGCAGCTGTGAGCTTCTTCGCAAGGAAGGTCAAGTTTCAGGCAGCAACAGATGGGTGCTCCAAAGGGAAAGGTAATTAGCTTGTAGGCGCAGGGTGTGCGTGTGTGTGTGTGTGTGTGTGTGTGTGTGTGTGTGTGTGTGTGTGTGTGTTGGGGGGAGGGGTGAGGAGGGAGATGGGAAGGGACGAGAAGGAACTCAGAACAGTGCTTAAAGCTTGAAGTGAGATTTACCTATGTTTCATTCAGGCCACAGATACCTGGTGGATGCCCAGCCCTTCGTTCTCACTTTGCTGCCCTCTTCCTCTTAGACAGACACACAGACACACGTGCGTGCATGCTTGTTCACTCGCGCACATGCTTCTGAAATAATAGCAATCAGAAAAGCTCTGGGCTCAGAAAATGTTTTCTCTGTATACTCTAGACTGCGTAGACAGAAGCTAGAACACTGGCCCTGGCACCTGCTCTTCTTCTCGACTCTGGTAAAACTTCCCTCCCGCTTACTTACCACAAGAACGGTCTAGTGTCTGTTTTGTATCTTTGTACCAACACAGTTTATCCATAAGCACAAACCTAACAGCTCTGTGTAATAGGAGAGGGAAGTCATCAGTACGTGTGGTGAGAGCAAACTCTGGGCTTGGGAATCAAACAGAACATGGTGGGGTCTTTCTGCAGCGCACAGGAAGGAACATACCAAAACTGGAAAAGCTCTCAGCATTGAGTCCACTGTCCGCTTTGCCTGTGCTCTTGGTGCTGTGAAAGTGGCCGGTGAGCTGCACTGCATACGATCTCTGCTGTAGAAGATTCTATAGAAGGGACAATTCCTCGCAGCAACGTAACAGTCATTTGCTGACGCACACCACTGAATATTAGCCAGTTTTTGTATGTCTGGCAAGAATGCAAAATGCTATAACCACTTTGAAAAAGAACGTGACACTTTGTTAAAAAATAAATTAATGCATCACACGCTAAAGTACCACACCAGCTACACTCCTAAGTCTTTACTTGAGAAAAATAGAATTTATATTTACACAAAGGCCTGCACACAGACATTCACAACAGTTTTATTCAAAATGGCAAGACACTAGAAAGTGGTGAATGGTTGAATTGTGTTACCTGCATACAATCGGCTACTACCCAGGTGTAAAAAGAAGTAGCTTTGACGGATCACTAAACTGGATGAAACATAAAAGCAGCAAAACAGAAGAAGACAGTCATGCAAGGTCACCTGCTGTTCCATTTGTGTTATTCAGTAAATCCCCAAATTATACCCCCAAACGATACAAAGATTGCCTGGGACCTGAAATGAGTACCGATGGCAAAGGGCGATAAGAGAAATGTGAGAGTTAATAGAAATTCTCTATTTCTCCTCCTCCCTATGAGGAAATGACATAGCACCCTTTCAATCAGGAACCCAGGTTTCCCGGGCCCAGGCCTGGAGTGAGCTGGAGCCTTGGCACGTTCTTGGTAGGCGTCAGGTGCTCTCTTCTCGGCCCTGTTGTACTCCACTGTCTGTCAGGGTGTTAACCTGCCACTGGCTGTGGGGGGGCGGGGTCCCCTTTAGAAAAGGAGGCAGATTTGTTATCCAGCTCAAAACCTGGAAACGCAGCTTCTCATGAGGAATTTGCTTGTACACACTCTAGTTTGCCTTTATTTAGGTGTTGGGGAAAGCAAAACAGAATCGTTCATGTTTTGGGAAGAGTGTCTCGTAGATGGCTGCCAGTGTGTCAGCAAACAGCAGAGCTTTCCACTGGCTTCTTGTAATACAGAGGACCCGAGAGCCAGCGGAAAGTAGGCTTGTTTCAGTGTCTGGCTCCCTCACTCCTGAATCTGCATCTTGGATGAGCATTGTCTACAGGCAGCGATGATGATTCCTATCCTGTGGTCTTTCTGGTTTTCTTGCTTGCTTGTTTGATTTTGTTTGTTTGGGTTGTTTTTTGTTTTGGTTTTTTGAGACAGGGTTTCTCTGTGTAGCCCTGGCTGTCCTGGAACTCACTCTGTAGACCAGACCTCAAAGTAATGGAGATCCTCTGCCTGCCTCTGCCTCCTGGGCTCTGGGATTAAAGGCATGGCCTCTCTGGGGTTTTAAGGACAGTTTGGGAAGGAGCATACCCAGCTCAGTGCCCGCAGTGGCCTCTATGTACCGCTAATCCTATGTCGGGGCTAAGTAATGTTGAGGTCCTAAGCCCAGGGACATCACCCGCCAATAGTCACTGCCGGGGCCCTAGCACTACCTATAGATGCTAGCAAATGCTTACTCATGTGAATCCAACCTCACTAGGTTTACGGTTGACTCTTAGAGCAGTAAGCCCAACCCTTTACACTTGTAAAATTCTAAGTAAAATTTCCTCTTTGACTTGAGAGAATTCCTCCTGTTACTCTTGTTGTTGTTACTGTTGTGTGTCAGATTTGCAGGACGACAGCTAGGTTTAATGCAAAGCCATCTAGCAAAGTGTCAACTCTCAAACATACTTGAGACAATAGGACTGGTTCCTCTTTTACGTGGTATGCTCACGCGCTCAGTGTGCCTTGACCTACTTTTCCTTTCTGACCTTCGCCTTCCAGTAGTGAATGGTCAATTAGAGTTCTAAAACATCCAATCTGGCACCTTGGACCACCGCGTGTCGTATTTTGCAGTACTCCCAGGGCATAATTTGAGCTTAAAAGTAAGCATGCTCTTTTCCAGTCTGCAGAGAATATACGTGTTAAGTCTCTGTGTGGGCAAGAAAGAAAGGACCTACTATTTTAGGTGATAAAGATTTCCTTGCTGCCCAAAGCAAACTGCTATCTTCTTGGATAGTTTCAGAGCGTGATAATTAAAGAAACTGGAGCCAAGACTACTGGTCATGGTGGGAGATGATGAGGACGAGATCCCAACTCCAGTGTGGAGCCGGTTCGCCCAGCCCCCGGCACACTCTTCTTTGTGTGGGTTATTTAATAAATTCATTTCACAACCCATAGACCACAGTAGGAAACAATGCAATTACTGAACCATAGGAACACAGCTGCCAACATCTTGTTGATTCAGAATTGTCCAAACACTTCCATGTGGGGGCGGGACTGATGCAATTTGCTGGTTCAACAGTTGACATTGATAAATTGTAGTTTCGTTTCCTCTGCCTTCTGTTGGAGGCACTAATGAGCATTGAAAGGCTAGAGAAACAGAGAGGGACGGGAGGCTCTTGCCTCATCTGCATGCTAAGTAATTGAGCCCAGGAAACGCGACACCCATAGGTAATAGGTGGGCATATTTGAAGCCACTAATAAAAGCCAAATAAAATTAGACTTGTGAAATATTAATTTTACTTGCACATGATGTGGTCTGGAGTCTTTATCCTTAGGAGGAAGTATTGCTTTGCCTAATAGTCTTTCATATGGTTCGTGAAATGTTCTTTTATGTGAAGTGGGCACTGTGCCAAGATTCCGTGGCTTCTGGAAAATGTTCTTTAGGGTCTCTTCCAAGCTCTATTTTCTTTTCACTCCCGTGGCATAAGAATTCGCCTGAGACAATCTGCACGCCCTCACAGGCTTCTGTTTTGTACAACATGCAGCTCCTCGTTCATTCAACAAGTATATGATGTGCCAGAAATAAAGGAGGTGGCCATCTGGAGCATCCCTGGGCCCCTTTCAAGAGCTGCCATTCTAAAAGGGGAAGTAGGCAGGTAGAGGGGCTGGGGGGAGGGGGATGTGCTGGAGGAGCACAGGGCGGAGCAAGCCAGAGCTGGGGACAGCCAAGAGCTCCTGCTGGCAGCTTGCAGTGTTTCCAGGTAGATTGCTGAAATAGAACAGTAGAGGCTGGGCACATGAAGAGCCTGGGGGTGGGTGGGTGGGGGGAACCTGTGCTGCGTGAGCCTTTTATGTATGGGAATGGTTGTGAGTGCATCCTAAAACCTGGGTTTGCCTAGATAAGATCATTAAATGGAGCGGAGAAAGTTGGTGTAAGGAGGCTGGAGGGAACAGGATGGACACAGATCTGACATGCAAGGATTAAAATGGTTAAGTGAGAAACCTTAATAATATAATTTTACATTTCCCTTTTTACATAGAGGCCGAGGGCCACAAATGAACTTACCCGTACCTTTGTGAGATCCGCTGTTTTAATCAGATCATTAAAGTGGAACACTGTGTGACAGGTTTTCTGTTCTTATCATTTCACATGGGATAATTGTTATCCACAGGCATGAGTGAGTCTGTGTTTCTCTCTGAGCTAATATGGGCTAGGGTGAGGTCAGTGGGAGAGAGCCAGGCTCCACCCCTGTGGGCCTCTGAGAAGTTCTTTGTGCACTCTCTATGATCTGCCAGCCTCCAGCTTGTGCCTTGACTTTCCTGCAGGCTACTTGAGGTCTCCTTCTTACCAACCAGCCTCCTTTAGTCATTTGATTTTTTTTTCCCCCTTTAAATCCAGCAAATCACATCTTCACAAAGGCTCAGGTGTGAAGATTCACACTGCTTTAAAGGATGAAATCTTCGAGAATAAAGTCTCTCTTTGATCTGAGTTTATTCTCACATCCAAAACTGTCTCTGTAAATCCAGACATATCCCAACAAGAGATTTCTTCTCCCCCTTTTATCTCATAAAGGCAAATCCCTGCTGAAAACGAACAGAGGCATGTTATGGAGATCTTGTCTTTATAGGAAAGGTCATTTGGCTGTTGATGGAATGTCTTCAGGTGAAAAGAAATGGATATTATCTTTAGGGCTTATAATTTTGTTTTTAATTTTTTTCATATGTTAATTTCATTCACAAGTAGAGACCACTTCTGTTTTTAAATTTTTCATTGCATCCTATTTATTTATTTATTTATTGTGTTGGTGTGTGTGTGGGTGTGTGTGGGTGTGAGACGTGTGAGGGGCATGGGGCACGGGCAGAACAGGAAGACAGCCCTCAGGAGTCTGTTCTCTCCTACCTTGTGGATTCCCGAATCGAACTTGGGTCAGTAGACTTGGCAGCAAACACCCATACGCACTGAGCCTACCCCTCCAGCCTGCCATTTCTCCTTTAATGAAACAGATGAGCCTGAGCATTGGACTTCTACACTGAACATGCGCATCATGACTGTGTCAGAGTCAGATATTCTTTGCCTGCCTGTGCAGTTCTTGGACGGAGTTGATGTGGAAAAGTGAACTTGGGCATGCTATGAGGAGACGCCATGAGAACGTAGTTTTGGCTGGCTGTTTCAGGGAGATTACTAAGCATTTATTTATTTGTCTGTTTATTTTATATTGTTTTACTTTGTTTGAGGCGGGGCTTACCATTGTAGAGGAGGCTGGCCTTGAGCGCTCAGAGGAACCACTTCCCTCTGCCTCCCCAGAATTGGGATTAAAGTCTGTGACACCTGCCTCCCCGCCCCTCCCCCCCCCCCCCCGCCGTGTGTGTGTGTGTGTGTGTGTGTGTGTGTGTTTCTGTTGCTCAGGGTAGCCTTGAGTTTGGCTCAATGACCTGCTTCATCTTTCTAACTAGTTGGGCTTCTAGGATTATGCTACCATGCTTGGTTTGGAAGTAAACCAGACCCATTTCTTATGTGATTTTAATTAAAAGTGAAGCCTCTTCTAGAGAGAATTTCAAAGTAATCTTGACTTTATTATAAATGTGTTCTGTTGAAGCCATTTGGAAAGTTCAGGATATTCTGTTTGGAAAGCGAGATACGAAATTTGACTTTGATTTTGAATGCATACTCTCACAATGTGTGAGATATGACTTCTGTTGCATTGTTACACCCTGTCTTATCTGCTGGCTAGAGGCTTGTAGAAAGCAGAAGTCAGCCGGATATTGTCATCAGTGTGATGGCCAGACTGGCCTGGGAAGGATTTAGCGTTTTCACAAGTCCAGTTGTCTCAGCACTTTGTCAGTTGAGTAGAGGAGGCCTGGCTGAAGAATTCAAAGCACCCCAGCCTACTGTGGGTCTGACACTCACTAGCCGTGTGCCCTTCAGTCACTCGTAGACCCCGTGACCTCTGTGTCCTCATCTCAAGGGTAAAGCCATCAGACACAATGCTCTGTGGGCGAATGGCAGGGGCAAGCTCTGCCCCTTCAGGTTTTGCTCTTAGAAAAGGAAGAGCCACCAGCTGTATGGGACTACCCATAGCCACAGGGAGAGCACAGACTCAGCAGGGATGGGCCACTCCTTAGCACATGCTGGCTCCTCTCCTTTTTTTTTTTTTTAGTTTTTATGGTCTGAGAGTGCCCTCCACATACTGCACATAGTGGGACTTTATTGTCACTGGTCCCGATCCCTTGCTCTGTCTGTCTAGTCTGTTAGGACAACGTCTAGGTTTGGTGTTCAAAACATGGGTCAAGAACAAGGACGGTTTGCAAATCTCCACTCTAGTTCCGAGTTCTCTTTCAATGCTGTCAAGATTGGGTGAGCTGGGTGTGGTGCCCCATACCTGTAACCCCAGTGTTATTACTGAGGCTGAAGCAGGAGGATGGCTGTGAGTCTAAGGCCAGTCTGGGCTACATGGTTCTAGGCCAGTCTTCCTGTCTCCCGGACCCTGTCTCAAAAATAAAACAAAAGAAAGTGTCTGTGATGAACGAGTTTGCCTTTGTTGTTGAGTCTTATTTGTGGGGAGAAACTGCCAGTTGAGAGAGCTGCGTTGGCTGGAAGTGACTCTCCAGCGCTCTTGTAGACCCGCATCCTCTTCCATCACCTCAGAGCTGGCTCAGTCAGCTGTGTAACTCTAGTTCCACGGGATCCGAGACCCTCTTCTGGCCTCATGGGCTTGCACATGGTCCACGGTGCACATGCATCCACGGAGGCCCACACATACACAGGTGAAATAAATAACGCAACGTAATTTTTAAAAACAAAAAGTTAAATGGCTTTAGGATGTCCTGAATTTTTCCTCTTCAATTGAATTTAGATCCACGTCTACCAGGAACAAGCACTTAGACATATCCATTGCCCACCTCCCCTGGGCCAGCACTGGTTTGGCACATATAATTTGTTTCTTGAAAACTTTACACTTAGAAGCATGATTGGTATAGATTTAAAATAAGGTCACATATTCTTATGTAAAATCATTGCCTGTGGTGTTTAAACCCACTGCTGCCACTGTTTGGCAAATGAATGATAATGCCAGATTTACCTGGGTGTGAGGGAGGGAAGAAGGAAGAGGCTGAACAAAACCATACAAGCATCTCTGGTGCTCAGTGCCTCCTGTCTGCCTCCCCATCGGTGCCTCCTGTCTGCCTCCCCATCGGTGCCTCCTATCTGCCTCCCCATCGGTGTCTCCTGTCTGCCTCCCCATCGGTGTCTCCTGTCTGCCTCCCCATCGGTGTCTCCTGTCTGCCCCCCCATCGGTGCCTCCTGTCTGCCTCCCCATCCGTGTCTCCTGTCTGCCTCCCCATCGGTGTGTCCTGTCTACCTCCCCATCGGTGCCTCCTGTCTGCCTCCCCATCGGTGCCTCCTGTCTGCCTCCCCATCCTCTGGCCTCTTTGTGGATGTCCCACCTTGATACCAGTTCATCTCCAGACACTCATTCCTCACAACTCTCACACAAGGACAGGTGTTCTTGGCTGCAGTGAGGGCGTCACCCTCCATTTGAACACATCTGGAGGATTAAGTGGTAATTAGCATCCTAACTTCCAAGAGACAATTTCCTCCGTTTCCTTAATTGAGAACTTAATTGGTAGAATATCAGGCAAGAATGAGGGGGCCAAACCAGAAAATTCAGCTTAAAGAAAAAAAAAAATCCTGCTGGTTGTGGTGGCGCACGATGATAGGATGTGCTGAAGGAGGCAGAGACAGGAGACCACGAGTTCGAGGCCAGCCTGGGCTACACAAAGGAAAAAAACTGTCCGTTGCCTTCCAGAGAGTCCCCAGCTTCTCTCGTTTTGGGACTCATTGGTGCGCGAAAGTCTGGGTGATTCTGTTGTCTCCTGGGACATCAATAGGGTTGTGGGGAACAGTGAGGAATAAGGAGGCAGGACAGAAAGTCCACCACTGGCCCGTGAGAGCTGTTTGTAAGCCAGCGTTTCCTTTGGAGTTAGACACTAGTGTTCTAGCACAAAATCCCACAGAGTGCATAGCTTGGATGCTCGCTTAGCCTCAAGTGTGTCCCATTGACTCACATTAGCAGGGGTATCATGAAGACAGTGGCAACATCAAAAGCCCCTCTGGGCCCAAAGTAGATGACAGTAAGAGTTCAGGAATGTGTGGACAGGGACAGTAATATGGTGGGGAGAGGGGCAGCAGCATCATTCATAGAGATGTATGTGTACCTGTTATTTTTGGGGTGTATGGCTCTCTGAATGCTGCTGCAACACTTTCTGGAGCTCCACCTTAATTAGCAACTAGCTGGCCATATTTACACACACTATTGTTGTGGTTGTTGTTATTATTGTTGTTATTATTATTTCATGTTTTGGCCCTTAGGGTGGAAGTGAGAATTTTTGCATCCAATAGGCAAACTTTCTACCAATGAGTTTTATTCCTAACTCTCACTTTTTTATTTTGAGACAGAGTCACACTAAAATGCTCAAGCGGGCCTTGAAGTAACAATGCTCTTTGCCAACCTCCTAACGTGTGCCAACCAGCATGACCAAATTGTTTTTTAAAAGATTTTATTTACAGTCATGTGTAAATGTGTATGTCTCTATGTAGGTATGTGCGGCGGTGTGCAGTGCCTGTGTGGGCCAGAAGAGGGCGTCAGATCCTCTATCGTAGGGTTTATAGGCAGTTTTAAGGTGCCAACGTGGGCCCTGGGAACTGAACTTGGCTCCCTGTGGAAGAGCAGTATTTGCTTTGTCAGCAAAACTATCTCTCCAGCTCCAGATTATTATTATTATTTTTAAACAAAACATCTTTCTCCTTTTCTCTTAACTTAGCAACACAAACACATTTTTTATTCATAGACTCTTGGAAATCAGAGGAGAGAGACCATTTAAGTGTGGTCAGTTAGTCTGCAGTTAAGAGAAGTAGAGGCGTGTGTAGGAGAAGGCAGGGCCAGGCCCCAGGTCCTGCTTGGACCCAGGCCTTGTCTGTAGGTGCCTGGCAGAAGCGCCCGCATCCCTGCTGCTGTGCTCCCAGGGGTGGATGGGAAGTGGTGCTGCCCAAGCTCCTGAGATGCCTTGGACTGTCTGGATATGGAGGAGCTGAACAAAGGAGGAAAGCTGACCAAAAGGAAGTCTTCTGGAAAGCTCGGAACTGTTTAGAAGAGGGGTAGGGAATTGGGGACCCTCCTCTGCGTGGTGTAAATCTTTTGTAAACCCTGATTTAGTTTTTCTGCTGAAGGCTAGCCTCAGGCAGAATTGGGAAGTAGGTGGACTGATTTGCAAACTCATTTCTCTGAAACAAAAACATACACCCCCCCCACACACACATACACACAAAAGGAGAAAGAAACCAACTGTGGAGCTCTTGACTTCAAATGACAGTCTAAGCCTGTGATATAAAGCAGTTAGGAGTGGGTGAGGTCTCTCTCTCCTTACACTTCTTCGCCATCCACTCTCAGATGGGAGGCCTGGCTCTGGGCGCAGTTTTGGAACTCGGATTGCAGTGTATAGCTGATGCTCTGCATTCAGAATCCTGTTAGTCGCCCTAGGCAAACTTCCTAACTGCTAAGCCTGACTTTCTGAAAGCTGGGGTCAAACAGGAAACTCGTATTCACTACATCAGATGGCATGTGATATGCCTGAGCTGGAGAAAGTGCACCCTAAGCTCCTCCATACCCCATGGTATGAGGTGGGCAGGGGGGAGCGGAGGGGGGGCCAGCACTCCGGCATTGGCACTCTAAAAGCTCACTTGGCTCTCCAGGAAAACTCCAAACCACTCCGGGATCCTTCCCCTTAGGTCAGTTGGTACGTTTTAAGATCATTTCCTCTGGAACTTACAGCTCTGTCCCCTCCCCAACTACCACCCCCCCTCCCCCGCCGCAACGTGGAGGCAAGGAAATCTTATTGAGGGGCCCTGTAATCACTCGGTGAAGAAACGTGGCCTGCCTTCTGCCCCTGGCAGTGTCGAATGTAGTCCAGGCATTGGTATAAATACAGTGGATACATACATGCCCCGAAGTCCTCGAGTTCTGCAAACCTGTCTTCCTAAACTGGTGTAATTTGTTGGAAAGATGTAGTCATGGGCCGCCGTGCCAAAACTGGGAAACTTAGAACCAGAAAACTAGCAAAAGCAATTAACGGTCCTACAACGTAAATACCACCCCAACATAAGACTTTACCTTTAAAATTGGTTCAGGAGGCAAACAGTTTGAGCTCTGTAAGTTCAAGGCCAACTTGGTCTGTGCAGTGAGCTCCCAGCCCAGTGAAAATTATATACTATGATCCTGTCTTTAGTACACAGACACATCACACACACACATATGCTCGCACCATCCAAACACTAATGGCTATAGGGAAAACGTTAAGAAGTTGACGTTGGAATTTGGTGACAAGATTCAGTAAAACCACAGGATGCAGTAGAAGGAGAATCCATTCCTTGCTTGTGATGTGCAGTGTGGCCACGGGGACAGTGACCATCACTCTCGGGGCGTTGCGCTCTGCTCTGTCTGGGCCCATTGTGTTTACTGTTACTACTTGGTTTAATGAAATATTAGCATTTTGAGAAAGCTATATATGAAACAACAGTATTTGAAATGCGTTCAAGCGACGCGCTGTACGTGCCAGGTCACGTAGCAACACAGGATGTTGGTAGAATGCAGGAGCCAACACCTGAGAACAGAGCAGAAGTGGCCATCCTGATGAAATTCGTGGCTCCGTATAAGTCACACTGTAAATCCCACACAGTATCACCCCTAAGAAAAGCACTGTGCAGAGAGAAAGGAAGTGGTAGAAAAAGTAGGAGGCAAAAGCTTTTAACTGGCGGTGAGAGTTGGCACAAACTAAAGCCAAAAACGAGTGTGAGGGGAAAAAAAAACTTGGGAGGCTCCATACCCAACCTCGTGTGTGATTGGACAGCATATTTGGGGAATCCTTTCTGAGACGGAAGTTCATGCTGCTGTGTGTGTGCTGGTGGTGATGGGAGAAGAGGCCAGTTAGGAGGTGCTGCCGTTACCTGTGGTGTGATGTCAGGTCCTGGCTGGTTGGTGACAGGGCCAGAAAACAACAATGGGACCTATAGGGAAGACACTGCACCGAGCATTTCAGAGGCAGGATGTCAAACGTTTGACAGCGGAATTGATGATGCCCGACTCTAGCATACCTGCCTAATGATGACAGATGTGCTGTTTTCAGCAGGGACCATCACTGCTGTGAAGTTAGCTGGGTTTAAAGATGCTTGGGAAGGCGGTGGAAACTGGGCTGACCTGACGCCTGCCACTGGCCTGTGCTGACGTGTGGCCAAGCCAGCAGTCCTCGGGCCACTGTTGGAAATGCCTCCTTCTTGGCCCCCGGTGGGGAGATGATGTTGACCCAGTTGCCTGGAGCTCTGTTTCCTGCTCGAGTGCTGGTCTAAGGCCGAGGCGTGTTTTTAGGTAGGAAAATAGGTGCAGTGTTTTGTCTAAAGTTAGTGGGCAGGATATAGCTAATATCTCCTGATTTGTTTTTAAAGATTTATTTGTTATGAATATAATGTTCTGCGCGTGTATGCCTGCAGGCCAGAAGAGGGCACCTGATCTCATTATAGCTGGTTGTGAACCACCCACCATGTGGTTGCTAGGAATTGAACTCAGGAACTTTGGAAGAGCAGCCAGTGCCCTTTACCTTTGAGCTGTCACTCCAGCCCTGATCTCCCTGATCTTTAGACGATCTGTTAAGTAATGGGTTTTTTTCTTCCTCCTCTCCCTTCCTTTCTCTCTCTCCTTCCCTCCCTCCTTCTTCTTCTCTTCTTCTTCTTCTGAGATAGGGATGACTTCCAACTCAAATGAGAGATGACCTTGAACTTCTGGTCCTTTGGCCTCCCACTCCCCAGTGCTTCCAAGTCTAGTGTGAGCCATCAAGCCCAGCTGATTGTTTCTTCTTCTCCTCCTCCTCCCCCCCTCTTCCTCCTCTTCCCCCTCCTCTTCCTCTCCCCTTCCTTCCCTCCTCCCCCTCCTCTTCCTCCTCCCTCCCCTCCCCCTCCTCTTCCTCCTCCCTCCCCTCCGCCTCCTCTTCCTCCTCCCTTCTCCTCCTCCTGAGACAGAGTTTCAATGTGTAGCCTTGGCTGTCCTGGACTCACTTTGTAGACAAGGCTGTCCTTGAACTCACAGCAATCTACCTGCCTCTGCCTCCCGAGTACTGGGAGTCTTTTAATTTATCCTTTTTTATCTTCGACCCTAATTTGACCTCATCTCTAGATATTGTTTGCCTATACAGAAAAGGCAGAGAAGGAAATGGATGGCCGAGCCTGCCCTCGTCATGGTGAATTGCGGGGAGGTTAGGAGTACAGCCTCCGGTGGTTGTTAGGCTTCCCTTCTGCCACACAGCGGACACTAAATTCTGTGGCTGTGCTCATCCCTGGTTCTTTAGAGTTCAGTCTTTGACTTGACTGGCAGCCTCTGCCACCTGGGAAGTTCCTAGAAGTGCAAATTATCTCAGGCCTGCCAAAGCAGAGAGTGTGGGGCAGGCCGAGCAAGCCAGATCTTAACAGGGTCCCAAACATAATCACGTGGCACAAGCCAGAGCCCGTGCAGCACCGAAGGGAAGGGAGTGGATTGGATAGGTAGAAAAAAATTAATATATTTTAAAAAACAGAACACCACATGTTCAATTAATGCCAAAGGCCAGTATTGTTAATTAACCTAGAGTGGTGTGGAGAGAAAGAATCATATTCTACAAAGAAAATGATAGTTCTGCAGCCTTTTCGAAGTTCCAGATATGGTCCTGGGAGCGTTACGTAGCATTCAGCCTGTTCTTACAGGAGCCATGTGCCATACATAGGTGGTATTATACCGTATACATATGTGCTGTTTTCAGCAGGAATCATTACTACCGTGAAGCTAGCTGGGTTTAAAAAAGCTTGTGAAGGAGGCAAAGCTGGGCCTCATTTAAGAAATGAAACTGAAGTTTCAAAAATCCCACAGGGCTTGGGGGGAAAAGAGAAGGCTCAGGCTGTGACACACACTTTGCACACCCGAGCCGAGCCCAGGTGCCTTGCACCCAGGTAGAAAGCCAGGTGCTGCTGCAGTACATCTGTACCTCCAGCACCGGTGAGCTGGAGACAGGTGGGTCCCATGAGCCCACTAGCCAGCTGGTTGGTAAACTCCAGCGGGCAACAAGAGACCCAGTCTCAACAGATTTAAGGTGGAGAGAGACTGAAGGACAACACCCGACACACCAGCCTCACCTGGCCTCTACGCGCATGCGCCTGCCTGAACAGTAGCGCCCCCACACTTACTTCACTTATCCCGGTGGTGCAGAACACGTAAATTGTGAGGCTTGTCTGCATCCTGAACTCAGAACGTTTGGATCACATACATCATGGACATTTTTTGGTCTGCGCGTTCTTCCTTTGGTCTCTTTTCATCCTGATGCCGTGAAATGTTATCAGTGATGTGTGACATCCCATTAAACTGGGGTTACTGCAGACAGCACGCAGGTATCAGGGATTCACCAGCACGAAGCACGGTATCCTGACCCATTTTTAAAGCATATCAGTAAAATCAGGTATGAATCATACGGAATTATGTCAGACCTTCAGGCGTTTTTTTTTTTTTTTTCCCCCTCAAGGCTCCTCTTAACTTGGGTTGGAGCGGGTACAACCAAAAGAAAAAATTAGGGAGGGGTGCCCTCCAGTGGATGGACCAAGAACTGCAGTGCAGTTTGCTAGAAGATCTCTGCCAGGCCGTTTTCTTCTTGCTTACAAGACTGAAAGTTTCAAGATGGAGTTTTTAATATCACAGTTGGAAGCTGTTACTTTTCTAACAAGATTGGGTCTGGGTCATTTCGCCACTATCTTGAAAATTGGATGTCTGTGTTACCGTTAGACCACACCACAGTTTCTGTCCTCCAACGACTTTTCTCAACCCTGTAATCATTTTCCCACTTAACTGTAAACTCTACTCCTGAGAGGTGTGCAATGCGGGTGCGCATGCCAGTGTTTAATCCTTTGGGTCAAAATTCGGCTCCCATGCTGCCACTGGCTTTGGAAATTGTATACCTGTGTGGATCTAGATGATTCCAACCATGGCATCTTTTGTTCCAAGGCTGGCCCTGTAATTGTGCCATCGCCACAGGCTGTTGTTTTGCTGCCAATCCACACACTTGATACTCCTTGACCCACCTACAGGGCAGAGCGGTTTGCCGGCTCTCGCTGCCGACTCTCAGCACAAGCACGCTGCCCAGGCATAAGGTGGGTTCGCCTCTCTCTGGCGGATGAAGGAGATACGGGTATGAACAAATAGCCATCAGAGAAACCTTAATAAAACACCTGTTTTCTTTTTGTTCTCTTGTGAAAGAAAATGGATGCCCGGGAAGTTAGAGTTAGGAACGGCTTCCCAGCTGAGACGACGAAAAGATGTTCTGGTCTTCCTGGAATTTAACCTCACGTGTGCTTCCAAGAGACTCGTTGAAGTTGTGCCTTCGGTAATTTAAACCGTGGCCACTCTGCTCTTGCAGACTTTGGAATTGCCTGGAAGGAAGCGCTGTCTCTATTTCATGCAGTTAGGCGCTGATTTTAAAATTGGGGGAGAAATTGCAATATTGATAGTTTGAAACACACATCTCCTTGAAGGTTGTTCCAGCCCTTTGAGGGGAGACACAGAGACCTAAACGTTACACACGTAGGCACGCACGCAGGCACGCACGCAGGCACGCACGCAGGCACGCACGCAGGCACGCACGCAGGCACGCACGCAGGCACGCACGCAGGCACGCACGCAGGCACGCACGCAGGCACGCACGCAGGCACGCACGCAGGCACGCACGCAGGCACGCACGCAGGCACGCACGCAGGCACGCACGCAGGCACGCACGCAGGCACGCAGACACACCATAACGCTTCCATGTAGAAGGATAGGCTGTGTGTTGGAGGTTGGTCTGGCCTGCCCAAATGAGCAAACTCACGTACCCCGAAATGCTTGTGAAACCTAGCCTCAAACCTTGTTCCTGTCTGACCAATGAAAAGCCAGCACACCTGGGCAGGGTGAATGGGACAGGCGTGGCTTTGGGAGACAGAGAAAATCTTGAGAGAAGAGCAGGAAGGAGGTCCAGCGCCATGGGTTAGGTGGAGGAAGAGACACAGGGCCGGCGTGGATGGAGGGTTCGGCCCAGATGATGATAATTAACAAGTATTTGGGATCATGGACGGGAGGTAGCTCGATAGAAATCATTAGAAGCAGATGGCATGGGATTGGGGCAGGGTATGGGATACCTGCCCCACTGTGGAAGGTAGTCTAGGGGCTTAATAGCTGCCCTGCCCCCAGGTGAACCAAGGCCATTTTAAAATATAACAGGTGTCTGTGTTTCATTGATTGCTAGCGGGCTATAAAATACCACTGTAAAAGTAATTATAGGGCTAGTAATAAACTTTATTAGACCCTACTTCTAATTTAGCCACAACCGCTCTGGGTTGAAAAAAAATCAGAGACTGGAATTATGTCCCCAGCAATTTGCTTTAGGGCTCCGACACACCGGTGTGTACCATGGCGGTTGCGTTAATAACACTGAGAGTCAGATTTGGCTTCAGTAATCTGACAAATCCATTCATTGTGCCTACCTGTGAGGGGGACACACATGTCTCTCTGTGAGGGGGACACACGTGTAGCCTAAGCTTCAGTCCCCAGAGGCCAGGATCTATGGCTTGCAGCTGATTCAGATGACAGCAGTGCCCAAGAGGCTCAGGTACAGGCTCCTCTGTCAGGAGCCACCAATCTGATTGTTGGCATCTAGGTGAAACAGTGCCCGCAACTCCTCAGCCACTGGGGAGCGCAGGGCAGAGGAGCTAGCTGCAACTACCACTCTCCCATGTAAGTGTCAGCAAGGAGATCTTCGGGTGGCACCTTCAATGTGGCCATCGCTGTCATGTGGCAGATGTGGATTTGAGACACTGCAGGATGACATCTTCTTCAGACGGCCCGCCTGTGCCTCTAACCTGCTGGTGTGCACATCCATCAAGGCCTTTGTTGGCTGCCTAACGCAGTCTGACTTCCTTTGATGCAGTCATCCTCAAGCTCGAATGATAAAGTGTGCTTTGCTCCTGATATTGAGAATTACCATCAGGTAGCCAATTACGTCCTGAAACTAACTCTGTTCTGTGTTTTCTGGTTAGAATGCTGGCACCTTCTCCAATGAATGCTTTCCTGGGGCATTTAATCTGACCACCCACTCCCCCCATGTGTCTTGTGGATGTGGGTGTGCGTGTACTAGTGTGAACTTACGGATGGAACGTTGCAGCCTTACCCGGTGGAGAGTGCTGAAGCACATTAACTTAGTACTTGTTGTTTTCAAATAGTGGGAACTTAGCATACTGTTTGTTTCGTAACAAGTAGGAATACTAGTATTGGAGGTGTTATTAAGAGAAAGTAAAGGCAGGGTGTTTATTATTAATAAATCATATGCATAAGTACTTACTAGTGATTAAATACATTATTATTAACACTTCAAAACAGTTTCTGCCCATCAGGGGCTATGTGTGTTTATTTCTCTGAGTAATAAGTACAGGTTGGCACATTGTGTACATAGTCTAAACGTGACTGAAATCCTTTGTTCACCATCTGTAGATGTTTACCTCTGAGCCCATTGTTGCAAAACAAAACAAAACAAAAAACACACATTGGCAACTTGGTGAGAAACCCAGACAACATACACTTCTTCCTTCTTTCAAAACAATGATGGAGACCACATTAGTTTCCAGTCTAATTGAGACCACAGAGCTAGGTGGGTGTGCACGCGCTTACCCTGGCTTGCTCAGTGAGGACCACTCTTGTTTCCACAGGCCCACTGACTGCACAGGCAGAAAAGGCCCCAGCCTGTTGTATCATACAGTGATAATCTTACTGTGATTGACTGAAGCTTGCTCTGAAATTTTACTCCCCGCATCCCCCCCCCCTCCCCGAAGTCATCTGGGCTCCTAATGTAAGACTGAGACCTCCAGAGAGATCTCTAGTCTATTCCTGCAGTCCCCACTGAGAGACGGAGTCCTTTGTCAATGTAAACACATAGGAATACATTGAGCCGACGTGACGGGGTCTGTCAAATCTTTCAAGCTGGAGACCCTGAGAAGCAGAGGCATGGGCTTTTTATACCCTTTACAGAAGCAGAACTTAGCAGAGAAACTTGATTAGTTAATAGATCAGCATTGGGACTTTCCTAGTTGGGGAGAGGTAAGTACATTCCTGGGGTAGTGGAAATTTTTTAGACACAAACTTAAGGTTTTTCCTGTCCCTGCCACACATCTGATATCACTGTCTGTCCTTCAGTTAAGCTGGACCCTCTAGAAATTTACATGCTTTGGCCTTAATGGGGGCCCTTAAGGGAGGAAAAAGTCTGACATTTTTCAGACTTGGGCCTTAATGAAAAGTCTGACTTTTTCCAGACTTGGGCCTTAATGGGGGTCCTTAAGGAGTGGGCACTGGCTCCTTCACTAACGTCTTTTAAGACGCTGCCGTCTGCACCACAGACTGCTTCTTTTGCCTCCTCAGAATCTCATTCTTCCAGAAAAGGGGAGGTGAAGCCTCATCTCCTCCCACAAGGCTTTAGTATGCCCAGGAATCCAGCCCCTAGCATACTCCCTGTCTGGGCAGAGCTTCCCTCAGCCCAAGGTCCAATGGCCATGAGCTGTCCCTCAGCACTTGGCTTCTCTTGTCTCTGGCGTTAGAAAGACAAAGCTACAAATCAGGAGGATTTGTTGAGCTGAGGCAGACAGGTCGAGGGTGGTGGTTTTAGTGTGTCTCCGGAAGGCTTCTCCCTCTATCAAGCTTCTGGTTCTAGACCCAGCTTTGTGCTGGGGGTTTTGGAGCCCAACTACTGGTACTTAGTGAATGGATGGCTCATCAGTGCCATCTGCTGGCAGTTGCTGGGAACTTGACCTTGGATCACTAGGTAACTATCCAGCCTTTTCCTCCTAGCTCTTTGCTAGGACTGGTGGTTGCAGTGGTGCTTTGGACACTCTGTGACAGTTTTGTCAGGGAAGAAGAGGTGGCATGCTAGCAGCTTTAGACTCTTTCATAGTCACTCCATTATCAGGGTTCTTTCGCCTGCATGGTGTCTTTGCCTGGGGATATGAAGTATCAAAAATGACGGTGTGACAGTATCAGCATGGGACTGTCGTTCTAAGCAGCTTAACCACCGGTTCCAACCTCTGTGCAGACAGCTTATTCCAGGCTAAATGACCTACTCGTTTCACATCTGTACGTTGTTAGGGGAGACATAGGTTATCAGACAGAGGGGGACCGACGGGTTATTGAATAATTAATATAACTGGTGTGAGAGAAAAGTCACTGGATGGAGAGATGGGATGTGCACGTGGAATTAGTCCATGCGTTCCAGTGGGACGGGGATGGTCTGACCCAAAGCAGAAGCTGCCTCCTTAGTGCCACACACACACCCTGTAAGCCCTTCCTCTTCCACCTTTCCATCCATACTTAGGTAAGAATGGCCCCATATGAAAGATGTGTGCGAGACCCATACCTGGGGAGAACACAAACTCCTCACGCTCTGCAAAAGATGCAGAAAAACTAGAAGCTTCTTCTGGCCGGCCAGCAGAGTCAGATAATCAACAAGGCAATGAACAGATAAGACGCCAACTATAAGCACGCTGAGCTCACGCTCCTTGAGCTGAGAGCTCTGTGACCTTTGGGGGGCAGTTTTATTCAGATCACGTTTCATAAGGCATACAGCACACACTAGCCAGATATAACAAGTAGCTCATTACTGCTGGTCTTTGTGACCCTCGTCAGGGTCTGTTGGGCCCCTGAGGTGTGCACTACATTCATTGTGTTGATACTAGAATCCAGTCAGGGAGCTGAGCACTTGAGTCAGAGAAGGGAGCAAAGCCAGGGAGGGCAGGTGTTATCCTGGACTCACAGCTGGGGAGGGCAGGTGTTATCCTGGACTCACAGCTGGGGAGGGCAGGTGTTATCCTGGAATCACAGCTGGGGTACTTGCCCACTGATTCTGCTTCCTGTCCCACACAGGTAAAGGACTGTTCCCAAAGTGGCCCTTTCTGGAACTTCCTAGCTGTCATTAAAACAGCAGGTGACACTGGAAGGAGGAAGCTGTCACACTGCAGGAATTGCCTGTCATAGCTGTAGAAGAGCTTGGGAGCAGACAGGGGGTGGGAGGATGGGGCACAGCAGATCATCAAGAGTGCCCCCCCCAATAGTCTTGCCTTCGCACATACATATTGAGGAGAAGTAAAATCAGGTTAGGCTTTAGTAAGTGGCTTGGTGGTTGTTGTTGTTGTTGTTGTTGTTTAGGGGGAGAACGCTGGATAAGGTGTTGTGGGCCCATTATCCTTTACATGGGTGGAGGCGTCTGGGTGAAATGATACGACTTTTGGGTTACAGGTTAACACATTGTAACAAAAGAAAATGAGATATTAGGTGACACTGGCAAATATGATTGTGGAAGCATTCTTTACGGTTGCATATGTTTGAAAATGTCCAAAGTAAACTGATGTTGAGACAAGGTCTTGGACTAGCCAGTGGTAGTTTTAACTTTGTTTTGAGGACCCGGTCCCCCTAACCTTAAACTCATGTAGCCTGGAACTTAAAAGTCTACAGACCCCAGCTTCTCCTGTGATGGGATAATAGGGAAATCGCCTATAGGCACAGTGACAAACCTCACCACAGCTACAACAGCATGCCATTGTGATGAGAACAGGACCTTTTTGCCTAGGCAGCATGCAATACCGTGTTTCAGGCTTTGCGGTTCTTTTCTGCTTCCTCCCAGGGTCTGTGTGGCTTCGTTTCCCTCATAGCATGTGGAGGAACCTCAGGTTTCTTCCTCCTCAGTGTAGCTGAGTGGGGTTCTTGTACTCAGGTGTGACTGATAGATGCTGTCCACAGAGGAGGAAGGGCTGCCTTCCAGAGCTGGGGCAGTGCTTCCTGGTGGCTAGCGCTTTCGATGATCCTATCCCTAGCCCAGCTCTTTAACCTGGTAGTGGAAGCTTCGGGGGAGGGGGATTCTTTCTTATGACCCCTGACTCATTTGCCTCATATTCTTTATTTTCCAGGCATAGCTAACATCCTTTTTTTTTTTTTTAAAATGACTGTAGAAATAATTCTTTGCTTTGGGTCTTGTTTTTGGACAGAAAAGCAGTTTTCTTATTGTGTCCCCTGGTGTGTGCTATGGTGTCATTTTAAAGGCTTCAACATAGGAGTGTTTTATTCCCCTATGGGAGAGTAGCGTGGGATAGGAGAGTGGGGAATCAACTTGAGTGTTGTTCACCGTGATTTCCCCGGCCTTAAAGAGGGAGCAACAACCTACTTTGAAAGTGTCAGGCAAACCAGGTACATAATCCCAGCACTCCGGAGGAGGCAGAGGCAGAAGCAGGCGGATCTTCCTGAGTTCAAGGCCAGCCTGGTCTACAAAGCAATTTCCAGGACAGCCAGGGCGATTAGAGAAACCCTGTCTCAAAAGACCGGAAAAAAAAAAGTTGGGTAGGGCAGCTTGGAGAGTGTGGCAGCAGCTTGGCTGCAAGATGGAAGTGACACCCCAGCGTTCAGAGGCGAGCAACACAAAGCACCCAAGCACACGGTGTCCCTGGATGTTTTACTGCCACCGTCACTGCGGCTGCACTCGGCCATCAAAGGGCTGTTGGAGTCAACGTTGTTGGCTGTGTTTAGTAGCAGGCTCTTGGGGTCAGTGAGCTACCTTGGGAGATATTTACCCATCACATGCTTTCATTTTTTAGTTTTAGGTCTCTCTGCACACCACGACTGGTCATCCCTTGAAACATACACTGCTTTCGTCGTCGGAACTGTTAGACAACTGTGCCTGGTGGAGATGCAGCCCATCCACATACTAAAATGACAGATGACGCTCATTTCTCTTTTACTGGCACAACCCACCAATTATTAGAAGGACTCTCTTGGCCTTACTGCAAGGTGTACTTTGCATTTACCTTGGCTTCCTTACAAACCTAGAGTTGTTATTCTGCAGTTTTGTTCAATAAACACGAGGCATAAGAGTGCTTAACCGTGTTCATTGTAGGTATCTCAGACTCGGCACCCTCAGGCTGTCCCAATAGCTTGGTGGACTTTGACAAGGCTACTGACTTTTAGAACTTGTTGGAAAGGAAAACAGAGAAATACTGAGGCTTTTTGTTCCTCTTTCCCTACTTGACTACAGCATATATATATGTGTGTGTGTGTGTGTGTGTATATATATGTACAATATATATGACATATACACATATATACACAGACATATATATGTAGAGATACATGTGTGTACGTGTATATATATGAGTGTGCGTGTGTGTATATACATGCGCACACACATACTGCCAGCCCTTCTGTGATCCATGGTATAGTTAACAAGGTTTTAAAACTGATTGTAATACACAAAACATGGCACAAGTAGTTGCCTTCCAATCCCAAAGTCTGTTCTTGACATGGGAAAATAAAACCTTGGCTGTCAGGAGCTGATGGGCTTCGCCTGCAGTGAGATAGTTTCATTGGCTCATCCTATATTGATTGTCATTTTGCTTTTACCTGACCTGGGGGGAAGAGGACACCTCAGAGCCCACGTGCCACTATCGTGAGTAGTGAAGGGTTCTCATCAGTCCAGATCGAGGCCTCGAAGGAGCTGTGCAAGCTGTTCAGCCCTCAGAGCACAGCGAGTGGTGGAATCCAGCTTGCTACAAACTCTGTGTCCACCAGCATGCTGCCACGCAAGGACATGTCCGTGGTCCAGCAGAGGAGAGGCTACATGGCTTATTTAATGTCATCGTATATTTTGGGCTAGAGACTTTTCCTAAATCGTTTTAATTAGACCTTCAAAGCTACTGTGTGGAGTGAGTGTAGTTTATATAAACTTACATAGGTGGAGAAAAAGGACGCACATCTGAGTAAAATGAATTATGTCAGTTATATGCTTAGATACTATGGTGATGGCCTCTTCATTTGCTTAAATGAGGGCTTGGAAGCCCAGGAAGGGTAAAAGTCTTACCAGGCTCATTGGAATTGTAAATGGCAAACCCAGGACGCCATCCCAGGGCCTCCTGCTCTGCTCCCAGAACTCATGTATATTGATCAGGGTCGAAATGGACAAAGACCAAGGAAGTCCTTTGAGGGAGCATCTTTTAGTCATCCCCGCTCTTGTATACTCACCGCCAAATACTCACCGCCGTTGCCATGCCTAGATTTTTTTTTTTATTAGATTTCAAAGTGTTAAGTGAAACTATGTGCAGTCGACTAAGCGACTGTGCAAAAATAAAAACCGACTGGCTGGTGTATAAAATGTTACTGTAATGTGAAGGCTAATGGTGAGTTGGAGATTGCTGGGCAGCTAAGAGGCCCCGCTCGTGCCCCCTGTGTTTCCAGCATTGTGCAGTCTTATTTATTTGGGTATATTAATGGCGTTCTCAAGGCCAATCAGGCCCATTCTTTCTTGATAAATGCAAGTCGCTAGATATGATCTGTTAGTGGTCCAAGGTCACAGTCAAGCATCCAGCAACAGAAACACGAAGCCAGCACTTTGTCTAGGGAGCCCAGCTGCTTCCTTTCCAAAACATTTTGCATTCACGTCAAGTCAGGTCCTCGTCACAGAGAGAACAGTGTGTGTGAGACACGCTGACCTCTGCAGCACATTTGAGAAGAGGGCAGTGCTCTTAATGTCACTTAAGCTCTGTGGCCGCCAATGAGTTATTTCTCCTCAGAATCTCGGGCGTTTGTCTTTGTGTAGCCCCTGCCCCACCCCCCAACACTAGATAGTGAGAGAGCCTCTAGAGAGATGACTTTCTGGACATGAATAAAGGATACCAGTACCTACAAATTCTGTATATGGTTCTGTTCTCTGAAAAAGATACACCTGCCCACATTAAGGATGCTTCTTGGATTCTTTTTTTTTTTTTTAACCTTACATTCAATTACAGCTTTCTCTCCCTCCACTCCTCCCAGTCCCTCCCTTTTCCCTCCTTCTACTGCCCCCAACCCCCCCCCCCCCAGTCACTTTCTCCTCAGAGAAGGGGAGGCCACCCAAGGATATCAACCTTCCTTGGCTTATCAAGTTGCAGTACAACTAGGCCCGTCTTCTGCTATTGAGCCTAGACAAGGCAGCCCAGTTAGGGGAAAGAGATCCTGCAGACAGGACTCTAGTGGAACTGTCCTGAGAGGCTGCACCCAAGGAGCTGGTGGAAACAGATGCAGAAACCCACGGCCAGACCTTAGGCAGAGCTGGGGACAGCTTGTGGAAGAGGAGGAGGAAGGATTGTAGGAACCAGAGGGATTAAGGACACCACAAGAAAACCCACAGAGTCAACTAACCTGGACTCATAGAGGCTCACAGAGACTGAACCACCAACCGAAGAGCAGGCGTGGACCAGACCTAGGCCCCCTACGCATGTGTAACAGATGTACAGCTTGGTCTCCATGTGAGTCCCCTAACAACGAGAGCAGGGCCTGTCTCTGACTCCGTTGCCTGCCCCTTGGAATCTTGAGTAACCTTGGCAAAGTCATTTCTTCCTGTAGAGTAAAAACCATGCTATCTGCACAGGGATGTTTTTATTATTCATCGGCCAAGGACACTGTCACCCTAGAGGGTGTGTCAGAGTCACAGAGGACTCTGCCACTGCCATTCCACTCTGTGACCGTCATTAAGAGTCAGGCTCTGTTTGTTAGTTGTGTGTATGTGTGTGTCACAGGAGCTGAAGCCAAAAAGGGGGGTAGCAACA
This sequence comes from Acomys russatus, assembly GCF_903995435.1. NCBI lineage: Eukaryota > Metazoa > Chordata > Mammalia > Rodentia > Muridae > Acomys > Acomys russatus. The sequence continues at coordinate 13,372,469 of NC_067144.1, read as the reverse complement.
TTTACCCAAACCCAGCAGTATGCTGAGATTATACAGATATTTATATACCTAACCAAAGATAATTAATCTAACTATAATTACAAGACATTAAAACTTTGCAACCCTTTCTCCAAGTGTGTGTGTGTGTGTGTGTTTGTATGTGTGAAGGAATCTCTTCATATACACCAATACCACTTATGCACCCAGTATTTATTAAGCGGGGTCTCTGAAGATGGGACCTTTGTGTCTTTTTTTTTTTTGGGAGGGGGGAACCTTTGTGTCTTATATATGACGTTAGCAGTCTAGTATCATGTATGTAGTGATGGAGTTAATTTGGTTTCATGGCTCAGTTTCATCAGATGCCGTCTCTGAACTGACTGACTGGCTTAAAATAGTGTGGTGTGACAGTTTATTCACTCAGACTTAGGGGGATGGGCACACCTCTGCTCTTTTACTTGATCTTCCGAAGAGCCATAAAGTAGACAGGGACAGCAAGGAGCTCATTGCCTAACTTCTGGTCCCAGTGTCTATAAAGAGTAATATTTAGGTCTTTGTCAGTAGAAACTATGTAATAAAGCAAAACCAAAGCACAGAACAGCAGTTCTTAACCTGTGGGTCCACACCCCTTAGGCGAACTTCTATCTCCAAAAGTATTTACGGTACAATTTATAACAGTAGCAAAATTACAGTTATAAAGTAACAATGAAAATAATGTCATGGTTGGGGGTCATCACAACATGAGAAACTGTGTTAAAGGGTTGAGGCATTAGGGAGGTTGAGAACCACTAGCATAGAGGATTATGGGAAGACGGCCTTGTAGAGTTTCTTAGGAGCCAATGGAAGCCAGTGCTTCTGGAAAGAGCGGACTCCGGAAAGCCAGAAAGCTGTTCTTGTTCCTCTGGTTGTTTCTGCTGGTGAACTCTGTAGCCTGGTGCCTCTGTGGCCCTGCCCCTGACTTCAGATGTAGCTAGTAGCGTAAGTGAATCCGTTTAGAGACACACTTGTTGCAACCAGCCCTGCAGTCACTGGAGCATTGAACGCCCTGCCCCCTGGGTTCTCTCTCAGCCTTTGGCAATCCATCCGCCATGACAGCTCAGCTTGGCTTGAACGGAAGCCTGACAGTTTTGCTAGGAGGGTCTCTGGGGATGGATAGAGCTGGGGGCTGGGGAGGGGGAAGTGGGTAGAGCTGGGGACTTGGGGGGGTGGATAGAGCTGGGGGCTGGGGGGGATGGATAGAGCTGGGGAAAGCTCCTGTTTGTCATCACAGTTTTGTAAAACTGCAGACTAGCGAGCTTAAGAAGGCCAGATGGAAGTGCAGGCATCACGGGAAGATCGTGGCCTTAGCAACTGACTTCTCGACTTCTGGGAATCTAGCAGATGATCCTCCACTGGGCACCTGAAGTTGAACATTTTTGAGAGAACTGGTGTTCAAAGTCAGCCTTAACTCCCGAATTCTAGAATTTGGCCAAACACTTTCTTTTGGCCCCCCTGAAAAGAGAAGCTAATTTTAACTAGTGTGGAAGAGGCAGTTGGAAGGAAGGAGTGCTGTGTGGCAGGTAGGGACATTTCCTTTCCTGGAACTGGTAAAAAGTACCCACTTCTCCAGTCCAGCAGAGGGCGAAGGGAGGTTTAAGCTCCAAGCCCAAGGAATGTTTTTTACACCAAGTGTTAAGTGGCCACAGTTGTTCCAAGCCAGCAGAGGGAGAAAGGAGTTTTCACCTGTCTGCCTAAAGAAAGCTGTTAGAATCCAAAGCAGAAGTCAGTGGTACTTTTCAGACAAATTACCTCGAGCGTGTTACTACGTAACCTGTGTTGGTTATTAGATTGGGCCTGGGTGGTGGTGTTTAGGGGCAGCTTGCTCTTCTGTAGGCTGAGAAACAAAACAAATCGAGTCATTTACACCCAAGAGGAGATAACAGTGTGGTGGTGCCCAGATGCCAACAGCACTTTGTTCCCAATCCATTTCTTAACCCTTGCACAGCTCTTTACTTAGTGTATTTATAGCAGTCCAAGCAACCACCCAGCAGGCCGCCCATAGTTGTACACGCCGTGGCTTTGGTACCTCCATGCAAGTGCCACACCGAAAGGTCAAATGTTGTGCTAGAGTTAGGAACACGTTGTCCTTTGAGAGGCCTCTGCATTCACACTGAGAACGTCTGCTTCAGAGACATGTTCACACTATGAGACGAAGTTAGGCAGATGAGACTGCCTTGGCAAAACACTAGGCCCAAATTTCACGAAACACTAGGCCCAACTTTCACGTGATGACTTCGGCACGGAGAACAGGGGCAGCATTGAGGAGCACAGAGGGGGCGAGAAGCAATGTGGATAAGATTTGGCAGTCCAAGGTTGGGAAGAATCGGAGCATTATGGATGCTCTCCACCCGAACGAGGGAGATGAGGGAGGGAGTGGAGAGCCTGCCACTCCAGGGGATGACGTGGGTGGAGAAGGCTGGTTTACAGTGAAACGAAGTAATGATCTGTCAGAGTCCATCCACTGGGGAAAGGGCAGACCCTGGTGCTGGTAAAAACACTGGTGTTAGCTGGGTCTCTACAGCACCTGAGGTCTGGTTTTGTTCTGGTACGTTTGGTCCTTGGAGGCCAGAACTTTTTCCTTCTTACTACCCATGGCTGTGTGCTTTCTGTAACAATGTTTTCTCTTTTTGTTTCCAGGCATGGTGCAAAAGCTAGATCAAAAACTCCCTGTGGCTAACGAGTACCTGTTGCTCTCCGGAGGGGTCCGAGAAGGCGTGGTGGACCTGGACCTAGATGATTTAAATGTCTATGCCCGGGGCACCGACTACGACATGGACTTCACCCTCCTGGTGCCGGCCCTTAAGCTGCATGACCGCAATCAGCCCGTGACGCTGGACATGCGCCACTCGGCCCTGTGCCACTCCTGGCTGAGCCTCCGGCTCTTCGACGAGGGGACAATCAGCAAGTGGAAAGACTGCTGCACGATCGCAGATCACATCAACGGTGCCACCAACTATTTCTTCTCTCCCACCAAAGTGGCCGGCTGGTTCTACGACTCCATCAGCATTGTCCTCTCGGAGATACAGAAGAAACCCCAGAGAGGGATGCCGAAGGTGGAAAAGGTAGAAAAAAACGGGACCATCATCTCCATCATCCTGGGCGTGGGAAGCAGCCGGATGTTGTACGATATCGTCCCCGTGGTGTCGTTCAAAGGGTGGCCGGCGGTGGCTCAGAGCTGGCTCATGGAGAACCACTTCTGGGACGGGAAGATCACCGAGGAGGAAGTCATCAGCGGCTTTTATTTGGTGCCAGCTTGCTCCTACAAGGGCAGGAAGGACAACGAGTGGCGACTGTCCTTTGCCAGGAGCGAGGTGCAGCTGAAGAAGTGCATCTCGGGCAGCCTCATGCAGGCCTACCAGGCCTGCAAAGCCATTATCATCAAACTCCTGTCAAGGCCCAAGGCTATCAGCCCCTACCACCTGCGGAGCATGATGCTCTGGGCCTGCGACCGACTCCCTGCCAGCTACCTGGCCCAGGAAGACTACGCAGCTCACTTTTTGCTGGGCCTCATTGACGACCTGCAGCACTGTCTGGTCAACAAAATGTGCCCTAATTATTTCATCCCACAGTGCAACATGCTGGAGCACCTGTCAGAGGAGACGGTCATGCTCCACGCCCGGAAGCTCTCCTCTGTCCGCTCGGATCCTGCCGAGCACCTGCGCACCGCCATCGAGCACGTGAAGGCAGCCAATCGGCTGACACTGAAGCTGCAGCGCCGGGGCAGCACCACCAGCATCCCCTCCCCGCAGTCCGACGGAGGGGACCCCAATCAGCCTGACGACAGGCTGGCAAAAAAACTGCAGCAGCTAGTGACTGAGAACCCAGGGAAGTCCATCTCGGTCTTTATTAACCCCGATGACGTCACAAGGCCCCATTTCAGAATCGATGATAAATTTTTCTGAGTGTTTTGTTGACTGCCCCACCCGCCCCCAGCCCCCTTCTTGGTTTCTAAAACTTATGTACGGTGTAGTGTGGCTTGTGATTCAGTCGTTCTGTTTTTACATATCCAGCTTAACATTGGATTTGGTAAGAACACATCTTAAGTTTCCTGGTTCTGCAGGATGGTGCAGGCTCTGAAAAAGTATTTATACTATTTCATACTCTGCCTGGATTTTGCTGTTTGTTTTCTAGTTATTGTGGGGTGTTTTTTTTTTTTTTTTCTTTCATTTGAATGATGTTCATTTTTAAGGAGAACTTGAGCCATAGGTGACACCGCCCATGAATCCTCTTTCTTGCTTTCTGTCTCACACCCAGTGTAGATTTGTTGGTGGGTTTGAGGAAACACATTTCACTCTGCCATATTTGAACGTATTCTCTCTGGCGTTTGTTCCGTCTGTGACCTTGTTCTCCTCCTGAGTTTTCATTGCAATGGATATATGTCAGAGTCCTAAGGACCTGGGGGCCTGTGCGTGCTGGCTGCATTTCTCTCTTTGCACCAGCAGTCAGAAGTAGTTTTTCCCCTTTCTACCAGACGGAAACTTTAAGACAGAGAACGATGCACATTATGTTTCCGAGCAACCTCATTGAATGTAATTGTCCTCGAATCAGCAAACATGGGATGGTTTGGAGGGAGGGTTTGATAGCTTTCCAAACAGAATTAAGGTTTCCAAATGTTAGTTTTAGTGTTTGTAATTATTTGAAGCCTTATTTAAATCCTGTTAAAGGAGCAGACCATGCTAATTGTTATTTGCACTAATGAAGTCTTCGCCATTGTCATAGCTGCGCTGTGTGTCTCGGTGGACGTTAACATCCCTTCTGGAAAATGCAGTCGCTTTTTGTTTAGTCCAGTTCTCGTTTTGTCTAGTTCTCCTTTAACTGTGGGTCCCGTTTTACCCTCATTGATAGTTCTGGTTCCTGCCTCACTGAAGAGGTTGTTAAAGCTTTATACCTGTTCGCTGACTATCATGAGCTAGGGGAGATGACACTTGACAACGTGGGTATCTTTGTATTTCCTTTGGGGGTTCTACAGATTTTTCTTTCCCCCTTTCCTTTTATAAGGTCTCTTTACTCTGCCGAGATCTCAAGGGAAATTGACAGGCTGAATTCTCCCCACGTTGAAGATACCATGTGTGTTCAAAGCAGGTTTCACTGGAGAGCAGGAACCAGGAAAAACCTAGATGGCTGTGTTGGAATAAAGGAGTCCTGTTTTCTGACTGAAACGATTTTCCAGATTTAGGTGCTGCGGGCCGTAGGCCCCTGTTTTGGCGTGAACTCAAGGCAGACTGTGGTGCTTGAGTCCTGGTTGGGCCTGCTGATCTAGATGACACTGATGTTGTCTGCTGATGGAAAAGCCAAGCGGCATGGTGGTTTTGGTCTTGAGTGTCCAGACTCATAGGTTGGATTTTTAGCCAATTGGAATCAGGCATATGTGATTTTGGAGTTTTGCATGGGAATTAATGTAATGCTTATAAATCATTCAAGATCTCAAGTCAAACACAAAAATAAAAAAGAAACATACTGGCCTTGGAATTTTGTTGTCATTATTACTTTGTAACCTCAATTTCCCCCACGCACCCCTCCCCACCACTACCCCATTTTCACTTCTTTCCTCCCATTTTCACTATGTAGCCACTTAACTTTAGCCTGGAACTCTATCTTTCACCCTAGGCTCTGAGTGTTGGGATTTCAAGTATGTACCAGCGTACCCACCTTTGATCTTCTTCTCCTCCTCCTCCTCCTCCTCTTCCTCCTCCTCCTTCTCCTTCTTCTTCTTCATGATGCAGTGGTGGTGAGTACATACAGACCCCACCTTTAAATCTAGATGTATATATTGTAAGCAGCCTGCATTCTTTCCTCCCCGTTTTCCTATTGGTGTATATTTATCCTCTCTACAAAATATGAATCTCATTAAACAGCTGCTTTCCAGATCCAGATGTGCTTCTGATTGGAGAAGCCAGTGGATACCAACCAGCATTTCCTTGGCCACAAACACTAACAAAGGGCCATCCAGTCCCAGATCTTCCAACTGGGGACATACCCTGTGCAGAGCTGGAACAGAAGCGCATAGCCCCCTTCCTGGATGTGGAGGGGGAAGCGTTCGGGGCAGCATATCATCTCCCAGTCATGGCGGCCGCCATTAGGTAGCACCGCAAGAGATGGAAATGACCACATGAGTCCTCAGACCCCGGACCCGCAGGCCTCTTCTCTTGCTCGACTTCCTCACCACTGGTCTTTTAACTAGTTTTGAGTAAGGTTCAGTTCAGCGCCATGTTTAATCAAGTACGCCAAGCTGAGCCGCTTTGGTTGGTGTGTCTCTTCTTTCTGGGATACCCTTGTATCCCTGTGTTTAGAGCTGGCATATGCTACTTTCATTGATTCCTATCATACTGTGTAGCTACTGTGACCATTTTGATGTACTGTATAGGTTAGAACAAAGTCGGGTGTACCGTTGATGTGGGCAGGCATATTCCAGAAATCATCTCTATGAAGTTATCTATATGGCCAGACCATACCCAGAACCAGCATCGCAAGTACAATTAGCCACGCGGACAGTATTGAAATGCCTTGCTCTCAGATAAAGTTTCATTGCAGGTGTATAATAAGATTTTAGCACATTAAATCTGACATTTCCCCCTTTTGCCACATCTGGTCATAGTGGAGAACATAGTATGTAAGTTTCACACAGAAGCGTGCAAAGACCTCTTTGGGTGTAGGTAATTTTTTAGCAGCCTTTATTTAATCCCCAGAATTCCCGTCTAGGCTGCAAACCTGAGTAGCTCTGAGGTCAAGGGGAAATGTATGGAATGTAGCTTTCTACTTTCCCTTACATGTATCCCATTGAGTTTTTACCAGCCTGTCTTTCTGCAGCTGAGAAAATTGCCTTGAATCATCCGTACTTCAGATAAAGTGCCTTAAGGCTGAGCTATAATTTTAAAATTACATATAACTGATTTTTTTTTGAGACATTCACATGTTTTTATTATTCAGTGGGCTTTTAGCTCTTTAGTGGAGCTGGGTCTCACATCAAGAGTAGATTTTCCTCTGCCTCCTGCCTTCTCTTCTGAAATGGGTGGTCTATAGATGGAAGTAAAAGTCAGCTACTTTTCAGAATTAGTGGGGCCACTCAAGTTTAAGCACTTTCAAAGTAAGCCTGTTCCTGAAGTCACTTTGCAAATTATGTAATGGAAAATAGTGGAGCCACATGGCTAGTTTTGCTTTGGGACGGTGGTATGAGGACCAGGAGGGGACATCTGAGCCTAGTGTAAGTCCCTCCTGCTCATGTCCACATCACCTTCTGCACAACTACATATTCTTTCATGTCACCAATTGGAGGTTTCCTCAAGTTGGCTTTTGCAACATTTTCTGTTGTGATTCAGGATGCTGGTCACAACTCAGTGTTGTTTGTTTGGTTCAGAACCTTTCTTGCTGAGAGAAATCCCCGCCCTCCACCCCCTCTTTCTCTCAAGGAATTCAGCTTTTAAAAAGTTATATCCTTAAATTGTGTGTCTCTGCCTGTGTCTGCACATGCGAATGAGGATTTCTACAGAGGTGAGAAGCATCAGGTCCCCCTGGAACTGGGGATAACAGGTAGGTGTGAGACACCTGATGTGGCTCCTTGGTGTGACCTCTGCTCTTAAAGAGTAGCAAGTGCTCTTAACCACCAAACCATCTCTCTACCATTCCCAAGGTATGAAGGTGTGTGTGTGTGTGTGTGTGTGTGTGTGTGTGTGTGTGTGTGTGAGAGAGAGAGAGAGAGAGAGAGAGAGAGAGAGAGAGCGAGCGCATAGTTGCAAAGAGTTAAGTCACAGAAAGCATTATAAAGTCCTAAAGTTATAAATGTATAAGGTGGTATGTGATGCACAGAACAATTGGGTAACTGCTTAGGTAGCAAACTGTCTCTGTCATTTTCTCATTTTGGAAGCTGTTAACCTGCACCACCTGTATACTCAGGTAGTCAATCTTATTCCTTCTCCAGTCTCTGATGGGGTTGAAGACCAGATAGTTTAGTTTTACAATTAAGCTTAGTTGTTTAGGAGTTAAGATGTGTTTAGGTCTAGATAGAGGTTTTAAGGTGAAAATGACAAGATACGATACTGATTCACATTCAGAATTTTTTAGACTCACCAAGATAGAAACGATGGTTTCTTCAAGGCTGCCAAATACAAATAGCCAAAACACTAATAATATAACATTTATATAATTCCTGGTTGTTGGCGTGGTTCTTCTTGCTGTAGGTAGTTTATTGTATATATGTGTAATAATATATATGTAAAAAAAATATTTAAAATAAAAAGGAAAAGAAGTCACAGCAGATGGTTTATCCTCAAAAGCCTCACCGAGAAGCAGAAACCAGATGCTGATAAGGATGTACCCAGATGTCCTCTGAGTAGGGTAGGTCAGATAACTGGTGCTCAGCTGCTATAGGGTTAAGCCATAGGACCAGAACTGAGCTGAACCTCATCCTTGAGTCAGGCTGTAAAGGAGAGCTCCCCCTGGAGGCTGTAATGGTGAAATACAGGGCTGGGTCCAATTGGATGGATGTACTGGAGTGGGGCATAAATGGCAGCCGGGTCGGCTGTATCAATATCGGGGACTGTGCAGAGCTGAAGCTGGGGACAGATGTGAGATATGTCAGTCCCTTGAAACACACACAAAGGAGTCAGTTGACAGGTCAGGGCCTTCACCGTCATGATTTTGAGTAGCCTCTGGGGTCTACTTGACACACCACAACAACAGGATATCTGGCAGCAGCAGTCCCAGTGAGGATCCGGTAACGATAGTGTAGGCCTCCAACCAGACCCATGACTCCTGACAATGAGCATTTGAAAGTAAACATATGTGGACAAAAGGCTATACTGCCTGATACACTACAGCTTCTGTGACAAGAAAAAAAACAAAACATTGAGATTATACCCACTCTAAAATCTTTGCCTTGACAATGTATACATCTATATTTTTACATCTATAACTTTAAAAATCGGAATGAGGCTGGATGGTAGTGGCGCATGCCTTTAATGACAGCACTCTGAGGGGGTGAGGGGGTGGGGAGCAGAGGCAGGCAGATCACTGTGAGTTTGAGGCCAGCCTGGTTTACAAAGTGAGTCCAAGACAGCCAAGGATACACAGAGAAACTCTGTCTTGGCAAATAAATAAATAAATAAATAAATACAAAAACAAACAAACAAAACTGGAATGAGAATCCTAATCCAAATTAAAGACTGTGGGATGCGGCTTTGATGACATAAGTGCTGGTCTGTGGGAGGGTTGACCTTCCTTATGATGACCATTGCTATCTTAAAAAAAACCAGACTTCTGTTGTTCCCTTGATTGGCCACACAGCCTCTTCTTGGAAGACTTAAGCAGCTACCTGCTCTATTAGCCAAATATGTCCTTCCTTGAAGAACTGAAATGCAAAGAGGCTACCCCTTTTGCTACATAAAATAAGATTGAAAACATGGGATCCTTTGTGGGTGGTAGGCAGACACTTCCAGAATATTTACATATGTTTCCCAGATCAGGGTCCTGAGAATGGAAAGCAGTGAAAGAGGAGAAGTCTTCAGTAGCTGGAGAGATCGGGGGAGACTGGGGGAGATGGGGGAGATCGGGGGAGATGGGGGAGATGGGGTAGATCGGGGGAGATGGGGGAGATCAGGAGAGACTGGGGGAGATCGGGTGAGATAGGGGGAGATCAGGAGAGACTGGGGGAAATCGGGGGAGATGGCCCCGTGCACACTGCAGTTCGGAAGAATTGGGCCACCTGGATCACAGGTTGTTTCTTCCTCACCTTTGTGACCTTGAGAAAACTGTTTCCCTTCTCTTTGTAAACTGAATAGTGAGATCTGTGGAGCTCTAAAGATCCCACTGGGTAGCCCGCTGCTATGGGCAGCTAGCTGTTGGCTGTAGAGGGGAAAATATTCACCCAGACAGAAGATGAACAGGAGAAGATTAAACAAGAGCAGTCTATGTATGATTGGTGGGTGGAATTTGCAGACTCAGACGTGGGCTCCAGGTGAATTGAGGAAGGAGGAAGGCGGTGGCAGGTACCTCCCAGATCAGACATAGTAAGGGGAAGGCATTGCTTTAGTCTTTATGGTGGCATATGTTTTTAAAAATAACTTGTTTATTTTTATTTTATGGGCATTGGTGTTTTGACTACATGTATGTCTGTGTGAGGGTGTCAGATCCCCTGTTACAAGAGTTACAGACAGTTGTGAGCTGCCATGTGGGTGCTGGGAATTGAACCCGGGTCCTCTGGAAGAGGACCTCTCCTCTCCTAACCGCAGAGCCATCTCTCCAGCCCCAGAATATAGTTTTGGGAGCTCCCCCAAAGACAGGCTCATTATCACAGATACAAATCGCTTTCTCTGTACTTTCTGTATAGCTGTTCGTGGCATCTGAAAAGCTATTGCTTACGAAAGGATTTTACTCGAACTTGGAAGGCTCTGTGACCCTTGAGTCATTAAAATATAGCCGAATCATTGACCTTGTCTAACATACACATCAATTTTGTTCAGTTTTTATATGGGAATTCTAAAAGGGGAAAAAAAAACAACAAAAAACAACAACAACAACAAAAAAAAAAACAACGTGCTTTTGAGGCCATGTGACAGTGACTGGATTGTATATATAATTTACTTAAATTTGATTTTTACCTCCCATGTGTTCACCTTGTGGTGGAAACCTTTGGGGACAATGTCTCCCATCCAAACCCTGTGACTCTGACAGGATCACAGCATGAGTCTAGCTAGGACAATCCTTCCTCTGGGTCATAGTCACCTTCTGGCCTCTTCTCCTCTATGCTAATGTCTCTGGGAGGAAACCTGCAAAGAACAATAGAAGAACTAAAAAGAGCCAGGCCGGTTGGTTTCTCATCTTTCCAGACATACCTTAGCCTGAACTTTGGCCCCAGTGTTTCCCTATGCTTGACCTTCCAGACCAAGTTTATAGCACAAAGGAGGAGATTTGTTTTTCCCTAGAGGGACAAAGGGCAGGGAATGAAAGACAGAGACAGAAGAGTGAGGACAGGGGACAGGAGGAAGGGAACAGAGAGCTCGAAAGTTGTTGTCCAGGGCTGGGGGTTGGGTACAAAGGACTACTTCTGGATACAGAGGAGAAAGATGGCCCGTAGAGAAACTCCATGGTAAGATGAGGTGTTTAATTTTAACTGGGCATGTTAATTAAAAGGGGGCTTTTAAATTTTTATTTTTTTTAATCTGTAAAGGCATTTATATTTATTACATTTTATCTTAATTTTCACAGAAAATAGGGTACTTGTGTTTGCCCATTCTTTCTACTGGTGCCTAGTCTCACAACCGAAAATATAAAAGTGGACTTTTTGATTGCTGTACTTCGGTACCTTGGTAGTCAGCCTTAAGAGAAGGAAGTGACCAAATAAGGGAATTGATCTTGGTGGCTAGCTTTAGGAATATAATGTAATGGTTTTCAGCAAGGCAGAGGGGCTGGGGGAGAAGGGCCAGGCCTGCCGGAGCCATGCTTGCCGAGCTCGTGCTGGCTAGGGTCCCTTCAATGTCTATGCCTAGTCTCAATCTTTATAGTACTTTTAAGGTCACAGCCACACCAGGCATGGGATGAATTAAGAGGTCCCTCCCAAGTTTGTGCGTGAAATTACCAGTTTCCTATCTCACACTCTAACAAGATGCAATCTTTTGATAACTCTCAAACTCTTACGGTTCAGCTTCTTAATTCCTTCACACACTCCCCACCTCCCAGTTCCCCAAGGCTTCTTAGAAAAATTTGCCTTCTAAGCATTCCCATTATCCCGCCAAAAGTATCCTGGCAAGCTCTCCGAGGTTTGTATAAGCAAACCGCAGGTGCTGGAGTTTTGAGTGAATGTGCAGTCTGTGTTTTCACATTATCTGTACTCCTCTTTCCAAGTCAACAATCACCGGTGTGGAAGGGCAAGTGGATGGCGAAGGGACCTTCTGAATTGCCTCTGCTCAATTAGTGGTTCTCAACATATGGGTTGCAACCCCTTGGGGGAGGGGAGGCATTGAATGACCCTGTCACAGGGGTCGCCTACCAGATACCCTGCTATCAGATATATACATTATAATTCATAACAGTAGCAAAATTACAGTTATGAAGTAGTAACCAAAATAATGTTATGGTTGGGGGTCACCACAACATGAGAAACCATATTAAAGAGTCACAGCATTAGGAAGGCTGAGAACCACTAGCTTAAGGGGTTCTCAGAACACAATGCCTTGGAAGAAAATGATTTTAAAAGACATATATATCCTGCATATAGCTTTTTCATTTTTGAATGAATTTCTCACAAAGCTGGAAAGGGGTTGGAGCCTCATGGAGCATCCATCCTGTTGAAAGGGACATAAAGGTGGGGGAAGAAATCAGCGCTAGGCAGTAGATCATCACACAAACATCTTTAGCCACGCGCACACAGGATGTAGTGTGGCACTAGCTTATTTGAACAAAATAAAAAAGAGCCTTCAATCTGTGTTTTTGCTTCAGAGTACTTGACAAATGAAAGCAGCCATCTTTCTGTCTAGCCACGAAAACTCGACTGTCTCTTTGCTCTTCAGTCCAGTTTTGCCCAGGGATAGTTCAGAGTGCTCCTTCCCAGTCCTAGGGGACAGAGTCCCTTATAGCCTGGCGCTCATGTTCTTCGACTCAGCGAAGCACTGCATTTATTTGCTTTACCTATGAGAATTTCCCATAGGAACTTTTTGAGAAAAACCGCATGCCTTTCAATGACCATTAAAAGGCAGGTGGTGAGATGGTCTGTAAGGGTATTCATTCTAGTCAAGACTGACGTGCAGGCCTACAATCCCACTTGCTCTGGAGGCTGAGGCAGGAGAATCAAAAGTTCATGCCCGGCCTTGTAGTGTGTAACTGGTTTCCAGTTAGGAAGTAAAAGGGGAAACTGAGATACAGTTCAGTGGTAAAGTGCTTGCCTAGCAGGTGGGAGTGCCCCAGAATTCTCAATGCAAATGTCAAGCCAATATACTGGAGAATAAGGGCTGTGCTCACACTTCAATGATAACTGTTCACGTGACAGATATTCATAGAGCACCTGGTTCAAAAAGCCTGGGAGTATTATTATTATTATTATTATTATTATTATTATTATTATTATTATTATTGTTATTATTATTGTTGTTGTTATTATTATTATTGTTGTTGTTATTATTATTATTATTATTGTTATTGTTGTTGTTGTTGTTATTATTATTATTATTATTATTATTATTATTATTATTATTGACAAAGTTTCTCTCTGTAGCCCTGGCTATCCTGGAACTCACTCTGTAGACCAGGCTAGCCTCTAACTCAGAGATTCACCTGCCCCTGCCTTCCCAGTGCTGGGATGAAAGGTGTGCGCCACCACTGCCTGGCAAGCCTGAAAGTCTTAAAGGACAGCACTGGAGTTTTTGGTCTACTAAAACAGGAAACAAACATTAGTCCTAGATGCTCAGATACAAAACTTAGCACTCATGGGAAAGTTTCATAACTTGAAAGGTGAGTATCTGTTGGCACTGGCCTGTCAACTCGGGGTATCTCATGTTTACTGTGGCTGATGTTTTGAGCCTAGCACCTCTTCACTGTGAATACGTTCCTGTCTTATTTCCTATGCTCTCTGCAGTGTCTCTTTCCAGGACTGTTGCTGCATGTCAGTAGCATCCTACATATCCCACATGTATCCAAAAAACGTTATCTGCATCCATTGCCAACCGCCCTTTGGGGGTTAAAATTTCCTAGGGTTGAAAGGCACCATTGGAAGTCATTCTAACTTACCTTCTATTTCCTTAAGGCAGAGACTGTTTCAACTTGACATCTGTCCTAGCCAAAAGTGAGTACACACCCAGCAAATGCTTGTTGGATTGCATTTGTGAATATGGAAGTACTGTGGAGCCTTTCCATAGATGCTCACTTATCGTATTTTTGCTCAGAGATGCTGAAATGATTGTCAGCAGTTGATCCAACAACATTTTCTTTTTTTTAAACAACATTTTCTTAATGGGTCAAATGTTACCAGAGGGTCCTATGACCCATACTCATCAGGAAGCAGCTCTTCAGGAAGTGGGGTGGGAAACTGGAAGGCTAAGGTTCCGGTCACACAAACACAAGGACCTGAGTTTGACTTCTCAGACCACCACATAATGTTGGGTGTGGTAGCACACGTGGTAGCACTTGTCTGTCATCCTGTGCTCCTATGACAAGATGTGACGCAGAACAAGGGACTCTCTAAAAGCTCGTCAGCCACCTAATGTGGGGTATGCTACGGTGAACATGAGACCCTGTTTCAAACCAGGTAGAAAGTGAGGTGTCCTCTGATCTCCATGTATATATGGTGACATGCATGCACCCTCACACATATACATGCACACTTACCATATATACATATATATGTATATATACACACACATAAAATGTATGTATACACACATATACAAACACATACAAAGATTTAGCTTTTCCTTCAAGGAGCTTACAGTATATAAGGGGAGGTATTAATTATAAAGTTGGAAACATATTAAGTAGCAAAAGGAGTATTCTAAAAGGTTCAAATGTCAAATCAGTAACAATTGAGGTGAAATGGTCAAGATGCTTAGGAAAGACTTGAAGTGTGCAGGAGTGCTTCAGAGGGGCCCGGAGGGCTGATGGGAATGAGGCTAGAGATAGAGGGAGGCGCATGTTTTCCAGGTGGAGGGCTGAAGAAAACCTGCCGTGGCAGCGACACCAGCTTTGTAAGCACAGCTTCAGGGAACATGTCCTGAGATGGAGTGTCACTTAGTTTAGCTTTTGACACATAGGACATCTATATAAAGCAGTTAGACTGTACTTGAGACGCAAATGTTAGTTGTTGTTGAAATAACTACTGCTGAATCAGGGTCACACATGAGTGCAATTTTGCTTTATTATTTTTGGTTGATTCATTAAAAAGTCAAATCTATAGAAAAGGTGACTTTCCAAAGCCATTCAAGGTCTAATAATAGTCAGAGAGGGCAATTCTCATTCAAAAAAAAAAAATGTTCAGTCAGCCTCTGCTAAAAACATTACATAAACAAGAACATTTTTACAGTTACTATGTTATCAGTCTTCTGTGTGGTTGTAAAATTAATAACTCGAGTCTGCAGAAGGAGGAAGAATATAAGTGGATGGCCAGCCTAAGAAACTTAGTGAAAGCCTGTCTCAAAATAATACAGCACAGTACAATACAACAAAACCAATATAATACAATCAATACAACGAAATCAATATATAATCAATACAATACAACAAAACCAATACAATATAGCCAATCCAATCACTATAATACAATCAATACAATACAATAAAACCAATATAATAAAGTCAGTTCAATCCAATCACTATAATACAATAAAACCAATATAAAAAAGTCAATCCAAAACAATCACTATAATACAATCAATACAATATAACCACTATAATACAATCAATACAAAACAATACAATCAATGCAATACAATACAATCAATATAGTATGGTACATACAATACAATGGTGGGCTGGGGATATGAATCACTGGATAAAATGTTGACTATGCAAGTATGGGGATCTGATTTCGAATCCACAGTATCCATAAAAAAGCTATGCACAGTAGCACATGCCTGTAACTCCAGAATTGGGGGATCAGGGGCAGAGACAGAAAGACCCCTGAGAATAGTTGAAGAGATGAGGTCTTGACTCAGTGAAAGACTGTTCCACAAAAGAGAGTGGAGGACAGTAGAAGAGCACATGTGAAATCTACTCTGGCCTCTACAAGTGCATGCACAGGTAAGTGCACCTCTCTCTACACACACACACACACACACACACACACACACACACACACACACACACACATACACACACTATACATATATACACACACACCATCAACACCACTACAGAAACCACATCACACACATGCACACCACAATGCGCACACACACACACACACACACACACACACATATACCACACTCACCCACCTCAACACACAAAGAGAGCAGTGCACTTGCCTAGCATGTGCATGGTCTTGTAAAAAAATTCAACGTCTACATCTCAGCAAAATATTAAAGATTGTCAATAGTTACATTCATAAGAACATTTGAAGTTCATTATTGATGTGACAGGCTCATAAAGCATTGCCAGTTTGATGGTAATTCTCAAAGCATCTTCTAATGAACAGTAAAATAAAAAAAAAAATCTGTGTTATCAGCCCTGTTGTGTCTGGAAGATCTGTGTCCTTGGAGTCAACTGTCACCACTTGCTCTTACACTCTTTCCACCTCCTCTTCCACATGGTGCCTTGAGCCTTGAGGAGGCTTGTGATAAAGACATCCCATTTAGGGCTGACTGCTCCAAAGTCTCTCACTCTCTGTGAATCTCTCTTAGTTACTGTCTACTGAAAGAAGCAGCGTTGAGTCATACATTGATCCAAGGGCATAGAGGTTCATTGGGGGTCATGTTAACACTATGTTCCTTTGGCAGGATAATAGTAGTAGGTCTTCCTCTAGAGCTCATGAACTCTCTAGTCCCAGGCTTTTGGCCATCTTAGCAGGATCAGGCATGGGTTCCATCTCACGGAGTGCACAAGTTCAAACCAGACAAAATCCCAGCACAGATCTAACTCCTACTATCTCCTTCATTTCATCCCAAGACTCCCAAACATGCATGTCTCCCCTACAGATCCTCCTCCTCCCCCTCCTCCCTCTCCTCCCCTCCTCCTCCTCCTTCTTCCTCCTCCTTCTTTCTCTTCTTCTTCTTCTTCTTCTTCTTCTTCTTCTTCTTCTTCTTCTTCTTCTTCTTCTTCTTCTTCTTCTTCTTCTTCTTCTTCTTCACCTACTGAGAACAACTGGTACAGCCTATATGCTTATGGATGTGAGACTATCCACTGATGTATATGAGGAGCCTACTTGTGGTCATATCCCCAAAGAAAACTGACTCTCTTTCCCTCACCATTGATTCACTGCTAGAGTTTTTGTGCCCCTTGTGCCACAGTGAGTTCATGTATCCAATATCCATGTCATGTCTAGAAGATAGAATTACACACACACACACACACACACACACACACACACACACACACACACACACACACCACAACTTTATAGCTCTCACATTCTTTCCTCCCCACCTTTGACAATGATCTGCAAGCATTGCATAGAGTGAGGTTGAGAGCAATGAGTCATCTATGGTTGAGTACTGAGAGTCACGTATTGCCAGTGCTTTGACTACAAATGAATCTCTGCATTAACCACTTGACCCGTGCATAAAGAACCTTCTCCAACTAAGGGTAAAAGATGCACACGTGAACGGGATAAAAATAAAGATTTAGATGGCAGCTTGACAACATCACCGTTTAGCAGAACAGTAGCTTCCTCTAGGGTCCATAACTGTTGTACTCATGGATTTTTAATACATTTTGAAGTTCCAGGAATGAAATGTCTCCTGTAGATCAGGCTGCAAACACAATCAGAAAGTGACTGGTTACCTCATTATCAGTCGTATCACTACTGTACCAGGGAGTACATCTTGCCTCGTAGGTCAGTATTGTAGCATGCAGAAAACTGTCCTGGGTGAGACTACCGAAGTCTTTAATTCCCCAAAAGCCTGCATAGAATCTTTCTGTGTGTCACTGTAAGATACAATCAAAATATTTTAAAGGTCCATTTTTAACAGTTTTTCTTGTAATTTATATCTTATGGTGTTAAATTGTACTCCTCTCCTCACCCCCTTTGTCTTGTTCCCCCTTTTTAAAGCAGGGTGACTTTGTCTGGACTATTATAAAGAGCTCTTTCCTGGAGGGGAAGGGAAATGTAATGACTTCAGTGGCACCACTTGTATCACCACTGAAAACTGGTTTAACCAGGGCAGACCCTCCGAGGTGCTCTGAGGCTGCCTCCTGACTCCAGAAAGTACTAATTGTCTTTGCCTTTCAGTGAGCCTCATGCTTTGGTAGCCACTGTGGTTAGGGGCTTCTACTTGAGAGACAACTGGCTACGGTGTTTCCTGGTTTTGTCATAGAAAATATTTTTTAGTTTTCTCATTTCCTTTGTTGCTGTTGTACCACTGACCATGGAAAGGAGAATGGGATGATTAGGAAATGGCCATCTTTGGTTTCTCAGGAAACTGGGACTAGTTCCACCTCAAGACCTGGTTATACCATTTCTAGGCATATACCTCCTCCCCTCCACCCCCACAAATGCTCCACCATACCACAAGGGCTCTTGCTCAGCTATGTTTATAACAGCTTTATTTGTAATAGCCAGAAACTGGAAACAATTAGACATCACTCAGTTGAAGAATGGGTAAAGAAAATGTGGTATATTTATGCAATAGAGTATTACTTAGTTGTTTTTTTTTTTTAATGACATCATGAAATTTACAGGCAAGTAGATGGAACTAGAAAAAAAATCCTCCTGAGTGATGTAACCCAGACCCAGAAAAACACTTATGGTATGTACTCATTTATAAGTGGGTATTAGCCATAGAGTACAGGATAATCATGCTACAACCCAAAGACCCCAAAGAGCTAAGTAACAAGGAAGGCCTAAGGAAAGTTGCATCTCACTTAGAAAGGGAAATAAAATAGACGTTGGAGGTGGGAAGAGGGAGGGGCCTGGGTGGGAGAAGGGGTGGGGAGGGGAATGTGGTGGGGATCAAGTGTGGGGAGGTAAGGGCTGGGAGAAAGAACGGAAACTGGTGGGGGGCATTTTTAGGATGAGTTGGTACAGGGGAGACTCCCAGGACCCTGTGGGAATGACTCTAGCTGAGGCTTCTAACAGTGGGGGATATGGGGCCTTAAGTGGCTTTCTCCTGTAGTCAAGCAGGACTTCCTATGGATGGAGGGGGAACACCAACCCATGCACAAAACCTTTATCCAAAATTTGTCCTGCCTACAAAATGTGCAAGGATAAAGATGGCACAGAGATCGAGGGAAAGGCCAACCAAAGACTGTCCCAACTTGAGATCTACCCCATGGGAGAGCCAACCTCTGACACTATTAATGGTACTCTACTATGCTTGCAGACAGGAACCTAGCATAACTGTCTTCTGAGAGGCTTCATCCAGCAGCTGATGGAAACAGATATCGAGATCCACAGCCAAACAGTAGGCAGAGCCCAGGAAGTCTTGTGGTAGAGTAGGGGGGGGTGGTATGATTAAGAGAGCTGGAGGGGTTAAGGACATCACAAAAAGACCTACAGAGTCAACTAACCTGGGTCCATGGAGGCTTAAAGAAAATAAACCACCAACCAAAGAACACGCATGGCTGGACCTAGGCCTCCTACTCATTGCTCATACGTAGCAGACGTACAGCTTGGCCTTCATGCGGGTTCTAACAATCTGACTCTGTTGCCTGCCTTTGGATCCCCTTCTCTTTCTTGTCTTGTCTGACCCCAGTGGGAGAGGATATACTTAGTCCTGCTGTGACTTGATGGGCCAGGGAGGGTTGGTACCCATGGGAGGCTTCTCCTTCTCTGAGAAGAATTTTTTTTTTTTTTTTTAAAGGCCATCTTGCCGTTCCTCTCCCTTGTCCTGTCTACTGTGTCTCAGCCTTTGTCATAAACAGAATCTGCCTTAGTTAGGGTTTCTATTGCCGTGAAGAGACACCACAACAGCAGCGACTCTTCTTTCACTGGGGTGGCTTACAGTCTCAGCGCTTTAGGCCATTATTGGTGCGGAGGGACGTGGCAGCATGCAGGCAGCCTTGGTACTGTAGGAGAAGCTGAGAGCTCTACATCTTAATTCACAGGCAGCAGCAGGAGACTGTGTACCTATTAGGTATAGCTTGAGCATATGAGACCTCAAAGCCCGCCTCCACAGTGACATATTTCCTCCAGCTTGGACACACCTCCTTCTAGCGCCACTCTCTATGGGCCAAGCATTCAAACACATAAGCATATGGGGGCCACTCCGACTCAAACCACCACAGAACACTGATACTTTTGCTGAAGCCTGAAGCCATTTTAATGATGATGACTGATTTTGTAGTCACTATTATCTGTTTTTCCACCAGTACTTATTTACATCTGCCTTTCCCTCACTGGTGTGTGGTGCTGAAGAACACATTACATTCTGATGGAGCCATCATATAGCTCAACGTACTATTCCCTCCGATTTGTTTCAGCTTGTTTATGGATTAGTAGCTAGATAGCTATTATAGTTTAGATATTACATGAAAAAATTTATTAGGTCATCATTTTATCTTTTTAAGCCCGATCTTGGCTTCCTCAGATATTTAAAATCTACTTTTTCAAATGAATTAACTGAAAATTTTATATCTTTTGATCCCTTTCAAGAAACATGGAATGCCTACCCATTAGGTCAGTGTTTCAGTACAATTTTCCCTTTTTCTTCACAATTTTTTGTTACTGCCAATCTGACAGTCATTCTCGTTCTATTATGTATTTTCTGCTAGTTATGGCAGCTGTAGAGAGAAATGTAATAGAATGTAAGTCCAACCTTGCAAAAATTAATTGGATGGCCATTAAAAATTCATTTTCAAAGGTTTAAATATTAAGGATGATCTGTTTCTTGAACACTTACAGGAATTTTCATTAGAGCCAACAGGACGGATGCCATGATGTAGGAGGAATACATTGAAATTTTTAGAAAATGTTTTAAACAGATTTTTAGGGTTTTGGAGAGACAAAAGCATTTCCTTACTTCGGTCTGTAATAAGCATTGCATGCCAGCACTGGGCAGCACCGGGCAGTGATCATGTGGAGGGAGGGTGTTCCTTACATCCCAGATTCTCAGGAACTCATTTTAACTGATTAAACCAGCAAATACTCTGGCTTACGTAATGACAAAACTGGCGAAATAGCCCAGGTTTAAGCTGTTTTGACAAACCTTCCTTTGAGTTATCAACACATAAACTAATCCTGGTGGGCTGGGTGCTGCCCAGCTGTTCAAATGAATCATAAATTAGCTTTTGATGTGAGTCTCCACCATAATACCTAAAGAGGCATTCTTTCTGATCTTCCTCCCAACCTAGTCTACCCAAGGCTTTTAGGCAGTATGGCTGGTGCTGGTTGGTACCGCGGGGGGTAGTGTTTGGGTGGTTTGAAGATGTCTTGGTCTGATTCCCTACGTACATCACACATGCGAGCCACTCACACAGCTCTTCTTCTGTTGTATGGAACACAAATTCACAAATATTCTTCCTTTGCTTTTCAGATTATCCAAGTTTATATGTAAAGCCAAAAAATAAAAAATAAAAAAATCGCTTCCTATACAGTTGTCAAAACTGGAATCATCATGCTGTCTTTCTTGCAAAAGGAAGCACAGAGTGTGGCACTGCAGGGTACCGACCTTCAACACGTCTGTGCCAAAGCACAGGTGTGACTCACTACCTGGGCCTGGAAGCAGAGCACGCCCAGTAGGTTGTTCTCAGCCATGCGTTTCAAGTGTGCTCGGTGGCTCGCTTCTCATTTCTCTTAAAAACGTGTTTTGGTAAACAGACGTTCTTGCTTTTATTTTAATATAAAAGACACAAAAATTTTCATTCTGTTTGTAAATTCCTTCCTGGACTCATGGGTGAAAACATTCTTTTACATACATTACCTTGTAACCCGCCCCCCCCCCTTTTTTTTTTAAAGCATCGTCAGCCTGAACAGCTGTGGTCAATCTGGGAACTTTAAGCTTGTTTGTAGCCTTAGGCCATCTCAATAGTTTTGTTTATGGCTAAGAATAAAATTTCTATGTACATTTCGTACCTGCATTTATTGGACATAGGCACTTCCTTCTCTTTGGTGTATCTCTAGAAATAGGACACGCGAGTCAGTACACAGTAAGTAATCCCAAACACTGCTCTTGAGTGTCGCACCAATTTATCCCCTGGCAGGAATGAATGAGACCACTTCTTGTTCTATAACCTCATTGCTGACTATTATTTTTATGTATTCATTCATTCATTCATTCATTCATTCGTGTGTACACAAGCCCATGCATTTGCCATAGATGTATGTGTAGCTCAGTGAAAGACTTGTAGGAGACAATTCTGTCCTTCCACTATATGAATGTCAAGGACTGGACTCAAGGTCATGAGCCTTGGCTGGCAGGAAGCAATCTTACCCACTAAGTTATTGCAGCAGGGCCTGTTTTTAATTGAAAAATTACTTTGGTGGAGAATTTGATGGCATGGTTCTATTCCTGAAGACATCGCATCCTTTGCTCTTAATACATTTAGAAATCAAGCTGGTACTGATCTGGAAGATTCTTCCCTGATGGCTATCTTTCATGGTGCTGGAAGATGCAATGCAGGCTCTGAGGGGAAAACATGACAGCCTTAACCACCTGCAAATCCTGAGAGCTTCAGTAATGACTATCCTGGCAACATATGGCTGTTGGTGCAAGGGTGTTATGGGAGTAACCAATTGCTTTTTGATAGGATTTAAAGTCCATTCCAAGAACCAGGGCCTGGGGATATGGAATAACCTAATACTATAATTTTGCTAAATGGACATGGTATGAGACTGTCTTCTAAATACTTATTTTATACCCTTAGATTAGTTCAGTTCCCAGCCCTCATTATACAGTGGGTGGCAGCTGCTACAGAGATTCAAGTCCGGCCGGAGTGCAGGGAACGTGACTGTGGAGTTCTCAGGCCTAATGTGACACCTGCCTCTCATCTCCCCTGCCAAAGCTGAGGGAACGTCACAGGAGAGGTTGTAGAGTTTGCGGAGGACTGCTGTAAGTCATGGGGCATTACAGGCTATTGTACTCACCAGCTCCCAGCAGTTGTGTTCAACAAGACCTGTGTAAGGTAAGGCCAGCCAACGCTTCTCAGCTGAATTTGTTTTGTTTGTTTTTATATGAGGTCAGTGGATTGGCTAGAGGATCAGCCTCTGCCTTCTGAATTGCACAAGTGCCTTTGAAAACTAAATGATCTCTCTCTCTCTCTCTCTCTCTCTCTCTCTCTCTCTCTCTCTCTCTCTCTCTCTCTCTCTCTCTCTCACACACACACACACACACACACACACACACACACACACACAATCACATACATACAGTCACACATACACACAGTCATACAGCACACAGCCACACGTACAGTTATCCACACCTTATTGTGTCTGTGGTTGGTTTTTTTCCTCTCTCTGTACTTGTGGTCCAGTCTAGTCACTGTGACACCATGGTACTGTGGTTTTAATGTGTAACCCACTATGCCCAGTTAGTGCTACCAGTACCATATATGAGTATGGGAACATCCCCTAAATCAAGGGAACCTGACAGGGACCACAATCTAAAAAAATGGCGCTCTCCCTCCCTCCCTCTCTCTCTCTCTCTCTCTCTCTCTCTCTCTCTCTCTCTCTCTCTCTCTCTCTCTCTCCTAGAATCCTTCTACTGCCAATAGCTCCTCAGCTAGGATGGTGATGCTGTGAGCCACTCCTCCCAGGGGAAAACACTCTTACAATATTGAAAGAACAAAACAAAACAAAACGGTGTCTTGAACTTGAGACCTATAACACCATCATACAATGTTTTTGGCTATTGTAGGTTTTCTTTCATTTTCATATAAGTTTTAGAATTGATTACCAATTGTCACACATACACAAAGTTACTTGAAGTGATCTCTTGTCAGTTGTCAGTTGTCACAATAAACAAAGCTTCCTTGAATTGATTGGAATTTTGTGTGTTAAGACTTTAGATTAACGAGAAGAATGTTTAATAATCCATGGAAGACATGCAATTAAATGTTGTATTTTCCAATCTGAAGACATGATATTATTCTTCATTTGCAAGATCTTAAATTTCTGGCAGCTGCCTTTGCAGTTTTAAATTAGAAAGTAAATGGCTTAGATTTTGTCAATTTGACATAAGCTAGAGTCAGCTGGGAGGAGGATACTCTCATTTGGGAATTTGCCTCCATCAGATTGGCCTTTGGGCATATATCATATTTGTGGGGGCATTTTCTTAATTTTTTTTTCTCCTTTGAGATGGGGTGGACCATACTCCCATACTATGACATAAAATAAACTAACCCTCCTTCAAATTACTTCCTGTCAGTTATAAGATCACAGCAATTAGAAGACTAATTAACACACATGTGTGTGGGGGGATGGATTTTCCTTTTCTAGACATGACAAGTATTTCTATGAAAGAGATGTGTGAGGTATTCGTGTGTGTGTGTGTGTGTGTGTGTGTGTATGTGTGTCGATATGTGTGTGTGTGTGTGTATGTCGGAGAGATAGATAGATAGAGAGAGAGAGAGAGAGAGTGCTATGTCTGTTATTCCAAATGTGCTCTATTTTGTCACTTTACTTTGGCTTTGTTAATTACAACACCATTTGGGTAGGAAGTACATTAATATGACTTCTAAATTTGTGACATTCTTATTTGAGTAAAACAAAACATAATCTTAGATTTGACCTATGATTTAAGAACATTCTTTCCATATATATGGGCTCTTCAGTGAAAACCACCTACACCAATTCAAAGTTTAGATGACATCAAACTTAGGAGTGAATATTTTTCCTGGTTTTGGAATGTTAACAGTACAAACCCACTTCTTTGAGGCTTTATTGGGCATGTCTGGCACAAAAATATCTGTACTTTATATACATTCCTTGGCTTCTGTTTTTCTGTAATACTCATCAAGACATATTTATTTAAACCGTATAGTTTCAGTGAAAATATTCAAGGCCTTTGCAGCAGTGGACCCGTTCACTACAGAATTTTAGAATGGTTTATAGGTGCCATCTTTTGGAAAATTATTATCAGAAAGAGACTAGCAACCGTTAAGCTTCGGTGTAACTTCATTGTGACTTCTCTGGCTGAAAGGAGAAGCACAAGTCTTCGAAAGTAAAAAAAGAATTGATATTTTATATTATTAAAATTTTTTTTCTTCTGGGATCAAACATTTGGATAGATTATTTTAAAATGTTCGTGATTAAGCAGAAGGGAAAGGTGCAGGGGGTGACAGTGGCAACGTCCACTATTGCAGCACTCTGCTGAGTCGCAGATGTGTGAAATTAGCTCCACCAGCAGAGACCAGTTCAGCCTTGGGGCTGAACCTCCTGGTGCATCCATTGCTTACAGCTGCTTCTGGAGACTTCCGGGATGAAGTTCATTAAGGCAACACAAAGCCCGCTGGTGTTCTCCAAGGTCCTCTAGGGGGCAGCAGAGGAGCAGTCGATCTCTATTACTGAGTCTGAAGCATTTTTTTCTTCCTTTGGTTTTTCCTTTTTGTGTTGTTTTGTTTTGTTGTTTCGGTTTTTGTTTGTTTGTTTTGTTTTTAGGCAGAATGTTTCTGTGTAGCCCTTGTTGTCCTGGAACTCACTCTGCAGACCAAGTTGGTCTCGAACTCAGAGACCCTCCTGTTTCTGCCTCCTGAGTGCTGCTGGGATTAAAGGCTTGTACACCACTCTCTGCTAGGAACACTTATTTTTCATCAAATATTTCCTTTCTACCTGCTGTGGGGCAGACCCTTGAGGGGCATCTATTGAATAGTTATCTGCTCAGTATGCAAATTAAGACATATAACAAATTATTAAGCACAGCGTGTTTGGTGGACGCAGAAGGTGCTATGCGAATTCAGGGGGCGGGAGTGTGTGTGTGTGGGGGTGGTCGTGAGGTCAGCTGCAGTTTTGAGTGGCTTTGTTTCTTGGTTTAGAGAGGGAGTTATCATAGAAGAAAGGGCGAGGCTCCGGTACATACTGCAGGAGTGATCCGTTCACTTCAGCTGTTAGAAGTTAGCAGGACACATAATAAACACCTGCATCTCCATCTTCTGCTAGTACACACGGAGGATAGAGTGGCTGAGCTCCCCTGAGGGCCCTTCATCAATGTTGCTGCTCTTGCTGTTGGTTGGGGGTGGGAGTCTTCATTTATTTTCCTCCCTCCTCCTTTTCCCTCTGTCTCCCTCCTTCCCTCCCTCCGTCCTTCTTTCCTTCCTTCCTTCCTTTTGCTGATGTCCATGTGTGGGAGGGTTGTCTATCTATCTATCTATCTATCTATCTATCTATCTATCTATCTATCTTTCATCTATTGATCATCATATTTTTGAGATAGGATCTCTCTAGCTGAACCCAGAGATCACCAACTTTCTGGCCTGCAAAGAACTCCCTGCATCCTAGCACTGAGATTTTAGATGCCAGCCATCACGCCCAACTTTAAAAACAACAAAAACCCAAAGGAGTTTTCCCTTGCCTGGCAGTGGATTTTTATTAGATTTATATGCCCAGGTTTTTGTTTGCTTGCTTGCTTGCTGGCTTTTTTTTTTTTTTCTTAAGTGTGAGTGCTGGGGATCTGAACTCAGGACCATATGCTTGCACAAGAAGCAGCTCACCCACTCAGGCATCTCAGCCCTGAGCTTCTTAAGAAAATGAAGTCTTGCTTGGTTTGCAGAAAATGAGGAGGTAATTACTTGATTGAAGGAAAAAGTCATATCATTTGAGGGAAAATGGGTTGAGTGGAGACCATGGACTAAGTGAAAAAGAGCCAGACTAAGGAAGAAAAGCATTACATTTGTCTCATGGGCAGAATGAATATTTAGTAAATATTTCAAAGTTACAGGACATGGAAGTAGAAGGGAGTCGAGGATGAGGGGGATGGTCTGAAAGGAGGGAGAGGGAAAGAGGAAGAATAAAGACAAAGCTTCATTTTCCCCTTCATATAAAGGACATGGATTTAGATGTGTGTATATGGTGTGTCTATACATGCATACAGTATGCAAACAGTATGAGGGTATCTGAGAGGAACAGGGGAACAGCTACATGGTTAGAGCACAGATAGGGGAGAGCAACGAGGGTAAAACACGGGCTGAGTACAATAATGCACGTGTTTAGGAAGGATGTCATAATAACACCTTTTATTTTGTGTACTAAATAAAACAACTTCAAAACTAAACATTCCATGCAATTTGCCAGTGAGATTTACACTGAAGACAAAGATTTTCATATAAACTCTTTCAAAGCAACCACAAATGTCTTAACTTGAAGACATTTGCAGACTCAACTCCACCAATGAATAAAGGCAGCACAGGCTCCAGGAAAATGCCCAAAACATGGCCAATGTACCGGAAGTACAGAGGTGGACTCCTGCCTCGTCAGAGGGAAGCACACATTATTGGGGCTGTTCATATGATACTTTGAGTTGGGAAGTTGTGGTTTCTACTGGTTGATGAATCAGATATAATTAGCTCAGACCAGTACCTGTGGGTTGTGATCCCTTTGTGGGGGGATTTATTTATTTATTACATACAGTGTTTCTGCCTCCACATACACCTCTGCATCACAAGAGGACACCAGATCTCATTATAGATGGTTGTGAGCCACCGTGTGGTTGCTGGGAATTGAACTCAGGACCTCAGAAAGAACAGACAGTGTTCTTAACCGCTGAGCCATCTCCCCAGCCCTCATATCAGATATCTTGCATATCAGATATTTACATTATGATGCATAACAGTAGCAAAAGCACAGTTATGAAGTAGCAACAAAAAATTTGGTGGTTGGGGATCACCACACCATGAGGAACTGTACTAAAGGGTCACGGCACTTGGAAGGTTGAGAACCATTGCTCTATTGGAAGAATTGATGATGGTTAGCTGGGACAGAAAAATTATCAGTGATTTAAAGAGCCCTGCCTCTTCATTGATTTCATTCTTTATGCTGGAATTACACTCCTTTGTGTATTTGGACCACATTTCTTTCTCCATTTAGCTACTGATGGGAATCTAGTTTTGATTTACCTATTGGCTATTAGGACTACTCTAGCCATAAACATGATGCTTAAGTAATCTTTATGATATGTCTGGAGTCTTTCTATACGTACTGAAGAGTGCTGTAGATGAAGCACGTGGTAGTTCTTTGTTAACTTCTTGAGGAAACTTCTGTCGATTCCCACAGTGTCTCTTCCACTTTACATTCCCTGCACCAATTAAGATATTTTTTTCTTTCCTCATCCCATGGCCCCTACCTGGCTGTCTTATGTCTGCAGATACTCCAAGATTCAAAGCTAGGACCCACATGGTCTCGGTTATCTCACTTATAATATTTTCCAGCTCCATTCATTTTCTTCAGATTTCATAATTGCTTTTTTTTTCTTTACAGTTGAATAAAATTCCACTGCATGTATGTATACATTTTTAGCATCCATTTATCAGTTGGTAGACCTCTAGGCTAATGCCATTTTCTAGCTATTGTGACTAGAGCAGAAGTGAACATTGACGCACAAATATCTCTCTAGTAGGATCTGGAGTTCATTGAGCCAAGAATGGCATGGCTGAGTCATTTGGTAGCTCTGTTCTCAGCTTTTAAAGAAACTTCCATACTGACTTCTACAGTGGATTCACTCATTTATTACTCATGTATCCCAAGGGCTCTTTTCTCCCGTCACTGCTGCCAGAATTTATTGTCATTCACCATCCGATTCTTGGGTGAGATGAGATCTCAGACAAGTTTAATTTGTATTTCCTTGATAGCTAATGACTTTCAACACTTAAAAAACCGACTATTAGCAATTTGTATGTCTTATTTTTGAGAACTCCCTGGCCATATCGATGGCCCATTAAAATATAATTGAATAATATTTAAGTTTATTCTTTGAAAATTCTATAGCCCAATTCTGAATTCGGCTGGCTGTTTGTTTGTTTTTGTTTTTGTTTTTGTTTTTTTTTTTTCATGTTTAGTTTCCTGTGTTCTAGATAACATTGCTCTGTTGGCTGTACAGCTGGCAAGGATTTTCTACTACTCTGTAGGCTGCCTCTTTACCCCATTAGCAGGTTTTGATTGTTTGTTTACTTGTTTTTTTTTTTTTTAATGTATAGGAGCTTTTTAATTTCATTAGGTTCTATTTCTTGATTATTGGCAAGAGATTTGAGTACTTGATAAGCTGTTGACAGAAGTACTTAAGAATGGGAATGCAGCAATTGCTAGCTTCTATTTGAATAGGCAAAAAGAAGATTTAGTAAATGTTTGCGTATCATTGTTTACCACAAAATTTACATAAATCTGTGCTTGCCTGAATTTCAGAGCTAAAAATGATGCTTCTACTTCAGTTGGTTCACACACACACACACACACACACACACACACACACACACACACAAATAGAGAGATAAGCTTTCCTATGATGTTTAAATGTTATTTAATAGTTCTAAGAAGGTCTGGCTCACCCCTTGTAGTTATGTTAATTATATTTAAATGTTAATGGTATAAATATTTGTTGTAGAAAACTAAAGTCATAAAGCTTTTTATCATAGAAATTGTGAGTGTGTGGAGATTGTTGTAAGTAAGTTTCTATGATGTTACATTTTGCTTTATTGGATCAGTGCCACAGTGATGTTTTGCTTAGATTGAGCACACACTGGAGGGGCTGTCATCAGTAAACAGCCTTTTGTGAAGAAAAGAAATAGCTTCCACAAAGGAACTTTAAAGTACAGCATCACTTCTTAGAGTGACTGATGAAAAAATTGAATAATTACCTCAATCTGTTGTTGAAAACAAGACAATCTCAAGCTTTCCCCCCCTCTGTGGATAAATGTCAATGCCTGTGAATTTTTCGTGTATCTTAAGAAGGCTGGGGTGTTATGGTTGAAACCTGGGATAAATGCCTAACTGAGGTGCCTTTCAACATATTGAAAGCAGACCTGGCCACCAGGTTCTCTCAGCATCCCTCAGTTCCTACTTATTACCGGGTATGTCTGGAATACTCCATTCCCTAGCCAGGGGCTGGGCTGTCAAATATAATCCAGCCATTGTGGTTGCCTAGCCCTTTGGTTAAGCTTTTACCTTCCTGGCCTCTTGGTATCCTGCTGTCCCCTCTCCCCTCCCACCTCTCCTCACATTGTCTCAGGGTCACATTCACTCTGGACTCTCCCAGATGTCTCTGCTCTCCCTCATATCTATGGTAAACTTTCTCCTCCATCATAAAACAAACAAACAAGCAAATAAACAAAAGCAAAAAAAAAAAAAAAAAAAAAAAAAAAAAAAAAAAAAGGAGTAAAAGGAAGTTTGGTTTTGTCTATTTTAAATAATTCAAAAGCACTCAGTATTCACGATCTAATCCTCATTTTTTAAATCATCTTACTCCCAGGACCTAGGTACAGGGAAATGGTGTTAGTCTCTTGCTATTCTCTTTAAACCACTGCAGCTAACAGTTGGTGACTCCTCCAACTCACACACCTCAGGAGGAGTGTGTTGAGAGAGAACAGAACACCTCTGGTCAGGCAGCAGCACAGGCTTTCCTCTTGTCTTGGGCTGCTAGTCACATCTAGCTGGGAAGAGATTAAAGAAAGTAAGAATACGCCTAACAGCATACAACCAAAAGGAAGCTCAAGCAAATCACGGAGTCAGTTAAATATACCATGGGTTCTTATATTTTTGAGAATGAAACGAATATTTACCGCCTCACTTAAAACCCAAAGTATTGTTGATGGATATGAACGAGTTGGGTTTATTATTCTCTAGCTGCGAACCATTATTGATGTATGGCTCATGGGTGTGAAGGTGCACTTGTGTTTTGGATCTGGAGTGGCTTCTCAAAAGATCCGTGGGATGCAGGCCTAGTAACACTTAGTTGAATGGTAAGAGTGTTAACCTTATCAGTGGGCTAGTCCATTCATGACTTTGTGGCTGAATGGGCTGATGGGGGAAGTGCTGGTTGTAGGCCATGAAAGATGTGCTTTTTCAGCTACCATGACGTGAGCATCTCTAGGATACCGTTCATTCTCTTCCATATTGCTCTGAATCTCCACGGTCCAGAAACAAGGAAAATAGCTGACTATTGACTGGAACTGCTCAAGCGATGGGCCAGTTTTATTTGGTGATTTGTCAAATGAATAAAAAGTCCACTAAACAAGTGATGTTTCTAATACACCGAATTATTTTTTTTTTCCAGAAAAGAGTAGTTGGTGGTCGTTAACCATATTGGCATGTAAAATACGAATAGAGATGGGCTTGGTGTTCAACTTCCACATGACTTATTATCACCCTAAGCTGACTGTTGCTTCAATTATTCCACCATTCTGGGGATTACTTATTTCTCCTTTGACTGTAAATACCACCCATATATGAATGGAGCCCAGACTTCACTGATGAAACAAAATCCAAGAAGTGGTTCCTTAAAAACAGCATCCTTAGCTCGCTAGCTTGTGGCCTTTGGCTGGAGTTCAGTGTGTATGATTTTGTCCTAACAGGCCCTTGGTTCAGTCCGCCAGAGAGTGCGCACTGTAGCCTGTGGTGTTTGGGCTTTGGAGAATGTGTCCACAGCCACCTGCCACCCGCCCTCTACCTCCCCCACCCCCCCCCCGTCCCCCATATCACCGTCCGTTCTATCCCAGCTTCACAGTCTGGGCTCCCCGCTGGGCCAACAGACATGGAAGCTGGTGCTATGTAAGCCCTAGTTCAGTCAGAGAGAGTGTGCTGGGCTTTGGCGAGCTTGCCTGTGACCATTCAGGCCCTGGGCCTTTCTGTGGACTGGTGGGGTGGTCTGATGTCAGAGCCATCTGTTCTCCTGGGTTCTCTCCTGGGCCAGCATGTCCAGATTCTGGTGTGTCACTACCCACAATTCAGTCCCAGATAGAGTCTGAGATACAGAGCACGGCTGCACATAGCAGTCCGGTATGTGTCCAGACTCTGGGAACTGGGCACCCATCCTCCATTGACCAGTTGGACGACCTGATCTGCCTGACCTGCCCTCTCACCTAGGGCTCTGCAGGTCTTATGGTTTGTAGCTACCAGTCCAGTCCCTAGGCTCTGTCCTGCCAATCAGACATAGTGCATGGTTGGTGCTGCCGTCTTGGATCTCCTTAAAGTAAGTTATATGGAGACTGTTACAAATAATGCATTTCTCAGTAAGTTAGAAATTCCTGTGACGTACTTAGAAAGTAAAATTGAAGCTGTTTTAATAAGAAGTAGGTTTAAATAAAGAAGATAACTGTGTATATGCTCACTCAACCAAAGCCTTTCTATAGAATTCACTTTCTTTAGAATGGGGGTAGTATTTACACCCAATTCAAAATTTATTAACTATACTTAGTGAAATAATATGTATAAAGAACTGACCATGTCTGGCATATAGAAAGTCCCTCAGAATTATTCCTATGGCTGAATCTTGGAAAAATGACATTGAACCTATAGATAGCATTGATATAAGGGAACATAGTCAGGATAGATTCCAGATAGATTCCCATAGACAAGAATTTGTTAAAGGGTCCACGTGGGTCTTTATCATTGTGTGGGGGAATTTGATCAAAACCTGGGTTTGGTTTTGTTGTTTTGAGACAGGGTCTCTCTAGGTAGCTCTGGCTGTCCTGAAACTAAATCACTATGTAGACCAGGTTGCCCTTGAATTCACAGATCCATCTGTCTCTGCCTCCTAAGCACTGGGACAAAAGGTGTGCACCATCATGTCTGACAAGACATGTATTTTTATATCATCAAACTGTAGCTGAATTTTATGGCAATACTTATCATTGTCAGTACTATCATAAATAAATGAAAATGTATATGTATGTATGTATGTATGTATGTATGTGTATATATGATGGGAATTTTTTGTACACTAAGTGGTCATGTCATTACTTTGACTTCTTACATAGAAATGTTGATTTAGAAGCTTGGCATTTATATAGCTGCTTACAGGAACCATCAGGGCATTAGGGTTCCCCAGCCAGAAGCAAGGGAAGAGACAAAGACAAATGAACAAACAAACAACAACAACTTCCACAGATGAAGTTCTTTCCTGTCTTTGTGTCTCTGAACTTATTTCTGCTGGGAGATAGTTCATAGACTTGAACATGATACTTGCCTGATTTTTTGCCTCTCACCTTGTTGTCAGAAGGGGAATTTTGGAAAAGAATAACTTCCTATCCAGACATTGACCCTGTGGATTTTGTATCTACCTCAGGCCATTTCAGAAGCACCGGGCATCAACAATTCATAGACTCGCTCTAACCACAATACCACTGCAGAGATGCTCATGTGAAATGTTTCTATCCCAGGAACACAAACAGTTCCATCGATTTTGCCATCACTCCAGAGGTAAGTGTGAGAGCTATAAAAATTGCGTAGGAGGTAGGCTTTGGAGAAGGGATGGCATAATGACTTTTGAATTGTTTCCTAACTTTGCCAAAAAGCATCACTGAGAAATAGGAAGTGGGTGTGGTCAATTCTCAGCACCTTAGAATGCCATTACAAGAAGTTATGTGGTCCACAATGCTACATTTATGAGTCTACCAGTCTACTTCAGAAAGATGTACTGGCATGTTTAGTGTCACACATCACACATGATAGTTAACTATAAATGTGCATTTCAAACAGAACTAACATGTAACAAACATGTAACCATGTATAAAGTACACAAATATAGCCAGTCTCAGAAGTGGTATGTTAACAGTTCTGGTCATTCGCTTAAGCTGCCTAAGCTGCCCTTTCTTGTTAGGGTTTCTATTGCTGTGATAAAACACCATGAAAATCAACTTGGGAGAGGAAAGGGTTTATTTCAGATTATAACTCCTAGGTCACACTTCATCACTTGGGAGAAGTCAAGGGAAGTCCAGGCAGGAGCTGAAACAGAGGCCATGGATTAATGCTGCTTACTGGCTTGCTCCTCCTGCCTTGCTCAGCCTGCTTACCTATTCACCCCAGGACTGCCTGGTCAGATGTGGCACGGATCACAGTGGGCTGTGTTCCCAACATCAATCATGACTCAGAAAAATGCCCCACAGGCAAAGGAATCGAGGCCACCAGACTGGGCATAGATGAGATAGTGGCTAGGTTGTGCAGAACAGTCATTTTTTTACCTTTGCCTGACATCAATTGCTCACACAGGGCCATGGAGTTTTTCACAGGACGTGTGTAGGTCTGTGTTGTGCAGGGTTCTGAGGAGTACAACTTCTGATGTTTGAAACAGCAACGGAGGGCCGTTGTTTTAGGAATTCCACAAGCCAGTCTCGGCCACTTGGCTGACCTCCTGTGGGCAATTGACTTTTCTTTTTCTTTCTTTCCCATCTCTTCTTGTGGGAAGCTGGACATATCATTTGACCTCTCAATGACCACTCTCAACTCAAATACACAGGTTGGAACTTTTCTCATGGCATTTAGGACCAACAGATCCCAGATTTAGAGAAGCCTTTCAGTCTCACTAGCATTGCCTCATTTGGAAGGACTCTCAATAGCACAGCCTTTTGCTCTAGCAGAATGACTTTGGGGCAGGGAATTGGGACTCGTGGCTCGCTCTCATTTCAAACTTTGATATTCATGTTCATGGTATCCCTAGAACTTGGTTATTCCTTTCTGGCTCTGTTTCCTTATTTAGACAGGAAATTTGGAACTGATGATCTCTGAGGCTCCATTTCTAGTTAATATGGAACCTACTAAAAGCAAAATGGTAAGGACGTTTAGATCAGGACTGATGTCCATTTATGGGCAAAAGTCATTCTGTTATGAGGAAGTTCAGAGAGAAGAGAAGTGATTTGACCAAGGACAAGGACAAAGAAAGACAAAGCCACAGCATCTGACTTCCTGTCCCCAGGTTCTTTTCTCCCTGTCTTGTCCATCACATGTTTCAAAGATTCCTTGCTTGGTGATTCCCAGAGAAGAGACACTTGTAATTGCACCATGTCCACCAAAATGTAAAGTCTAGTGCAAGCCCAGGTTCAACAGCATTTTTTCTACATTATTTTTGAGTAGGGGCCGGGTGTGTGTGTGTGTGTGTGTGTGTGTGTGTGTGTGTGTGTGTGTGTTACTGTGTTGCCTAGGCTGATTTCAAGCTCTTCAAATCACATAATTCTCCCACATTAGTCAACTCCTGCAGCAGCTAAGCCTATAGCCACATGCTACTACACCTAAATACTTTGTACATTTTGTCCCTATTTGGTGAGAAAGAACCAAAGAATGTTTTAGCATTTGTTCATTAAGATAGTGGTTTTCCTTATTAACTAAGAAAGGACCACAGATGCAGTTTCAGACACACAAAGAGGAAAAGGGTTCCTTGGCTATAGCTTCTCCCTTAGTGAATGAGCCTGGCATTCAAGGCTTTCTGTCACCTGTTTGTGACTTTACATAGCATTGGTCTTTTCTATACGTTCACAACCTAGCTTCTTTCTCTTGTCTATGACGCCATCCAACTCTCTATTGGCTTCCATAATTACCATTCCTGATTTATGGTTTTGCCCTAACAGCTTCAATTCTTTCAGTGTTTATGGCCAGCATACATGCCATGACACTTTGCCACCTGGAAGCTGGTGCTCCTTTTAGCCTATAAGTCATTTGCTCAGTTGTGGATGATGCTGAACATTTCTGATCTGATGCCACCATTCTTTGTCATATGTCTTCTCTTTCATCTCCTGACTGAGATTTTTTTTATGACACTATTTTTTTATTGAAAAATAAAATCATTCATATTACATCTCAATTGCTATCCCATCCCATGCATTCTCCCATTCCTCCCTCCCTCCCGCTTTCACCCCATTCCCCTTCCCTATGACTGTGACTGAGGGGGACCTCCTCCCCTTGAATATGATGCTAGGGTATCAAGTTTCTTCTTGGTATTCTGCAATCCTTCTTCTGAGTGCCATTGGGCCTCCCCATCAAGGGGACATGGCCAAATATAGGCACCAGAGTTTGTGTGAAAGTCAGTCCCCAGTCTCCCCTTAACTGTGGAGAATCTGATTGAGATTTTTAATGGCATCTTTCCCTCCCACAAGAATGGCAACTGGTGAATCAAAAGCATCATAAAACCTGAACAAAGAATTAACATGATCTTGTTTAAATAACTGTGATTTTAGAATAATATAATGATTGTTCAAAAGAAAATTTAACAATCTATTTAGAAGTTGTTTTTTTATGAAGACAAATTTAATTGATATTTGTCTAATCAAAAAACCTAAATAGTTTTTATCTGAACTCTTGCTTCTTTAAAAAGAAATCTA
The DNA here is from genome assembly GCF_903995435.1 of Acomys russatus. NCBI lineage: Eukaryota > Metazoa > Chordata > Mammalia > Rodentia > Muridae > Acomys > Acomys russatus. The sequence continues at coordinate 13,336,649 of NC_067144.1, read as the reverse complement.
TAGGAGCGTAGGTAACTTAAGCTATGAAAGATATATTTCTATATCTCTATATGTCCTTCAATTCTGTTAAGATACACACACACATATATCTTAAATATATATTTTAAAAAATAAATCATTTTAAAGGTAGATGACATCTGTAGAAAAAAAAGTATCGCCTGGAGACTTTTTTCCTGGTAGAATTAATTTTGAGGGCTTCCTATTGGCCTGGACACTGTAAACAAGTCATTCCATTCTTTTGAGTCCAGTTTCTTCAGCCAGAAGATAATGGTGTCTGTTAAGTGGGCTCGATGTGATAATGGGCTTGAAAGTGTTCCGCAAACTCAAAAGAACATCATGCATAATGGAGACTATTATTATCTGTATTATTATTTTAGAAGTCATTCCATGTGATATGAATGCAGTCTGTACAGCTCCTCTGGGTGCTACTAAGTATATAGTCTATGCTTACAAGTTTAGCTCATATCTACTATGATGGCTAGTCTTTTATTGTTAATGCGATACAATCTAGAATCACCTGGAAATGAGCTTTAATGCAAAAATTGTCAAATATGATTGGCTTGTCGAAATGTCTGTGGATTATCTTGATTACATTAGCTGAGGGAGAAGACCTGCCCACTGAGGGTGGCACCATGCTCTAGACAGAAGATGTATCAGACTGAAGAAATCAAGCTGAGTAAAGCATGTATACATAATTTACTGCTCTGTTTTTAATTGTCTATTATATATCTGTCATCTATGTATGTATGTATGTATCATCTATGTACTTATCTATCTATCATCATTATTATTATCTCTATCAACTATCTATGTATATATGTATACATCTATCTATCTATGTGTCTATCTATGGCTATTTTATCTCAGCAATAAGAAGTGAAACTAAGATACCCAAAATGAGGCATGCTAACAAATACCAACAGCACTAGACCCTTATCTAGAGAGCATCTTTCTTCTGTAATCACAGCTATTTAAAGCTGGATCCACCATTCTCCCACCAGCCACTTTATGTCCACTGTGCACCAGGCAGCATTTCAGACAAGTGTTCATGTCCTGCTTATGTTATGAGAAATGAGAAAGTCCTCAAAGCTGCCTTCTCAGCTGAGTTGGAGGGCAGGGATGCAGTTCGGAGCTTAGGATGGGTAGTGGCCTATATTGTCCTATAAATAGTTGCTTCATGAGCTCTGAAGCCAGCAGCTTTGCTTAGAGTTATCCATGTCCACCCACTGCAAAGGGGGCCTTTGCCATTATGTGCCGTTAATGAGAACTTATGTTTGAGGCAGAAAGGCACATTGTTTGACCAGAGTTGCAGGGGTTAGGCTTCTGAACTCTGCTTCAGACACTTGAGAAAGGAAAGTTTAAACCTAGTTATTGATTGTGAGAGAGTTGCGCCTGTCCCCAGATGACACCTGCAGAGCCTGCACCTGTATGCAGACACATCCACAGCGCTACAATTTCACTTTCATCTTTCCGAGACAACTGCCTCTTTTTTCTGAGTGGAGGATTTTTCAGGCTCTGAGATAAAAAGCTCCCCTTTCATGTGCCTGTGACTCAGAGAGCAGGGAGGCTTCAGGGATGTGCTGAGCTCTTTCAAAAGCTGTAGGGAGTGTGAGGTATGCTTCCACTTACAGCCCCGGAAGCTCAGAAACTCACTTTTTAAAGAAGGCTTATTCTAAGTTTAAGGATGTGCCTGTGTGTCTGCAGGTGTACAAGTGTGTGCAGGTGAGTGCAGATACCTGCAGGACCTAGGCTTGTTAGATCCCTTGGAGCCGAAGTTTCAGGTGGTTGTGAGCCTCCTGACAGTGGTTCTAGCAACTGAATTTGGATCCTCTGCCAGAGCAGTACACGTTCCTGACAGCTGAGCCATCTCTCCAGCCCCTCAAACTCATTTTATACCAAAGAAGACTAACGATAGTCACACTTGCAAGTAGTTAGACATATCAGTATGGACTTTTTCAGTCTGTTTAGTGTTGCATGGATGCATATGAGTGCGGGACTGACCACTTGGTTTTGGATAACCAATTAGGGCATCCATCTCTAGGGAGGATTATTTCTCTCTTCTCGGCATTGTCTATAGTTCTTTGTCTATGGGTGGGGACCTGTGAGATTTCCCTCTTCCATGTTAGCTTGTCTATTGGTGTGCTTCTATAGGTCTCGTTCAGGCAGCCATATTGTTGAGATAACTGGGTGAAGCTTTCCCTGTCATTTCCAGGGGACACGGTCTCTCAGCAGGGTTCCTGGTCCTCTGGCTCTTACAATCCTTCTCTTCCATTATGATCCTCAACCTTCAGTTCAGGAAGTGTGTGGCAGATATATCAGTTAGGGCTGGGTACCCTACAACCACTTAATTGGGATATTTTTATGTATATGAGTGTTCTGTCTTCATGCACAGTAGACAAGGGATTCGAATTCTATTACAGATGGTTGTGAGCTACCATGTGGTTTCTGGGAATTGAACTTGGGACTACTGGAAGAACAGCCAGTGCTCTTAACTGCTGAGCCATCTCTTCAGCCCAAGTTGGGAGATTTTTTTAATTACCACTTCTACCTCATTGGATGTTTAAATTATCAGTTTAATATTAATTCAACTTGGCAGGTCATATATATCTAGACATTCATCTATTTTCCAATTAAGTGGAATACAAGTTTTTAAGGTATATCCTTGTTATTATATACATTTTCTTGGTGTCTGCTGAAATCCCCTTTTCAACTCTAATTTTACTAATTTGGGCCCTCTGTCTTTCTTTGGCTAATTTGGATAGATGTTTGTCCATCTTGTTTATTTTTTCAAGGAACCAACTTTTAGTTTCATTGATTCTTTGTATTCTTTAAAAATATTAAAAAAATATTTTGTTGGCAATTTGTCACATTTTTGAAAGATTATAGACATAGGGACAGATACAGAGATTACAGAGTCATCTCCATCTAAAAGCTTACTGTTGGATGATGAGAGGCATACACCAATAATTAGAAGGGATCACATGCTTAGCAAACAGTTCATGACAGAATGTGTTTACCCAGGTTACACTCTTCAAAGAACAAAAAGGTTTGATGAAACCAGGGCATCTTGTCTGCTTTATTCCTATAATGTGACATTTGAGATAGTTTTGTAGCAAACTCAGGAGAAATTTTGAAAAAATCCCCAACAAGATGGGACAGAAAGAATTGTATTCCAGATGTGAACTATGTTCTGGGGGCAGGGATCTATAGAGCTGATTTGGGCATCAGGAATGGCCCTATGCAGAAAGCCAGAGAGTACAGCATCCACATGCTGCCTGAAGAGGCTCCTGAGGGTCACCTTGACAGGCAGCTCAACTTGTGTGTAATTGTATAGGCAATGCTGCAAGACACTTAAAGTGCTATTTGGAGGCATTCAGTGATTGCCAAGTATAACCTAAGTCTTTAGTCTATAATTACTAGTTCATAAATTGCTTGGCTTCTTGTATGTGGTAGATTTCCTAAGGTAACTGGAGACCCAGTCTCTTATTAAATAATAAATGCCATTGAATTTCCTGAGCAATGAAGTCTCGAAAAGACCTTCAGAAATGGCTTTTCCAAACTTTGAGATTTGGTTTAAGTATCACGAATAAATTTCTAGCTTTGGCAAAGGTGACCTAGAAGTTTAGTAAGTCTACTGAGCTGTTAGAATTTTTTTTTTTTTGATAGGTGATACGTTGGCCAGGGTAAGGATACAAAGAACGAAAAAACTTTCCCACCTTCGTTTTGATTTACACACCCTTGGAGGATGATAGCCTCATCTTCCCTTTCTGTTCAACTATAAATACTATCATACTTTGCATGCTATTTCCTTTTACTCTTCATTTATGACTTCGATATTCTCAGTGATTTAATATTTAGCTCATTTACCTACTTGTTCAGGTAAATTTGGCAAAATATAATTTTAACTTTGTTTCTTTTTCAAATTCATGAATCTAAACATGACAGTTTCTGCATATCTATGTTTCCTTTTTCAGATCTGTCCTTTAAAATGAAGGAAGGATAGAAACTACAGGGGCTCAGTCATCAAAGCCTTTCTAACAGTGGGAAAGTCACACACCTATTTTGGGCCTTGAGTTTCCTAGAGAAAATTCTCTCCTTCCTTTCCGTGTCCTCCTCTTTGTTGACTATCTGTTGGGGTACAGTTGACCCCCCTAGATAATATACATAAGGCAACAGGTATCTCCCCTCCAGTGTAGGATATGAAATAGGAGTACGGAGTACTTAGGGGTTCCTTAGATTCCAAGATGAGGGACATTACATGGGACCTAGAAGGCTTCCTGGGTAAACTGACAATTGTGCCAAATTTTGGGTTTGGATTCCCTGGAACTAGAATGAAAGGTAGTTGTGAGCCAGCATGTAGGTATTGAGCACCAAACTCAGGTCTTTTGGAAGAGCAGTCACTGAGTCATCTCTGAAGCCCCTACTTACAGAGTTTAAAGACTGATAAAATAAGATGACAGAGTGCCTAACTTTATCAGATATTTATAATGTACATCGTTAACCAAGTACTAACTTGACAACTGAACCAAACTTGGTTAATCATGTCTAGTTGAGTCAATGAATCATGAAAATGATGTTCTCTGATGTAAAACGTTACAATTGTCCACTTGAATATTCATCATTGTGCTGTGATCTTAATCTAAGCATTAGCATATCTTTCAGTATAGCAGTTTATTCACCCTGTTTTAGCTTCTGACCTTCAATACTCAGAATGTGCTCTGGTTTTTGACAAAATTGCATGAGCTTTCAAATTAAAATGTTTTATAATGTTTATTGTAACATATTTAAGTGAAAGAGAAAAATAAAAATGAAAATAAAAATAAAATAAAATAAAAACGAAAAGAAGGTTTAAGTTTGCAACTGCAAGCAGAGAGAAGTACTCAAATTAAATCCATCAATGGTCACATTTTCAATTTAACAAATTCAGTTAGCTCTGCCAACTTGGCTTAGAACTTAGAAATGATACTTTATAAGCCAAAAGATAATATGTGCAAAATGTATGGCTAGAGAGATGGCTCAGCAGTTAAGAGCACTTGCTTCTCTTCCAGGGAACCAGAGTTTGGTCACTAGCATCCACATTCGCTGTCTCACAACCATCTGCACAACTCTAGCACCAGGGTATCCAACCTGCTCTTCTTGTCTCGATGGGCACCCCTACACATGTAACACACACACACACACACACACACACACACACACACACACACACGCACACATACACACATACACATAAATAAAATAAAAATTAACTGTAAATGCATCCACACACAGTACATAGCATCTAGAGAAATATAATTATCAACTGTACAGGTTTCTTCTTGGGTTCTCGGCCAGATTCTTTGGGACATCTTTCAGAGCAGTGTAGAGGGAAGCAGTGAGCCGGTGGGGTTTTGTACACACAGAGGCATCTACGAGGTAGGATTGCTTTTCTGAAAGGAAGGTGAGGTCAGAGCTTGGTCTGTGTCATGCCGCCTAGAGGTTGGGGTATGGGGTAGAAGCAGGTCAGATGCTGAGGCAGGTAGGAAGAGGACCCATCAAATTGCTGATTGGATGGGCTGGAGCATGAGGAGGTAGATTGCACCTGGTCCATATTTCTTTTTTTTTTTTTAATAGTTTTATTTTATTACACATGTATAAAACAAACTACATACAGCAGGGAGAACCAGGTGACAATCATGAGAATAATGAGTTCTATACATGTTACATTCATAGTGACTTGGCCATTTGCATTCGTCTCGTTTGAAGTAAGTGTTTTTCCTGTCTTGTTGGGTCTAGATTTCCAAATGAGATTCAATATCTATCCTAGCTCAACTCTAATAGCTTAACTTTTTTATTTTGATCTAAAACGATCTTGTCCCCTAACCAGCTAAACTTGGTTATAAAACTATACTATCTTGTCTTCAGTGCCCCTCAGAGACTTGAGAAGGAGTAAAACTTAAATTCCTGAATGAACCAGCAGTGTGGGTTAGCAGCTTCCAAAATGTACAAATTGCCTTAAGAAAGTTTACTGCCTGACCAGTCACCCAATATACTTTATAACATTGGAGCCTCATCTTCAGCTTTCTGGCCTAATATTTCTGCCAGACTTGTTTGCAGGGCAGGAACTATCGAGGACTTGTGGTCCAGATTTCTTTTCTGCAGTCTCAGTAGCTTAGACAGTCAAGGTTAGCTCCTCGTGGAGACTGATGAAAAGGCAAGTCTGGGGGGGGGGGACTATAAAATTTAGCATAAGATTTAGCCTCAACAGCTTTTGTGGTTAGTGTTTGGGTCAACTTGATGTAAGCTTGGATATTCTGGGAAGAGAAAATTTCAACTGAGGAAAAAAAAATCATCCATCAGATTGTCCTATAGGCAAATCTGTGGGACATTTTCTTGAGTGATGATTGATGTGAGAAGGCCAAGCTACTGTTGGTAGTGGCATCCCTGGGTATGTGTTCCTGGGTGATGTAGGAAAGCAGGCCGAGCAAATCAAAGGGGAGCAAGCCAGGAAGCAGCACTCCTCCTTAGGGCTCTACTTCAGATTTTGCTTCTGGAGTCCTGCCTTTAGTTCCTGGCCTGACTTTCCTTCATGATGGACAATAAACCATTTCCTCTTCAAGTAGTGACAACAGCCAAGGGATTAAATAGGCCAGAGCAAGCACACAAAAATAGTCAATACTGAGCCAAAGAGAAGCAAGTCAAGGGGGGTGGTCATCAGTAATAATTTGCCTCAGAAGGCCCCTCCATAGTGGCAACTCTCCTGCTCTGGTTATCATAGTGGTCCTACGTGGTCAAATCCATTGGGACAGAAATTAGGATTGGCCCTTTAGATATGGTACACTCCAGGCTCAAGTTGATTTGCAGGAGGACAAAGTTGCATCCTCAATCTACCCTTCGCATCCTTTCCTCCTCATCTTTCTAGTGTGGAATCACTGCTCTATTTACTGTACCTCCAGTGTCCCCACACACTCTCCATGGAGCCTTTGCTGATGGAGTCTCAGTCAGTAAGGCATTCCCTTCTTGGGAAAGACCTCTCCATCCCCCATCATTTCCCGGTCCCTTTTGATTCTCTTGTTCTCTTTCTCCCCTCAACCCCACGCCCCAGTGGCAGTTGGAGGATGCCTCATCTGACTATATTTGTCCTTGAAGCATATTCAAAGGTGGATTTTTACACTATATAGAGGATTAGTTTGACTTCTAAGCCCACAGTCCACTTGCCGTGTATTTTGCCCAAATAACACATCTTCTCAGCTCCTTAGAGACACTATTATGGGGGGTTAATAAGGTAGTGTATACAAAACAACTATCACATTAGATCAAAATTGGGATATTTTGTTTATTTAATTTAGCATATGGACTTTATAACATCGTGACCACAAGTGAAAGCTAGTTTGTATACATTGCATCTAAGAAAAAAAATGGTTTCTTAAAACATCACCCTGCCCCGCCTTTTTAAAATCAATTCTCTGAAGCCGCACAAGAGTAAACCCTTCAAAAAAAAAAAAAAAAAAAAAAAAAAAGAGTAAACCCTTCTGTTCTCTTGACAGTTCTTTTTACTATTTTAATCACCATAGTGATAAAATGGTGACATTTTAACTTAATTCCATAAATAATACCTGATTAGAGTTGTTCAAGTTAATTTCACAGGTGGATTTACCTCTTCTGAATCCTGATGTTCTGCCACCCCCCTACCCCCAGCTCATTTTCTTTGAGCTTATCAGAAATCAGAATTTAGTGATTGTCCATTCAAGACCAGAATAATAATTATTCTTCACATTTTAAAACAATTTAGAAACACGCATAAATAAACAAAGCCCGAGTGTAAGGAAGGTACTATTCCCCATACCCATTTCTGCAGCCTCCGTCTCCCTCTGGACTTAGCAGATATTAGTCTTCTTTTGGCCCTGTTACCCAGAGCAGATAATGCTGAATGTAATCACAGCAAATGATTTGGTTCGTGCATCGATATGGAAATGGGTTTCCGAGTGCACAGTAATGCATCCTTCCAGAATGCACCATCCTTTTCAGTAAGCTTCCCAAACACAGTTCTGTTCAGTTGAGAAAACCCCGCAGCCTCCATTAGAAAGGTGGAGTGCCTCTTCTCCTTCAAGGAGGGAGATTTTTTTTATAGATAGCTGCTACAGTCAGCTATGGATGCTAGCTAACATTTCTCTAGAGGAGGAAACCACTGTGGTTTTATGGGATGGAGAGAGAAAAATTTGAGGTAGATGCTGTCTAGTTTTATGCCAACTTGAAAAAAGCTAGATTCATCTGGGAGGAGGAATCCTCCCGACTGAGAAAATGCCTCTATGAGCACATGGATAAAAGTAGGAATGATCATCCCGAGTGAGGTAACCCAGACCCAGAAAGACATGCATGGTATATACTCACTCACAAGTGAATATGAGCCCAAGATAGATGTCCTCTGAGAGACTCCACCCAGTGGGGGATCTGGACAGAAGCTAGGACTCACTGCTAGACTCCAGGTGGAGCACTGAGTGTGGTATGGAAAAAAGAGGAATGGAAGGACCCAGAGGGTTCAGGAGCCCCACAAGGAGACCATCAAGACTGACAGATCTGGACCCAAGGGGGCTTGCATAAACTGTTGCACCAACCAAGGCGATGCACGCAGTAATCCTAGACCCCCCTGTTCAGATATCTCCACTGTGGTGGGGGAGAGCAGGGACTGTCTCTGACATGAACTCTTTGACCACTTCCCCTTGATGGGGAGGCCCGGCAGAGGAAGGGGAAGCAGGCTATCCAGATGAGACCTGATAGGCTGTGGTTATGTGGTCGGGGAGGAAGTCCCCTTCTGTCAGAGGTCTAGGAGAGGGGAACAGGGTGGAAGAGGGAAGGAGGGTGGGAACGGGAAGATACAAGTGAGGGGAATAACAATTGGGATGTAATCTGAATAAATTATATCAAATTAAAAAGATATGATCCAAAATAAAAAAGAAACAAAACAAACAAAGCCAAACAAAACAAAAAAAGATTGTGTTATAGGCAAACCTGTAGAGTAGTTTCTTAATCAGTAATTAATGGGGGAAGGCCCAGGCCATTGATGGATAGTGTCAGCCCTAGGAAGGGGATCCTGGGTTTTATAAGGAGGCAGGTTAAGTGGGCCTCAAGGAGCAAGCCAGCAAGCAGCACTTGTCCATGGCCTCTGCATCAGCGTCAGCCTCTAGATTCTTGCCTTGCTTTAGTCTCTGCTCTGACTGCCTTCAGCGATGAGCTGCAATTATATGGAAGTGTAAGGAAAACAAACCTATTCCTCTCCAACTTGTTTTTGGTCATGACGTCTCATCACGGCAACAGGAACCCTAACCAGGACAAGGTGTTTTAAGTTTTCCACTTAAAAGGGAAGTAATTAACCGGATAAAACAAGAAGGAAATGGGTAATCTGAACATTCGGCTATATCTGTGGCTCAGACCGTGAAAATGAGAACTAACACACTATCATTTATGGATTTCTTTACCTAAATGGTTCTTTTCCCTCTGTCCTTACTTGGGTAATGGTTCAGCTTCTAGAGGGTTCTGGAGACAATGCAGGCACTCTGTGTATATACTGTTGATGGTGGTAAGAAAGCGACCATTTTAGAAAGTCAGGATCCCAAGACCAGTGGGAAAGGAAAACAAGGGAGGGAAAAGGCTCGAGTCAAAAACCAAAAAAAATCCCCTAACGATCCTTTCTTCAGCTTGAAGATCCAGAGAGAAAGGAGTAAGAATGAACCCAGCGAGTGGGCAGCACCGAAGATCCTTGGGCAGACCCAACAAAGAACTAGCCCTGCTGGTCGAGGTCCCTTCTCATCTGGCCCTAGCATGTTAGAAACAAATGAATCAGTTTTAAGGTGCAGTGTCAACTGGACCTTTGTTCATCCAGGCACATCCCTACTGACTCATTGGGGAACCTGGGGTACGCTTATCCTGTGCCTACCTTCTGCTGGCCCTGTGCTATGTAGTTAAGAGTGAACACCCTACTTGCCCTAGTACAGAAATTGGGAAGTTTATAAATGACACAAATGCACCACACACAGGCCAGGAGTCTCGGAAATCCAAGCTCAGGGTGCTGGTAGAGCTAGTGTCTAGTGAGGCCGCCTCCCCTGGACTGTGCTCAGCTGTCTGGATGCAATTTCACTTGAAAGAAGAAGCAACGAAGCTCCCTAGGGTCCCATTTATACTGGCACTAATCCCATCCATAAAAGCTCTTCCCCTAAGGCTTACTCACTCCTCCGAGTCCCCACACGCAAGTACCACAACACTGACGGTTAGATATTAACACGAATTTTGGGGACCACAAGTATTCAACCTATCGAGAGACAGATATATAAATACATGGTATCTAAGAATAAAAAATCCTGAAAATAATATCAAGACCTAGAGAAGATTTCTCAGGACATGCCTTACTGGGGTTTGGAAAGGAAGGTAAGAGTCTTGAATCACCTGCCAGTTTGGGCCACTAGCATGACTTGGCGGGGCGGGGGTGGGGGTGGGGGGAAGATGAAAGATACACAAAGAAGAAAGCATGGCAGGGAAGAGCAGGCTTTGTGTCCCTTAGTTCAGAGATCGAGTGGCGTTAATGGGGCCTGGTGGAACATTCTATCTTCATTCGCTTTCTGTTCAGCTACGCTGTGTTTCACCCATACATGATCCATGCAGCGATAAAGAGATAGCACATATCAAAACACTAGTCCAAGGGATACGTACCATGAAAATCTTTACTTATCAAGAAAGTGGGTCAGAGGAGAGGATATCCGATTGAGACTTTAGGCAAGAGTAGCATGGAAGAATGGGGAAATCGTAGGACCCACAGGGTCCTGGAAACCTACAAGAAGAACTTTATGACAGGCAGATCTGGGTCCTGGGGTCCTCCTCAAAGTAAGGCACCAGCCAAGGAGAATATAGGCAGTAAGCTTCGAACCCCTACCAAGACCTAGCCAACGAACATGATACTCTCCACCGTTGAGTGGAGAGTGAGATCTGACTCTCACACGAACTCTGGTGCCCCTTTTCTGACCATGTCCCCCAGATGGGGAGACCTGGTGGCACTCAGAGGAAGGATAGCTAGTTACCAAGAAGAGACTTGATATTCTGAGAGCATATATAGGGGGAGGAAGTCTCCCACAGTCACAGACATAGGGGAAGGGAGAAGGGGAGAAATGGGAGGGAGGGAAGAATGGGAGGAAACAGGGGAAGGGCTAACAATCAAGATGTAATATGAATAAATTAATAAAAAAAGGAAAAAAAAGAGATAGCACAAGCTCACCATTATGCACACTGACTTTGGATTGATGCCCTTGCAAGCTCAGGTACAAAAGCCCTCATCTCCTTGAGCTACAAACATCTCATGTAAAGGGAGGGGGTTGGCCCACAGGATAGCTAGGGCCCTTCTTTGGCTCTGACATTGGTGCCAAAAGAAATTAGAGATTCCTGAATGGTCGTCCAGGAGTGACACTGTGTGTACCAGTGTGCAGCCTTCCAGCGTAAGACATAGAAAGTGCCTAAAAGACTTTCGTCCAAGTCTCTTCCCCTTATGGAAGAAAAGGTAGGAGCAGAGACTGAGCCTCCCTGCTACCTTTAGTAGTAGATGTTAATTGTTTATGGCTTATGAGCAGAAAAATGCTTATTGTACAAATGAAGACAACATTCATCTGGTAGCTCTAAATGAAGTAAATTTTAGGTGATGTAAAGAAGGCTGAGAACTATTTGCATACGAATTCAGGGCCTAGAGATTGGACGATCAGAGAAACTTTTGTGCAGAACAGCAGTCTGGGTCCATTTGTAACTCCAGCCTGGTCTTTGTTCCCTTAGCAGGTAGCACAACAGAAACTCAAGTCACAAAGCAAATGATGAGCAAGAGAGAGAGAGAGAGAGAGAGAGAGAGAGAGAGAGAGAGAGAGAGAGAGAGAGAGAGAGAGAGGGAGAGAGAGGGAGAGAGAGAAAGAGAGCGAGAGAGAGCAAGAGAGAGCGAGAGAGTGAGAGAGAGAGAGAGAGAGCTAGAAATCCCTTTTTACAAACACCGTTTTTTAAAAAAAAAGATAGTAAATATTTTTTATTTGCTTTGTAAAGATAGTAAATATAAAAGTCTAATTGTCTTTTTGCTTTTGGTCAATTGTAGAGTCGTGATGCAGTTGGTCATAAGCTTCCCTGAGAGTCCTTGAGAGTAATGACCTTGCATCAGTGCAGCTGTGAGGTCCCTCCCTTATGCTATTGGAGGCTTCTGCGGTTGCTTAATTTCACTTGGCTGAAATTAATCACTAATCTTTTCCTCCCTTTTTAATAGTTGGGTTTTGTTTTGTTTTGTTTTGTTTTGTTGGCACCAGCAGCAACAAAGCTAATTGTTTCATTTTGACGTCTCACTCTGCCTGTGTAGCCACAGCCACTATGTGACTTGGGGTTTGAGTACAAACGCACAGCAACGGTGGCAACAGATACTGTTTTATCATCACTCTCCCCACAAACAACACGTGTGTGTGTGTGTGTGTGTGTGTGTGTGTGTGTGTGTGTGTGTGAGACAGGCATCGTGGAGAGCGCATTATGGAGATGACTTGTTGCACCACACTTAGTAGTCACCATTTTCCAGCACTTACCTAGAACTTCTGGTGGGGTTTGCTAAGCGAAAGGAGTGGAGTTCAGAAACAACTTACCGGGATGTGAACAGCACAGCATTCCGTGCAGGAACGCACACAAGCGTGCACGTTGTTAAGGCAAAGGTGGCAGCTAGGCAGGACACTGGCAGAGTGAACTGCTAATCTTGTTTCTAAGTGCGCCCTGGGTCCCACTGGTTCCTTGACTTGAGATGTGTTTTCATCCCACCTTAAGGCATCAGTCATCACCTTTTTTTTTCCTAATAAGAACTTTCCCAGCTTTGAAGCTACAATTTAAATGTTATTAATCCACAAACTGATAACACATTCTATCCGTGTAGTGGTGTTACACACAGTATGTTATTAATATATATTTATTCAGTGGGTGAATGACAGATACTGGTTATGTTTGTTAGCTTTTAGGGGCTGAATATCTATTATGTATAAAATCAAAATAATAAGCATGTTTCTACCATGAATTCTGAAGGGGAAGAAGTACAGGGTGAGGAGGAAATGGTTCTATTCAAATATCTATGTTCTTTAGAAGCCAGGGTTTTTTGGTAGGATTCTTTAGGCTAAATCCAGATATGTGCTTGTTCTGTTATTAGCACTGGTAACCAAGAATTGGGTTGTCCTTATACCGATCCCAAGTAAATTCAAGAGATTTCCTTTGTATATTATTATTTTTTTCTGCTTAGTTTTCATTCCCACAGTAAAAGGGGACACTAAGCTGAGAAATACCATTTTTCCAGATCTTGTTTAGATTGATTATCTCGACCTATGTCGACTTGAGGCCTAAACATTAATGAGATTGACAGCTCCCATTTCAAACGGGCGCTGTGCCAGGGTAACAGATGGGTCCTGAAACTGTCGGTTGATGGCTTGTGTATAATTCTCTCAGATTGTCAAGTGGACAGAGTCCTTAACAAGAAATGTCAGAAATGTTTGTCAGTTGCTTCCCAGATGCCTTTCCTCATGCATCATTACCCGATTGCAGCACTCTGCAAGTCTCTTCAGACCCTGACCAGTCCCCAGAGAAATCACCGCTCAGCTGTGTGGGCAGCTGAGACATGCCCAGGTGACTTGCTTGCTCTCCTGTCCGGACCAGCCTTCAATACACTATCCTTTACTTAGAGCCTGAACCATTCCTATGGAAACTACCATTCGTGATTTTCTTCTGAGGGGGAGAGTGTTCTTTCATTTTCACCCAAGGAAGAGAGTAGGAACCTTAAAAATAGCAAGTATTCAAAGTATGTTTCCTCTCTAAAAGGCGATATGCACTGTCACTGCAGAATTCACACACACACACACACACACACACACACACACACACACACACACACACTACACTGACCCATCATTTTGACCTGTAAAACTTTTTGTCATCTTTCTTATTCTTTCCTCTGCTGTGACTAGTTTCTTCTAGCCTCAGGCTTTCTATGAGGGCATTAACTGCTTAAAATAGACACTTGCATTCAGGTGTGGAGATACTTGAGCCTAGGAGTTACTGCTTATGGTCTTTTCCTCAGAGGAAGCAATGTACACATTATTTATCTGCCCTCCTGCCTCATGGCGCTCTCGTTGCTTCTGGCAGGTCACTAAAGACCTAACTTATGCCATTATGGTTAGCTATTGATGCCTCCTATTTGCCAAGCAGGTTGACTTTTTTTGCCATTAGAAAGCATTATCTCATTAAACTCATTAATATAATCATGAGATAGTAAGTAAAACAAATGAAATATTCCCTCATAGGCTCATGTGTTAAAGCATTGGTCCTTGGCTGGTGGTACTATTTTAGAGCATTCTGGAAACATTAGCAGGTAGAGTCTGGCTGGAGGAAGCAGGCCACTGGGAAGGAGTTCTTTCTTTCTTTTTCTTTTTTTTTTCTTTTTAGATTTTTTTAATTAATTTATTCATATTACATCTCGATTGTTAGCCCTTCCCCTGTTTCCTCCCATTCTTCCCTCCCTCCCATTTCTCCTCTTCTCCCCTCCCCTATGTCCGTGACCTAGGGAGACCTCCTCTCCCTATATATCCTCTCAGAATATCAAGTCTCTTCTTGGTAACTAGCTATCCTTCCTCTGAGTGCCACCAGGTCTCCCCATCTGGGGGACATGGTCAGAAAAGGGGCACCAGAGTTCGTGTGAGAGTCAGATCTCACTCTCCACTCAACGGTGGAGAGTATCATGTTCGTCGGCTAGGTCTTGGTAGGGGTTCGAAGCTTACTGCCTATATTCTCCTTGGCTGGTGCCTTAGTTTGAGGAGGACCCCAGGATCCAGATCTGCCTGTCATAAAGTTCTTCTTGTAGGTTTCCAGGACCCTGTGGGTCCTACAATTTCCTCTTTCTTCCATGCTACTCTTGCCTAAAGTCTCAATCGGATATCCTCTCCTCTGACCCACTTTCTTGATAAGTAAAGATTTTCATGGTACGTATCCCTTGGACTAGTGTTTTGATATAAGTGAGTATATACCGTTTGTCTCTTTTTGCTTCTGGGTGTACTCACTCATTATGATAATTTCTAGATCAATCCATTTGTCCACAAATTTCGGGAATTCCTCGTTTTTAATAGCTGAGTAGTATTCCATCGTGTAAATATACCACAGTTTCTTAGTCCATTCTTCTACTGAGGGACACTTAGGCTGTTTCCATGTTCTGGCTATTATGTATAGAGCAGCTATGAACATGGTTGAGCATATGTCCCTGTTGTGTGGTAGGGCATTTTCTGGGTATATTCCAAGGAGTGGGATAGCTGGGTCTTGAGGAAGCCCTATTCCCATTTTTCTGAGAAAGCGCCAGATAGCTTTCCAAAGTGGTTGTATTAGTTTGCATTCCCACCAGCAATGAAGGAGTGTTCCTCTCTCTCCACATCCTCGCCAACATGTGGTGTCATTTGAGTTTTTGATCTTAGCCATTCTGATGGGTGTAAGATGGAATCTCAGTGTCGTTTTGATTTGCATTTCTCTGATGACTAACGAGGACGAGCATTTCTTTAAGTGTTTCTCGGCCATTTGATATTCCTCTGTTGAGAATTCTCTGTTAAGTTCCAAGCCCCATTTCGCAACTGGGTTGTTTGGTTTTGTGGTGTTTAATTTCTTGAGTTCTTTATATGTTTTGGATAGTAAACCTTTGTCAGATGAAGGGTTGGTGAAGATCTTTTCCCATTCTGTAGGCTGTTGCTTTGTTCTCTTGACAGTGTCTCCTGCCTTACAGAAGCTTCTCAGCCTCATGAGGTCCCATTTTTTAATTGTCGACATTAAGGCCTGGGCTGTTGGTGTACTGTTCAGGAAGTTGTTTCCTGTGCCTATATGTCCCAGGCTCTTCCCCACTTTTTCCTCTAACTGAATTAATGTCTCTGGTTTTAAGTTGAGGTCTTTAATCCACTTGGACTTGAGTTTTGTGCATGGTGACAAATAAGGGTCTAATTGCATTTTTCTACATGTAGACATCCAGTTAGACCAGCACCATTTGTTGAAGATGCTATCCTTTTTCCATTGAATAGATTTGGCTTCTTTGTCAAAAATCAAGTGAGCAAATGTTTGTGGATTCATCTCTGGGTCTTCGATTCGATACCATTGATCCACCAGTCTATTGCTTTGCCAGTACCATGCTGTTTTAATTACTGTTGCTCGGTAGTACAGCTTGAGATCAGGTATGGAGATTCCTCCAGAGGATCTTTTGTTGTATAGGATTGTTTTTGCTATTCTGGGTTTTTTATTTCTCCATATGAATTTGAGAATTGATCTTTCAATATCTTCAAAGTATTTTGTAGGTATTTTGATAGGGATTGCGTTGAATCTGTAAATTGCTTTTGGTAAGATGGCCATTTTTACTATGTTAATTCTCCTGATCCACGAACAAGGTAAATCCCTCCATCTTCTCATGTCATCTTCAATCTCTTTCTTCAGAGGTTTGAAGTTTTTTTCGAATAAGTCCTTCACTTGCTTGGTTAGAGTTACTCCTAGATATTTTATATTGTTTGTGGCTATCATGAAGGGAATAGTTTTCCTAATTTCTTCCTCTGCCTGTTTGTCATTTGTATACAGAAAAGCTACTGACTTTTTTGAGTTTATTTTGTATCCTGTCAATTTGCTGAAGGTGTTTATCAGCTGTAGGAGTTCTCTGGTGGAATTTTGCGGGTCACTTATATACACTATCATATCATCTGCAAATAGGGATAATTTGACTTCTTCCTTCCCCATTTGGATCCTCTTGATCTCCTTTTGCTGTCTTATTGCTCTGGCTAGAACTTCAAGAACTATATTGAAGAGATAAGGGGACAAGGGGCAGCCTTGTCTGGTTCCCGATTTTAGAGGAATTTCCTTGAGTATCTCTCCATTTAATTTAATGTTGGCTGTTAGTTTGCTGTATATGGCCTTTATTATGTTTAGATAAGTGCCTTGTATTCCCGATCTCTCCAAAACTTTGAACATAAATGGGTGTTGGATTTTGTCAAATGCTTTTTCTGCATCTAAAGAGATGATCATGTGGTTTTTCTCTTTCAGTTTGTTTATATGGTGGATTACATTGATGGATTTCCGTATGTTAAACCATCCCTGCATGCCTGGAATGAAGCGTACCTGGTCATGGTGAATGATGTCTTTGATATGCTATTGTATTCGCTTTGCGAGAATTTTGTTGAGTATTTTTGCATCAATATTCATAAGAGAAATTGGTCTGAAATTCTCTTTTTTTGTTGGATCTTTGTGAAGTTTAGGTATCAATGTGACTGTGGCCTCATAGAAGGAATTTGGTAATATTCCGTCCATTTCTATCTTTTGGAATAGCTTGAATAGTATCGGTATTAGCTCCTCTTTGAAGGTCTGGTAGAATTCTGCACTGAAACCATCTGGCCCTGGGCCCCTGGGCTTTTTTTGGTTGGGAGACTATCAATGGTTGCTTCTATTTCTATAGGTGAAATAGGGCAAATGGAATCGGTCGAGAAATTTGTCCATTTCCGTTAAATTTTCGAATTTTGTGGCATAAATGCCTTTAAAGTAGGTTCTTATGATTCTTTGTATTTCTTCAGTGTCTGTTGTTATGTCTCCCTTTTCATTTCTGATTTTGTTAATTTGGATAGTGTTTCTCTGTCTTTTAGTTAGATTGGCTAACGGTTTGTCTATCTTGTTAATTTTTTCAAAGAACCAACTCTTGGTTTTGTTGATTCTTTGGATTGTTCTCTTTGTTTCTAATTTATTGATTTCAGCCCTGAGTTTGATTATTTCTAGGCATCTACTCCTCTTGGGTGTTTCTGCTTCTTTTTTTTCTAGAGCTTCCAGATGTGTTGTTAGGTTGTTTATGTGGGATGATTCCTTTTTCTTTTTGAAGGGACTTAGTGCTATGAATTTTCTGGGAAGGAGTTCTTAGAGATATATTTTCACTGGCTTCTACCAGTCTCCTTCTTCATGTTTTCTGTCTTCCATGAAGGCGTGAGCTACTTTAGTACAAGCTCTTCCTGCCACGGTTGGTCTCCTGCCTAACAGAGCTGGGCACCATGAGTTGTACTTCCGGAAATAATGAGCTAAAATAAGTGATTTCCCTGTCAGATAATTTTCGGCAGGTATTCTGTAATACACTAACTAAGGTACCTCATAATACACTCTTTTGGAAGCTGGATATGTGGTAGTGAGGAAAACGGCCATGTTCTTGGCCTGAGGAAACTTACACGCTAGAGACGTATACACCTAACACTTTTGATGGAGATAATGAATACTTCTTCCATCTTACGTTGAGTACTCATTTACAGGGGTGAATATACTTCAGTAATAGATGGCCAACTGTTGTTTATAATATATTATAAAATACAAATAATAATATTATTTTATAATAAATTATAATAATAAATTATAAAAGATGAAAAGAAAATGATTGAGCACAAAAAACAAGCTATGAATCCTCTCCACTGAACTCAGCAACACTTCTAGAAGAATAGGATAAGTATATATAATAAATGTATGTGGCTGGGAATTGATTTGACACTAGCAAGGCAGTTTAAATTAAATTATGAGGTAATGCATTGCTGTTAATGAATTCCAATCATGTGTATTGTTTTTATATATTCTAGCAAGAAACAAAGCTAGAAGCATTATAATCATAGCAACTCTGATGGCTCAGGGAGAAAGATTACAACTTCAAGACACGACTGGGCAACTTAGCCTAACATATGGGAGGCCCTGGGGTTAATCCTTACTATACACTAACTAACTAACTAACTAACTAACTAACTAACTAACTAACTAACTAACTAACCAACCAACCAACCAACCAACCAAACAGCTAACTAGTCAGCTAGATAACTAACTAACCAAATAAACAAATAAGAAGATAAATAAATAAAAGCTGTGCTGTGACAGTGGTTATAAAAATGGACATCTTAGACACGGAGAATGCAAGAATGTCAGGTCATTCTGAGAACAGTGAACCTAGTACTGTCTAGTTCTGGGCATGTGAAGTAGCTAAGGGGTAGGCTCCCTGTGCGTTTCTGTGTTACAGATCTTGACATCTAAGTTCAACATAACTAGGTCAAATGATCTCTGATGAACACTTTCAGGAAGCATTTCTTTCTTTAGATATGTTCCCATATTGTGATGAGAAGATCAGCCTTTATTACCCGAGGAGAGGTGGGGACATGAAGGTGGATTTTTAATCTGTGTGAATTCATTGCCACATTACTATAAAATAGCAAGTGAAATCAATTTGAATTATTTGTGCTGTGGACAGAGTCATATTTATTATGGTCTCCACCTCTTTCTGTGTCCCTTTCTTCACATATAATTCACATCCTGTGGGAACACATTTGCAAACAGTAACATCTCCTTACGTTCAAGGGTGCTTTTGGTGCCTTATGTGGTCCCAGCATTTCCTGCCCCAAGTCTAGGCTCCCAAAGGTAGTACCTCAAAAACTAGAATAGTGCGTCTCCTCCAAGCAACTCTCTTGACACCTTCAGCCGCATGGCTTGCCAGGTCTTAGTTCTTCCATTTCACTGGTGACTGCCTGTTTTTTCATCTTGCCCTATCATTTAGATGTCATTTCTGTTTCTGTCATCTTTAACAATTGCTGTGCTTCTCTAGGGCAAAGGCTGTCCTTTATCCATACTTTATATGCTCTGTGTCTCGGGTCATCCATCTTCAAGATAGACACAATCACAGTCATAACGTCATGGAGTTTTGTGAAAATAAAATTAATCAAAGCATCTGCAATCTGTGCTGTGGTATGACAGCACATAGCACACAGTAGGCTCTTAGTAGTAGCTCAGGATTATCATCATTATTTGTAACCATGGTGTCTTAGTCAATGTCATAACATAAAACACACAAGGACCTATAAGCTGAATAGCATCGATTCATCCAGTGTGCTCCTATGGTCAAGAAACTCTTTTGACCTCAGACTGATGGATCTTGATGGCCTCCAACTTAACCAACAGAATTTGAGCCTCAAGTCCAGAAAGGAAACAAGACAGAGTCTTGATAGGGTGGCCCCTGATTCTGGACCCTCTTCTGGACTCCATGTCATCTGCACAGTTGTGTGGACCCCACACTAAAGTTTACACACACAAGGACACACAGTAAATAAAAGTCATAAAGATGTAAAAAAAAAAAAAGAGAGAAAGGAAGTAAGAATAGGAACAGGAAAAGGGCATACACATAAAATTATGATGCCCAACATAAAATAAGAAAAGATAAAGAATGCTCCTTGTTCTCAATAGAGTATGTTTATATTGGTAGAATCATGGAAGCTGTAGGTATGAGACAAAATTTCAGTGAGGTTTTCAGAAAAATCTAAGAAGCATATATATATATTATATATTATATATGCAAGTATTTGAGGTGTTGCTATAATGTGGTGATGCATTCTGGCAATGACTATATAGGTAACAAAAAGGCAAAAGTAACATCTGAAGACTTGTTTACTGCTGTGCCAACCATGTGTAGAAGTTAAGCTTGTAGAGGAAGGAAAGCCCCTTCACGTGAAACCATAGATCTTGCATTATATTTGATTTGTCTGCGTTTAACAGGGCATCTTGGTGTTTCAAACAGTGACTACAAGGAATGAGAGCTCATAAAGTGGGAGGCTGCTCTCGCCCTTGTTCATTATAGGTGGGAAGGTGTGCACGTGTCATCCTGCAGAAGATGGATTGCCTCTGCCCTAATGGCAGGACCTTGGTTTTGTTCCACAGTGAAGCTCATAGCAAGTAACCCATTCCTACTGGGGGAAATGTGAATTCATCCAACATCTATTGAGATCAGTATCCAAGAGACTGCAAAAATGCAACTCCCACAGGATCCGGGCAAACTACTCCTGAGTATACACCCACAAGACTATAATCCTAAGTACCATAGAGCAGTGGTTCTCACCCTGTGGGTCATGACCTATTTGGGGTCAAATGATCCTTTCACAGGGATTTCTTAAGACCATGGAAAAACACTGGTTCTTACACAAGGATTCATAATACAAGTTACAATATTACAGTTGTGAAGTAGCAAAGGGAATATTTTGGGGGTTGAGGGTCACTACAACATGAGGAACCATATTCTAGGTTTGCAGTATCAGGAAGGTTGAAGACATATGCACCCCCGTATTTATTGTAGCTTTGTTCGCAACTGTCAAGTTATAGAATTAGCCTTGTCATCCATCAGCAGATGAATGGTTAAGAAAATGTGGCATATGACAGGGGTTCTGAATTTTTTTTTTTTTTTTTGGGCATACAATCTTTTTGCTTCCCAACTTTTTATGTGAAACCAGGTATATAAATAAGATAGGCATACAAATCACATCTTTACTAGTAGCTATAAAGGAATTTGTTTAAGCCAGGCATGGTGGCACACACTTTTAATCCCAGCCCTTGGGAGGCAGAGGCAGGTGGATCGCTGTGAGTTCGAGGCCAACCTGGTCTACAAAGCGAGTTCCAGGACAGCCAGGTCCGCACACAGAGAGACCCTGTCTTGAAAGACAAAACAAAACCACCACCACCACCACCACCACCACAACAACAAAACCAAAAAAAGACATAAACACGGAAGAAACTTGTTTGAAATTAATTCTTTGCACTCCACAAGAAGACAGACAGAGTCAATAACCTAGGTCCATGGGGTCCATCTTACAGAGATGGAAACACCAACCAAAGAGCATGTGTAGACTGCACCTAGGCCCCCTGCACATATATAACTGATGGGCAGTTTGGTCTTCATGTGGGTCACCTAGCAGGTAGAAAGGGGGAGGGGGGCTGTCTCTGACATGGATCTGTTGTCTGTTTTTAGATCACTTGACCCTAGCTGGGCTGTCTTGTCTGGCCTCAGTGGAGGAGGATGCACTTAGTCCTGATGCAACTGGATGTGCAGGGGTGGGTTGATATGGGGGAGGCTGGAGCTTCCCTTTTCTGAGGAGAAGGGGAGGGGGAAAGAAAGAGGAGGGTGGGCAGGTGGGACCACGAGAGAAGGGACAGAGCTGCAATCAGAATGTAAAGTAAATAAATAAGTCTTTGGTATGTATGTAGTTTTATGTACATTTATTTAATGACAAAGAAACATTTTCTTACATTGCTGGATATGCCTATTTTTTTATGTAAAATAGTTCATCTTGGCTGCATATTTAATGCCAGAGGATGCAAAGCATCTTCACCAATTTTGGAGTCTGTCAATATTTTGCGGTCCTAATAATCAACGCTGAGAAAGCTGCTTTGTGCAAATTCCTAGTGCAAAATGATAGAAGTATGCTCAGAAATTGTTAGAGATTTTTGTCTTTATCCTCAGGCAAAATTCATGCAATTATTATTTTTTAAGTGAAGCTCAAGACATCAACACAAATATTAATTTTAAAACTCGAACATTCTAGGGCTGGGGCTATAGCTCAGTAGTAGAGCATTTGGCTCCCAGGTATGATGTTCTAAGTTCAATCTGCAGAGCTTAAAAAATAAATACAGTGCAAATCAAATACATACTGATCTGATGTTTGCACACTGAGGGACGATGGCAGGAAAAATATTAAAAGTCTATCCTTACTATAATTAAAAGCTCATATAGGCCATACAAGAAGTGCAACTGAAAACATGGGGACCTCAAACCCAAACCATGACGTTTTAGGTAGCATCTGTTGGTGTTTTGCGGTGTCTGGTGGCACAGATAAAGTGTACATGGTGTATGCTTAGAAACAAGACTGAGTATTAGATAAAATAAGCCAGAGGCAAATTGACAAAGATTGGGTTTTTTTTTTCTTCTTATATCTGGAATCTAGATTAAAAAAAAAAAAGACGTGAAAGTAGAATGGAGACTATTTACAGGAGGAGAATAGACTGATGGGAAGGGAAGAAGGTCCAGAGAGAATGAGGAGTGAAAACAACTATCTAATTAACTAGGATGCACTAATAAGAAAGAATGCACAGGGATGCTCTATGTACCTCTACATGTCTTTAAGGAATAGATAGGTCATAAGGTACCGTTATCTCTGTGTCACTTGCTTTTAGAGCACCATGCTACGCTTGCTGTACTTCTCTACACCCGGGAAATGTTGAAACCAAATCTTCACCTGGGCATATATTCAGAATTTACAGATTAGCTGCCGCTCATTTGTGGTCTCTGCCATCCCATCCTCTAGTGTCAGTCACACCCCAGGAAGTCACTCATAAGAGGCCTCCACTGATGACAAGTCCATTTCTTGTTGAGTCAGGAGATGATGAGAATTGGTCATCATAGCCCAAAGCCCTGGTAAACCTCGGCATCTCTCGAATCACTAAAAGACTAAATTATAATCAGCCCATGTTCCTTGTTGGGAGTGCATTTGATTTCATTTCCGTATTTTGGAAGTTGGGGTGGAAATCTCCTGCGGACAGAGCCTCATCTGACCTGGTGTGTGTGTGAGTAAGCCCTCTACTCTTCCTTTAGTTTTTCCAGTATCTGAGTTTTCTGCATTTGTTTCTATGCCCAAGAAAAAGATTGCTGTTTTGAGGAGGAAATATTTTCTTAGGGAAAATTGAACAATTAGAAACTAGCAAATAACTTAACATTTTTCAAACTAAACATTTTATATATGAACAAAATACAGTGTGGGCTTGAGAATAGCACTCAGTAGAATTTCGTCCTTTTAAAGCCTTCTCTACAGCCTGAAAGAAGAAAAAATGTTTGCCTTGCCTCCCGGCCTCCCCCCCCCCCCCCCCCCCCCCCCGCGCACACACACACAAAGGAGGAGGAGATCATATTTCGAATTATGCAGTTATATCTCTAAGGTGCCTTCCCACCTTTGGGGGACTTTCCTTCTTGGTAGGTGTTGAAAGGAAGGTAAACACAGCACCTCGGAACACCCCTGGCAGGGGCGCTTTGTTTGAAGAACTTTAGAAACCTTGGAGCCTGCCAGGAACAGTACTGGGGTGGAGGCCAAAGGGGACACCCAGTCTGGATAGTATAGAAAAGGGAGGATAATCATGTACCACAGCCCTGGGACTCTTGCCACTCCACCGCAGAAGCAAAGCAAACTGGCACAGGGATGGAGGGCGTTGTGGGAACTGTGTAGGGAGAGAAAGGGAGGCGGACACCGGGGAAGTTTACTGCAGCAACCTAGAGAAGCCCACATCAGGACCACTAAACAGGATTCGTAAATCCCTCTGCCTCGGGGAAAGCTGCACGCCCAGCTCTGACACCCCAGGCTCATCGAGGGCTTCAGAAATCAGTCCTGGAAATTCGGATGGGATTGATGCACTGTTCCAGTCCAATCCATTTTCTAGTGTGCAGAGGAAAATCCGGTCCGGCGTTTATTTTTAGCAGCGCTTTTCCTGTGACCGAATGCTACTGCTTTCGGGCTGGGATACTGAGGAACGTATTGGGGAGAGAAGCCTAGGCGGGCGGGGGGGGGGGGGGTGAGCTGGCGGGGGGTGGAAACGGGAGGCAGTGAAAAAGGGAGGGGGACGCCTTGCGCATGCGTGCCAGCGCCCATGCAAATCTGCTGTACATCCAGAGCAAAGTGGGATGATCTGTCACTACACCTGCAGCACCACGCTCGGAGAACAGCTCCTGCTTGCAGCTTCCAGACTCAGGTAAAAAATAAATATATAAATAAAATAAAATACAATTCTGAGCGGGGCCTGTGCATGTTTTTCAGTATTAATATGCATCGCAACTGCTGCTGCTGCTGCTAAGTGTCCTTTGGTGGCTGATCGCAGCTCAAGGTTTAAGAAATCCCATCTTTCAGGAAGCCCGAAGGCAAAGAAGGAAGTACGGACGAAATCATCAGATTGGCTTTCCAGATTTGGGGATCTGAAGCGGGCCCACATCTTCCTGCCAACTTACATTGAACTTCCCAGCGCTCTAAAGGGGCCGAAATGGAGAGCAAAGGTATGTGGCTGTCCCCATCGGGCATCGGGGCACTTCCCGGGGCATGTGCCTGTGGCCAGGGCAGCCCTCGGCGGCGAGGGGACTGCAGTGCTCCGGAGCGGGAGGAGCATCACACTAGGTCGATAGGAGGAGGAGATGCTATGTCCATTGCAGCAGCGAGGATGTGGCAAGAAGGCCACTAACTCCCACAGCGTGGAAGCCAGTGTTTAATACTCTTATCAGTTGCGTAGTGAAGTGGGATGAGTGTTTTTTTTTTGAGTGGGGGTGGGGATGGATAAGACTCTGTCCCAAAATGGAGGGGGAGGAAAGACGTGTTGGCAAAGCGATTTCTTTCCTGTATAATGGATGGACTAGAGTGAATACATTTTCTTTGCTTTAGGATTGCTGACAGGCATTATTTATAGCTGATATCTAAGAATGAGTTGCTAAAAAAAATGTTTAAATTTCTTCACCCCACCCTACAAACATGGTGTTTCTGGGTGTGTATGACCACATCCGACTGCATTTTGAATGGATATCAGATGGAAAAATTGGATCTGTCTGAAATAGCATGCACAGGAACTGACCTCTAAGAAGATGTGGGCA
The DNA here is from genome assembly GCF_903995435.1 of Acomys russatus. Lineage (NCBI taxonomy): Eukaryota > Metazoa > Chordata > Mammalia > Rodentia > Muridae > Acomys > Acomys russatus. Next base: position 13,311,181 of record NC_067144.1, on the reverse strand, counting down.
TAGAAGTATTGCTCTGCTCTTTGGGCGCGATGCGTTCACTAGTTTGGGGCATGCACATATTAAAATTCTCCTCATAAGCAAATCTGCAAAAACGTATACCCACCAACTCCTCCATGAACTGTGGGAACCAACTTCTGGTTGGAATATCTAATGCATATAAACAAAGCAACCATTAAAATTGTAAGTTTGGCTGTCTATTGGACTTAACCCCACCTGAACAGGTCTCTTCCTGTCCTTAAAATGCCCATGTACCCCGAGTGGTGTGGCCAGATACCCAGTAGGAGTGTAGGATATATTTAATTTTGATGAAATCAGAGAAATGATGTCAACTTTTATGAAACTATATTCATTACCCAGAACTGGAGAAGCTATATTTGAAGCAAGGTTTTATTTTTAACCAGAATGTCAGTCACTGTGGCAATGTACTTGGGCTTAGGGAGTGGTGTTGAGCTACCTATTTCTGGTATGATTAATAAAACTAGACTGTTGATGATAGCGGCTATCTGCTCAGTGCAGTTATTCCGAGTGTTTAATTAGTAGGTTTATTGTTTTTGTACCTAGGTAAGCATTGGCACTGAAGACAGAACTGAAATGAGGTAGGCAAAGATTAGCCGGCAGCTGTCAGATTGGGCAAATTTTTCTTGAGACACATTGATGGGCATTTCCATGTCTGACAATGATGTACATACAGAGAAAATCCACGTGTCTTAATATACATGATGCATTACAGAATCCATTTTAAACAAAAATATAATCTTTCTTAAGTCATAAATTAATATAGTATGCTAGTTAGTTAAGCATTTCTTGGACATAAGGCTAACAATGGAGTATCATTTTACTATGAAAAACTGTTTTTCTGCTTAGATGACACTTGGTATTTGGCCATTAAATCTAGTTATTTGGCAGTAGTTCTTGGTAACATTTTGCCTCTCATTTATACAGCAATTATTGGTTCATCGTAAAATGAGGATGTATCTCTCAGCAATATTTTGCATCTCTTTTTATTGCCTATAAAGAATGCTGCCTGCCTCTCAGAGTTCCAGGTGGCTTATAAGTCCTAATAATAACAGTAGAGTTCCAGCCATGTTGCCAGTCTGGGGAGTTCAGAAGGGAGACGGGATTTCAGAAATAGACCTGAGAGGAACTGGGCCAAAAGTTCTATGTTAAGTCAGACAAGAACGATAGAGTGGAACAGAGCTCTGATACAAAAAAAAAAAAAGGCAGTGAAAACTCTCGCTAGAAGCCAGTACTGTGGCCATTTTGCAGAGGGCTCATAATTGCTTGTAACAAAGGATTAAATGAAAGTCTTGATGGATTTTAATTCCTGGGCTTTACAAAGCTGAGCCACCCAATTTGCAATCATGCTGACACTAAAACTTACGGTTTCTAAGTCAAGGCAAGTGGCATGCTTGAAAGAGCAGCCACCTTTAAAATTGTATTCTGGAAGAGGAAAGGCGCACATCTGTATTCCATTCTAATTGAAACATCTTTCTTTTTTTTTTTTTTAATGCCATGTAACTTCTTCCCCCAACAGATTCAAATGTAATTACAGGAAGATATGCTTAGGTATAAGTACAGATACTTATAATTTCATCTATTGGAATTAATTTTGAACAGAGTCAAAGAATCATCACGTGATTCAGTTGACTGTGCAAGAGTTTTCAGTACCGGGAAACATTCCAATAGCCTCCATTTAGATGTGAATCCTGTCAGCAACATCAGGCAACCTTCACATTTCCTTTACTGCTTGAAAAGCTGAGTAGCCAGCTCCAGGAGTACTCTGGTGCTCGTAGGTAAAATCCTTATTACTTTACATCATTTCCTGCCGTCCGGCATAAAGAGGAAAATAGATCAATTCCGAGTCAATGTCAAGGATCTTTGTGTGCCATGGCACTTCAGTTGTCTCTGAGACTCAGTCTGATGTGTTTACAGGAACTTTGACAGAAATTGTGCCTTGAAGGCCCCAAGGGCTAGAGACTCTCAAATAATGTGGGGTGCTTAATACTTAAGCTTGTGGTCCAGAAACTTTTCTGCACTCTAGAGCCATTTAGTATGCTTCATAAACATTCTCATGCAAGGTCATATCCAAAGCTATTAATTAGAAACTTGGGTAGGAACAAAGATGTGTGCATTTTTAAAAAATGCCTCAAGTGCAGTGTGTTTGAGCAGTCAGGTGCTGGATGGTAAGCTATGGTTCTCACGCATGTTTAAAATTGCAGGGTGCTCATTTTTACCCCTGGCCTATTGAGCAGACTGATTTTCAGCAATACCTCAGGCAGTCTATATTCAAGTTGAAGTTTCAGGAGCAATGGTTTAAAGGTAGCTTGTGTTTCTCTTCTCCCCTCTCCTGACTGTATCCCTTTTTTCATTTGCTTAGATTCTTGACTTCATGGTTGTTAGCTGTGAAAACACCTGTAGTGTTTCTTTCTATGTAGAGGTGGTTAGGGGTTACCCCCTTGAGACTTGGGATTAACTGATTCCAAGAAGGGATCTCCTCATAGTTCTTAAAAACAAACAAACAAACAAAAACTACTCTAGTCTTTGTTACTTTTTTTCTATTGTTCTGAAGAGACACCAAGACTAAGCCAACTTATGAAAGAAAGCACTTGATTGGGGCCTTGCTTATGGTTTCAAAGGGTTAATCTGTGATCATCATGGTGGGAAGCATAGTGGCAGGCATGTGTGGTGCTGGAGTTTACATCTGATCCACATACACAGGGAAGGAGAGAAAGAGAGAGAGAGAGAGAGAGAGAGAGAGAGAGAGAGAGAGAGAGAGAGAGAGAGAGAGAGAGAGAGAAATGGAGAAATGCATGGACTTTTAAAACCTTGAAGCCCTCACCCACTGACACACCTCCTCCAAGGCCACACCCCCTGATCCTTCCCAGACAATTCCACCAGCTGCAGACCAAGCATTCAAATATATAAATATATGGAGGCCATTCTCACTCAAACCACCACATCCTCCAAATGATGCTAAGCCAGCCAATAACCATCTATCTCAGACCTCACCACCATTGGTCTCTATTTCAGGAACAATGCTTGCTTAACAATGCTTGCCAAATCTCAAGCTCTCTCCAACTTTATTAATTCACATGTGGATTCTGGGAAAAATATTGCATGGTCATTTGTATAGATGTGAAAGCCCCTGGACCACTTGTCTAAATTATAGGAAGCAGATTGTGACCAAAAGTGATCGTATGCAAGATACCTTAGTGGAAAACCTTAGGCAGACACCATTTACTCTGTGTGGAGGTTATGCATGTGTGGTCAGGTCCTAGACCCCTATTTACCTTGGAAAAAAAGTGGAAAAGAAAGTCTTTGCCTTGTGGTTTGAATCTCAAACAGACTCACTTTTAAGGGTCCCCCTACCTCCTGTTCTTACTCTAGCCATTAGCTTGCAGCTCCCAATTATCTTTAAACATGTATTCTCTAAGTTCACTTTGAGCTTTTGTTAAGATGCCACTGTACCCTGTGGTGATGTGATGGCACTGGACTGCTTAAGCCAGCATGTTACTCAGCAGAGTGCTGGTGGCTTCCAGTGTTTTGCATCTTTGTTCAGCTCTCTGATGCCACTGTTTTGCTCCGTCTTTCCTGACCTCTGCAATTAATGGCTATTTAAATGGAGTGTTCCATGCAGACGAGATGCCTGTTTGTCTTTCATGTGTTTCCTTTCTTACACCAGCAATGGAATGATCTTTATTTAAATAAATAGTTAATGAGTACCTACTATGTGCCCAACATGCTTATTTCTGAAAATCTAAAACAAACAAACAAACAAACAAACAGACAGACAGACAAACAAAACAAAAACAAAGCTAGATGTGGTAGCTCATGGCTATAATTCCAGTACCCAGAGAATAGAGGCAGGAGAATTAGGAGTTGGAGGATAACCTCTACAATATAGTTTGAGGCCATCCTAGTCTACTTGAGACTTTGTCTAAGTAACAAAAACTAAGAGGTAATCTTTGATCTTCAATGCCTTGCTCTCCTACCTTCTTAATAAATTGATTAGCCTCTTTGAGGACCTAATTTGAGCCTCTAACATTTCAGCAGGTACTCTGGAGTCCACCTCAGGAAAAACATGTCACTTTCCATAGCAGGGACACTAGTTTTACATGCTGTGTTGAATCGGTGGTAGTCCTCAGCAACACTTTCGTGTGTTGATATGATTAGGACCTGGGATAAGTAAAGTTGACATATCATAAGGGCAGCCAGAACCATCAGCTTGGTTCCAGAGCAGAGAAGGCAGGAAACCAACCTGGATCCCTAACAGAGATTTGCTCATGTTCTCTGGAGGAGAAAGGAGATGCTTTTGCAGTCCTTATCTTAGCAATACTGAAAAGCAATTTTATGAAAATTGTCTCCTTGTTAAACAGCATTATCAACCAAAGAGACCATTATGGTGGGAGAAGTCAAATATAATACACAAGGTGGTGGCTCAGGCATTGGGTGTAGGACATATAGCTTCTTACCCAGTTCTAACGGTGTTAACTTTGAACACATCTCTTTGCCTTTCTGGGTCCCAAGGTTTATACACATTATAGAGGGGTTGGCTCTTTGGATTTAAATGCTTGCTGAATTGTCATGTTATTCCAGACCTATGGCTCAGTGTAGGGTGGAGACGTGCATCCCGACTCCCATTCTTTGAACTTGCAGGTAGGACCCACAAGCAGGCCCTGGAGTTGTTCATTTTGGACACACTCCCGCTCTATTCATTCTTCTGAGTCCTCATAGCTTACCCAGGAGGCTAGAACATGGAATTTCACTGTAATCAGAGACGTCGAGAGAAGACTGAATGTTACACAGGAGTAATGCCTTCTTGTGGTTTCTACCTTGGTTCCTTCAGCAGGAAAAGTCACTGGGTAGGAGGGCATGTGAGCACCAACTATGTATCCCCTTGAAGCGCAGTGTCAGCTGACCAGACGGCTAGCTGGGATGGATTGTCTGACTTACGTAGGCATCGACTGACATGCCATGCTTAGCAATGAGTTACACAGGGTTGGGGGGGGCAGGGGGCATTTTCTTAGCCTTGCCTGTTTAGTCTTTCATACTTGGGGTGTACTGGCATTATTAGATTAGTGGTATTATGCATGTGTATTTTGTGTGTATGTGCAAAGTTCAGAGAATAACACACCTGGCAAGTACCTATACCCTCTGTGACACCTCTCTGTCCTTAAATGGGCTTTTTGTGACCACTAAGTGACCAGTGGAGACTTATCACATTAGTTACTGTCTGTTTCTGAATTTACTGCACATTAACAACTATGAATAACAGCATGAAGCATTTTGTGGTTTTACCAAGGTCTTTGCATGCTATGGGCTTTAAGGCTCCCTGATTACATGTTTTGACTCATAGGAAAAAAAAAAACTGACCATCAAAAAACTAGGTTGTTTCTCTACAAAATATGACTCCTTCCTCTCTTTCCATATCATGCCTCCTCCACCACAATATCAGAATTATTACATTCTCTCTCTGTAGAGTTACCAGCAAGTATACTGCCTAGATACTTAACAAACAATCTTCATTGACATCCACAAAGGCTTTATGTTAGCAAAGGGGTTACTTTTGCGCATATTCTACTTTACTTAATACATTCATGTCTTTATCTAGGTGTTGGAGATATAACCTAGGACCTCAATCCAACTAAGTATGTGCCATCACTGAGCTATCCCCCACTATTTTTCTAATGGGAATTTTTCTGGTAGCTGAATCTGTTATTGAGTTACTATTGATGCTAAGACTTTGCTGTGAGGCAGTTATACAACATTTTGTGGGTTGGTAGTAGATAGAGATACATCAGGTCAAGTATACGTTGACTGGGTTTATAACACTCTGTAAACAGTGTTTCTCAAATAAGAGCCACAAAGCACTATGGGTACATGACACTCAGACATTCATGAAGCATCAGGAAATAAGGTGTATGATAAGTAAGTGGCACAGTGGTCCTTATGAAGGTAGAAGAAGTAACTAACTGTGTGTTTATTCAGGAACAATATAGGGCTCCTGCCTTGCTTTTGTTTGCTTGTTTTGTTTTTATCATTCTTTACTGTTAAAGGCTATCAAGGAAAGACAGATAGAAAATAAGTATATAAAATAAGTGATGGGAAACTGAGGCCACGGCAACATGTCATCCTTGCTTACAGGACATGGTACATATTTCTAGGATCTGTGCCTGTCGACTAATATTATTTTCTCATCTTTCCAGCTACATTTTACATCCCCCTTTCCTCTCATTGACAAAGTGGGATTCTCACTGGTGTGATGAAACTGATGGTTCCTTTGTAGAAGTCCCAAAGGATACCTGCTGTCCTTTAACAGATCTCCCTTTTCGCTGTCATGTAGCTTGCCTAGATGTTTACCTAAAAGAGCCCCCATCCTCGGGGATTCCAAGAGCACATTTCATTGAAATGGACTTCCCACTACATAAAAGAGGCTGCTATTTTTCACTTATGCTGGCCTCAAACTCATGATATTCCTGTCTTAGAGTCCCTATGGCTGGTACTACAGACATATACAAATGAGCTCTTTTTTTTTTTCCTGTTGTGTGTCCACTGTTATCCAGAGAAACAGCCCAAATGGATAGACAGCAGGAAAAAATTCAGAAGCTCTCACAGGCTTTTCAAAGGATCACCAAATACAAATAACTTTTCTTTAACAAGTAGGCGAGAAGAGGCAGCCATGCCAATCACTGCCCCTTGGAGTCTCCCCTGCTCCCATCATCATCACCCATGAGCAGCATCTTTCCTGCTCCCATCATCATCACCTATGAGCAGCATCTTTTCTTCTCCCATCACCATCACCCATGAGCAGCATCTTTCCTGCTCCCACCACCATCACCCATGAGCAGCATCTTTTCTGCTCCCATCATTAGCACCCACAAGCAGCATATCAGGTTTGTATCAGTTCTCAAATGCTGACCGTGTTCAAACAGACTAAACAGATCTCAGTTCAAGGCAAACTCAGAAATTTTCCTCCAGCTATTTGGAAACTGGAAAATGTAGATATGTTTCTGGCCTCAAATGATATTAAAATTTTTTGTATAATTTCATTACCATGCTAAATTCTATAAGTAAAATAGTTACAAAAGGGTTTTTTTTTTATATGACTGCTATAATTGGGAATGAAAATACAGGAAATTTTAGACAATCTTTCCAAGGGACCTTCTTGTATTCCAAAATATTTTCACCATTCCCAGTACTACATGAAAGTGACTTTAGTTCAGCTAGGATTTAAGGGAAAAATATTTGCTGTGTGTCAAGGAGAAAGATTCTGCAAATCATGCTTTATTTGCGAGCCTGCAAATTCAAAATAAGATGACATGGGGGATTTTTTACCTATGGGCTTTACATCAGCATCAGCATAAAAAAGCAAAGCAGTGATGCAGACAAGCGGGGGTGGGGAGTGGGGGGAGCTCTCAATAACCCAGAGGAAGGGAGGCAGACAGGACAGCACTAGGCCAGTCAGCACCTGACTCAACTCTCAGTGTCAGATGACCAACCATTGAGTCAATGGGCAGCATTTCTGAGAATGGGCCTGTTAGGTGTCCTGAGGGTGAGCATTGAAAACTGGGCTGGCCATATGTGCTGGTGGGATGCTGAAGCTTTATACTGGCTTTGGTACATGGCAGTGAAGAGCAAGGGTGCTGTGTGTTCTGATGAAACAAGACCAGAAGTTCTGTGTTCAAGTTCTGTTTCCTCTACTTTTCCCATAAAGGGTCCCCGGGAAAAAGTTCTTTTAAATCGCAGTGTCCTGAACCAGCCTTCCAAACTTCTTCCCCGCTTCTTCTCTTCTCCTCTATTGCACCCTTCCTTCTTCTTCTCCTTCTCCTCCTCCTTCTTCTCTCTTCTTCTTCTTCATCTTTTCCTCCTCCTCCCCCTCCTCCTCTTCCTCCCTCTCTCCTCCTTCTCTTCTTCCTCTACCTCTTTCTTCCTTCTCCTGCTCCTCTTCTTTGTTCTTTTCCTCCTCCTTCTTCCTCCTCCCCCTCTCTCTTTCTGCCCATTCGCTCTCTAATTATGGAGGCACTATGCTGTCAGATTTCTAATGTTCTATTTTGAACCCTATGCTTGCTTTCTATATAAAATAAATCACAGTGGATAGTAATCCAAATAACCACATTGATTTTAAAGATCCAGTATTGAACTAGCTTTTGTTGCTCTTGTTGTTGTTTTAAAGCAGGGTGTTACTACATAGTCCTGGTTGGCCTGGAACTCACTGCGTAGAGCAGGCTATCTGGGAACTCATGGAGATCCACCTGCTTCTGCCTCCAAAGGGAAACATGTGCCGTCATGCCCAGCTGTGAGTCACTTTTTTGATGTAACAGTTTTAAAGACTGAGTTTTGGGGCTACATAACTACATAGTTGGGTTGACAATTGATTTTGTCCTGAGGGAAAAAAAAAGCACTAAGCCTGGAGGAATTATCATTTGGAATATTAGTTACTTTTGTATTGATCAGAGAAAAGTATCTTATAGAAATGGCTTTTGTGAGGAGGGCATCATGTTGGCTCATAGTTTTAGAAGAATCTCTGCAAATCACAACGAGGAAGGCATGACAGGGTATCAGTGAGGCCATCTCAGGCAGCAGGCATATGGTCAGTAGGTGTCAAGCACAGTTCAGAAAGCAGAGAGTTCATTTCGAGCAGGGGAATGTTATATTCTTCAAAGACTTACCCCAGTGGTGTACCCTTCCATAGCAAACCTTCCTTCCTACAGGATCCATGGATCCGAAAACAGTGCCACCCTCTGGGGACATGAGCTTGCTGGGGACAGCCATTGGCCATAACATTTATCTTTATGTGTAGTGTGGCCATAAATCTGCACTGATGGATGAGTAATGGAGACCTATGGAAATGACCGTGGCTTGGGAATTTGGAGGTCTAGATTTGAATCCATATTCATGTCTCAACACACAGTGTGAGTTTGATGTGATCATGACTTTTCCTCACCTTGCTCTTCATCAGCGAAGCAAAGGGAGGCAGAAGCAAGAGACTTTGAATCTGAGGAGTCCTGAGACCTAACATCTGTGGAGTTTTGTAGCGGAAACAGTAGATGTTTGCCTCAAGATTGTGGTTGGCAGCTCCCCCTTTCTGCCTTTAGCTAATGTGGTAGCACTTTCGCTCAGCAGCTTCTGCATCATGTTTTTATAACATCTATCTTTTTTTCCATCCTTTCTACAGTTAAGACTGGTTTATTTATACATCAGTCACATGTGAAGTTGATACAATATCATCTCTCTTCCAGACCTACCAAGAACATTCCACTGAGAAAAGGCAGAAGTTACAGTCATGCCAGGCACTCTGTGTGCTGCGTGTGCCACTGGTGTTATAGATAGGAGATTTGATTTTCCTTTACTTTCAGTCATTCAAAACCAAATACGCTTAGTTTGTTGGTCTTTACGTAATTTGAATATAGTAGGTATCTTGGTATCTCTTGCCACACACAGCTCTCTGCTGCTCCTTTGAGGTGGAGCTATTGCTGTTTCCAGTTGAATCTGGCCTGGTAGACTAGATCAGTAGTCACACTTAGTTATGCGAAGGATGAACGAGAACTATTTAACAGCTTTTACATGTTTAACAATATAAATTATGATCAGGAATACTTGTGATGTAATAATGGTGGCTATGAAAACAGTTTTTGTGGGAATATGCCCTGATACCAGTAACAAGCAATAAGTACATCGTGGACAAATGACACACTGAAATATGCAAAAGGTGGAATTTTTTGGGAGGTAACTAGGCTATGAGTGGATTGTTAGTCTTTTCCACATATTGTGTCAATCCGATATTCTAGATAATTTATTGCAGTCAAGGCACAGAACAGTCTGTATTGGGCTCAGTTATAAGCGGTTGAATAGATTTATCTAAATTTTACCAAATCTCTTTCTTTATGCCTCAAGCCTTCACGCTCTGTTCATGCCAGACATGGAGAGGACATTGAGATGAGATGAGATGAGATGAGGACTGCCTTTTGAAATGAGGTTTCTATAGCTTTTACTATGCATTAGTCTCTGTACTTTATTTGTGTGCTGTCTCATTTAATCCTCACAGCCATGTAATGTCATTCATGGTGTAAGGCCTAGAAAACTCAGGCGTAGTAGTGGTAAGCAATTTACATTTTAACCTACTGGGTGGTGGACTAGCCTCAGACACCACTAAATCTTCAGCATACTTTGCTCTAGTCTGGTATGGCAGTCACCTTTTCTCCATTAAAGAAAAATCAGTCCCACTGAGGACATACAGAATTTTCTAACTTTTAGGTACCAGTGCCTGCTTGTTTCAGGGCTAATAAACTGATTGTCTTGCTTACACAAAAAGTGAAAGATGGCAAGATATTCAATAGCTGTTAACATGTTTATGAACATGACTTATGATCAGAAATATTGATGATGGGGCAGTAACTAAGAAAAAACCCAGCATTTGTGTCTGTGTGCACACATAAGCCCCAGCAAAGGAGAAGCAGATTTGAGGCGCTATTGAGAGCTCCTGCTAGCTGTCAGGGGTTCAAGAAGGAACCTTGAGCTCTTATATACCTTAATTTACTTCCAACTCCAGTGGCTTAACTAAGATAGAGCCAATAGCTTCCTTCTTCTCCTCATGTTCCATAGCTGCCTGGGTTATCTGGGAAAGTCACTGGTATGGTCGGAAGGCCACCAGACTGAAAATCATACATACGACTAGCAACTCTTTAGTCTTTCTAAGCCGGTAAAGATAGGCTTTCATGTCTTTCCCTCTAATTTGTATAAGAGATTTCTTCCTTTCCAAATTAACCAGGCCAGTAAGGGAAAGACATTAAGAGTCAACCCAAAACCAGAGCTCAGTGACAGCATGCACTTGGTGTTACTTTTATCATCCGCCATTTGAGGCCATGGATGCTCACCATCATGTTAACCCCTCGGCACAGAAGTGGCTAAAGCCTCTGCTATCCTGTGGCCCCACTGTGGGTGAGCACTGCTGATGCGTGGCAGGATTGCCATCTGATGCTGGAAGCCGGAGCTTTTCTTCATCTCCGTGCCATTATTCCTTCTTCCCTCACCACCGACACTCAACCCTGCCTGGATACCAGCTGCAAAGATCTAAATTGGTCACACCCCCCTAGACCTCTCTTTAGCCTGCTGATCCTTGCAGTTACTGTTAGTTTTTGCCTAGCTTGATTTCATTCAGTCCCCTTTGGTTAGGACAGCTAGGGGTACCATGCATCTGTGGGGGTATAGTTTAATAAGATAGTTAGGATCCATTGCCTTAAATTGTGCTGTAAAAGCAAACAGTATGTCAGTACTGGGATTTGCATTGGAATTTTATTAACTTGTTCTCACTGTCTGATCTAAATAAAGTTCTCCTTCCTCAGAGAAGCAAAGTTGAGGCTGGTAGCACAAATGTGGACATTGTTGGTTAGGTCAAGGGCACAACTGTTGTTCTCCATACCCAGGGTGTCTGATTACCTGGTCTGTGGTGGACCTTGAAGAATGGTCTTTTATGAACTTCCCAGAGGACACTATGCTGCTACACTAGGAATTGCTTTCTGAGAACCATAGGTACAGAAAGCCTACTCTAATGTTGACTTGTGCTTGGGCATGACTCTGGAAATAAATGTGTACCTTTCTGACTGTTCAAGAATAAGCGATTTGGGTAGCATTCTCATGATGGAGGCCGTACATAGTTTAAAAGAGTAAATAAACTGCAACAACCCACAACCACACACATATTAACACAAAGATGTGGGTTTGGTGGCCACCTATCTAACATTTTTGCCATATACTCTAGTTATCATTGGGATGAGCAACGAAGTATAGCAGTTTATTTAATCTGAAAAATACCTATCAAGTCAACAACTAAAGATACAGGCAAAGACAAACTTACAAAGAACCGACTGCTAACGATGCATGTGAAAATTTAAATTCTAAATTTACTTTTTACCAATATAGCTTCTGTATAGATTGTTCTGAAAGTAATGACTAAAATAAGGTTTGTGTCATCTGTTATTGCACCACATAATAGAAATATGATGTGTACAAATGCAGAGAAAAAGTCCAAATCTGGAAAGAGGTTGACATTTATAGAAAGGATGGAACTTAAACACTGGAAAAGCTTTCCAGGGTGAAGGAGCAGTAGAGACAATGGTAGAGGGGTCTTAACTGCACCTGCAGCAACCAGGGGAAGTGTGAAGGATTGGCCAAGTCATTCATCCATCACATACATACTGGTTGCTGGTTGCTGGGCACTTTTCGAAGGGCTGAAAATAGTGGTGAAAATGGAGACTTCTTACCTACACAATGATGCACGGAGAGATGGGGACAGAATCCAGCGAATGATGTTAAATCATGAAGGAAAGATCGGGGAGAAACTCCGGAAGCCTGTTACAAATTATGTAACGTAGGTGGTAATTTCATTTGCCTTTTAAAAATATTAATTAATGTAATCATCTTTAAAGAATTAGATTCCTTGGCGGGGGGTGTTTAGCTCATAAAGCTTCAGTTATTCTGGAGATTTTAAAGAACACATCTGCTGCACGAAGCAAAACTTACCCATGAACACACTAGCATGGTCGGCAGAAATGCCACAACATTCACTCTGTCCCTCTGTCACTTCCACCAAGCAATGTCGTGGTGTGTTCCCACTGCCCTTCTGCTCATGAGTGACTCTTGACTTCTGGAAGTGCTTGCATAGAAACTTATGGACTGATTTTTAAGGAAATGGCGAGATTAAATGACTACTCTCTGAACATCTGTAAATAATTGGTCAAGTTTCAGGATTAAACGCAGATCTAAAGTTGTACGAGGACTAATATTGCATGTTGCAATTGTGTTATACAATGTTCCTTTGTTCTTAAATGCATGAAGATTTTGTACGAGATGTTTTGTGTTCAGTCTTTTTTTTTTTTTTAAAGATTTATTTATTATTTATACAGCATTCTGCCTGCATGTACATCTGCAGGCCAGAGGGGGACACCAGATCTCATTATAGATGGCTGTGAGCCACCATGTGGTTGCTGGGAATTGAACTCACGACCTTTGGAAGAGCAGGCAGCGCTCTTAACCTCTGAGCCATCTCTCCAGCCCCCATCTTTGCTTTAAGAAGAAAGAGAAGCTAAAAAGAGAAAAAGAAAAAAGCAATTCCTGAGCCTAACTTGTCTTGGTTTTTGTAAGCTCACGTTCTAGCTGACAGCATTGGGCAAGATTCCTAACTCCACCGGTTTAGATTTTTCTATCCATAGAGTGGAGATTAAAATACTAGCTAATATTAGTGTCTATTAAGTGATCAGCCTTGAAGATTAGATTTGATATCAAAAGTGCTTAGCATATTAATTCCCTTATAGTAGTCACTTGGTAAAGCATTACTACTTAAGACCTGTATCTCAAAGCTGCCTCATTATAACTTGATGTTCAAAGTCACAGCCTTGGGCTTTTGTCGAGTCTGGTGGATTCAGACTTTCTTAATATTTTAAAAAGTTTTTGTTGGGGCTGAGGATGAATACGGGGTCTTTAGCAACATTAGCACTGAGCGATACCCCAACCCTGGCTGTTTCAGTGAACTTCATGCATGCGCTAGTAGCCATCGTCTTTCGCTGTAAGTCAACATAAAGGTCACTCTGAAAATGTATGGCTCTCATACCAAAGTTATAAACGCATTCCAGGAAGACAGGTCCTGCCAAACTACATGGTTCCTAAGGGGCGAGCCCCGGAATGGTGCCTTGCAAAAAGGAGGTCTCAGACTGGCTGGTGATAGGTTTTTATGGCTAAGGTCAGCAGGTGATTTCATCCTAGAACTGGAAGGAGTGTTTAGGCAGATGGCAAGGACAGGTTGATTCCCCCCCCCCCCCAAGCAAAGCTCTTTTGATCTCTATTGGCCATTGATTCAAGTCTGAGTAGAAAAGGTGGGTGTCTGGGACACACAGAAACCTCTTGGGATACTCATCCTTCAGAAATGCCCCCTGAATGCAAAAATGGTCCCTTGTGTAGTCAAGTTTTCCCCTTGCTCACTGTTCTTGTCACAATTATGGAGGGCTCATTCTCACAGACTTGAGTTTCTCGTACCTTCCTCCATGTTTTTTTAATAGAGATGATCGCTTTGAACTATTTCACATCTACTTCCGTAACCTAAATAATATTTGCTTCGTAAGCTTTCACCTCACTCCCATAGATCACATTCCCTCCCCAGAATGCAACTTGTCCGTTCTTCATTCTTTCTGGGACAGGGGTGCTTTCCTCGTGATTTTGGTTGGATAGGCATTCACCAGTAACATTGTTCCGATTATGTAAGCAAATTCTCTTCCTGACTAAGACAAACTGAGCTATGACGGTGTTTCTGCTTGTCTTAATAATCTTTATGAGTTTAGTAACTGGCTTGTTTTCAGGGGGCTTGACTTTCTCTGTACTGCACACTATTTCATTTCCTGCCAGTTGTCTGAATCTCACCTCCAGACATTCAGATGCAGGTCAAAGATACCCTCTGGGTGCCCTCCCTCTGTGTTGATTGGGCCCTGGGAGCCTCCTTACCAGAGTCCTGAGAATCCTCTGCAGGTCCCTCTGCTTGGACCCTGCTTCTCTTAACTTTTGTGAAACATGTTGCCTGCTAGCTTCCTAAGGAGAGGATCCAGAGTTGATAAATATTTCTACAGACCTGGAAAATATGTTCCTTCTTCCCTCATGTACAGATGATCATTTGACAGGCGTAGAATTCGAGCCTTCAGAATTTAGGTGGCACAACTACATTGTCTTTTTTTCTTTCTGTTTTGTTTTTCTGATCTGATGGGATTCTGATCTCTCTGTCTCTGTCTGTCTCTCTGTCTCTCTGTCTTTGTCTGTCTCTGTCTCTGTCTCTCTGTCTCTCTCTCTCCAGTCTATTTTCCCATTATCCTCAAAGTTTTGAAAACTTTGATGATTTACTTTCTTGTGGTTTTATTTTTCACCTGTTATATTGGGGCCTTAATATGGGGATTCATGTTGTTCAATTCTGGGAGCTTTTTTTTTTTTTTTCAAATTTTTACCTTCTTAACACTTTTTTAACTATATTTGTGTTATGTGTGTCTTAGCTTCTACCCTCTGTCTTTTTGGTTTTCTATTTTCTAGATTGATGCACTCCTATCTATTTTTACATAACTTTTTATTCTTTGAGATTATAACATAATTTTATAATTTGCTCCTCCTCTTTTCTTTCTCCAACTCCTTCCAAAGCATACCCTCCAACACATTCAAATCCATGGCATCTTTTTCTTTAATTGTTGTTATTATTGTGTGTGTGTTTCTAAATACATAAAAACAACCTTCTTACTCTGTATGATGTCACTCGGGTGTATGCTTCAAGGCTGACCGTTTGGCCTTGGATAATCAGTTGGCATTCACTGTGAGTATTTTTCTCACTCCCAGCATTCTTTGGTTGTCTACAGTTTTTGTTTGTTTGTTTTGTTGTTGTGGTTGTTGAGGGTTGAAACCTTCCATGTTAGCGTGTTTGTGGGTACTGTCCTTGCTCATGTGTCGGCAGTTGTGTTGGAGAGACTTTTGACATTCCTTTTCATTTTTTTATTTTTTTATTTTGGAGTTCCAGTGGGCTTTTATTGAGATAAATTAACAAAAACAAATAGTCAAGATTTTACCAACCATCTTTTCTGAACCGTGTATAAACTTGGTAAGCCTCCGTCCGAAGACATGTACATACAATGTAACACATCCCAACAAAAACACACCCCCCCCCACTGGAACATTTGCCAATT
Organism: Acomys russatus; assembly: GCF_903995435.1. NCBI lineage: Eukaryota > Metazoa > Chordata > Mammalia > Rodentia > Muridae > Acomys > Acomys russatus. Next base: position 13,295,477 of record NC_067144.1, on the reverse strand, counting down.
AAAGCCAATTCCTAAGAGACACAATCACACAGCAGACCTCCTGATCCTCTGACTCTTACAACCTTCCTACTCCATCTTCTACAATGACTCCTGAGCCTTAGGCCCAGGAGTGGTATTGTGGATGTATCAGTGGGAACTGGGCTTCGTAACTCTGCGTTTTGATTGGCTGAGGTTTTCTGTAATGGTCTATGTCTGGTGCAAAGAGAAGTTTCTTAGATAAGAGGTAAAAACTATACTTGTCTACGAATTTCATTATTTTTATTCTGTTTGGTTTTGTCTTTGATTAAGGTTTTTCTCCCCTGAGTCTCTCTCCCCTTTTTCAGTTGTTTGATTTAGTATTTTGCTATCTTATTTCAAAGCAATATTTTTAGAACTTTGATGAGAAATTGTGTAAACGTATCTAGAAACTTTCCATAACCTTCCATAGCCTCTCTTCCTATTAAGTGCTTTTTTTTTTATTTGTATCTTTCACTTTAGAGACTTTCTGCACGTGTTTTTATATGAAGTTGCTTGTTCATAATAAAGAATAGTTGGTTGTGGGGGTGAAAATGGTGTCTGTGAGTTCTGGGCACGCAGTGGGATTTGTCAGCAATGGCCTTAGTTATAAGGGATCTTTCTGGGGCTTTTACTGAGCAGAATTACTGTCTGTGTGTAGTAGAAAAGCGATTAAGAGACCATCCAAGAAGATGCTCCCTCTATGCCTGGGTGTGCCCGGGGTCCTTTAGGTTTCAGCAGTCAGCGTGTAGGTGCTCACGTAGTCTCCTCTCCATCCGGAAACTCACTTTGTCCACATACAGGCAGATTCTGCTCTACTCACCATCACAAATAATCTCCACTCTCCTGCTGGGATCAGGGGACAGTGGCTTCCATGCAGCATTCAGGAAAGGGTTGGTGTGTCTGCTCACCCTCTCAAAACCAAGCGTTTATACAACCCGGGCAGCATCTACCTTTTACGGCTTCACCTCACTTCTAGACAAACGCAGTCCTTTCGCTGCCCAGAGTGGGAAGGAACGAGCTCTAGGTTAGGGTGCTGCTTTGCTTTTCCCACTGCTGACTCAGGGGCCATTTTGGGGGAGTCTGTTGTACCCTTCCTGTCTTTTCCAGCTGGTTTTAGTTACTTCTGTTTTATTGTTGTTAGCTTTTCTCCTTTTTAGCTCCATCATTAAAATTTTTATCTCTCTCTCTCTCTCTCTCTCTCTCTCTCTCTCTCTCTCTCTCTCTCTCTCTCTCTCACACACACACACACACACACACACACACACACACACACACAGGAGCATACCTGCCCACTCTACTACACAGTACCCTTGAACTGAAGTTTAATGTTTCCAGTGGGCAAAAAAGCCTATGTTCAGTCTTTCATACTTACTTAGAATTCCTTTACTTTTGCAAAGATTCCAAATAAGCTCCTGGAAGATCACCTCAGCTCAGAAGTCCTGGGAATGGCCCTTCATGGAGTTAGCAGTGTTGTTCGATTTGCCTGGGGTGGTCTGGGCATCGGGGTTAGGCATCTTCCCGTGAGAAAATTAAGCTTGAGTGAGCTATTGGCTTAAAACAGCTGCCACGATCATCCCCAGACAGTATTTAAAAACTACTTGAGTAGTTTTAAATTTTTAAAGTTTACTTAAACTCATACATAAAACCATAAATTAGTATATATTATTGATGCACCACTTTATGTTTTAAGACTTTTAACCTTGTATAATATTTAAGTAAATTTAAGTATATTTGTCTCCTCCAACACATCACTTCCACATAGTAAAGACTTCCAAAACCCTTCTAGTGTTTGAACCATGCAGAGTGTTAGCACATCCTGTGGCCGTCGTGCCATGCAGGTACACCGGCACTGGCACTTCTTACTCCTAACTGTGGCCTAGTACTCAATGATTGCTCATTTCCCATCCTTTCCTTGTTCCCTTTCTTCCCAGACGATGGTAGGTGCTGCTTTTCCACTGCTCTCATCTTTCATGTTTTTGGAGTACAGGTACAGATACAATCACATGGTCCATGTGCCTGACCATTTAACACAATGGTTTCTAGTTCCTTCCATGTTGTCAGAAATGACAGGATTTCGTTCTTCTATGGCTGAGAATCATTACGTTGCGCATATGTGCCACTTCTGTTTCTCATTTCCCCGGGGACAGATGCTTAGCTGCTTTTCTCTGTGCACTTTTTGATGGCGGTGAGTAGGGCTGAAATGAACATGGCAGGGACATGGCAGGGTGGATGGCCTGTGGTTCACTGACTGTATTTTCTTTAGATGCGTACTCAGTCATGGGAGTGAAGTGTCATATGGTAATTCCATTTATACATCTTTGAAGAAGTGCCAATGCACAATGGGCATATTAATGTACATTCTCACTAACACTGTACTGTTTTTTTCCTCGATATTTTGACCAGAATATTGTCGATTATTTAAACCCATGTATGCAACCATAAATTAATACATATTATTGATTTACCACATTATGTTTTAAACACTTTTAACCTTAACTAATAATCTGACCAGTTTGGTTGGTCTTTTTCACAATAGGCATTTCTACTGTGATGAACTAACATCTTCCTGTGGTTTTTTTTTTTTAATTTCCCTGATGATTTAGTTGAACATGATTTTGCATTACCCTCAACCCCTTCCCCCTTTTTCTCATTAGGATCTCAGCTGTATCCCAGGATAGCTTGAAACCCAGTATCAAGGTTGGCTTTGCCACAGCCTATGAGTTATTCATTTCATAAGTCTGAGCCCCTACACGGGCTCCAGATGAGATTTTAAAGTTGTCTGTGTTCCGCTTAATCCATCCTGAGCCACACATGCTGCTAAGTATTGGCAAGTAATATACTACAGCAGATATGATCATAAAATGCTAACACATGCTAGCAGCATGCGAGGGACAGAGATTAAATCTGATTTCAAATTTTATGTGTGGAAATGTGTCTCCATTCTTATTATTGAAACTATCCTCCAGCCCCCTCGCCCCCCCAATAAAACCTTCTTGTCAATTTGTAATCAGCCAAGTCAGTAACTTCCTGGCATTGTCAGACTCTTTATGAGGCTTTGGGGATGATTTTAGAGTCTGCATTTCACCTGGCCCATCTGAAGCAAAGGAACAGTGTGACCCAGTGTTGGTGAAGTCAAGACTGAACTCAGATTTTTAAATTCCTATGTTAATGTTCTTTGCACTCGTGTACCAAGCTTCCATCCTTATGCCCAGCTGTCTATTAATATGGTTAAAATTTTAATTCATGACGATGAGCCTCACAATGTTGAAAGTGCTCATATTAAGCACTTCTGAAAATGAAAGGATGGGATTTTAGATGAAGTCCATGGGTGTTCTGCACGTAGGTGTGGAGATCCAGACTCCAGCAATGCCAGAAGAGAATAACTCACCACTACTCTAGCATTCCCCATGACTGTTTTGTTTGGAAAGGTCAAAGGGTCATAGTTTTAAGCCAAAAAGATGAGCTGTTTTCACATAATGTTGATTGAATTTAAATCCATGCAGCAGTTTCCCACAAATTAGATGTGCAGCTTACATCCTTTTCAGATGGTCCCACGTTTACAGTGTCCTGAAAGCATGCAGCATATACATAAATATACATATATATCATGTACGTACACATACATACAGCAAGGCAGAAAATGAAGTTTCCTCTGACTACTTATGAGTGGGATGTATTCTGTTAATGTAACTGCAGTACTGGTTAGCAAATTCCGTATCACAGATCCACCAAGAAATGTAAGAGCGCATCATCCAATGGTCACTTCTTTATCAGGAATGTAACACTAACAACAGTGTGTCATTCATTAAAAGCCAACCCCAGCAACCCCAGCGAACCCAGCAACCCCAGCGACCTCAGCAACCCCAGCGACCCCAGCGACCCCAGCAACCCCAGCGACCCCAGCGACCTCAGCAACCCCAGCGAGAGTTCACGGCTTCTTCCCAACATGTGTTACTTCTTTATGGACACAAGTACTCAGCTTGCACTTTTCTAAAAAGTGTTTTTTCTTAGTCCTCCTCTGCTGTGTTGGCTCCTGTCACACTGTGTGACCGTGACCGTCCGTCTGTGTCTTGGGTTACCCTCTCTTTCCTCAGCTATGCGCTTCGTGAAGGTAAACATTATTCCTTTCTTCTTTCTTACGCCAGTGACTTGGCACAAACCACACATCCGATAGGAAGTTAATGGGAGGGAAGTCTGAATGTACATTCATCACATGTAACAGAGTGGCTTGATTTTCATAGCGTTCCTCATTACCTGGTAGGCATCAAGACTCAGGATGACACACATGCAATTCTCATCCTTCCAAGTCCCCTTTGCCCTTTTGAAAGTCATTCTTCCACCCAATTAAAGAGCTACAGCTCTTTAAATGATGGACCCTGTTAGTTGTGATTTCCTGATGTCCCCAGATTCGTGGACATGGATAATTAGGTTAGGTGGGAAATATAACCTGGTCCTGGGTAGTGGTAATTTATCTGCAGATGCTAAAAATGAGAACCCGAATGGCCCTTCTTCCTTATGCATGTCCTGCACAGTGAAGGGAGGTGAGATTCGTCATTGTCCAAGGATCCTCCATCTGCTCCCAGTGGCTCTAACTCCCCGGGGTAGGACCTGACTGTGTCGGTTTCTGTGAACTCAGATCTGAAAACCACTGTGCACACCAAGTACAGCTTTGCCTCTCAATATATACCCAACCTTAGAATCTCTAAAGCACAAGTTGACCAACAGCAACCAAGACAATTCTGTTTAAAACCCTGGAGCCAGGGCCACGTAGACTCATTCTGTGAGATAGCCTGGGATGCCTGCTTTCTGTGGGCTGCTAGAGTCCCTTCTGTTTCTTAGCTCACAAGTAGGACGTGAACTCAGTAGACAAGGAAAGCCTTCTTACCCTTTGTGCGCAAGTCCCTAAGCTAGACCTGTCCTTCCGGTTTTGTTTTGTTTTTTTGCTTATAGACTTTCCCATCTATTACTTCTGCAGTTAGCTTTTAAAGTTCTTTGAGAATCAGCATGGCCATCACAAACTGTTCACAATGTTACCAGGTGGGGGACGCACTGGGATCTGAGCTTTGTGGGAGTACAAATGAAGATAGAGAGGATTTTTTTTTATAAAAAAATTATTGATTAAATATCTGGAACAAAAATTTCTATGAGCCTGCTGACTTCATGTATAGAGGCCTGGTTCTGCAGTGAGAAAAATCTAAATTCCTGTTTCTCTCTGGGATCTTGGTTCTGTGCCTTTCATTTTCATACTGAAGATGGCTGTACATGCCCACCTTCCCTCCGAGGCTAAGGAGAGGATTCAGGGTGACAGAGGACACAAAACAGCCTGTAGGCTGTATGGCATAGTAAAGAAGACACAGGGGATCCAGTCCTTGTTGTTTCTGCTTTGTAAGCTAATTCTGGGCGAATAAGTCAGAGAGGGAATGGTACCCAGCTGGCCTTGTGCTATCTGAAGCCAACCTGGTGTCTTCAGCTTTCAGCCTTCAAGGACTAGACATGACTTTAGTTTCATTTTTACATGCCCTCTGGCATCCGCGGAAACGCAAAGTGAGCTAAGTGAGAATATCCCAAGACTTGTTTTTCTAGTGTAGATAGGGATTATTTTTTTAATTTTTAAAAATCATATCTAGATATGATATTTTACTTAAGGGTATCATTAGGTGTAGAGATTAGACTAAAAGTTCTGCCAATCCTGGGCCTATCAGACACATTCTGAATTCTTAATGAAAAGGGTTTCTTTTTAAAAGAAAATGCCAAAGCTTAATCTCTTGAGTACTGGAAAGGAACCAGTAGAGTCTCCCCACTCAATCTTTCTGTTGTATCTAAGAGGGCTGTGGCTTTAAAGGGGGGCTAAGCAGTAATAGATAAAATGTCGTGCGAGAGATAAGCAGCACTTGAAGTGTGCTGGCTGCGCTCTGCTCCCTCATATCTTGAGCCATACTTCTTTTCTTCAATCATCAGTGGTGGCAAAACTATTTATCCTGTCTGAGGGACTCTGCTGCATGCTGTTCACATGCAAGTCAGGAGATTCCAATTTCAAGGAAAATGAAGTTAGTGTAGGGAACAGTACAGAGCAACGTCATATGAGAGCGACGAAGATACAAGAAGTAAGGGGCGAATGTCACTGGTGAGGTCACTGCATCTTTGGTGTGCTTTGCAGGCTGTAGCCCACCTCCATCCATGTATAATCTTATTTAGGCATTATACAGACTCTTACAGGCATAGAAATGAAATATGCCATCTTGTGGGAATCAAATTTAAGACCCCCTGGAAGAAGCTAATGTGGACAAACTATAGATATGTTGAATTATAAATTAAATTTTCAGGTGACTTGATAAACTCTTTCAAATTTATGAAGATTTTTGTTAAGTGACTTGGACTATAAATGAATGTGACTAGCATTCAGTAGATATCCCCATCTTAAATGAGAAGGCTAAGGGAAATGTGTCAGCTTAGATAATGCAAATATTTACTTGCATGAATATTTTAAAGGTGGATTCATCTTACTTATAGCGTATTGGCTATTAATCATGAAGGTAGAGAGACGTTAAGAACCCATATTAGAAAGCTTTAGTGTTTTTAACTATAGGTGATGAAAAAATCCCCAACTTGAATGACCATTGGCAGGAGAATGGACCAAGGAACAGTAAAATATTTGTAGTGTTCCCTTCTCTATCTGTATGTACATGTGCGTCTCACACACACTGTAAATACCATACATGATGGGGTACTAGTTAACCTTAAAGATGTCTGGATCTTTGCAACAAGGTGGATAAGAGAGAGGACACTGTGATAAGTGAAATGAGCCAGGCCAAGGAAGACAAGGGCTCAGTGATTTCTCTCACAGTGAAGTCGTGGGAATATAAGGATACAACAACAAAGAGCAGAGTGGTATTCTCAGTTCCCCAGAGGTGAGTGTTGGGATGGGTAGTGAGGGAGATGAGTAGCCGTAAGACTAAACCCTTACGGTTATGTCAGATGGATAAGATTAAAGACCCTCAGCGAAGCACATAGATTGCAATTGTAGTATGCTATTGTATACTGGAAATTGGCTAAAATCAGACTTTAGGTGTTCTTACTAAAAAAAAAAAGGTACTTAAATGAGATGATGGATGTATTCATTGGCCTATCTGTCATAGCAATGTTCATTATGTATATGTTAAAATGCATATTCTAAACCTTCAACATATACAATGGAATGATCTAACTTTACGCATAATGAATAAGGTATATCTTTTTAAATTTTTGTTTTCATGAAAAGGGTGTCTTCTCAGGCACGAGCCAGGGCTATGATGAGGATCTCTTGGACCAGTTTCCTTGCCACCATAGGGCAGCTAGAGCACAGATGTGGCAAGTACACGTTTGGTATCGGGAGTCCCAAGATCCCATTTGGGCCATGGTGTCTGTGTCATTACTACAGTATTTTTACACTAATACTTTATAAAATAATTAGTGCTGTGGCCAAAATTGCTGATGGTGCCAATGCTAACATTTTGAGGAAATGTGATTTGTGTGGTCCCTGATTCTCCTTTAATATATATTCTTAGATGTTGAGACTCCTTTCATAAAGTGAAATGTGGTGAGACTTCCATTAAAAAACTGAGATGTGGTGAGACTTCCATTCCTAAAATGAAATGTGGTGAGGAGTCTTTCCTTCTGTTTTGTTTCCAGTGACAAAGTCTTAAAATTTGAAATGTTATCTTTTTATTATGATGTTTATGGACTTTACTTGGGTTTTATTGCCAAGTAAAATTCCAATTTTGTTTTAGTCGAGCACATTAAATGTAGTGAATCTTAAATTTCAGTAACTGGCTATAATATAATTTTACTTCAAGATGTGTGACTTTCTGGGTTCATGTGTATGAGATCGTTGGTTATATTCTATATTACTTGTGTATTTTAAGATCATTATGTCCACCTTGGGATTCTGTAGTTTAAAAGAACCTCATCAAGGTAGGGTGTGCATATGAAATGAACACGTCAATGACAGGATAAGGAACTGAAGTTGCTTAACATGCACAAAAAGAAGGTTCAGGAAACATGCTAACTACCATCCTTGGGCTGAAGCAACTGGAGAAAGAACACTTAGAAGGAGATTTTATCTTATCTGTCACTAAGGGGATGGAACACATCGGGGACTCACACAGGGGACCAGGGTTTCTATCCTAAAAATTTGTTTGTGAAGAGCTGATGGCATTTGAAACTTTATCCTTCCTTATCTCTGAATAAAACACTCTCTCCAATTATCTTTTGCTTCTGTGTTTCCCTTTGGAGAGAGAGATTCAATTAAAAAACGGTTATAAGGAAGAAACTGACTGGCAAGGTGAGAGTGTCTTGAGACAGATGTAAGTTCAAAGGAGGTTTTTGGAGAACTCCCACCTGGCTCTGACATAAATGTCCCTCTGGGATTTTTCCACTAGTCTGTTGGTCTGAGGACTTAACTGGATGCTTAGATGTGCAGTGGGTTTGACTGGTCATTGCACAAATTGGGACAGAAGTTACAGTAAGCAATGCATCTTTGCCCAATGGAGCTGAGAAAGAATAGATTCTGTGCTTGAAGGCAGCTTGTGGTTAGGAATTACAGAATTCCACAATGTGTCCCAGATGACTCTGCTTTGCTCCCAGGAGCCAGAAATAAATGCGTGGGAGAGTGTCTCGCAGCCTACTTCACTGAGCAGCCTTTCTTGGGATGGACTTTTCACACTATCAGTGGTGGTAACATCTCCATAGGTGGGTCTTTGTGAGAGCCTTGATCATCATTGGCTTCTCCCCTTTTTGTGAGTTGAATACACTGGGGAAAGGGCAGGGCAGGTAGGTCCAAACTGATTTTCTGGTTGTGGAAAATGCCACGACAAAATAATAGGGCTATAAACAGCAGGAATGTCGTCTTGCCTGTCCCCACCCATCTGGAAGATAAAAATCTTGAAGTCAGAAAGAGACAAGGCTGGAATTTGGTAGCAGATGATGATTGGAAGCAAGATATGGCAAAGAAAAAGGAGAGTTACAGACACATTGGATTTATCAGCAGACCCAATGGGAGTTTTCTAGAGAATAAGGCAAAGTTATTATACTTATTCTTAGGCAGGCAAAAGTGAGCATCTTTTTCATAACGCGTTATCCTCTTCATAGCACTGACACAAGATAACTTTTATAACAGGGGTATACACACACACACGCATGTGCGCGCGCGCACACACATACACACATTTAGGAGACAAAAGAAGGGGACAAACGCACTAGCAAACAAATTGTAGAACACAGACAAATGGCTGGTACACCTGTTCAAGTTGTTATTGACTCTTGAAGCTGAAAACTCAAGCCACTAGCTGCTGTTTTGCATCCAGACCAACTAGCAACTGCTAAGATACATAATGCCATCATAGTCATCCTACATTGAGTATATACTATGTGACCAAATTTTTCTACATGCTTACTTTTCTTAATAATCCTAATTTAACTTACAATCTTCTTTTTTATCTCCATTTAACAGAAAATATTAGTAATTAGCTTAGGTAGTTCAAATGCAGTTGCTAGCCTAGTTTCGGGGTTTATTATTGAAGAATCATTTGATGAGCAAGCACCCCGACAGGCTGAGGAGCTCTTTGCAATTCAGGCGTTCCAGTATTTCTCTTTGAAAAACAAGGCAAGAGTTAAAGCAATAGTAAAGTCGCCACTGATATTTGATCATCTCTGGCACATGTCTTCCTCAAACCTCCGAGAGCCCATGGTCGTCAGGTCCAGGGCTGGCAGAACTCTCGGTCTTTATCCCTGCTCAGTGCAAGAATTTGAATTAGTGCTTGCTTTCCATAAAGTTTGCCTTTTCTCTCTGTTCTGTTGATGGCAAGTCTGTTGGAGTCTGTTTCATCACCTCCCTGGCTTATAGAGCCTTTAGCACACAGTGCTAAGCCTGACTCATTCAATAAGTACTCTGAATGTTATCATTATGCCTGAAGCTATCACTATTCTGTTTTTAGTGCTACATAAATGTTAGTGTCTGGATGGGGCTTAGAATTTGGCATTCTTTCTTTAGTTCACAGTAAAGACTCAGGTCCAATATATACAGCTCCACAGGTGCAGATCATGCAGGTCACAGACAGATCTTCCACACGCCAGTTTTGCTTGCCTTTCAGCTACTTGTTCAAGTAAGAAACTTCATTAGAGAGACCCCTGTACATAGTTTCCACAAGCAGTCTCGCTATCTGGGGTGCATGCATTTGGCAGCTCCATTCTTAATTAGCTAATGACTTAAAAGATTTATTCAGTCATTCACCAAATTCCCAAGATTAGTGCTTATACTCAGCACCTATCTAAACAGAGGCTGAACAAAATAGTTAAAATGTATCACCAATGAGGTAGAGTTTACATTGTGCAGAAGGATAGAAACTGTTCCGCAGGTAACACAGTTCTGTCATAAGCAACCATTTTCTGATTTGGTTTAAGGGCTCCCCACATATTGAAACATGTCTGTCACTGATCTTGGAGCCAAGAACCCATGGTTATCAGGTCTTGGGAAAGGGGACCCTACTACTCTCACTCTCCTAAATGGGTGTAGAATCTAACTCCTAAGGGTTTAGGAATGTTCCTATCCACGAGTGCATCTGTCGATCTTTGTCAGAGAAGCTCTTCTTTTGCTCTAGATGGCATTTAACACAGAGACCCACATCTGGCCAAGGTGCAGAGAGTAAGAGATTGAGGAATGCTCAGCTCTGAACAATCTGTTTTCACAGCCTCCCTTGACCGCCCCCCACCCCTCAAAGCTCATGAATCACAGCAGAAGAGGGGCGGAAGTAGTGTAAGAGTCAGAAGTGGTGAATGACTACAAAGACACAAGGAGCAAGCCATTTCTGGATACAGAAAGGCAATTGCCGGTGTGAATGCACAGCAGTTTTGGCAGCATGCTCATAACCTGTGCAAAGTCAAGCCAGACAGAACCTCAGCATGGAGAAAGGGGGTGAGCACAAGGCCCCACCTGCGGCTAAGGCGTGTGGCCCCAGTGGATTTACCAATCTCTAGTGGAAGGGCATACAGTTTACAATATATGGGCAATGTTAACTGCACTCACTACTCTTTTAGGAGTAGGCAAAATTGGATGGGTAGCAACACAGGAAGGACTTGGGAGGAGGGCAGAAGGGGTGGAAGTGAGAAAGATGATTTGTACAAAATTATCAAAGAACAAATAAAAAGTAAGTAAGAAAAAGAAAAGAAACAAGTGTATATAAAATTTATGTGAGGGAAATTATCAGAAAAGAAAGGTAATGGATGGCAGGAGACACTGAGGTAGGGGGATTAATTCAGAACTTTAGTCATTAAGGCCACCAGTAGTCATCTCTTAAAGGGTGACATTTGCACAAACACTAGTTAGGTAAAAGAGGAGAGATGGCCTGTCTAGGAAACAACACTTTATGTGGAAGGATCTTTAATACAAAGACCGAGGAAAGAATGGGCTTGGTGTATTTGCTGAGCAAGAAGGTGTTGAAGACAAGGACAGTGAACACGTTTGTTAGGAATGGTCCCTCTTCACCCACACATCCTAAGAGTGTGTTAGGAATGGCCCCTCTTCACCCACACATCCTAAGAGTGTGTTAGGAATGGTCCCTCTTCACCCACACATCCTAAGAGTGCGTTAGGAATGGTCCGTCTTCACCTACACATCCTAAGAGTGTGTTAGGAATGGTCCCTCTTTATCCATACATCTTGACTAATAATCATGGACAAATCTCAGGTGTTCAAAAAGAACACTCCTTCGAGTAGTAAGTCCACTCACCCCACCCCCACCCCTGATATAGGCTCCCTCCCCCCTTAAACCACAACTAGAGTCTTCTGCCAGGCTGAAACAAGAGTGTCTCTAAAATTCTGCACTGAGGTGGGAGCTGAGCTTCTTCATGTCCTCTATCTGAGGAGTTTGAGACAGCAGCAATCATTTACCCCTAGAAAATGTGCACATCTGCATGCATGCCACAATAGCTCAGGAATGCTTGTGTGTGTGTGTGTGTGTGTGTGTGTGTGTGTGTGTGTGTGTGTGTGTGTGTGTGCGTGTATCTCAACAAAGTTCATTAGGGCCTTTTCCTTCTAAGAACCTTTGGGGACACATCTCATTGCTAAGTTGCCTGTTGCCTTCTGGAAAAGCGTAGTCCCATAACTTCTGTTAGCAAAAGCAAACCATCGCGTGGAAAACCAACTGCAGTGACAACTGAGGTGTGGGGAAGTTATAAAAGCTCTTAATAGAAGCCTAGAACTTCAGACTCAGACGGGGCAGAAGATCTTGGGATATGGGGTGTGAAAGAGAAAGATCCTGGTGTGTGTGTGTGTGTGTGTGTGTGTGTGTGTGTGTGTGTGTGTATGTGTGTGTGTGTGTGTTTATTGCTAACCGTAATAAAGAACTTCTGTATTGTGTCACAGTTGATACAACACTTCCCCACCCCTTACCTCAGTCAGTCCACTATTTCCTTCCAAATATCCTTGTTGCACAACACAAAATGACATAAATATATCCCCATGTAATGCTTCCAACCCCTTGTAATCTCAGATGCATGGGGACGAGGCCGTGCAAGGTCAGCATGGCTGGGTGATTGGGCCAAGGTCACTCGCCAGATGGATACTCTGTAAGCAGTGAACTTGAGCCTCACCCCATGTAGTCTCTATGCTTCCCAGCTCTGGAACTCCAGCTATTGCCTAACCCATAACCTATTAGCCTTGTATACCTGGGCTTCTAAAAGAAAGCCACTCTTCTCTGAACCCAGACTCTTGCTTAGCAGCTGTCCTAAGCTCCTCTCGGCCCTATTTTCCTGCTAGATGTGCAAACACCTCCAGAAGCTCAGCAGTATCACTCATGTGAAGCCTACAGTAAGTGCTTGTCTCAGCCACTTGCTCTGGTCTTCTCTGCAATATGTACAGGATTCACTGAAGGGGGAGGGGCACACAGATGCCCATACTGCTTTTCACTGAGGCTTACCATGCCCCCACTTCTGGATGTAAAGCCTTGCCTAGATAACATTTAAATGTCAGGGAGAAGAAGTCATGTCCTCGCTAACTAATGCACTTGATGTACAAATAAAACCAAGTCTTCTTGGGCATATCTGGGCCCAGGGGTTCTGCTCAAACTATGTCACCAACCAAGGACAATACATGCAGTAAACATCAAACCCCTACCACGATCTAGCCAATGGACAGGACATTCTCCACAGGTGAGTGAAGAGTGGGGACTGACTTTCACATGAACTCTGGTGCCCCATATTTGACCATGTCCCCTTGATGGGGAGGTCTGGTGGCACTCAGGGGAAGGATAGCAAGCTACCAAGAAGAGACCTGATACCCTATGAGCATATACAGGGGGAGGAAGTCCCCTCAGTCACAGTCATAGGGGAAGGGAATAGGGTGAAAGTGGGAGGGAGGGAGGAATGGGAAGATAGAAGGGATGGGATAACAATTGAGATGTAATATGAATGAATTAATAAATAAATAAATTAAAGAACAACCAAGTCTTCTAAGTGAGCCATGCTTCATCCACGGACATCTCTGACTTGAGGTGGTAGGAGTCTTACAGAAGTTTGAGTGTGTGCCGCGGATCCTGAACTGTGGATGACTTGACATGAGTAAAGCTCTTTAGTTTCAGGTTGAATCTTCCCTCCCTTGTCACTGAAATGTAGCACAGACATTTTTCTGTGGACCTACTATGTGCATAAAAGTCACAATATTAAAACCAGGTGGTCAAAAGTGTCAGTATTAAATGAGACTTTCTCTAAGGGTGTGTTTAACAGAGAAAACAGGTTTTGTTTTGTTTTTTGGTATGTAAGACAAATATATGACGAAAGGCAATAGATACTCCTTACTGGGACATCTTCTCCCACCACCTGCTCTGAGGAATGAAGGTGTGATCTGGAGGTAGCATTTGAGTTCTTTCTGAAAAAAATTCAGTTTGTGGCATCTAGAATCTACAGAGTAGAGAAAGCCATAATGTAAGATGCAAGTATGGAAAACATAAATCTTATGTTGTGTAGTACTACATTAGACATGACATGCAATCATGCTTGGGGACAAAAGCAATATGTGTTATCTTCTTTTATCCTTTGTATTGTATATATTTAAGGTATGGAGGATTACATTCTGCCTTACATACACTTAATAAAATAAATACTATATAGTCAAGCCAGTGACCATGTTAAGTGAAATAAGCCAGGCATATAAGGAGGAGAAGTAGTGGTGATCTCTTCTGTATGTGGAATCATATAGATTATATATGTGGGAACAAGGACACGCAGGAGTTAAAGTTGGGGGGTAAAAGGATGCAGCTGTGCAGAATGAACACACCTAAGGTCTAATCTGATAGCATGAAGTCTGAAGTTAGACATCTATTGTCTCACAGAATTAACCTTTGTTTCTTTCATTTGCTTGTAACATCCAAGTTGACTGTAATATCAAGGCTCCATGTAGAAAAACCATTATTATATTTTGGATGGGGATACCCTTGAGAGCATGAACCCTGTACCCTTTATTTAAAAAGAAAATTCTTCCTCTTGCTTGTTGGATTTTGAGAATGTTTTATGGGTCTATATTTGAGCTTTCACTTTGGTGCTTTGGGTCTATGTGTCTGTTTCCGTACCAGTAACATTACTCTTACAATTATTGTGTCATTGTGAGATTAAATCCAACAACAATATGATAGCTCCAACTTTGTTCTTTCTTTCTCACTTTTGCTCTGATGCCTCAGGATCTTTTATGACAACAAAAACATTTTTAAAGCTTTTTTTTTTTTTTTTGTCATTGTCTTGGAGTTTTCAGTGTATAGATTATTTGTTTCTTTGGTTGACTTTATTCATGCATTCCTAAGTATTTTATTCATTTTGATGCTTTTGTTAATGGACTTTTTCCTTTTGTTTGTTTGTTTCTTTCTTTCTTAGAAGAAAAGGTATTGAGAACATAACCCAGGGCTTCCTGTATGCTAGGCAAGCACTCTACTTCTGAGCTATACCCCAGCCCCCTCATTGCTCTTCCTTCCTTCCTTCCTTCCTTGCTTGCTTGCTTCCTTCCTTCTTCCTTCTTTTCTTTTCTTTTTGATAGGTGTTTATTAATGTATGGAAATGCAACTGACTTTGGTATTATGACTCTGTGTTCTTCCACTTTACTAAATGCGCCCACAGGCTCTAACAGCTCTGTTACGGAATCTTTATGTTGTTGTATATATAGGGTCATGTAATCCATAGTCTAGAGTTAGTTATGTTTCTCTGTTTCTGGATTATATATCTTCTATTTCCTTTCTTTATCAGCTTTAGCTGGTATTCCAGTCTGTGATGAACAGATGGGCTGAAAGTGAGTATCCTTGCCTTGTGCCAGATCTTAGGAAAGGCTTCCGGTTTTCCCCCATTGACTATGACTTTAGCTGTTGGCTTTTCACAAATGCTCTGCACTATTGTACTGGTTAGTTTTGGGTCAGCTTGGCACCAGCTTAGGTCATCTGTGAAGAGGAAACTTCAGTTGAGAAGATGCCTCCATCAAAGTGATCTGCAGGCAAGTCCGTTGAAGCATTGTCTTTCTCTTTTTCTTTTTTAAAAAAAAATATTTTTATTTATTATAATTTATTCATGTTACATTGTGGTTGCTATTCCCTTGCTTGTACCTTCTCGTTCCCACTCTCCCTTCTTCTTCTGCACTATTTCCCTCCCCTAGACCTTTAACAGGGGGAGGTCCTCCTACCCCACCATCTGACCACAGTCCGTCAGGTCTCATCTGGATAGCCTGCATCCCCCTTCATCTGTGTGCCCCACAGGGCCTCCCCACCAAGGGGATGTGATTAAATCATGGGTACCAGAGTTCATGGCAGAGTCAGTGCCCACTCCCCCAACAACGTTGGAGAATGAGCTGCCTGTTGTCTATATCTGACCAGGGAATCTAGTTTCTCTGCATGCATTGTCCTTGGTTGGTGCATCAGTTTGTGCAGGTCTCCCTGGGTCCAGATCCACCAGCCTTGATGGTCTCCCTGTTGAGGCATTTTCTTGATTAAAGACTGATGTGGGAGAGCTCAGCTCACTGGACTATCTCTGGTCTAGTTATCCTGGGTTGTATAAGAAAGTAAGTTGCAAAGGACAAGTCAAGAAGTCAGTAGTAGCATTCCTTTATGGCTTCTCTTTCAGTTCCTGCCTCCAGGTTCCTCTCTTGAGTTCCTGCTCTGACTTCCTTGTAATGATGGATCACAAGCCTGATAAAATAAATTTATTCTTTCCCAAGTTGCTTTTGGTCATATTCTTTATCACAGCAACAGAAAGCAAACTATAACAACTATTTTATGTAAATTTCCTTCTGTACACTTTTTTGAAAACATTTTACTATGAAAGCACGTTGAATTTTATGAAATGTTACTTTGTGTCTTCTGAGACGTCAATGGTGATTTTAATATTTTATGTTGCTAAAGAGCTGTGTATATGCATATTGAACAAACCTCGCATTCTCAGAGTCTCTCTAAATCAGATTTAATATATTTGTTTTTATCTGATATTGAATTTGGTTTGCTAGTATGCTTTTGTGGGTTTCCCTCCATCAGAGATGTTAGCCTGTTGTTTTCTTGTGATACCTTCTTTTGATTTAGGATTGGGGTAATCTGCCCTCATCAAATGCACTTACAGGTGTTTACTCTGCTTCTGTCTTCACTGTTTTAGAACAAGTCAAGAAGAGTTTGTACTAATTGTTCTTTGGATATTGGGGAAAGTCAGACATGAACTCATCTGGTCATGAGCTTTTTAGTCAGGTATTTAATTTCCATATTACTCTCTGTCACTTGTCAGTTTAGGCTTTCTATCATTGTCTTCCTGGTCAATTCTGGTAGATTGCATATTTTTTTGCAGTGTCCTTTGGGTTTTCCAATTTGCTGGCATGTAATTCCTCATGTTAAGATCTATTTTTACTTCTGAGGCATTTATTGTAATGTTTTCCATTTTAATTTTGATTTTTAAACGTGTGCCTTCTCTATTTTTGTTCTTGGTCAAGCTAACAGTTTGCCAAGCTTGATGATTTTTTTTTTTTTTTGAAAACCATCTCATTTAATAGTTGCAGTCTCTTCCCTTTTATTGATTGGACTAGGGGTCCCCAGATGCATCCAAACCTATCTAGGGTATTGTAACTGCTCTTGTTTGTCCATGATAACTAGATGGTAAGAACTCACTGCTAAAGAGACCATAATCTCTGGCTGTAGGACAGAAAAATCAAGCTTTAACCAACCAGGACATTCTCTTCTGGCTTGCAAGCTTCTATACTGTTGAAAGGTACTATCCAGGTTATTAGGGGGTATTGCATGGTACAGCCATGACCTGCCAGAAAAGATGTGCATACTGGTGGAACAGTGACAGATTGTCCATGCCTCTATAGAAGACCACACACCCATGCACATATGAGAAGAACTAATTGAATTTAGGAAGTCAAAATAAAAATACGAAAAAGTTATTAGGTTGGGGAGGGAGATGTGTTGAGGGTATTCTAGGGGGATTTACAGATGGGGAGTTGGGGCAGATATATCATGATTCGTTGTGTGCATGCATGAAAATTTCAAAGAAAAACTAAGAATATTATTAAAATATCAACTCAATTTTATTTATTCTGCAGTTTATAGAGTTTTTGTTTGATACAGTTCTGTTAAGATCTTTGTAATTTTTTTCCTGCTTACATAGGGTTAAAGTTCTCTTTTTGAGATATTAATTGGGTTCTTTATTTGGGGCTTTTGTTTTGTTTAGTTTTGTATTTTGAGACAGGGTTTCTCTGTGTAGTCTTGGCTGTCCAGAAACTCACTCTGTAGACTAGGCCTGCCTCGAACTCACAGCGATCCCCTGCCTCTGCCTTCCAACTGTTGGGATTATAGGCATATGCTGCCTCACCTGGCTAATTTGGCATGTTTTTAATAATGTAAACATTCATTGCTCGAAATGTTCTATTCCGTTTCTATTTGTTCTGTGGTATTTTGTTGCTACCTTTTGGTTTCTTCGTTGCTCCTTTTTTTTTTTTTTTTTTTTTGAGACAGAGGCTCTCTGTGTAGCCTTGGCTGTCCTGGACTCACTTTGTAGACCAGGCTGGCCTCGAAATCACAGTAATCTGCCTGCCTCTGCCTCTCAAGTGCTGGGATTAAAGGTATGCACCACCAGCACCCGGCTTCTTTGCTCCTTTTATCGTTCAGATGACGCTTTAATGTGAACTTCCTGGTTTGGCCCTTAGTTTAGACTTCTAGTTTCATGTTCCTCTGGCTGGAAAGGATTCCTGATGTGGTTTCAGTCATCTTCAATTGTAACAGAACTGTGTTAACACATTGCCAGATGCGTGATCTGGGCTAGAGAATAGGCTGTGCATTCTTGAGGAATGTGTATATCCTCCTGTTGACAGATTTGTGGATGTCTCTTAGTTCCACTGGGATGAGATGCAGTCCAAGCCCAATATCTCCTTGTTGTACTTTTGTCAGCAAATCCATCCACTGAAAAAATGGGGATTGGAAGTTCCTCTTTTTATAGTGTGATCTGTGGCTCCCTTCAGATCATTTACGATTTGTTTTATACGTTTAAGGGAATCTTAAATTGGAAGAATTTATAATTGTTGTGTCATCCATGTTACCTACTTTATGAATTAATCTCTTTACCCTTATATAATTGCTGCCTTTGTTTCTTCTGACAATCTTTTGACTTAAAGTCTGTCTTGTCTATAATTATAATCTACCTCTGCTCCTTTTTGGTTTCCATTTGCATGTGATAATTTTTTCTTCCTCCTTATATTTTCTATAAGTGTCTCGTCAAAGATGAATTGAGTCTCTTGCAGGCAGAGCGTACTTGGGCCGTAAGATTTTAATCCATTTACCTGCTCTGTCTTTTTATTGGAAAATGTAACCCATTTCACTTATGTTTATTGGTGAGGCTGGATTCACAATTGCATGCTAGTTCTCTCTGGCTGTTTTCTAGATCTGTTGTTCCTTCCCCTCTCTCTTGTTGGCTTCATGATTTGATGAATTCCTGCAGCTATGTGCTTTGATTTTTCTTTCTTTTCTTCTTCTTCTTCTTCCTTCTTCTTCTTCTTCTTCTTCTTCTTCTTCTTCTTCTTCTTCTTCTTCTTCTTCTTCTTCTTCCTTCTTCTTCTTCTTCTTCTTCTTCCTTCTTCTTCTTCTTCTTCTTCTTCTTCTTCTTCTTCTTCTTCTTCCTTCTTCCTTCTTCTTCTTCCTTCTTCCTTCTTCTTCCTTCTTCTTCTTCTTCTTCTTCTTCTTCTTCTTCTTCTTCTTCTTCTTCTTCTTCTTCTTCCTTTAAGATTTATTTATTATTATGTATATAGTGTTGTCTGCTTGTACACTTGCAGGACAGAAGAGGGCATCAGGTTACATTATAGATGGTTGTGAGCTGCCATGTGGTTGCTGGGAATTGAACTCAGGACCTTTGGAAGAGCAGGTGATGCTCTTAACCACTGAGCCATCTCTCCAGCCCCAGTTCCTTCTATCTTATCATTTGTATAACTTCTGCAGGATTTTGCTTTGCGGTTGCTATGAGGTTTATGTAAAACATCTTATAGTTATGCTGGTCTATTTTGTGCTGATAACAATTTAAATTTGGTTGCATATGAAATCTCCACAGTTTGAGCCAATAACCACATATGTTTTATATTTTTGGATATCAATTTCTGTCTTCATATTTTGTATCCATTAACAAGTTAATGTGGCTTCAGATTCTTCAATCCTTTCTTCTTTTAACTTTTATTCTAGGCTCCTAAATGATTTATTCACTAGCATTGGTTTTCTTTTGAATTTGACTCTGGATTTACCTTTTATTTTGAGCTTTATACTTGCATGTGGTTTCATGTTCTAGCCTGGACAATTCTTTTTGTCAACTTCCTGAGGCAAGTGTTGTGGAGACTGACTTTCTCTGCACTTTTTTCTCTATAATCATATTCATTTTGTGGTCATTCCTCCCTGGTTAAGAAGTTTTGGTTGAAAGTATTTTTTTGTAGCACTTCAAATATATCATCCCACTTTCTCCTAACTAGCAAGACTTTTCCCTGAGAAAACATGCTTATAGAAAAATATGCCTCTTTCATGCTATTGCTTTCAAACATTCTTTCTTTGTCCTTGACATTGAAAATTTGATCCTGTACTTACGTATTCATATCTCTCTCGAGGCTGGAAAGTTTCTGGTTACTATTTCTTTTAATAAATTTTCATTTCTTTTCTTATTTTCTCTCTCTTCTTCAGGAACTGTTCTCTCTTTTGTTCTCTGTGCATTTTACTGCTAACTCTTCACCTGGCATTTCTGTTTAGTTTTTTTCTATTGTTGTTTAAAGCTCACTATTTTTTTTCTTTCTTTCTTTCTTTCTTTCTTTCTTTCTTTCTTTCTTTCTTTCTTTCTTTCTTTCTTTCTTTCACAGTTTCCTGAGCTGCCATGGCCATGTCTAATCGACAGGAAATTAACTCTAACCTTTAGGGGTGAGATACTAGCAATAAACCATCTTCCTCGGAGGTGTGGTCTCCCTGGTGACTTCTGATCCCCATGGCCTTGCAAAGGTGTTTTCACCTCTCTTCCAGATGTTACTGAGTTGCTTTGGCAAGTATGACCATTACTCAGGTAGATGTTGTCGTGAGGAAACATGCTGCAGTTAGCTATAGAAGCGTGGGTCATTGACAATAAAGACATAGCACCTGCTTCACATCTGGCTCGGCGTTTCACCAGCCCAGGAGGCAGTGCTCTATAGCATAGGCAGCTGCCCTGCTGTTGGTGACAAAAGCTGTGAGGTCAGCTACATGGACATGGAAGCCAGTGATGTGACATACTCAGCTGTGGCCAGATGTAGGCACATGAATGACAGCCATGGCCAGCTGCAGACAAAGGCATGAGTACTGACCACTGAGAGCACAGGTATAGGGCAGGGCCAACTATAGGTGCAAATTTTGCACTGGGTGCTAACAGTATGCATGCAAATGGTTTTGGAGGCAAGGAACGGCCTGGAAAGAGTGAACAACTGGAGCTGTGGGTTTCCATACAGATGAAGGGCCCAATTTGGAGTGCAAACAAATACAGTGATGGGCGAAGGGTCATCTGCTTACCACATGCAACTCAAGGGGCTCAGCAGATGGCAGGTACTAGCTTACCTACACTGCCTGCATAGTGGTGATGACCTCTGGGCTGGAGCACAGACAACAGTGGTAGCTACTTTTTCATTTCCTTTGATTGAAACCAACTTAAATCTGACCCTGAATCTCCATTCCTGGTAGTGAAATCATTGTCAGACGTTACTGATTTTCTCTTGCCCAATTAAGTGAGTCCAAGTTTTGTCTGGACACTTGTGGGCATCGGGCACTACGGAGGAATGTGTGGCGTGCGTAGGAAAGGGACTGTTACTGCGGAGAGAAGGACAGTTCCCTGGGCAGCATTGAAGCCTCCTTGCTGTTGTCAGTCTCTACCCTGGTCTCCCCATTAGCTTTTGGTCTTCCTTCCTAATGCCGTGACCCTTTAATATGGCTCCTTATGCTATGGTGACCTCCAGCCATAAAATTATTTTTGTTGCTACTTCATAACTGTGTCTGCTACTGTTATAAATTGTAATGCCAACATCTGTGTTTTCAGACGGTCTTAGGTGGCCTCTGTGAAAGGGTCATTCAACCCCCAAAGGGGTCACAAGCCACAGGTTGAGAACCAATGGTCTTTAGAAAAGTGCCTCCATCTCGATGTCCCTAAGAGGGCTCTTTTCTATATATCCCCCTTATCGCTAAACCCTGAAGCCTCCTTCGTGACTCTCATCTTCCCTAACCATGATGATCTTCAAAGCACTTCTGGAAGTGGAAACAGCACCTTGTGAGGTCTACTCCAAACAGCAACACAAGAATGAAAAAACTGCAGTTAATAGTTTAATAAGCAACTGTGCCATATTCAGAAGATCCGAGGGATGGAAGAAGAGAAGTCACAGTGCTGTGTGCTCGGGCTGACCATGCTGTTGGGAAGAGAGAGTAGTGGGGACCTCTTCTGCTGTTAGAGTCTCTGTTCACTAAGACAAGTCCCGATATTTTGGTCCGCATCCCAGCTTTCGGACACCCCTTTCAGCATATATCCATTCAATACTATGTGTGCCTCATTTTTCCTCTTACTTCTTTAGCGTGGAGTTGGTCCCCGCTGTGCTTTAAGCTTGTCGTCATCTGTCCTGGATCCTGTCGCCTCTAGTTCCTTGCAGAGTCAACCTCAGCATCAACACATTTTCTTCCAACTTGGGTTTTTTTTTTTTTTCATCCTCTTAGAGATTTTCAGTTATCAGCACATCCATTGCTCTTTAGACAGTAACAGACAGAAAGTCCTCCCCTTCACCTTCCATCTCTTTCCAGAGCCTTCCACAAACTTCTCCATTGTTCAGAACAGTCTTTTTGGCAACACTGGCTTCTGCCTCTAGGGCTGCGGTGCCTAAGAAACAGTCTGTGCAGCTCCAGTCTCGGAGACAGATGGGCTCTGCCACTCACATTCTCCTTGAGAATGCACTGTAAGCCTTTCTAAGTCTCAAGGTCTTCATCTCTAAGGTGGTATCAGTTCAGAAGCTGGGAAGAATAACGTCAGGATGTAACAAAGTGCAGGTAATTTTATCACAGTCCAAGCACACACTGCACAGTAAACTTGTGGACATGTTCTTCTTCATGCATATTGCACCCTTGACCTGAAAACAATCTCCCTTCCTCTTATCTCTCTCCAGCACAGTACTCTTAGCTGATTCTTGCTCATCTTTTAATACTCTGACCTGAGCTGGTACCTGCTGTTACCTGCTCCCCCTACCCCATCCAGTGTGCTCCCTCTAGCTCTCTCGTGGTCCCTGATAAAGTCTCGTACATTTATTCTATGTTCTCCCTCCCTCCTCGTGCCACTCTCAGGGATCCTGAAAGACAGGAGCAGTGCTTAAAACTTTACATCTATACAGCCATGACAGGACTGGAGATGTGAACACTCACTTGTTAAATTTAATTTGCTAAGCTTGTAAATAGTGCTTACTGTGAAAGCTGGGCATGAGGGCATGCATCGGTAATCCTAGCAGCCCCATGATCAGATGGGAAGCAGAGATAAGAGAATTCTCACAGGTCAGCTAAGCTGGTATATGTAATGGTAATAAAAGAGTCTTTCTCAAATAAGGTGGAAGACAAGGATGTAAACCTTAGGTTATCTTCTGACACATCTCATATATACATACACACACATATATACATATACACACATATATATACATATATACAACATATATATTGTATATATATATGGAGAGAGAGAGAGGAGGGCGGGAGAAGGAGGGAAAGAATGAGAGCTCACATTGAAGAAGTCACTGTTATGTACATTTTATAGATGAGGAAACTGAGGCACAGGGAGGTGAAACTTGCCATATCCTTGGGATGAGTAAATATTAAAGGAGGGATCTGAGGTTTGAACATAGTTTTTGCCCTTTATCCATGATTGTGTTCAATATTGTCTATCATGGGGTGATTTTATATGCCCTGCCTCTTTGCAGGATTTTTTGAACACCATGGTAGATGCAAAATAGTGAATAAGAGAGTGGCTCCCTTGATTTCTGCTAAAAGCATTATATAAACATATATCATTGCAGTGTTAAAATGAAAGCACCGTAAGAATAACGCTTTGCCAAAATGAGATGAATAATGTTAAAATTTTCACCCTGGTTAAAAAAAAAAAAACTCAAAGTGTTCTTTCTTATTTTCTGTTCCATCTGAGGAAAGCAGAACTGGAATGTAGTTTAACTTATGTCACCTTTAGAGTGTGGCCCTAAAGTCACTTTTCTGCAGGATCAGTTCCACTTCAGAGCAGCTGCTGAGAACAGATGAACTTCCTCAACCGGCCCTGGGGAGAAAGAAGATAATGCAAAGCCATGTGCTCTTTTTTCCAAAGCAAAAACTAAAGGCCGATCCTGATTGGCATGTTTAGCATCAAGGAGTGTTTGATCGTTCCTGTAGCAATCACCCACGATGATTACTCAGTGCATTCAAACAAGGTCCACGGCTCTGCCAGTGGATCTGCGCTCTGTTAGCAGTCCCCCGAGGGCCACGGGGGAGACAAATAGGAAGCAATTGTTAGTTTTCCTTCAGGGCGCCTAGACCTAATGCCGAGAGTCTCTGGGAGAGAATTTTAAAGTTGCATTGAGAACAAGGACCACAGTGGCCTTGGGGAACACAGGACCTAAATGTCACAGAGGCCAGCCAGTTGTTTTAGAGTGTCATGCTGTACTTAATTTGACCTGCAAGCCACACTTTCAGGGCATTTTCCACACTAATTGATATGAGTTAATTGTGTTTATTACTGCACAGGGGATTAAGTTTGAGTCATAGCAAGAAATATTTGTAAGTATGTTTTGGCTCAGTTTGCATCTGTAATTTCAATTCTGTTCCGTATGCCTGTAGGAAGAACAGAGGAATGAATTTTCTGGATGACCAACATTTGAATTGCTTGTGAGTGATTAAAAAAAAAAAAAAAAAAAGAGGCCACACAGAGGCACGGTTAGAGATGATATATATTAGGCAGGGCTTTAGTCAACACCTGAATAATGACAGCTGCCCCTCCCCCACTCTTTCCAAGCGTTGTAACTGCTGCCTAATATATCAGGGACGCATTCCTTTGTGAAGCTTGTTGTGGGGCTGCTGGTGCAGTTGACTCTGCCCCCTCTGACATCTCAGAAGAGTCTCTCATGTTGTGCGCCACCACACCAGCATCACTGTGATTCAAACATGCTGTCGCTGGCTTATCTGTTATCATCACCTAACACCCATGGTGCTGCCAAGACATACCACTAGGCTATAAACCGGAGGGCACTTGTCAAAGCCATTCTGGTTTCATTTGCTTATCAAGGGAGTGCATGTCCCATGACCTTTTGAGGTTAGGTAATTCTCAGAAAGGGCTCAGATTTCAGAGAAGCCCTACACTTAGAACTATGGTATTATTATAAAGGGTTTAACACAGGACCAGATAAAGGAAGAACCACCTAGATGGACATCTGGAGGGGCGGGGGGGTCTCAATCACGACATGCCTGGGCCGTCTCCTCATGCAACCAAGGCATACCGTCCCTTTGGCACACGGATATGTTCTCCTATCAGGAAGTTCACCTGAGCTCTGAGGCCCAGAGTTTGTATTTGGGTTTCATTATTTAGATGTGACTTGCTGAATTATTTGTCACTTACATGAAGTGAGTGTCCACCTTCCCATCCTTTCCCATGTGTCATGGCGCAACCCTAAAACCATGGGGTTGATCCTTCTGGCAGGGCCAGTCTGTGGGCAGTCATTTGTCCTCAGGTGTGACTTCAATAGTCACCACAAATGACAGATAGTTACTTGCAGAAATTCCAAGGGTTTGGTACCTTTAAACACCAAGATAAGGAACACTAAAATCACCATTCTCATCTCTAGAAACCCACTTTTCAGATTAAAAGCCTTAGTTATTAGAAAACCACCTAGAATGTAAGAAAAGAAATTTATCTTAGAAAACACTTAGCCCAAATCTTTCACTTGACAGGGAAAAAAAAATGAGATCCAGAGGCAAAGGGAATCTGTCCCCAGGTCAGTGACCAATGGACAGTGGAGCTGTTCTTATCTCAGGACCCAAGATCTCTGACCAGGATGCAAACCATCCACTCGGGGTCATCAACTGCCTCTTACAGTCCTATTGGTCTTTGTCTCCAGTCCAGAATGTTCACTGGAGCTTCAAACTGAAAGCACCTCAGACTCCATAGATTCAAATCCAGTGCCTGGTCTTCCACAGCCCTCTCAACATTTTCTCAGTTTGCCAAGTGGCAGCACCAACCACGAAGGCCCACGGTGTAGATCCCAGCCATTCTCAGGGCATCCCTTTGCTTGCCTGACTTACTCTGCTCCATTCAAGGCCCTCTAGACTGAATGTGAAAGTCCCCCCCCCTAACTCTGCAGCTTTGACTCAGCCCCTCCTCACAGCTTACCTTGTCTTCTGTGACCCGACCCAGCTGGGGGCGGTGGGTCTGTGCTCTGACTTTGCACTCCCTTGTCTATCTTATGACGCAAGTTCTGCACACTTTGCTGTATTGAGTCAGGTGGCTTGCATGCAGGGTCTGTGTTGGACCAGTGCATGTGTACAAGTGAGTTCTGTAGCTCACATTATTGAACACAACGACTCCAGGACTTACTTTTGCTGAGCCCACCACCACAACCTTCCTATATGTCTTCATATCAATTAGTCATCCAGTCTCATTTACAGCAGGCTTAAAAAAAAAAAAACAAAGATCCCATCTAGTGAGTTTTGGCAGCTCCCAGGGTTGGTAGGGATGCATTTATTTAGTTATTTGTTTGTTTGATGAGTGTATTACCTAAGTGCCTGGAAAATAGTAGATGCTTAAGGTTTTGTGGACTGAAGGGATGCAGGAACGCAACGCTTTATGGACTTGAAGGGTCCTCAGAGATAGTAATATAGAATCTTTTCATTTATATATGGAGACACTATGTGTGGTTAAAAGGAAGTAGATCACACTGGAAATAGAGCTTGTCTGCTCCAGCCACTCCCATGTCTCTCCTGTCCCCTATAGGTTCCCCTGCTCTGATCTCTCTTGATGCTGAGAGCTTTCTTACGCCTGCACTGCGCTTCCCATGTCTTTGGTTTGTAGAGTGGAGTGACCCAAATGGATCCTGCAAGAACTCTTTTCTTCATTTCTTCATCCTATCACAACATTCCAGGCAAAGGGCACCTCCTGCTTTCCTGTCTCAGTCCATTAGGCCTGAGACATCAGTGGCTCCAGTTCTTTTCTTTTTTTTTTCTTTTTTTTATTACATTTTTTATTAATTTATTCATATTACATCTCGATTGTTAGCCCTTCCTCTGTTTCCTTCCATTCTTCCCTCCCTCCCACATCCCATCTTCTCCCTTCCCCTATGTTT
Source organism: Acomys russatus (assembly GCF_903995435.1). Lineage (NCBI taxonomy): Eukaryota > Metazoa > Chordata > Mammalia > Rodentia > Muridae > Acomys > Acomys russatus. The sequence continues at coordinate 13,268,609 of NC_067144.1, read as the reverse complement.
GTGATTGAGGGAGACCTCCTCCCCCTATATATGCTCTTAGAATATCGAGTCTCTTCTTGGTAACTTGCTGTCCTTCCTCTGAGTGCCGCCAGGCCTCCCCGTCCAGGGGATGTGGTCAGAAAAGGGGCACCAGAGTTCGTGTGAGAGTCAGATCTCACTCTCCACTCAACGGTGGAGAATATCCTGTTCGTCGGCTAGGTCTTGGTAGGGGTTCGAAGTTAACTGCCTATATTCTCCTTGGCTGGTGCCTTAGAAACTGTGGTACATTTATACTACTTAGCTATTAAAAACAAGGCTCCAGTTCTTTCAACCTAGGCCTGGCCATTTTCCCTCCTCCTCTTTGCCCCCAGCCTCATGTACTTGGCCATGGCAAAGCTCTGTGTTCCCATTTTCTCTGAATCTTTGTTTTGAATAACCGTAGAGTGGTGATACTTCCAGAAGTTGCTAAGGGGATAACAAGGTCTCTCCTTTGCCCCTGATATGTATGTCTCTGCCTTTAAAAAATGGTTCCTTAGCATCGAATGAGAAAGGCATATGGGACAAGTTGTTTTGTTTTGTTTTGTTTCTAGTAAGGAGAAAAACAGTATCAAAGTTTTTTTGTTTTGTTTTGTTTTGTTTTTTTGCCAAGATGTGGAGAAATATATATATATATATATATATATATATAGTGTGTGTGTGTGTATACACACACACACACACACACACACACACACACACACAAATAGTTGTCTTTTGTCTTTCACATGTTATGTTTTACTAGCTTGGGCATGCCAGGTGGCAAAGGGACTGGGGCTTATCCAGCCCAGGGACAAAGACTCTCCTGTGCCTGACCACTCTGAAAGGTCATTGCTCAGGCTAGATTGTCGAAGCTCCACGTGTCTGCTCATCTCACATGCCCAGAGAAGCTGCAGAAGGCATCCAGGGTGACATAGATGCTTAAAACCAGTGAGGTGTCTGCCCTTTCACTGTGATCCCTGTGTGGTGGTGATGATCTAGTACCTCCTTGTATGAGGAAGTAAATCCAACTCTCTCTGATTTGGAGATGAATGTAAGCTACTTATCTTTCGAGTTGAGTCCAAATGCCCTGCTTATCACCCCACACCTCCCTCTGTGCACATCGCAGCACAGCCTTCTCGGCTGCGCATTTCCACAGCACCCTGACCCTTCCATCCACTGTTCCCTTCCTGCACTCCACCAGGGTGCTTTACTTACCTGGGCGTTTCTTTCACACTTGAAATCATTCCTGTAGAGCATTAGTTTTCAACATTGTTTGGTAGTTAGCGCATGAGGATGCGACTTTGTTAAGAATGAGAATGGCCAGGCCCCACCTCACACTCCTGAGTAAGGAACTCTGGGTAGACTTAGCAGAGTGCTTCAGAAAGTGCTCAAGAGATTTTGAAGAAGGGTTCAGTGTGATAACCACTGATGTAGGGTGAATACCAAGTCCTTCACGGTCCCCGATGTGCACCTTCAAAAGTCCATAGAGAGTCTTGTGGAAGCCAAGGTGGGTCTGTGCTGACTCTCTGGAGTCCCTAGACTATGCGTCAAGACATAGCACTGACCCCACTTTCATTCATTGCATAGAAACTTATGGAGAAAAGCCTTATTCAGTGTAAGGGAACATGGTGGGTCTCTTAGTTTCTTTTCTATTGCTGTGATAAAACACCGTGATCAAAAGCAACTCGGGGAGGAAAGGGTTTTATGTCTGCTCATAGCTTATAATCCATTGTGAAGGGAAGTCAGGGAAGGAATTCCAGGCAGGAACCTAGAGGCAGGAACTGAGACAGGCCATGGAGGAATGTTGCTTACTGGCTTGCTCTCTATGGATTGCTCAGCTCACTTTAAAAAAAAAAAAATACTGCTCAGGGTCACTTGCCAATGAGTGGCGTGGTCCCTGGTAGACTGGGCCCTTCTCTGTTAACTAGCAATCAATAAAAGGTCCTGACAGACTTACCTATAGGCCAATACAATGGAAGCATTTACTTACTTGAGGCTCCTCTTCACATTTCACTCTACTGTGTATCAGGCTGACTTAAAAAACAACAACAACAACAACAAAAAAACCAACCGGAAGAGTAGCATCAGGGAAGTGAGCACACAATGAGGTTGGCATACATGTAAACAGGAAGTAGTAGAAGACGGGAGATGTAAGAGACATTCGCTACTGGAAGGCAGAAATTGTCAAGAGCTGGAAACCCGGGCGGAGGGTTGAGGATGTTTCACAGCTAGGGTGTGAGGATGTAAATGAACTCAGGACACTCGAGAGCAGACATCGAACACAGGCTGTACAGTTAGAAGGCTGAGGAAGGAGTAGCCTCGGGCATGGAGAGGCCATGATGGAACAAGAAAGACGCAACAGTGACGCTGGCTGCCCCAGATGAGGATGACAGCTAACAGAAGGGTCGCTGAAGCCAGCTGTACTTAGGTTATAGCACAGGCACTATGTGAATTTGACTAATTGCCTTACTGTTCTGCTTTACCTCCATTTACTTGCCTTTAAAATGGAAATATAATCTCAAAGAGGTTTTTGCCACAAACAAAACAAAACAAAACAAAACACCCACATACAATAACAGCAAAAGTATTTGGAGTCGCTAGCCTACTAAGTAGTTGGCCTACTAAGTGTTTATATTAAGTAGGTACTTATTACTTTGCCACTTGGAATCATTATAATATTCTGTACAATTAGAAAAATAGGGACTGCGTGCTCAGCTGTATATCAAGGTTTTTACAATATTTTGCTCATGATGGAATAGGTTCTGAATGCGTTTAGACAGTGAGTTCAGCTTGGCTCAGTGGACAAGTTTTGTGTTGGGCAGGAATACACTATGAAGACTTACTTTGGGAAGGAATGCAGCATTTCCTCTCTTGGTCAGTGGGCTTTCATTCAGATGGCTCCCGGAGCTATGGGCTAGTACTGCTGAGTCAGTGCTTCTGGTCAGGGAAATCCTTTCTGGGGTGATAAAATTCCAGAAATGACTTTCACAGCACCCACTGGGATCTAGGAGCCAGAAAGTCATCCTGAAAAATAAAATAAATGAAATTGTAGCACATCTGTTGGTGCTAATGCATTCTGCATATGTGCAGATAGGCAGCTTCGAAACGTACAGTTTTTGAATTTCTTGTTTTTTAGACTCATTTACCTCTTTGTGTAAGAAGAAAACAACAATTCTTGTGTAGTGTAATGATTGTAGGGAAACACGGGAAAGCAGAGCTCAACGTGAAGGGAACGCTCTCCTTGTTCAATGACCTGGGACGGATCTATCAGAGAGTGTGACAATGTGGCCTAGACTTTGCTAGACCCAACCTCCGCAGTTTCTCTGGGGTGAACCATCTGCAAAGGGAGACAGAGAAGGGCAAGGCAGCTCAACCCTGAAGCTCACCAGTTCTGATTAATTCTGGGCTCAGGTTCAACTACAGAGTTAGGCTCTGCCAGCCCTCACTGGGGAGGTCAAGAAATGGGTCTTGGCGAAGGTTATCGTTTGCCTGTTTGAATACCACCCGGAGCATATGGAGCTCACGGGCATTTCCTACTAGGCAAACCGAATCTCTGTGCTGTGGATTTAGGTCTCCAAAGGGCCTGACTCTGTGCTGTGAGCAGATCACAGCTGCAGGTGGAAAAGCTGTACGACAGGACACAGGCTGTATCAATACTACAAACATTCTCACACTCCTGTAAGCAGATGCTGAGCATTAAGTGGCTTCACCAGTAGAAAGGTACTGTCTCAGGGCTCTGAAGGTTCCTGTTGTGGCTTGCATGAGGCATTCAGCAGGGTTGGCTGTGAGGGAAAAGTCTGATCCATGGCTCACTCCTGGTGTCAGGTGGTTTCCTGATCACCAGTGTTGTTTTCTAGCCCTTTCTCTGCCTTCATAGAGGCTTATTCCTCCATGAAGAAGCCTTTGGAGATTTACACCCTATGTGACTTTTAAAAAATGGTTCAACATACTGAATTTGGCTCTGCCATAATGGCCCCATTTGACTTGCATTACTTGTGTGAAGATACCATTTTTAAGTAGGATTGCTTTAAAACATTTTTTTTCACATCTGATTAGGATGTCAACATGAGGGTGTTTTGTTTGTTTTGAGCTCATGTGCAATAAATGCACTTTAATTTTGTCTCATACACTGTGGCCTGGAGACAGCTATGGTGTACCATGGACGTAGAGGTGCATGAGGGCTGGACTCAGAGGAGAGGAAGGAGGGGGCTGGGATCAGACTGTAAAGTGATTAAATAAATAAGTTTAGAAAGAAAGAAATAGAAGCTTGAGAGTGCTGCCTGCTTTGCTTCTAATTCACAATGTGACAGGGACACAGATTTCCCAGTCTCTGTTCAATTCTATTAAAAGGTGTCTCAGCGCTGCTATCTAGATTTCTTTCAACTCTAAGCTTCGAGGGTCCTGTACTTCCTGCTCACCAAAGTTCTTCTGTGCAGCCCAGGAAGTCCATGTTTGGCTCACACTATCGTGTTACCATGATAGTCTTCACCTTGTGATAAGGTGATGCCCCGAAAGAGGAATCTGAGCACTTGTCACAACAGAGGGGAGGGAATTCGTTGATGCTCTCATTGAACCATCAAGAATACCTATGCAGCTCTCTGGTATAATGGATATAATGGGTTCCCAAAAGGGTAGTCACTCTCTTCTTCGTCCTCCACAACGGGAGGTTTGTTAAAGGAGTAGATTCTCTGATTTAACTTCACCTAGGACACGTCAGCCCGAACGAACCTGATGATCTGAGCTCAGGACCTTATGGGATTTTGATATTTGTGGATCTCATTAAAAAAAAAAAAAAAAAAAAAAAAAAAAAATATATATATATATATATATATATATATATATATATATATATATATATATATAGAGAGAGAGAGAGAGAGAGAGAGAGAGAGAGTTAGAAAAGAACCTGTAGAAATCAGTTGATCAGTTGTCTTTTTCCATGAAGTGGTATCTAACTTGTGCCATCAGGCTTGGTACCAAACCCTTTTGTCATTGATTCCGATACCATATCATCATCCTTATTTCTTCATAACCAGTGACATTAGCATAGTGCAGCCTCTAATTGTGTTCATGGATCTGTTTAGCTGTTTAGCTGCTGTCAACAGTTTATCTCCCCAGAGCTAGAGTTCTAGGCAGTTGTGAGCTGTCTGATGTAGGTGCTTGAAACATAACTCAGGTCCTCTGAAAGAACAATACGTGCTCCTAACCACTGAGCAATCTCCCTAGCATCACTTTATCTGTTTTAAGTATGTCTCATGTTTAAGTAAATGTTGAGCCTTGCCCATCAGGGAGTGCAAGCTCACTGTCGACATATCTGCATTAGTTTCCTCGCCTGTAAAATAGCTATGAAAAACTTTATCCTACCTCCATTTTAGGTGGTGCCAGGAAATTGTGTGAAATGTTGAATAATGGCTGTATTATTCAACCATTTGTTTTCTTTATTGTTCACCTTGGGGGTGATAATTATATCTCCTATAGTCTCCAAAACATCTAAGTTTACATAATGCAATATGTGCTAAATTTATAAAGCCATATAGGCATTCTTACTTTTTAATCATTCATACAACTATATGGTTAAATACTGGTTTTTCCTATAACTGGCCATCGTGCCAAGAATAACTGATGGAAGAGTCCCTCAAATGGGACAGATAGATCATACACTTTAAGCCCGGGATACATCATGGAAGAGGGTATGAAAACAGCTCAGAAGCTATGGTTGGGGCCATGATATAGTAATTGTACTCATGGACTCACTGCAGCTATGATTATCTACAGAAGACCTGCACAAGTCTGAGCCTCTAGACATGTCATTATGGACCAACCCTCCTGAGAAGTTATTGACAATGAATGGTTGCTGCAGAGGAGGCAGGAGGGAGGAGAAGGAGGAGGAGAAGGTGATGTCATTTTCTTTAGTGGTGTAGTCACAAAAAAAGTTACCCTTGTTATACTAAGAAACCTCCCATCCATGCTTGGGTAAGATACCCTAATTAAACTCAGTGGGCTGCATACAAAACAAAGACAAGAAATTCAGATGGGGGCTTGTTTAGAAGAAATTGGAGAAAGAGAGAGGGGGGTGGAGAGGAAGAGAGAGAGAGAGGGAGAGAGAGGAAGAGAGAGTGAAAGAGGGAGAGAGAGGGAGAGAGAGAAATAAGAGATGAGTTGGAGATAAAAACAACTAAAATTTATTATGCATATGTATAAACTTGCCAAACATTAAAAATATTGGTTTTTTAAAATAAACATTATCATTTAAATGTACATTTAAAAGCTGGAGGTGGCGGTAGAGTCCTATAGTCCCATTGAGGCTGGGTTAGGGTGGCAGGTACTTTGAAGTCAAATTGATCTACTTAACAAGATGTTTCACAACAGACTTTTCAGACTTCCAAAGAAAGAGTTAAAAATACAGAGCAACAACCTTCATATGAGGCAAAGGACTGCATTTTAACAAAGTAGAAGAAACACCTCAATATGAGCATCATGCCCATTTGTCTGCCTGACGTGACAGCCACTGTGTGTGACAGGCCCTCTCCCGGCTCCTTGTTGTGGGAGAAGCAGCCAAGACTTAACAACTCCTCCTCCACTGACCTCTTCCTACCACCTATCCTATCTCCAAGACTGTGTGCAGGGAAATGCCAGCTTCTCAAGCGCTTTGTTCCTTTCTGCCCCCAATGACAAGCACTCAAGCCCTCTACATCTTGAGGACAAAGCTAGTGATCACACTGGTGGACAGATGGCGACAGAATAAATAAAAGTGTGGAGAGGCTGCACGGCTTCAGAAAGAACCTTGTTACAAAGGCCTTGCTCGGAACCTGCTTACATCCTTGCTGTGACATTAACTGCAAACCCCAGTGTGCTCTGTCCTCTGCATCTATTCCGGTGCCTGACATCCCTTAGCTCTCCCCTTCATTAGACCTTACTTTTTCCCCCTGGGAAAAGGCATATCTCCATCAATGCCTTGTCCTTTAGCTGGCAGAATAATAGGTTATATCTCTTCGCTTCTTTAAATGAGCAGTTGCGCCGTTGATTTCTAGACTGGAGAAATATCCTTTTGATGGTGATTTTTACTCATTGTCCTTAATATTTTTTATGACTATTGTCATTAATCTTTTTTGGAGTGAAAATTAATTCAGATATCAGAGGTCTTAGTTCCCCTAGCCCCCTTTTACAATGGAAGAAAATAGATGCTCAGAGACTAGTCAGTACTTTAAATGAAATAATAAAGGCCTTGTGTCTGGACCCCAGATTCAGGATTTACTCCGAATATGTGGTTTAAATCACTTGTTTGTTCTTTTGATATAACGTATTGTACATAACAGGGGCTCAGCTATGGCTAATTCTGCAGGAACTCCAAAGATCCTACAGATCACAAGTAAGGAGGCTGTGAGTCCTATTGTGGGTTATAGTGGCCGTATTTTAGCATCAGACTTTTAACGTTTGTAGTGTCTTGACTGGCAAAACCGGAGACCAAAGGGTATGGCATGTGCCACTTTGTTGCAGTTGGTTTGAGAGATGAAATGAAACAGGGCCTTAGGAACTGAGCATAAAGATGAGCATCCTTCTTTGGATTGCAAATCCAGATTCCGGAGTGAGCGAACTCTTAAGGAGAACCATAAAATGTTCTGAATTGGACTGAATTGGAGTTGAGACCCGGAAGCTCTGGAAGATGTCACGAATGCAAGCGTTCCATCAGAGTGCTTTGCTAACATGATTCTGAGTGACAAACTCCTTCATGTTTTTTTCTTCTGCCTAACACGGCACCAAAGGCCTTATTGTAGCTGCCCCCTTTCTGGGGTTCCTCAAGCACGTGTGCAATATAAAGAGGGAATCTCTTGAGGAGAGAACCTCCTTGCTGTCAGGAGGCTCATAGAGACAACCTGGGTTGTTCATTTCTCCCTGATCCTCAATGTCCTATCACGTCCCATGTCAGAGACCACCTTTTCCCAGGAAGAGCCTTCCACTTCAGGTGACTTCTCATGCCTCTCAGCCGCCCTCTCTGATGCACGCTTCTCACTGCCTGTAGTACTTCAGTCTAGTGCGTGCTTCATTTGTTGCATCTCAGAATGCCTTGCACAGAAATCTGCATACATCAGGAGTGTGCACAGAAACGGAGGCTAAGCCGAAGACGGAAGCCAGTAGGTCAAGGGCAACCCTTTTCTCCTAGCACACTGCTTCCAGTCCCTTTCCTTGGTGCCAAGAGCGTCAAGTTTCCTTTGTACCTGGGCTGAGTGAGTATTTCCATCATCTTGGTGGGCTTCATGAAGCATGGACCCTTGATGGCTGTAGCATTTATGGAAAATTTGGCGAGTTGGTCAACAGAGAGGACTGAAAGAAGCCCACACAGTCCTTTCATCCTGTGCTCTTTTTTAAAGAAGCTTACTTGTGTTATCATGTCTACACTTTGGCAAATAACTGGGCCTTCTCACTAATCCGTCCCCTTGGGCTTACAGTGGTAAAATGTGCTGATTAGTCATGGGGAGAAAGCTGTATGTGTTCATCCGAGCCAGTTGGCAATGTGTGTGCAGGAGTTTGAGGCAAATAGAGATGGATGTGTGGGTATCAACCCATGATAACACTTTTTTTTGATGCATGTTCTGTGACTCAGACTTTTCAGGCTCACACACCCCAAACTCCACAGATAGAAAGAACAGTTTGGCACTGTAAAGATCAATTTGCTTTTGACTGGAGAGGTTTATCTTTTACTGGATTTGTAAAATATTAAAGTTACACTCAAAGAATGTATCCTGGGAAGTCTATACTGGAGGGCTTTTCTCTCTCTCTCTCTCTATCACCCCCTTCAGACCCTATCCCAGTGGAACACAAAAACATCCCTGCATTATTTCCTGCCACTATGCTGTAATTCATTATTGAAAACTATTGGCTAGAGGCCAGAAAAAAACAGTTCTGCCTCGAGCCGATCTCCCTAGTGTTTCTTCATTGGAAATACAAAGGAACTCACTCGATCTCCTTGCTCTGGTGATGCAAAAGACAGGTGGTTGGTTGGTATAGTCTGGTTTATAATGAAAAGTGATTTATTCTTGTAAGATTAATGCCACATGATTTTAGCGGTGAGCGTGGTTATGCTTGGTTAGCGTCTCATTTATTAGATGATATTGGGTAGTTTACGTGGGCTGTTTGTTGTTGGCCAAAGTCATTCCTCTGCTTGGCTAATGAGAGGCATATTTCCAGTGTGTAAAGGGCTTCCCACACATTGTCTTTCGTGGACTCTGTATAAAGTGGGTTCCCATGGGAGCTGTTTCTGTCCTTTTACTAGGAAGGGAGAACTGAAGCTCTCAGACTGGCCCAGGGGTAGACAGCCCATGGGCAGTGAAGGCCGTTTTTATTCATCTGGCCTTACCTGCCTTACATGTCTCTTTGCACATCTGGTGAACTTTTGAGTGCTAGAAAACTGATGATCAGTGAACTCAATAGACTCTTGGAATTTTCTTTGAGATTCCTACTGCATTTTAAAATTTTAATAGCTAGTATTTTTGGTAAGTGGAATGCAGCCCTAAGCCACTCTCTTGACATTTCCCTGGCTTTCTGATGTTGATTTTGTGTCACGTAACACATATTTGGCTACTAAAGCTATTTTTTTTTCAAAAGCATAGGTTACTCATATGGCTCTTTTGATCGGTTCCCGCCATTTCCCTGTCTACACTTACTAGCCTTTAGAGGCCACATCAAGCTTTACATATGCATGCACAAATGCACAAACAATGCTTCCAGCACTCCCACTGGGGTATGGGGCTGAAGAGTCCTTGAAGTTCTTCTCATCAATAACACTTTCTGGTGATTTTACAGTTTCTGTGTCCTAGCACTACACAAGTGACAAACTTTTGCCCAGAAACTCACACGCATTTACTGGGCTCATATCATTTTCAGATCTGTTTACTTGCCTGTGTGTATATCCCAATAGATACATAGTATGACTTTTGCTCTTTATTATTTATACTATTTACCATACCGTCAACACAAATAAAATATTAATGCTGTTAAAGGTTGCCGTATGTTATTGGTTTTCAACCCTTTAATTTCTGGAGATTTGCATATTTCAAAGTTGAAACTTTCCATGAGCCCGTGTTTATATGAGTCGTACCTATTGGTGTTCCCTCAAACAATAATTAAACAAGCCACTAATTCATTTCAAAAATTATAATAAAACTGTCCTATTAAAATAGCTAGATTTTCAAAACAAAATGTTAGTATGAAGAATAGCACTGTTTTACATTTTTACAAATTTCTTTTTTATGTCTGGCTTCATAGAAGACAGTTGGAGCCTCATGTCTGCTTCTGCATTCTATCTGTGACAAATACTATTTTGGTGAACGTAAATTAATAAATCAAGCCACACAGATGAAAATTCAGAAATTGGAAGAGTAGGTCAATATTTTTTTCAAATAATATTCTTAAGATTCATTTAATTATTATTATGTATACAGTGCTCTGCCTGCATATACACCTGCAGGCCAGAAGAGGGCACCAAATCACATTACAGATGGTTGTGAGCCACCGTGTGGTTGCTGGGAATTGAACTCAGGACCTCTAGGAGTAGCAGTCAGTGCCCTTAACCTCTCAGCCATCTCTCCAGGCCCCAAATAATATTCTTAATCCCGTGCGAAAGCTCAATAAATTATAGCTCCCTTAAGGACTGTATGATATATAGTGGGGGCTCAATGTCGAGTGAACGAATGTGGCTTACATCACATGAATCACCTAGTTCCCTGCCTCCATACGCACTGGCTTTGTATCAGAAGGTGTTATCAGTCATCGGCCACCCACGGATCCATCTAAATAGATATGCTATTGGTTTTGTTTATAATATATCAATGCAATTATCACTGTTGTGTTGGTACGCTCTAAGCAATGCACTAGTTTATTGGCTGTTAGGAACAATGACAATATTATTGGGGCTGAGGAAAATGCACGATGGAGTCTGCTGTCGGGTGCCATAACGCTAGACCATTAGAACCTTTGCGGTCATCACACACCTTAGGCGGGTCTCTGTTTCTTTCTTAGTTTCCTTTGGTATAAAGCAAAAGTGTTGGACTGGCAGATCTCCAGACTAGCTTTGTAGCTCTCACGATTTACCTTCTTACTCACAGTCAATTGCAACCCTATGTCCAAACCACCTGCTCAGTCGCAAATATAAGAGACTCTTGTTTTTCGGGATGGCACTTGTTTGTAACATGCTCCTTAGAGTGTTACAAAAGGAGCCATCATGCTTGCACTTATGATTCAACGTGCATCTGGAGAAGTGACTGGAGTGAAGGCTTGTAAACCAATTTCCAAATATTTGGATGACAAATGAGCACCCTCCCACATTTCTAGTGGTTTGAAAATGATAGAAAAGATGATAAACTTCTTGGCTGCTTTCTAGAGAAAGTTCATACAGTGAGTGTGAGTTTTTAGAATGAGAAAGGCTGGATTCAGTGCAACGGAAAATGCACATGGCTATTGGGCTTTTAATTAATAATGGAATAAAAGTATATTTAATGGCCTAGGAGTGCAGCTCAACAGTACAGTATCTCCCTGAAATACACAACGCCACAAGTTTGCATCCAAAACTGCCACAAACTAAGTGTGTTTAAATACCAAATCAGTAGTAAATAATATTTGTAAAGTTTTCTTTGTATTCATTTCATTGTTAGCAAGTTGAGAGATAATGTCTGGGATTCATGTATTTCCAAATCCCTCCTCCCTTCTTTTAGTGCGGGCTCTATTGTCTTTGTCTTAATTGCACAGGAATTAAAGATGTCTTCCTGCTGATGTTCAAAGCTGATCAATGAACAATAAACAAAATCCTCCATGAACTTGAATAATTAACTCACTTCACTATTACTGATAGTACCTTCTCAATGGAATGGTTTCTTTCTTGATTAATTACACTGAATGTTCCTAGCTGGCAATTGTGCCCTGTGTCTTAGCCTCAGCAATTTCAGACCTTAGCCAAAGCCAGTGTGTGCCTTTATTTATTGTCTCCTGGAATGAGATAGTCATTTGACCTCTCATGTTGACTTCTCTGTGGCTCAGTCTTCCTTTCTTTCTCTTTTCTTGGGCTGCTTTTTTTTCTTTACTTAGTCAGCATTGAAGTAGTATATGTTTTTTTTTTTTAATCGACCTACTCTGTACCAGCATTGGAATACAGCATACTTTCAGCAAACATTTGCAACTACTTGGAATCAATGCAAAGCTCAAACTCTTAATTCAGAAATTATTTATATTTGATTATACAAGTTTGTTATATTTTTAGGGTTAATGCAGTGAAAGGTATCCAATGAATGACAGGTGTCATTTCTGGATGAATCCTTTTTTGCTTCACTGTGCTTTCTCAGTTTTCTATACATTTCATTGTTGCTTAATTGTTAAAAAAAACCAAAAACAAACAAACAAACAAACAAACAAACAAACAAAAAACAACCTAAATGTTACTTTAGAATGGATACACTACTTCATTTTGTACTGAAACATTTATTTCTGGTAGAAAAATGACAATAAGGAAACAAACTATACAGGGCTGATTAGAGTTGGCTTTTTTTGTTTGTTTGTTTTTGTATAAATTAAGGAAGGAATGCAAGTGTGAAGTCTCAGGGCTGTGACCTAAGGCTCAAACTCAGCAGTGATGGATTTGTAGTCTAGAATAAGTGTGGGAGTGGCTTCAACCTCTTGACGTGTCTACTCTATGGCTGTTTTAGAATTAGGAGTGCTTACCTGTCCCCTAGTCTGGTTACTACTCCCCATCAAATTCAGGGCACTAATTTACTGGATGATAAACTCACTTTATCTTCTCATAAGTTATGTCTTTTTTTTTTTTTTTTTTTTATCTTATAATGGATTTACTTGCTTGTCGGCAAAGGGAATGGCTTAAGGAGTATATTACATCTATTTCCAAATTCCAGTCATTCTTTCTCTCCAGAGTATCTTGAGAATGGTGTTTTTAGCTTCCGTACCCACAGACTCAGAATCGGCTTTATCGCTCATTATTGGTGAGAATCTGAGCAGCTCTTGAGGCTACTCTGACCTTCAGGGGCTTTCTATGCAATGCAGGCCTATTGTTACCTGCCAGTCAGTTTTACAGGACTATAAAATGCTTGAGAAAACAGGATAATTGCAAAGCATAGGACAGGTGGGTGTTGTCATTATAGGATCTGCCCCGGTGAATGGCAAAAGTGGAATCCTTGGAAACAAACTGCACGATTTTAATTTCTTTCGCATTTCTTCTGCCAAAAAAGTTATATATTGATTGCAGCTGGAAGGAAACCATGTGAGAGAAAAAATAATGTTGACTAGGAGTCAGAGCCCATTTAATACCAGGCAGCTTGAATGTGCCTTTGTGTTTAATGATAATGGGGCCCTGAGATCCCACTAAATCAGGAAAGCTATAAGTTGCTGCACGGCTCCCCTCAGGGAGAGGCCTGGAAGGCATGGGTCAAGTGGACGCTGAGGGCATTCATCTGTCTCAGGATGCATGGGTTGTGAAGGAGGCCAGCTCTGTGGCAAGAAGAAGGCTGGACATGTCACCTACAAGTTATGACCCGAATTTCTCCAGACCCTGCTGTGATGCACTCTGAAGTAGATGTTTAGGCAAAGGTTTGACCTTTGACTTCCAGAACAAGTCTGTGAGGTGAGCACCATTGTTCTAGTAATATGCAAGGAAAACCAATTACCCTCGAGACTTCTAATTATAAATTTAATAATCTGTACATTTTAACATCCTTCCTCCAGCCTCGCCGACCTCAGCTGCTTAAAATTTTAATAACAGCCTTGCATTAGCAACTGCTTTCATACGGATTATCTACCTTAGTTGCCACTTTGCCTGGCCCCAGGATTTCCAAGGCATGCCTGCATGAGGCTTCTTCTGAGTCCTGCTTGTGTGTCCGGAAAAACGACACTGCCTAACAGCCAGAACTCTGGTCTTGTTTCCTTCCCAACTTGCTCACCTCGCATGTCTTGAAAGACAGGGGGCTACCTATAAGACAGTCAGCTGACAGAAGAATACAGAGGACTCAGGTTTCCTAAGAGCCAAAACGTACTAATAAGCATGTATATGTATATGAATGCTATATATGTGTGTGCTAGCATATATGCATACTATATGCACATATATGTGTATATATAGTAATTATGATATATAGTCTATGTGGTGATATTATCTATATCATATCTCTATATATGAGTATATATGCATTTATATATTCAAAGCTGTAATTCTGATTTATTTCTCCAGGTGGTCACTAAAACTCCGATAATATAATTTGAAAAGGAGAACTAGTAAAATGTTTCAGCGAATAAATTCGGGTGTCAATAGCCCAATGATCCGTGTGCTAAATCTACAGAAACCTTAGGGTGGAAACAAAAGACAGTATTTGCAAGTTGACCTCTGACCTCCGCATACACACTTTCATCCAACCAAGAAATAAACATGCACGAGACAATTCTAAAAACTGTAGTAAAACGAGTAGAGGAGGAATGCTAATAGAAGAAGACACGGTCTGGAATCTGTAACAGAAATGAACCGGGGACAAAGGGAAGCAGCGCTTAAAGCCTGAATTAGTGAAGGTTGCACTTAGCTAAGCTGGAGTCCTAACATCCGGCATTAGATCTGTAGAAAGGGCGGGCAGAGTCTGGGGTGTCAGCAAAGGAGCCACGCTCCTGTTCTCAAACTGCTGCGGAAGCAACAGGACCGGAGGCTTAACTCTAACCCGGAGGCACTCCGTGATGTTCACGGGAAGGATGGTTTCGGAAGCTTCACGAGGTGACTCTTAGAGCCAGCCCTTGAAGGTTTCGGAGTCTATTAATTTGGACTTTGCCTTGAGTCAAATTCATGAAAATAAATTTAAAGGGAAAATGAATGGTAGGGATAAGTTCACAAGGGGGAAGTACTTAGCCCAGCCAGGCAAACCTGCATGAACGGTGAGTACAGTATGTCTTCCGACATATTTTATTAAAAGTTAGTCAGGACCCTATGAGGTGGTTTGCTGCTCACCAAGAGATCTTTCTCTGTTTTTTTTTTTTTTTTTTCATCCTTCTCTTTCTCCTGGGTGTACCCTGATAAATGTAGCCTATAGAATAGAAACCAAGGTCACACTGAGCCAGATACAGTAGATTAAGCAAAGAGATTTTTTTTTTTAACTAGGGGCTGAGAAATGCTGCTCACATCCAGGCAAATGAGAATAGTAGAGCTGTGGTTTAAACTGGATCTGGTTTTGAGTGCAGTCTGTCCAAGGAATTGCAAGATCTGGCTTTCACTGCCTTGGCAGGGGACGTGTCGTAACCTTCCAGTGGCTTCTTTCCCCTATTGATTACACTTAGAACTGGGTGGTCAGAAAGCCATTCATCACGTTGGGAAGCCATTGGTTCATTTGCTTGATTGCTACTTCTGTCCCACTAGTTGAGAGTGTTCTTCAGGGATAAAGGTTATTAATAAAGATAAACCTGGAGTTACAGCCACCTTTCTGGCTACTCTTTCGTAGTTGTTTTCATTGGGGAGGCATTTTTAAAACACATTTTTATTGAAAAATAAAATAATTCATATTACATCTCATTTGAAATCCCATCCCATGCATCCTCCCATTCCTCCCTCCCTCCCGCTTTCACCCCATTCCCCTTCCCTATGACTGTGACCAAGGGGGACCTCCTCCCCCTGAATATGATGCTAAGGTATCAAGTCTTCTCTTGGTTGTCTGCTATCCTTCCTCCGAGTGCCATCGGGCCTCCCCAACAAGGGGACATGGCCAAATATGGGGCACCAGAGATCGTGTGAAAGTCAGTTCCCAGTCTCCACTTAACTGTGGAGAATGTCCTGTCCCTTGGCTAGATCTGGGTAGGGGTTTGATGATGACTGCACCTATTGTCCTTGGTTGGTGCCATAGATCAAGAGGCATTTCTTTACATTGATGATTTAGCCTTTCTGTAGTGTCAGATCTGCTTTACCGGAAGTTAGTTTACAATTGCGTTGAAACTTATTACTTTGCTATTCTCAGCTGGCTTCCTTAGTGATTTTTACATGGTATATCAGCAATTATCTTTTTATCTTATTATTCATCCTTTGCACAGTAAGTCCACTATTTGCTGTATTTAGTTGAGAGCTCACAGCAAGCATTCCCATGTCTTTTCACGTTACATCTCCTTTAAGAAACTGCCATGATTTCTTATGCGGTGTCAGCATGCCTCTGCCTTCCTCAGGTTTTGGGGTACGGGTCTCATTTGTGCTGTGTCTCTTTGGAGTTTT
The DNA here is from genome assembly GCF_903995435.1 of Acomys russatus. Taxonomy (NCBI): domain Eukaryota; kingdom Metazoa; phylum Chordata; class Mammalia; order Rodentia; family Muridae; genus Acomys; species Acomys russatus. Next base: position 13,252,384 of record NC_067144.1, on the reverse strand, counting down.
CCAAAACCAGACTTGTGCATTTCCCTCTATTCTCCACTGATTTTTTTTTTTTTTTCCAAGTGTAACAGCTTTGTGGAAAACGTCGGTAACATATAGCTGGCCAATCAGTGTGTCTTTAACTAAATAAGGAAATATCTTCTGCTGCCAATGTCTAGCTCTTTGGCTGTGAAAAGGAAGCATCCCCCATTTGTTTATCTAAGATATTTTATAGTTCTTACTTCCCCCAGAATCTCAGCATGCCAACATCACAGCTCTCTGTCCTCTCTGATGGCTACTGCTAGGTCCCTGTCCCTTCTTACTGGTATCTCCACACTGGTAGGCACTGCAGTTCCCTCATTTGCAACACAGGGAACACAGTAATATGCCACAGGGGAGAGAGAACCATCCCTGGAGTTGCTCTCTGAGGTGTTGCTTTGTGTGTACATACACGCATGCAGAGGTAGCGGTCCACTCTTTGACTTTTGCATCTCCGCAATGAAGCTACACAATGGGAGACACTGGTGGCTTCTGCCTTTCTAGCCCTGCATCTATAGCAGCTGGAGATGAGACCATATCTGCATCTCACCAGATGAGTGTTGAGTCTTCCGGATGCTGGAGAAAACCCAATGCTAGATATTATTACTTTCTGTTGCCATTAGAACACCATATTTTGGTGTGTGTGTGTGTGTGTGTGTGTGTGTGTGTGTGTGTGTGTGTGTGTGTGTGTGTATGTGTGTGCGCGCATTTATAGTTTCCTGTAGGAAAGAAGATGTGTCTGGCATTTGGCTTCTGGGTTCCTATCAGTGCGAACCCAGCATCAGAAGTTGAACTCACTCTTCTGTTTTGTGGTGGCTTTCCATTCTGGTTTATTCCAGCCCAAGGCCTATTCAAGCCTTATGGAGAAGCAGCTCAGGGTCCTGACTACAAACTGGAACTCAGTTGGACTTAAGGACTTTGCAAAGGACTCAGTATTTGGTTTCTAAGATGTATCAAATTGTGCTCTCTTCAGGGCATGGTGCCTATGGGAATTTCAACCCCACTCATCTTTTCAGGCATTGCTTCCAACTGGGTGGCTGTTTTCACAAGTAGCCCACATTTTATTCTTCTCTTGCTGGATTTTAACGGGGGTAATGATTTCATATTGCATCTTCCAATAGAAACATAAGTTATTTTCTTTGAGAAGCCAGGCTACATAAAGCTGTAACTTAAACAGAACTTTTTGAACAGTCTCTTCCCTGTGGCCACTGGATGAGGAGTGACGTGGCCTTCAGTGGTGTGACCTCTGGTGAGCTGCCCATGCTACAGTGGGTAGCTCCACATTCAGTCATATGGGTAGGCCTGGTTATATAAAGGCAGTGCATCCCAAAACAAAACGAAAGGATGTGATCAAGAGTGGGAAACTTGTTGGGAGAGGAGGAAAGGTTAGTAGAGGTGTAGGGGGTTAAGAGAGGTTGGGAGTAGGTGGTGTGTGTGTGTGTGTGTGTGTGTGTGTGTGTGTGTGTGTGTGTATGAAACTGTCAAAGAACATATTCATCTAAAAACCTCTTCTCAAGACAACGTCTACTTTACAAGTGAACCAAGTCTCTCGTGTTCCAGGGTTGAGCTTATGCACTCTTAAAATTTCATTCACTCGTGCTCCAGACTGCTTTGCTCTGCTCTCCATAAAGACCTTAATGCAGCTTTCTCAGACTGTAATAAAACTGCTGGTAGCAGCATTTAAGTACCCAAGGGAACGTTCTTGAGAACCAGCAGCTGATCTTGGTTGAAAGAGGCAAGCGGTGAGCCACAGAAGCAATGCAGCACTTTGACTTGCCAAGGTCTGGTCACCTGACCACTGGCGGCTTTGAGATCAGCTTTCAGCCTGCTAAGGCATGGGCACAAGTCATCACCTATTTGTGTCCTTAAAACAATGCTATTAAATGTACTAATCTCTAAACCCATGGTTCAATCGATTATTTGGTATTTTACTGAGATTCTTCTATGATTTTCATGAACCACTGGTATAGCTCCTCTTGTAATTTCTTCTAGTTAAACCTCCCAGCTGCCCCATGAGAGCATTAGCTTCTGTCACAAATGAGAAATGCTGATAGGGGCTCAGTCCTTTCTCTCAAAAACAACAAGAGAGTGGGAGGAAACTCAACAAAATATCCCAGAGCTGCCCTAGAGAAACATAATCTCCTCAAAAGGGAAGAACACTGTGACTCTTCACATTGCCTTGCCACATTAAGATTTTAAGATTTTTATTGATATGTCAAGCTTCCTGTAACTAGGAAAATGATGCTATGTATTTAGAAACTAGCTAAACAATGGTGGGTTTGGAAAGGGGGGGGGGGGCGCTGCTTAAATCACAGCCATTCTTTGAGACACAGCCAAGAAACCTACCAAACACATCTGTCTCTAAAAGTCAAAGAAGGCATTGTGGCTCATGTTTCTTAACTGTTTGCTTGTTTCTTAACTGTCTGCATTTGATAATGACATGTTCATATGCAACAAGAAATGAAGACTTATTGCTCAGGGAAAAAGTAGTTGAAAACTAAAATCATTGCTTGGATGCATATAGGAAATGTCATTATATTGAAGAACAAAAGGTCTATGTGTCAGTAGACATAATTCCAGGGACACTAACATATTGTGTACATATCATTAGGATGCAGACAAATGTAGGACTTTCTAAGCTATGCTAATTAAAATGCACATTATTGGATTGTATTGTAAAATTAAAACGGATAGATCCAACCAAACTCAGCTACTACATGGAAATTAGCTGAAAACAAATAAAGCCCAAAGCAGACCAAATTATAAGGCTCCCTGCTCTAACTCTATGGAAAAGTCTTTTAGGATGGTCAACTTCGTTCTAATAGCCCTGGTAAACTTAGTCAAGTCCATAGAAAATTGGAAACATCTGAAGCTAGGTAGAGTTTCTCAGACAACCCTAACTCTTCCAGAAAAGGCAGAGAAACAAACAAACAAACAAAAAACAAACCAGAAAATTTTAAATTGCTAAATCCCTCCAGTCAGAAGGACACTTAGCACGTTTCATTAGATCCAAAAGGCACCTTTAAAACAAAGGACAGGTTGATTGTTTCACAGCTCATCGTGGCTTTCTGATCTTCAGGAATCACTGGTGTGTCCTGTGGCAGTTGGTACAGGGAGATGGGAACGTTTGTCACAGCCATTCTGGCGCGTTAGGGAACTGTTAAATCATGTTCACTATGGCATGCCAAATAAAACGCAGAAGCGTACATAATTATTGTCAGTGACCACTTTATGCAAACGCTTACTGTTTTGATGAACTTAGGAAAAAAAAAACAGTCCCATCTCAACCTACTGGAGAAGAAAGTTATGTATAATAGTATCTGTTTCTTGAATCCACAGTAAGCTTCTGTGTTTAAAATGCTCTAGAACCCTCTGTGGTCTTCGGCATGGAACTTGAATTATGACACACGCTAGGAGTCTTCTGTGGGTTCAATAATAGAGTTGTAAAGTTTCTACAGTGTGCCTGCCGCCTAGTACGCATTTGATATACATGTCTCTTAGCTCATTTTAAGCATTCTGTGGACAAGGAAAGGCATTAGAAACTGCTTAGTGCCAAGAATCACAACCATACTTTATGTTTTTATGATCCAATACTGCTACTCTTGTCAGGTACTCTGAAAATAATAAAGGAACAAAAGAAGATTTGCCATAGCCTTGAAGTGGCTGCTGTGTGGGATAACCCCGGGATTTTTTTTATGGGAGGGGGCATCCTCCACATTGCGGAAGGGATGTCTAACAGCATTCAGAACTGCTGTCACTCAATATCAGTACAACTGCCTCACACTCCAATTGTAACAACAAGAAACAGATTTCAACATTGTCAAACATTCTTGGGGTATTATAAAATTATCCCGCAAAGAACCACTGTTATAGAAACCAGTAAACATACAGGGCATATAGCTTAGAATTGTGTTAATAAGTTAATGGCAAACATTTAAAAATTCCTCTTCCCTTATTCAAGGGTTTTGATGACACACAAACGTTTTATGACAATCATCTGCCTCTGCTGTGAAACCCTTGAAATCTACTGATGGAGCCTCAGAAAGGGTTGGGATGAGATAGTGTGTCTCATGCTGCCTTTTGAGAAAACGAAGCTTTCATTTTGTTGATGGCTATAAGTTAATCAATTCACATTTATTAGACATCTACCTTTAAAAACTGTTCCATAAAATAATGTCACAAGTATAGATACTTTTCTGGGCCACTGGAGTTCTTTCCAACAATAGATAATGTTGGACTCACTCCTGTGCAACGTTTCTATTTTGGCTCCACGTCTCTGGGGGCGCTGGGTCTACCACTCATCCTTGAAGCTCCACCGATCTTTCCCTCTAAAATTCTCATGCTTGATTTCCCTCCCCACCCTCCGCTTCATCCCTGCAGCACTAAGCAGAGTTCCAAACACCATCACGCTCTTCCTGGCATGAGTCAGACTCCTGATAAAGTTCCACTTCTGATTGCCTCATTTAGGGAAAAAATTATCTTCTTTTATCCCACAATATGGAATACTTGTCCATGTATTACCCAGATGTCTTTAATTTTAAATTTTGGTGAAAGTAAAAATGTTACAGATTTTTTTTATTCCACTGATGCTTGCAGAAATCCAATAGTTATGATTAAATTGGCACACCAGTAGCAGAAATAAAGGCGGCAAACTAAATAGAATTAATTGCTCCTCAACATAGAAGTCAAGAAATTGGTGTGATGATGCTGTGATGTCATTAGTTTCTAAGTTTTCCTCTGTCTTTCTGCACTGATATTTGCATTCAGCCTTCAACATGAATTTCTAGTTTAAACAAAATGTCTGACTCCCTATTGCAGATCCAATGGTTGCATGAGTTATAGGCCAACAAGACAGACAGACAGAGAGAGAAAGAGAGAGACAGACAGACAGACAGACAGACAGAGACAGAGAGAGACAGAGAGAGAGACAGAGACACACACAGAGAAAGGCAAAGGGTGAATTCACTGGAATATTTTCTGTAAAATTGTTAAATTAAAACTTTTGTTTAAATTTTAAGATTTATCTCCAAAGGTAGCTGTGATACATATCTGGATGCATCAATAGAATCAACCATATATGAATTGTATTAATAAGGAAGAAATAAGGGTAGAATTCGGTCAGTCAGTGACCTTTCACACATAGCCAATCTGGTAAAGAAACTTATGCCATTGATGTTTCATGCATTGTGTATGAAATGGAAGTTCAGTACAATGTTTACATCTTGCCTAGAAAAGGGTTGTTAACATTAACCCTGAGTTATTACTTCAACGTTTGTTCCTTGCACATGAGTGTGCCGTTCATAGCAGTCCGTGCCATTGCCCCCAAGGAATGAGGTGGAACAGCGTTCATATTCTTCTGAAAAGTGACATAGGCTCGCCCCACCTACTTCACTGTTTTTCTCCACTGATTATGCTTGCATTTCTCTATAGAGCTGGTGTTTATCACCGACTGAATCGAGAGGCCTCTCTGACATAATATGAAAACCGTGGGCAGGTGGACTTGCAGGAGCGGGAGTGCCATGTAGGGCTGTGAGGTTGGGGGAGGGGGCACTGTCTGTGAACGCACACCAGAAACCTATTGTGTTTCCCTCTCACCACTTCCCGACACTCACTTTCCCCCACTCTAAGGCTCCACTCTTCCTTCCATCTACAAGGTGGGACTAATAATCCTTGCTGGCTATCATTAGATTCTTTTCCTGAAGATGTGTTGAACATCGCACTATGGCAAGCTACATTATACTAAGTGATTGTGAACGTTTGGTGAAACTTCTCACAGAAAAGCCTGTGTGAACTCCAAATGCTTGTGCTGCTGGAGTAGACTGTATTATATTTGTTATTTTGATACAGATCCAAGTCTCACTATTTTGGAAACAATTTCTGTTTTCCAAAAATTCCAGCAGCATCCAATTATCTCATGAAGGATTCTGTTGTGTGGTGTTACAAGTACGCATTTTCCACTAATGCTAATCACGGAGGGCTTCGGAAGCACCAGCCAGGAAGCCTTTGTTCACGTCCACTTCCTTTGATGGGCCTTGAAAGTGTTCCCAAAATGCAAGGCTACTGCTGTCCACTTCCAAGAGACGTAAAGTCAATAAAATATCTTATTCCTTATCTTTTTTATACATTAGCACAGTACTAAGAGTCTTTATGTGCTTGTTAGGCAAGGTCATTTATACAAAGCTTTCATGGCACCATCATTGTCACTTTGAAAAATCTAATGATGAAAGAATATTGAATACAAACAGTTTTAATTGTTTATTTTTGACTTAATGAATATTTGGTCTGTTGTCTTTTTATTAATTAGAAATGATTTGCATCATAAGGATAATATATATGTATTTGTATATATATTCTATCTATGATAAGATGGCATCTAGTTGAGTGAGCAGACACTATGAGTCTAATTGTAACAGTTTTCACAGGCGTGGACAGTGGTGGTGCACTGATCCTAGCACTCAGGAGGCTGAGGCAAGGGGATGGCCTGTTTGGGCTTTGTGATAAAACCAAGGCCAGTTTTAGACACACAGTGAGATCTAGTCAAGACTTACCTCCAAAGAGAAAGAAAGACAGATGTGGTCTGGACAAAGATCCTTGAGAATATTTTCTAAGGCAAGGATCAGGGAAATTGGAGAAAGCTGGGAGGGTTTTGTTTTCAACATTTCAAAGCAATTATACAAGACTTCTTGTGATGCCGTACAGCCTAGTCACAATGACAGCACAGAGGAGCTTGGGATTATTTACATGGCTGAACAGCAACAGTTGTAGGCCAAGCCAGAAGATGGTAGAGACATTCCTCTTCTGTAGTTGTCACACTTGCATGTGATCTGGAATTCACCAAAAAACATGTTACAATGTCTGCTTACAAATTCAGCTTAATCTGGGGAAAGTAGGACCATACATAGCATCTGTTCAAATCACTAAAAGAGACGAGGTAGTCCTGAAACGGCACTGTAGTGGCAATTCTTAGTTTTTTCCTAAATGATCCATTTGTTGTTGTTGTTGTTGTTGATAAATTAGCCTTTACTTCTGTCTCCCCAGTCCCATGAAAAGTTATCCTGAAGGCTTCAGACAAGGTCAGGTGATTCAGTGTTAGAACTGACATCTAAGGAAAAAATCCAACTCATCGAAAGAAATCTTTTATTGCATTGGTTTTTTATTTACTAATACAACTTACAGGGAAAAGTTATTTGTATTCATGGCATGCAGAATTGTATACATATACTATACAATGACAAAATCAGGTCAAATAACATGTCATATTCAGTATACAGACATGTATACATCTATACATGAAGTGTCATACGTGTATACTGACATTTCACCTTATAGTGGAGTACCCAGAATTCAGAAAGTAATCACTCGCTTAAGTTTATGCTGCTGATGGGCACCCCATTCACCCTGCCCAAAATCAGGTCAGGCTCAGAAAGACAGCACATGGCCGCCCGCCCACCCCGCTTCAGTGGACCCTACACTGTTGGGTACAATGGATGGGGATAATTGGAGGTAGAAGGCGCTCTAGAGAAAGGGGTGAGTAGAGAGATGACCACGGTGCATGTATGTGAAAGTGTCTTTAGAAACCGACCATTATACGCAGTGAACACATGCCAATTAAAGGCATGGGGATCTGTGCACATGTCAGTGAGCCTGAGAGTGCAGTGATCCATTTGCCTTCCAGCCCCGTTGCTGTGTTCTCTTGGACTCCACTGACCCAAGTAATTTGGATGTATTAAGTGCTGCGGGATTTCCCACGGTTTTGCCTTTTTGGCTGTCTAGTAGGTATATGTCTGTGACTGTAATGGATAGAGAAATACAGATTTATCTTGACAGCTATAGTTTTTGAAGTCTAGGTCATCAACATCTTTCTAGAAACTTGAGACATTAGGGTCAAAAATAAATTTAACTTCTTCTTGGGTAAGGCTAAGTGTTGGCTAGTGAAATGTTTTACCTCCTCTACATATCCACATAATTCATGTTTTCTAAGTTTAAAAATCAAGATAAAGGTTCTCATGAAAGGATAGAATAAGGTCAAAATTTTCCTATTTGGACTCATGTGAACATGTCATATTTTTCTGTGGAGTTTAAAAACCATTCTTTCAATGATGTTTCATACACTAGGTCGTGAACAAGTTAGCTTGATTCAGAAACTTTTATAGGACACAATTTAGTGTATCTCAGGTATTGTGCTAATTACTCACAGAACAAAGCTAAAGAGTAAACAGTACATGGTCCTTAAGGGAAACTCAAAGGCTGATGGGAGAGCAGTGAGATAGATTAAACAATAGGTATAGGGGTTGGCACACGCCCGACGGAGTGGGTAGCTGTTTGGGTGGCTCGGGAAAGCTGATGCAGATGGGAACTGCCTTCCATTGTGAGTGGGAGTTTGTCAGAAGAGGAAATCAGGAGGAAGGGCTGAATTCTGGTGGCGGAAGTTAGCAGATGTGATCGCAGAAGCCATGAAGTAGGGCGGCAATGCACTCAGGGGGTTGTGAGCCTGGGATGCAGGATTAGTACAGGATAGTCATAGAAACTGAAAGGAAAACAGATGGACAGCATTTTGTCAAAGGTGCAAGGACAACTAAAGGTTTTTACTTTTATGGGAAGGAACACATTTTGAGGGTGAGATACACACACACACACACACACACACTCACACGCACACATACACACACCTACGCACACACTGCTGTCTTTGTTGCTTCCTCTTCCATACCTCTTTTTTTTTGTAGTCTAATGCAGTGAGAGGTGATTTTCTTTGAGAGAGAATGAGTTTGTCTGTCATCAATTATAAGTGAAAATACATATCCCTCAAAACCAATATATTTATCCTAAACTGTGAGCAGGAAACGCAATAGCAGATGGATATGCCGTAGCTCAAAGTTAAGCTGCATTCTAAAAAAGCATCTATCTCTTTTTTTTTTTTTTTTTTTTATCATTTATATTACTGTGAGTGAGGCTTTGGCTCTGTGTAAATGCACGTGCCGTGCTACATGTGTGGAAATCAGAAGACAGCTTGATGGAATTGGTTCTCTCTTTACACTGTACAGGACCCAAGGATTGAACTTGGTTGACAGCGAGCCCCTTTATCCATTTAGCCATCCTGTCAGTCACTTGAACTGCATTGTTTTTATTTTAACTTTTGAGATTATATTTTAATTACAACAAACAATTCTTCCTCCAAACCCTCACCTACTGCCTACTCTCCTTCAAACACGGTCTCTTTTGTCACCAATTATTATTGCATGTATGTATGTGTATATGTGTGTGTATTCTAAAATAGCACACACATATGTGTACATGCTACTAAATATAACCTGATTAGTCCATATACTGTTACACCTATGTATGTTTTCAGGGTTGGTAGTTTGACACCACCAACCAACTGGTCTTCCCTGAAGAGGGCCACCTCTCCTGCTCCCAGCTTTACTCAGTTGCCCATGGTTCTTTGCGTAGAGTCGACGTCTCCTGGGCTTTTCCCTGTGCAGTTCGGCATGTTTGTTGATTCTCTTCTTGTTCATCAGCCATCCTTATTCATTGTGCTGCACTTTTAAGGAGACTGTTCTGTGGGAAGAATTCATAAGCGCAAGTGTTTAAGAAGTAAGATTTAAGCACAACTTTAATAACGTATAAAACTCAGGGTATTTGTTATTACAAAGAAGTTACAATAAGAAGGAAAAACTAGACTGTCAAGGTTACTTAGGAATTGAGAACTAACATTTTTACTAATGGAACAGCAGAGATCTTTAAGAGGGAGTTAGTTAATCATGAGGAGGTCTGTGCCTTGGTGGTGGGGTGAGCCCTTCCTGTGCTGGACATGTCCCCCCAGTAACCCTTGTGATTGTGTAAAGTGCTGCAGTATTGGCTTTAGGGATCAAACCCCTGCTGACAGCCAAAGGATAGATGGGATCCCTTGCTGGATCACACAAATACTTATCTGAGCTCCCATGCTCAGATAAGCCAGATGGGGCTACGAGTAGGTTTACTGTTGTGAATGTTGAGATGATTCTAGTTGACAGGGTGACTCAGAAGCCCTCTGCTGTGACATGCTAGCTCTGTTCAGGGTTAACTCTAAGTTGTGATGCCTGAGGGTTGAAACCCTTCCTCTGTGCTTAATGCCTATTCCACCCCTTGAGAGACAGTGGCAACTGGAGATAGCCCTGAGAGAGCATCCATCTGTCTAGTCAAGCTCACATTGGAGATGAATCCACCCCATTAATTCTTTACGTTTCTTCTAAATTTTGGAGTGAAGGGCAACTTGTGAATAATATTTCAATCAAATTAATTGCAATTCATTTAGATGATTATCTGCTTCAAGAAGGGAGAACAATAGCAGTTGATAATGTGACTTTTTTTTTTTTTTTTTTTTTACACTCATTCGTATTGTGTGCATGCATACGGCCATGATGCAAGTGTGAAGGTCAAGGGACAACTTGTGGGAGTTAATTGTTGAGTTCCACCGTGTGAGTTTTGGAGATTAAATTCAGATCATCGGGCTTGGTGCCAAGGAGCTTTACCCACTACGCCATCTCACCAGCCCTGAATAGCATTATTTGTTGGTTTGTTTGTGTTTTTTTTTTTTTTTTTTTTTTTAAGACAGGGTTTCTCTATGTAGCCTTGGCTGTCCTGGACTCACTTTGTAGATCAGGCTGGCCTTGAACTCACAGCGATCCACCTGCCTCTGCCTCCTGAGTGCTGGGATTAAAGGTGTGCGCCACCACATCTGGCAGTTTGTTTGATTTTCAAGACAAGTTTTCTCTCTATAGCCCAGACGCTGACCTGCCTGCCTCTGCCTATGGAATGCCGGGATTAAAGGCATGTACCACCACTGACTGGCTAGTTTTTAATGCTCAATGATGTGAGAATTTGCCCTTCTGGGCAGGGGCTGTACTTTAGTTACAAAAAACCTGCCTGGCATATGCAATGTTCTGGGTTTAATCCTCAGCATAGCAAAACAAAGAAGCCAGCAAGCAGGAGAATACTTATATGTTGTCCTTGTCTGGGCCTGGAGAGTCAAAACTTCATTGTAAAAAAAGAGACTCGTCTCATGAATCTAAGGCGTTTGATGAGTTGCTTTTCAAAAGTGACTACATAAGGTAAATTGCCAGCACAATACAATACAATTTCAAAAGGAAGCCCTTCTCTGTTGAGATTTTTCTTTATGTGACTTGAGATTTTTCTCTTGTGATTATCAATACCTGTTTTGTTTTGCATATTTGGTGTTTTAACTATGGTTTTCTTTATACAGTCTCGTTTCTGGTCTTGTCTAGTTAGGGTTCCATGTCCTTCTTGTATCTAAATGAGGTATCCATTTCTGGTTTGGGGAAGATTTATTCTGCAATCTTGTTGAAAACAAACAAACAAAAACACACAAAAAATTGTAGTTTACTAATGACTACTGTGAGAAAGAGAGTTAGCCCCATCCAGGGAGAAGGCTATTGTTTATCGGAGACAAAGGTGTCTACCCTGAAAGCATACACACAAACAAGAAAAATGGAGTCAGTAGGTTGTATTTATACATATTTGTTCATGCATATCCATCTGGACAAATATTTGTATGTAACAATAAGAAAATGAAGCCATCAATTTGAGAGTGGGGGGCATGAAAAGAGTTGAAGGGAAGAAAAATAAGGGAGAATCATATAATTATGCTTTAATTAATAATGTAAAAAACTAAATGACTTTTGACTCTATCATTCAGTTTTTATATGATAGGTAGTTTATAATTTACTTCTATTTGCTTTCTGTTTCATATTTGTGATTTTAAAAAAAATCCTACGACAGTAAAAATCCACCTCAGTTGCAGTATCTCGTATCATATAAGAAAGTTCTGGGCTTGGTGCCAGGAGACTTGAATTGCTATAAAACAAGATATACCAGTTACCAGGAGTGAGGATCTACACAATATGGCCTCCCCTGCCCAGCCTCATCTAGCCCCTCTGTGAGATGGAGTTACATCTATGCCCTGCACACTTTATAGCACAGATGTCAGCATTGAATTTGTATCTTGAGACCTATAAAACACCAAGCTGTTCCCGTGTTTCTGTTATGGTCTCCTCTCAGGTAGAAGAATTGTCAAATACAGCAAAGCATATGCAACCATGGGTCATTCAAGACAATGTCAACTTTAGAGAATAAAAACCATGTAGTCAAGCCACACTGTCATATTGTGACTAGGGAGGACGTGGCCCCATGCCATCAAAACACTTTAAAGGTTTATTAATATGTAACTAATATATAAAACCAAATATTCTTGAACTTTAGGATATTCATGGTTCTATATCCATGGCAATTATCAATTTCCAAACATTTCCACCCTGTGCCATTACACAGTTTTCCCCACTCTTGACTTCAGCCCCTGGGACCATTAAAGTTTGCTTCTCGAGGAAACTCCCCAGGGGTGGAATTCTACGTGTGGCCCTTGAATCTGGCTTCTTCTCCTGGGAGTGTTCTTCTGACATCTCATGGCACAGTCTACCTCTGTGTCTCACTTCCACTTATGTCTGAATGACATTTCACAGTCCTCACTTTGCGTGCCCTTTTGATAAGATCTTTCTTCGCAACAAAGTACCCCGTGTACCCCCTTCCAATTTCCCTGGAAGAGCACATGCCGGGTGCATAAATTGGCCACTGGCTAATGATGCTTTTCTTCGTATTTGATGGAGAGGAAGGGCTCATACATCACATTATACTGTTACGGATATGATCAAAACCTGGATTTCTCTTGCAGGATTTCTTCCCCTACTCCTCTTACAAGTTGCTGGCTTCTGTAGTCCACGTACCAATAACTGACTGATAGGTTACTACGGCAGGGGACTACTCCTGAGTGTGAAGCTCTTGAGCACACCTTTCCCTCTCTCTCGTCCAGGCTTTGTGTATTAGCTTCTAACCATGCAGACGCATCTCAGGGTCATGAAAAGAAACCATTTCCCTTTCCAGCTTCTTCACATATGGAGCTGCCCCTTGGAATGTTCTTCAGTTAACTTGTTACCGTCTCTCAGTGAAGCCCACTGTGTCTCAGTAAAGATAAGTCCTCTTTGTTCCTGTTTGTAGTACTTGGTGCTATTTCTCTCTGGCACTGGCATAATTTGTAACAGTGTATGTGTGCTACAGTATAACTTCTACTAGATTGTTAGCTCCAAGATTAAAAAAAAAAGCTATTTTGTTTCTGCCATACCATTAGTATCTAAAAACAATCTCTGGCACACAATAGGTGTTCAATAAATATTTATTGGATAAACAATGGACTTTAGTTACCACCTGCTCTCCGATGGCTGCCTGCCTGGCTTCTTCCTCACAGACCTGACACTCCGTTCTCGTGTGGGTTGCTGTCTTGACATCTCTATCTGAATGGTAACACAGAACGCCAGAGTCAGCAGTTCTAAAACCGGCCTTATCATCATCCCTCCCCAGCCTTGCCTCCACCTGTCCTGTTAAAAGGCACCGAAACCCTTTTCATTACCCAAGCAGAAAGCCGCCCCGAAACCCGAACAGTGCCTCATCTTCCTGTTCCTCTTCAGCCCTTCACGTCTAACAGGTCACAAGGTAGCATTTGATTATGGTTGTGTTTTACATTCTTACTGACACTGACATTGTTCAAGCCCTTATGTTCTCACAGTTTTGCTCTTCTGAGCTCTTCCTAACGCTTCTACCTATCAGGTTGTATGTGGCCCATTTCCTGAAATCTGGACTGGTAATCTCGCTAGCATCATTCCCTTTGCTCAAGATTGCTTTGGCTATAAGGAGTCTCTCATGGTTTTATTTGAACTTGGTGATTTTTAAAATTACGATTTCTGTGAAGAATATTGTTGTGCGGATTTTAATTGGAATTGCATCGAATCTGTACATTGCTTTTTGGCAGAATGGTCATTTTCACAGCATTAAATTATCAGTCCATGAGCATGGGAGGTCTTTCTGCTTACTAGTGCCTTCCTTAATCTCGTCCTTCAGTGATGAAAGGTTTTCACTGTAGAAGCCTTTCACCTCCATGCTCACATTTACTCCTAAATATTTTATTTTCCTCAAGGCTGTTGTGAATTCGAATTTATCCATAATCTCTTTCTGAGTGAGGCTGTTATTTGTTGTATAGAAAGGCTACTGTTTTGTGTGTGTGTGTGTGTGTGTGTGTGTGTGTGTGTGTGTGTGTGTGTGTGTGTTTTGTTTTGTTTTTGTGAACTGGCTTTGCATCCTGGCATTTTGATGAAATGATCAGTCAGTTAAAGGTATTTTCTGGTGGAATTTTTTGGAATTCTTATGCACATCATATCATCTGCAAATAAAGATAACTTTTGACTTCCTGGTTTTCCTATTTCTATTCCTTTGTTTTCCTTCTCTTGCTTTATTGTCCAGCTAGACTGCTTCCAGTGCCATCTTTAAAAGAACTGGAGATATTGGCCATCCCTGTCTCACTCCTGATTTTAATGGGATTATTGGAGTTGTTTTCCTCTTAGAATAACAGTGGCTGTAGCTTTGTTGTACATTTTTTATGTTGAGGTATGTTCCCTATAGTCCTACTCTCTTCGGGGCTTTTACCATGAAGGCATGCTGGACTTTGTCATATGACTTTTGCTTTTAAGCCTAATTATATTATTTAATACATTTATATATTAATTTGCACATATTGAACCATCCCTGCATCTCTTGGATAGAGCCAAATTAATCTTGGTGAGTGATCTTTTTGATAAATGCCTGTATTAGTCTTTCAAATATTTTATTGAAGATGTTTACATCTGTGTTAATGAGGTGAATTGGCCTGCAGTTTTGGTTTTTGTCATGTCTTTACATGGTTTTGATATTAGAGTAATACTGACTTACTAATCTTGCCATTTTGTGACCTTCAGGAAGAGTGCTAGTCTATCAGGACCACCTGGCTTCAGGACTTGGGGGACAGGAATGGTTTACTCAAGGAACCTTCCTCCTAGAAAAATTCTTTAATTTTCCTGAGTCTCTATTTCTCTTTCTATAAAGCATTATAGTAAATCTTCTCAGGTGTACCTCAAATGGCTTTTGTGAGAGATTACTGAAATAAATAGTAAGTATCTGCTTAAATGTGATTTGCTAAAGAGACATCAATTACTGAAGAGTCAAGAAAAATGCTAACACATTTGATACATTGATGCAATGGTCTGATAAGCTTGTAGATATAAAAATGACATGGCTATGATTCAAATTGTGAAGAAAATAATGCATTCGCACATTCATTATACATTTCTGAGAGGCATCATTTAGAAGAGGAGTGGACAGGTTTTTCTATAAGAAATCAGATAATAAAAGATGAACTTTGGGGGCTCTGGCTGTGCTTTCTGCCATTGTTCAGTCTCACTGCAGCATGAAAGTCATTGAAGGTGGTAAGCAGATGCGTGGACATCCTGCTATTTTAATAAAATCATCATTGGCACTGAATTTTGATTATTATGTAATTTTCACTTAGCAAAGTCACTATTTTTTGCCATATGTGGTAGCATATACCTTTAATCCTATCACTTGGGAATCTGGGATACAAAGAAATTGAATTTGGGCATAGTCTGCGATATACAGTGAGTTTCATACAAACCCAGGATATGTAGTGAGCCCCCTTCCTGCCCTTAATCCCAAATAGTATTTTTGATATTTTTTCCTAGTGTCTAAACGTATAAAAATCACTTTCAACTTAAACCACAAAAAAAGGAGCTACAGGCTAGATTTGAATCACTAATTTAGATCAAGTTTTCATGACGTAAAACTAAACTTCTGCCAGCCAAAATGTATGTTCACCAGTGTTTTCACCTGTTCTGTACAGCACTGGTCTGGCTATGAGAGTGAATGGGCCACACTGCCTGTGATGGTGAGTGGGCCTTACTGCCTTCTCATTTCCTCCTGGAAGTGAGGGAAATGGCATTTGGTGAACTCTCAGGGGAACCCCCCCCCCCATCTCTTTTTACCTACTGATCCATCTGGAGTCCCTTGAAAAATTTAAAGAGAAATTTTATTATGTGTACTTAAAACAAACATGTTATTATAGGTTACATATAAATAATAAAATGGTTAAAAATTAACATATCCATCATCTCACACAGCTCTCCTGATCATCAGTTAGTTTTGAGTGTTGAGAGCATCTAAATCTATTCATTTAGCGGGAATCTCAGACTCGATAAAATGTTGTTAAAGTGACTCCACGTTGAGAGTTAGATCTCTAGACTTGCCTTTCTTTCTATTCACTATTCTATCTACTACTTAAAACTCGTGACTTCCATCCTGCACATCCTCTCCTCCTCCTCCCCTTCCCCTCTTCCTCCTCCTCCCCTTCCCCCTCTTCTTCCTCCTCCCCTTCCCCCTCTTCTCCTCCTCACTATACTTGGTAATCACACACATCCTCTGTTTCTGTGTAATCAACATTTGAAAACAAACAAATGATCCCACATAATTCCAAACACGAGTATCCTACAGTGTGGTTCTTTCCCTGTTTGGCCTATTCTAGCTTACTGTTCTCAGTTTCCATATAGGCTGTAGCAAGTGGCAGACCCTGGATTTAAAGGATGAACGACCCTGTTACAGATAGGTTTATGTATCTGATGTGCCAACAGATACTTAGATTGTTTCCATATCTATTGTGAATACCAAATGCATATGGGAAACACAGTTTTCCTTACAATACAGATTTTGCATTTTCTTTAGACATAAATTTAAAAGCAGGATTAAGGGGTGCTATGACAGTCCAACTATAAATTTTCTGATAAAGCTCCTTGCTGTTTTCAGTAATTGCTTTGCCAATAAAATTGCCACCAGGAGTGTTCAGGTCCCCCTTTCCTCACACCCTTAACAGCACTTATTGTTTACCAGCTTTTGTTAATTGTTAATTGATGGGAGGTAGTATCTTATGTGGTTTTGACTTGCCTTTCTCTGATGAGTAAGGATGTAGAACACTTCCTCACAATGCTGTTGGCTGTTTGCATATTCTTCTTAGACAAAGTCTAGTAAAGTCTTTGCCCATTTTAAATTGAATTGTTTCCCCTTTATTGACTTCTTGCATGAACCCTTTATAAATTTTGTACGTTAGCCTTGCATCATATATATATATATATATATATATATATATATATATATATATATATATAGTTTGCAAATACTTCTTTAGTGTAAGCTTCTTGTGTGATGTTTACTATCGCTTCTGCTTCCATACAGACGTTTTAAGGGCATTGATCCCAAAGGCTGATGTCAATGTCTTGATGGGCTAGACTTCCCTTGATTCTCCACTTTCTCGGTATTAAATTAGGTTTGTTGAATGGACATTAATTTTTCAGAGTCTCCTAAGAGTAACCATGTTATCCCTGCACTTCCCAGTGGATCTGCAAGTGATGTATTTCAGTGTAATTTTTCTTGTCCAAATACTCCCACCAATGTGGGTTGTAACTCATACTGTAATAAATGAATGCATCTATAAAGCACAGAACCTAATGCCTACTTTGTGGGCATGTGGCTAAACTTAATTATTTAATACTTCTGAAGGACTTTGAAAGCTGTGAATAAAATGTATTATTCAGTGCCAAGAGCTATTATTGTTTATTATTTCATCCATTATTTCCCAGTAGGCACCTCATTATTAGGATATAATGGCAGTAACCCTGAAGGAAGCTGGCGTTTCACTTTATTTGTAGGGTGCACAAAGCTACAGGTAACATTTTAATGGCCTTTCCCCTCCTTCTTCCCACACTCAGCACCATTAGTCACCCAGATGCTGTTCATTCTGTTAAAGGCTCACACACACTTATTAGTATCTAACAGTAATTTTGTCAAAGTACAAACAGAATAAAGTAATGTTTTTTCCAGCTGAGATAAGGTGAGTTAATAATGTTGATAACTTCGGGAATGTTAAGTGATGGTCTTGTGGAATTAAAATAAACTGATGTATTTCACAGTTACAATTGGCCTTGTATGTTGGTCATCACTGCGGTGTAGGATAGCGCCATTAGATACTGATCCTAAGTCCTGCTTCCATAATATACAACTTAGTCCAGAAGGGCATATCATTATCAGCTGTGAAGCCATTTAATTCCTACTTACAGAAGTGGGAAAGCCAGCCACATGTTATAGTAGAAAAAAAGATGGAATTGCTTGCAAGCTACCTCTCTAGAATTCTTCTCTTTCTTAGCAAGTTTCTTTCCCTCCCCAAATCTCTGACCCTGGTAAAAATGATTATGCCATTGATTTTTCAGATGCTGCTCCTTGGAATCTATGGCTAATGACAAATATATCAAGATTTTTACTTATAGTTATTTTCCAGCAAGCATGCCCGCATTCATGCTCACAGACTATATTTATAATTTCATCCTCTTACACGATTCAAGATAATTTTCAAAAGTGCATCTAAAGAGTTTTGTAGTTTAAAAAAATTATTAATCTAGTAACCTAAAAGATTGTTTCCAGTACTGATATTCAATGATCTTGCCTTTCAGTTGAAGGCAATCTTTGTCTGTCTGTCTGTCACACTCTTTGAGGATTCTAATTGTAGGCTCTAGGACAAGTACAATTCTTGAGGCATCTGCACTACAGAAGTGTTGTTAAATGGGAAAAAAGGAAACCAGTCAATAAATAGCACTTGGGAGGCGCATATTTTGATGCTGCTGTTTGAGTGCTTGGCAAGTTAGCAGCCATAAATTTTCTCAGCATTTTACTCCCTGCTAAGTACTAGCTGTAACCAGATTTTATTGCCAGTGTCTCTGGAATTGTCTAGTCATGTATGCATGGCTGAGCCAAGAAGAGCTGTGATATGCCTACCTGAGTGCATAGTGCCCCGGCCAGTGCCTCTACGCAGAGCAGGACTTATAAGTTTTACTATATTAGCACTTTCTAGTTCGTAAAGTTGAGGTTTGAAATGCCAGATTCTGTGCTTATGTCTCCTTCTGCTATGGAAATATCATAGTTTTATCCTCCTATATCCCCCCCCCCCGCCCCGATATGATTTCAGAAGCAAGTGTTAAAAGCTAGGCTTGCACTTTCAGGTGCTGAACAGAATAAAATATACACGGCATGCTCTAAAACCTGTTTATACATAACACACATATATGGAGACATATAAAATGATATTAGTGAGCATATCCACACGGCCAGTTAGCAACAAAATATTTGAGAAATAGTAAGTGCTTGGGTAGGGATATAAAACTTTGTTGATGTGCTAATGCTCACTTAGATCTACTGCTGTAAAAAAAACAAAAACAAACAAACAAACAAAAAACATGCTTCATACTCTGAGTGTCACGTGGTGAAGCCCCATCTCGGAAAGGCAGGCTTTCTAGGATGTCGTGGTCACGGTCTACCACTGATAGCATGACAGGACTCAGTCCATAGTCCACTGCTAGATTTGGTATTGTGGATACAACAGCCTGACCGTTGGCTACCACACAAAGCTGTGTGCATCAGAGCATCTTAGAACAATGGAGTGAAACAGAAAGCCTTCCATTGAGGAGTCTGGCCCAGCCCTTCTCACCAGCAAGAGGTGTCCCCTGTGTGCATCTCAAGGTCTTGATATTTAGGGTGTTCATTTAAGGTCTCTCTCATCTCTAAAACCCATATTATTAAGAACAGGATAACCTTAGTAGGTAAGTTTCCTCTTTGTTTATTTAGCATCCCCAACAATATTTACTCCTATTATGAACATTTACCTTGCATTAGACTCTAGGCTAAAGGGCGGTGTAAAAAGCACAGAATTGGCGCCATTTAGGAATGGGAACAAACTAATTTAGAACAAGAGTGTCCACTGCTTGGCAGGTACAGTTAGTAAGCTGCAGCTTCAGAGGGGAAGCTTAGCAGATAACCACGGTCCCGAGCCAGAATGCAATGTCCCTATGTGGGTGGTGACTGCTAAAGAGTCAGGCCCCCCATGCTAAGGGCTGTCATGAGCCACAGAGAAAATGATGACAGTGTTGTTGTCTTCCTCTGAGCACTTACAGTTTTATTTAAGCTGAACAGAAGTCGATGTGAAAGAGTTAAGAGAAGTACCAGGCAGCCTGAACACAGGTGCCCAAGGGAGAGACATCCTCAGAAAAAAAAAAACAAAAAACAAAAAAAACAGTAAGAACTTGGCACCACTGAAGTGCCATTACAGAACCAGCCAAGAGCATTGTCAGCATGCAGCAAGGCAGGCGTTACCTTCTCCAGAGGAACAGGGGCGAGAGAGATGCAATGGGAAGAGTAAAGGAAACAGCTGTTTATCAACTGCGTCCTTAGTTACCCATCGCTTGGATGGGCTGGCTGCCTGTGATAATCAGGCAAAAGGTGGTTTCCTAGGCGATTCTGGGCATGAATCAGCCTCTGCCTTCTTCCCCTGATGCTAGTCAGTAGCCTTCTCTTCACTCTGGTATCCACATCCTTACTCTATTTCCTAGCACCATGGCCGGCCTGAATCTGTCTTAATTTCCATCACTGCTTTTAGTTTGGAATCACATAAGTATAGACTTTTGGAATAGGCCTAATTGATAACAGGGTTGCAGTTTTGCTTAGCACCTGAGCCATTAGTACAAAGTCCCATGAAGTCACCGTATTGACCATCGTGGCTAAGTCACATTTTGGCAGAGAAAAATCTCCACAAGTAAACTATCTAATGCTTATCATACTCCCTATTGCCACACCAGCTCTCCCTCTCCCGCCCTACACACACACACACACACACACACACATACACACAAATACCACATGCCCAGACATATTTACAGGAGACCAGTTCCTGATTCATGGAGGGCAAAAGAAGTAAGAAGTGGCATGTTGCCCCCGGGATATTTACGAACCTATTTGCTAAGGGTTTAGCACACGTCAACATGACAATATGTGGTTGCTTTATACTGATTTTGAATTACTAGCCATTCAGCCTTTGAGAACTTCCTACAGTAGTAAAAACATTCTGCTTCTATTTTTGTCCAACGCAGTGCTCACCGGTTGATTGTGGCATCTGAATATGTGAAATGTTGATGCTATTCATCCTGGAACTCCCAGGCTCAATTCTGGAATATCCCACAGTGCACTGTTCCATAGCTGCTATCACTTGGCTGACTTTGTGAACAAAGAGAAGGTTGTTTTGGCGTTCTGAAGTTCTAGAGTCAAATGTGTAGTACACACCACTATGGACATTGACAATTAAGACTTGATGACTAGATGTCCTTTAAGGTCGGATTGTGTGATGCCATCAATTAAAGCATGGTCATTTCTACATTTTACTTAAACTTCTTTACATAGGTTCTGTAGAGAAGCCACCTACTCAGTACCAAGATATGATGAAGGCTGGTGTTCTCCTTCCAATAGACACTCTCCCAGTTAAGCAAAACACAACAACATGCAACAAAAATTTTACAGAATCAATTTATTTGCTCAGATTATATAAAGCAACCACTGTTTTCTTTTGTTGCTAACTCAGTGTACCCATGGCGTCAGGCAATTATAGGAATACATTTAGGTCTAGTAATGTTAGGTGCTGATATGCTTGAGGCATTCAATGCCAAGTTACAGAGGTTTATAAAATTGCATGTTAAACTCAATAGGGCTTCATTATGTTGTACTTAAATAAAAAAGTAATGGTATATTAAACATATACATAACTATAATAAAACTTGCATATACTGCGTGAGAAATTTAATGATTTGTCCAATTTAGAGTCTCTTTCTCTCATCATCTCTCTGTCTGTGTATCTCTCTGTGTGTATGTCTCTCTCTGTGTCTCTGTCTCTGTCTCTCTGTGTATCTCTCTCTGTCTCCTCTCTCTCTCTCTCGCTCTCTCTCTCTCTCTCTCTCTCTCTCTCTCGCTCTCTCTCCCTCTCTCTTTCTCTCTGTGTCTCTCAATCTGGGCTTCATGTTCTTTAACACGAGAAGCTTGGTTTAGAGAAAAAGTCAGAAAACATTTTCAACAAAAACAGACTCAGCAGGTTGTGCTATATAATTCTGCACACACACACACACACACACACACACACACACAGACACCAATAATAATAATTTTTTTAAAAGGCCATTAATTTGACAGTGGTAGAACATAGGAAGGGTTGAGGGGAGGGGAAGAAAGGGGAAACTGTTATAATTATATATTGATTTAAAATGTTTTAGAAAAAGAAAACAAAGGAACAGACTTGGGGAACAAGTAATAAGAAAAATCCAACCCTTCTACACGCAGAAACATGGGGCCAGGTGCTTCGTTTTCGCATCTTCTAAAAACAAACCATATTTGATTGATGTTTTAAACTGTGAGAACATTTTGTAATTATTTGTGATTGTAGTCATAGATCATGTCATTTAAGACATAATTTTCAGGGATGAGACGACAACAACTTCATCAATAACGCGCTCAGTGTGCAAACACAAGGCCGCAAGCACCGCAGTAAACCCTGTGCGTCTGCCTTGTCTGCACTGCCAGCACCGCGGAGGCAGAGACAAAAGACAAACAAACAAATGAAACAAACCAATACAAAAAACTTTGGAACCAGCCAGTCGGTGCTGGATAAAAAAATAAAGAGAGAAAGAAAGAAGAGAAGGAAGAGAGAAAAATTAGTTGTTGATTAGACTCAGCTTAAAGAATCATGACAGAAAGTGGCGTGATGGGCATTTGTATCTGCCCTGGGCCTTTAGACAATAATTTATACTTAAATTTTGAGGATGGACATCTGGACTGAATGAAAGTCAACTGTGGGTTAAACAACAAGAATGTGGAGTATTCTAAGGCAGGTAAAGAGGGCCTCATATAATCCGTATTGGCCAAGCATATGGCTGCAGGAGTAACACCGAGATGTAGGAGAAGCCACTGACAATGACCATCGCCTGTTACTATGGGTAACAGCCACCATGTTTAATTCTGTGCTAACTGCTCCAACTTGGAAGCAATTGAATCAATCAGAGACTCTTTCCCAAGGTGAGGCAGAGTGATGTCAGCACACACCCAGAGGAGCCAGTCTATGCCGTGATTTAGATGGGAGTTAGGAAAACCTGAATTCAAATCTTCATTTCCTGATTTATCATTCCAGTGGGGGGGGGGGGGAAAGAAAGATATTTATAAACCTTTTTCTAGTAGTGAGTTTGTGGACTCACAAAATTCACACTCACTGATAACCTGAACACATGACCTTATGTGGGATAGGGGTTTACCACAGTGGGTTAGCATCAGCTCTCAATGCATTGACTCGTGTGCTTGTCAGAAAAGGATGCAGAGCAAACGTGATGTGAAAATGAAGGCAAAGATGTCAGTGATGCGCCTGCAAGCCCAGGGGACCAGAACTGGGCAGTCATGTCCAGGAGGCAGAAGCTGGGAATCAGAACAAGCTCTCCTTTATGGTCTCTAGGACTGTCATTCTCAAACTTTCTAAGGCGGTGGCCCCTTAATATAGCTCCTCAAGTTGTGGTGACCCCCTCCTAACCATAAAATTATTTTGTTGCTACTTCATAACTGTGCTTTTGCTACTCTTATGAATCTTAACGGTACAGAACTGATATAAACTATATCTGATATGACTCCTGAAGGGGTCGTGACCCACAGGTTGAGAACCACTGCCTAGGTAACACCAACTCTGCTGACACTTTGTTTCTTATTTGTGTCTTTCTATAATTGGTATAGAATACATTTTTGTTGTTTTAAGATGTCCGGTTTGTGGTATTTGTTATGGTAGTCCTGGGTAATGCATACATTTTTCAAACCTTATTCTCCCCTACCTTTAAGGCATTTCATACCATATGCCTGACGTACCCTGGGAGAATTAATAAAACTGTCTAATCTTATGATTTTAATATCTTGGTTCTTGAAACAAAAAAGAAACAAAATGTGCTGGTATTTATTTAGGCCACCTTCCTGGTGATGTTCTTCATTATCAACCTCTCACTCCCCACCTCACACACGCAGGCAAGTGAACGCTCACTGTACGGCGTCTTAGTAAGAAAAATACATGTGTTCAGGTGAACCTCCAGGTGGAATTTGAAAGCAGGCTCTGCTTTTCTATTATTTCTCACTCACCTTTTCCTAGGAAAATCACAACTTCTCTAGGAGAAGGAACCCCTTGTACCTTGTAGTAAGTGCAATCTAGCGTCCCCAGGGAAACAGATGTGTGAAGCCGTTCAGCGTTCAGCTCAGCTCGCTTTCAGATGATTTGGTAAATATTGGCTAATGTGTTCCTATTGCCCTCCTGAGGGAACTATGAGTTGCGATCTTTCACAACACAAAGGCCGGAATGGATCAGGCTGGTTTATAAAACGAGGGAGTTCAGGGAGTAGATGCTCACTGGGGCTAAATTCCCGAGATGTTACAACTGCTCATTTGATGGATGTCTCACATGACAGGAGAAGATACCAGCCTCTCCATGGCTGTTATTAGCCTTCAGATATTCAAATGGTGTGTGCGTGTTCGTGTGTGTGTGTGTGTGTGTGTGTGTGTGAGAGAGAGAGAGAGAGAGAGAGAGAGAGAGAGAGAGAGAGAGAGAGAGAGAGAGAGAGATATGCATTGTGTATGCATAAGCATACCCCAACTGAAGGTTGACATTGGGTGCCTGTCTATTGCTCTTCGCCTTATGTTTTGAGACATGATCTCTCACTGAAGTTGACATTTCCCATTTTAGCTAAACCGGCTAGCCTGCCAGCTCCCTCGGATCCACCTGTCCTTAATACTCAACACTGGAGTGACAGGAGTATGCCACCAGGCCTGACGTGGTGCTAAGGATCTGAAGGTGGGCCCTTATGCAAGCAGTATCTTTCCAGCTCTATGTCCATGGAGTTACTTTGTAGACTTGCATCCCATAATTTGTCTTACATCCTTCTGCTCTCTTGCACTTACCGGTTACTCTTCTACTTTCAGTTTGGTCTGTCCCTTGTCAGCAGTGTGGCATACCTGGTCACACCAATAAAGTAGTGTGTAGTGTGTCAGAGCTCACATTTTAGCTACACAAAACCACTTGTTTCAGTAATATGTGATGGGAGTGAACCAAAGCACCGCGCCCCCCCCGCCCCCGCTAGGTATGCTCAGGATTACAATTATCCATTTATGGGGGCATAGAGAGGGCTCAATAATGTGATTAAATGGTGTGTGCACATAGAGTGCTATGGAAAGTCAGGAGTGGTGAGTTGGCTGAAGTGGACTTCTCTTCATACTGTTGGGTTGAATGTGGTGGCACATGCTTTGGAGTAGACTGAGCTCAGAAAACTGAACAGTTTCATCAGGATAGCTGAACCCAGGGAACAGCCTGAGGTGCGGGAATGGGGTTCTTTTCTCAGAAAGGGGGTGGGGGGTCAGAAAGTAAATCATGACCAGAAAATGGCTGGAGGACATTAGATGACGAGGTAGAGCGATAGAAAGTGATCTCTGATATGTGAAGGAAGGAAGGAAAGTGGCAACGTTCCAGGCAAGGGAGAGTTAAGGGGCAGGCTACTGTGAGGACTGATCCAGGGATGTCCCAGGATTCAGGATGGCAGCCAGTTGGCTAAGTTGGCTCACAAGATAAATTTTGGGGGAGAAAGCAAGGATTGAAAATGGGTCTGTGGGCATTCAATAGTCTGCTACAAGACAGGAGGACAGAGAAGAAGTCTGGAATCAATTTGGACCTCACACAGACTCTTTAAGAAAAAACAATGTATTGTATCAAACATTAGATCACAACGGGTCAAGTTCAGGGAGGCTGGGAAGAAATGTATCTGGCTATTGGGTATACAATACTGGCATATTCTGGAAAAATTATTTGTGCCTCTTCTGTCTCAGAATGTAATGTTGCTTTGTATAAGTATTTCCCAAATGTTAGACATGGCCTGGTACTGAATTGCTCATAAGAGTTGCCTAGGGAGCTTTTGAAAAATTCATGTTCCTGGATTCTTCCCTATAAGCCTGTGTTTGAAGCAGTCAGGAGCAGATCTTGGAAATATGTGCTTCCATCAAGGATCCTGTGTCATTCTACGTTGGGAATCTACATGGAACTGCATTGCACTGGACACGTAAGGCTGCTTCAGCATCTGGATTGTTTTCTCTCCATCACTTGCTCCTGCATCTCTCTCTGTTTATGAGGTGGTATGCTGTCAAATAGCTAACAAAACAAATCCATCAGCATGCCATTTCCAACCGAGACTTGAAAAAGGAGCCGAGCCATGCTGAGAACTTCCACTTGCTGCCTTCTCAGCCCTCACAGAGGCAGACATCACGGAAACCATGTAAAGATCACACACTCTCTGAACCCAAGTCTGAAGTTTGGCTTTCTTTGGGATCAAGGTGTGTTCTTCAAAGTTCTATGACGTCGTCCTGAAGCCCAATTAGTAATACCTACCAGTAGTACAAATTCTTCATAGAAAAAGTGACTTCCATAGGTGTATATGATTGTCACTGTGATGGTTCCATGATTCTTACTGCCCTGTAGGACAAAAGAAGAGGCCGAAGAGATAGTCCAATGGTTAAGAGTGCATACTTCCATTACAGAGAACCCAAATGTGTTGGGTGGCTCACAACTGCCTGGAACTCTGGCCTTTGAAGATCTGATACCCTCTTTGGTTTCCATGGGCACTTGCACTCATGTGCATATCCACACACAGACATGCGCAGACACATATACACATAATAAAAATTACATAAGTATGTTTATAAATACTTCCCTGGAGTTCATTTTAGATTAATGTGAATTAAGTTACTTTATACTTGACTACTTTTCTAGCTCTCCAGAAAAATTATTCCTCACTTAGTGAGCAAATTAATTCCTTTTCTGTTGGAATTAATTCACAAATTCTGCCTAGGTCTTAAATTTTTCTAATCAGCCTTAGAAGTCTGTATGTATATTCTCATGAAGTTAAAATTAAAAGGATCATTAAAATATTTCTGATTTATAGAAACCATGTCTTAGAGAGATAAAATAGCTCATTCTAGATCATTCATCAAATTAATGTCAAGAAAAATCTCAACCTCGGTTCTTAGTTCTGCAATGAGTGACCGATAATGGTAATAAAGCTATTCTTCCCACTCACAAATCTGAGAGCTTTTCAAAGAAATAGAACCAGCTGTGTTAGAGGCACAGAGACACACACAAGACAGAGAGAGAGAGAGAGAGAGAGAGAGAGAGAGAGAGAGAGAGAGAGAGAGAGAGAGAGAGAGAGAAGGAGGGGAGAGGAAAGGAGAGGAGAGGAAGAGAGAGATAGGGAGACACAGAGAGGGTGTATGCAGACACGGACCCAAACTGGCAGAAGATGTAGAAAAACTAAAGGTGTTGGTCAAGGTCAAGGCCCAATTGTATACCTTCAGCTTAAATGCTAGCAAGCCTGAAAGCCAGGAAAAATTGGAGTAGGCATTTTAGTATTTAGGGAAAAAAATCTACTTTGCAAGCATGAAGCAGGCAGGAATGAGGTTCCCAACGGATGAGAGTGTCCTTTGTGCCCCATGCCTTTGACTGATTAGATGATGCCTATATGCCCTGGGGAAGGCAATAAACCCTCCAATTCAAAGATATTCTCACAGATACACAGAGTAAAATTTATCCAAATGTCTGGGAATCTTATGGTTCAGAGTAGTTGATACAGAACGTTGGTTGCCTCAACACATACCAGAATGACCAAGCGAGTCATAAGAACAAAATGCAGGCAAGGAAGTAGAAAAATTCCATCATCTTTTCCTGGTGGAAAAGAAAAACACTGCAGCCATTTATGGCTTCACACATACACATGCATGTATGTATGTATGTATATACAACATGTTTATAAGCATGTACATAAGTACATATGTATGTATTCCATATATATGTGAATATAACTTGACAATTTTAATTAAATAAAACATTAAATTATCATACAACATTGCTGTTGGAGTCTGGAATTAGTTTCAAAGAAATGGACACTATGTTCACACAAAATGTGTGCACTACTAGCTTTACCTGTACTAGCCACACTGGCAGCAGCCTGTATGCCTGCCCTTCAACAGATGCCAGAAGCATATACAACTCTGTAATAAAGGTAAACTGTTAATTAGCCAACCGGTAATATATGCCACTACTTGAATGAATCTGTAAGAAATTGTGCTGAGTGAAAAATGCCTATCCCAGAAGATTATAGAGCATGTGGATCCATGTCTGCAATCTTTTAAATGACAAATTTTCTGAAGAGGAGAGACTCTGTTAGGGAGTGACAGGTTGGTGCAGCAGGGAGAAGAGAGGAGGAAAAATGTGGTAATGGGCCGGTCAGCACCAGGGATTTTAGTGATGGAGAAACTGCTCAGAGTTTACCTATAGTGATTCCACACGGACCTCTACATGTGGCAAAATTGAGCCGGCTGTGTTTGCACACGGTTCAAACGCAAGAAGTAAGTGGCTCACGTGCACCGTAGCAGGTGGCCTTAGATTTTCAAAATTGAAATTGGCTGGTGTAGTAAGGTCCTCTCTGTGTTACTTCTTATGATTTCATGTGAATTGATAATTATCTCATAAACATTAGCGAAAAGACACTCCCACAGAGCGCTGCTTTGTGGATGCAGTATTGTTCTTATGTCAGTTTGGGTGAAGGATGCTTGTATGCTGCCATTGCCATGTTGCTGAGGAAAGTAAAGCAGACCGCCACAGTGGACTTGGAAGATTGCAAGTTGCTACAAACTTAAATGATTGGCTATATCCAGATTTCTTTTCTGTTTCTGTGTGGTGAGGTGTGTGGAGGAGAAGTCAATCTTGGTGGTCTTTCTCAAAAGCTCACCACCTGATTTATTTGAGATAGGGTCTCTTAGAGTAGTTTGTCTACTACACTGCCTAGCCGGCAGGCCCAAGGGTCCTCTCTCCTGTGTTGTGTTGTTTTTGTTTGTTTGAGACCCTTCCGTAGTAATTGCCATACTAGCTGAACTAGTTTACATCCTCACTCACAGTGTATAAGGGGTTGTTTTCTTTATAACCAGCATATGTTGTTATTTGTCTTTTTACTGACTCCCACTCTGAGTGGGGTGGGATGGAATTTCAGTGTAGTTTTGATTTGCATTTTCTGGTGAGTTTGAACTTTTTCATCTGTTTATGAAAATATTTTATAATCTGAAATTTTGTTCTGACACCTGATAACAAAATGCTTGCAAAAAAAATGCTGCTTTAAAAAGACTGTGTGTCTTCTGAAAATAGAGATTCCAAACTTTCATATTCCCCTTCGATATTCATTCATGCTCCAAGATCTATACTCCTTTATGGAAACCAATAGAGCTTAACTGTAATGTTTATTATCAACCCTGAAAGGATATTGAAATTGTCTGAGCTTATAGCTTCCCATTTGTATTATTAATACAGCAGACTAGTCATTTCAGAGGAAAGTCTAACAGCTCTTAGACGTACAGCAACGTGCACTATCACAATTTAATAAGGAAAAAATATCAACTTAGTAGACATTGATTTACCCTTTAAAACAATTTTTTGTTTGTTCTGTTTTTCGAGACAGGTTTTCTTTGTGTAGCCTTGACTGTCCTGGACTCGCTTTGTAGACCAGGCTGGACTTGAACTCATGGTGATCTGCCTGCCTCTGCCTCCCAAGTGCTGGGATTAAAGGCGTGCGCCACCACTGCCTGGCCCTAAAACAGTTTTTGAACCAAGGTCTTGCTATGAAGCCCAAGCTGAACACAAAGTCTAAATCCTTCTGACTCAGCCTCTCAAGCACTGTAATTACAGTTGGGCATCACTCTGCCTGGCCCAGATCTATCCATGGTTGTTTGCTCTTAACATTTCAAAGATGATAATATTTTATAGTTGACTTGGCTGCAGGGGAAATGAGTACATACCTTAACAACTTAGGAATGATATAATTGTTATTGAAGGCAATTTGGAGCTATCCATCCAATTTATTGCTGCATTCTGACCCAGAATCTCTACATGTAGACATGTCATCCATATATACATAGGCATGTGAAATGAGAATGTGTAAAGCAATTCAGGCACCTCGTCTTTAATGCAAACAACTGGTTGCTACCTAGGCAGTGGCTCGTCCAGGAGATAGCAGAACTTGTATTAAATGGGTTTCTGTGTACCTAAAACACAGGATAGTAACTTGTCCTACATGCAACACTCATTAAGCAGTAGTGTGGGATCGACAGAGCAAAGACACAGACTGTGACAGCAATCTGAAGCCTCTCTACTTCAGCAGCCATGAACTATGTCTGAAAGTGTTCATTAAAACATGACAGTGGCCTGGCATGGTGGCTTTAAACCCAGCACCTGGGAGGCAGAGGCAGGCAGGCAGGTCTCTGTGAGTTTGACATCAGCCTAATCTACACGGAGTGTTCTAGCCAAGGCAGAGTCACACGGTGAGACTCTGTCTCAAAAGAAAAAATCCGTAAAAGATTCTCAAACAAACAACCCCCTCCAAAAACACCAAACGAGAACCATGACAGAAGTGCTGCTCTGTGGAAGGACGATGCCAGCAAGAAGAGCATCAAGGAGTCTTAAAACGAACATCCTCCTGTGGGTTTTAGATGATGAGAGTATGTTACCTAAACAGAAATTGTAAAAATACATAATAATGACTTTATACACATGTATAATAGATCAAAATGTGTATAATAAACTTTCCTTTTGTTGGAGTTAATTTTTCCCTAATGTGCTCTCCAAAAAAAGATAGTACATGATTATTTTATAATAATGATGAAAAATGATTTTTAGAAGGTTAAGAATTGGGCTCCGCCACATTTAAACCATTTTATTGCTTCTATTAGTATTAGCATGTATGGAATATAATGAGGAAGTAAGTGAGTGTGGTCTCCTGTGTGCGAGGTTCCCCAGTGTGTGAGGTCCCTCTCGTGTGAGAGGTCCCTCCTGTGTGCTCCCACTTCCCCTGGGTATGAGGTCCCCTCTCTTCTACCCTTGCCTTTCCTGCAGTTTCTCTGTGGCACTAACTAAATTTGGGATGGTTTTAAAAATGTATTCAATGAAATGTGAGCACATAGGTAAACACTGTGTAATAATATTCATATATTAATTTAAATAAAGTGCTCTCTGCTCACCTAAGTAGAAGGATCACTGATGGTCTCTGTGCACATGCCAGCCTTATTTGAATAGGGAATTCATTGGTTCTTGATTTACTTTCATTTGGGCCATTTCATCCCCCTCCCCAAAAACCATGTGCTTTCACAGCCTATTAACCTTTGTCAATACAATGATGACCCAGTCTTAAACTGACTATGCACTCTTAAACATGTTTGGGGGTGCATTGTAAATGATTACAGTTTCAAACATGTGCTTTTGGCATCTTGTCATGACTTCTTCTCAGCCTTCAGTGAGTGGGCCTCAGTGAATGTCTTAGATGCCTCATTCCATTTTAAAACACAAAACTGCAAGGGCGGATGGCAACGGGAGGGAGGAGGTGGAGTCCTCATCTCTGGCTGTTCTTCTCTCTGTCCATTCTTGTGTTGAGTCTGCACTGTGGGTGACTTGACTGTGCTGCCTAAGGGGCAATGGGCTACTCTGGGAAGACACGGAAGAGGGAGTGATAATAACGGGCTCGCATATTCAGAAAGAGTCCCGCAAGCTCTGTCTATGAAGCAGAAAATAACACACACACACACACACACACACACACACACACACACACACACACACACACACACACACATTTCTGGCAAAATAAACACCAGGTACTTTTGTACAAATAAAAACCAAACAATCTGGAAGGAGGCATGATAATTAGAGCAATTCTGGGGGGATTAAATTGGCATTGTGGTTTCAACGCCAAATTGGTGATTGTAGCAGTTTTATACTTGTTAATGTTATTTTAGTAAAAGAGTCAAATTATAATATTGACAAACATTAGATTAGAATTAGAAATTCGATTTGTCTGATTAGAAACTTGACCCAGAACTACTATGAAAAAGCATATTTGCCTGTTGTTGTTGTTGTTGGTGGTGGTGTGTGTGTGTGTGTGTAAGAGAGAGACAGAGAGACAAAGAGAGACAGAGACAGAGAGAGTGAGAGAGAGAGACAGAGACAGACACACACACACACACAGAGATAGTGAAAGAGATGAAGAAGCAGAGAGGGACAGAGAGGAGGAGGAGAAGGAGGAGGAGGAGCAGGAGGAGGACGAGGAGAAGCAGGAGGAGGAAGAAGCCTCTCTGTATGTTCACATTCACATCCCTGCATCGTCCCTGTAGTGCTGGCTTCATCTTTGCCTCAATCACCACTTGTTCTCATGTTTTTCTTATTCTACAAGGCAAGCAAAACTCAGGTAGTGAAAGCGTATTCCCCCCTGTATCCATCATAGACTCTCTTAGTGACGCTGGTGCATAGCAGTCGCACGGTTAATATTTATTCGATTGAACTTAATTATGAGTTATGCTTTCATTGTTCTACTGTGAAAAGAGGGGAAAGGCAGAGAGGAGTTACCTAAGTATGAAACATAAATTGGTTGTAGTACAAATATGTCGGGTCCTGTTTTGAGTGTCATAATCCAGAAAGACTATGTGATTAGCGCTTGGAGCCTATGGGCAGAAGTTACTCTTTCCACCAGCTAGCCTTTGGGGCTGATGAGAACAGGTAGGCATGTGGTGTATGAGTGTGTGTTTGTGTGTGTGTGTGTGGTGTACATGTGCCGAGGGGCAGAGTGACATCCCTGTTTACTTATGGGCACTGGGAAGTTTCAAAGTCTCCAAGTGTTTTTATCTATACTTTTCTCATGATCATACTTGATTTACAACACAACATGAGATTTTTTTTCTCTAGATTAAGGTGAAGTAAGGTGCTTCGTCCTGGATGGCTGCAGCTTCCGATGCGACAGTCTGGAAACACGGTTCCTCTTCATACAGGGTGTTTGGGGTCCAAGGCATGAACCCGTTTCCAATCTTGTTCTATAAAGCTTGCATACAGAAGATTTTTACTATTGACAGTGGAGCAAGATGCCAAGTATTTTGCCCATCATTCCAGATTTCTTGATGCCCATTCTGTTTCTGAGACCTATAATTCTTTGGGCTGGAGGCAAGAGGTTCTATATTATGAAAGCGTGTGGACTTCTGTGATTTTTGTGGTGTGTGTGTGTGTGTGTGTCTAAGATTCTAGTTATTTAAACTCATGTTGCAACTTTGCTAAAACGGAGACACAAATATCTCACCATAAAAAGATCTATGTAGCAAATGGTGTTCTGTTCCACGAATTTTCCATACATTAGCTCCAGTCTTTAAAATAGCTGTGCAGTCGGGTACAGCTATTTCCCTTAAACGATGGGGAAAGTATTTTCACTTTGTCTCAATCAGAAGTAAGAGCTGATGCCTCCCTCTGCCCTCGCAGACAGTTTAGTACTTCCTTCTCACTCACAGTGGCAGAACTTGAACTCCAAACCCATTCTTAGGTTTCAAAACCCACACTTCCTTTAGGCACGCAATGCTGCGTAGCTGAGCCAAACACAAACCCAGTTTTATCGAATGTAAAATTCAATTCAAATCTACACATTTTTTCCTACTCAATCTGCTGTCTGTGGTGCAAAACTGTGAATAGAAAGAAATTTCTCTATAAATAAAAGAAAAAAATCCTACAAAAATGTTGAGAAAAGAAAATTCTCTTTCAAAAATTAACTAGCTAAGTGCAGACAAAAAATATGAAAGAAAAGCATACATGATGTTGAGTGCGGAAATGCAAAAAGCAAACTTTGGGTTTAGTGTCTCCAAATTATTGCTGAATTAAAATGCAAAGCTTGAGAGAAAGAGAATCCTTGTCACATTCAAGACATGCTTGATCTTACAGCAGTAAGATAGCATCAGACGGTTCACCCACCCATTCCAGATGTGGGTGGCAAGTAGGGTCTCAGCACCTGTCTCGGAGGAAACTTCAGAGCTGAACATGCACACAGCTGGTGGAGTAGACACAGAACTGGTTCAGCTTGTTTCAAAGGAGATCTCAGCTCTCACTGTGTTGACATGATGCACAAAGCTAACCATGCAGTAGCTTAGACGTTCGAGCTTAAAGAGGTAGGGGGAAATATTCAGCAACCATAAATTAAAATCAAAGAATGGGGCTTATAGTCTAATGCTCTTAGTGGGTGATGCACGTGAGGAGGACATTACCATTAGGATGCAAATATGTCAAAGCAGAACCACATGGATTCTCCACTCAGCAGCTTGTTAGGAGCAGAGCCTGGGCAGCAAGCTGGAGGCATGCTGGCTAGTGCAGGCAGGGTGACATTTTCCCTACTGTATCATTTTTTATTCAGAGCACACACTCAGCAAATGAGTCTCAGCAGGGAAGGATGTAGATTATTTCTTGTGTATTACAGCCATTTGTGGGAGATGGAATATGGGCCGTGGAAGCCTTTCTTGAAGAAGTGTTTTCTTTTTCTTTTTCTTTTTTTTTTTAAAGAAAAGAGTGGGCTCTATTTTGGTTTATAGAAACTGGAAATGGTTTTCACAGAGAGAGAGAGAGAGAGAGAGAGAGAGAGAGAGAGAGAGAGAGAGAGAGAGAGAGCACATGCATACACTGCAAAGTTAATGGTTTTTTTTTTCTCCTGAATTCAAAGCTAGAGTGTTTTCATGTTTACATCAACTGGGAGATGGGGTTAAGGAGGCAAAAGTAGAGAGTGAGCAGGACGTGATGCGAAAGAGAGTGAATGTGTGGACCACAGGGTCAGAATAAAGATGCCTCATGCTCTTTCCAGCCATTGACCTAAGCCCACATCAGATATGGTCTATAGATTTCTCCAGTGATTATTTTTCTCCCTGGAGCCCATCTCATTAGCTCTTCCCAAGAGTTAGGGAGAAACCATTGCCTAATGGCTGGAGGCCCAATTATCCCAAGTTGCTAAATTTTGTTTCTTTGCTTTTGCTAAAAAAAAAAAAAAAAAAAATTGGCCAGCTGGAGATGGTTTTCTGATTAAGGATAGAGCGAATGAAAGACCAGCGCTAGCCAATATTCCCATTTCTTTTGCAAATGGCAGGGCTGTAAATGCTTAGAGAAATTTTAGATCAAATTTCTCATATTATAAGAAAAGTAAACAAGCAGAATTAAAAAGCTGGCTCTGAGGACTCACAGGCTTAAGCTCACTACTTACTCCTATGCCTGCTCCTTCCTGGGTGGGTTGGTGGGCCATCAGCCTGCAGGTAGACCATGCCCAAAGTTACCAACGCCATCTCCAAGTTAGATAAAGACTCTAACTTTGATACAAATGCCTCACAGATGTCAGGAGGACATGCTCAGAGGAAACTGAGCCAGAGCATCTTATAGGGATGCAGGAAGGCTAGCCACACTCTGGCTTTCTTTGTACCTCCATGTCTTTCACCCTAGTCATGTTCCCTGTGCCCATGTCCTGCTGAACCTCTACCTCTCTCTGCTAGGGACATGTTCCTTCCTGCCTGTCCCTTCCTTGGTGCTTATCTAAAATGTTACTTATTGCTTCTCTTTTGTGTACACTGAGAAAGAACAAGGGATATATTTTTTTTCCTTCATCTAGGATTTGAAGATAATTCTTGCCCTGTTTTAGGTACTATTCCTTTTTAATTATCTGCCTATAAACTCTATCAGACTGCAGACCAACTTTGATCTGCATATCCTAAGTCCTTAGGAAGCCTCTAACACCTAGGGGAGACTTAATAAATGACTGCTAATTGGAGGCCATCCTTGAAGCTGTCCTCAGCCAGGAAGGAGCTTAGCACTTGTTCCAGCTGGCTGTGTGAGTCAGGTTTTGACCTGTAATTGCAGAGGCATTTGGAACTACAGAGGGCTATTATTTTTTTTTTCCCTTGCATCTGTGACTCTTGTCTATAAGACTTAGCTCCAAATGAAAATGGAAGCAACATTTACTTCCATTTCTGAGCCAAAGAACTAGAGAGAATGTTATTGTGTTCAGTTCTAAAGACAATTTTAATTTATCCTTATCATTAACACACTGCCTTTGACATATCTATATTTAAATCTATATATCTTATCTCATATTTTTAGTACCTAAGTCCTTCATCTTCCTATATCTCTCCTTTATTTCACCAATTTTTGTCCACTTGTCTATCCAAAATGTCACTTATTACTTCTCTTTGATGTGCACCTCTTGTCTGTTCCCCTCTTCTGCCCTCTCCTCTCCTCTCCTCTCCTTTCTCTTCTTAAAATGGTCATTACTTTTCAGAAATTCATCCATGTATTATCTCCTCCTAGATCAAATGGAAGCAATCTGTCAAACGTTATATAGATTTGACCCGAGGCTGAGCAACAGACACTCAAGCGTTGTGACCCCTAGCAGCTTAGCACCTCATTCCCCTTGCAGGTCTCTATGTAAAGGTTTTTCCTTTACGTTTGGAACATGAATCTTCTTTTTAAAATTGTATTCTTATTTAACCTTAGTGATTGTACGATAGTATCAGGAAAAAGCAGAAGAAGCAGAACTTTGGCACTTATCCCCGGGATCCTTCTGTATTTCCTGTAATAAGAGGTTGCCTGGTTCAATTTGAACTCTGAAGAGAGCAATTCAAGTTCTTCCACATTGGCTCGCAGGCAACTTTGATTTTTCTTTGGTATGCTGAATAGACAGATGGAATCGTATTTACATCAATCGCCCAAACTCACTGCCCTTTCCCATAGCTATCTGCCCGAAATACCTAACACGACCACAGAATTCCCTGCGTTTCTGGGATCACGTTGCTTCAGATGGAGGGTAGATGTAGAGCATTCATAAACCGCTTACGGCGTGAGCTGCAGAGCCTGCTCCGCATCTTCTGCGCTCTTCCTCCTCCATCTCAGCCTCTCGCCGTTTTGTTCTCCTTGCAAAGGATCTCTGCTGAAGTCTTACCATCCAGCAGTTGGTGGACTAGCCCCTTCAGCATCTCTCTAGTGCTTATTTGTTTTTTTTTTATTTTTTATTAATTTATTCTTGTTACATCTCAATGGTTATCCCATCCCTTGTATCCTCCCATTCTTTGAAATGGCCTTGGTAACACTTCAGACTGTCGGGGCATTGCTGTAGCAAGTGCCTCTGGTGAGTTGTGTTTAGGCTCGGATGGCTTAGTGCTATATGCATGTGCTCTAAGGTGCCTATGAGTGACCTTAAATAATCCAGTGCCCTTGGGGTCACTGAGTGGCCCAGTGGGGTACAGCTCTGGGCACATTGGTGTCACACACACACACACACACACACACACTTGATTCTTGATTCCCTTTGAATTTAACTAGACTATATTATATTTATTTCTGTTGAACTCACATATGATTTTTTTAAAAAATCCCTACTTTCTATTTTGTTCTTCTTAAGAGACAAAAAATACACTTTTAATCTTTCTTCCACATAACTGCCATTTATGTACTGGAAGAGCATTTTTTTATGTCTTGTCTTAAAAACCTCTTGTATCTGCAAGATAACCTAGTTTCCTTCACACTTCTTTCAGTTTTTTAGTGAAGTTATGAACCTAGCTTGCTGCTCTAAGAAAAGTTGGTAGGCATTGGTCACAAAATAAACCAATGACTCTGAGCAGACCTCAAAGGAAGGCAGAGAGTGATAACAGAAAATATTCTACCATAAGGTGGGCATGTGTGGTGATGTATCAGCAGACTGCTATCAAGGTGGAAAATAATCCTATTATGTATTATCGTATATTAGATATACTATTCCCAGCCATTCCCTCTCTCTCTCTCTCTCTCTCTCTCTCTCTGTCTCTCTCTCTCCACACACACACACACACACACACACACACACACACACACACACACACACACACAAACACACACTGTATTATTGTTTCATGATCAGTTTGTTTATTTATTTATTTATTGTATTTTATGGTTTTTGTTTGTTTGTTTGTTTGTTTCTTTCCTCAATGCTCATTGTAGGAATTCTTTAAGCCATGAAATTCTGGAGTTCAATCCTCAGAGACTGCGTGTGTCCGGAGGTGTTGAAGCTCGTGACTGTTAGAACTGACGACTCTCAGGTCGTTACTGAGGCGATATAGGAGACAGAGCTACAGCTGAAGCTGTCACAGACGATGAGCGCAAATTCACACAAACACCAACCGCACAAACTGCAGGGCTCAAGGAGGGCTTTCTTCTCCTGTCATGAGGCTTTGGAAATAACAAAAGCAAGGAAGCTTCTCTGGAATAGTGGCACTGAGCACGTCATTTTTATTAGCATATGTCATTATATAATATGTATTAGTATGTAATATTTTATTATACATATTATTATATTCAAATATTCAGATACAAACTTTTTTACAAAAAATTGCTCCCTTGGAACAGAAAACTTAGGGGTGACTATTAAATACAGTACTTTATCAATGTGTTAACTTTCCAGTTATATGTAGTGTACTTAAAAAATTATAGTTTTTTTCTAAATATAAACTAAAATTATAGAGATTTTAACAATGTTATAAACAATGGTAAACACAAAGAAGTTGAAATAATCATACTACTTTCAGAAAGGTAGTTTTTGGTATGCATTTTCTCATTAAAAATAAAGACAAATATAAGTATAGATATAATCACATATTCTGTCTTTATCACATAGTGTATCTCCATGTGCTTAAGTGTCCTTTACTGTTAATTATTCAAGATTTTTATTTGTTCATTTTTTGACTATTTCACAGTGTATATTAAAATTTTTAGTAATTTTCACCCTCTCGTGTCCCTCTCTTTATTTCACTGCAACTTTTATCTTTCCCAAGACTTCTCTTCCTCTTTTCGTGGCTTACTTTACTTCCATGTGACCCCTGAGTATAATTTGTGTTGCATGCATGATAATGGATGGGAGTAATGTTGCTTGCGTGTAATGGATGTGAGATCATATATTGGAACATGAGCAACTTTTCAGGACCTACATCACTGAAGAAAGCGGCATTCCCTCCTCAGAAGCCATCAGCTGCCAATAGTCTCACAGTTAGGAATGGGATCCCAAGAGCTTCTGCCCATGTGTGATGACTGGTCCAACCCTCTCTGGGTCATGTGCAGGTAACAACAGATGCAATGATGACCTGAGTGCCATGGCCACTGACTTGATTTTGTTTGGGGGTTTTGTTTCATTTTGTTTACCAGAGTAGCCTCCATTTCCTATGGCTCATACATTCTTTCCATCCTCTTCTTCCAGAATGTACCCAGAGCCTATGTGTGGAGTGTGATATATATGTCCAGGTTATGTCTAAAAGTTCTATAGTCAACTATTAGCACTTTGCGTATTAATGGTTTTTTGCTTTAAATGTCACACACAGCAAGAAGAAAACCATTTTGGGGCTGGAGAGATGTCTCAGTGGTTAAGAGCACTGGCTACTCTACCAAAGGACCCAGGTTCAATTCCCCAGACCCATATAGCAGCTGACAACTGTCTGTGACTCCAGTTCTAGGGGATCTGATGCCCTCACACAGACATACAATGCAAGCAAAACACCAATGCAAATAAAATTAAGATAAAAAAAAATGAAAAACCATCATCTCATGAGGGCTAAGAACAATAGTTATTTATGGATATAGTCATGAATATTTTGAAGGCAGCATAACAATACGTAGAATCAGAAAAATATCAGTAGTACGTTCTTCGCTAGAGCCTATGAACTCTCCAGTCATGGGCTCATGCTAAAGTTTCTAGTACCATGGATTCCCTCCTGTGCTGCAGTCCTCAAATCCAATGAGAAACTGGTTGGTTATCCTTATTGTAATCATGCCATTAGTGCACTTGCAGCTATAACTTGCCTAATAAGTTGATAGGTTGGTATTGCAGCTTAAAAAATTCACAGATGGGTAAAAATATTGATGACTTTTCTCCCAGCAGCCTTTATTTTGCTTTAAATTATTATATAATATAGCTCCACATGCATGTGCCATAAGTCATTTTGCCATCCCTTTATTTTAACTTTTCTTTGTATCACTGAAGTAAATATCCTTGTACTTAATATTGAGCATTTCTACAATTCCCTAATGTTGGAACTCTTTAGGTTGGGACTGGTGGTTAAAAACGCAGACATGTCATACGTGGCTCTTAAATGTGTAGGGTGTTTGGTTTGCCTTTAATTAAGATTTTATTTACCACATGGCTCTCAAGTGGAATGTGAAGTAGGGAAACTTGGGGGGATGAGACAGTAGG
This sequence comes from Acomys russatus, assembly GCF_903995435.1. Lineage (NCBI taxonomy): Eukaryota > Metazoa > Chordata > Mammalia > Rodentia > Muridae > Acomys > Acomys russatus. The sequence goes on along the minus strand of NC_067144.1, from coordinate 13,212,437 downwards.
GAATTAGAATTGTGGGAAGAAAGACCTAAAATCATTTACTAGCAAATAATTCAAATTCTTTCCAGTTAACTAATTCTAAATACTCTAAATTTGTGGTTTTATGATAGGAAATTTCAATCCTACAGTCATAGACAAGAGAGAATTTCTAATCTTTCTCTTTCCTAGTAGTAAAATATGCTGACATGTGTAATTAATGATTTATTTTTATGTATATAGAGTGAATAATATTTTAAATTCTTTAGGGAGGGCTTATATTGCTTTCCTCACATCACTGACTGGCAACAGAGTAAAACTGTGAGCTCCATAGCAGAGATCTGCAGACCGTCTTGCATGTACCTCCATGAAGCTACTGACACACAGGGGGCACAGTAGCTATCGGGACAGTATGTATAGTCTTCCCTTGCTGATGACTGGAGTCTAAATCGGGTTAAATTCATCTTGTTTTCTTCAAGAATTCTTCAGGGAGCATCAGTACAGTGGGGGAAAATATCCCTGTAAACAAAGAAGAATGTTCTGAAGGACCATTCTGAATCATGTCTTTTGAAGGTTATTGATTCTTCCTAATGGCAACATTGAAGTAGACAGGGTCTTTTCTAATCCAGGGGATCTCGGGAAACCAGGTGTGTATCTCTCTCATTTTTCTACAGTCAGTCGCCTGAAGACGCATCCCCCTGTTTTTCCTCTGGGTTACTAGAACATAGAGAACAATCACGTCTTTAGAAAGACTCCTCTTAAAACTAGGTCTGGAACTGTGGGGATAGCTCAGGCTGAAAGGTATGCGCTGCCCAAACATAAGGACCTGAGTGGGATTCCCAGCACCAGTGTAGAAGTCAAGCCAGTGTGCCCCTGTAACCCCAGTGCTCAAGGTGTGTAAACATGCAAATCCTTAGAGCTATTAATTCAGTCAAACAGTCAGTCAGTGAGCTCTGGGATCAATGAGCCTCTCTCTGTCTCTCTCTCTGTCTCTCTCTCTGTCTCTGTCTCTGTCTCTCTCTCTGTCTCTCTCTCTCTCTGTCTCTCTCTCTCTCTCTCTCTCTCTCTCTCTCTCTATATATATATATATATATATATATGCATATATATATATGCAGAGAGCTATAGAGAAAAAGCAATTGAGGCTAACTTGTGGCCTCCACATGTTCACCCCAACATGTACACACACACACACACACACACACACACACACACACACGCATACACAGACACACACACACAGAGATAGATAGAGACAGAGACAGAGAGACAAAGAGACACAGAGAGACAGAGAGACAGGGAGTCTGACAGGACTGAGGAAAAATGCATTTTGGTTTAAAAATGTTATCTCTAATACCTGTAATAACTTGGGCATAATTTATTCTGTTCTGTGTGTATAAGTTGATGATCATATTTAAAGAAAAATGCCAAAAATAGTAGAGGTTTTTTTATTATTTTAAGTTCTAATGAACCATAAAAACATAAAGGCTATACTATGGGGCATAATATATTTTACACATAGATGCTTTGCATAATGTTTCATTCCGTTTAAAGTATTTATCTCTTCAAATATTTATCCTTTGTGGTGAAAACTTTACAGTTATCCTGTTGTATAACAGTGCCCAGCTTGCAGATCCTCACTGCGCTTTAGGTCATCAGCGCAACCACAGAGTATTGATCAAAGTGAGACCCGAGTGGACTAGTTATGTCACATGGGGTCTCTCCTGAAATAGCTCCACCCCTTGCTACCCAGGGAGGAAGCTTTTAGAGGCGCAGAGTAGAAGTGGCTATAGATTCCCTTCCTCATTATCGGTAGACTGCATATTTTATTTTTAAAATGTTATCGTAGTATTGACCCATACTAACTGAGCGTATTACTGGTTTACACTGGCATCTTCATGAATACATATATTGAACATTGATTGTGTCCATCCTCCTAACTTGCTTATCTTGCTCTTTATTCCCTTATCTGTCTCACACTTCCTTGCTGGTCTTCTCTGGTGTTTTCAGGATGCGTTTCAAGAAACTCCAGTGTCCACATGTGAGTGTGCAGGCACTTATCTTTCCATGCCTGGTTCATATCTAAACATGACTTACTATGTTGAAATATAACTCTTTCACATACAGTTAATACAGTTTTTTTTTTTTTAATTTCAGGTGTTTTAAAACAATAAAGTGAAGTTGAGTTTATCAGTCTTTTCGGCATCCATTGAGGCGATAATGTGATTTTTAACATTTATTCTATTCATGTAGCTGGGTTCTTTACTGATTTGAACATGTTGAATGATTGTTGTATCCTTGGAATTAAAACATAGTTTGATCTTTTTAATATGTTTTAAAATATTTTATTGAGTATTTTACATTTGTGCTCGCCAAGGATGTTAATATATAATTTTCTCTTTTTTGGTATCCCCTGCTAGATTTTGGTGTCAGGGCAATACTGCCAGTTCATGGAATATTTTGATGATGTTCTTTAAAAGATTTTTTAAAAGTCTATCTATGAATCTATCTGATCCTTGATTTTTTTTCTATGTTGGGAAGTTGGTGGTGGCTTTTTTGTTTGTTTGCTTGTTTTGTTTGTTTTTTGTTTTGTTTTGCTTTTTTGCTATTACAGCTTTAATCTCATCTCTTATTATTGTTCTACTTACACTTATAGGTCTGGAAATTTATATGATTTGTCTATTTTTCCCAATACATTAACAGATAAATTTTTAAATTATTTCCCGATGATTAGTGGTACTTATTTTAATATCCTCTTATTCACCTATAATTTTATTTTCTTGGGGTTTTTCTCACTCTTGGCTTAGTTTAGCTAAAGGATGGTCAGGTTTCTTTGACAGAACCATTACAGTGATCATTTGTTTTCTTCTGTCCTCTATTTATTTTTTGTCTCTGATTGTTACTATTTCCCCCTTCTATTCATTTTTTGTGTGTAATAGTTTCCTTAAGGCCACGATGTATATCATTTTGTTATTTATTTGTCTTCTGTCTTTTTTTTAAAGTAGGGCATGCATCCCCGTAGATTTTCCCATTAGAACTTTCTCCATATGCAGTGAGTTCTGGTGTGTTGTATTTTCACTTTCATTTGATTCTATTTATTTTATACACCTCATTTATTTCTTTAACCATCTACTGTCTGATCACAAATACATGACTTAATCTCCATGCATTTGTATAATCCTCTAGTTTCTCTTATTTATTTTATTTGTAGTTTCATTCCACTATGATCTGATAGGGTGCAAGAAATCACTTACAGTTTTTGTACTCGGTAAAACTTACTTTATGGCCTAAGCTGTAGCCTGTCTTAGAAAAAGTTATCAGTGGTGATGAAAGTGTGTGTTCTGTCACTGCTGGGTAGAATGTTCTGGAGCTGCTGTGGTCATGTCACTGTGACAACATATCTGACACATGAACTTAGGAGAGCAAACGTTTGCCTCATGACTTAAGGACATTCAAGTCTACTACAGTGAAGAAGGGATAGTCGGGATGCCTTATAGCAGGAATCAAGGAGTAAGACCAGAAGCCAGGCTGCATTATAACCTTAAATGCTGCCGTAGGTGATCCACCTCACACAGCCAGGCCCCGCCTCTTAAAGGTCCCACAGCATCAAGAAGCAGCTAGGGACCAAGTAACCGCTCACATGCAGGAGCTCATGGGAGATGCTTCAGATTCAAAGCTCACAATACATTTATCAACCCCATGTCTTCCCTCCTATAATTAAGTGTTTGTTTCCCTTTTAGTTTCTGTCTGCAAAATTTACGTCTAGGCGGGACTCACCCATTAGTATCCAGTAGCACTTGTTTTCCTTGATTTTCTGCAGTGTCAGTTTTGAATGGTGTAGCATTACAAAACCCAGTGCAGATCCATTTGTAATCACCTCAGTCCCTTCAGCAGTTGTGTAAGCCTTTTCTCTTTCATGCCTTAGGCCTCTAACTGTCGTGTTGGATACAAGCGTAGAGACGCTCCTGCTGGTTTCTGGATTCTGCTCATATCATTGTCCATCCTGTCACCTTCAGTTAGTGCATGGCTTGGCCGTTGAGGTGAGGTTTGCAAGCAGCAAATGGTTGGTATTATTTTCATAAATATTTTCATAAATACAACAAGCCTGTCTGCAACCTTTTATTTGAAGAGCTAAGGCCGTTGGCATTGCAGGCTATTACTGTGAGGTTTGTAGTTGTTCCCAGCATTTTCTGCTTGTTTGGGGGTGATCTATTTATTTCTTCCCCTCATGTTTACGTTAGACATTTGGTTATTGACTAAATATTGTTTGACCCTTCCCTAATTCTCTTTTACCTATGTAAGTAAGCTCCTCCTACTGTGATTTATTCGTCTTTCTTGATGGTCTTTGAATTTCTGCCTTCTTAGTGTAGAAGATTCCTTTCAGTATTTCTGGAGTTGCTTGTTTAGGGGTCATGAATTCCGTTACTTGAGTTTGTTCCGGATTCAGGGCTGTGTTCTCCTGTGTGGTAAGCTAGATTGACAGTTGTTCCTTTCAGAGGCAGAAACACTTCCAGGCTGCCAAAGCACCTGAAGGGCAGAAGTCTCTTGCTCTAGTTGGATTTCCTGTGTAGGTGACTTGGTACTTCTCTTTTATACTTTTTTGTTTGTTTGTTTGTTTAATTTTTGAGACAGGGTTTCTTTGTGTATCTCTGGCTGTCCTGGAACTCACTGTGTAGACCAGACTGTCCTAGAACTCATAGAGATCTGCCTGCTTAGGCCTTCCAAGTGCTGAGATTAAAGGCATGCACCACCACTGCCAGGCTTTCTTTTATATTTTTAATATTATTGTTTTGTTACTTTATTATATCTTGTCTCTTTACATCTGTCAGTGTAACAGGATGTAGAGAAATGAAAATGAAATATTTCCTGGTCACATCTATTTGATGTTCTAATTGTTCTTGTTGTCCAAGACAGGGTTTGTCTGTGTAGCTCTGGCTGTCCTGGACTCACTTGTTGACCAGGCTGGCCTCAAACTCACAGAGATCCGCCTGCCTCTGCCTCCCGAGTGCTGGGATTAAAGGTGTGCGCCACCATACCCGGTAAAGATTTATTTACTCATGTATTTAATTATTTGGTCTGCAAGTCAGAAGAGGGCAACAGATGCCATTATCGATGCTTGTAAGTTGACAGGTGGTTGCTGCGAATTGAACTCAAGACCTCTGGAAGAGCACTCAGTGCTCTTAACCACTGAGCCATCACCCCAGCCCCTGACCATGGGTCTAAATGACCCCTGAACCAGGGTGTCCACATCTTTCCATGATTTGGAGTTATCTGCTCTTATTTTAGTGATTGGGTTTTCTTTTTTCTTTTCTATTTTTTTTTTCTTTCTTTTCCTGAGACATGGTTTCTCTGTGTAGCTTTCGCTGTCCTGGACTTGCTCACGCTGGCCTCAAACTCACAGAGCTCTGCCTGCCTGTGCATCCCTGAATGCTGGGATTACCAGCTTGCATCACCACACCCAGCTTCTGATTGGGTTTTGTACAGGTTTGATGATACCTTTGCCCTTCATCTGTAGTTTTGCACAAGCTTGACCTTTTATCGTGTCACATAGGTCCTATGTGTTCTGCTCCTATTCTTTGCTTTCTTCATGTCTGTATGTGATAATTTCTCAACTTTATCCAAAGTCCTGAAATTCTTTGCTTCGCTTCATCTTGTTTATCAAATGAGGCTTTTGGTTGAATTTTCAATATTTCTGTTTATTTTTCTCAATTTCTATATATGTATTTCTTTTTTATATTCTGTATTGACATCTTTAATTCATTAAGTGGTTTTTTTTTTTCAGTATCTTACAATTTGTAGGTCATTTTAAAAGTCAATCTCCTGGATTCTTTGTCATTTGGTCCATTTATGTATATTTGGATTCAGTAATCGGGGAGCTAGTAACCTTTGGAGGAATCATATTTACACACACACACACGCATGCGTACACACATATCACACATGTATACACATACATCGCACACACACACACACACACACACACACACACACACACACACACACAGAGCTTACAGTTTCATCTTTGGCAATAGCTATCTTATACGCTTTTATATGAGAGTCTCTCTAGTAAGCAGCCATCTTTTAAATATTTGAAACTCAGTATTGCTTAGAAAGGAGAAAATAAACCTCAGTAATGATAATACAAAACAGAGACTGATATTCAGTAAAATAAAAATTAAAGATAACTAACAAGGGAATAGAAAAGGTATAAAAGTCATATAAAATGAGTAAATAAAAAAATCAACAATATTCCAGTGATCAACAGCAACAATAATTTTATTAAAATAACAAAATGTGGAAGCAAAAAATAAACAAGACAGGTGAACAAAAACAAAAACAAACAAACAAAAAAACAAAAAAAAAAAAAAAAGAAAGAAAAAAAGCTCCAAAAATCAAATTAAGAAACAGATAAATAAAGCCAAATAATTCCTCTCAAGTCTTCTTACATTGACTGGTGCTGGACGTGGACTAATCCTAACCCTGGGATGTTTAGGGGTGTGCTGTCCATGCTAGTATGTGTCTCTCTCATTATAGGGGCTCTTAGCTCATGCACAACAGGGTGTGGTGAATGTCACCCAAAGCTTAAGAAATTGGAGATCCTGGGTGGGCGGTGGTGGTGCACACCTTTAATCCCAGCATGTGGGAGGCAGAGGCAGGTGGATCTCCGTGAGTTCGAGGCCAGCCTGGTCTACAGAGCGAGTTCCAAGACAGCCAGAGCTGTTATACAGAGAAACCCTGTCCCCAAAAAAAGAAAAAAGAAAAAGAAAGAAAGAAAAAAAGAAAAAAAAAAAAAAAAGAAAAGAAATTGGGGCTCCAAATTGACCTTTGTGTTCTGGGTTTGAGGAGTGTTAGGAGAATGAAGTTATATATTCCGTCTTTGTCCCTGTACCCTCAAGATGTGCCCTCTGGGATGGACCATGCGGCGGGTTTGGTTCCTCACTAACTACCATGGATCTCCCTATAGCTGGTTATCCCTGTGGCTTATATTTTTAACCAGTTTGCTACAGACTTCCCTACTCCATGTCTGCATGACTGACTTTGATTGGCAGACAGTCACAGGCGCTGTGACAGCGAGGAGCTTCACACTATGGTTTTTCCGTATTTTCAGAAGCTTAAAGTAGTTCAGTCCCTAGCAACAGGGCCCTCTTGAGATGGCTTTCTGTGACACTCAGAGATGGTAAGTGATCTGATAGATTTCTTCTCTAAATTGAGCTTGGTGTGTGTGTGTGTGTGTGTGTGTGTGTGTGTGTGTGTGTGTGTGTGTGTGTGTGTTATCATCGCTGTGGCTGCCTGTGCTTTCTAGCTTACCTTGTGCCTATAGCATCTGGTCCTTGTCCAGCCCCCAGGACACCTGAGTTGGAGAGACTGTGCTCCATGTTTCCCTCTGAGCTGCCAGTTTGCTTCCCCATGCTTTTTAGCCTCTAAGCGCCATATTCTATGTTTTTAAAGCCCTTGTTCTCTTTTCTCCTCACAACGTAGCTTTTTCTTTGTTGCCTTAATTCTTCCCACTAGCAAAGTCCCCAGAGGATGCTCTTGCCATCTTCCATGCCACATCCCCCAGATATCTTTTATTTATTTATTTATTTATTTATTTATTTATTTATTTCATCACTTTGCAGCCTGATCCAGCCCCATCCCTCCTCTCCTCCCAGTCCCATTCTCACACTTACCCCCTTGCCCTCCTCTCCTCAGAGAAGAAAGGTCCCCTGCCATCTCTCCCACTGAGGCCAGACAAGGCAGCCCATCTAGGGAAAAGAGATCCAAAGGCAGGCAACAGAATCAGAGATATCCCCTACTCCTGTTGTTAGGGGACCCATATGATCCCCCATATATCTTCCTTTGATCTAGATGTAAAACTACAAATATACAAAGCATCCATATGCCAGATCCCTTTAAAAAGAAGAGTTTAAGCCAGGCACAGTGGCACATGCCTTTAATCCCAGAACTTGGGGAGGCAGAGGCAGGCAGATCTTTGTGAGTTTGAAGCCAGCCTGGTCTACAAAGCAAATCTGGGACAGCCAGGGATATGCAGAGAAAATGTCTCGAAAAACAAGCACAAACAAACAACCCCATCAAAAAAGGCTCAAAATAAAAACAACTTTTTAAAAAGACTTTAAGCGAAATTTGTGGACAAATGGATTAAGCTAGAAATGATCATAATGAGTGAGTTAACCCAGAAGCAGAAAGACTCAAATGGTATATACTCACTTATATCTGCATACTAGCCCTAGGGGCATGTCCCATGAAAGCCTTCACTTACCAGGAAACTGGGACAGAGAGGAGGACATCCTATTGGGACTCTAGATGAGAGAAGCATGGCAGAATAGCAAAGTAGAAGGATCCAGAGGGTCCTAGAAACCTACAAGTAGAACATTATGGTAGGGAGATTTGGGCCCAGGGGTCCCGCTCAAATTAAGGCACCAGCCAAGGACAATACAGGCGGTAAACTTTAAACCCCTACCCAGATCTAGCCAATGGTCAGAACATTCTCCACAGTTGAGTGGAGAGTGGGATATAACTTTCTCACGTACTCTGGTGCCTCACATTTGACCATGTCCCCTGGAGGGGGAGACCTGGTGGCACTCAGAGGAAGGATAGCAGGTTACCAAGAAGAGACTTGATACCCTATGAGCATATGCAGGGGGAGGAAATCCCCCTCAGTCACAGTCATAGGGGAGGGGAACAAGGGGAAAATGGGAGGGAGGAAAGAATGGGAGGATACAAGGGATGGGATAACCATTGAGATGTAACAAGAATAAATTAATAAAAAAAAAAAAGACTTTAAGAAACATGATCTTAACTTTGATTTAGTGAACACTGACCTTTAATGAGAAACTTATTATAATGCAACTTAGAGAGTAAATTCATGGAGGAATGAATGTTTAGAAATAAAATAATTAATGATAAGGACATATAGAATGGCATGTTGGATGTGCATCTTCATCCTCACTATTCCTGGAGAAAGCCTGTGCATTTGAAAGAGATGAATACCATGCTTTCCATCAGGAAACAGTGGGGACTGACAGGAAGTGTCAGGGGATTTCCCACTACCATGAGTTATTCAGTAAATAACTCCTCCATTGTTTCATGGCTGATCTTTCTTGCCACTGGAAAAAAATGGATAATCTCTATTCCTTCATTTGGTGACCTTATAATAATCGTAAAGGTATAAATGGAGGCTTAGGATCTTACGCACAATTGTTGAGAAAGAACTTTCATTTTAAAGTTAGCATAGACATGGAATCCTATTGATTGAAAATTCCGTGAGGGGACTAGCATCCACGGGCCATGTCTGTAGCTTTCTCATAAGTGTGTTTGAGGCAACTCTTCAATTCTCTCAGAGGAGTTCTCAGACCAAAGAAGTTGCTCATACCTGCTTTGCCTTTGAATATGTTATGAAGGTCTACAAATGTTGGTAAATTTCTAGAAAATAGGTTGGACAAGCGTTCCATAGGAAGTGCTTTTTCTTGAGTATTTAATCATTATGTGTATCCCTAAGGCAAACATGGCCATCTGCTCATATCAGAAATGGAGTGGGACCTATGTGGTTGCCCCCTCAGCATTCAGAGTTATGTTTGTACAGCAGTTTATTATCACACTGTTGCAAAAACTGCTAAAGAAATAAACAGCCAAGCTGTAGCTTGGGGGGTGGGGTGTCTCTGTTATTTCCTTCATTATATGATAAAGGCACCTACACCCAAATTACCAGTGCGCCCTAAATATGAGAAAAGACTTCACATCAGCTGATAGGAGTTGAACCACCACCAAACAAACAAGGCAAAAACCCTTCCTCTCTTCTGAGACAAATTTCAGGAAAGAAATTGTGCAAAGAAAGTCTTCAAGGAATAATTGACTTGAACAGGCTTTCTCCTGGTCAGCAATTTTCTTTCTGCTTTGAGGAAAAATAAAAAAATAAAATAAAACAAAGCAAGATGAGTAAGATCAGCAAAAAGAGCAGCAAGCAAGACCGGCCCCATCTTCCTGGCAGGACAAATGAGCAAGGAAAGGCCACCGTCTTGTGTTTTCAGAACTACTTGTCTATCTCACAGTGTGTGATTCCCAAGTATTTTATCAGCACTAATTAGTTTTGCTTTTAAAAAAATCTGGAAAACATTTGCCTTAAAACAGTTATGCCAACTTAAGTCTTAAAGTAAAATTTGGGCCCTTTGTGGTGTATTTCTTGGAAGATGGAGAAAAAAGAAAAACATTTCTGTTTAGTTGGTTTGTATTCAAAACCTCACAAATAATTGGCTCTAGTTTTTCTATTTTTTTTTTTTTCTGTCTTGAAATGAATATACGTTGTGCTCAGAATATTTATAAGATGTAAAATAAGCAGCAGAAGAAGCAAATCACCCTCCCAACCTTACACGTGGACACAGCCAGTAGGGTTCTTTTTCTCCATGTTCTGTGTTTGCTGAGCTTTGCCTCCTCCACTACAATTATTTTTTATCACACGCTGAACATTTTCTTTAAAATGTTTCACCAAATCTACCCAAGATAATTTAATAAGCCCTTCTTGCTCAGTTTACTTATGTCTTGGGTGGCAGAACATATACAGCGGGCAAGCTGGCCCTGAGCTTGAGCTTGCTGTATAGCCAACGATGTTTGTGAACTTCTGAGTTGTCTACGTCCGCCTGTCAAATGCTGGAATTAGAGGGGTGGCCTGCCATCAATACCCAGGGCTTGGTGCTTGCTAGGCAGTCACCCCATCAACAGTCTACATCTCCAGTTCTAATAAGTATTCTTTTTAGTAATTAACTAATTAATTAATTTTACATAGATTGTGTGTGTGTGTGTGTGTGTGTGTGTGTGTGTGTGTGTGTGTGTGTGCATTTGCAGGCTCTCAGATGCCCATGTAGAAGCCAAATCAGGTGTCAGTTATCTTCTACCATGTGGGTTTGAGGATAGAACTCAAGTGGTCAGGCGTGGCAGCACTATCAATTGAGTAGTGAGTCAACTAAGCCAGACGCCATTTTAAAATTCCAGTTACAACCACTACAGATCATGACTTTGTTTAATGAAGCAGAACTGATTGATTCCTCTATTGCTCAAATTATTCCTTTATTTACGAACGCCAAGTAAAGTATATATGAAGTAAACAAGATAAGACATGCAAACTTCCAATAAGGTAGGGAAAAAACGAGTCAAACACAAAGAGTCAGATAGGCTACCTGAGGCTCATGGAACACGTGTGACTTTAAGCATATTTTAAAAATATAGCCATTTCTCTAGTTGGCTTATTTTGATGGCGAGAAGCTGTCTTTGGCTGAGGTCCTCTCCCTGGCTAAGATGAATGAGCATCAAGAGAAGGGTGTGACACACAAAAGCTTGAACATGATTCTAACACCAAAGTCCCAGCATAGCTGTTACATGTGGCCTTAAGCAATGCAGAACTGTTCTAGAATCTCTGTCTCAGCTCTTTCCACCAATGGGAGCACAAAGAGATACCCTCAGGCTGTTGAAACTCCAAAAGCGGAAGGGAGAATGAATAATTCCTGAGTTTAGTTCAATTGCACACTGTTCTGCACACATACACACATACGGAGAGAGCGTGAGAGTAAGAGACGGACAGAGTCGAGGAGACAGAAAGGCACAGAGACGGTGTGAGAGAGGCAGGCTCTACCCTCTCCCTCCCCTTGCAGTCATGTCTGCTACTTCTTCATGATCTGTCCTTTCTGTGTTACTGCTGTCACAAACTCTAGAGCAAACACTGAACTCACTGCAAAGATTGACAATATTTTCTTGCTCTTCAGATTTCTGGAACAAGGCCCCAGGAACTGGTTTAGTGTTGAGCTTTCTAAGCAGTTCTACTTATTATACTGCAAGGCAGGGCCCGGCTGTTTCAGGATGTAGTCTTTGGTGCTTCAGGGAGTGTGTCAGTACAGCTTCTGTCCCGTAAGCCTAACTTTCAGATAAATGGCTCTCGATAAACATCCTTGGATGAATGCGGATCTAAAACATTATAATGCAAACAGTTTTCAAGTTAAGCTGGATATTCAAAAGAAGACAGATTCCTGCTAGCTGCGTACCTTCCTGACTGCTTTTTAAGAGTCAGAAGGAATTCCAACAAGAAGCCAGTACCACTTCCTCATGGTGGCAAGCTTTTTGTCAGGGTCTAAAGAAATCTTAAGTTCTTTCCACAAGTAAAACAGAAAGGCAGATCCTCTTTAAACTTCTAGATGCAAGATTATCAGAGCTGACTTCCTGTTCTTTAGTTTCCCTGTAACTGACGACCGAGCGCTTATACATGGCCGGTGATGCTCTAAGCTCTGAGAATACTCTAGTGAATGTAGCAGGTAAATGCCCCAGTCTTCACGTATTTCAGAATGTAGTCAGGAAAACTAATGTGTGTGTGTGTGTGTGTAGGAGCAGAGGGGAAATGAGGCAGAAAATGCATAAAGAACTGGGGTGATGCAGCAATTATGTACCAGTGGGCTTTCCCCAGCTGCCCCCAAGATACATTGCCTGAAATAACGGAAAGAGGTCAAGTGTTACTGGGGGAATTAAGCTAAGAGATAAGCAAGAGGAGAAGCTAGAAGGCAAGAGTACACATTGGGTGTCCAAAGGACAGCCGCATGACTCCGGTAAGAGAGAGTCAAACAAGCAATGCCAAGGAGAGTCCCTGCAGGCCTCTATATGCTGTAGGAAGGACACCACCAACTTTCATTCCTACAGAGATGGGATGTCCCCAAGGGCTTTGACAAGTGTCCTGGCCATATATTGCAATTGCATCATGCTGGTCACCACATTGACTATGCCAATGTGAGTAACAGGAGGGAGCAAAGCAACCATTCAGAAACCAACAGAAATAATACAGACAAGGATGCTGGTGAGTTGGACCTGGACTGAAAAAGGAAAACACTATATCTTCCCCAAATATATATTATAATAACATTAACATTCAGATTTTCTTGCAGCCCCATGAAAACTTTTTATGCCCCGTTTACAACCAAAAAAATGCAATTCTTGCTGAATACACCCCCAGCTCCCTTTTCTAGACTGTGGATGATTAAAGGAGAATCCTATCTCCAAAGAGAATATCAGTAGATGGGTTTGAACATTTGTCCCAATACTGAGGTCTCATTATTATGTAGGTCTTAGTAAACTATGAAAAATTTCTGGATGGACAAAGACCGAAAACTTATTATGTCTTATATACTTATATACACAAGAGTGGCACCGATTGTCACAGTATGTTGTAAGCATACATTAATGGCCATGTGTGGCAACCTACATGTTTGCAGCTGCTCCATACAGACATTGATCTTTATAGATGTCAGTTGTATAAACAGCAGGTACAGCCATGCATCTATCCGGCTGATTATATATTACCCTTATGTATGGACGGGAATTAAATTATACCTTAACTGATGCAGTCCGGCAAAAGCACTGCCAGCTTTAACAAACCCCACTGAGCCAGTGTAGTAAACAGACATTCTTGCGCCTAATTTGCACCTGACATGTTGAGAGAGGTGTAAAGAAATATTGTACGAAGCGCGTATCTCCTTATAGGTACTTTTAATGCACTTTGGAAGGGAACTTTGCGTTTAAAATGAATCCAGAGTCTTATGACATGGAAAACACAAACAACAGTTTTACAAATTCTTGCTCCCTGAACACGTTTGCCTGCATCTTTGTACCTGTATTGTGTCTGAAACTTCAGATTAAGATGTTTAAAGAGGAAGCTGAGCTGATCTGTAGGACACAGGAAAATGTCATTATTCTTATAATATTTTACAGTGCCTTGGAAGAGAAATGCAAGGTCCCACACAAGCATTTTTCTCTAACTTAAGTCACATAGGATGATATTTTTTCTCTACATCTATGCCTCTTTTCTGATTTGGGTACTTCCTGGCACAATTAGATCCAGTGTGACGGCTATTTTTATGTCAGCTTGACACAAGCTACAAGCCTTTCAGAAGGGAGAAACCTCAATTAAGAAACTGCCCCCCACCAGGCTGGCCTGTGGGCAAAGCAAGCCTGTGGAGCCTTTCCTTGATTGATGACTGGTGTGGGAGGGCTCGCTCACCATGCTTGGTGCCTCCCCTGGGCAGGCGGTTCTGGGTGCTATAAGAAAGCACATGAAGGCTAAGTCATAAGCAACATCCCTCCTACTGGATCAACCCTGGCCTCCGAGTTCCTGCTTTCTTTGGCTCCCTACCGTGACTCGCCTGGGTGGTGGACTATAGGCTGTAAAATGAAATAAATCCTTTCTTCCCCAACTCGCTTCTGGCAATAGTGTTCCGTCATAGCAATAGAAACCTTAACTAAGACCAGAAACTAACTACAGATTCTGTCCCTCAAGTGAGGTGCCCGGTAACCGACGGGTGTGGTGGCACATGCCTTTAATCCCATCACTGGGCAGGCAGAGGCAGATGGATCGCTGTGAGTTCGAGGCCAGCCTGGTCTACAAAGCAAGTCCAGGACAGCCAAGCCTAACACAGGGAGACCCTACCTCAAAAAACAAAAAAAGTATGAGAGAGTAGAAAGTTGTCCTAAAATCCCCCTTCCCCAGACTTTATCCAAATTCATGAGTATCTTCAGAAAGATCTTCCTTACATGAATCGAGATGGGAGCACTCAAGGCCTTGATGTACGGTACCCACTTAGCATTTCAGTTATTGGAGTCATGGTTATGGCTGCTGTTTTAGGATCAACACAGCCAGCCCACGTAACAAACCAAGACCTTACAGAATTCTAGTTATTCGACCTATCTGTTCTCTAATCATTAAAAAAGAATCGAGAGGCAGGAAGGAGTGATGCAAACTTCACCTAGCAGGAACCCAGCATTTCCAGAAACTAACTACAGATTCTGTCCCTCAAGTGAGGTGCCTGTTATAGCTTAGCCAAAGGCAGTTTTTAGTATCCTCCCCTTCAAAGCTGCCTCGCTGAGCTGGCTAAGTGCTGGGAAGTGCGCACTCACCGCGCTAAGATGGACCTCTGCATTAAATCTTCAGAGCTGGTAAATTTAGAACAACCTAAGCAGCCATGTTACTCCCCATCAAGCTGGTGTAAGGCGAAAAGGGAGTTATCTGTGGGGGAGGGGGGCGAGAAAGGGCAGGGCGGAAGGGGCGGGGCACTGAATTCTTTCTTCTTCAGCGATTCTGAGTTCCACTGCGAAGAAGTAACAGAGTTATCTGCTTCCCAGTGTAAGACCATCTTCTCAGAAGGTTAGAGGGTGTTTGCAGCCTTATCTATTTGCCGGCTGGTTTTGGCATTCCTTTCCCAGCCTGCACTGCTTTTGAATTCTGCCACTGAAGTAAATTCTACACAATATTAAACAGCAGGCTCTGCAAGTGCTTCCCCATAAATTGTCAAATTTGATCCATACTCCTATAGTTCTAGCAAACACAGCTGTGGGGAATACAGGACAAGTTATAACTTACTCCTCGGCGCTGCGGTTTCCCCCATCGGTATGGTGAAGTGGTGACTGCCCTCCACCACAGTGTTGCTGAGGGTGGCCAGGAGTCAGTCAGTACTGAGACGTTCTCTGTTCTCAGCACCAAGATGGGAAGAGCTGACCAAAAACTTCCACCAACGAGCATTTTCTATCTTCAAAACTTACTGACCAAGTTGGCAGTTTGAAATAGACGCTGATCCTAAGTGAAATTAATGAAGCACACACTGGAATAACGAGAGGCATCAGTGTGTTTTTGAAACGGTGAATTGAAAAATGATGAAAAACCTTTTACTCCAACAAAGAGCTTGGCCTCTTCTGGAAACTTGCTATGTGTCAGGCATATGCAATGGCATGGAGCCTCGCTTCACCCTGGCACTGCCATCTGCATGCTGTAAAAGAAGCAGAAGCTCCAAGCAGCAGTAGCTTTGATGAGCAACGTAGGAAAGACAGAAGTGGAATATTACTGAATTCCCTCTTCTGCTAATTCCCAACAGTATCCTTTCTTTCTTGCTTAAAGCCTTGCCTTCCTTTTGGCCTTTCTGATACTGTCTTTGATATCCTAATAGCCCTCCTGGACACAAGAGTGGTCCCACCAAAACTGTGGCAACGTGTGGTTGCTCAGTATGAGATTTTTTTTTTTCTCCAACAGTAGCTAAGCAGGGGGCTCGTTTGTCTAGCTGTCAATGTCTTGTGACTCACGTTGTAGTCCTACAACAATGAGGACATGTCAGACAGACTGGAGAACCCGTTAGAGGGCGTGTGGCAAAGTTGTGAACATGACGTGTGCGTGTTCCTTCAATCTGTGTCTCTGTGTTTTCTGCTCCAACAATAAACACTGATATTCACCGGTTTTACTCAGCATAGTGCTGTCCTTACTACAGAATGCACCACAGTGTGTGGA
The DNA here is from genome assembly GCF_903995435.1 of Acomys russatus. NCBI lineage: Eukaryota > Metazoa > Chordata > Mammalia > Rodentia > Muridae > Acomys > Acomys russatus. The sequence goes on along the minus strand of NC_067144.1, from coordinate 13,196,164 downwards.
ACAAGACAATGTAGGTGATCCTGAGCCAAGATGCCTGATCACTGTTTGACAGAGTGAACTCGAAGGCCAAGCAACATAGATCGGGATTCAGCAGCTGCGGGGGGTTGGGTAGGGGTTATGACCTGGCAACTCTTCAAAGGGAAGGAATGAAATTGGGGGCTTGCTTACAGTTACAGAAGGTTAATCTATGCTCACCATGGCAGCACAGGCAGACCTGGTGCTGGAGATGTAGTTGAGAGCTACATTTTGATCTGTGGGCAGCAGGCAGAGAGAGCAACAGACACTGGGCCTGGCATGGGCTTTTGAAACCGTAAGGCTCACTCCGAGTGACATATTTCCTCCAACACGTGCATACTTCCTCCAACAAGACCACACCTCCTAATCTGTCCACCAGCTAAGGACTAAGTAGGCAAATATATGAGCCTATGGGTGTGGAGGGAGGGGGAGCGCCAGTCTTGTTTAAACCACCACAGACAAGCTCTTGCTATAGATTCTTGAATAGCCCGGTACTTGCTAAAGAGGCCAAGTTTGCTTCAGATATATGGCAACATCCTATTTCACTCTCCCGAGGACGCCACTATACCCAGCTTCTAAAATCTAATAACTTATGAGCTGGGACACTTTGCCTCATCTCTTAAACCTAGTATAACAGAGAGAATAGTCACCCCACATTATAGGGTATCTTAGTTAGGGTTTATATTACTGTGATAAATCATTATGAATGAAAGCAACTTCCGGGAGGGAGTAAAGGGTTAATTTCCCTCTTACAGATTGTAGTCTGTCACCCAGGGAAGCCTGAGAAGAAACTCAAGGCAGGAACCTGGAGGTAGGAACTCACACAGAGGCCATGGAGGAGTGTGGCTTCCTGGCTTTTCCTCGTGTTTTTGTTGTTGTTGTTGTTGTTGTTTTGTTTTTTCAGGACACTGTCTCTCTGTGTATCCTTGGCTGTCCTGCGACTTACTTGTAGACCAGGCTGGCCTCGAACTCACAGCGATCCACCTGCCTCTGCCTCCCAAGTTCTGGGAATACAGGCGTGCACCACCATGCCCGGCTTAGCCCACTTTCTTATGGCAGCCAGGGGTGGCACAGCCCACAGTGAGATGGTCCATTGTACATGAAGCATTCGTCATGGAAATGCACCATAAGCTTTGCCCATAGGCCAATCAGGTGGGGATATTTTTCTCAAATCAATATTCTCTTTTCTTAAATGACTTTAGCTTCGGTCAAGCTGACATAAACAAACCAGCACATAAAGTTCCTAGTGATGATTGCTGACATAATGAGAGCCACATGCATGGCACTCCTGCTAGCTGGTACCAAGCAAATGGTGATCTAACTAGTAACTCAAGCTATTCAGAAGTTAAACTTTCCCCGCACCAGGCGGTGGCATCTCATATCTAACACCTCAGAAAGAAGCTTCTAGAATCTTGCATGGTGAGACTGAATTGTAGTCACAGTGGCAGTTTACAACACTCAGAGAGCAGACTACTATCGTCGATGTAATTCAACCTCACACCCCAGCTCTGTGCATCCTCTAACACCCAACATGAAGGAAAAGATCAATAATTGGCCTCTTCTGCTCAAAAAAGGTTTTATTCTAGAGAGCCTCATCATGTCCTGCACACTATATGTCTTTTTTTTTTTTTTTTTTTTTTTTTTTTTTTTTTTGATGCTACTTAATTTTTTAGAGTAGCTCTAAAGAGCAAAACTAAGCAGCAAGTTCCAGTGTGGCCCATTCGATGTGCATGATCTTCTCCACCACCGACTCTCCTGCTGCCAGAATGTCATGTTTATTACAGTCGACGAGCCTACATCACACGGCAGTGTCACCGAAGGCTGTAGTGCACACAAAGGCTTTGTTCTACTGCAGCACAGTCTATGAATTCAGCGGGTTTTGGCCACGTGTATATCACTGCAGTATCTCAGGGTAGCTTGCCTGCTCTGCTCAAAACCTCCTCCATGGTTTCAATCACCCTCCCCAACATGCACCCTCCCCACCCCTCTGCTCCTACCTCTCTATCTCTGACAATAATTAGTCTCCATAGTTTTGATTTTCTGGAATGACATATACCAAAGTCTCTATGTTGTTTGTTTTTTTGTTTGTTTGTTTGTTTTTGTCTGAGTGTTTGTCTCTGTGTTGTTCAAAATGCTATAAACCCCACTATGCCAACCAGCCTGGCCTTGCATACTTGATCCTTCTGCCTCCACTTTTTGACTTCAGAAATTACAGGTGTGTCATACCATGTCCAGCTTGATACAATATTTTTTTTTTCCTCAGAGGTGCTTCTCTTAGCTTTCTATTGCTGTCATAAAGCACTATGGCCAAAGCAACATATTGAAGAAAACGTTTATTTGCGACTAAGTTCCAGAGGACTAGCACCCTTGACGGTGGAGTGGAGACAGAAGGTGGCAGGAGACTGGAGCAGCAGCTGAGGGTGCGCATCTCAAATCGCAAGCAAGAAGCAGAAAGAGCAAACCTGAAATAGCTCTAGTGTCTTTGAAACCTCAGAGCCCACCCTCCAGTGACAGACTTTTCCCAGCCAAGCCACACCTGCTACCCCTCCCCAAACACACAGAAACTCAGGACCAAATACCTGCGACTCAAGGGGGTAACACCTCATTCAAACCCACATTCCACTCCTTGGCCTCATGGTCTCATGGCCATATCATAACCAAAAATGCATTTAGTCCAACTTCAAAAGTCCCCGTAGTCCTTCACAGCCTTATTAGTGTTCAAAAGTCCAAAGTCTCTTCAATCTCTTAACTGCCACCACCTATGATATCAAAAATCAAATTCAATATTTCCAATATATGTTGGTATAGAATATACCTTACAACCTCAAAGAGAAGGAATCAGAGCATAGCGAGGAAATATGGACCAAACGCAAAACTGACACTCAGCAGGGCGTAGTCCAAGTCCTGTGGCTTCTTGTCTGATGTCAAAGGGCTTCTGTGGCTTTGCCTTCCAGCTCTGCTGATGGCAGAGCACTTTCCTTTCTTGGGCTGGTGCCACTTTGTGTTTGCAGCACTACTCGGCTTATTTCTCCCGGCTTTGGCACCTCTAACTTCCAGTGCAGTCCACTCTCACAGCTACACAGTGACCTCTCAGGGCCTCCATGCAAGGACCCCTTCATCATGACCCTGGACTCAGGAGTCTTCTGAAACTGAAGAGGAGGGTTCAACTCCACAGCCCCATTGTTTCTGTATCCTTCAGGCCTCTAAAGCCAGCAGTGAACAGCGCAAACAACTCAGTTAACTGCAGGGAACCTGGGGCCCCCTTTGACCAGAAGCTCTGATTTGTTGTTCTTTCCTAGGGATGAAAATTTTCTTAGGCCTTTTCATTTCACAAATAAGAAGCTTAGTTGGGTGGGTTCTTGCCCTAAAGGCATTCCTGCAATCATTTCAGTGTGATTCAGGCCTCCCCTTAATCTACTCATCCTTCATCACAAGCCTTGGCTCCAGAACCAACTTCCCAGAGTGGTGATTCTCCTCAAAGTGTGTGTGTGTGTGTGTTTTACAGTCCTTTTGCCACAGTCCCTCTTTTTATTTTAGACTATCATAAAAGTGATGACTAATCAGTATACATCAGAGCCAATATTTGTCCTCTCTTGGAATCTCCTCCAACATAGAAATTAGTCCACCATCTTCTAATTTAGCAGCAGAGTCAGGCAAATTCCTAGGACAAATGCAGAAAGCAGACACATACTTTGCCAAAACACCACTAGAATGATGTCTAGCTCAGTTGATAAGTTTGTTCTCCCTTGAAGCCTCTCGAGATGGACCCCCGTAGTCCACATTTCTCCTGAACTGTTGCCTTCCAAGGTTCTAGCACAGTAACTTATTGAGCACTGCTTTGACCATTTAACTACTCCTCTACTGCAAGATCTCACAGTCTTCCACATTCCCCTAAAACAAAACAAACAAACAAACAAACAAAAAAACCCCCAAAAAAACCATGCTCAAGTTCCTCACAGAAACTGCCCGCTTCCGGGAACTGATTTCTGTATTAGTTACTTTTCTGTTACTGTGATAAGACACCATGACCAAAGCAGCTTATGGAAGAAATAATTTATTTTGGGGCTTACAGTTCCGGAGGGTTAGAATCTATGACAGCACAGCGGAGGTAGCGGGCAGCAGGCAGCTGAAACAGCAGCTGGGAGTTCACATTTTGAACCGTGAGGAGGAAACAACTAGAGATAACTCAAGATGTCATGGTCTTTCGAAACCTCAAAACCTACCCCAGGCACATACTTCTTCCAGCAAGGACACACCTCCTCATCCTCCCCAAACAGACAGCAACTGGGGATCAAGAATTGTGGGGGACATCTCTTTCTGACCACCACAGTGCTTACTGTTCCTTATATCACTTCTGTTTGTTTGTTTTTGTTTCATTCACTGTAAGAATGCAGTGTCAATCATCAGGGTTCAACTATGTCTGACTGAGAATTCAGTTAATGAAGAGATCATAAAAATTACTTGCACCCTTCTGCTGGCATGAGAAACTGGTGATCTGAGATACTTACGAATGTGGCAAGGAAGATATTTGTTGTTGCTTTTCTTACTTTGAACATGCCGGGCCCCACATGGTACACCTTGTGGTTATTTCATCTAACCAGCATAATTACCTGGAGGTAGGCATCACTGTAACAGGTGCCATAAGTAGTGTATGAGAAATACAGCCAATATGCAGGTAAGAAAACAAATCTCTGAGAAGTTATCCAAGGTCATGCAGCTAAACCATGTCAAAGCCAAGCCCCAAATTCAGGCCCTTAAGATCCTAAGCTCGAGTCCTTTAGCCAGTTTAGAGTTAGAGGAAACATCACGATAATCTACCCCACTCATCCTTTCTGGGACATAGCTGGTTAATTTTCCTGTCCTGGTGCTCTCTGTGGTCCATTGCACACCACAGAGCACCATAGAGCATCTACTTTTGGCTGGATCTGTGCTTTAGGGTATCACCTGGTTATTCTCAGAAAACTGCAGACTCTCTGCTCTCCTCTAGACCCTCTCACTGATCAGGATCTGCGGTTTGAAAACACTGTAGAGATGGAGATGGGTAGATGCCTGGGGTTTGTCATCCAGTCAGTCTAGTGAGTGAAAGACACCCCCCAACCACATCTGACATTGCCTGAGATGTTTGAGACATACACGGCTGAGCAATGCTACCTGCAAGCAGGGCTATCAAGACCTCAAATCCCATCTCCTAACTAAGGAGCAGAGAAGGCAGAGTCTCCACTTCCAGAGCAGTCTGTACCTTAGCTCTTTATGCTCCCTAGTACTTAACCGCCCCCCCCCCAAATTCTTATAAATTCTTGAAGGGATGAGACATCAGCCAGGAGAGCTGGCTGCAGCAGAGGCTGAACAAGCCGGTCTCCAGCTCCCACACGGTATAAAATATTCTCTTTCATTAATGCGTAGAAAATTCAGGTATTTTTTTTTTGTTGTTCCTGCTCTTGCCATGACTCAGTAGTGGAATAGGTAGGTATCTGGTAGGTCAGCACTTTTTGCCGTAGTGGGTAGATTTCCACAATAGAATTCAGTCGGTAGCACATCTGTAATCCTGTGCTAATGACAATGCCATTGCCAGGGAAAGCTGATATTTGATTACAAATCACAGGGGGGTACATCAGCAATTTCCCCAGGGAAGTTGTGGGTGGTCAATTTCAGCACAACTTGAGGCTGCTGCCTTCTTACATTAGGGCACAAAGTGTTGCCTGCTCTGTAATATCTCTGTGCCAAGCTCAAGCCTTATATTACCCACTCAACTGTTCTGAACTGCCCATGAGCATTTAAGCCAGGGAGGAAAACAAACATAGCTACTCCAGGTATGCCAGCTCTCCCAGCAAGGGCTGCATCCAAAAGCCAGTTAGTTGCCTTGCTGGAGCTGTCTTGGCTTCTGAGGATGAATTCAGGGCTTTTGATCAGCACATTTGTTTTCTGCTTTGTCATATACATAATTGGCAAGTCCAGCCAGGAGGATGTTCCAGGAGGAAATCTTCCTGTGCCTGGAATGCAGCGCGACCAGTTTCTCAAATTTCTCCCCACCCCCGACACTGCTACCCTTCCTTTCCCATTTGTTCCAAAATTATATGCAGACTCTAATTATGTGTGTTTCCTTCCATGCTGTTTATAACCAGCATTTCCTGCATCTAGAATAGGTGCAATTCATCCCATTTCCTCTTCTGATCCATTGTCACCCAAGCTGCTGCCTTGGTCTTTCTCACTGATTTTCTCTAGCCCACCACAACAATCAAATGGAAATAGAATGCCTTGCACCTGACATCCATTTAAATCACTGGCTAAGGTCCTGAGAGGCACTGACGATTCCTTAGCACAGCAGTTAGTGGAGAATTGTATTGGTGCTGCAATGTGCTTTTTCAGGAATGCACTGTGCTTCGCTGTGTGAACAATTCAACCACGCTCTAAGAAGTCAGTGGAAATGAACACACTGAACGTCACCACACATCTTTCTCCCTGGTCAAATCTTCATAGTGCCAGCACAGTCTTTTGTCCTTTCTATGAGTGCACATAAATAAATGAATACATATTTGCTTAATTCCCTAGAAGCATTTGTAGTTTACAGGGAAGGCATAATTCATAGGAGTGAGGTGTTTTTTCAGGGTCTCGTGGCTGGCCAATGGCGGTGGATATAGAAACCATTGGGACCCATAGAGATGTGCGGTCAGTCAGTGAGCATCCGCCTGGTTCATCTGAGAGCTGAGGTTAGTCATGGCATGGAAGGGACTTTCATTCCTTTGAGTAACTAAAACTATAGAGAAACAAAATTACAGTCAGTGAGTGGGCTTTTAAAATGTTTTGTCCTCTTTAAACTAATAGGTTTTGTTGGTCGGTTGGTTTGAGTTTAAAGGTAGTTCACAAGATAGTGATTTCATTGTCATTTTCATGCACATGCCTTGGTAGTCCCCTCCTCTGCTCTCTTCTCTCCGCCCCACTCTCGCTCATCGGCTTCCTCCCTTAACCGCCGCCCTCCTGCTTTCATGTCACATGTATTTCTTTACCTTCTTCTATTTTTTTCTTTCTCCTTGCTTTAAACTCTTTTCTTCTCTAGATTTGGAGAGATGTCTCAGTGGGTAAGAGCACTGACTGCTCTTACAGAAGACCCAGGTTCAGTTCCCAGGACCCACCTGTAACTCTAGTTCTAGGGGACCCAGTGTGCTCTTTTGGCTTCCAAACTCATTAGCCAGTTTGTGATGATGGTACATACGTGCAAGCAAACACTAATACACATAAAGTAAATCTCTCTCTAAAAAATCTCTTCTTCCCTTCTTGTAGTCCCCTTTGTAGTTTCACGACCCTCATCTTCACTCAACGCCCCCACCCCACCCCCTATGCGTACAAACTAAAATCTAGAATTCACGTGTGAGAGAAAATGGTGTTTGTCTTTCTGTGTCTTCTTTACTCAATGGTTTTCAATTTTATCCATAAATGTTATGGCTTTCTTTTAGGTTGTATTCAATTCCATTGTGTATACATAACACGCTCTCCTCTGTCTAGACAGCTTTCATTTTGAGTTACACTGCTGGGTCATGTAGCAGTTTGAGCAGTCTGCCAGTAGGGGGCGCTGCGGTATAACTATGGCTTCATGCTACCTTCTGCCTCCATCTTTAAGGCCTTTGGTCAGGTTTCCATAGCCAACTCCGTCTTTCTTCAGCTCGCTGCCCGGCTTAGCCACTGTTCTGTTGCTGTGAAGAGACACTACAACCAAAGAAACTCTTATAAAAGGAAGCATTTAGCTAGGGGCTTGCTTACAGTTTCAGAAGCTCCGTCCATTGCCATCACGGCAGGAAGCATGGCCGCGCCACGGTTCTGAAGAAGTAGTCGTGGAGAGCTGCATCCTGATATACAGGCACGGGAAGGACGGTTGGGCCTGTGGTGGGCTTTTTTAAAACCCCAAAGTCTATTCCCAGGGACATACTTCCTACACTTCCAATAAGGCCACACCTCCTAATTCTTCTAATCCTTTCAAAGAGTTCATATATACATACGAGTTGGTAGGAACCTTTCTTCTGCAAGTCATCACACGGTTCTTGCAACACCCATGCCCAGCTGGAGAAGAACCCTCCCGGCAGCTTTTGGCTATGCCAGCCTGTGTGAGCAGTATGGTTGCAGCTGTGCAGGGGTTGGTGCTCCACTCTACTGACGTCCTGAGAAGATCTCACCTAGTTTCATTCCTTTATCTTCCTGCTCCCTCTCTTAAAAATCTTTACTCTTCCCCTGGGTTGCACAAATGCATCCTTGGATTGCACCAATGGGGCTTCTCTTCAGCCTTATCCAGGAGCCCTCTTGCTTTGCCGTGTTAACGAATTCATAATCATAGCTGGTGGTTGGTTATTCAGTGTGGTAAGCATCCTAGTAAAAACTGTCTGGTTCTGATACCTTACATCCTATGTTTCTTTTGTTAGTCTACTTCCTTTTACCTTCCTTTCAATTTGCCACAGTGTTATAATGGAAATAATCTCATGGATCAAAACTGACTCAGTGATCAAAACTGAGCAGCTGTCCTACTCCCTGCAGCTCTCCAGGGCTAGCCCTCGCCCTACTAGCCTTTGAAGTCCACTGACAAATTCTTAGCAATGCAAATACTTGAGTCTCACCCAGGCTAAAAGTAGGACTGTACCATTTGTTTTAATGAAGTGTCCTGGGAACTCTGATCAGGAGTGAGAACCACTGCTCCAAAGGATCAAAAACAGGGCTGCTTTTGACCATGTCCCCTGGATGGGGAGGCCTGGTGGCATTCAGAGGAAGGATAGCAGGCTACCAAGATGAGACTTGATATCCTATGAACATATACAGGGGGAAGTGGTCCCCCTCAGTCACAGGCATAGGGGAGGGGAATAAGGGGAAAATGTGAAGGAGGGAGGAATGGGAAGATACAAGGAATGGGCTAACAATTGAGATGTAATATGAATAAATTAATTTTTAAAAAAAGGAAGTGGAGTTAATACACACTTTCCGAGATAAAGAAGGGGACAGTGCTGAACTGCACTGTCACCTTTGCTCAAGGCAGAAGCTACTGGTTGTTCCACAAGTGCCTGTCATTGAGGAAAAGGGAACACCTCCAGTTGTAATGCTCCAAAGGATCATAACAGGGCTGCTTTACAACTATGCAATGAACACGTTCTAAATATTGTCTCATGAGACCTGAGAGGCTGTGGCCAGGCAGTGGGGGAGGAAGGCCACCCTGTTAGAGGTCTAGGGGAGGGAAATAGCGCATAAGTGAGGGTGGAGGGTGGAACAGGGAGACAAGAGCAAGGGGATAACAATTGGGATGTAATGTGAATAAATTATAATAAATAAAAAACTAAAAAGAAAATGTAGTGCAGGAAAAAAAAAGATTGTCTCGTGAATAAGAAATCAGAAAGACAATAAAGCTTGTTCAAGAGAAAATGAGAGGTAGATGTCATTATGCATGTGAATAGAAGCATACTGAAATAAGATTAGGTTCATAGCAAATTTGATTAATATCCTAGAGGGAAATGGAAATGTTACCCGGAGGTCATTTACTCCTCTCAGCAAAAATAATTCACAAACAACCAATCTAACTTCACAGAGTCTTGACTCTAATCAATATCAAACCATAAAACAATACTGTATACCTAGAATTAGGAATCTATATCATTAAATTATCTATTTATTTATTTTACATCGTGGTCATAGCTCCCTCCCCCCTCTCCTCATAGTCCCACCCTTCCTTCCCCATACCTCCTCCCCTATTCCTCAGAAAAGGGGAGACCCCTACCCACCCACCCCAGCTCATCAAATCACATCAGGACTGAGTTCATCCTCTTACCCTGTGGCCTAGCAAAGCAGTCCTGTCAAGGGGTAGTAATAAAAAAATTTTTTTTAAAAGGTGGTTTATTAAAAATGCTACATTTAAACTGAAATGGCATACAATAATATTTGTTGCCTTATTCCTAAATTTGGAGTGTGTGTGTGTGTGTGTGTGTGTGTGTGTGTGTGTGTGTGTGTTATAGAGGGCTGAGCATATGCTTTGCATATGCTAGGCATATACTCTTCTACTGAGCTATTTTGAGACAGGGTCTCATTGAATTGCCCATGTTGGACTTGAACTCATTCTGTAGGCTTTGGTAGGCTATAGACTTGTAATCCTTCTTCCTCCTTCCTCCTGAGCATCTGGTTATGAAGAGCAATGCCACTAGGCCTTCGCAGTACTTTATTTCCTTAAGAAGCAAATATGACAGACAGATCCTGTGTTTTCAAAAGGAAACACGATTAGGGTTCATATAGAAACTTTGTTAACTTAAGTGCAAATAACGCATGCTGGAGGACCAGTACTCTGAGGTACTGCCTTGCAACTCAGCCACAAGCAAAATCCAAAGACACTCTACTCATCGTTTGATGCATTCATGCTACTCACTTTCTCCATTGTGTCCAAGGAAACCCTCTGCCTTGATAGCAAAGCCTGCTACTCAACTTCTGAAAGCAAAACCATCAGTCTAGTCTCCCATGCACGTGCTTTTGCCAGGTACTTCCACACTCAGCTCCCCTGTGTTCTCAAGGAAAATGTCAGCAGGTTTGCTTCCTCGCACGGCCTCAATTTAAAAGCTGAGCCACCTCCCTATCAATATTTAAAGGACTCAGGGCAAACCTGAGAATGAAAGCTACCTCCAGGTAAAGTAAGACCAAAGGCATTTAAATCTGTACCACACTAGTCTCAGGTAGAGGGAGCAGACTGAGGAATTTTTTGGTACCAAGAGGACTTTCTCCCCATACTCTTGCTGTTCCAGAGTCTTTTACCCCTTAAGACAGTTGTGCCCTCAGGAGAGGGCAGATTCAACCCATAAAAAGAAACCAGTGTTCTGCTTTAAATTGCAAAGTAGACCTCCAAATGTAGACAGCAAAGAGCTTGGAGCTCTTGTCTTGGATCTGAATGCAATTTTTTTTTTTTTTTTTTTTTTTTTTTTTTTTTTTGAGACAAGGTTTCTCTGTGTAGCCTTGATTGTCCTGGACTTGCTTTGTAGACCAGGCTGGCCTCGAACTCACAATGACCAGCCCCAGTGCAAATTTAGTGAAACTCGCTTCCACTTTCAGATTTACTTTGCACATCAAGAGTCAATAATTATAGACTCCCAACCCAATGCGCCTTCATTCATTCAAGCTACAACCGTTCACTAAGACCCTATAATCATATAGACACCGGATATGCAGAAGCCAACAGGAGAAAGGTGTGCCCATGGATTCAAGTTCTGATGGATATAATTGACAACAAGCATACAAACAGATAAACAAATAATTGTCAGATGGAGACAAGGGCCCTGGAGAGGAGAAAACAAAGACAACACAGAGAGAGGTACTGTCGTAATTGCACACAATCATGAAAGGAGGAGGCAGTGTGTGGCAACTGATCAGACCTGAGGCAGCGTGGGGACAGCCATGCAGGCACCTAGATTCCCGGGACAGAGAACTGAACAGGCCTGAAGTGGAGGAGGCTGAAGGTGTGTGCCAGCGAGGGGAGGTCATAGAGAGGCCCAGACTGTATGAGTAACTTTTATGTCGCTGTGACATGGGCCTGGTGGGAGGGACAAGGGAGGAGAGACTTGGTTTGGAATATGCCTTCAGAGACTCTCAGCCCGTCATGAAGAAAGCTATGCAGTTTCTACCAGGAAGGTCTGTCTTGAAGACTCCTCCCTAGGCACTGGACCAAGAGGCAAAGAAAGCAGGGCAGAACCAGCGATGGGCATACCTTTTAAAGGCCCACTTATAGACACCTGTTTCCACCAGGTAGGGCCACTCTCCCACCATCCCACCATCAAAATAATCCCATGAGATGGTGGACACATACTGAAAACATGAGCCTATTGGGGATGTTACAGATTAAATCCACCGCATGAGTTAATGCCAGAGTGTTATGTTTTACCAACAGCGAAGGAGAAAACAGTGGGGGACTTTGAAGAGCAGAGCGGGATTCATGTAACTTGCTTATAATGGCTCCTGGGAACATTTTGGCTCTAGAGAACTAGGAAGCAGAGAGACCAGTTAGGAAGCAAGGACACAAGGAAAGGTGCTGGTGGCTCAGCCCACCATGGTCAGAGTAGAGGGGTGAAGACTCCAGGCTTCTGGGGGTGTTTCAGTAGCGATGGTCATGCTGCCACACCAAAGGGCAGACAGTCATGGTTAGTGGGCAGGAAGAAGCATTTGGAGGAACTGTGCATTGAGCCGACACACTGACTTCCAGGCTGGGCTCTGGGCATCACAGGAAGGTGCAGATCCCTGACTTAGTTGTGGGTATTTTGAAATAAAGAATTATTTTGTCCACCAAGGATAAACATGGGTCTTGTGGAAAAGTGCTTCAGCCTCTGGTTTTAGAATAATAAAGGGCTAACGAGCGAGTTGGGGAGGATGGCCAGAGAACCCCTTCTTCCGTGCTTGCCAATCTACATGAGGGAAGCCAATTTTTTTTTTTTTCATAATCCCGATGGGGAACCAATCACAGCCAGAAAGAAAGAAATCAAACTAGAAGGGTCAGCGGCTAGGATAAGGAAGATGCAGTACACAGACCTGCTTACTAGGTTCTAGGTAGGACCAAAGAGGGTGGTATTGGCAGGTGTATAAGGATGGAATTCTAGTACCTAAGAGCGCGTGCTTTGAAGTATACCCAGATTATACCACAGATATCGGGAACAGAACCTCACTTCCCAGGAGAATTTATCTTATCAGAGTCATGTAAACAACTGTGAGAAACAGCAGAAACACAGCTCCAGACCAAAAAAAAAAAAAAAAAAATCCCTATTTATCAGGGATGACTTGAAAGGAGTGGGGGGCGGCAATTATATTTCCAGATTCTTGAATCCACTGAAGAAAGTCAAGTGCGCAGGGCTATCCGTGGCCATGGGACCCTTCCCTCCTGCTACTGTTCTCATTCTTTACATACTCTGTGAAGAAAGACATGTTCATATTATTTATTTTATTTCCTGATAAAAACCACTGAGATTAAATTGAAAGCCACTAATATCGCCCCATTTTATTTATGGCAGGAGCAGCCAGGCCTTAGTTTCTCCTCCACTTCCACACAAACACCCATCTTCTCTCAAAGTGTCAGAGTTTCCATCTGTGAAATGAAGGGCTTGTGTAGAAAGCCTAATTCTTTTAACGTAACCCGGTAGGCTTTGCACTGCCACGTAAGCATTTTTAGCCATCCTGGTGCTGTTTCCATCACTCACCCTGTGTCCGGCGACACAGTGCCTCGCTCAGCACCAAATAATTCTTAAGGCACCAGTGAAGGATGCTCGGAGAGGGTGCCACAGACCAAGGCCGCTGTAAGATCTTGCTGGAGATGGAGAGCTGGACCAGCCTTGGACTGAACCCCATTGGGATTCAGATCAAGATGAAACTCTCATCAGTGTGCTTTGTAACTCTTTCTCCTCAGTGACTTCTCTTTTGTTAGCCCATAGGGTGAGGGAACCAGACAATCTGGACCCTTCATCCCTCTGTCATCTTTCTAGACAGCTCTAAAGCTTTCCAACTTAAAGCTGAGCCTGTTCAGAGGCTAGAGACACCCCTCCGCCAGTGGTGGAAAATTTAATGTGAGTGAGTGTGCGCTCACTCGCCATCAAGATGGCCAGCTAAGGACTCCCCACTCTGAGAGGTCACTCAAGAAGAGGACAGACTGAGGAAGCTGTTCCAGTAGTTGAATAGTCCCCATGAAGGAACTGAGTTCTGCAGTTTGCAACTTCTTTCCTCCCCAGAAGATGGACCACTCGGACTCACAGCCATGTCTAATGCTAGAAGAAAGGGTTGTATGTAGACATGTGACCAGTTGGACATGAGCATCCTGAAGAGACACAGTGAGGCGTTCATGTTTTGCTGGGAAGGGAGAGGGAGGGAAGAGAAGATGGGTTGGAGATCTCTGAGCAAGGACATGTAGGGGGAAAAAGGCGGGGAGAGCAAGGTGTTCATGAAAATACAGCTCAGCTGTTCAGAGGCTAGAGACACCAGTGATGGAAAATTTAGTGTGACAATGGCAATGGATGGAGCCTGAGTAAGTGTGTCTAAAACATCTCTCTCTTTGGTGAAAGGAAGTACTTTGTTTTAAAGAACAATCAGTCATGAATTTGGGGACATTTCAGCAACACTCAAGCTTTTGTGGGCTTCTTGTTTTGGAACAAATACTTCTATGTTATTAAATTTTTTTTTTTGCACTGCTGTAAAAAGTACTTTCTTGCTAAAAACAAAAACCTTCAGATGTTTGAAAATCTTCAACTATCTGTAGATCTGACTGATAACACCTACAAAACTTTTTATAATTGAATGAATTATAATTGAAGGAGTTTAATTTCCTGAGAACCATATTTGTTTTCTAAATAAATTAATTCATGATAACTACCAACAGGGTACAAGTCAGTTTATGGTTTTTGCTCATGGACTCAGGTTCTTTCTTTACTTATATCTGACTCCATGCACTTCCCTGGCTCATCACATATGGGTTTTCTAAGAAATTGCTAGAAATCTAGACTCTGTTCTTTAATTTGTATGTGATTTGAAATGTGTGTTTGGGATCAGTAGCAAGAAAGAAATGATGGCCTTAGAAGTCTTATCACCAATTATTAGTGTAAAAAATATATATGCACACTATATCTATCTATCATCTATCTATCTATCTATCTATCTATCTATCTATCTATATCCATCACAAGAAAATTGTGCCCTAGAATAGTAATTCTCAAATCCATTGAGGGGTGTTCAGGAGTGATGTGAAGATTCCGTCTCTCTTCTTTATGTGTCAGAAGCAAGTGGGGACTGATGCATTCTGACTTGTGTTTTCAGGAGATAAGAGCCATCACACTGGGGAGGCTTGTTAGCTAGGAACTGGTCAGTCCACAGCACATGCGTGTGTGACGGTGGTTCTGTACATCTTGTTGAATCAGAAAGCAGAAAGAGTAGATGAGAAATGGGGTTGTAACTGCCTAAGGCCAGTGGCCTCACTCCACCAGCAAAGCCCAATGTCCTTCCTCCTGGTTCCATAACCTCTGGAACAGCTGCAGCAGCATCTGGGAAACAGATATTTGAACAAGTGATTTTGGAAAAGGCATTTCACACCAAAACTGTAGCACATAACAATGTAACATTTGGAAACTAACAAATTATCTCAGATATCCAACAGGGTGGAATTTTGAATGTTCCCACTGCAAAGAAATGGCACATTTAAGGCTATAGATGTGCCATTTACTCAATTCTGATCACTACGTGTTGCATGTATATATTGAAATGCCTCCTATATCCTATAAATATGTATAATTACTGTGCATAAATTTTAGAAATATATTTTAAGAAGAGCTTTATTTTCCTCTTTTGAATGGTAATTAGGAAATACATTAAATTCCAGATTGATTGAGAAGAGATAAGTGTTTTTCTTAATGTAGCTGAGTAATGCAGAAACTAACAAGGCTGGTTTCTCTGCCCACTTCCTGGCCACTTTCCTTCCCCATATAGTAGAGTACATGCCTGCAGAGTCCTTGTCCTAAAGTATCCCAGTCACAGCCCCTGTATGACCTTGGTGAAATAAGTTCTGTCCCTTTGGTGTCTCTGTTTCTGTGACTAGGAGAAACTTCCTTCTGCTGCTGTCATTCAGGGAGGTCAGACATCACACCTGCATCTTGGCTGAGCCTTGCAGTGGGACTCCCACAGTGGGAGCACTGTGGGGACACAGGGGGACATCCAGGAAGACTTGAGCTGAGATGCCAACTAGCAGAGCTGTGGAGTGATTCCTGTGTAGAGGTGTCTTTCCTCTTGTTAGCTAACTCGCCATGTGTGCCCCTCCCCACCCCCTGTCCTCGCCATGCTATGGTTTGCAAGTCTCTGAGAGTTTTGTATCTTCTGGCACTTCGTCACAACCTGCCTATGTAAATGGTTTGCTACACTCAACTAACAGTCGCCTTCCTTCATAACAATAAATGGCTAAGACAGAGTCGCTTCATGTGGTTTGGACAAAAGAGTTATACGGCTAAACTATGAAAGGAAACTACTGAAATGTGAAGTCCTTAACCAGGTTGGTACAGAGCCCCAGGGGCCTCTAATTCTCTCTCTCTCTCTCTCTCTCTCTCTCTCTCTCTCTCTCTCTCTCTCTCTCTCTCTCTCTCTCTCTCTCTCTCTCTCTCTCTCTCTCTCTCTCTCTCTCTCTCTCTCTCTCTCACACACACACACACACACACACACACACACAGTTAGTCTCAGCATCTGGATGTTAAGAATACTGGAGTCAGATCTTAAGAAGTGATGTAAATCCCTTCCAATGCTAACAAGGTAAAATGATAATATACTTCATTTTTGTAATCTCTAGGGAAAAAAACACTATGAATCTGTATAAAGAAAAAAGACAACTCGGTGATTCCAGGAGGTGTCACCCTAGTGCACAGGAGGCTTATGCATGGCTGTGTCTCCACTTCCTAGCTTTGGAGCCCCCCGGAGTTAGTCTTCTAAGCCTTAGTATCTTCATGAACAAAGTGGGGGTGGAAATCTTGAATCCTGGGAGATGAGATGCATGTAAAAAGTCGCCATGTGAAAGATAACACTAGAAAGCACAAAAGTGGACATTAATGTAAAAAAAAAAACCTGTTGTTTTGTTTGCAGCAACACCACCCTTATTGTTTTCATTGGTATTATGTAATGGCAAATGTTTTATTCCCTGTGTTCATATTTCTTTAAAACAGTACAGCCCAACAAAAATCTTTAAGAATCACTGAAAGAAACTCTTCTTATGTGTCAATTTATTATTGTATTATAAAGACAGTGCCCAAGGTTTTAGTATTAAAAACATTTCTCCTTCCTCACCTTTGTAAAGATACCTTTATTTGATTTTGAGCATAAAGTACTACTGTTGCCATGATATATAAATACAGCATAAATGTGGCATTTAGAAAGCACATAGCAACACTGCTGATCTGATTACGCAATGTTGAAACATGTCTGTACTCTTTTAGTCCAAGGCGCTCTTCAGTCTCTACCAAGTCTGACCTCCACAGTCTAGTAACTAAATGAGTTAACTCCTAGAATAGGTGGGTACCATAGGTGCCATCTTTAGCACCAACGGCATCCATTGGTTGGAGGATTGATGCCGTGGCAGAACAGATGGATAGTCCCTCTTTCTCTAAATCCCAGTTTTATCTATGTTTGTACTCAGGGTGTGTGGCTCCATGCCTACTGGAAAGCAGTGTAGTTTCCGTCAACAGATGTGCCAGATGGAAAGGGTCTGAGCAGCACTTTCCCTTCAAATACCTTGTAAACATTAAGCCTAAAGACTCGATGCAGTTCTGAAACTGATTTAGAACTATAGTTTTTATATGTAGTACACTGAGTATGCCCTGAGGGGTCAGTGACTCTAGAAAGTGTAAGAATTTTTCCTTACTTTTATGGCTCTCTCTGAAATAATACGTTGTTCGATTTATAGAGACACACAAGGGAAATGTGTGCACGTAAGAACTGTACTAACAAGAAATATTGTCAGCAAAAAAAAATTGTTTAAAGGACTTTTCCATTAAATTATTCGGGAACGAGAACTGAATGATTTAAAAAGAGGCAGAAATGGGTTTGGTTCAGCCTTTGGCCAGATACAGGCACACATTTCTAACAGAACCAAATCCATCTCTGTGGGCTCCCCTCGACCTGCACATGGACTGAAGGCTTTCATTGATTACATGCAAAACTTAGGTAAGGATGGAAATTCAGAATAGCTGCCACCCATCTGAGGCAGCGTCAATCAAACAATCAGATGGATGGGAGTAGACTTGAAGCCCCCTTCCTGGCTGTCTCCTTCCGGTATGGTTCAGGTGACATTGTATTACAACAGGATAGAAACAGTCAAGCTCCCTCTGGTGATAGTAACACTGATATTATGAGCACCGTTCCTCAATCAGTTAGTATTGAGAATAAAGATGATGAACACCTGCTCGTCATTTAGCTGGTCAGACGCTGCGGGAATAAGAATTGATCACGGTTAGTGACTGCTCCACAATCCTCACTTACACGTTTCATATAAACTTCGTAACAATCGTTACTATGGAGGGTATTGCTCCAAATGTAGAGACGAGGAAGTTGCAATTCAGAAACGTGAACTTTTCTAAATTTCCAAAGCGACACAGTAACATGGTCAGGAATGTGTCACCTATGGCGGTATCTAGTTGCCTAGGGCTTGTTATATATGATCCGTTTATGTGCTGCTAATCTTGGAGGATGGCCAACTTTACGTAATGCTGCGTGTTATTTATCTGTTTGTTACCTGTGTCTGTCTCT
Source organism: Acomys russatus (assembly GCF_903995435.1). Taxonomy (NCBI): domain Eukaryota; kingdom Metazoa; phylum Chordata; class Mammalia; order Rodentia; family Muridae; genus Acomys; species Acomys russatus. The sequence continues at coordinate 13,177,897 of NC_067144.1, read as the reverse complement.
TTAGCTAGTCTTCTGCCTCTCTCTACAGGTGCCTATTTGCCAGATTCCATCTCTCTTTCATGGATGTGTGGTGCCTTTCCACACATGTGCTTGATAAAGTTGTATGTACAACCTAGTGAGCCTTTCCCCACTTTTTTTGCTTTTTTTGGATAGTGTAGCCTAAGGCAGTATATATATATATATATATATATATATATATATATATATATATATATATATATATATATATATATACAATGCTCTCTTTGCATGCTAGGTCTCAATTAAGTATATGTAAATATACTTAACTAAGTGTAGTAGCAGCCGTCACATACTGAATCTTAGACATGATATTATTTCTGTGACTTGATTAATCTCCTTTCTTTCATAACTAAATGTAATTGGCTATTTGAATCAATCTTCTGCCACAGTACTTGTTGTTGCTGTTGCTGCTTGACGGTGATTTAGAGGTTTAGGAACACGGAGGACTGAGGAAACAGAAGCCAACAGGAAGTGGGAAGGCAAATAATGGGTCCAGGAGCCCGCTGTGGACCTCTACACACCCACCCTCCTCGGGTCATGCTGATGAGACAGGAGCCAGAACAGGCTGCTGATGTCAGCGAATCCCAACCCTCAGGAGCCTCAAGTGAATATTTAAATGAGAGCCGGAAACTTGCCACCAGGTGGTGCCAAACCACAGCACAGTTGGATTTAATTGTATATTCGGAGGCTTGAAAGGGCCCCCACTCACCCCCACAGCTGGAAAAGGGCTAAAACTGAGAATTTGCTGTCTACCGCAGACAATCTGGAGATTCGGATCCAGGTATTTAGGTTTTATCTTCTGCTTTCCAAGCTTTTGATAAAGTCTAAAGGAAGTTAGCAAAATCGGCGCAAGCAGGCAGGAAACCCAGAGCCCAGCATGTAAGAGGCATCCTACAAACATTTGTACCTGTCCTGAAAAAGAACTAATCTGGCCCACGGTTTGTTTCTTAAATACTGAGTGAGTGTCTGCTAGCACTAAAAGCAGAGTGGCTTTTCCCACTTGCTGTTGAATCCACCAGAGTAAGTAAGTCTAATTCACTGGGAAAATGAGCTGTGGATAACCGGACAAAGCTCTGTCTTCCTTACCAGTTCCCTCGCTGGAACAGTTTACATAGTTAAGGACTGGTGTGAGTCATCGACAAGAACGCGTCCCATCGAGAGCTCCCTGGAGACAAGAAAAGCTTTCGTTCATAGAACGGAATTTAGGTGACAGTTTTGCAGGAATAGAGGAAAAGCAACACCGAGTGGCCGCCCAAGAGAGGCTTCTGCTGGGGTGGCTCAGCCTAGCAGAGGAAGCAAAGAAGCGGATAAGGCTTGAGGAAGAGACAGTGATGCCAGCCTGGACCAACCCCATTGCTAAGAGGATCGGCTCCCCCCCCCCGCCCCCCCCAAATTTTCACAAATTTTAGTGAAACGTCCAGGGATGGATGAAATATCCCCGTTAAGTACCCTGTTTCAACACTTGGTCCCTAGTCAGTGCCCTCTCCCCCACCACATACACTGCGAACTTTGTTGTGAAGCTTTGGGAAACTGGGGCCTACGCGGAGGAAGTGCGTCACTGGAGGGCGCTCTTTCAGGTTGGTTATGGCTGAGCCTTGATTCCAACCTGAACTCGACTTCCTGGTCCTCCCAGGAGTACTAGGCAGGAAATCTACTACGAAGTCCTACCCCAGCCTCTCTTGGCATGATTTCTTGCCCAGTGATGTTTTAAAAGGTACCACAGTAGCTCAATCAATATAAGAAATGTGGCTGCCATGTTGGTATGCAACTGAAGACGGCTGAATCTCCTACGCAAAACTGTTCTTTCAAGAATCTGGGACAACACCTAAGCATGCGTAAGGCCAGCGGTTCTCAGCCTTTCTAAGGCTGTGACGCTGTATGCTATAGTTCCTTCTTCATGTTGTGGTGACCTCCAACCATAAAATTATTTCGTTGCTACTTCCCAACTGTAATTTTGCTACGGTTATGAATCGTACTGTAAATGTCTTGCGTTTTCTGATGGTTTGAAGTGACCAATGTGAAAAGGTTCTTCGATACGCTCCCCAGAGGGGTCACAACCCACAGGTTGAGAACCTCTGTGTTAGCTTCCAATGTGCCTCAAGCTCAGAAACCACAGTTGGAGTCAGCTCCTGTGCCCTGAGGCCTCTGTCTGAGATGAGGCCATGGTGTGTCTCTAGACTTCTCAGGACCTCTGTTCCCAACGAAAATTCTTAATATACATTCTATATGAATATTCTTATAAATATATATTTACATATACAAAATAAGAGTGTTTATGTAGAAAGCATGGTGGTTTCCTATGAGTTCGAAGTGAGAATAAACATGTAGCTCTACTGGTTGGTTTTCTGTCAACTTGACCCAAGCCAGGTCATTGCAGGAAGAAGAAACCACAATTGAGAAACTGCCTCCTTCTAACTGGCCTGTGAGCAAACCTGTGGGGCATCTTTAAATTATTATTACTTATTATTGGCGTGGGAGAGACCACCACATTGTGAGCAGTGGCACACAAAACAAAACAACAACAAAACCCTGAGCAAGTTGAGTAAGCCCTGGAGAGGAAGCCAGGAAGCAGCATTCCTTTGTGGCCTCTGCTTCAGTTCCTGCCTCCCGATTCCTGCCTTCGCTCTCCTCAGTGATGGAGGAACTCTGATCCAGATATGTTAAGGGAAAAAAAAAATAGAAATAAAAACACCTTTCCTCCTCAAGCAGCTTTTGGTCATAGTTTGTCTCAAAGCAATAGGGAGGAAGCTAGCACACTCATACAAGTCTGAGAAATTCTTGGGAAATGCAACTTTGTCATTATACTTCTTGTTTTTAAAAGAACATATAAGAGGAAGTGTGCTGTGGGACAAAGCAGTCCTAGATAGCACAAATAGTTTCTGATGGAGTTCAGAGCCTCTGAGTTGTGCAAGGCCCTGATGCCTTGCTTGAGCACTCTGATCTCCCTCTGTGTTTCTAAAGAGGATTATGAGCTCAGAGGTTCTTTTTTTTCCCCCTTCTTCTTCTTTTGAATCAACAGAACCCTATTCTTCAGAGCACCTCAGCAGGTCTCAGATCTGCTCAGACCAAAGTTCCCCAAGGATTTAAATTACAGCAGAAAAGGATAAAACGATGATGATTCCGGGAGCACAGCTTTTTAATGCCTATAGAACAGGCTACCTTGAAATTCAAGATTAGAAGGTAACTTTAGGGGTAGGAATCCGGGCAAAGGATGCTTGAGTGTGGAGAGGAGGAGAGTCTCTCCTGTGGTATAGGCTGTGAGCTGCTTGCTGTGTAGTGGTTGGTAGGATGAGGTCAGGCTATCTGGAAAGTTGTGAGCGTAGTTGGTTTTATTTTCTTTCCCTGACCCATATCACAAAGAGTAAGGCTTGACATTTTCAAATATAGGTCTTTTTTTTTCCTGATTCTTTGTGTTTTATACCCAGGCTTGATTTTTTTTTCAAACTGTTTTTCCCATTTATGAAAGGCTAAAAATGTCACTGAAGCAACTCAAAGACACTCACACTGGCTGACGACTTCGAAAAGGAAAATCATAGTGTAAAGCTATGTAGAAGCAGAGGCTGACAAGCTGGCTTATCTGGTAAGGGCACTGGCTGCTCTTCCAGAGAACCTAAGTCCTAGGACTTACATGGTAGCTAACAACCTTCCATAACTCCAGTCCCAGGGGACATAATGCTTTCCGCTGACCTCTGTGTGCATTGGATAACATGTGGTGCAGACATGCATTGATGCAGAATACCCATACATATAAAATAAAACTAGCGAAATATTTTAAAACATGTAGAAACATGATTATTATGAACAATACTTTTAACAAACAGTGAGCCTGCATGCCATCCCACCACAAGAGAGTGAGAGTCACGGTCAGCAGAGACAGGACACAGAGGGGATTCAAGCACTGGTTATTTGAGGCATAACCTAATCAGTTAACAAATGGAGAATCAACTAATGAAATTGTAGATTCGCAAGTAGGCGAAATGCTCAAGAGCTCAGATGATAAAGGCGGACTGTCTTAGGGAGCACATGGGACGTGAGCTGGTGTGTAGGGAGAGGGCTGGCTTCACAATGACTGGAGAGTGGATCAGGCAACATTTAGGTCAGGCTAACTGTGCTGAGAGGAGAGGGAGGGAGGAACAGAGTGAGCATGTTGTAGAACCAGGAGTGAAAAGTGCTATACACGTTTGTGCTGAGGCAGGGGGATAAGAGTGAGGGGCTGGCTCTACTGAGAAATCAGGCTCAGCAGTCAAGGGGAGTGTTGACCAACTTCCTTAGTTTCCCATTGATTCTCACTGAGTCTCAGAGCTCTGTAATCCCCCAAGGGTGTGGTAAGGCTTTCCTTCCTCACACCATCTGTGGAAGCATTTCTTGCCCCATCTTGTCACCAGCCATAATAACTGGGCATCTTCCTTATTTTCTAGCTCCACTGCCCTCACTCCCAACTGGCGTTTGAAAATTTTTCTGTTTATTTAAAACTAACTGGCCCAGATCTTACAGCACCCAGTCAAATAAAGGGTCAGCCAGTAGTTGGTGGAGCCATGTATCACACTGGGGCAGAGTAGACTAGAAATAGCAATAGGTGAGCCTTGATAGAGATACAAACCCAGAAAAAGTGAACGCTCCCCCACTTATTGGTCAATGACTGTCATTTCTATTTATGCTTTGTGCTTTGAAAAGAGACTTTTTAAAAATGTACTTCAATAGTCTATGGAAGATGTGCTAACCATCTAAAAGTAGCTTTACAGAGATTCTAAATATACAGCCATAATTATTTTTTAAAAGCTGAGAACCATTTATAAATCTGCCACAATTTGAGAAATTCTGGCATAAAATGGTAAAGCTTAATGCAAAGGTGAATTGTGTAGAACTCAGTTCAGCATCGGCATAGTTGTTATATCTAATTGCCTAATAGTCAAGAGTTTGGACTCTATTCTACTAAAGTAGCACCGTTTGATTTTCCCATAACTCCTGAATGAATGCAGAATTGTAGAAATATTCTCAATGAGCTCAACATTGATCTAGAAAGATATTTGAATTCCCTACGAGAAGAAGGCATCATGGATTTGGCATTTTCAAATCTGCTCCCTTTTTCTAAAGCTAACTCAACATAATGATATTTTAGAGATAAATGCGCTCACCACATTGATGGATTAGGAAATCAGCGTGCCATCTAAATTCTGAAAGATGTGGGGGAAATTTTCAATTTAGATGGATTAAGAAGCCATCATACCATTTGGGTTCTGAAGGATAAAAAACTCTGAAGTCATCTAAAATGTTTTCATTTACATTTTAAAGAAGTTCTTCTTCGAGGCAGCACATACAACATTCATCTTTTTTCTTTTAACTTGCAAAAGAAATATGTGTTTATTGAGAAAAATATGTTCAACCTAGGAAAATCTTACTCTTCTCATAAACGTTCTTTGCATACAAACCATGTGTCACCACAGTGTGTTAGACACCGACACCATAGATTTAAGCCTGGCAACCATATTGGAAACTTTCAAAGAACTCAGATTTCCCTTGAGGAAGGGAACGCATAACTGATATAAAGTGTGTGAGGTAGTGACAATTTTGGAGTTTTAGTTTCTTTGAAAAATGCAGAAATATTATAGGAATGTGTTTGTGTTATAATTCCAGGTGTGGAATATGGGGCTTCTTCAGATTGTCCATAGCAGCTGACTATGACTTGCCTCATGCTCTAGCAGGGGCACGATTTTGCCACCCTCAGATAGATTCTGCAATTGTGTGATGCTTGGACTTCTGGGGACTTTTCAGATGGTTATATAAATGCTTGAGTCCCAATAGGTTGTTGGTTGGTTGGTTGTTGTTTGATGTTGGCTGTGGTTTGCTAAGTAGTCCTGTGTAAAGAAGAAACAACAAGAAGAAATTAGATATTCTGGTGGTGAAGATCAAACTTGTCCCTCAAGAACCCTATGTCCCCAATCAGCAGGAAGTAGCCTAAGGATACCATCACCCTCTTTCCAGCCCCTGACTTTATTCAAGGGTCTCTTTCCTTTTTTCTCTATCCCCTTTTTTCTCTCCTATCTAGTATTAGGTGGTTGAAAGGGTGGAGAAGGGTGGAAGAAAGAAGAATCTACAAAGTAGCGAAAGGCCAGCTGCAGTGTGATAAGTGACAGGATAGGCAAGGTGCTTGGCGCCAGGCATGTATATATTTTATTATACTTTGGGCCAACATCATTTTGAAGCAAAATCTTCCAGGAGTGTTTTCTCAGAGTCAGCACTAAGAATCTGTCATCTAGGTGGGGATCCAAGGCTGAAAACCACACTGGGAGAAGAAATTGTCAAAGTCTGATAAGAGTCTCACATATGGTACTTGTCTTCCATCTTTTTTTTTTTTTTTTTTTTTTTGGCTTTTTTTTTCGAGACAGGGTTTCTTGGTGTAGCCTTGGCTATCCTGGACTCAGTTTGTAGGCCAGGCTGGCCTCGAACTCACAGCGATCCGTCTGCCTCTGCCTCTGCCTCTCGAGTGCTGGGATTAAAGGCGTGCACCACCAACGCCCGGCTCTTCCATCTCTTTTACTCACCAAGGAACACATTATGCTTGTTGGGCCGCACCATTGTATAAAGCTTCCTGAACGTATATTTACAGGTCTATTAATCTTATATTCACCAGTCCCTTCTAGTGAATATATTGTGTTCAATATTTCTCCATTATAAGAGTTAAACATTTAATGAAAATTTCACACATACATCTTACCATCTGGTTAAAATCCATACAAGAGACTTCACGTGCTAGTCAAACAAATCTACCTCAAATCACATGCCAGAGCAAATTCGTTTCATGTCAAAATATTTATTGATAATCACGTTTGAAAAGCATAACACCTGACAACTGCCTTCAAGTAGAAACTGGTTTGGAGCCACACCCCAAGGCAGAGCACGTTCTCTCGGTAGGCAATCGTCAGCTTTTTTCTAAATGCCTTTAATGTAGAATTTAGGGGACACTTGAAGCTGTCCTGGTCTGTGGTCCCATTTATTTTTAAAACAAGATTTTCATGTATATTATCAAAACCCAACTGTCTTGACTGAAGACAAACCCCTGTGACATGGTTGATATCTATGGTGCTGGGAAAAAGGCAGCATGATGCTTGGAACCTTACAAGGATCATTATATGATCTTCTGAAAAGTGACTCACAAACGTTAACAAGAAAATAACCAGTAAGGCTACCATACTGCATGCTGTAGACTTTGAGTCAGGAAAGACAAAAACACTCCATTGAAAACTAGAAGATTCCTTCAGGTCATGGGTCACAGCTGTCATCTCTGTCCTTTGTGAGAGTAGCCACCATGGCCTCAACCATGTCAAGTTACATTTCTGAATAACTAGGTGGATATATAAGTGAATGAGTGAGTGAGCAGGCACCGTTAGGCCATTGAAAGAACACAGGATTCACAGCACATCATCCACAAGGTGGGTCGTGAACACACCCAGCTTGAGGGATAGTTCCATGAAGAAAAAACAGCTACTATACTAACAGGGACCTCGTGCACCTGCTAACATGCCATGAGGGATGTTTACATGCCACAAGGAAGGCACTGGCACAACTATATGTAAGATGTCTGTCCAGTGTTAGTTTCAAGGATAACCCTCGAACACTTATTTATTTCTCATTTGCATTCCAAAGCTTTTTAATTGTAACTGGAATCTTTGCATGCATTTCTAGGATACAAATACTATAGGTTAGTAAGTGTGTTTAATATATAATGCTCAAATCAGTCAAAAACCAGTGAGTTCTTACCTCGCCAATGTCAGATTAGCTACTAAAGAGAAGATTTTAAAAACGTAGCCACTATTGGCATGCTTCTGGATTAAAGGGAACTCTTAGCGACTATTAGGGCAATGTGAATTAATATGTTGCTATGATGATGCCTCAAAAAGTCTGCATGTGTACGTGTGCGCGCGCATGTGTGTGTGTGTGTGTGTGTGTGTGTGTGTGTGTGTGTATGTGTACATGCATGAGGTGTTAGGTAAATGCTTACCACAGAAATACATCCCCAGCTGCTTTTTATTTTTCATTTTGAGACAGGATCTCCCTGGAGTGCCTAAGCTACACTTGAATTCACTATATAACCCAGGCAGGGTTTGCAATTGAGACTTTCCTGAGTCAGCTTCCAGAGCACCCATGATTACAGGGCATGGCACGGCACGGCCTTCTTTCTGTGGTTGGTAATATCAAGGTTTTCCCATTGAGGAGAGCTGAAGAGTCTAATTCTCTTGCTGGAAACAGGCTAGATACCAGCCTGAGACATTTCCCTTTCCAAAACAGCAACTTGTAATCAAAATGAAAAGACGTCATAGATGAGATTGACGGTGGGACGCTTCGACACAGTAGGTAAGCACTCTACCTTTGAGCCACACCCTTGGCTGAAGCCCAGCACTCTCATGATCCATATCTACAAAACCTTAATGAGGAGCAGGTACTGCAGGAAAACCAGTGAAGATTATTAAAAGAGGGAAAGAAAATAAGCCATCATTTTAAAAGACTGCTAGAAGGAAGAGTTGGTGATAGACATTTTACAAACTGAGGCAGTGTGGGAGGTTTTTCAATTTATATTTTTAAAATGTGAGCAGATGGGCTGAGCGTTCTTATAGAAAGTGGATGTGTGTGTCTATGCCATGAAAATGTAGTTCATGAAGGCTGTTCCTTTGCAGGTGGGAATAATGTGAGCTTACTCACTGCACGCTGATAAGAAAGCTAAAATCAAATCCCGACAGCACCTCACATATGGTGACCCAGTTCTCCTTCTTCTCGTATTAACTCCCCAAAGACTTGTTCTTTCTCCCCAGATGACAATTTGGGGGAAAGAGGTATATTTTCAAAGGCAATTCTAATCCCTGGTATGTGGATGTTGGACATGCTTGCAGAGTTGTTACTGGTTGTGTGATGGTAACAGGCCTGGGTGTCATGGGCCTCATTGAGACAAAAAGTAAAGAGAAAGATGCTGATCGCAAATCTAGCATCAGTGGCCAAACACTGAGGTGATAAGGAATGAGGGCAAGTAATATGATTTGGAAACATGTCAGCACACATGTGTTGTTTTTCACACTTAAAAGACAGGATAAGCTTTATAGTACAGAATCTGGAGCCAGAAGGCCCGAGTTCAAATCCTGTATCTACTGTTTCTTAGCTGTGTGGCTTTGGGCAAGGCACTTAACTGTCCTGTGCTTTAGCATCCTCAGCGATGAAATGGAGAGGGTGGAGGAAAAGAATAGTTCCAACTGATGAATGAGTTCAAAAAGACTAAATTTGTTTACATATCAGTGTGTTTAGAACAGTTCCCTGGCACATTTTCATTGCTGTCTAGACATAATAGTGCCCTTGGTTGTTATTTGGTATTGGTTTCAATGGGGTCACCATTGTCCTTTAAGGCAATGTACCAAAAGTATGTTTTATTGCTATAGAGAATAAGTCTACACATGGTGAGACAAGTACAGCATTGCTGTTTTCAAATATGGTCCCCCATCATCCATGCTTCCAGAGGCTTTGCTGTCTGCCTGCCCCTCCTTGGCTGCCAATATTATTCAACTGTAATAAGAACATGGCTACTTCTTCTCAATGCTAGGGATGGAACCTGGAGCCTCACACATTAGGCAAGTGCTCTCTCTTCCACTGAGCCACAACTTTAAGGCCATTTAATTGAATCCTTAGGGATTTTAGTGTTCTGAGAGTGTAGGGTGAGCTCATCTCAGATGGCAGTGCCCACTTCCGGCCGAGCCCATGATGCTAATAGGATGTAAGTCAAAGTACAGTTTTTTGTTAGATTGAAATTCCTAGCTTTGACATTTGCAGCTGTAAAGACCGGTAACTTCATGAACCACAAGCTTAGTCTTTGCTGACCTCCATTCTCTTCCCACCGGTACGAAGGCTTCTGCTGTGCCATATGGCCACATTTCCTCTCTCTTTCTCCTCCATCCCAATTTCTCTCCAGGACCAGACCAGCTTCATCTCCAACAGTGCCAAAAATGTACCGGCATTCAGGTACTTCTGGCAGGATCATGCTTCCATTCTGTTATAGAATGTCCTGTGCGGGTTTAGCTGCTGGAATTCAAACTAACAGCCAATGGGGTCCAAATGCTTAGGAGCTCAAGTATCATGGTCTTCAGGATGATGATCAGAGCCTTGCACCTATTTAAAATGTGCCTTGTCTCTCCTCTCTCTCTCTCTCTCTCTCTCTCTCTCTCTCTCTCTCTCTCTCTCTCTCTGTCTCTGTCTCTCTCTGTCTCTGTCTCTCTCTGTCTCTCTGTCTCTGTCTCTCTCTGTCTCTCTCTCTCTCTCTCTCTCTCTCTCTCTCTCTCTGCAAAGCCTCTCTGTAGGCTCATATGGATCCTTCTGTCTCAGCCTCCTGAGTATTGGGATTATAGGCATGGGCCATGCATGGTTGAAAAATAATTATTTTTTTATGCACAGGACAACAATACATCCCGGTATTTCAAAATGGAAAAGCAAAGTCAAGAATAAAGAAACCTCAAACCATTTATAGGATCAACACCAGAAAGAACATAGTAATGGTTATGTATTGACATACTATGGTCCCCTCCCCTGCTGCCTAACAGATTTGAGACTAGAATGTTCTTTTTCAGTTTTTTGAACTTCATATTAAGTTATAAGCATTTCCCCCAGGATAGGAAGATAAAGGAGATATCTGATGGATTTGATTGAGATTTTCCAAGTCCTCTTATAATTGTTTATTATTACTACTATTACTATTACTATTGTTATTATTATTACTATTATTATTATTCAGAGATGTTTTCAATGAAGCACTGTACATGGGACATCACTCCATTCTGAATCACCCAGAGCTTATCTCCTATCCTTTTCCAACAGTCTTTTTTGCTGGTGGCTGAGAGTTCAGAAAATGTGCGAGGTTTGGCCTCAGTGGTAGAACAGTGTCCTGTGTGGTGTTTGTCCCCTGCTGCCTGTGGGAAGAAGGAATGGGCTACTGAACAAAAACTGTCTAACCAATAAGATAAAAGACTGTTTTCTGTACGTGGCTTACTCTGCTAACCCAAAGACAACATTGAATCTCCTGTATTCCTTTCTTTTTGTTTTTTCTTTTCTTGTTTAAGAACCTAATTGGGTGTATTAAAGTTCTAGTAGGAAACCCCGTTCAACTGTCTGCTAAGGGCTTGTAATTACATAACCCTACCTTACCCCTTTCCCTCAATGACCTGGTTTCTTTAGTGATTCAAAACAAAGGTCATCTGCACTTTTAAAGACATGTTCTTTTATTCCGTGTGCACCTGTGCGTGCGCGGCTTAACACGTGGAGGTCAGAGGACAATTTGCTGAAATTGGTTCTCCGCTTCGTCCATGTGGGTTCTCAGGGTCAAGGTCATGCCACTGGGCTATAGAACGGGACTCTGTTTCCCGTGGGCAGCAGGACACTACGATCTCATACTTCTGTCTACAATAGATCATCTTTTTTGTCGCTCACTTTGGTTCTCTTGTCTGGACATGTCAGCTGGTTTGTCTGCTCCTCTCCTGGTGGCTGTACAAGCTATCCATTGTTGTATAACGGATCCTCCCAATCTGTAGCCGCTTAAAGTAACTAAGTATCCACTCACTCACTCACCATTTCTGTGGGAGAGCTGTCTGGTGGTGACATGCTCAAGTGCTTCTGTTTCAGAGTTTTCCATGACATTGGGGATGCTGGCCAGGCTTTCCTGTATCTGCAGTCCTCTGGAAGTTGGGGTGGGATGGGGATTCATTTCTACAGTGGCACACACACTGTACTTAGCACACAGGAGGTAGTTCTCAGATTCATGTGGCTAGAGCAATGGTTCTCAACCTGTGGGTCAAGGCCCCTTTGAGGGTTGAATAACTCTTTCATAGGGGTTGCATTTAAGATACCCTGAATATTGGATATTTACATGGTGATTCATAACAGTAGCAAAACTGCAGTTATAAAGTAGCGGCAAGATTATTTTATGGTTCAGGAGGGGTCACCACAACACGAAGAACTGTATTAAAGGGTCACGGTGTTAGGAAGGTTGAGAATCACGGGGCTGGAGTTAATCTCTAGGGCCTTAAATTTCAGCCTAAGGAACTTGAATGTGTTTTCTTTCCTGTATGTGCTAAGCTGAAGAGAATTGCTGCTTGAATGGAGAATGGCGACAATGTAAACTTCTTGGTTTCGTTGACAAGAAGTGACCCATTTTTCCAATGGAAGGAGGCCTACCAAAACCACCTGTGAGCTGGATGGAGTTTAGGGATTTGTCCATCCCGTAGAAGTAGGACAGACCTGGTGAAGCTGTATAAGATCTCCATCCCATGCATTTATCTTTGAGTCTTAGAAACTTAAGGGTACGACGTTCGTTGCATTTAGGTTTTCAGATCTACTAATGGTTATCTTCATCTTAAAGATTTGATTTCTTCGTGCCCAGTGCAAACAACATGGACAGGCTAACTTTTGTACACCTCTTGGGTTTTGATATTACGTAATATAAGATAGTAGAATTGTTCACTTCAGAGGGGTCACCAAAGTGCAAGTGTCCTGTATACCTGACTTCTGTCTGTAACCACCATCCAAAACAGGACAACGAAGCTGTTCTTAGCTTCATGGCTCCCAGCTAGTGCTCAATAGGAGAAGACCCTTCCCTCCCTGTGGTCTTCCCTTGGGGATGTCTGGATACAGCCCTTATGTCAGGGACACCCCAGGGTAGAGAGACTGGGAAAGGATAGAAGAGTCCTACTTTGTCATTGTACTTTTCTTTTCAAGTTCAATACAGACTGAGTAGCATAAGGAGATGTGAGAGGGGAGAGCCTGATGTGCTGGCAAACAGCTCTTCCCATGCCAGTGCAGGTATTTTTTTTAATGCAGAATGCCCTTGCGCTCTGATTGCCTTGTGCATCTTTGCATATCCCAACTCTTGTCCCATTTATTTGCTGAGCATCCAAACTGGGTAGAGGTTTTTTTTTTTTTTCTTTTATGTTACAAAATTAATAACTATGACCCAGGATCCTCCAGAGAAACAGAACCAGCAGGAGATTTATCTGGATTGTAAAGAGCTGGATCACAGGAGTGTGGTTAGCCCCAGATGTGCACAGCTGGTGCCCGTTTTAATGGGTTACAGGTCCAGGGAAAGCTAACGTTCCTCAGCAAAGCCTGTAAGTCGGTTATCTGTTTTATCCTGGCCTGTGTCTGACATGAAAATGTCTGCTCCTGTCATAGAGGGTAAGCTGTTCTACAGATTCTAGTCATTTCAATATTGGTCTCATAAAAGAAAAAAAAAAATCCCAACCCAACACAAAACAAAAAACATCAACATCAGCAATCCATAAAATGAATACTTAATGGCCAGTCATGTTGTAATAAAGAAGAAACCATCTCAGATATGTTGACTGTGGCCTTTGATTTTTGTTTCCAAATACTCAAGACCTCATCACCATCCCCCAGGGTTCTGCTTAAAGGTCAGTTTGCATATGTGCATATTTGCTCTATGTGCCCATATGTGCATATGTGTTCTATGTGCCCATATGACCTCTTACCTTATTAAAAAAAAAAAAAAAAAAAAAAAAAAGGAGTACCTTCCAAAGGTGTTCTTCCTAGGTCTGGACATCGAACGTAGAATAAAACTCAGGAGCACAGGTCGCTGTACATCACTTCAGACCCTAGGTCGCACAGTATCAAGCACGTGGTCGCTAATGCTAGTCCTTCAGCCAAAGAGCAGTCTCATCATCCCCTCTCTCATTTTTGTCATTGTGCTACCTTTACATCTCAGGTTCCACTCACTGTATCTTTTCTATTTGTGTTAATGGCCATTTGGCCTCTCCTTAGTCGTTTATATGCTCATCATTAAACAACAATAGAGGCATACTCGGCTTGGTTCTGGGTGTTGCTTTGTGTTTGTTCCTCTCATAGCAAGAGTTTCTAAGGCGGGCCCCAAGGAAGAGGGCTCTGGGGACTCAGACCAAGGTGATTTAGAGAAAGGTGTCAGTTTTATGGTCTGGGAGAATGGAGGAAGAGAATGGGCTCGCTTTCTGCAAATTAGCTCTTCCGTTTTTTGGGACAGGGTTTCCATGGGTAGCCCTGGATGTCCTGGAAATCACTATGTAGACCAGGCTGGCCTCGAACTCAGAGAGATCCACATACCTCTACCTCCCGAGTGTTGGGATTAAAGGCCTGCGCTGCCACCCCCAGCCTACCTCCTCTTGGAGAAGACTTTAAAGCAAAGAGGAAGGGAATAGGAATTGAGTTGGTGGTTGAACCCACTGTCCCCAGGGATCTCCATGAGCACTGAGTGTTTCGACCTCGCCTATTTGACAATTTGCTCCTAAAAATTTCTACCATTTAACTAGACACAGCAAGTAGCTTGCTAATGTCCAGAGCTGCTAGAATCATATGCTATAACTGTAATTTTTTTTTTTAAACGGTGCTGGGGCCACTGTGTTCTGAAATCTCCTTGGGAGGGGAAGGGGCTTCTGGGGCCCAGGGAACCATCTCTTGGGAGGTGTGGGCATTGTGGAGATCTGGAGAGACCAAATGCCCGGATTGGTACTAGGGTAGCAGTCGGAAGCAGGGTAGTCTTGCTTTGGGTGTAGAAGAAGCAGCTGCTCACGTGGAGGCTTTGGTTTTGGGGGGGACCACACGCAGGCAGGTGCAGGAGCTTTATCATCCATGAGGATTATGCCTGGGCAACAAGGGAGATCAAAAAGACCTTCAGCATGACAGAGTCTATTAATGATATCCCAATACTTTCCCCACTTTCTTATAATATAGAACTTTGCCTGGCTCTGCTAGGTAGGAAGTCAGACCCTGGCAGAGCAGGCCCTTTGGGGCTGACCGAGAGCACCTTCGGACTGTTAAGGAAGCGGGCTCTGCTCTCCACCGCCCTGGCAGGCGGCCCAGAGCTGCTGCGTGAGTCAGTTTTGCGCTGAATCTCAGCATAATGGAGGAAGCTGCTATTTTGGGATAACAGGCATATGATCAGCTCTTTTTTTTTTTTTTTTTTTTTTTTTTTTTGTGAACAGATTTTACAGGCCATGCTGTTTGCAGAAAGAGTGACTTTCCAGAGTACCTCACTCTCTGCTCGAGCACAGAAGCAGCTTCACGGAGAGGTTGGCTCTCTGGGAGAAGGGATTTCACATTTGACATTGACAGCCTGTTAACCATGTTAACAACGGCAATGGCTCTAGAGAGGTTTAATCGACGATATTTGTGTAGAAGTCAATATAAGCTGCACGCGGTTATTTTAACCCAGCGGTGGAAGTAAAGACTGAAGGCGTGAAGGCGCCAGGAAGCCTCTGTAGGATAAAGGTTATCACAGGAGCCCCAAGTGTCTAGATCTCCTTAACAGGCCTCCCTTCTCCACAGAACCGTCATTTGATTTGCTTGTGTTCCGAAGGTGAGTGCCAAGGAGAGGCACCAGTTTGGAGCGGTTATTGGGAAAGGAGCTGCTAAGACTGGATGCCGTTTTTCTTTCCTGTTCATGATTACTTGCGCTGTCCAGACTAGAGTGAGGTCAGACTACAAACACTGTACGGAAGGTGCCACGATTTCCCGGATGCTGAAGTTCGGGCACCTGCTTCCCGCCAGATGTGCCTTGGCCAGCGTGGCGCTGTGTACCCAGAACCCTCAGCCTTGTTTCTAGATTCTGCACATGGTGGGATGCTCTCTGTTTCGTGATGTAGCCAAATGTGTTTGGAGAAGTCTTTTTAGGTTCAGAACTTAGGCCAAGAGACCAAAGGCAACTAAAGAGCTTCCAGCTCTAGATTACACGGTGACCTCTCGTCTCCTTCGCGCCTCTTATCCCTTTCCCGTTGTTCCTTCTCATCTGGAAAAATTTCAACTAATACTTATCTATAAATAATACCTCTTTGGTAAGTTTATGGTGCAGACACGCACTAAATGCTTGCTTGCCTCACCTGGTTGCAGGCAGCTTATGAACCGCGCATGCGCATCTTTCATCCACCTGCCCCAGAGCTACTCGCATTTCCAGCAGCAATTCAGATCTGACATGTGTAAATCCACAGCAGCCGTGGTGTCCTCTACAGTAAACAAGAGAAACTGGCACTACCCCATCCGTGCCTGGCTGTCCTTCCAAGCTCGAGCCTGCAAATCATACCTTGTCACCCATCCCTTGTCCCGCCCCCCGTTTACAGCCACTTATGTATTGAAATATATGCAGTAGCCTTTAGAGTCATAGGCTCTGCCCTGTCCTCACTGGTACAGACCAGTTTAGAGCCTCTGCTCACCCCTTACTGCCTCAAGGCCCCCCCCCCATCCTTGTTTACACACACGTTTCTAAACTACAAACAGGAGTCACCACACTTTCCACAGTAAAGGTCCCAGTTTACTTCCAAGCACATTCATTTCTCCGTAATGTTTATGATTTGGAGTCAGGCAGAACTGAGTTCGAATCTTCAACCTGTCACTTACTTGCCATGTGACCTTCGGTAACAACTAATGTCTCCATTTGACAAGGGTGGCGTGTAGTAAATTTACTTCAACTCCTCAGTACCTGACTTTCCCTCTAATTCTGGACAAAATGTTTCCCGGATCCTTGCTCAGCTACCGTTAGATGGCATTCTTTATTCTGAGACACCCATTGCGTCTTTGTTTCCCTTTGGAGCATCTTTAAACATGTGGCTACTCTGCTTCTACTATGTCCTCCTGTCTGGTTCCTAATGGTGCGTATTCTTGCAGTGAGGACCGACGGCTCTGAAGAGGATCTCCTTACACCTCTCTGCCCACAAGCCAAGGCCCTTTCCTTAGCCCCTGGGCATCAGGTCACAGTGAAGACATCATGGCCCTACTGTCTGTTAGAGATGGGCTTCCCCCGAGAGGATTCTGTCTTAGCCGTCGTTGCATCCCTACAAGGTAGAGCAGTGTGCGATACAAGGCAAGCATTTAATGAAGTATGAACACACTTTCCAAACTGGCAAGAGAGCTCAGGCGACGTATGTGACAGTGGACAGCCATCATCAGGCGAGAGGGCTCTTAATTCACCGAAACAGTCACATTTGCTATTCCCTTTTGTTCCCCAATGCCCTTTTGATTTTGTGACAGCTAGCTTGTCTAACTGCCTAATTTTACATGTGAGATCAACCCCTTGGCGCCCATGAATGTGCTATTTCTTAGGAAAGGATCTTTGAAGATGGACCTCTCCAGGTAAGACCATCCCTGGATATCTTGATAGATCCTAAGTCAAATTACGAACTCTCTTGAAGAGACACATGGAAGGGATGGGGGCAAAGATAAGAGTTGAGTGGCACATACTAGGAAAGTGTCAACCTCATTTTCCAAAGCTACTTTCCCCACAAAGACCTGGAGAGCACACCCGTGTGGATACTCTGAGTTTGATAGCTATGAGGTGAAAGGTTTGCATAGCTTAGTTCTAGTAGGACAATAACGCAAATGACACTCCGAGACTGACAGAATTTTCCTCTTTTCTTTTTCAGTCATCCTTTTTGTAATAGGTGATATGATTTGTGTGTGTGACTTTCATTTTTTAAAAAATGAACGTCATTTCCTTTCCCTTCTTTTTCGCATTAATTTTCACAAGGAATTTCTTCTGGTCCTTGAAGTTACAATGTTATAGTGCCTCCACTCTTACTCTCTTCTAAGGAGCACAATTTAGCAGAAATGATGGGCGAAGAGGTCTGGAGTTTTGCCTCACCTCGGGCCTCCCAGGGTGTACTGGTACCCAGAGTGACGCTGGGTTTCTATCCCTCCTAAGGCTCTAACCCTACAGAACTCAGAAGAGTGGCCTAGAGATGATGAGGCAGTGTCTGCGGAGCGTGGGAATGCTTTGCGGAAGTGCTGTCATCGTCCTGCTGACTAATAAGCAGGAACTTCCCGGAAAACCCTGGGAATTTGTGGGTGTGTTCTTGCGAAGCCAGGGCCCAGCCTCAGGCCGCTTTTAGCTGTGCTTTGCTGCCATCATGTGGCCGCGCTGGTGTTTGTCAGTGTTGCTGGGTTTGGTGCTCAATTCTTTTACAGTGGGCAAAAATACAGGAACTATAACTAAGTTTTCTGTGTCTTCTTATGTGCTTACTTCAGGAAACTGTGGAGACTAGGGATGGACATTTGAAGAATTTCAGGAGATACATATTTGTTTGCTTCTTAGAGACAGGGTGTCTCTGTGTAGCCCTGATTGTCCTGGAACTCGCTCTGTAAACCAGGCTGGCCTTTGCTTCCAAAGTGCTGGGATTAAAGGCGTGTGCCACCATGACTGGCTTTTCAGGATATACATTTAAAGAGGAGAAGCCACAGGCTAGTCCGAGAGCATCGGGCGGCAGCAGAGACTCTAAGTAGTGAAAACACACCCTAGTCAAGGAGTGTCCATGCAGCCTCACTTTGCCGGGCTCCCCACGTGCTGTCATCAAATCTTGCTACCTTCTCTCCTTTCTTTTACTACAGTTCTCATGACTGTTACACTTTGATGTCCCTTGTGACTTTTGTTTTTGTGCCTTGTGACTTTATTCTATGTCACAGTCTGACCCATCATCTATAATTATTATCCGAGAACCATAACCACAGCGGTGGTTGGTCTGTCTCCATCACCTTGTCTCTTCTTTTTGTTTTGTACATTTCATTAAATTGATTTGCATGGGGTTTTCATAACCCAGGTATTAAGACTGACATCTGGGGCCAGACTTCTTGGGGTTGAATCTCAAATCTATCATTTTGGTTCCTAGTGGAGTGAACTGGGAAGCCATCTAAATACTTGGTATGTCACTGTCCTTGAGTTTACAGTGTGGACACTGCAGTGCCTACACCCAGGCTTGTATGAATGACCTGTGACACGCAGGGAGTTGGTGAATGTCACAGGAGCAGCATGAGGTGGGAGGGGGGTGGTCCACAAACATGAATCTGTTCCTGTTGTTCCTCCTCAGCGAGCATGGGTTACTGTGAATATCAGATTTTTTAAAAACTCTGTATTCTCAATTTCACATTATTTTTTGATTATAATAATTTGGCATCATCTGGACACTTAGGTGGAGAGCCAATGATCTTTTTTGGTTATACTCACTTCCATTCTTGGGAGTCTCATTAGCGCATCTATATACACCATTGTGTGTGTGTGTGTGTGTGTGTGTGTGTGTGTGTGTGTTTCACATTATAACAATGACCACAACTCACTGAACATCTACTATGTGGAAAATGCAGCTCAGAAGGCTTTGCACGGATGACCCTATCAACTTAGCTCACCTTTGTGGCTAAGTTCCACAGCAAATAGCACAGAGTTAGGTAGAGCCAAAGCAATTGCTTCTGGAGCTTACACTCCTGGGAAACAATCACCCTGGAAGTAAAGCCTCCTCTCAGGCGTGGCTTCAGCTCTGCTTGCAGTTTCTACACATCAATACACACACACACACACACACACACACACACACACACACACACAGAGAGAGAGAGAGAGAGAGAGAGAGAGAGAGAGAGAGAGAGAGAGAGAGAGAGAGAGAGAGAGAGAGAGAGAGAGAGAGAGAGAGAGAGAGAGAGCCAGTGAGGCATGGAGTGCCAACCTCAAGGCTGTGTTCATGTTGCATCAGGCCTCAACTTGCCGGTGCCTATTCTGGGAGCAGCACTCTGTATGAAAATGAACTGTGAACAATGGTTTCTCTTGTGTATGGATGGCTGTGAGTGAGTGTGGAGACCTCAAGGACCAAGTATTTTTAAGCTTGTAGCAGGAGGTTAAGATGATTCCATTCCAGGTAGTATCCTGTGAGGCCTGTCACAAAGTATCTACTGCTCCCTGCCTGCTGGCTGGTGCTGGGAAAATCTTCCTAAAAGTACTAACCCTGAAGCACAAAGAGCTGGAAACATCTAGGCCCTGAAGCAGCAGGAGCAGCAGCAGCAGCAGCAGCAGCAGCAGCAGCAGCAGCAGCAGCAGCAGCAGCGGCCTGACCTTCTATGTGTCTCATATGAATCCATGGCCTCATTTTCAGAATTAATCTTTGACAGAATCAGAAAACAAAAACTCTGAAAACTGTAGCCACACTGAGTGGGATCTTCCACTCATGATAACAAGCACACGTATCTACTCACACACACACACACACACACACCCCTACACCCTGAGATGAATTTAATTCATGAAACAAACCTACGGAACAAACCGGGACACAGAAGATTGTATTCCATGTAGCCTGCATCTGAAGTTCAAGTGTTAACTGCTGCCCTGTGCTTACTGCCATGAACTCATGGTGGCTGAGTTAAGCACTGAGCAGCTGCAGGGGTCTCTCTGGTTCTGCACACTCTTCATATGCACTTGCTGACAGTGTGCATCTCCTGGCTGCTCTGGTGCAGTCAGGAACTGGTCCACTCCTGGTCAAGGTGGTATCCATAGACATTACCGTTACAGCTTTCCTCCTTAGGGTGGTGGCGAGACTGAACGCCCCCAGCCCCTCCTCAGAGGCTGCAGACAAGCAAGGGGAAATCAGGATTGTGTGAATGAAATCCTGACGCTGAGCAAATGAGGAATGCAGGAGTAGTGAATTTAAAGAGATGATGAGCATGGTGAAGCAGCAATGAATCCTGGGAGGGCAGACTGTCTAACTACCCAGCAGCTGCTTTGATTGTTGTCTCTGACTGGCTTGGTTGGTTGCATGTTTCTAGGGATCTCTCTCTCTCTCTCTCTCCTCCCCCAACCCCCAGCTTTCCCTCTTTTTCTCCTTTCCTCTCTCCCTCTTTCATTTCTCCAGTAGTGTTTTATAATCCTTCTTAATTTTTATGGCCTAAGTTGCATTATCCCTGTCTCATTATGGCTTTATTTATTTTAGATTTACATGTTTCCTTATCCTGAGTAAATTTTTGCTGGATAAGCGTTTTTGTTGTTGTTGTTGTTTTTTGTTTTGTTTCGTTTTGTTTTTGGTAACAACTCAAAATTGAGAATTGAGAGTTGAATTTTTTTTCCTATTGCTTTTCTTTTTCTTACTTAATTAGTTTCTTTTGTTAACTTTGTTTTTCAGGATGCCATTGTGTTATTTGCCTAAGTTTTTCTTCATTTTACTGACAGCCATTAATGCCTTTCTAGGACTGCTTTGCTGTACTCTGTTGGTTTTGTATGTTGCTTTTTTTTTTTCATTTACATTTTTCTGAAGATAGAGTTCAATTTTTCTGCTTTAATTTAGAACATTGGTTTTTCATTTGCTCAGAAATTTGTGTTTTGCTTTCCACTTAATTGTGATTTTTCTTTTCTGGGTTTTTTGTTTTTTTTTTTTTTTTTAGTTTTCCTTATGTTTTGGCTCTGAGTGTGTCGAGCCATTGTTGTGGGGTGTCTTAATTAGGGTGTCTATAGCTGCTACAAAACACCATAAGCAAGAAACAAGGTGGGGAGCAAAGGGTTTATTTGGCTTATGCTTCCACATGGTGTTCATCACTGAAGGAAGTCAGGACAGGAGCTTAAACAGAGTAGGATCCTGGAGGGAGGTAATGATGCAGAGGCATCATAAAATTCTTCGCTTCATCCTAATTTTTGAAGAATGTGTTTCCACTCAATATGAGTTGACTATGTATTTTAAGTCTTTTAAAGCATTATTTTTAAATACCTTGGGGTTGTCTTTTCTTTGTCTTTTTTTCATTTTTCTCTTTTTATTATGTACAAATTTATTGGATAACAATAAGTTAAAATTGTTCAGCAGTTTGGTTTTTTTGTTGTTGTTGTTGTTGTTTTAGGAGAAGAATAAAGTTTAGTAGAGTGCTCAAACCAGTAGTCTAGATAAACATTTTCCTACAGTATTTCCCCCTCCTCTTATTGAAAATTTTCTCACATAATATATCCTGAATATGTTTTTTTCCTCTCTTTGCTCCTCCTAGTGCCTCCCCCTCGTATCCAGATCCACTCCCTTTCTGTCTTTCATTAGAAAACAAACAGAGTTCTAACGGACCATAATAAAATATAAGATACAAAAAACAAAACAAAACAAAAAACCCAAACAAACAAACAAAAATCCCTATCACTTTGTAGTTGGACAACACAAACAGAAGAAAAAGAGTCCAAACAAGGCACAAGAACCAGAGACCCACTCTTTCACACATCCACAAATTCCATAAAAACACAAAATTGGAAGCCATAACATAGAGAGGACTTGCTCTAGACCCACGCCAGCCCTGTGCCTGCTGCCTCAGTCCCTGCGAGTCCTATGAGCTTTGATTATGCTCGTTCTGAGGGTCTTGTTCTCTTGGCGTCCTCCATCCCCTCTGGCTCTTACACTCTCTCCTCCTCCTCCTTTTCCACAGGGTTCCCTGAGCCTTGAGGGAAGGGATTTGATGGAGACATCCCATGTAGGGCTGAGTGTTCCAAGGCCTCTCACTCTGTGTGCATTGCCTGGCTTTCGGGGGGGGGGGGGGGCTATTTGTTCCAATTTGATGCAGGAGGAAGTTTCTCTGATGATGACTGAACAAGGGTCATTTTTCCTAGTAGGAAGTTAGTTATCATTTGATTATTTTCCTGCATGCAATGGTTCTTTGTTTCATAACTGCTTTTATGAGATTCCCCTACCCCACTGGTTTGAACAGTTCAATTATAGTGAGCTAGAGGTGTTCAGTTTACATGGATCAGAGTTTGCTTGGCTTCTTGGATCTCAAGGTTGGCTTGTAAAAAAGATTTTAGGGCCATCTATCTATCTATCTATCTATCTATCTATCTATCTATCTCTATCTATCTATCTCCTAATTATCTATCATCTATCTAATTATCTATCTATATCCCTCTATCTATCATCTGTCTATATACTATCTATCAATCATCTATCTATCTATCTATCTATCTATCTATCTATCTATCTATCTAATTATCTATCTATATCCATCTATCTATATACTATCTATCTATCTAATCAGCTATGTATATACTATCTATCTATAAATCTACCTACCTACCTACCTACCTACCTATCATCAATCATGTCTTCCCTCTTTCTCCTTTTATTCTGGGTTTTCACAGTAATTTGAATTTCCTGATACATTGGGAGGCTATTTTTCTTTTATTTTTTATTTTTTGTGTCATTAGATTGGTTAGCTTTTATCCATACCTTCAAGCTCACTGTTGCTTTTTTGTATGCCTAACCAGATGCTCATTTTGCCTTCACGAACTTACTCAGAAACTCTATTTTTCACACCTACCTATAATCATCATTTAACTATTTGTGTAACTTTCTTTTCTCTACAGAGAATCCCCTGCTTACCATTGTAAATATAAAATGTCTATGTCATCCTTTCAGTTTATACCTCCACCTACCTATCAACCAATTCTCTAGCCATATCTCCATCTGTGGACGGCTATCAATCACCCATTCAGGTTGGAAAATTCTTTCTCTTTATTAAAATGTCTGTACCAACTCAAGATCTGTTTATGTCAACTTCTTTCATGTTTGACTGTGGGCGACATTTTTTTTCTATTTTTGATGCATGTCTGATGACATTTGTTTATATACTAGACATTAAGGGTAGTGTGTTATAGAAAACCTGTTATGTGTTGCTTTGCTCTGAAGGGCTTAGCAGCTCCAACTTCTGATCTAAACCTAATGGACACCTAGTGTAGGATTGTAGCTTAGTCACTTCTGGCCTGAGCTCTCTGCTTTTTACCTATTGCTGAAATAGGACTACCAGCGAAGTTCACACTACTATGAGCCTCTTGTCGGAGACTGCCATCTTCTCCCAGACTTGATTTTTCATGTCCACACCTGGAAAGGCACCCCGGGAGGGAGACTGGAGTCACTGTTTGCTTTTGCCTCGTGAAGATTAGGTCCACACAGGGTATTCTATCATATAAGGAAGAATTAATAATTCCTGATAGTAATTTTTAAAGTTCTGTTTGTGGCTGGAAGGTAAGTACTGTTCTACTTATTTTGCCATGAGTAGAGAAGTGTCGAGAACTTTGTGCACTGTTTCTGATGTATCATTACATGCAGAATCTATGCACAGTTGCTGCGTCTTCTTAATAAGTGGCTTGCTAAGCCTGAAAGTAGGTGTTTTCTCAGCAGTGGGAAAAAAAAATAAGAGAAAGCTTCCCCTCTATTTTTAAGGGAGAAAAAAACCCGTATCCTTTAAAATACTGGAAATATTTAAAGGATAAATTCTTTGTAGTAGATGTTATCATTTCAGCTTTCAGAGGACCTTTCAAAACTTTGGTGCCTCTTTTGTCTTTTCTGTTCTGTTCTTTGTGTGTAGTACCAGGCATTTGAACTAGAGTCTTTTGCATGCCAGAAAAGTATTCTATCACTGAGAAATAGCTCAGATAAAAAAAAAAAAAAAAAAAACCAACTTTTTGTGTTGAGACAAGGCCTCTCTACCTTGCTCAGGCTGGCCTTGAACTCACCTTGAAGCAAAGGCAGTCTGTATGTTTGTGATATTCTTGCCTCAATCTTTCCTGTGGCTGGGATTACTGGCCTGTGCCACCAGTCACCATGACTTTTTTTTTTTTTTTTTTTTTTTTTGCTTAAGTGACCTCTGGACTCTAGTTATAAGTATATTAGGAGTCCTTGATTTTGTAGCTTCAATCCACCTTTCTACCTTTATCACTTGCCTGACTTGATGTTCCAGTTGTATCTTTCATATATTTCAAATGACCCCTCACTTTCTTTAGGGTCCTAGCAACCTTGACACACTCCTTCCATTTGTACTGATTGCTATAATGACATGGCTCTCCAGAGAAAGAGAAGAGGCCATGGGCGGTATGTGTTGGGGCTGTTAGTCCATGAAAATATGGAAGTTGAAAAGCTGTAGTATCTGTAGCCTGCAAACCAGAGCCCAAGAGAGCAAGTTCCACCCATGTCTGATTGGGGCGATGTACTGTTGGTCATAGAAGACCTAGCTGTAAAGCTGGCCAGCTCCAGGCCCCAGAAGAGTTGTTGCTTTAATGTCAGTCGGAAGTTTGGTCAAAACTAAAGTCCCAGATCAAGGCAGCCTACTGGGAGGGGATCTGTTAGCCGGTCTTTCAGTTGACTGGAAAAAGCCACCCTCTCTAGAAAGAAAATCTGCTTTCTTTGGGCTACTGATTCCTGTATGACTCTCGTTCAGAGTCGGCCTTCTAGACACAGCTAGAACAATGTTTGATTTAATGTCCTGGCACTCTGTGGCCCAATCAAGCATACATGACAGCATATGTGTGGACAGGATAAACTATCATAATTTCCTCGTGTGTAGTTCATGTGTAATTTTTATCTTGATTATTACTTTTGTTCCTGATATTTATTATGCTTTATCTCATTGTGTCAAATACCCCCAGAGAAGTGACTCAAGACAGGAGAGGTTAGGTTTTGCTCACAGCTCAAGGGCAAGACTGTATATCATGGCAGAGAAAGTTTGTCCGTTAGGAGTTTGATCCACACTAGCAGGAACTCAATAGTCCTATTGCAGGAGTAGGTAGGAAGCAGAGAGCTTCCTGAGTCGGAAGTGCCTGGGACCCTCAAGTCCTGCTTCCTACTGGCTCCACTGAGTCCACACTCACATCTTAACCAGAACACTGTGGGTGGCATGTGACAAGTCTGTGATAAGCAGCCATAATTGTGTCACATGTGAATGCTTACTTGGGTCTCCTTTTGATTTTGAGCTCCTTTGTGCTCGGTATAACACCAGGGGCTTCAGCAGCATCAGTGCCTCCTGAGCAGCGAGTTTCCACATTCTATCAGCACTGTGTCCCTGAGCATCAAATTCCATGTTCTTCCTTTTCAATATCTGTATTTATTGTATAGGACTTAAGTTTGTTAACAGAACAATTAGCTTCTCCCCATCTCCATACTAGTATTGGAGTGACTTTCTTGAATCATGAAAAGTCCAGATTTTCCAAACTAACAATCATCAGTATGGCTAGCTCGTGTGATATGGTTTAGGAAACATGATCTGTCAATCTTGTTAGAATGCCTATGGACAAATTTAGTAGTGAATTGTTTTTCAGAAAATAGCATAAAGGCTTTGCTGGAAATGACTCACAAAGATTTTTTTAATGGATGTACCCTATGTGTATTATTGCTCTGTCTCCATGAATTCGTGTGTACTATGTGCAAGCCTGGTGCCCAGGGAGTTCAGAAGAGGGAATCAGATCCCCTGCAACTGGAGTTGAGGATCGTTGTGAGCCATCCTGTCAGTTCTGGAAATGGAACCAGGGTCGTCTGCAAGAAAAACATGTGTTCTGAACTGCTGAGCTCCCCAAAGAGATTTTTGATACAAACTAGTCAAGTGAGCATCGACGTTTCAAATGCCAGATACCACCTAGTTTGCTCTATGCTTCCTGTTGTGATTTGAGATGTGAGCCTTCATCTCTTTCCTTCCAGTTCCAGCTACTTCTGCCTGCTGCCTGCTGCCGTGCTGTCCCTGCTGCCGTGCTGTCCCTGCTGTTATAGATCCTAACCGTCTGAAGCTATAAGCCCAAATAAACCCATTCCTCTATAAGTGGCCTTGGGCATTGTGTTTTATCACAGTGGTGGAAAATTAACTAACACACAAATTGTTATCAGGAGTGAGCAGTTACTCTGACAGGTCTGACCTGACCATGTTTTTATTTTGAGGGGTCTGGAAGATTTGGGGTGTTCTGCACTAGAAAGCTGCTGAATACCGTTGAATGGAGCTCATCTGACCATCCTAGGAGGAGCTCAGGAGACAGTGCTGGCAACAGTGTAGACTAGGGGACCCAGCTGAAGAGGTGTCAGAGGGGAAGAAGATTAACAGCTGGACTGGAGCCCTTTCTTGTGATAGTTTGGCAAGAAATGTGGCTGCTTTCTTGCCCTTGTCCTAAGAATCTTCCTGAGGCTAAATTGAAAAGTAAGGGACTAATTTCTTTTGTGGAGGAGATTTCAAGCCAGTCTAATATTAACTGTTCTGTGGTTATTATTAATGACTGCTACACAGGTCTACAAAGAAATAAATGGAGAAGAAAAACAGTGCAGAGTTTCAAAAATGGATAGCTTGAAGAGAAAAAGGGCACCCGGGAGTTTAGTATTTCAGCCAAGGCCTGTGATGAAAGACTTGGATATTCAGGGGAGGCCTGATCTATATGGGAATAAAGGGGAGATGCCCTCAGGACAACACCCATCTGCTAAGCTCATAACCAATGAAAGGAAAGGCCTAAGGAGTTTTCTGCTCCTAGAGATAAACAGCAAATCAAATTGCTGCAAATGTGATACAAGGGGTCAGGGCCCACCTCAAGTTTGCAGGCAAACTTGACAGTGCAGACTGCATGGTACCGGCTTTAAAGTTAAAGGCTACATGAGGAAAGGAGTTGCAGAATCTCTCTCCTCAGGTCCTGAGAGGCCACTGTGGCCAGGTGTGTGGCGGGGAAGTCTCTGCCTGGAAGCCTTGAAAAGCAATTGCTCGAGGCTGTGGAAGTGAAACCTGAATTGTGTCAGAAACCCCAAGAAGTTGAAGATGCCAGGGCAGTGGGATGCTGAGAGAGAGAGAGAGAGAGAGAGAGAGAGAGAGAGAGAGAGAGAATATGGAAGCTTGCAGTCTGATGCATCTATGCTTCTTGTCACTCTCTCAGAATACCCTGACACTTCAGAGACAGAAAATGTGTGTTTTGAAGTTTTCATTCAAAAGCACCCATTCAGAAGCGTGCCTACAGGGTCCATATCTCAATCATGTCCTCATTGAAAGATGCCTTACCTTAGTTCACTGTTTCACATCTTCAGTGATGCTTCTAGTCATCCACTTACTGAAAAGAGAGCCACTCAGTGCATTTAAAAACTAGTAACTCAAAAGCATTTCTCTCATTTATATTTTTATTATATTTGCTCTTTGACAATCTCATCGATGTATAAAGTGCATTCTGATTACTGTAATGCCTACATCTCTAATCTCTCTTACGCCCCCCAACAGTATAGGCCCTAGCTATTCTTCCTTGTTGACCAACAGAACTAATTGAGAAGACTCTATTGCTGAAGACACAACACACCTTAGGAAGGATAATCTCTTTTCTCAAGGTCAAGAAAATGTGAGAGAAGTTTGAGAGGAGAAATGCTCACTTTTAACCTTGTGACCAGGAGGTAAGAAGGGCCAGTGCTTTGGAGGAGAGAATAGTGGCTTCATAGGTTAAACTTTCACACCTTGGACACAGATCAAGTATTTTGAAGATGTATAATACTTGCTATTACTTTTAGGTCCAGTTTTACACTCAGAAAAGCTGTTCAGAATTTACTCATTCCTATGTGGCCAACATTACCACAGTGTAATCTAAATTTGCATGACTATCAAAGCTAATTGATTCTACTATTCTTTGTAAATATTTTTTTCCAGTTACAAAGTACAGAAACGACTACAGACCACTTTCCCTCAAATAAGTAGATATAACTGAGGGATAGACTGGGGTTTACTGGAGGGGCAGAGATGTTCTAAAAAAAAAAAAAGCCCAGTGCAGTGTGACTAGAGATTTTCTCCTGTCACCAGGCTCCTCAGGAAGATTGCAGACACTGTGAGCACTTTAAGAAGCAGGCAGAAAAGTCAGAGGGCACAAGGAACATGCGCACTGGGAGAGTCCATCCCTGTCCTACTGTCATTGGAAATAGCCAGCATGTGTTCCACAGAAGAATTCCAGTGTGGTACCTGGAAACTAAAGCGGTCAGCAAATTGAACCATGAAATCAGCACACTGAGAGTTTGGAACCTTTAACGAATAATGTGCGGGTTGAGTGGACATCTGGGTAGATCCACTTTCTAAAGGTGCTACTGCTTATAAAGGGACAGGGCAGATAGTGCCATTTGTACCCCGTGTGGCAGATGGGGGGTCCTTAAGCATAAATGATAAGTAACCAAATGATAGGTTTGATTTACTTAGTTTGCTATTCTTTGCCTACCGTGTGTTAGATACTACATGTACAATGTCAGGCGCTTAACATCCGAATAAACAGTCATTCTTACCAGCAGTTAACCAGAGCACCTGAAACTCAGAGAAAACACCTAGGTCATCCAGAGTAACACAGATTTTAAATGGCAAGAAGTTTGAACCCTAATCAGTGAGACTAGGGTGTCAAAATCTTTACCCCTGGAGTACTGACCTCATTTAGTAGGTCTTTCCTAAGGCAATATTATAGCCAGACATTTGAATCAAGCTCAGAGTTAGGGATGTAATAATTCCCTCTCTAGTTTGTTTGGGTGGAGTGCACTCAGAGCACAGAGATTGATTGCTACGCCTTTAATCAGGCAAACTATATAATTTTTCTTTTCAAAACTTCCAAACCTAATTTGTCTCAGAAAGTATAGCCATGTGTTTCCACCTCCTTTACCCAAAGCTTGAAATACCCAAAGCTGACAAGAAGGTCAGTTTGAGCAGAGACGGGAAGTCCCAAGTGTGGAGAGATTTTTAAGTAGAAGATTTTACATAGTGCTGAGAGTCACCTCTTGAGAGTAGCAGCCATTGGCCCTCAGTGTGTTAGTGGATTCTCACACTAGTGGTGATAATGTCAATGAAAGAACCTTCTGGATGCTTTGTGGCCAGCCCCTTTTCCCCTGGGATTTATCTCCCCCAGTTTCTACAATTCCCATCTCCCCATCGCACAGCTCCTGCTTGCTTTACTCTGGACAAAAGCCAGCTGGAAGCAATGACACTGTTGAGACAGAATGCCCAGATCAGGTGCTGCCTGTGAAGGGTTTTCTATGAGATTGAGAAAGGTCAACGGCTGTGGAGGAAAGTCCCTCCCCACCTCAGAGGTTAGAACTCATTACTACAGACATCACAGTTAAAGGCTGTTCTTTACGATGCTCACTGTCCATTTTCACAGACACACAGAAGAAGCACCTCGTGGAAGCCAGTGCTGTAGAAGCCAATGCGCTACACTTGTCCTAGTAATTGAATTTGTACAAGGTCAGGTATAAGGACCTGAGAGCAAGGGCTAGGCGAGGCTAGGCTAGTACTCACATCGTGGAGGATTCCCTGTGACTTGATTTCTTGGGCAACTCCATTTGGAACAGGCATCCTGGATAATTCAACACTGGAGACTGCTGCTTATAGACAATGTCTTAATCACCAGGCAAGCAGGGTAAGGCCCTCTTGGGCATGGCTCAGTTTACCAGTGAGACTGTTTCTGTTCACGGAGTTTCAAGCCTTCCTATGTAATTTCCTTATATGTCTGTGTCTTTCCCTCTAATCCTCTTCAGAAATAATAACATGGAAGTTAGCTGGGCAAGGTGGTGCACACCTTTAATCCCAGCACTCAGGAGACAGAGGCAGTTGGATCTCTGTGAGTTCAAGACCAGTCTGGTCTACAAAGTGAATGCAGGACAGCCAGGGCTACACAGAGAAACCCTGTATCAACACCCCCCCGTTCCCCCCCCCAAAATCAAAGTTTGGATAAGGTAGCTGCAGTCACCACGTTGAAACAGATCTTATGTTCTTATGTAGATAAACTGATCTCTCAACTGAAAGGGATTAGTGGCCTATTAATGTTTTCCTGGTTCCGTGCTGGAGGCACACATTAGCAAGTGATTCGCAGAAGTGTGAGTGCTCTAAGTTTGGGTCTATAACCAGCTCTCTAAAGTCCTGTACTATAAAGCTTCACATGTTTCTTATAATATTTTTAGAGAACTTTTTACATTTATTATTGTCATTATCATGTGTGTGTGTGCATGTGCGCATGACATCCATATGTATACACATGTGTAGGCTGTGGGTTCTGCTTATGCATGTGGACACCAGGGATGTCATGCTAACTTATTTTTGGGGCACAGGGTCTCTTAGTGGGCCTGTAACTTGTCATTTCAGATAACTTGGCTGGCCAGTGAGCCCCTGGGTACTGTCATTTGTCACTCTCTGACTTCCCTGCCTCAGGGTTATAGGAACATACTGTATACTCAGCTCTTACCTAGGCACTAGGGATGTGAATTCGGATCTGATGCCTGTGCAGCAAGTGCTTGACCCAGTGCCACCCCCCCAGGCCTGGGGAACTTTAATTTAAATTTGTAATACAGTTTTCAGGAAAAAATGCAATGTATATGAGTAAAATCTCTAGATATAAAACCTAGTGCTTTCAGCATAAAGCATCTCATAAACATTTAAAAACAACAAAAGCAAAACCCTTCATACAAACCCTCTATAATGCAGCATGAACTCGGCTTTACAAGACTGTGAGGCTTTTTTACCTTCAGTGGATTTCTCAGGATCAGTGTTAATAGTTACATTGTACTATGGAAATCCATAGTCCCTAGTAGTGTCTGGCTAAGGTGCTTGCTAGTATTTGTTCCCTGCCCAATGGCACCATTATTGTGACTTTTGAGGTTATGATAGTTTTTTTCATTGGTTCTTCTTAGTTTGTTTCCCCTGCTTCTTTTCTGTCTTGATCTATTGCCTTTGGTTTCTGCCTCTAGGTCAGTAATCAGTAAATGGCCTTGTGGAAGGTCAGATCCTGAGCATCTTGGGCTTTATATAGACTGGAGAGCTTGTGTTATTCAACGAAAGCATCTGCAGTCCAAAACTGTCACAGGTGCAGGCAAATGAGGGCCATGGGGTTGTCCCCAGGAAACTAACTCTAGGCAGTGGGGGACTTGGGTCTGTAGACTTCAGTCTATCAGCTCCTGTTTAACCTGTCAAGTGTGGTGGCATTAACTGTGTAGAGTAATGTGTAGTAAAGGAAAACAGAATCATGCAAAGAATTAACATAGTTCTAGAGGCAAGATACATAAAGGCCTGTGCACAGTTTCATTTGTGGGGACGGATTGGATGTACATCTTTTGTTCTTTTTCTAAGTCTTCTGGAAGGCTTGTACATGTGCTTTGGGCACTCAGTGGATAAGTTGCTTGATACACGAGTTCTAGTTTCACATGCTCCGCGGCACTGCCAAGATGACGATGAACTAGAAGTGTACAGTTCTGATTACAATTCGGAAATAACTTAACTCATGCTTCTGGAAACGATACAGAGCGCAATCGATGAACTAGAAGAACGGTTGTGTAGTACGAGAAGGTTATGTTTGAACTCACGGCTCTTGAGAATGACGCTAACCAGAAACCGGTTTCTTCCTCCCCCCCCCCCCCCCCCCCCCCCCGCCCCAGACTACCCAGTGTTGAGATGGAAGGAAGAGTCTAGTAAAGGATGTTGCTGAATTCCTCCTTAGAATCCTTAGACAGTACTTGAGCGGCAAAGATGGATTTTTTTAAAAAAATAATTGTAGTCTTGAAAAGCCCTAAGCCTGTCCGTGTTTAGACAGTGCCGACAGAATACTGGATCTGTGGACAAGTTCTATGGCCATTAGGCAACCTCTGCTTTCCTGGAGCTGGCTTGCAGCATCCCACTCATTGACTCTGTTGAGGAAAACGGAAGCCCAGGAGCCACAGGTGCGAAGGCTAAGTGGACACAACAGATGTCTTCTGGAGTTTCTAATCATGACAGAGAGAAAGAGAGAGAGAGAGAGAGAGAGAGAGAGAGAGAGAGAGAGAGAGAGAGAGAGATATTGAAGGCGACAGAGGAAAGATACTATGTTTTTGACATGAAACTTTGAACAAATAAAAAGCTGACATTTGAGCTGGCCCATGACACAATTCAGTGAACTGGGAATTGATGTAGAGGGAGGGTCCTTAGCCATATTCTTGGCTGGGAAAGAACTTAAACAAATGCCCCAAAGTCCAAAGTTCCAAGTCCAGATAAGGTAAGCAGAGAGTTACAGTACTTACCAGCAATTTCTGAATCCAAGAAGCCATGACAGTCATCTCTCCCACTTAGATTTACAACAAAACACACACTGATAGGTTTGATTCATCTCACCAGATCATGTAAGCATTTTTACTGCAGAAATATTAATGCGTCTGTTTATGGGTACAGTTCTAAATATGGAGACTTTCTAACTTTTATGCACTAATCATATTACTTTTTACAAACAACAATCCAAGTTAGAAAGCAATATTTTCCCAGCCAGTTGAAGTAAGGCCCCATGGAGTTGAAATATTTAGTAGCAAAAGCATGCTATTCAAGTTATAGCCAGAGATCTGGGCATATATACATGGTGGTGTGCTTTGAAAGCCAAGTTTTAAATGTTAGAAATTTGACCTCAGTCCCTAAAGCAGTAGTTCTTAACCTGTGGGTCACAACCCCTTTGGGGGTCAGACAGCCTTTTCACAGGATCACGTATCACCTGTATTGCATATCAGGTACTTACATTATGATTCATAACGAGAGCAAAATTACAGCTATGAAGTAGCAACAAAAATAATCTTATAGGTGGTGAGTCACCACAACAGGAGGGACCGTATTAAAGGGCCTCAGCCTTAGGAATGCTGAGAACCACTGCTCTGAAAAATTATTATAGACTTTACAAAATAATTTTTATTTTAAAGTAAAATATAGTTATTATTTTCTCCCCTTGCTCTCTCTTTCTCCAATTCCTCCCACGTAATCCCATTGTTTGCTCTCAAATTCATGGTAACACACACACACACACACACACACACACACACACACACCTAAATCAATAAACATGACCACTCACTCCATTTAGTGTTACTTGTATGTATAGGTTTTGGAAAAGCCAATGAAATTATATACATATTTAAATTGGTTTGTATTTCTGAGCATAAAATTCTTTCTCCAAACAGTTATGGAGACTGAGTTACTTTGCTTTGAGGATGATAATGACGTCAGATGTTCATGCTTTTGAAAGTAGATATTTGCATGTATCATTTCTTTCCTGGAGAAGGTGTGTGGGAGAAGCAGGGTGAGAGAAAGCAGTTTCAGCCTGCATTTGCAGCTTGCCGAGAGTCATACCACATAAATACAGGCAGACTCTGGTGTCCCCAAATGACTTCTCTTTGAAAACGAAGAACTAGATTCTTGAAAGGAAAAAGGGCCAGGCCAAAAAAAAAAAAAAAAAAGGAACCGTCATTCAATTCAGTTTTGGTTCACGTTCTTTTACTACTGGCAGCTGAAGGCAAGACTGAGACAGTTTCATTTTGATGACGTGAAAGGCGTTTAGCTGAGCGGTGCTAGTGTTGACTTTGTGTGCGGCATGTGTTCGCTCTAAGTCTGTGAACACTGGCTTTGGAAACAAGCAGCCCACTGGGCACATGCTAGTGTTCCTCTGTTAGGTCGTCTGCAACAGTGTATGGGATTTTCACTTTCTCCACGTGCATAATAATTGATATTGGTTGTCAGGAATGGAAGTAGATGTCATTTTAAAGCTTAAAGACAGTGCTTGGAAGGTGGGTAGTGGAGACAGGCACCTATAATTAAACTACACACTGGTATATTTTCCAAGCATTTCGTTGCCACCTCAGTGATATTCTTGAATCTGGTTCCTAGAAGGTCCAATCCTTAAATGTCTCCTTAGGGACTGAGAAAGTCCACCCAATTTCCTAGTATGTGGTTTTCTGGAAACCTCTATATTTGGGTTCAGAATCTTTGAGTGGCAATTACATGTTTATCAACATTTCCTGGTTCTCACGAGAGACCAAGGATGAGACAGTGGGCTGTGAAGGGAGTATTATTGGATGGGTTTGATGGGTCAGAGTTAACATCTGAATGTTGTTTGACTTTTTTTTTTTCCTTCAGTACTTGGGAACTAAATCTAGGACTTTCCAAACTAGGCAAGCGCTCTACCAACCCGATGGTGCTGTTAACTTGATGGTACAGACATGCGTGTAAAGAATTAGTGATGAGAACAGCCGCCAAGTTTCTCAGTCATTCTCTAGGCATCACGCTTGCCGTTTTATGTACAGGCGCCCAGCTGAATACACCGTGGTGTACTTTTGCTCACATTTTATATAAATAAAAACTGAGGGCTGGAAAAGTGTCCGGACTGGCAAAGGCTTATCATGTCAAGGCCTGAGGTCCAACCCAGAGCATGTGTTCTGAATAGGAGAGCTCAGAAGCATTCAGCCAACAACAACCACCAAGTAGTCTCCGAGAAAGACTCACGGCTGTGCTTTCATGTACTTTCTCAGTATCTCAGTATCTCGTCAGTGCACACCTGAAATCCTAGTGCAAGGCTGTTTACTCACTTTCCACACCGTGGCTTTGATTAATATTAATATTATCATATTATTAATATTAAGACCATTAAGATTGATAAAACATTAAGACTATTAAAATTAATAAAATAAGAATAATAAAATGAAGACTATTAAGATTAATGAAATGGCAACAAAGTCATCTTGGTACAAGCTAAGCCAGGAAGCAGGCTTAGCTTGGCCAGGTGAAAAGGCTAAGTTGAAAGCTAAGAAACCAAAGCACACTCTTCAAATCAGCCATTATGGGCTCAGGTGACCTCCCCAGGCAGAAAAGGCTTCTGGTCCCCAGCTGTGGGTGTGAGTGGTAGAGCCAGGCCCAGTGTAGAAAAATGGGGGAAATCCATTAAAAGTTGAAGCATGAGAATTCCCAGGTCATATCAAGTTCTGACTTTTAAAAATCTGTTTTAAAAGCCGGGCGTGGTGGCGCACGCCTTTAATCCCAGCACTCGGGAGGCAGAGGCAGGCGGATCGCTGTGAGTTCGAGGCCAGCCTGGTCTACAAAGTGAGTCCAGGATGGTCAAGGCTACACAGAGAAACCTTCTCTCGAAAAACAAAAAAACCAAACCAAACCAAAACAAAAATCTGTTTTAAAAATAGACTAATCATTGTTAGGCAGATCTTAGAAAAACAGAGAGAGGAGACTTCACTCTGCCTCTCCTTTCGTTTTGAGGCAGGGTGTGTCACTCTGTTATCTACACTGCCTGAAAACTTACTATGCTGATCACACTGAGATGAAACTCATGGTGGTCCTCCTGCCCCTGCCTCCTGGGATTACCCTAGTGAACCATTAGGCATAGATTACAATCCCCACCCCTCCATAACAACCTTCATACCAAGCTCCTAGCTTCATTTTGTAAATGAGTATATCAAAGCTCGGGGAAGTTAGGACATTTTACCACATACTCTCAAATCCTACTGGTGTGTATTGAGCGTCTACTATCCCGACAGGCATTATTGTGAGACATTCTGTCCTGACTGACATTGTTAGCAATTCTGTTAAGTTTTCATTGATACCCACTGCTTGCACGGCAGGAAGTGAAACAGGACAAGACTGAAGCCTGGTGTTTAAGTGTCAGAGTTGAGGAGTCATTCGAGGTCCAGTATGAAAGCATGGCTCTAGCAAGAAGCAGAAATGGTTCAAATGAAAATAGTGTACACATCCAAATGAACTGTTTACACAGACCAAAGATGCTGAAGATGGCTCCTTCATGCTGCCCCTAGACACATTATCCTAGTCATCTCTGTGCCACCTGATTTTGCGGTACCAACGTGCATAATACTAGAGAAACCGGATCTTTCTAGCTCTCCAAATTTTCTTTCTATGATAATTAATCTGTTAAGCCATAAGGGAGCAGCTACAGTGTCTGGAAGTATTGACCTTTCAGATCCATAGTGTAGACATTTCACCATGCCTGACTGTTGGTGTTGGATGAGTCAATTTAAAGGCTTAAAAGGGACTGCTCTTTGCCAGGCGTGAGCTTTTCTCTGCTCCTTTGAAGACTTCCCTTATTTTGATCAT
Source organism: Acomys russatus (assembly GCF_903995435.1). Lineage (NCBI taxonomy): Eukaryota > Metazoa > Chordata > Mammalia > Rodentia > Muridae > Acomys > Acomys russatus. The sequence goes on along the minus strand of NC_067144.1, from coordinate 13,141,468 downwards.
TACACTTAGAGCCATCTGGTAGGTGTGTCATGCCATTGATTTCCAGGAAAGAAGACATGACATATGTTGCTTTTGTGTATAACAGGAATGTAAGCTTGTCACAAATTTGGTGAAGGATGTATTTTCACATTTGTATGTGTACTTGTGGGAGTGTGTGTCTTCTGTGTATCAGTTAGGGTGTACACGTGTATGTTCGGTGTGTATAGGATCCAGAGGTCATTATTGATTATCTTCTTCAATAACTCTGCATATATATGCCTATAGATGTACACACACACACACACACACACACACACACACACACACACACACAAGACCTTATCGTCCTAAGAGGCATATGCTTAAGTCAACCTTGAAAGAAAGCCAACTGGATAGCTGTCCTGCAGCTCAAGGTGAGGCTTACATTTCCTTCAGAAAGTCTTTATTGACTCTTCAGTGTGCTCTGAGAAGCTCCCTGTGTGCAGAAGGAGACTGTTGGTAGAAGAGGCAACCTCAGATTTTTCGAGAAAGAAAGAAAAATGTATGTGACTGGGCTTATCCGTGCATTCAAGCATGTGTGTTCATTTGAGATCAGGAAATGTTTCTAAGATTGTACCCAGTGAAGCATGTGATGTCAGCTGTGATGAGTCTCAACTTTCCCCAGGCTCTCAAGCCAACCTAGCACCCTCGCCTCTCTTTAGGTTCTTCAGAACCAGGTGTTTCTCTTTTTCTTTATCTATCAGAGCTGTAACTGTACATCAGGATTGAAGGATTATTTACATCGACATCCAACTAGTACTTTAGCTCCTTGGTGATGAAATACTCCTACAGTCAATAAGACATATCAGAGGTTATTGAGAGACAGTTGTGTACTGAGGAGTACGGGGGAGGGGTGATTCTTCAAAGAGGGGCATGTAACCTAGATGTAGGGGAGGATTCTGGGGAAGTTTTAAAGCCCATATATGCATTCACTCTAAAAAGCAAGGCAGAGTATTTTAGGCCAATGGAATAACTCTTGCAAACATGTACCAACATGATCACGAAACTGCCTAAAGGAGTCTATTAAAGGGATTACGCTTCTGTGCCGACAAAACAAAATCATGAGAGTAAAAGATTCCAGGGTGAAGCCTTAGAAAACAGTGATGCAGCTGGGCATGGTGGCGCATGCCTTTAATCCCAGCACTCGGGAGGCGGAGGCAGGCAGATCGCTGTGAGTTCGAGGCCAGCCTGGTCTACAAAGTGAGTCCAGGACAGCCAAGACTACACAGAGAAATCCTGTCTCAAAAAACCAAAAGAAAGAAAGAAAGAAAGAAAGAAAGAGAAAACAGTGATCCATGCAGGGCAGTTGGAGTGAACACTGATCCTAATAGAAAAGCAAAAAGAAAATCAAGGTGAAAATTGTTTCCAAAGGGAAAACAGTTTAATGAAACAAACGGGTTGGGGGCCAATAACTTTTAGTGTCTTTAGGATAAAATATGTCACTTATATCTGGAATGGCCTAGTTTATGGTGATTTAACAAAAAAAAAATATCTTAGGTGGGACTGTATTGGCAAAAGGCAGCATTCAACAAGTTAAGGCAAGCACAGCAATTGCTCATATAGAGACAGTACATGTAGATCCCTCACTGAGCTGATTGTATGCTTGTGGGAGGAAAGAAAGAGGAGAGGGAGGGATGGACAGTAGAGAAGGGGCCTTGAGATTCCATACAGGAAGCTCTTTCCTGTTGCTTGGAGTGATGCTCATGATTTTTTCTCTTTTTTCTTTTTATTAATTTATTCAGATTACATCTAAATTGTTATTCCCTTGTTTGTCTCCTCCCATTCCTCCCTCCCTCCCTTTTACACCCTATTCCCCTCCCCTAGGTTTGTGACATAAGGGGACCTCCTCCCCCACCATAAGGTCACAACCTATCAAGTCTCATCTTGGTAGCCTTCCTATCCTTTCTCTGAATGCCACCAGGCCTCCCCACCAAGAGGAAGTGGTCAAATATAGGGCGCTGGAGTTCATGTCAGAGTCAGTCCTTGCTCTACACACAACTGTGGGTACTGTGCTGTCCCTTGGCCAGATCTGAGTATGGGTTCAATATTTACAGTGTGTGTTGTCCTTGGTTGGTGCAGTAGTTTGAGCAGACCCCCCTGGGTCCAGATCTGCTCATCATGATGTTCTTCTTGTAGGTTTCTAGGACCGCCGCTCATGATTTTTAACCTGTGTTCAACCAATATGCATGGATGTATACCAGACTTACCACACCTTCAACAAATCTTCAGCCTGCCTCACAGTGTCTGCTACCACAAAAGCCAGTATATTTTTATGGGTGTAAATGAAAAGGAAAGACAAGAAGAGCTAGACAGCAGCATTGTATGCATACGGAGCATTCAGGAAAGAGGTGGGAAAAGGTAGAGGGTGGGTGACAGCAATTAGGAAAAAGAAAGAAGGTGGGGGTACTTTCCAGAGGAGATACATTTTCATAAAGCTTTAACTTAGCAGCCAAACATTGTTTTATGTACTCTAGTACTCCATAGATGAAACTAATTAGTTTTAATAACATAATTTGGACCATCAAGCCTGGAATGTAAATCATCAATAAACCTAACTAAGTTACAAGTGAATATTGCCCACACTGAAGAGGAGGAACAAATACAGTTAGCCCAAGACACTTTGGGAAGTGATATTTTAATATAGTTCTGCAAAGCCAGTGGCAAAAACTCCTGTACACAATGTGACCCCAGGAGCAAGTTTGTTTCTCATCAGAGTATTGGCTAGCAATTCTGTTGCTATCTTAGTGTGTACTAAGATTGAATAAATAGGAGAAAGAAAACAATGAAAGACAGATAAGTTACAAACAAGGCAAGAACAAAGACTACTGGGAAACTTGTGCTATTAGACAGAGATCCGGGTGTTGGCCATCTTCATCTCAATCTGTGTGACATACCTTGGATGTATCTACCTAAGATTATCTCTATTTGACAGACAAAAATATGAAGATAAATGATGCATGTGTTATTTGGCTTTCACATAAGCAAGCACTGATTTCTAACTCTCTACTGAAACTAGCAGCAGTTAATGCCCCAGCCAAAAAACCAAACCAAACAAAACAACAACAACAAAAAAAACCCTCAATATTCACATCCGGACTCATAGGTACCACATCCGGTATGAAGAACTAGGAATCATTGGAAAATTAGTTGATTCTAGGGCTAGGGCAGGACAAACAGAAGATAATGACAAAAGGTATATCTGGAGCATCATATGATGACAGAAATGTAAGGAAGTGTGGTCTCAAAGGCCACAGGACCAATCAGAGTATCTCCCAATGTGAAAGCTAAAAAGGCCTCAGCCACAGGACAATGACAGGGAACCACAACCTCAGAAAAGCCTGCCGTGAGGCCATGTGTATATAAATAACTAAATAACAAAGTAAGTGGGGAGAGGGGTTAGTTTTCAAAATAATTGCCAGTTTATAGAAGAAATAAAGGATATTTGAGCTCACTGTTAGGAACACAGTACAGTAACAACTATCACAAACAGGATGTGCCCACAAATGCTGACATCAGCAGGTGAGGGAGGAACAACAGGACATTCGTGTAGCATAATTGCTAGCGATAAATTTCAAAATAGACCTTTATAATAGAAAACTAGCAGACACGGCTTGAATTGCCTGGGCAAGGTTAATAGCACTGACGGATAGCATGACTCCCTCTAACAGAGATGCTTGATTGAGGTGGTATTGTCACTGTCACTCTGTGGCAGTCTTTCCAAGCTGAGTAACTGTAGACTAACAATGAGAAATTGCAGAGGTTATCTCCCAACGTATTCGACCCCAGTCTATGGGCTGTCAAGGGTTTGAGAGACCAGAAAAGGCTGAGGATCTCTCACAAGTCTGAAGGAGACGGGAGCTACTTGGGACTGAGCCACATGTCCCAGCGGAGTCCTGAAACAGAAAAAAGGGGACAGTTAGAGGAAGGTCAAAGTTGGGAGTTGACAGAATCATGAGAGTTCCAATGTAAATGTTCTGGGCTTAATGTTTGCAAAGTCCTTAAATAAGTGGTAAATGTCTGCAGATGCTGAATGACTTGTACACAAACCCTGCACTCTTAACTTTTCCATAAGTTGAAATTCATTCCAAACCTCAAGGATTTAATAAGGAAAGTCAAACAGGGAGGCAATAAATAGACAGCAAAAGGAAGAAGGTAAACCTGTATTTACTTTTTGGAAAATAGTTAATTTGTTCACATGCTACTGATAAAGTAAGCTAGCCTCTGGGCACCGTTTTCATCACGTTTGAATAAACCGGCGTAATCGCCTATCACGCTCATGTTTGAAGTGACTTCGAAGGCATGGTGTGCAGCTCTACAGATGACAAAACAAACACACTGTGGGGTGCCATACTGATTTCGATCTTTTGCTTGCTTGATTTGTTGGAAGGGAGAAAGTTGCTATCTACTTCATAGTCACTTATATACTCAGTAAAAATGTGGAGACCTGATATGGGGTTCCAAGAAGACAAACACACTAATTGCACAGCTGATGCCAAGGGTTAGCAGATTCCTGTGTTTAATATGAACCAAAATACCTTATATTATCCATCATTTGTAAATGGCACTCCTCCCTCATACAATTATTAATTCATATAAAGTGTAATTAAGTAACATTTATAAAAAGTAAAAATCAGGTACTTAAAATTTAAACAAGTTTACTTATTTACATATTAAAACAAGTTCACTAGTCTTCTTATTCCTTACTAAATAGTACTAGAACAGGCTGTGCACACTTCCAATACTAGTCCTAGAGATGCTGAGGCAGGAAGATCACAAGTTCTACATCATCCTGGTCTTTAGAGCAAGATCTTGTTTCCCCAAAACAATGCTAAGTTATTTTATGGTGAAACCATATTGCTAGGCTATGTGTTAGCATTAGTCCAAGGTATCACTAGAATTATAAAATGGAAGGCATAGAAAAACTATAAAAGCCCTAATCAGGGAGAGAAAAATACATAAGTATGTGCATTACATTTAAAATAAATTATCATTGCCACAAAAGAGTTTGACTTAGAGATGCACAGAAAGAAAACTCAAAAGTATTTTTCTTTTTATATATAAACACACACACACACACACACACACACACACACACACACACACACACGAAGTCACACACATGATACTTTCGGGAAGCTGAACTGTGAGTGCTGATGCCAATCACATGTGGAGGTGCTTCAAGAAACCCCTGATAGAGGTGAGAAAACACTTTAAAAACAGCCCAAATAATAACATTCTAGTAACCGACTCCCCTGGGGGCCTGCTCTAATGAAACATCTATAATCTAAAGTAAAAGAAAAGTCATGTTAAAAAATACTGTGCTTCCTGATTTAAACAGACTTCTGCTGGTTTGGTACCAAGACAGTGTGTGAATGCAATCCATTAGTTTCTTCTTTGTTGGAGATGAGTACACCTGCCCCTAAGAATCATGGGTGTGATGGTTGTAAACAAAGAGCAGACCATATGACTATTACCTGTGATGGAGTTGACTTTCCTTGCCTGTCTTCTGGGGATGGGGGGAGGGAGGGCCGAGTAATGAGCTTAATAAGGAATCAGAAGATCCACACTTCAGCACTTCCTGTTATCAATAATAGAGCCACCACACCAGACCTAGAATCTAGAAAAGCTGACAATGGCACCTCACCTTGCGAAAATAAGTAGACTCTTCAAACCCTTCCATGTGTCTCAGCCCATTGAATACTTGTCAGAGCCTTGCCAGGTGGCTGGAGACGCTCGGCACCAACGTGAAAGCATATTAAGGTGTTTTCGAATTCACATATGGACCATCTCACCCTGCCTAAGTTCCATTGAGAACCAAGGTCGATCTCATCCTATCAACTCATTTGGTCTTTATAGGCCAACACCACTTCTCTCAAAGCCAAGCAGGAGCTCTGGGCTTTGGGTTCCAGAGCAGGAGGGCGCTACCGGAAAACTCACCGTCCTCTGCTACAGCACCAAAGACTATTTTTAGATGTTTTCCTCTGGCTAATTGTCTCTCCCTCCTTGGGGCATTTCGATGGGTAGAATCCCCAGATGGGCCAATTTTCTCACTAATTCCTGCAGAGATGGGAAAGAGGAAGACAGTGGCTCTGTTTGTTGCCTTGGGGGCTTGGGAACCTTCTTAGTGACGAGAGAGGAGTGGGTTTAGCAGGATCTTCGAGGATCTTGAAAAGCCCACAGGGCTCAGCTGGAGTCACTGGCCAATGACACTAAGACAAGACTTGGTGGGAGACTGGAGCATCTTCTTGGAACCTTCAATTCACCCTGATGTCTGAAAGGAGCTCAGGGCATGGAGCCAGGAGTGACACTCTCCGGCAGGACCTGACTTTCTTCTACCATCTTTGAAAGGAACAGGGGTAGTTAATAGAGAAATTGAATCTTCATCTTCCTGGCGTCAACTTTTGAGAAGCACAGGGAGACCGAGACCGGTGGAGGTTAGCCCTGAGGAGATAGAGAGGATGGAATGATGACAGCCATTTACTCTTAATCCCTTGCTGGGAAAAACAAGTCAAGTAGTGTTAGATGCCCTGGAGACAGTGAACGGAAAGAGTTCAAGCTGGTGTCTGGCTCAGTGTCAGGGACAAACTTCCAACAGGGAGCCACGTCAATTCTTACAACCTGGATTGGGAGGGCCTGGTATACGTACTGACATTCGCTGGAAAGCGAGAATAATCCAGAACCCTCGAGGAGGCAGATACCATGATAGCGCTTAGAACCAGTGCTTTCTTATGTCACAGCAAGGGGTACATGAGGTACTCTGTCACTTAGGATGAGCTATGAAAACCCCGAAAAGGACCAAGAAGTTAATGTGTTGAAGACCACACAGCAAAGTGGAATTTGAATTCAGCCTTTGTCCCCAGCATCTGTGGTCTCAAAAGATGTCTGTCCTCGAAGGTTCCACTCTGCACAAGGATTTAGCGCGCGGGCACGCGCAGACGCGCGCGCGCAGTGGGGGTGGGGTGGGGTGGGCGTCCTGTCCCATGCACACCAGTATTTCAGTTTTCTTGTCCCATTTCCAAAAGGACATCTATAAGCTCTGGGAAGTGAGAGATGGGACTCAAAGTGGGGTGTTCTAGAGAAACTTGAACCCTTTAACACCAGGCAGATCCCCCCTAGGACAACTGAGCAGTCTGAACAGAGGCAGAGAGAAGTAGCCGAATACTCTGACCAGAGTGAAGGGTTGGTGCCTCATCTGCTAATCCCTTTCCAACTCTGTGTTCCAGTCAGGCACTTCTTCCCACTGCTCCTATGCTAAACATATCCAGGAGCCTGGAAGACCAGGGACAGAATTATCAGAAGCTGCCAAACAAGGATTTCACACTCTCTTCCTGGTCCAGATTTATGGAGAGGCGCCCAAGGTAGCAAAAGACTTACCCAAGGTCACATCCCTAGCCAAGAAATCCAAGAGTCCGTGGGGCCCTCACAGCAGCACCTAGCGACCTTCTAGGCTTGCTTTCTCATAGCTGGCACCTGAAGCTCTCTCCATGCCACACCCGGCTTTCCAGTCCCCCGCCCCCTCAGTCCCCAGAGTGGCTTCTGACGCTCGGGGGCCTCCTGGGTCCAGCTCTTCCTGCGGGCGCTCCTTTCCGCCGGATTCCCACGCCAAGTGCCACGCCCCCAAGCCACCCGCCGCGGGGACCCCGAGGCAGCAGAGCCCGGGTTGCTGGACTCGAAGGAGGTACGACCCGCGGTGACGTCCTCCGCGCCACGGCGCCCGCGCTCCCGCCTGCAGTGGGGCGGCCTTCCCGAAAGTCCCAAAGTGTCGCGCGGAGCCCGCTGAGGCGTGGCCGAGCCCGGGGCCCCCGGGAGGGCCGCCCCCGGCGGAGCCCTAGCCGGGCGTAGGAGTTGCGCGGCTCGGGGACGTGCCATGGGCTCGGGACCCTGGGTCCCCTCGCAGGCCGTCGCCGGGTCACTGGAGTAGCCGAGGTGGGCGGGGAGCCGGCCGACCCCGCGCGCGTCTCCCCATGAAGATTCTTGCGCTTTCTCTGAAGAAAGGAGTGCATATGCTGCAGTGTCTCTGTGGAAGGAGCCTGAGGTCCAGCGACAGCCCGAGCGGTGAGCCCGACCTCCCCCTCCCCGGCCGTCCACCGCGGGGGGCCCTGAGCCTAGAGGGCCCGCAGCTACCGAGCGCGCGCGTGTGTGCGCGTGTGCGCGTGTGTGTGAGTGTGTGTAGCCCTGAAGTCACCCGCGCTATCGTCCCGCACCCGAGCTGGAGCCCGTGGGTCCGGGACTCGGGGAGCGGGAGGGACCGGCTCCCACACTTCCTCGCGCCTCGCTGCTCCTTGTGACTTGCTAGGGCGGACTGGGACTCACGGTTGTTCAGGGTCTCCTCGGAGAAGTTGCTGGTGCAGTCGGCCCGCAGAGGGGACTTTAAACAGGTGGCTGGCAGACAGGTATCTTATTTTTCTTGCTTTGTCTGAAAGTGGACTTTTGGCGATGGTTAGAGAAGGGTTACCCTTTCACTGGAGATGGAGCGATTTCTGTCCTTGATGCTGAAGAAGCAGGAGGCTCCTACCTAAGTAGTCTGGGATTTAGCCAATGCTCCCTTGATGCAAGGAAAGAAAATCAGATCATTTGAATAACCTGTGATATGGAGAAAAATAATTATGGCACTAATGACTTTTTATTTTTAAAGCACCAAACTAAAACTAAATAAGCCATTCTGTTCTGCAGAAGCCTGGCAAGACGGTGCGGTGCTACATGGGGTTCACTTCCATTGTCTGATTCTTTTAAAAGATGAAAGGTCCCTTTAAATCTATTAATCTTGCGAGCACTAATTCAGTTTCTGTGCTCTTTGGTTTCTTTCTCAAAAGCGGAGGTGGGGTGTGAGGAGACAGGAAAGGCACCATATCATGTCTAAACGAGTGTCTCTGTAAAGAATATATTTTTGATCTATAAGCCCCAAATAACTAACAAATTCAACAACATTATAATAGCTTTTGTGTTTGAAACTTTGTGTGATATTTTTGGTGATCTGATTCATTTGGTAATGACACCTATTTTCACTTTGTTCTAGAGCTAAGAAAATTATATTTGGGAAAAATATATATATATACATTCTTTCATTCATACTTTTTCAAACTTGGGCTTTGTAATTGCTCACTAGACAAAAGATAAAACGAGAAACTAGTTTGAAAGAAACTAGAGAATTTAACCATGTGAAATTTGTGAACATGCCCTGTAGTGAAATTGGCCATGTGATCTCGTGTTTTACTTCTCTGTGATTTAGAAGACGAGCTAAATGTGTTTTTGTTTTGTTGCTGTGTTTGTGTGAATACTGAGAGATGTATCTACATTATCAGCTAAACAGCTTTACAGTGCAGCTCTTCTTCTGCATGGCACATGACCCGGGGGAACTCCTAAAGATGCATCAAATAGAATGGGACTAGACTGTGGCCAAGGCATTTGCCTTGTAGGTGTGAGGTTTTAAGGTATGTGTGTTATAGAGTTAAACAAGGCACTTCCTCAGATAAAACGAGGTTTAAAAAAACAAAAAACAAAAAACCTTCCAGTTAACAGGCAGAGCTAGTTTCCCAAATAGTAACAGCTGCAAATAGAAAGGGTGATCTGTGTGACTCGGGAGCGTGGGCTGCTGCGAGCATGGCACTTATAAGTCAGGAGATCCGGTCACGAGCCAGTTTCCATAAGTCACTATATTTTAAAAACTCTTGTCTTTCATCTGGAGGGGGGAAAAAAGTGGAAATGACCTCACCTGCTTTTTAATGTGTGATTCTGTGAGAACTGTGATGTCTTATTTATGCATGTTGTTTTACTTAGTGGGGTAAATATTTTATTTTGAGGACTAGCACTCTGGAGAAATATTTTTTTTAAAAGGTCACAGGACCAAATGGGGAAGATGAGACCTCTTCCACAGTCTGTTACAAACAGAGGTAATATGTAGTTGTTTGCCAAGAGAGTGTTTCTAGAATTACAATTTAAAAAAAAAAAAGTATGACTCTTTATAGCTTATCATTGTGTTGTACCTAATATAGCCTGGCTTTATAATTTGTGTACAAATTTTAAGGCTCGTGATCATGTCGCATAGATCATAGTTGGAATGAAGTGATTTAATAACAGCTAAAGATGGAAAGGAACCGTTGTATACCAGGTACCTTTCTAAAGACTGTTTAAACTCATGCAACATGCTTGGAATGTTTAGATATTGCCAGTGTGTTCTCTTTTAAATTGGTATCATTACTGTGGCTTCTGCCATTAGCATAACCTCACAGCAATTCTGCAAGTAATATTGGTATCCTCAATGTTCTCATGCAAATTGCTGTAAAGAAACAGACTTTTTTTTTTTCATGAAGTGAATTTATATTAAAAACAAACAAACAAACAAAACAAAAAACCAAGGCTGGGAAAACACTGTAAATTTTAAAAATATTACCTGAAAGGAATTCAGCAATGTTTTTAAAACAGTGTCAATATGTACTTAAAGTTCCACTCTAGCTATTTTCTCATTGCCAGTTGAACTGAATACAGACCTGAGTGGCATGGAGTGCAAGTTACTGCGATAGACGGAGAGATTCTATTAACATGTTCAAGCTTTGAAGTTACGTATTTCACTTTTTGTTTATATTTTTGTCAACTAAATGGGCCTAAAATTCAAATTAACCATAGGGTTTAAGCTTTTCAGTGTCACTTAAATGTTATCAGTGCTCTTGCTTTTCTTCTTTATTATTAAACATTAATATCATGTCTAGTTTAGTGATTGTACCACTGTATAAGTCCTTTGTATTTCAGAAAGATGGAGATGACAGAAACACGTGGAAGGGCAATCTTAGCACATGGCCCAGTCAGTTGCTCAAGGCCAGATTCCCAGTGTCTTTTGATACTTGCTTCTTGTTCTTTTTCTCATTTATTAAAATGAAGTGATTTTTTAAAAAGCATATGGAGCCAATCTATTAAAAGGCAGAATAGACGTTTAAAATTCTAAACAGCACTGTTCAGAGAATGTGAAATTTCCATTAAACTGAGGAAGTGAAAGGCTTTTAGGAGAGAGAGAGAGAGAGAGAGAGAGAGAGAGAGAGAGAGAGAGGAGCAAAGAGTCAAAGAGTGGAACTTTTATGAAGAAGTAGGCACTGAAGAGCCATCAAAACAATGGCTTTCAGGCCGGCTCCAATTCCTCTGCATAAGCCTCTGCATAAGCCATGGTGTCCCACCAATGAGCTTAGGGCTACAGGCTTCTCAATGCAGCAGGGACCATTCTGATTTGCTAGAGGAGAAAAGCCTGTCCTTAACACCCAGGCTTCTGATAGAGCAAATGCTGTGAGTGTTGGTCCCCATAGGAGGAGCAAGGTACGTGCACACGTGCTTGTTAGATTTAGCTGTCGCTGAGTTATTCTAGAAAATTCTCACACAGTTGATGGTTGTGATGTATGCATCTGTAATATGGGGTAAGGGAGGGGCTTTCCAGACTGGCACCCTGACGGGTTATCAGATGTTTAGAGTTGGCGCTTAGAAATCATATCTTGTTTCCTTGACATGGAATTCAAATACCATGCGCTAAAATAACTCATTGCTCAAGCATGATAAAGAACTCCCAGTGCAACTGTTTCCAGGTTTAGTACAGACATCCAAATGAAAACTTCCCCCTGGCACACAGGCTGTCTCAGACACTGTGCATCAAGTTTGGGTATCTGGGCTCTGATTTTTATACAGGAGAATGAAATGATTAAAAAAAAAAAAGCTATTTGCTTACTGTATGGTTTAGCATTTTATTAATAAAGCAGCAGTTTTTCCTTAACCTGGCTGGTTCCCAAAAGAATTGACACAGAAAGACTCTGGTTTGTTTTATAAGCCTAGAACACTCGGGCTAGGCAGATATCAACCCTCTAAGCTATTTTGTTATTATCTCTCAGCTACACATCCTAAGTTACTTGCCAATAAGTCGGCCCGTCTGGGATGCTTCTTTTCCATCACTCTGTCCTCATGGCAACGTGCTCATCATCCATCCTGCCCCATGGCGACTTTTTTCTCCCTTCCTTCCTCTCTCTGTCTGTCTGTCTCTGTCTCTCTGTGTCTCTGTCTCTCTCTTTCTTTCTCTCTCTGCCTCACAGTCTCTCCTGAACCCAGAGCCTGGGAGCCTCAGTCTTGTCTACCTCTCTTCTCCCCAGCCCATATATCAGTAGTTTTATTAGCCAATCAAGGGTAATTGGGGGGGGGGGACTAAATTACACAGTATCACTTAGTGTAGTACGTGAGAATGTGTGTAACCAGATCTTTGGGGATGGTCAGTAATTAACAATTAAATGCACAGCACCAGACAAGCCCCCCCAAAATGCCCCTCTTTTGTCTAAATAAAAAAGGACAAGAAATATGCTTATTGTTCATAAGCTTATTTCCTGGAAAGATAGCTTTATTCAAAACATTAAATAATTGTCTTGTGTGTGATTGTTTATGATATACGTCCATGTGTCTGTAAGCATGCTCTTGTGTGTGTGTGTGAGTGCTGGTATCCCTGTGCCAGGGCATGCATTTGAAGGTCAGAAAGATAACCTCATGTCCAGCCTTACTCTCCTCCCACTTGGTTTTAGATGTGGTCTTTTTGTTGTTATTCCATTGTGTATAGCAGGCTAGTTGGCTCATGAACTTTCAGGGACTCTCCTGTCTCAGCGTCCATCTCTCCATAGAGCATTGACCATGACCCCTGGATGGGGAGGCCTGGTGGCACTCAGAGGAAGGATAGCAGGTTACCAAGAAGAAACTTGATACCCTATGAGCATGTACAGGGGGAGGAGGTCCCCCTCAGTCACAGTCATAGGGGAGGGGAGTAAGGGGAAAATGGGAGGGAGGGAGGAATGGGAAGATACAAGGGATGGGATAACAATTGAGATGTAATATGAATAAATTAATAAACTATATTAAAAAGATTATAGATATTCACGCTGTATTCAGCATTTATGTGGGTTCTGGAGATTTTTAGATTTGTATGTTCGCACAGCAAGTGCTTTTGCGGATCGAGCCTTCTTTCCAGCTTCGACATTAGAGAGCTATTAAAGACTACATCCTGCCATGTCCACATTGCTCTTTAACCCTTTTGCTTTTTCTTCAAAGGTAAAAGTGACAGACGTCAATCACAAGTACAACAGGAAGATATTTTGAATTCAATTCAATCTTTTGAAAACTATCAATAAATCTCATGGGCTGACAGTCTAGCTCAGTGGTAGAGTGCTTGCCTTCCATGTTCTGGATTCTCTGCTTAGCAACACATGTACACGCGCGCGCGCGCGGACACACACACACACACACACACACACACACACACACACACACACATGCATAAGATATTACCAAATTTTAAAAAATCTACCTTCAGTTGTTTATAGTATCTTATGGCTTCCACTTTCCAAGGTTTTAATTTCACATTTGATTTTCAAAGATGATGTCAGAAAAGCCAAGAAGATGTTGCTTATTATTGGTTAACATGTTTTAGACAGCCCACTATCTACTATGTACTAATGCAAGCATCGCTGGGAGTCATATGTAAAGTTCTAGAGTAGTTGTAGATCCATCATAAAGTTGAAATGAGTGTACAGAGGTGTCTGGTCTCTGTGCTATCAGCGTCTCTCATCAGAGTAGCACATCTGTGGCGATGCATGAATTCCTACTGATGCTGTGTCTTTTCTGTTGGTTTTATATATTCCATAGGTTTGGGAATGGCATATACCTACCATTCTAGTATCTTAGAGTGCTTTTCAGTGCTCCTAAAATCTGTTATCTACCTATTCATCTCCCCTGACTGCTAAAAGCTAATGGTTGTTTTTAAAAACCGTCTTCATAGTTGTACATTTATTCGACTACAATATTGTTGCGGTAACGTATATGTAGTCTTTCTAAAACGGCATCTTTCATGTAACAAACATTTAGGTTTCTTCCATTTCATGCCTTGCCAGCTCACATCTCCCCAGCTCTAAGGAATATTCCATTGTCTGCATGTATGACAGTTTGTTTATTTGTTCATCCAGTCGAGGGACATTTTGGTAAAGTTTGAGAAATAGTGAATGGAGTTGCTATAAACATCACTGTACGTGCTTTTGCGTGAATATAAAATTTCAACTCATTTGGGCAAATACCAATTGGGCACAACTGTTGGACTGTGTGTAATAAAAGAAATGTGGTTCTGTAAGGACATGCCAAAGTGTCTTCAACAGTAGCTATGGCACCTTGCGTTCTGACCAGCAGTGTATGAATACTGTTCTGTTCCTTATCCTTCCTTGTTGTTGTGAGTTTGTTGGATTTCAGGCAATGTTGTAGATGTACAGTTGTATTCCCTTGTTTTAATCTGATATTACATAATAGCATGACTTTTGGACATCTTTTCATATGCTTGTGTGACATTTACACATTTTTTTTGTTGTTGTTAAGATAACCCTAATGGCTTCTGATTTTCTTTTAAAACTACAGGATTGTTTATTGACTTGCTGTAGTGTTGACTTTCACCCAGCTCTTGGGTTCCCCTTCTGGGAGCGTTGTCAGATTATACTAGTTACTGTTGTCAGGAGAGAACACCCTTACAGAAAGCAGTATACAGAAGACTTTCTTTCAGCTCATGGGTCTAGAGCTGTGGTTCTCAACCTGTGGGTCTTGACCTCTTTGGGGGTCAAATGACCTTTTCACAGGGGCCACTTATCAGTTATCCTTCATATTGTATATTTGCATTATGATTCATAACAGTAGCAAAATTACAGTTATGGAGTAGCAATGAAGAACTAAGTGCATTAAAGGGTCACAGCATTAGGAAGGTTTAGAGCCACTGCTCTTGAAGGATGAGAGTCCATCACGGCAGGGAGGTGTGGCGGCCCATGGCAGGTGTGGTAGCACAGGTAGGAGGAGGTAGAGATCGTACAGCTTCAAATGCAAGCAGGAGGCTTTAAACTCTCAAAGGCCTTCCCCAGCGACATCTTCAAGGCCACATCTCCTAAACAGCACCACCCACTGGGAACCAAATATTCAAATACCAGAGCCAGTGGAGATATTTCTTATTTAAACCACTTCCATTTCCACGAAGTTAGTGTGGCTATTTGATTAATATTGGCCAATGAAATACAAGCATATGGAAGCTCTAATAGCCCAGAGCACAAATTCGTGTCAAGCTTTTTGCTGCTGGTGGTGATTGTTGGTGTGTTCAGGGTGGTGATTACACCATTAGCTTGTGTTCCTGAGTGTCTGTACTTAATAGAGCCTACTACATGACCTATGATGAACATTTAATAGAAACGAGAAGTAAAAGCCATTTTCCTAGAAATTTCCTTTAAAGGGTAGTTTCTGATATGCCGTGTTCTGATTGATTGGATAAATAACATTTAATGTAATGTTAGGGAGTTATAGTTAGAGTTCTTTCCAGTCAAAACAGCCCAGTTTCTTTCTGATACCTTCTGTAGTAGATGTTCTAATCTCTAGCCCAGGGCGTGAAACTTACAGCCCACCAAAATGTGTTTATCACGTTAGAAGACTACTCAGGTATTAAAAACAAGGAATTCCTGAAATTTGTGGACAAATGGATTGAACTAGAAATGATCATAATGAGTGACTTAACCCAGAAGCAGAAAGAGTCAAATGGTATATACTCACTTATATCTGCACACTAGCCCAAGGGATATGTCCCATGAAAGTCTTCACTTACCAGGAAAGTGGGACAGAGGGAGAACTTCCTCTTGGGGCTTTAGGTGAGGGAAGTATGGGAGAATGGGGAAATAGAAGGATCCAGAGGGTTCTAGAAGCCTACAAGAAGAACATTATGATGGGCAGATCTGGGCCCAGGGGTCCTGCTCAAACTATGGCACCAGCCAAGGACTATACATGCAGTAAACATCGAACCCCTACCCAGATCTAGCCAACGGACACGACATTCTCCATAGTTGAGTAGAGAGTGGGGACTGACTTTCACATGAACTCGGGTGCCTCATATTTGGCCACATCCCCTGGATGGGGAGGCTTGGTGACACTCAGAGGAAGGATAGCAGGCTACCAAGAAGAGACTTGATACCCTATGAGCATATACAGGGGGAGGAAGTAGTCCCCCTCAGTCACAGTCATAGGGGAGGAGAGTAAGGGGAAAATGAGAGGGAGGGAGGAATGGGAGGATACAAGGGATGGGATAACAATTGAGATGTAATATGAATAAATTAATAAAATATATTTAAAAAAAAGAAGAAGATGCTCACTCTCATAGGTTATTATGTTGGAAAGCATTTGGGAAGAAACAAAGTCATTTAATGGTGTTCTGTCTGCGTATCACAAATGCATACATTTTGGGTACCTTCTGATACCTTTTGTAGTACTTGAAGAACATATGTGTTGACTTCTATTCATGGCATTTAAATATTAGCATATTATGCCACAGTATTAAGTCTTGTTATCGTCCAGGAAGTTAGCAGGTGCTCTTAGCACAGCCAATACATTGTTCCTTTTTATCACTGTACTAATTCTCCAATGGCGTGTGCTCCCCAAGCACCTTGATTGTCTTTTTATACTTAGGGCTTCATTGTAGAGATTAGGTTTTTTTTTTTTTTTTTTTTTTTTTTTAAATTTACCTGGAAATGTAAAATTCTGATGCCCCCTAATCATATCTGGAGAAGCAAGAATGCACTGTGTTGCTTAAAGCAGTGACAGTGTTATAGCACATGTCACTATTGCAGTTTTACAGGCAAAGGAAAGTGCAAATAAACACCTTGCTTGCCCTGTCATTTTGTACACTCAAAGTATAGTGGAAAGAAAAGAAGGAAGGAATCAGTCTCAATGTCATTCACATCTAGGTGGTGGATCTGCATTGTGGCTGCCTGGCTCTTTTGGAAGAACAACAGAAAAAAAAAAAAAAAAAAAAAAAAAAAAAAAAAAAAAAAAAAAAAAAAAAAAAAAAAGAAGCGCAAGCCAGACCTTTTCTGAAGCCTAGAAAACCAATTATCTCTCTCCAAACCACACACATCCCTTTTTTTTATGCCATTCTCTTTTCAAGAATAGAAAGTTAAACATGTTCTGCCTTCACAGGTTCCTGTTTTGATATTTCAATTCAGCAAACAATCTTGGGAACACAGTGTATGAGAAGTTCATAGAGACCCAGCAGGAAGAGACGTACAGGAAAACATCTGGCACAATACAAGGACGGACAAGACCGCTGCCCAAGAGAAGGACTTGGCAGCCTTTGTTTGACTTTAAGCAAGCTTTATCAGATTTAATGATAAGGACCACATCAAGCAAGGAATGATCCATCTGGCTCAGTAGTCACATTAATCTCCCCGAGTTTGTAAAGCACTTAGGAGTTCAAAAGGAAGTGCTGGGCAATGTTAGATGACAGCTGTAATTCAAGGGGAGATGGGTAACATTTCAATACTCCTCTTTGGGAGTAATGTTTTTGAATAGAAATACTTTAAGGAGTACTAGTTTTATAAAAAGCAATTGACCCCACACCTCAGTTCAAGTCTACTTAGCATTGTCCATGGTCAGATATTCTTCCTAATTATCTATATTATTTCTCTCCTCTGCCCATACATCAACACGTCCATTTATTCACAGCCAGATAAACTGCATTAGCTTCTTACAGAGGCATGGATTCTAATCTGTGGTACCAAAGTTATAAGAACCATCTGGGGGACAGTGATAGACGTGATTTCTGTCAGATGTTCACACAGTGTTTCACTCTTTTGCTTTGCTCAGCTCAGCTCGGCGTATACAGTCGCTGTATTTGTGCCATGTTATTTTCATTGCAGTGTTGCAAATGTCCTATCAGAGTATCTCTTCCAACACCATCGAAAAACTGGACATCTCAGTCTACCCTGATGGCAATCAGAGGCGCTGTGAATCCGCCGAGACAATCTCCCCTGCTGAAATGATTTTTCTTGTTTATACATAAGCTTCTAGTACCATCCTACCCCCTCCACTTATTACTGTTTATAGAAACGGTAGCATTGCAGTTGGTGTCACTGATTACCCACGTTGTTGCTTCAATGAAGCCAGCTGGGATGCGATTGCCTAGTCTTTAAATAAAACTTAGCGGCACAAAAATGAGTCTCCTTTTTAAGGGGAGAGGGGTTGGTGCTAGCTGCATCCTTTTCTAAAGCGCTAATTATTTGCTTAACTTGGAGAAGCCTAAGAGCGGACTCTCCATATTAGCTCGGTGACTCACCTTGACCCTAGGACCGAGGCTGTGAGGAGCACAGTCACAGACAAGAAAGCACTCCCAAAGCCTTAGTGGTTCTCTCTTTACCTAGCACTCTGCACACGGCACATTGACTAAAGACAAAGGGTGTGTTGTACAAGGGCTGAGGTTGGATGATTAATTATGATCAGGGATTTGGGCCAGTAAATGCCTGTGCTAAGCTGTTAACAGTCCTACATTTACAAGCAGTGTGGAAACCACAGAAGTGATGAACAAAACATTGGTGTTGCATTTTTTGAATCTCCTACAGTTTGGAAACTGAGTAACAGTAACCACTTTCCATGGCTGTTTAATTTGTGAATCTCATCGTGAGATTGGCAGGGTAGCACAGCTCTTGTAGATACTTGATATAAACCAGGGCATTAGGACTTTTCCAGGTAGAATTAAGAAAAGAAAAACTATGTACCTTTCTTTGTTTCACCTTGAAAAAATTAATTGAGGCAGGACCTTATTCTGTAGCCCAGGATAGCCAAGACTCACTAGTCAGTGAATTTTGGCTAGTGTCGGGTCCTGGCCCACTGGAAAAATCGAATCAGGGTTCACCTGAAAGAGGGCGTGGGGGTTGAAAAAAGAATACAGAGTCACGAGAAATAATAATTAAGTCAGGAAATTTCTGATCAAGATTCACTTGAATGCCGACCAGAGGAACATATATAGGGCAAGGTCAATAGGATCTGTTCTAATCTCACTCACCCTAGCCCCCGGGCAAGAATACAATAGCCTAAATCACTCCCTGTGGAACTTTCTAGTTCTCTGAGTAGTTCCCTGTAAGAACTTCCTTGATCCTCTAGGTTGTTCCAAGTTGGGACTTCCCTACTTCTTTCAAAGGTAAATAGTCCAAGGATAGCCTAGAACACAAGACCTCGTGAGGCAAAGGTCAGCAACTCGAAGGTCACAGCATGCAGCCTAAGCATGGGATTTCTGACATGGCAGAACTTGGCATGGCTTTCCACAGGCTAGTCTTTGTCCATGGCAGTTTTCTGCCTCAGCCTACCAAATACTGGGATTACAGACAGGAAAAAGCATACTTTCTCACAAAATTTAAACTTTTAAGAGCAACTTTACCTCTATAATGCATGTGTGTATGTGCATACACTCACGCCTGCGTTTGTGGGTGGGATTCATTCAATATTGTTAATGACAGTTACTTTTGGATAGTGGTGGAACAACACAGAGAAATGTTCTGTACTTTATCATGCATTCCCTTTAAAATAAAAACCTAGTGGTATAGTTTTCATAGTATATAGTTTTTGTTCATAGCAGAAAGCATTGACAATGTAAATAATCCATGGGCTGTACTCTCAAAAAAAAAAAAATCATATAATCTCTTCCATTTTCTGTGTGTGACTCTTTACAAAAACTAAGGCAGAAGAGTTCTGGCATTCATGTTTTTTTTCTTATGAAGTTCAAAAGCTACTCCCAATATGACAATTAATAATGTGTAGTGAATTATTTGAAATGGTTTTCTAGGAAGTGATTAGAGAAAGCTGTCCATAATGGCCCCTGGAAGTCATTGGCAAAGGATACTTTGTCTTCCTCTTTTGATTTTACTTTTTAGTATTTCCGGCTTTTCCTAAACACATGCATAGGGCTTTATTTGCATACAAATCAGAGGGTAACTAGATGAAAAACTGTGTATAGTTTGTAATTTTTAAAAGTATGTATATACTAGAAATATGTGTATATATTAGAAGTGTTAATGGATGTATGCTTTTCATAAGATTGCCCCAAACATAAGTTTAAATTACTGAATAGAATGACATCACCTGTGTCTGTAATTATTATAACAATTGTTACTGAGTATCCATCCAATATTCACTTTCTATGCCTTTAGATTTTGTTGACGTGATTATTTTTACATATAAATGATTTGTGTGCTATGGGCTGAGGTAAGGATACGAGTAATGACTTTTCTTTCTCCCCTCTGATTAATCCTGAGTTCAAAACAACCATGGAGGTAGACAAAGTCGTCAAAAAAGATGCTGTTGTGAGAGTTCACCCCGGGGTTGGATCACCGCAGTAGGAGGTTGGAGAATCATTAAGCACAAATAGAGGAACATTTTTCCTAAGGAAACTTGATATGTCATAAACTGAGCAGGGCATACATCTGTGTGCCTACAGAGTAGATCCAGCCTCATGTCTGTTGAGTCTCAGTAGTGGGTAAGAGAGATTTTGAACTCGGCATATGCTGCGAAGACATGTGTAGGTGTCCACTGAGCTGCCCAGAAAGTGTGCAGCCCGTGAGGAGGATGAGAGGGAATCCACACAGGCAGGGAAACCACAGCAGGCTCAGCCACACTTGCTACACGGCTCCCTTCCTTCCCATGCCATTCAGATATATATTTTTTTTTTCTGCCTTGCAAAAGGATGAAGTGGATAGAAGGACATCGTTTCTCCTCCTCATATCCAGAAAAGGCAGAAGCCCTTGTTTTGCAAACCAAGATGGAAATGGAGACTTTGGGCGGGGGGTGGGGGGTGGGAGGGTGGGGAGTGAGGTGGGGGGAGGGGATGGATGTTAGCTTCTACATTCCAATACAACGTTAGTCTTGGGGGTTGGTGCGTCTTCCAGTCACATGGTGTTTTCCTTACAGCTTTTCTACTAGTCATGTCTTCTCTGTGATGCAATATATGGATCTTTAAAACGTTATTAGGTGAAAAAAATATCCTTTGTATTTCGGGATGAGGTGTGAGTTAAATCCTATTTTAAAATATTTGTTGACTTCAGTTTTGTATTCTTTTGACTACATGAGGTGAAAAAGATAGATATTTTTTTGTCATTTGAATTTTTAAAATGAAGCGGCCCTCTGTTCTAGAACTGATCTGTGACACTCATGCAGTTTATAACCATATATTTATTATTTCCTAGATAATTTCATTATTTTATTTTGGTGGAGATGTTCTTGTAACCCACTTTTTTTGTGTGCTGAGAAAGTAGAACTGTCAGTTTCGCTCATGGCGGCGGCTGTGGAGTACTGCTATGCTGGCCTAACTCTCTAGTCTGGTACTTGAGAATGAGAGGACATTGTTATCTAGTCTTGATTTAAATTCTAGTTACTCCACAGAGGTGAGTTTTTCTTATAATTTTCTAAAGCGCTGAGTTCCATGACTTCTTCCTTAAAATCATATAAATGTTGTAGTTGCTTAAAACTCTAAAACCTCACAGGCTAATTCTAATGATCTCAAACAATTACAGACAGCCAAAACAAGTATAAAATTTTTCTATGAGCTCACTCGAAATAATTCCTATCTCATTTAATATTCCTTTTTTTCCTTTATAAAATAGTGTTACACCATATACCATTCTGTAACTTTTAGACTCTTTTTTTTTGGTTTTTCTTTTATTGAACATAGATTTTTTTCCCTTAATATATATTCTG
Organism: Acomys russatus; assembly: GCF_903995435.1. Lineage (NCBI taxonomy): Eukaryota > Metazoa > Chordata > Mammalia > Rodentia > Muridae > Acomys > Acomys russatus. The sequence goes on along the minus strand of NC_067144.1, from coordinate 13,119,913 downwards.
ATTACAGTTTCCCTTCCTCCAATTTCCAGATCCTTGCCACATCCCCTCCCAACTGAATCAACACACTTTAAGCGTCCCAGAAAACAAACAGGCTTCCAAAGAACAATAATAGAATAAAAAAAGATTAAGTAAAACCAAATTAAAACAGGACAACAACAACAAAAAAGGATTAAAAAAATAGCACAAGAAACATATAGACGCAGAGGTACATACATTTGTACATACTGGAATCCCGTGAAAACATAAAACAAGAAGTCATAATTTATACACAAAGGACCGGTAAGGTAAATATATATTGAAATTTAAAATAATAAGTAAGTTAAGTAAATAAATAAACAAATGCCATACTAAACATTATGAAAGAAAGAACATCCAAAGGTGCTACTGAGTTCTTTTTGTGTTGGCTATTTATTCTTGGGTGTAAGGCCTGCCCTTAAGACTAGTTTGTATACCCAGTGAGACTCAGTTGGCGAGAACTAAGTTTTCATTTATGAATGGTTATCAATTGGAGATAACTTCTGGGTTAGGGATGGCACTTGCGTCGATTTCTCCCAACACTGGGACTCCACCCAGCGCAGACTCCACCCAGGACGCACACTCTGCATGCTGCCTCAGTGTCTGTGATTTCATATACACGTTGGTCCTGCTGTGTTTAGAAGACCTTGTTTTCTTGGTGTCTTTCATCCCCACTGACTCGGAGACTCCTCTACCTCTTCTTTCTCAGAGTTCCCTGAGCCCTGAGGGGAGGGATGCGGTGGAGACATCCCATTTAGAACAGAGTGTTTCAAGACCCCCCTCTCTGCATGTTGTCTAGTTGTGGGTCTCTGTTTGTACCCATCTTGTGTGGAAGAAAGCTGATCTGATGGTGGCTGAGCAAGGCACTGGCCTATGGGTATAGCAGAATGTCTTTAGTCGCCATTTTAATGTTATGTTCCTTTAGCAGAACAGTAGCATTTGGTTTTACACTAGGTCTATAGCCTAAGTAATCTCAGGTTCTTGGCCAATGAGCTGTGTTTGGGATGGGTGCCATCTTATGGAATGGGCTTAAAATCTAATCAGGTAGTGGTTGGTTACGCCCATAAGCTTTGTGCCACTATTGTGCTAGTGCATCCTGCAGGGAGGTCCCTTGCAGGCCAAACTGTTTGTGCTGGGTTCGTGTTTACCTTTTTCCTTTGGTAGCCTGCGGAGTACTTTCCAGCACCGTGAACAACACCAGTCAGTATGGGTGAAGGCTCTAGTCAAACACCAGCTCAACTTCTCCATGCTAAGTGAGTTGAGTAGGTGCTGTTTTCTGTAAGTTTTAAAAATATGACATTATATCACCAATGTGCTCCCTATTAAAGTACTCTTTAAGATGATTTGAATAGGTTCACAGTGTTCATTTTGGTAGCATAGTCAGTTTAACATCTCTCTCTCTCTCTCTCTCTCTCTCTCTCTCTCTCTCTCTCTCTCTCTCTCTCTTTCTCTCTCTCTCTCCCTGTGTGTCTGTATTTTATCTATCTGTCCATCTGTTTATCTGTTTATCACCTACCTATCATCTCTCTATCAACCCATCTACTATATTCTTTAGGAAGGCAGTGTTCGTACCTTCACTGTGACATGTGCTGTTCCTTATGGTTTCTGTCACCTATAAGGAACACACACAAATTGTGGATTGAAGAAACTATTGGGCTTTATATGAAAAATCATTAAATGTAAAACTTGCAGTGTTGATGCCTCACTTATTGGTAACAGGATGCCCTTAGTACTCAATAGCAGGGGAGGAACAGCTGTCTAGATGTGGTCTTGGAGGAGGAGGAAGAGGAGGAGGCGGAGGAGGAGGAGGAGGAGGAAAGTCATTTGTAGATAGCTACATCTTCCATTGACCCGGAACAACTCTTGGGCTGCCTTATCTTTTCCTTCTAGGTCCTAGAAATTGGGCCTCATGTTCCCCCATTCACTGTCCGCTAGCGTCAGTTCTTTGCCATGGGGGCACTGCTCAATGTAAAGGGGGGCATGCTTGTTATTCCTCCTAGGGCTAAAAAGAACAATAGGACACATTGAAAATTTCTATTGCTTTAAAAACACACCTGAGGTTTCTGTTCTATTTGTTCTCTTCCTGCACCCTGAGCTCCTTAGACACTGTGGTCATGAATGGAGAAAGGCTAGACAGGACACGGAAGACTGCATAGAACTCAAAAGGACAGCGGCAAGCAGAGGAGAAGGCCAAGGAATGATTGTTAAAAGATAATTAGAATTTCACATGCAATTTTCAAAGGGACCAGTTTCTCCACAGCTGTTAGTTACAGATTCTTGCCTGTGTTTAACCACCAAAGTGGACCACAATTTCAAGAAGCATTTGGAGGAGTCAAAGAAGACCTACGCTCCTGCGCTTAAGAAGGGGAAGAAGAAGGACCGTGTTGTGTGAGTGATGTAAATAGCAGGACCCGAGGGAGTGTGAGATCCCTTATTAGTGTATTTTACTTATTAAGAAGAAATGGAAGGAGGATGGGAGAAACTCCTATGGTCACGGATAAGGGTTCAAGGCTAATAGTAAAGACGAGATGGATCTCCTGGAAATTTAGTGTTGAATTCACCCAATAAGATGAACAACTTGCTGTGGCTTTAAGGCCACCAAATAGTCCTCCAAATACACACTTGGAAGGCAGTGGGAGACAATTCTATGTATTTCAAAAAAGGTTTTGGTCCAGCTATCACAGGCTGTGCGACTCTTGGGGAGTTGCTTGTCATTTCTGAGCCTCGGTGTGAAGTAGGGCCTAATCATTCTACTTCCTGTCAGCTCAGGATTCCTCGTGTTTTGCCTACAAAGCTTAAGTCTGTGGTCATGTGGTCAGGACAGAATTTTTCCTGCTACTCATTTTCTTACTATCTACCTTTTTCAGTGTCATAAGAAGCCAGTGGGGCGCCATAAGTTTATGACTTATTCTGGATTATTCCTTCTCTAAACTACAACCCTGTTAAATCTACTTTGTGATATTAAGACTGGCCTTTGTTCTCATAGATATTTACCACTGATTATATTTAGCCAATTTTATCTGTCATAATTCCTGTCTATCTTCATTAAACTATCACCATAATGGTCACAAAAATAAAGAAAGATCACAAGTTTGACTATCAGTAGAGACAGCTATAAAACAATATTAAGACCAGGTGTGGTTGCTCATGCCTATAATTCTGGCACTCAGAAACTAAGGCAAAATTTGCTATGAATTTAAAACCATCCTTGGCTACATAATACATTCCAGGCCCCCATGGGCTACCGACTGTGGTCCAGTCTCAACAACAACATAAAATAATAAAATAAAGTAAAATTTAAAAATGTCATTGGGGACTAATTCATCCATAACAGATACTCTGAGCGACTTTAAGTGATTTTGCATAATAGGGGTTTGGGGAATTAACATAGTAGAATAACATTAGTAGTTCTTGATGGTTGATTGAGTCTTAAGAGTCCATGGCACACAATGCTGAGCAGCTCCTTCTTTCCTACATAGCAGACTTTCCTCAGTCTGTGTGAGTTCTCCTCCGGCTCTGTCCCTCTGAACAGCTGAGCCACAGGAACCTTATTGTGACCCCTTTTCCATGTCAAGAAAAGCCAGAATGTATCTTTGGAGGACTTTTTGAAAGTCCTTAGAGAGGCTTGAGTACAGCAAGCTCAGAACAGAAGTATACAGGCAGCTCCTTTGATACCACGGGACGCTTGCCCTACCTACCAGAGGCAAGCTTTCCAGCCACTTCTCTTTAATGGTGTCCTATCTCTGGGTGGTGAGTATTATTTGTCCCCTTCAGCAATTAGGCAAAATTCCATTTCCTTAGAGAAACCATCCCTACTACTGCCCAAGGGTCATTGCTTTTCTTGTTGGAGATGCCTGTGACTAGAACATTAGGTCATCCCGTGCACACTCACTCCCATGACAAGACTAGGAAGCGCGACCTTAGCAGCTGCAGCACATCCCTGAATATTTGCACTGTTCCATTTTAAACACTGGACACTAGAAGTACAGCACAGAGCCTCCTGCCTTCTTTCTCTCTGAATAGACTGCAGAGAAGCCCTTTGCATCATCATCTCCTTAGCATGATCTTCTCACATGCCCTAAGGACAAACAATACAAGTCTTCTAAGAACAAGAAATAAGGATTTTTCAAATAGAATGGCATTAGTGGAAAAATTTTCCATTTTCACAAAGTTGATTGATCTCACAATACATCTGATTCCTAACATCTCAGAGGCATCGGCTACAAGTTAGGTAGAAACAGGAGCTCTAAAAACAAAGAGTAAGAAATGACTCATCTACGGTGAAGGATCTTCCAAAACAAAGCATTGGTCATCACAAGGTAGATGTTCTAATCTCTACCCAAGGGCATGGAATTTATAACCCACCAAAGCAAGTTTATCAAGATAGAAGAAGCTTACCCTCATAGGTTATTATGTTGGGGGTAGGGGAGTCATTTTAGTATACCACTGTATTCATTTGTATCTTCAGTTAACAATACTGAGATCCACTATGTGCTATACAGTGGATCTGCATTAACCTTTGGTAAGCGAATTTGAATTTTGATATATTAGAAAATACATTTAGCATAGCTGATTCTTACCTAAAACAACAACAACAACAAAAACAAAAAAACAAAACAAAACCAAAAAAAGCCCCCCAAAACCAAGTCAGTCTTAATCAGCATCGTTGTTATTCTAGAAGAGAGACCATGCAGAACAGGAGTAACTTTTCCCCAATACTCTTTTGTTCTCTTCTTTGACGATTACTCTGGCCGTTTGTGATTGTTTACACATTGCTCAGTTAGCGGCAGACTGACTAACTTGTTTTTGTCACTAGCCGGAATATCTATTCTAGTTAACTTTAAGCTCAGGAGCCTTAGTGGAGTTATCATCATGGTCCTGTTTTTCAAGATGCAACACCTGTGGGTTCCATGACCTCAAGAAGAGATGGTGTGGATGGCACTGGAAACAACAGAAGGGATGTGTGACAAAAAACTTTTTTAGACTTAAAATGTGGTCACTGAATAATATGATAAGCCTTGACAACCAGAATGAAAAAACTGCTAACTTTGTGCAGTCTTTATTTTTTATTTTGATGAAGAATGCAAACACTACTGATAGAATTAAAGTCATCACAATGTCTCCCTGGTTTCTGCCCCCATGCCCCTTACATAGTACTCCTGCGATGGTTTCTGTTCCTCCAGACCATATATTTATATACTTAATACACTCCAGAGATGGAGTTTTGACTTTTTTCTAGAGTGATATGAGTAGGTCAATGCCAACTCTAGCACAAGAGCAAGTAAGAGTGATCCTTATCCAATCCCTGTTGGCTGTTGGTGTATATTTCACCCCCTTCCCCTTGCACAGGAATTGTAAATAAATTAATTTGTTAGCCCACCTTTTACCAAAGGGGCATTTCTTGGTTGAGATAGAACTAGAGTGAGCACTTGATACTGAAGCAAAGACTTACAGGGTTTTGAAGGGGAAAAAAAAAAAAAAAAAATATATATATATATATATATATATATATATATATATAAAGAAATACAGTAGCTGAGACTATCTAGCAACTTCAGATCTGAGTTTAAGTCACCAGGGTCTCATCATCAAATACCTTTTCATTGAAAATAGCCAGCTTGCTCGAAACAGGCTAACATTCTAAGGCATTCATTAGAAATATGCTAGCTCCGTCCTGATTGCTTTACCTACCTCATGAGGCTATTCCATGGGGCCAATCACCAACACTTCCAGGGCAATTTCCTGTGGGTGCATACACAGCACAAGTGTTATAGCCAACAAAGACAACACCTGGGTTGTAACGAGGAAGGACCAGAGATTGTATTCCATGGAGAGTGTTGCGGAGTCATAATATTTGCATACTAGCAACTGTGGGAACGGGCACCCTTTTTTAATGGGGGTGTGGTGGTGATGAAGAAACTGAGGTCTGGCCAGTTTGAATGGCTATGCAAAGCCCCACATTTCTGTACAGAGCCTAAGCTTTGAGTGTAGGCTTTTTACCCTGTTGTAGTCGTGTCTGGAGACTAATAGCCTGGGTTAAAACCTGGTTCTCTCACTTCCTCAATGTAAGGCTTTAGTAAGCTTCTTAGCTTCGTGAGAATCACGACCGTCATTTATAAAGTAATTATGCTCGTCCTTCCTTTCACTGCAAACTGTTGGGAGACTTAGCCTTGGCAGTGTGGAGTGGCTTCTTTGGCAGACAGAGGTTTTTAGTAGAACCTGGTTACCTACAAGTTTGTGCATCCCACCTTCCTATATTATTGTGAAGCGGCCAGAAGAGAATTCGCTTCCGACAAGTAATAGAGTGCTTGCCATCTACAGCATGAAGTGGGAGAACATGATAAAAGTGAAGGCAGTTTGTTGATTTAAGCTCACTTTAAATTCTTTCACTGACAACGAGCAACTACACTGTGTGTGGAAATGAACTCTAATACCCAGACCAGCTTACGCCATTGAGTGCTTGTAACCCTTTTAGGCAGGGTAACCACATTAACAAACAGCAGCAACTGCCAGCAACAGCAGTAACAACAAGAGAGGCACAAAAGGAGGCAGTGAAAACTCATGTATATTAACAAGTTTTCAGATACATACATTATGGATTTCCTACTGTGTGTTAGAATTTGGGCATAGAAAGAGAGATCAATGGCGGGATCAAGGACTTCATAATATGGCAGTGTTATAAGCAATAGCTCTCCTCTCCCCTCAAAGACATCTTAAGGAATAAGAAAAGAATAACTTCCTCTAGAGGCCAAGAACAATGGATGATAGTTCCCTTAATGATAGTGGTGGTGGTAATAATACATGTGTGTGTGTGTGTGTGTGTGTCTGTGTGTGTGTGCATGTGCGTGCATGTGCATGCACAATCAGAAAGGGTAATCATTGAAGGCAAATGGCACCTGAGTACATCAAAAATTTATGGACACTCACTTGACATATACAACATGTTAAGAAAAAGCATTTTATTTGAAGGGGGACCTTTGAACCAGGGCCAGAGCCAAGAGGGGGCATGTGCTGCAGTCTCATGAGTTACTTGTTTTCTCACTCATTTCTTCATTCACTTATTGATGACCTACTTTTTTCCCCTCCGTACCATTCTAATTGTTAGGGATTCAGCATTGAGCCAAGTGATGTCTATTTTGAGAACCGACTTTGTAGTGCAGAAGTAAAGCAATAAATAAGTAAACAAGTTCTATGCTTGTAAGATAATTTCAGTTGGTACTAAGTGCTGTAAGGAGAAGTAAATGCATTAAGGGGATAGTCAGCAACAGAAAGAACTTTCCAGAGAGATAGCCTTTTCTGAGGGAATGGTCAAAGACAGCAGGGGAGCGAGCCATCAGATGTGTCGAGAAAACTTGCTCCCATTGCAAGGAACCACAAGAAGCAGGCAGGGGAGGAGGGTGGGGGTGGGAGGGCGGGGGTGGGGAAGGAGCTGGGCACATTCAGTGGGGGAGCAGAGAACAGTGTGGCTGAGCAAAGCTAGGAGGAAGAGGGCTAGGAGGGAAGATCAATTGTGCTCCTGTAGGCTGTGGAAAGCACGTTGGAATTTATTCTGAGGACTGTGCGATACCAGGATTTATCGTGGAAGGTTTTTTGAGTCAGGCTGCAGTAAGCCATCCATGCCGTCAATGGGTCTCTGTGGCTGCAGCATGGAAATGGACAGGCGTAGGGAGACAGTTTTGTTCGTCCTTACGGATTCTGTGGTGCGACCCCCCAGGGCAGAGTACACCGTATAAGGTGGAGACACATGATCTGAGCCAGGGTGTGCCAGAAGCAGAACTGACAGGATCTGATAGCTGATTAGCAGTGGGACTTGAGAGGCAGAGAAAGCTCAAAGATGCCCCAAGTGGTTAGACATGAGCACTAGCCAGAGGAACATATTTTAGTTGCAGCGAAAATGGACTGGAGCAGGGAAAACTTGAACAGTCTGTTCTGAGTGTGCTGGACTTGATACCACTAGAGACACTGAATAAAGGATACAACTCTGAAATTTAGAAGGAGCCAGGGCTGGGGAAATTGACATGTAGTTCTTTATGATATAGGTAGTATTTTGGGACTAGAGAACTCTATTTAGTCCAGTGGGGTTAGAGTTGAGAGATACCACACTTTGGGGGACACTAACACTGGCACTCGTGTACTCAGCCACCAGCAATGAAATGTTTCCAACGAGACACAGTGGAGTAACTAGAGGATGGAGAAAATTTAGGAGACACATGAGGGACATTTCAGGAAGGAACAACTGACCAGCTCACAAGACATTGGAGACAGCACTAACATGCAGACCCAAACAGAAGTATCAGATTGTGAAGCATGGATGGCATTGGTAACCTGGGTGGGAGGGGGGCTGGGGGGGGGGGGAGCCAGTTTCAGTGACTCTTCGGGTGTGAAGGGGCACAGGAAAGGATAAAGCAAGACAGTAATGACAGTGAACCAGAAAAACCTTCCAGGAGTTCTGCAGTAAAGGTCATGGAGAAATGTGGGGATATGAGACACATCTGACTGCTGACGACCTGATTGATTAGCTAAAGGAAAACAGCTGATGCAGGAGGGAAGGGACATAGCACATACAAGTGGCCTCTGTGAGCACTAAATGCTTGACTGACACAGCCGCCACAGAGATGCATCAGGCTTGTTAAGGAAGCAAACTGCCCTCCTTTACATCAGATCCCTCAGCCCCATGTCAGAAGGGCTGGTATGTATTGGGAAACCTCGCTGTGGTACTAGACATGGGAACTTGCTGTAAGCAACACAAGTTAATGGTGATAAGCATCCACTAGTGCAGGGTCGCAAAAACAGGTTTGGTTTTTTGTAAATATTAATTGTTGTTATGATGTTGGGGGAGCGAATGAGATGATACTAGGCAAGTCTAGTCTGGTCTGAGTCTGATCTCAGGAGCGTCAGGATAGAAGAAGAGAGCATACTCCTGAGAGTTGTGCTCTGATATCCATACTCCTGCTGTGGCATACATGTGTACACAACACAGACACACACACACACGGGGGGGGGGGGGGGGGGGGGGGAGAGAGAGAGAGAGAGACTAAAATTAAGGAATTTACAAGTTTAGGTTGATATTTGGCCAGACCTCCTGGTACAGTCATATAATTCGAAATTCTATTTAATAGAGAGGCTTAGGCAGAAAAAAAAAGGCAAGCTCGAGGCCTGCCTGGGGCACTGAGTAAGTTCGAGGTTAACTTGTAGAACTCTGTGAGACCCTGTTTCAAAGTAAAAACATAAAAAACCATTAATAAACAAACGGGTAAAAGGAAGCCTGGGGTCATAGCACGATGGAATGCCCTTATTCAGCATGTACCAGGCTCTAGGACACTCCTCCTTACTACAGAATGGAGCACAGCAAATCCCATACTGCGGCACAGTGTGTGCAGTTTAACTTTGTCTCTCAGTGTCCCCAAACTGTATCGAATTTGGGAATCCATGTGTCTCTCTGGGGTAGTATTTATGGAAGTGTCTACCTAGCTCTCACTGTTTGTAATTAGGAAATGTTTGATCAGGAATTGAATCAAGTGGTTCCCATTTAAAAAGCGAGTATCATGTGCCTTCCTGCCTTGTACAGAAATGTACAGAAATAGCCGTGAGGCTGCCACATCCAGCTTGAACACATCCCAGTGACTGGGTTAAGGAGACTGTTAAGATTCATAGTACAAGACTGATAAAACGGAGTCTTGGAACCATCTAGAAGTTCAGAAAGTTGATTGTTTAGAGACTATAACGTTGTATAGGAAGACTGGATTTGGGTCCCAAAGGCATTGATTTGTTAGTTTACAGAGTGAATTCTGACGAGTTTTGTGTTTTTATACAACACTGAGGATACAAACACATTATTTGCTTCCATCTCACGGTCATCATGAATTCCAATAAGTGGGGGAAGTTGAGAACAGTTCATGTGTTTGTGTGTGTGTGTATTTGTGTGTGTAAATACATGCCTTTGTAATACAGAGTGAAAGGGATCACAGGTGTATGGATATTTTATATATTCACATATGTTCATGCAAACACATAAACCAAAGGTGTCTTTGTTGGTATGTAGCTTTCTTTGTTCAGTATTATTCCCACTGGGTATCTACAGGGACTAGGATAAGTTTTGGATTCTGGCTAAGAAGAATATTGAGTTGCATGTTGCCCACGTTCCCATGCCTTCTTAAAACATGAAAGCAAGCCCCCATGGTCCATGGGTGCCTTTCTGTGAGCAACAGCAAGGCATCACCTCCATTCTGTCGAGAAGGAATGAAGCAATGATGCGGGTTGTGCCACGATGCCCCATCGTACATCGCAAAACATTCGCAGGTGTGAAGGGGAGATTCTGTCAGTTCTGAGGAGGCATGGTGTCTGGCAATGGGAGTAGCACAGGGCTTGAAGCCGTGATTCATACAGAACAGACAAAATATGCGATCATATGTCCTTGAGAAGAGGGCATTTGACTAGAATATGCCATTCTGATGATTTCCAGGAAGTAGAATTAGTTTTTATAGATTGAGAAGTAGGGCTGACCTCAACAGGAAGTAGAGTCACTAAAATTATAGAGAACACACAGTGGCTGTTACATCTACTGTGGAGGGGAAAGAAAACCTCATGAATTATGAAGTCAGTGCTAGCCTAACGCCTTAAGTCAAGCCATACATATGATGAAAGGAAGAGATAGCGATGCTTCTGGGCTCTTGAGAGGTGGCTGGGCCTGCAGCGGACTTTGAGGTCAACTCCGGGTGTGTAGGAATATAAAACTAAACATTTCAGTTCTGAAGCTTTAGAATAAGCTTCTGGGCTCATCTTTGTCATTCTGTTCTGATACATGGGATCACAACACTATTATTGGTGGTGGTTTGGTTGTTTTTAAATAACACACAGAGGGGGGGGGAGGGGGAGGGGCCAGCATTTGAGGTCTTTTTACATTTGCTTTCAAGGAGTAAAACTCATCACAAAATTTAAAAACCTGTAACTGTTTTTAGGTACGTGGATACACTGAGTGGAGAAAGGGAAATTTAATGCACAGGCCACTTAGGTAATGGCAGTTCCTTTGGCGTGCTTACCAGCTAACTGTGCTCCTGACGGTATTCATGCCTCTTGCATTGGTGTTTCTGCAAGGAATGTCGGGGGCGGGGTGGGTGCCTACACTGAGGAACAAGCTATAGATCCAAGGAAGGGCTCTGTGAAAAGATCCATCATCTCAAAATTGAGACCGGGATGTAGCCTGTGCCACCTTCCTCTGTCCCATAGGGTGACTCTTTGCCTTCATTACAAATGGCCTCCTAAATTGATTACTCCCACCATTGCTTACTGAGATATGTTTTCAAGGAAGTGGTAGTATCTTAGAGATCACTTCTCTATTATCCTGAATGTGAGGTGGGCTAGCCTTTGGAACGCTTCCAAAAGAGAGAAGACATTGAAATAGACTTTTCCCAGCCGATTATATCTAAAGAAAAACATGGATGTTTCCAACAGGCGTCTCCAAACTAGAGAGACCCACACACATGGATATCTTCCCTGTCTCTGTTTTCTCCCAATAATACTGGTTACCATTTAAATCAATACACTTGGAAATCAACACAGTCCATCATCTCAGCAGTGGCTCAGCATGCTGCACTTCTCCAACAGGACAAAGTCATTTCAATATCATTATCATTTTTAAGGCTTTTTCTGGATGCCGCCTTAAATCATTTTTCACCTTGGTACATTGGGAAAGACTGAAGAAATGAACTGTCTTAGTGAAGAGTCTGCTCAAACAATGTACAACCACCCTTTTTTTTTTTTTTTTTTCATCTTTTTATCTTCCTAGATTCTTAGTAAGTTCAGAGGAACACTGACTCCTACCATTGTGAATGTGCGTACAGAATCTTTTTGTTCTCCATGGGATTAAAGGAGATGAAGAGGAAGTAATTAAAACCAATTCATTAGAAAACGAGTGCTTGAGTTTCCATTTCCACTTTAGCTAGTGATAAGGCTTTCCTGACTTAAAATATGACGAAGGAAGTGTGTGAAACAAGTGTTTCCTTCCATCTCAAATATGCATCAGTTGCTCATAAATTAACTCTTAGGAGAACATAAGCTAGAAATCAATGCAGCCTCAGAGCTTTTCTCACAGTGATGCCAGAAAAAGGTCCATATGAATATAAATAAACACTTCACAGCACCCGTAGGGATTTGACTCTTGAGCTTTGAATGCTCTTCTGTGAAGGCTGAGATCTGCTCAAGATGATGCTTGGAACGATCTGCCTCCTAGAACTACCTTTTGTATTTGAGCTCAATAAACCATTGGATGCTCTCATGACACCCAAGGGAAATACAAAACGCACTGATCCTATCTAGCCAAAAAATTCAACTCCAATGAAGTAGAGATTTGTTAGAATAGAGCTGTCTGGCCAATGTGCTGTTACCTATTCTCTATCCTTGAGAAGCTTTGCTAATTGGTTTAAGTATGTAATACAGTAGTTATAATTTGCTATGTGGGCCATGACATGGAAAGTCTACTAACCTATGAGAGAACAATGACACTGCCTGCAGCCTGTGCTGTTTCTTAGAGTTTATAAAACATGTGTCAGGGAGCACCTCGTATTGCCATAATTCAAATATGGAAATCTGGGGTGCATTTTTAGAGATAAATTCCCACAGCTTCTGTTAAAGGCAATAGAATCTTTCTAGCAAAAACTTTGAGTGCTTAATCCAATACATTATTCCAATGTGAAAACTTGAACTCATGTATAGAATAAAGCAGCAGATCCTTGGGACATAGATTTCATAGGAAGGCATTTTGAAACAAAGCTTTGGTCAAGGATGAGTCCCAGCCTACCTGGTGTATTGCAGAATGACATTGTGGGTAAGAGTGTCACCTCCTAAGAGATACATTTAATGGATGGGGTAAGAGATATGCTCATCCCTGACACCTTATATAAAGCAGCTTAGGTTGTGGGTTTTAAGGTGGCAATGGCAAATCTTTACATAGTAATAAGAAAAAAACTAAAATAAAGTGAAATGAAAGGATGCATTGAAAAGAAATATTATTTTGATTTTTTTGCAGTGTGGTGTATGGTTTAAAATCTCATTGTTTAAGTATTATCTATAAATATTATGTACGTAGAATTACACGAATTTTAACTATACCACTTAGTGCACACTCCCCTGTAACTACCACATAGATGGAAAACAGATTGTCACCAGCATCCCAGTAGCTCCTCTGTACCTCCTTCCAGTCACTGCCTTCCCTAGGGGCAGCAATTATCTTGCCCTGACAATACAGTAATTTTCTTATTCTAAAACTTTTAATGAGTGAAATGATACAGTGGGCCTTCTTCTGCATGTCTATGGCTCATTTGCTGTTATTTTTGCGAGTTCTACCCATCTCATTGTATGTGGTTTGTAATTTGCTCATGTTTGAACACACACACACACACACACACACACACACACACACACACACACAATCGTCATCATCAATATCATCATCAGTTTGAGAGTTTCTCACTTCAGGGTTATTTTGAATAGTGCCTTATCAACAGTCCTGTACTTGTCTCCTGGTGATCCCATGTCTGTACTTGCTGTGGAAATAAAAAATAATGTGTGTATATATATATATACACACACACACACACATTATACCTATGGTACCTACTAGAACTTTTGGTGAAGAAAACCATAGATTGCAGAAGACTTCCCTGAGAGAGTAAGAACTTTTTGTAAAAGCCCCTTATGGGCCATGGAGAGAATATTTGAGGGATAATTAAGTGTCAGGAGGTAGGACTGTAGAGTGAAAGTAGGAAAATGGAGAAATGTTAGGTGTTTTATAAGAAAGCAGTTCTGTCAGATAGAAAGCCAACCAGTGACATGTCAGAGACTCAGTGTGGATCTTAGATGGGAGCTGATTTCTTTATATATCATGATTTCGTGTTTAGTCACTTGGATGGTTTCATAGAGACCACCACAAAGCCATCCAGGACCTAGGACCTGTCAAGCTTCCAACATCTTTCCTTACCTCTTTGTAGATCCTCTTTATAGATGGCTCCAGAGTGAAGTTTTAATCCAAACCTATAAGAACATGGTCAGTGATGTCAGCTGCATTGCTTTTCTCTCGCCAGGGGACTAAGTTTCCCAGTGTCCCCCACAAGCCTTCTTCTTCAGTCTCATTGCCTGAAGCAAGGTGTGGAAATACAGGATGGCGTTCGTAAGCTCGGCGTTTAACTGATTCAGACCCATTTCTTGAGACTAAGTACATTGTTGTCCTGGAGAAAACTGGGGATTTTTTTTTTATTAGCATAGAACTGTATATTAAAAAGACAATTATATGAGGGTTCTGTAACAGCGAGGACCCCGAATGAAGATTGGAAGAGGGAGTTTTACCTAATAGGAAATTTATCTCATATAGAAATCTAGGGAAAATGCAAAATTGATACATTATTTTTATAGACAATGATGATTTGACACTTACCACAACATGTTAACAATGGCTATTACCATTCTGTCATCATCATCACTACTATTACTAGTAATGATTTGCTAAAGTACAACAGGTTATCTGCCTTATGATGCGCTCGCACCAGCAAATCAGCTGTTATGTAAAGTGACATTTTACCAGCTTTTCCAGCACAGAAATGAAACCGGAGAACAGGCAAGCATCGTGAGCTGTTGCAATTACACACAGAGTGGTGTAAAGAGGCTTCTATGATGCATAAATTAAAACATCCCATCATAAGGCTAACAGATCCAAAATAGCTCAATTTGGTCCTGCATGTGACTTTATTCTTTATTTCTGTCTTCTAACCTGAATTCGCTGATTTTGGATAAATCAATTTGCCACTAAGCCGGTGGTTTTGGTATCGAGGAAAAATGCATTGGTTCTAATATTATTTCAAAACTTGGTGTGCACCGCTCTCAAAAAAAAAAAAAGAAAAAAATCAAATGGTCCTGTGAGGTTCTTTTGAGTAAAGCAAGGCTGGGAAATGAGGTCAGCCTATGAATTTAGCTCCTTGACTGTTTCCTACGAGCAACAGGATAAGATGTTTATTTGGGGGGTGGGGTAAGAGTCATAGAACATAGTTGCGTCCCTTGTGGCTATGTGTTCAGGATGTGTTAGGGTGTGTGGGCCAGTATCAGCTCACCAGGAGTTTTTTTTTTCCCCTGTGTTAAGGGGACTCCAGAGGAGGAATAGAATCACCGACCTTGTTGTCTCTAATGTAATATTGATAGAGGTGGAGATAACAGACCAGTTTCATTATGAGCAAGACAAATATTGCTTTGTCCAGGAAGTTCACCCAGCGAGACAAGCAAAGAAATGTGAGCACAGTGAGAAAGCACAGTGCAGACCTGGGTTCAAAAGTAGATTTTGATAAGCCTATTTGTATAAATGATTAATAATGACGAGCAGAGCGTTCCCTAAGGAGGATGCGTTCTCCAGACTGCTTCAGAATTTCATACAGATGATGCCCACTGAGCTGCTTCGCCTGAGACAGAGAGAAACCTTAGCGAACTTGGCAAATTGTATTATTCCGAGAGCTGTCACAGTTTTGGAATATAAATAGGCTTGGGACAGTGGCGTGTGAGCTAGAAGGCAGAGCTTACAGGTAAATTGGCATCGGCATTGGAGGAAGAACGTGGTATGGACTGTTTCTTATTTTGAAGACCTTACCACAAAGTACATCTTATTTTGTAGACTAATATGCCCAAACCAAGACGCTGGGCTATATGTCTAGTGGCCTGGCATTCACGCGTGACTTTAGCGGAATTTGTAATGAGAAGCCAACACATACAACTGGTCCAAATACTACTGACTGGGAAGAACGAGCCAATTAAAGTAGCAGTGGTCTTTTAGGAGCATCGTTCATGAGTTAACAAAGGTATAAGCATTTGAGGATGACGAGAGCAAAGGGCACACCTGGAAACAGGCTTCAGCTAATTTTCCCTGAAGGAGTCGCACCTTTCCAATACATGTTTTGCTTCTTAAACTTATAATTAAGTTAGAAAATAACTTAAGTAGCGTGCAATTTGCCTCAGATTGCTCAGTTGTGAAAAGGCCCGAGGAATTATTTCAACAGTAGACCTAGGCAGTGAAACGGCCAGGTGGGCGTGTCTTCAGAGAGACCCTGGTCAAAAATAGGCTGCTCAGGATCCAGGAAAATGACTCACAAAACCAAAGCTCGGGATGAGGCTATGGACACACAGTCACCGAGTTGGTGTTCTTTGTCTAGGAAGGGGGACATGAGTGAAAGAGGAGGGGGTTGTTGAGCGAACCGAGATCACATATGGACAAAAATAGAGACAGCAACACCTATCCCAAGGTTTTGTGACAGGAGTAAGAGTGGTCGTGACTTAGGGGAGGGGAATAAGGGGAAAATGGGAGAGAGGGAAGAATAGGAGGATACAAGGGATGGGATAACCATTGAGATGTAACAAGAATAAATTAATAAAAAATTTAAAAAAGAAAAATAATATTATAATGTTAAAAAAACAGAGTGGTCGTGACTATTGGTTGCTGTAGTCCTTAGAAAAGGGTGACAACTACAATTGCACATCACACACACACACACACACACGCACACACACACACACACACACACACACACACACACACACACATGCGCACGCATCTTGGAGGTGAAGAAAGTGAATGAAGTGGACAAATGCCTTGGCATGGGAGGGTTACTATGATAGACACATGCTTATGGAGCTTTTCCAATGGGGATATGGAATAGCTGCCCCTGGTCCCAGCCAGTTGGTTGTAGGCAGGAATGTTAAGTTCAGTGAGGCTGGATCCTCTAGAATTCTGTTTTAATCTCCAGGGAATATACATACTTTAGGTGAAGTCTGGCAACTCTGGTAAAAAATCTGAACATCAAACCCTGAAACAAACACTGCCTGTTCTCTGGCTCTCCCCCAGGCAGTGTTGGTTTGCAGGAGAGGAGACTGCCCTACCATCTTTGAGTCTGCAGTGTTTTGTGTCAATGGCACATCTACCATCTTTGAGTCTGTAGCTTTTTGTATCAATGGCACATCTATTTCTCTTGCTCATTTCAGTGTGCTATTTTAAAGTGCAATTCAGCTTGTGTCTTTGCATCTATGTGTTGCTACTGGTTTTCCATTTACCCTGAGTAACCCAGCCTCTGAAGACATCTACCCCTGCAACCTCAGCTGGGAAGCCCCTTCCTGCTGTTCCCCACCCATATTGGTTGTCTTTATTTCCCAGTCTAGGCTGGACTTCTGCACCAAAGGCGTGTGCTCTTGTCATTCCTGCCTCCAGAATCACCAGCTTTGCCACCCAAGTTCAATTCTTTGTTTTCGGGGAGGAGTCCTCCCTCTAGAGGTCAGTATACACATAGTGCCTTTCAGGAGAACCCCCGTGCTAGCCAGTCTCCTCTGAGGGGATCAGTTACCCTGTTTATTTTAAGAGGGAAGACTGAGCTTAAAAGAAATACTTCTGTGCCAAGAATCTGTCTCACTAATTTCGTTATCAGCTGCCCGTGGTGTGGATGGGCATCACACCTGTAATGATTTCTGATGTGACTTCAATGCCCGGCACCGGTATACACTCAGTAATGATGCCTTTTTTATTTTTAAGTTATATATTCACTTTGCATCTTGATCTTAGCCCCCTCCCTCCTCTCCTCCAAGCACCCATCCCACCTTCTTCCCTCGATGCCCCCCTTCTCCTCAGAAAAAGGGGAGCCTTCCCTACCAACCCACCCCAGTACATCAAGTCGCATCAGGACTGAGCTCAACTTCATCCACTAAGGCCAGGCAAGGCAGTCCCCGCCAGGGGGAAGTGATCAAAAGCAGGCGACAGCACCCACCAAACTCACTAGGGGACCCACAGGAAGATTAAACTTCCCATGGGCTACACATGTGTAGAGGGCCCAGGTCCAGTCCATGCAT
The DNA here is from genome assembly GCF_903995435.1 of Acomys russatus. NCBI lineage: Eukaryota > Metazoa > Chordata > Mammalia > Rodentia > Muridae > Acomys > Acomys russatus. The sequence goes on along the minus strand of NC_067144.1, from coordinate 13,102,033 downwards.
GGCCCTTGGTTGGCGCTCCCATCTCCACAAGCCTCCTTGGGTCTAGGTTAGTTTACTCTGTTGATCCTCTTGTGGCGTCCTGTCCTCTTCGGGTCCCTCCATCCTCCTCCCTCCTGCACCCCTCCACAGGACTCCCTGAACTCCACCTAATGCTTGGCTGTGAGTCTCAACGTCTGATTCGATCAGCTGCTGGGTAAGACCTCTTGGAGGAGGATGGTTATGCTAGGCTTCTCTCTGCAAGCATAGCAGAATGTTGCTAATGGTGTCAAGGGTTGGCTCTCTCCCATGGGATGGGTCCCAGGCTGGGCCAGGCATTGGTTGGTCATTCCCTCAGTCTCTACTCCATCTTTATCTCTGCACATATTGTAGGCAGGGTAAATTTTGGGTTGAAGGTTTTGTAGGTGGATTGGTGTTCCCCTCCCACAAATATAAGTCCTGCCTCCTTGATCTCCGTGTCCCCTACTGCTAGACAGCTCAGTTAGAGACATCCCCATATCCTCCCTGTAGCCTACTCTGTAAGAAGAGGTTGTGGAAGACTTGTGTCTTACCTTGGTGTTTTGCTGATATATTTTTGGGACCTGGACCTTCTAGAGCAGTGTGTCTCACATTTAGGGAAGGCCCTCATCTCTATTAATTAAAATCTACACTGGTGATCATCTTTAAATAAATTTAAGTCATTGTATTATGTAGTATGTATAAGGCTTTAGTATAGATGAGAAATTCCCCTAAAATAGAATTATATTATAATTTTATATTGTATTCGATTACATGATCATATAAAATTACATATTATATATGACATTATAATTTAAGAAAATATCTAATCTATAGTACTTAGTATATTATGAAGCTACAAATTAAGTTAGCAACACATTTATACAAAGCTAGATGAGTTGAAATTAATTTACTTAAGGATGTATGTAATTTTAGTAAAACAAGATTTCCTAATTTTTGTAACTCATTCTGATATTGTTCTCTATCAAATATCCCTATTCATTTCTTAAAAATATACTGAGTCAGAGAGTGTTCATTCACATAAGTATATCAGGCAAACTTGCATTAATATTTTCTTCATTTTGTTTAGTAATGTAGATAATTAGACCTCACACTTGACTAAATCTTTGTTGAAATTCTAAAATACTAAATTTAATTCTATCACTTTATTTTTTTTTTCAATTGAAGATAAAGTTGCTAAGATAACATTCTTGAAAATTACATTAAATTGTGAACTAGCTAGGGACTTGGAGATGGAGTTTCTCTTTGGCTATCTGCTGTGTACCCTCCATGGTGTGTGGTGTGTGGCAGCTGTAACAGCCAGAGTGTACTTACAGCTGTAGTCTCTGAAGTAACGGTCTCTATAAAGGGAACTGACTCATTGATGCTTAGTCATGATACTTTTTTTTTTTTTTTTTTTGCAATTAAAACTTTTATAGGGTAAAAACATCAATAAGAGAACGAAAATATGATACAGATTATAAGTAGACATTTGCAAATTAAATATTCAACAAATGATTAGTTTACATAAAATTTTCTCAAAACTCGGTAGTAGCTGTCTTAGTTAGGGTTTCTATTGCTGCGTGAAAGCACCATGACCAAAAAGCAAGCTGGGGAGAAAAGAATTGATTTGGCTTACACTTCTATATTGCAGTTTATTATTGAAAGAAGTCAGGACAGAATCCTGGAGGCAGGAGCTGATGCCTAGGCCATGGATGGAGTTGCTTACTGGCTTGTTTATTGCAGCTCACTCAGCCTACATTTTTATAGAACCTCGGACCTCCAGCCCAGGGATGGCTCCACCCACAATGGGCTGGGCCCTCCCCCACTGATCACTAATTGAGAAAATGCCTCACAGCTGGATCTCATGGAGGCATTCCCTCAACTGAGGTTCCTACCTCTCTGATGACTACAGCTTGTGCCAAGTTGACACAAAACCAGCCAGTGAAGTAGTTAAATATATTTGAAAATTGTATATTGAGGGAAGCACTCATTTGTTTGCAGGAAAACCCAGGCCTCCTGTTTTGTTGTTGTTGTTATTTGTTTTGTTTTGTTTTGTTTTGTTTTTTTCTAGGCTTTAGGATAAGGCTGATACTTTTAAGCACTTGAAAGCCAGGGTTTTTTTTTTTTTTTTTTTTTTTTCTCTAATTTCCCAACTGAACTAACACAAACCACTGTTTACTTAGTTCACAGTGACTTAATCTGATGTTTCCTTGAGGTAGAACAATCACTGTGAGAAGCCTGGGGCACTGGCTTTAACATTTCTGCCTTCGGATGGCTATGGTCGTTGTCCTGGGGTCCTAAAGAATGCGCTCCTGTGGCAGGTACAGAGGAGCACACACATTATATCTTCAGTACCTGTAGGCAGGTGTGGATGTGGATGCCCACGTAACCTTACTTCTCCATACACATTGTATCTTCAGCACCTGTAGGCAGGTGTGGATGTGGACTGTAACCTTACTTCTCCGTGGACACTCCCATCCCCACTCTGAGCTAATTTCAGGAACGGTGGGTGAGGGGAATCTGCTGTCTTCTACTCTCAGCTGTGTACTGAGCTCTGTGGAAAATGGGTCTCGGGACTAGTCTTGGGATGTAGACATAAAATAAACACAGACAAAGAGGATAGAAGCCCTCTGCCTCCTCCTGTTCTCTCTGAACTGAGCTCTGTTCTAGACAAAGGCCGGCATAGGAGGCAGTTCCCTAGACACCATTCCCCTAACACTGGGGATGGCGCCTCAAGAAATCTCACACAGAGTACAGTGGGAACAGTGCTTCCTGGATCTGTGCAGTGTGAGCCTGGCCATCCAGACCATCCAGTGCCTACCCTGTGCCCATCTGCATAGCCCCCCTCCCCCCACATTCTCCTTCCATCCAGAGAACCCGAGTTTGTCCCATTTGGCCTCTCATAGCAATGTGTTCACTTAGGTCCTGGTTTAAATAAGAGTTCCCTTCGCAAAGAGAGGATTGCATTGAGGATAGGCTTTTGCATGTGATGAGTATTTTAACCATAGAGCAAGATGGTAGGACCACAGGCTGTATTCTGCTTTGGGGAGACATGAGCCCTAGTCAGCATTGCATGTACTTTCCTCACATGGCATGGTTGGCTGAGGGGAGTGTGTCATTTTAGATTTTATTTATTTATTTATTTATTTATTTATTTATTTTTCAAATCTCTCATCTGTATGATAAAAAGTATCTACTGGCTCAGTCCTCCAGTGTGGAGACAACAGGACTTTTGGACTCCGCTAAGAGAACCATCTCTCAGAGAAACACTTGTAGCTGTGTCTTTTGCTTTGATTCAACAGAACCAAAACAGAATTTGCCATCTTGTCTTTATAAATAACCCTTTGAGTACACTTGCTTTTCTTCTTTGCTTTTTAAATTTATTTTTAATTTACATATTCGCGTTGCATCCCCATTGTGGCTCTTCTCCTTACTCTCCTCCTGCTCCCTCTCTCCTACTGTCTTCCCCCTATTTCCTTTGCCCTTGTCCTCAGAAAGGGGGAGTCCCTCATCTTCCAACCCACCCCAGCACATCAAGTCACCTCAGGACTGAGCTCATCTTCACCCACTGAGGCCAGGCAAGGCAGCCCTGCTAGGGCAGGGATCTGATGCCCTCACACAGACATACACGCAGTCAAAAACACCAGTGCACATAAAATAAAATTTAAAGAAAAGAAATACGACGCTTGGTTTTCTTAAGGAGCCACTCTCCAGTTTTCTAGCTTAAACTCTTAGATTATTGTTTAAGGCATCATTTTAATTTTCTTTGATATTAAAAAAGTTACGTACAATTCAGACACACACCCCTTAGAATGTGTGTTATAAGAAAGTGACATTTTTTTTTCAAGGAGATGATCTCATTTTTGTAGCATAAAGGACAAAAGGCATCCAACCTCTTTGGTCTTACGCAGAATCACTTTCTACTGTTGTCTAGTTCACCGGATCCCATCGCTAGATGATATATTTATTATCTAACTTTTTTTTTTTTTTTTTTTTTTTTTTTTTGCTATGGCAAAACGCTCAGCAGAAGCACCATAAAGGAAGAGGTTTGTTTTGGCTGAGGGTTGCAGGGGATTTCAGGTGGTCATGACTGGGAAGCCATCAGGAGCAGCTCCATCCTCATGGGCAGAAACCTAGGTGGCTCACCACACAGTGGCCGGCAAGAAAAAGGAAGCAGCAGGCTGCAACCAGTTGCAGATATGACCCTGAAAACCCATCCCAAGGGTGCTCTGCCTCCTCCAGCTACACCGCACGTGCCAGATGTTCTACAGCCTTCCAAAAACACTGCCACCAGAAGTGCCCAAGTGCCCCAGGACATTAGCCCATGGCGCAGGAGGACGTTTTCCTTTACAGTAGCGGACATGGGATATTTCTCTGACTTGGATACAGATGAAACATCTGTCCAGGCTGCTGCTTATTTAATTTATTTTCTGCCTGGAATGCCTGTCAGGTTCTTCTCCTTTAGTTCAAATACTGCCCCTCCCTGCAAACTCACCCTCAACTGCCTTTGGGTCTGTTGGAGTCCACACTGAAGTGGCTGTTTTCTGGTTTTGATTCTTTTCACCATTCACACATGGCCTCTTGTATGACTTCATCCAGTATTCTAAGCCAAATCTTCCTTCTGTTCCTTGGGGATGCTAACTGCATTGTTAGTTGCTAAAATGTTTCTTTCTGGGCTGTCTCAATTTGGCATCTTAAGGCTATAGAGCCATACACGACATAGTTCTTGTAAGGCTTTCATAGTCAGTGAGAGAAACAAGACATTTTCTAATGAGATGATTATATAATGTTTTCTTTTGCTTCTACACGCAAACAAGTTAAAAAGTGGGAGGGGAGAAGCCTCCAGGAAAGATTGCTCCCAAGCCCTGCTGGCAAATGAAACTCTGTAAGAAGGATGGGTGTGGCATTTGAAATGAAATCTCAGACTCCAGCTGTAAATTTAGAAGTAAATAATAGTTAAGAAAAAGGCAAGGCACAGGTGGGGGAAGAAGAGTGGGTGGTGTAGAAGAGAGAAGAAAGAAACAGAGCTGGGAGGACCAAGGAGAGGAGAAGAGGGCTGCTGCAGGGCGGGAGGCGTCTGTGGTCCACATCTGCAGGTTCCCTGGTGCCAGCGGTTGTGAACTTCAGCATATGCAGCGGGAGGTGGAGATTGATGTCAAGTTACAGGCTACAGAAACCCTAAGTTCTGGTATTAGTGCTTTGGCTTTATTATTGAAAGAATGGGGCGTTCAAAGCTTTAAGTATGGAAATAGATCAGAGTTCTACCAAGCATTTGAAAATATCCATTTTCTTTTTCTTTTCTTTAAAAAAATTTTTTTATTAAATATTTTTGCATGTGCATTTATATTATTATACATATACACAATAAACTATCTACAGCAAGAAGAACCATGAAACAATCAGGAATTATATGTATGCTACATTCATAGTGTTTTGGCTATTTGTATTTGGCAGCCTTAAAGAAAACATCTTTCCTATCTTGGTGAGTCAAAAATTCTGACTGTAAGTCAATATCTATCGTATCTCATCACTATCAACTTAAAACATCTACCTAGACCTAAAAATAACTTAACCTCTAAACGACTAAGCTTAATTGCAAAACTAAACTATCGGGCCTTCAACCCCATCAGAGACTTGAGAAGGAATAAAACTAATTACCTGAGTATACGGGGAGTGCAGGTTAGCAGCTTCCGAAATGAGAAGATGACAGAGACAGTTTGCTGTCTGAACAGTCACCCAAAATTCTCTATAATGGTGGAGCATCATCTTCAGACTTCTGGCCCGGTATATCTGACAACATAGAAAGTATCCATTTTAATTAACGCGTGGTAATTGTACATGTTTATGGGGCTCATTATGATATTTCCATGCATGACCACAACGTGCTTTGGTACTAGAGGCAGATTCCATTCCTTTTGAGGATATCATATATAAATATATGATAAAGGCATTATTATACCATTTCATATTATCTCTGGTCCTCCTAATACATACGGGGACTGTAGTCTTATTTTTTACACACACACACACACACACACACACATTTTCTTCTGGTACTGGGAATTGAACCTGTGACCTTATGCATGTCAGACACATGTTATTTTACTGAACTATCTCTCCAGCTGGCTTTTTACTTTTTGAGACAGAAGCTCACTAAGGTCCCCAGGATGCCTTTGACCTTACACATGATCCAGGCAGGCCTTGAAGGTTTTTTCTTCAAACCTTAGTCTCCCCTGTAGCTGGACTGTAGCTCTAAGCCACCATGCCTATCTTCCTCGTCTGATATCACTAAGGTGATAAGGCTTTGGAAGTTAAATAGCCAGCCTTCACGTTCACATAGCCACACAGACAAAATGAACAACCAGACTCTGCTCGGCTCTGTGGAAGACAGGGCTGCATATTTGGCCTTGTGATACAACTACTTCTGAGGAGAGTTGACAGAAAATATGATGCAGTTTAGCTTCCCACAGAGAGGGTCACTTGGCTCATTTTACTGAAGAGCTTACCTGAGGGTAGACTGCAAGGCAGGGTGATCAGGGCACACAACTCTCTCATTCAGAATCAATTATTTCTGTCACCTTCAGCTCTGAAATCTATGGTATTGTTAGCTGGAGATCTGCGTGGCCACGGGTAGGAGGACGCTTGGTACAAACTTAAAAGAGCATCTACTGGGACAGGGTGGGTACACACAGAGGAAAACTTTAGAAACCCCCATGGTGAAAGAAGTGTCATCCATTAATTAGTAGAGGGACAGTGTGCCTGCAGGTGAGTGGGGCTGTCTGCTGGGTCTAGATGAAGGAGGATCTAGCCAAGCAGAGTGGCCAAACCTCTTCAGTGGATACTGAAAAGGAAGCCTCTGTCCGGTCTAATCTGCATACACGAGCTTTTAAAAAGCCATTCAAGCTGCTTTGCCTCTTCTAATTGTGAAGGATTTTCTTAGTGCTTCACTGTGTTCGCATATTGCACTTTGTCCCTAGCAGCCTTTGAAGAGGTTGGTCCATGACCTGCGGCATTCTGAGCAAACTAAACAGAAAGTAACACGTTTCATCTGTCAGTTTTTGCAGCGCCTTCATTTGGGAGCGGGGCTGGGATTCAGCTTCTCTTAGGAAAATAAGTTAAGCATCAGGGACATTAACAGTGCTAGTGGCTCCCCTGTCTTCGTGATTAGAGCCTACCAATTAAGGCACGGTCCCCTTTGATTTAGTCCTTAAATAGATATTGGAGTGATTAATCTGGATCAGCTCCTCTAGCTCAGTATGTAGACGATGAAAACACTTTGATCAATCAATAGTAATTGGTAAATGTCATGAGATAATGCACTTAAGCTGTCTTGGGCTCCCTTCTAAGCTTCAGAGCACATGTTTGGTTTTTTTTTTTTTTTTCTTTTTGAAGGAGTCTAAGGGACTCTGGCCTTGTCTTATTCCTGGTCACGGAGACTTTGGGGGAGGTGCTTTCTATGTTGCGTAAGTTCAGAGAGAGCGGAAAGATATTGTTATTTCCACCTTGAATATTTATGTTCTGCCCTTAGTGATAGCTTCACACACCACAACAATCTTCCTTCTGGGCGAGAGAACTGTGCTCTCTTCTAGTCAACTGTTCTCTTCCCACTGGGTCACCTGGCTTCTACACGAGCGGTTGCCTGGAATTGGCTCCAAACACTTAAATTGCTGTTGAGTATCTTGGATTATGTGGAGGCTGAAAAAAAAATTAATATTGCTATTTAAAGGCAATTATGCCTAGCGAAATGTTAGAGTCACGTGGTCCTAACGTTATGGAAGGAAGAGGCTAGATTTTATGGGCAAATTTTGCAAAGCCACTCAGATAATTTCAGTAGACGTATCATTGCTTTCTTCGGCCTCGTGTCTTGATCTCCGCTCTGCTCACCAGGGCAAGCACGCTGATGTCTCTGCTGTCAGCTTTTCCCACCTGCAGGGCATCTTGGAAAACCCCTTCTCTTTGCCGAAGCAAATGTTGTCGTTCAAACTCAGGGTTGTGGGTGCCTATACCACAGACTCTCCTCAATGCTTAGATATTCTTGTTTGTTTACTTATGCTATGTGCCTGCATGTGTGTTCACTTGCCTGTGCTTGTATCTGTGGAGACCAGGGATCAACGGTAGGATGTCTTCTTCTATTGCTTTCTACCTTAAAAAATATTTATTTATTTATTTATTAGACAGGCTCTCTCAATGAACTTGCAGCTTGGCATTGGAACCAGACGGGCGGGACATGGGTCTCGGAATCAGCCTGTCCCCAGTCACCTAGAGCTGGGGCTACAGATGTGTGTGCCACTGTCTGCCTTTTGCCATGATGCTGAGAACCTGAGCTCAAGTCTTTGTGCCTGCACCCAGCTCCCAACGCTGTCGTTTACAAACTGCCCAGTGTCCTTAGCATCCGTAGCTTTTATTCTGTAGCCTGGACCACTCTACTCTTTCATTGTCTTATTGGCTTTGTACACTTGAATGGGCAACTGGTTACCAGAGTGATTTAAATTTTGCAGTCCTCACATCTCCAGGGCTAGGTACATAGGAAACACTGAAGTAGATCAGATTGGATGACCCTGCAGATATATGCCAAGAGAGCAAAGCATAATATTATTTAACTCTTCTAAGTTAAGAGATTTATTCTCCTATTATACTCATGTCTACCATTCATGAACACAGAATATGTTTTGGGTTGTTTTTGTTTGTTTGTTTGTTTGTTTTGTTTTGTTTTTTGGATTATGGATGAGGTTTGAGACTTTTTTAGTTAGCAACTGGAATTTTAAAATTCGACTTTATTTTATTTAGACCCTGGGTGATTTTTCACTTGACCACGTATTTCAGCGAGGGTAGTAATGTGCTCTGTGGAGGTGGGTACCTGCTGGGGACCCATCACGATGTTCTTTCACCTTAAATAGCCAATGCTGCCCATTGGAAGATGAAGGTGATTAGACTTTAAGCATAACACCTCTGACTCCTTGGCAGAGATTTGAAGAAGATTCCCTCAGGGCAAATGCTGGGAGAGAAAGCCTCAGGCCGAGGCTTACTGCTTGCTCCAAAACGGTTGGATTTCTAGCATGCAGAAAACGAGCTGCAAGGAGGCACAGACTGAGCTTTAGCTGGGAACGCACATCTGCACAATGGTTCGCAGTGTTTTTCAAGCATCTGCTTCTTTTAATCCTCTGTATTTTCTCCATATGTGCACCTAGGTAATTATTTATTCAGTAATTTATCTTCTGGAGGAAAGTGGGCTGGCCAGGCAGGTCGTGAGTGAAGAACATCTGTAGTAAGAATTGAAATACACAGCACAACATCAACAGCACGCCACACGTTCAACAGAATATTAACCACCACTTTAGGCTCCCGCGAGTCAGTAGCCACACTGAGATGGGAACTTCATTCTGAAGTGCACACAGATAAATTCTGCAATAATGAAACAGATGCTTGAAATTTTTTTTTACTAGATTCATTTTCAGAGAGTCTTCACATATTTAATGACAGCAAACATCGCATCTCCAAATCTAGTATTTGAAGAATCTGTCTCCATCACAGGGAGTAGGAAACTCATTAACATATGATAAAATATTTATGCAGGGAATGAATAATCTGTTTGAAAGGATGTATGGAGGAAGTGATGCTGCATACTTGGATCCATAAAACAAAAATCAACATAGTATTATATTCCTTTACCTTTGTACTGTGTATTAGCATGACCTTTTTTAAAAAAAAAATTCAAATCCCGAAGGAGTGTAATGGTATAGGATGGAAATATTGTGCAACATGGTGTGCTGTCAGGCCAGAGTCTGAATTGCAGTCCCATTCGCCTTATGTCTATAAGTAATTTGCTGAAGTTGTGTTAATATAACTCAATTTTTCTCTGAAGCAAAACTGGCGACAAACTGTCACACCTACTTCTCAGTTTGTTGTGATAACCAAGGGAGATAAAACAGTGCTCTGAAAAGAGTAACCATTGGCTGTGTACCCGCGTGACAGGTCTGGCAGAGCACAGGGATTCTCTGTAAAAAAAAAAAAAAGGGTCGGCAGACTTGTCCACGGTTAAGGAGCTGAAATGAGGCCACATCTCTGATCTATCACCTACCAAGGATGTTCTGTTTTCACCAGTTCCTGACAGACCCAATTATAGAATTCTGGCCTATGTTTTTCACAAGCTAGACCACTTGTCTTCATTCATTGAAACAGAAATGCAGGACTTATGACTGATGGACAAAGCAGGGTTCTGGTAATGGAACCAAGTGGTTTGATGTTATAAAGCGTGGCCCCTTAGGTTCTGTTTAGGAAACCCCTGCATTCCTGTTCCTGGAAGCCTCCTACTATGCCATGCACTTGAAAAACATAATTGATCAAACAGCATAATAAACTATTAATATCAATATGCGGCTTCAAGGGGAGTTAATTTTTAATTATCTGTGCTTAGTGTTTGCTGTGAAAAAACCCAAGACAGCTTTTTTCACAGTAGATCAAATTACCCTGTTTCAACTTTGGAGCCCTTCTTGACTCTCCCCCTCCCGAAGCCCATCCTGCCATGTAGAGGGGGGATACTTACTGAAACATACTATAAATGGCTCTGTTGTTTAAAAACCAACACAATTCCATTATGTAACTACTGGGAATCAGCTATTTTGTATCCTGGTATGGTGTCCTCTATTTGAACAGTGTCTCTGTTTGTTCTTCCTCTGTTAGTGCAGTATCTGAAAATGTCAGGCATGGCATTTTCTTCACTGTGGGGAAGACCCTGAGGCAGCTGCCTTGTGCATGAGCCTCCAGGCCCACCCTCTGGTACTCTACATGCGCTGTCTGCCTGGAACTCTGTCCTTGTGAATACCTCGATGTCTTTCTGTGTACTCAAGTTGGGATTGCCCAACGAGACACTCTGCTGGGAGGTGGAAAGGAGAGTCTGGGATCAGAATATTAAATTTCTTCCCCTGCTTCCCGCCCCTGTCCCCTATTTCCTTCTTTGTGAAGCCAGTTTCTGCCGCCCCTGGGAGAAGACCTCTGTAGAACGGCGTCTTTCTGTGGTGGGGGTTGCCCTCTCTCTCCCTTAGGATTGGACGGCAGCCCAGCCCTGCGGTAGCACCTGTGGTTCTGACATATTTCTCCACACTTTGGCTCTCCCTTCAGTAATTAGCTCCTTTGTAGGTAAAAACATCCTCAAGTGAACCTGATTTAAGCGTTCGTATATTTCCTCTGGGGTCTAATGGGATGTCCGTGTCAATGGAAAGCCCTGAGTGCTGCTGGCACGTGGCTGAGATCACGCCACCCACCCGTCACGTGGAGACGCATTCAGTGTTTCTCTGTTACTATTAGCAGAAGGATCCTCTGGACCTTTAAAACCAGGTTATGATCAATCAATATTTCTGCTTTCAAATTACAATTTTTCTCCTCTAGGTACCCACTCCATCACCAAACTGCATCACCTGGTGCTTCTCTCTCCTTTCGTATGTCGCCTTGGGCTGGCAAGCCACTTTGGTATTCGGTCGTCAGACCTTAGTTTTAAAGCTTTCTCATTTACACTATGGAATACTACTTAGCTTCCAAAAACAAGGAATTCCCAAAATTTGTGGACAAATGGATTGAACTAGAAATGATCATAATGAACAAGTTAACCCAGAAGCAGAAAGAGTCAAATGGTATATATTCACTTATATCTGGACACTAACCCAAGGCACATGTCCCATGAAAGTCTTCACTTACCAGGAAAGTGGGACAGAGGGGAGGACATCCTATTGGGACTCTAGGTAAGAGAAGCATGGGAGAATGGGGAAATAGAAGGATCCAGAGGGTCCTAGAAACCTCCAAGAAGAACACTATGATGGGCGGATCTGGGCCCAGGGGTCCTGCTCAAACTATGGCACCAGCCAAGGACAATACATACAGTAAACATCGAACCCCTACCCAGATCTAGCCAATGGACAGGACATTCTCTATAGTTGAGTGGAGCGTGGGGTCTGACTTTCACATGAACTCTGGTGCCCCATATTTGACCACATCCCCTTGATGGGGAGGCCTGGTGGCACTCAAAGGAAGGATAACAGGCTACCAAGAAGAGACTTGATACCCTATGAGCATATACAGGGGAGGGAGGTCCCCCTCAATCACAGCCATAGGGGAGGGGAGTAGGGAGAAAATGAGAGGGAGGGAGGAATGGGAGGATCCAAGGGATGGGATAACAATTGAGATGATATGAACAAATTAATAATATATATCTATATATCTATCTATATCTATCTATATGTATATCTATCTATCTATATCTATCTATATGTATATCTATGTATATCTATCTATCTATCTATCTATCTATCATCTATCTATATCTTTCTCCAGCACTTTGGCAGGGTGATGGTGGTACCCGTGGTAGTGAAAAGCCACAGTCAGAACCAACAGTGGCAAACTCACAGGGTCACGGATACCTCTGAGGATTTGAGGCTCACTACCATTCCTTTGTCAGACATTTTCTGAGCACTTCTTCATGCTGTCATCGGATGACGAGCAATTCCTTAGAGGTGATATGTCAATAAGGAGAGTCAGACCTTGGTGCCATACAGTTTGGTTCACGTGTGGATGCTATACTTTATGACTTAAGTGCCTCTGGGTTCTCATTTTTCACCTGTAGCTAAAGTTAACCTCTTCCTTATGGACCTCTGGAGTAATGAATGAGAGAGTCAATGTGCTAAGTCATTTAGATAGATGACTAGATACAGGAAAAAGTTGTGAAACTCTTGCTATCATTTTTATTACCATGTTTTCAAGCACAAGACTCATACACAATTACTGGAGCAGTGTTTTGGCCAGATGTGGGGGTACTGTCCACCCAAGGGGCTGTGGGTCTGTTCCAGTCTGTTCCGGGAACCACCTTACCTGAGCTCATGGCTCTCAGGAGATCAAGTAACTTCATTTGTCTTGTTTTGGGTGATGGTCCAGCATATTAAAGGGCTGTAACACCATTTACTGAGTTGCCTAGGTTATTTTGTCTACTGACTTTTATTTATCACAATGAATTTAGGGTTGTTAGTAGTGACCTGGATAATTTTATTGCTGTTAAGCTAAAGTTATTCCAGACACAGAAGAGCCTCGTGTTGGTCCTCTGCATTTCCTTAGGTCATGAACAACATCTGCAGTTATTTATAATTTGTTCATTTCTTTGTCATTGAAAAGCTACGATATAAGGAGATTTGTGGGAAGACCTGTTGTCATTCATAGTGCCTGGCCCACCAGCCTTGTTTGTTGAATTTGGCATTCTGACCTTTCTGTCAGTGTGTGGGACTCTCCCAACCTGTGCCTTTCCCATGCTGTCTAAACTAGGTATACGCTGTTGTTCCAGGTCCTCTGAGTTAGGCAGCCAGTGCACTCTGCCCCATCCTAATAGATGTGCTGTGAGGGTCTCTGCTTCTGTATCCTGATTGGCTGGTTTTCAGATTAAGGCAGAATCCTCTCTGAGTGTGGATGGAGGCTCCAGAAAGGCTGAGGGAGGAGCAGCTTGCTGGAACTTTCACTAATTTACAGTTAGAACCAATCAATGACTTGGCCCCCTAGCATGTTCAAAGGAGCAGCAGTCTAAATCCTAAACTCCCGCATTGGATCAATGGAACAGTCTAGTGTATTTTTGTTTTATTATAAAACAGGTGATTGAAAGTTACTTTGATTCAGTTTGTATGCAATTGTGTTAAGTCATAGACGCAGAGCCCCACCTAACTTGGATTTACGTAAGCAAATAACCAGTTCTTAAAAGGGAGCAGGGATTGCTTACAGGGAGAGCTGCGTGGAAGGGGCCAGGGCTGGGACATTAGGCCGTTAGAACATCCTTTTAGTTCTTGAACTCTTCTTTTCTTGGGTGGCCCCGGTCGGTTGTTGTGTTGATGTCTGAGCATTTCTGTGGTCTGTGGCAGCTGTTGGTCCCAAGGCAAATTAAGTTTTCTCTAATCCCTTGGATAAAAGATGTGCAAGAAAGGACAGTAGCATCTTGGGAGTGTGCGTGTTTGTTCATGTGCCAACTAATGTGATGGGAAAAATGGGATGCCATCATTGGCGAAATCCTGGTTCTGTGCCTGCTTCTGTGGGGTCCTTGTATGCATCCATCACCCCTACAAAGGGAGGGTTGCTGTTACTGGCAGCAGGCGAAGAGAATCTGAGCCAGTAGAAGTAGCGGCCTATCCAATACACTGAAAGAAACTAAATTAAAAACTGTTAATTTCTTCAGAATTAAACAAAACCTATTTTACCTTGTGGGGGTTATATTCATTCAATATATTTATTTTATAGTCTTTATGTTACAAATTATAATGAGACAATTATATTTCCTAACCTTAAATTTTAAAATGTTTCCAGTAGCCAGATGTGGTGGCACATGACTTTCATTCCAGCACTAGGGAGTCAGTGGCAGGCTGACCTTTGAGTCTGAGGCCAGATTGGTCAACAAAGCAGGACAGACAGGTTACACAGAGAAATCCTGTCTCACAAAACAAAACAAAACAAAACAAAACAAAACAAAACAAAACAAACAAAAAAGTTGGAAGGTGCTAACCTGCACTTCCAGTTTACTCATGTTTCATTCCTTCTCAAGTCTCTGATGGGCTTGAAGACCAGATAGTTTAATCTTACAATTAAGCTTAGCTGGTTAGGGGTTAAGATGTTTTTAGAATTAGATAGATGTTTTACATGAATAGAGATGAGATATGATGGATACTGATTTTTCATTCAGAATTTTAGACTCAACAAGATAGGAAAGATGTTTACTTCAAGCTTACCAAATTCAAATAGCGAAATCACTATGAATGTAACATTCATATAATTCCTGATTGTTTCATAGTTCTTCCTGCTGAATGTAGTTTATTTTATTTATGTGTAATAATATAAATGTGTATGTTAAAAAAATATAATAAAAAAGTTTCTAGTAAACTACCCTAGGTATTAGCTTTTCTTGTATTTTGTGTGATACCCACAACACTGAACGGCTTACACCAATTCGTATTTCACACTGACCACATGCTGTGAGGTGCAGGGCCAGCAGAGCCTCACTCTGTCCATGTCTTCATTCTGGGAGCCACGAGGAAGAGAGACCCCATGGGAGACACAGTGACCTTGTGGTGGAGGGAGAAGAGCAGCAAGCCTTGAACAGAGTGTCAGGTTGCCTTAAAAGCCTCTGTGCATCATCCTTGGTCCAGTTCCTGTTATATAGCCAAAGGTGGAACTGAAGAGATGTGGACGTGGAGCCTCCTTTACAGAATGTACGGCACTGATGTAGCGAAGAGTGGACGTACAACCGCGACTGCAGGAAATAACTCAAAATACTCTACCTCACAAAGAAATGCTGAATATCTGCCTATTTGTTTGGTATGTATTTATAAAGAAAATACTGGCAGTTTAGTGTTTGCAAATATTTTCCTCCAGGGGAGACAGATGTTGAGTGTAGTCAGGCATGTGCCGGGTCTGTATTTTGTTTTGTTTTGCTTTTCTGATTTTCCACTGTCTGTGCAGCCTTTGGTGACTACTGTGCCTTTGATCACCTTGTGATAGTCACTAGGTGACTACCATAAGGAAACCTGATGTAAATGAGCAAGGGTAAATACTTTGGGAAAGCATACACAGGTCAACGTCAGCCGTTCCTAAAGGTATGTCACAGTCCCCTGGCTGGAGGTGTACTGGAACAGTCAACAACTTCCCTCTCTCTATCCCCAGGGCACAGTTGGCTGCAAGCATATCCTGGCTCTTAGTTCCTGCTTAGTCTTAGTTCGGTCAAATATGTTTCCATGAATTGGACATGCAATAAGCTAAAATTACCTGTGAGTGAATTCATAGGTTCTGAAAGAAATCACTGTAGAGCAAATGGCGTGGAAGATTCTTCTAGTACAGTATTAGCAGGAAAGTAGGACAAAAAAAACCAAAAAAACAAAAAACAAAACAAAACAAAAAAACCAAAAAAAAAAAAAAAACCACCCAAAAACAAAATAAAACAAAAAAACAATACAACAGAAGACGCCTGGAAGCAAACAGCAGGCATGAGCTCAAACTCACGCTGACCCCGGCTTTGCTTTCCTCACGTCTCCATCAGGAAGCAAGGGCTCAGAATAGAAGGAAGTGATGGGAAAGGACCAATGAAGCAGGGGGAGTGGAGTGGAGCTGGAGCGCCAGAGAGGAGAGGGGAGGAGAGGATGGGCTTCCAGCAGTGGAAGGTGTCCATTAGCTCCTTGGCCCCCCTCTTCCTCAGCAGCTGGTGCCTCCAGGACGAATTAACCTTATTAGCCATTCTAAGCATTCAAACTTTTATTTATAGACCCCAGAGTATGGGCTTGAGGGGGACGTTTGGTCTATAAGCCATGGTAGAAATCAAAAGAAGGGGAAGGTAGAATATAGGGTACTGTCTCGACACCATGCAAAAGGGCAAGCGTGTCAACGCTCCTTTATAGTTTGTGATTCTATTAGCATTACATTATTAGTGGTCTGGTTATATGGAGGATTCAATAAAAAATAGTTTTATGCAATTTATGTTATTAATGTTGCCAAAAAATATTTTTCCTGCATATGAAAGAGTGTTCAACAGCAAAAAAAAAATCTTCTCTGGGATCAGATCCACCAGCTGTGTCACTCCCTCGCTCCTGAAACTGGAAACGGAAGCGGGTATGAGGACCCACGTCCATCCTTGGATAAAGCCCATATCTGCTGGGGGCGGTCCAAACGGAGGAGCATGTGTCTGCAGTGTGCACAGCATCTGCAGGTGAAGTGTGTGACCTTAAGAAAGCATCGAGGAGTACCCGCTGCCCGGAGCCAGTAGAGAAAGAGTGGAAAATCACTTTGTAAAATAAAACGCCATTACAGTAGAAAATCAACTTGCAGCATGGCAGGTGATGAATGAGTCGAAGAAAATGTTGAAGAGAGATGGTCAGACAAGACGCTTGGAGAAATGCTGCTTGCTGGGAGCCGTGAGACCATGGAGGTAGAGCAGTCCTGTCAGAAGGGGGGTCAGTGCTGACTGACCACCGAGAAAATAATTTTGGCATTCCTGTTGTTCTGCCTTTCCCCTCATCCTCTTTCTCCCCCCCCCCCCCCGTCCCTCCCCAAGCCCCCGCCATTTCTGTCTTTGGGATGCTCTTGGCTCAAACCTAGGCCTTTGCATGCCAAGCAAGCACTCTGCCACTGAGCCCAGCCCCTTTCCCTTCCTAAAGAATCAGCTTTTTGAAGCACAGAGGGTAATGATGAATGTTGTGTGTGTATGGGGGAATCACTGTACCCCAGATTAAAACAAACATATGAATAGAGGCCTCTACTGGGATGTCAAGGCATAGAGATACAGTTACACAAATCAAACATGCCATTTCAAATGAAAATGCTGCCACTGTTGAATTCTGTTGCGGCTATTTTATCAATATGGTCTAATAATGTTTATTATTAGGACCATAATTATTATTAGGGCAGTATTTTCTAACCTGCTAGCAATCTATCAAGACACAAACACCTGCTATATTTTAAAATAGCCTTAGTTAACCTGAGGCAGGTTACTTCCCATAGTGGGGCAGGTATCCCAACAAGCTACCTCCCATCCATAATCCCAAATATTTGCTAATTACCATCATCTGAGCTAAATTTCCATCCATGCTGGCCATGTGCTTCTCCTTCACCTAATCCATGACACAGTCTTCTTCTTCCTCTCCTCTCCTTCTCCCAAGATTCTCTCTGTCTCCTCCAGCCCTGGAACCTTAGCCAGACCTATCCCATTTGCCCTGCCCAGGTGTGATGACCTTTTATTGGTCAAACAGGTTAGGCTCTTAGGCAAGATACAGAGACAGCAAGCAGTAATTAGCATCAAAATACATCAGACCAACCTCCAACAGAGTTTAATTTCTTTCCTCCTAAGTTCCTTGAGGTTCTGAATGTCAAATGCAACCTGATTAATTCTTTTTAAAATATTTTATTAATTTATTCATATTACATCTCAATTGTTATCCCATCCCTTGTATCCTCCCATTCCTCCCTCCCTCCCGCTTTCCTCCTACTCCCCTCCCCTATGTCTGTGGCTGAGGGGGACCTCCTCCCCCTGTATATGCTCATAGGGTATCAAGTCTCTTCTTGGTAGTCTGCTATCCTTCCTCTAGTGCCACCTGGCCTCCTTATCCAGGGGACGTGGTCAAATATGGGGCACCAGAACTGGTGTGAAAGTCAGTCCCCACTTTACATTTAACTGTGGAGAATGTCCTGTCCATTGGCTACATCTGGGTAGGGGTTCGAAGTTTACTGCCCGTATTGTCCTTGGCTGGTGCCATAGTTTGAGCAGGACCCCTGGGCCCAGATCCGCCCATCATAATGTTCTTCTTGTAGGTTAACCTGATTAATTCTTAAAGTTAAATCCCTTATTTCTGCTTTTGGCATTTTCACTAGTTTACTTCTTATATATTGCCTGTTTTTATTTCTATCCAGGTGAGGAAACTTGCGTTCTGATCTTAAACTCACCACACACGATCACTTTGGTACAGTTAAAATGTATCTTACTGTATCTTGTCTTAAAGTATTCTTTCCCATCACATCCAATTCCCTTGGTCATTCCTCTGCTTGTCGCGATACACACATGACATACAGAGTCTGAGATGTGTTTGTGCAGGCGTCTTCAGTAACTAACAACCTTCATGCGGGTCTGTGCTTTGAAATAATGTAAATGACTATTTGTCTTATAATTTCTTTCAATACTGTGTTCCAGGCTGCGGTCTAGTTTATTGTGCCGTGGCTCACCTTTCATGTCTGTTTCCCATCACTTTCCCCCTCCCCCAGTGCTGAGCAACAAGGTTGGTTTCCTCTCCTGCAGTTCTACATAACAGTATGGGGACTGTTGTTATAGGCCTTGGGCTTGGCATAGAGTGGCTCCTTTAGGTCATAAGCTGAGTTAATTCTACACAGTTTGTCAAACATAAGAGCGTTTGTCTTGGCTGAGTGGGTCATGAAAACCTCTGAACCAGAGGCCTGTTACGAAACGGTTGCTAATAAAGAAAGGCCTTGTGATGTTTCACTAATTTTGAGAGTATTATGAATTTGTAGCGTAGCGAGACGGTGAGGGACAGGTAAGTAGATAGAGATGGATAATGTGAATGTGGCTGGCCACCGCCTGAATCTCATGGTCAGGTGGCAAAGCAGACTAGAAGCAAAAGTATTCTAGCAGCAGTGAACACACTTAGCCAGAGTCTGGTTTCTGATCAGCATTTTCTAATAAAAAGAGTCAAGACGCCTTGTAGAAATGCTTGATTTCAGGGCTGGGACAGGCAAGTGGATATGGGTTTACATCCAAGGAGCCTAAAAAAAAAAAAAAAAAAAAAAAAAAAATCAAGGAAATCCTCAAAGACTGTAAGCTTGTCAAAAGAATGGAAAAGCAATCTAAAGGTGGAACAGACTGTTGGAAAACAAGAAACTACGATCCCTAGCGTTAGACATAAGTCACATAATAAAAGTCACGGAAGTTTCTACGAATCAGTGATTTAATAAATGATTAGAAGAGAGTGGATTTTGCAGAAGAATCTCAACTGTGGATGAAAATAGGGAAATAGAAAAATTACAGTCAGGCAAACCAGTAGTCATAGCAGATGCAAGAAAGGTGCCTCCTTGACGCAAACATCTGCGAACAGCTGTTTGGAGAGAGAATGACACATGTGCTATCTCCAAGTCCCTTCTTCATCACCTACAAATGGATGTGCAGCAGCTTTCCACTGAAAATACCAGTCATCAGCTTAACAGACGTCACGGGTAATACCAGACATCGACATCACTGGCTGACATTGTGCCCAAGAAGGACTTAGCAAGAATTCTGGAACTTTCTTCATTAAGCAATTCACAGCCACAATTTAATGTACATCTGTAGCAAACCTAAACGGTGAAGTAGCCAGAAAAGTAACTGAGCAGTTAGTGCAGCCGTGTCAAAAGGAGGGAAAACAAAGGGAGTGAGAGGCTGGTGAGTCACCTGGGCAGGTAAGGGCACCTGCCACTAAGGTTGATGGAAAACCGGAGTTCAACCTGGGGACCACAGGGTGGAAAGAGAAAGACTGCAGGAATGAAAAAAATGGGCCTTAGAAGAAAGCCTGGAATAGTCTTAAGAACCATATTTGAATATGGTTTGGTAAACTGTCCCCTGACTGTCTGAGGAGCTTCTGTTTGGGGAGGCTGGGTGAGGGTCATAAAGGAATAAAAAGTAAAAGTCCTTGAATGTAGCCATAGACTTGCTTGTCTGTGCAGAGTGGGTCATCGGCCAGAGCCAGCATTCCTAGTACCCCAAAGTCGGGTAGATGGAGAAACACAGTTTCCCTCTGAACCTTCCCAGTTTCCCAGCACAAATGTGGTTTCCAGGAGGTTGTGTTCTGTAAAGGATATTGGTCTGTGAGTCCGATGGTCTGCTTTCTCCCTGGGCTTCTCCCGTGAAGCTTCCATTTCAATGCATTTGAAACCTCACAGTATTTTTAAATTCAAAGGCACAGGCTTTACTTGTGGATACACAGGTGCTTTCTGACCAATGTGTCAGAGGTAAGTAAAGCAGTTAATTGCCAGGTAACTACTGGTTTCCCCTTCAGTACATGGTCTGTGCCGGCCACTGGACTTAGAA
Organism: Acomys russatus; assembly: GCF_903995435.1. Lineage (NCBI taxonomy): Eukaryota > Metazoa > Chordata > Mammalia > Rodentia > Muridae > Acomys > Acomys russatus. The sequence continues at coordinate 13,081,467 of NC_067144.1, read as the reverse complement.
GCTGGCTTTAGTAGAATTGTGCTGCCCCTGTGTGGCCAATCTTAGGCACTGCAGGGCCAGGGAATAAATTAAGACACCCAAGGGAGCAATACCGAAGTCAAAGATGGGAGACACCCCAAATTCTTGTAAATCATCCCCTTCCTTAGTAAGGAACTGATCCCCAAAGGCTCACAGTAACACACCCCGCTCCCTCCACTCCCTTCTGCTTCTCCCCCTCCCCCACTACTTAGTGTTTGATGCAGACTGAGAGCCAGACCAGGGTCAGTGTGGTTGAAGTTAATTTGTCAGACCTGAAGGGAAGATTCCAAACTGGCATTGGGCTGGGGGTGGGCGGGGGGAGGGGAAAGGGAGAGAGCATTTTTGGATCAGGTCTATGCAGATTTGTATTTTGTTATGTCTTCATATATACATATACATAAACAAATACATATAAAAACAATGAAATAACTAGCAATTATAAGCAGAAGCTGCCCCTTGTACAAGGGTTTGAAACCCTGTAAAAGGTTCTAGCAGAATGGCTATTTTAACTTAGAGAGAGTGGACACCACAACTGAGAATGAATGCACACGGTTTTTATGCTGCATTTGAAAAATCGTTTCTTCTAAATTAAACAGCTTCTGATGACTGAATGGCTACCATAAACCACATTTGGGAAACTGCTGGTAAACAAAAATGGGACATTTGAAGAACAGAGCAGATTCCAGCTCCCTCCCATACATTCTCTGAATGTAATATCTAATATGTGGAGATACAGGCCGAGAAGCTTCCACTAGACCCTCATGTCCTCACCTACATTAGAGAATACACTCCTTGTGGGATTCTTGTAAAAGCTAGCCAAGAGGATTAAGTTAATATTGCTTGTAGACTGTAAGGGTCATCAGGCGTGAATCTTTTTAAAATTTTTTTATTTTTTTACATATACATTTATATTATTACACATATATGCAATAAACTACTCACAGCAAGAAGAACCGTGATACAATCAGGAGTTATATAAATGTTATGTTCTTTGTGTTTTGGCTATCTGTATTTGGCAGCCTTGAAGAAAACATCTTTTCTATCGACGTGTGTCTAAAATTCTGGGTGCAAATCAATATCTAGCGTATCTCGATATTATCATATTATCAACTTAAAACATCTATCTGGACCTAAAATCATCTTAACCCCTAGACAACTAAGCTTAATTGTAGAATTAAACTATCTAGTCTTCAACCCCACCAAAGACTTGAGAAGGACAGGTGTGAATCTTACTTATGGCAACCATGAAGTGAGTTAAGTAGAAGGAGCCTTGACAACATGGAAGGCTCTGCCTACGGATCACCTATCCTCGTCTGTGTGCCGATCTTCTGCTAAGCATGCGCAGTAAATGCTTTTGGCCTCAGGCTATAGAGAAATGTGTGGCTTGATGCTTTCAGAGACTGGCCGTCAAGCGTGTGTTCACATACCTAACTGTCTCAGGGTGCGCATGTATGTTTAAACATCTGTTTGGAGGATTCTGAACAGCATCCTTCCATTGTGTGATGGCTACAGGGACTCACAGGACTGTCCAAATCCTCTAAGTACCCCCACGGGGTGGGGTGGGGTGGGGTGGGGTGGGGTGGGAGAGACCAATGTAATGGGATTAACTGAGGTGGGGGAAAACTATAGATCTCTAGAGTTCTCTCTCCTTTGTCAAGACACACACGGAAGTTTCCTTGTTTCCCTGGCTACAGAAACTACAATGACATCTGTACATCCTCAGGGAAGCCCATTAGCATCCAGCTCCCAGGTAGCCAAGTGAGGACAGGCACCTTCAGCCCGAATAACAAAATGTTGGTGGAGTAAACCACCTGTCTCCGTAAACAGTGTGCACACAGTGAGAGCCACCCCAGCGTTTCCAGCCTGTCTGGAGGCAGCAGCCTCTGCTCTGCTTTATCAGATTTTTCCACAGTGCTCCCAACTGAGGCAGCCCAATAGAGCCAGTACAGACTTCCAAATGCAGAAGAAGTGGGCATTCTATAAGCCTGTTGTCCGAGGATTTCAATATGTTCACATGGTGTATGCGCTAATTTTGTAGTCTCACACCTTCTGGTCTCCACACAATGTGTTTGCCCATTCTTGGCTTCTTATTGGTCTTAGTTTTATGTTTGTGAGGTCTGTTTCAAAATTTGATGTTTTTGGAAGATATATAGGTTTGCCACTGTGGCTGGGCTGAGCACTTTTTCTCTTTCTCTCTCTCTCTCTTTCTTTCTTTCTTTCATTTTTTTGACAAGTGAAGTTTTCAGCGAACTCTAAGGAGAACAAGCAGACTATTGTTGGGAATGCCTTGTCACCCATTTGGTTCACATTTGCTTTTAAGAAAACCCGCAGTATGAATATTTTTCCATATCCTTTATCTCAGGGCCACCTTGTTGAACCCCAAGTAAGTGGGACTCAAAACGCACGATTTGTGACATGTGTGGTGGCCACTTTCCCAACTGACCAGGTAACGTAACTCATTCTCCGAATACAACACAGTCACCAGTCTTTTCAGTTAACAGACACAAGGTTTGCTTTCTTATCATGGAAACCGTTGTGCCCTGGTCCATGTGACAGTTCTGCTCAGCTCTGTTAGTCGCCCCACCCCACAGACATGGAGCCTCTTGTAGCTGTCATAGCCCGGCGGCTGGCCCTGTTCATTTGGCGTAGTGGCATGAGCGTAAATTTACGTCTCCTTAAACATGTCCCTTAGTGTCCCCGAAGGCTTTTCATAAGTCACTACAGTTGTGTGGGCTCTCTGAAGTACCTTTTACTTAAATTATTTAAAACGTACACGTATACGAAGAGTACAGTTCATTCATATAATCATGTGCAGTTTTGTAAATAAAGCTCTCTTTGTTTCTCTTACCTGAGCTATTTCTTCTGAAACCCAAAGCCAGTTTGTCTAGACGTGATGTCCTCTCCATGAGCTGTGGCACTAGATGACACCTCCAGTCTCTCCCACACCAGCACCCCTAGATTGATACGTCCTGGTCAAGATCTCTGCTCAGGGCAGCTCACACACTCACACGCCTATTGACACCAGGCATTCCCAGTAACTTCAATATTTGCTATTAAATCACTCTTAATATGCATTTCTTCCATTACCTTTTTAAAAAAAGTTAAAGCTGATGTATTTTTTTTTAAGTGAACATTTCATACATGCATGGACTTTGGGTTACTCCCTGTCCCAATCACCTTTTCTCATTTAATTTTTAATTTCATTTTGTTTTTCTACTCCTTTTCCTTCTTGTTCTTATACTGAGAACCAATGCAGGGCCAGGATCTGTCTGTCACTGAGGCCCTCCTGATGAGTTTTAGTCCCATACAGTATCACACCTCTTAAACAATAGCATTTTGTTAGTTGGTTCACAGTATCCTCCCCTCATAGGACACATTTCACTTGAGGTGAGATAGATAGAAAGTGAAATTAATGGTAATGTCAGGTGCATAGTGTCTAGGGATGACAACGTTGGGGTTCCTAGGAAAGAGAAGTTATGTGGTAGCTTGCAACTTGTAAGACACAAATTAGTGATGCCCATCATAAATAAAGCACAGTTCCAGTAAGATAACCCTTTCACAGGAAAGCCTTTCCTTTCCTTCCTTCCTTCCTTCCTTCCTTCCTTCCTTCCTTCCTTCCCTCCTTCCTTTTCTTCCTTCTTTCCGTCCTCCTCCTTCTTTTATTAAACACATTTAACTGCATTTAGATATGTTCATATGGCTAATTGTGTTTATATCATAGCTGCAGTCTACATTGTCATGATTGACAGTGTGTGTGTGTGTGCGCGCGCGTGCGTGCGTGCGCGCGCATGCGTGCCAAGATTCACATGTAAAGGTCAAAGGACAATTAACTCCTCTTCTTCTACCATAGATAACTTGAGGGAATCAAACTCAGGCTGCCAGGATCAGCAGCAAGCCCCTTTATCCACTGACACAGCTTACCAGCTCACCATGTTCATGTCTTTTTTTTTTTTTAATTCATTTTGTTTACTTATGTGTATGCATGCGCATGTCCCTGTGTGTATGCGTACCTGTCTGTGGGTGGCCAGCAGAGGCCCAAAGTGGGTGTCATGTTCTCCTAGAGCTTGAAGTACAGGCAATGCTGAGCCACCAGTAAGCATTCTTAACCACTGAGCCATCTCTCCAGTCTGAAGATGTACATCCCTCAAAATTAGCGTTTATGGCATTTTCAAGTAAGCTTCAAGTAACTCTTCTCTCCTGCTACTAAACATAAACTTTGAAGCACACGGAGTACTCAGTAGTAGGTATACGCAGGGCATGTAGAAGACTATCAGAAGCAGTGCATGATGGGAAGTCTGCAGTTGACTGCACTTGGCTTTTGTTCCTGACTACAGCGTAGAGGACTGTTGGGAGTCTGTTTCACCACTCCGAGCCTCACAATCCTTTTCCTGACTGGATTAGAGTAGAGCTGAGAGAAGCACCTCAAACGGAAGATGACAAGAAGCCTCTGACAGCCTGTGGAGCTCTGCAGGGATGCACTGTGTTGCTTTTTACCAACAAGGAAGAACAGAACGGCACCACCCTCCAAGTCTTCACAGGAGATGCAGAGAAATTCTGTCCCAGTTATCGCTGCTTTCCAACAACACATTTAACATTTTTCTTTTTTGTTTTTTAATTCTTATTTAAAACACTTCATACAATATATTTTGATCATATTCTTTCCCCTCTCCTACTCCTTCCAGATCCCCCGCACGTCCCTCCCCACCCAACCTCATGTCCTCCCGTGTCTCCCTCCCCTCATTTCTTCCCCTCCCTCTCTCCCTTTCTCCTTTTCCTTGTCTTTCCATCAAACCCCAAAGCAGGAAAAACAACAGAATCCAAAACAGATTAAAAAAAAAAAAAAAAGAAAACCAGTAAACAAAAAGTACCCACACCCAAAAGAGAGCACATAGAAAAATGGAGTCTGCATTGTGTTGGCCAAATACTTCTTAGCAGGAGGCCCGGCCCAGCCTGTGCTTGGTATACAGAGTGAAATACCATTGGGTGATTGTTATAGCAGTCACCAAAGGAAGGAATTTTGCATAGAACTTTGAAATTAATTTCTTTCGAAGATCCTGAATTCAAAGAGCTAAGTGTCTGGTGGTGGTTGGGGTTGAGTGGGGTATAAGAGCTGTAATCCAGGGCTTCCCAGAAGCCCTGCTGACAGGATGAAAAGGACCTAGTTCTTTATTCCTCCTCAGGAGTGGGCTTGTCAAGGCCAGTCTGGGGCTGGGTCCAGGGCCTAGAAGGGGTCAAGGTTTACATTCCTGGAGACTTTTTTTTTTCCCTGAGGAGACTGCACTTAAGAGTCCCAAAGGCACTGTGGTCTCTCTCTCTGTGATGCACTTCAGCTACCCCATGTTTCCCTCCTTGCAAGTGTAAGATGCTGTGCTTCTTAGTAAGCTTGCTCGGCATAGACATAGCGTGTGTAAAACCTCCGGACCCCAACGCTCCTCTCTTCTTTATCTTCTGAGATCTTGGTCCTTTGTCTAAGGAACCTGTCACTGAAGAATGACTTCCTGGCCCAGGTCAGGAGAGGCTGTGACAGGTGACAATGTTATTTAATACTCTTACTTGAAACGCAGGGCTCTGGGAAACAGTGCGGTGGTGATTCTGGGTGTGTGTAGGGGGATATGAGAAGGGCTTCTCAACCTGTCTTTTCTGGTGTGAGCGAGCATTAGAGACATGGCATCCACAAATCTTGTATTCCCTTGTCTTCCCAGCAAGATGTTTGAAGTGAGAAAACTGCATGTTTGTCTCTCGCAGAGTAAAGATATTGGTTTTAATATAGGAAACTTTCTTTCCTTTCAGTGCAGTCTTATCCTTCAAAAATGTCCCCTGCCCCACCTCCCAGCCCAGCTCTCCTGCATGCGGTTTAGATGGACTGAGATGTTTAGAGCTGTGGCTGCTTCTAACAAGCTTAAAATCCTTTCTTCCTACTTTGGTTGCTTGATTCAAAAAAAAAAAAAGTAGAAAACTGTACAGTGTAAGAATCCATCATTGCTCCATTGAGGAACATGCAACTTCCGGCTGAGGCTTGTTTCCTCAACCCACTCTGCTGAAAGCATCATGTCTCAGACTGCACACTGCGGGTTGAAAGGACTGGACGCCGCTGCTTCTCCTGAGGATGGTTTCATTCAACAGGGGCAATCATGACCATCCCATGAGGAACCAAATGCCGAGAATGAGAATGATGCAAGAACCGCAGGAGCTGCCCAGAGAGAGGCTGAGGCCAGCATAACAGGAAGTGTGACTCCTCTGCCTACATGCACCAGCTCCCCAGATGATGCTAACTCCCCAGATGACTTGGATCCCGCTACTCCACATATTCAAATCTATCATCCCTGGGATGTTACTGCTAGCTGCAGGACATTTTGCAGTGGTAAATGGCAGTAATGGAGAGAGCTCTTATCTGCTTTAGGTAAATGTGTGCTGTGCTCTCCACAATCATGAGGATAATTGGAAGGTAGCAGCAAAGGTTAACTTCTTCTGCAACTATAAAGAAAACTGACTCTTTAAATGGTGTTTGGTGGCTAAGCACCCTGTGTTTTAGCTTCATACGAGTAAAGATAAGTTAGAAAACCCCACTATGACTCAAGCCGATTTTTATTTTGTCTGACCCTCCCTTTTGGAGACAGATTGGTTTATTTCTGAATCTAGAAATGTAATCCTTCTTAGATCTGAAGAAAACACTGGGTCCCATTGCCAGCCCACAGCCCAGACGGTCTGTCTATCATCAGTTGACATCCTGAGCTTCACCTTTCTTTGCTGGCTGGGGTCTAAGACTGTGCACCTACTCTCAAGCAGGTGTTAGCCGAATATGACTAGGATTAAGAGACGTGTGTGTTCTGAGTGAATATGTCAGCTGTGTTTGTGGCAAAGGAAAAGAAAGTTGGGCGAAGAAGAAAAGGTTGGAGTGTAACTGCTTACAGGCAACATACAGCACCAATAGACCAGTTTTAAAAATAGTTTAATATATTATAGTTTATTCATCCCAAATGTTATCCCCTCACTGTGTCTTCCCGCTCCCACTCTCCCTCCCTCTCGCGCCCTATTCTCCTCCCCTAGACCTCTGATAGAGAGGACCTCTTCCCCCACCATATGACTAGAGCCTATCAGGTCTCATCCAGATAACCTCCTTCCCCCTTACTCTGAGTGCAGTTATTTTGAAAAGAAAATCTTAGGTGCGGGTTAAAATACTTAGGAGACACAGACAGACGATAGAGACAGAGAATATATAGGAGATAAGAATTAAAGTAGAAGTTGATAGACTACTTAGGTAAGTAGCAGAAAAGATAACATACATATGTATAGTATTCAGTGCTAATATTAGTCATCTCCAAGGGGAATTTATACTACTTCAATATATCTACTGAAAATTTCTACAATAAACGTGACACATATAATATATAATATAATATAATATAATATAATATAATATAATATAATATAAAAGATGTGTCTTCGGAGAATATTTTTATTGGAAAGTTTAAATCTATCTGATTATGGTAAGACTCAGTCCTCCATTTCCTCTTGGAATGAGGCTTCTGAGTGAGAGAGTGCCCCAAGTCACATCAAGTGTGCTCAGTGACCTTTTCCGTTTCTTCACCAAACAGCCCTGAGAAGCAGAAGCTGATTTCTGATAACTAGATATAGCTAGGTCATGAAACAGTAAAGTTCTAATTTTTAAGACTACAGTTAAGTTGCAAACCTTCTATCTGAAATTTCCCGTAAGAAATGAAAAATATCACGATGGATCCAGAATGTCAATTGGGGGGACAGGCAGGCCTGTTGTGCAGCAGCAGGTCGACAGTGTGGCTCAGTGTCTTCTCCGGGGCAGAGAAAGATTTTGCCTCCAGTCAGAAGAGTAAAATACTCTGTCTGCAAAAAAGCAAGAGCCACATCATGGACCCCGGCATCCTTAATTAACTTCTGTGCCATCTTGCCTAGCAGATCAACCACCATCCTGTATCCTTTTCTCAAAATTTCTTTCCAGTATAAAAAAGGGCCTGCATACCCAGTCTGGCAGATACACCTTTCATGTGCTGTTGTTTTTATTTTGTTGTTGTTGTTGTTGCTGTTGTAGTGTGTATGGGTATTTTGTCTGTATGTTTGTAAAGTGCAGGGTGCCCCCAAAGTCCAGAGGAGGGCATCAGATCTCCTGGAACTGGAGTGGATGGGTGGCTGCTGAGCATGCTGGAAACCAAACCCTGGTCTCCTGCGTGTGCACTCCAGCCCTGACATCTTGTTTTCTATTCCTATGGCTTCTGCTCCATCTCTGAAACAACCAGCCTCCACCCATGCTCTCTTCTCCTTGCTTGTGGCTACATCTCATGTTAGCCTTACCAAGGAAGCTGTTTCTAACTGAAGCTTAAAGGCCTTTTCTTATCTTGCTATTGTCCATTCCCCCCCCTCACCCCCTCATACACATACTTTAAAAAAAAATCTCTCTCAGAGCTCATAAAAGACTGATTTGTGGTGAAAGTGGAACATGCGGATTTTAATTTGCTGATAAAATGGAAATGTCTCTGTTTTTTGTGTGAGAACTGAAATGTGCAGCTTTTCTTGTTAAGAGAATGTGGGGATGTATTTAATTAACTTTATGCCATGCCTTGCTTAGAAAGGGAATAACAGGGAATGACATTACATGGAAAGATGCAGTCTGCTTGGTTCTAAATATATTTTATTTACATAGATAGTGCACTTTAGCGGGGGTGGGGGGGGCTGGGGGGGCTGGGGGGACTATCTTGTCTGATAAACAAGCAGAACTCAAAAGTTACATTTGGCCAAAGCACGTGGATTCTGTTAACAAAGATCAAAATAATGGTCACTGAGATTGTGAGATGGTCCTACCCGCTTGGGTGACCTGTGGTAGTAGGGGACCTGAGCCCCAGGCAAGCGAGGTTACCAGGCATGTCACACAGATCAAAGACCCATGACATCCTGACAGGAAGGACTCCTCTCTCGTGGAAGCAAGCACGTCTGATCATTTAATGACAATACAATCAAGACTTTCCATTGCATCTGGGGATGCATTTTCCTAGAGGACAGGAAAATTCCAGGACTCAGTTATGACCTTGAAACTTGTTTTTATTGCCCTAACCCTCCTAAGCGAACAATTCCTAAGGAGAGTCCCTAGGTTAAGAAACTAACCAGGATCACGTGCTAACTTAGTAGGTTCTAGAACTTAATATACTAGAGTAGTGATTCTCAACCTTCCTAATGCCGAGACCCTTTAATGTGGTTTCTCACGTTGTGGTGACCCTCAACCGTAATATTATTTTCCTTGCTACTTCATATCTGTAATTTTTCTAGTGTTATAAATTGTAATGTAAATATCTGTGTTTTCCAATGGTTTTAGGTCCCTGTGAATAAATAGGCCATCAGACACCCAAAGGGATCTCAACATGAGTGTTGAGGACCACTGCATCAGAAAGATAAATTTCAGGAAACTAGAGTACATGTTTGAGCTGAGCTAGCTCCAGGTCAGCCTTGAGATCTTGTCTCAAAAAAAAAAAAAAAAAAAAAAAAAAAAAAGCAAGCAAGAAAGAAAGAACAACAACAAAGTTAATTAAAATTTAAAAATATATACACAAAGAATAAATAATAGATTTTCAAGTATGACTAAATTGTTCCCCCAAAGAATCAAATACAACTTTAAAAACTTTAAAAAAGTAATTGAAATACAAAGGCCAATGAAGGATTTAGAAACATATCAGATGCAACTAAAGAAGACAATAGATATATACAGCTAAGTAGGGGCTAGCCTCAGAAAACAGCCTAGGTTTTATTTAAAACATATCCATCCAGGTAGATTTCTATAAAAATTAAAATTTTTGGTTCTTAATGTGAGATTATCTCAGCAGACCCAGAGGAAACATTAACAAAACTAAACACACTTTCTTCAAACACAAAAAAAGCTCCAAGCCAAACAAAATTGAAATATTGATAACCTTTTCAAGTCAGAATGAACATCTACAAAATCATCCATGAGCTTGCAGGCCACAAAGTGAATAATTACAGAGTTCCTTATTCAGTATAGTCTTGGAGATCTTTGGTAAAATAAGAAGGCAGGGAAAGAGAAAAAAGAAAATCCTCAGTGCTGCAAATCTGAATACCCCACAAGGACCCTGTCTTCTGTGAGGCCAACGCCCAACACAAAGGCCTCGTGGTGCTGAGACATTGGAGGTCCATAGCAGGGCTGAGTGAGCTGGAAACAGCCTACACTTCATCAGCAAGGAAACAGAAAGTGAACAGAAAACAAACCACAACTATTTGTACTTCATGGTGGACTTTAAGGAAGAGATTATTGGATAAAAAAAAATGGCAAAATGAGAAAAACTAAATATATACAATAGCATACCATCCTGACACATTAGGCTTTTATTTTTAATTTCTTAGCTTTAGCAGTCTTCTCGTTCCCTACATGGTTCATCTTTATTTGGGGGGGGGGCAGTTTGAGAACATAATTACCTAGTAAATACGTTAAATGCTATTTCTATGCACCACTTCTCAGGTAATGGAACGGCATGATGCAAGTATATTTCAAATAATATATGGTGGTTTCAATTCTTAGTTTGTTCAATAACCAGTCTTTAAAGATTTTTTTTTTCTGCTGTCAAGTATGGTACAAGCCCAGCTGTCAAACTGCTAAAGTGCATAGTCCTGTCATATCCTCAGGTCTTCCTCACACCAATACCTTTAAGTTTCAACTTTTAACCCTTACAGTACCCTTACAGTAATGCCACAACACAGAGCAGATTTTAGAAAGTTGGGCCATGTGAATTCCATTTGCGGTCATCCTCTTACTATGTGCGTGTGAGAGGTCAGCCAGGCCCTCCTTACTGAGCACTGTCATTGCAGGAACCGCCTTGTGCAGCTGTGAAATTAAGTGCTGCCTGTGTTGGAGTAATTTACAACCATCTGAGAGACAGGGGAAAAGGCACGCAGGGCCAGCATAACAATTAACACAGATAGTCCCCGGAAAAGCATAAGTCACTCTATGGGCACCAATAACCCAGGAACCACGGTTTATTTTGCTGGTAGAGATAGACAAAGCTGCATGCCGAAGTGATAACAGAACCAGAAATATTCAACGGCACACACGAGTGTTGGAGGCACATGTCAAGCTATGCCCAGGATAAGAGTTCTAGTAGAAGAGGAAAAAAACTAGAGTTGAGCTAGAGTTTGGTTGTCTCTACTTATTTTTTGACACAGGCTGTCACGTACGTAACTCAGGCTGGCCTCACAGTCCCTCTACATTGGAGGGTGACCCGATCCGTTTGCCGCTATCGCATGAGTGCTTGGGTTACAGGTGTATCTCACCAAACCCTATTAGTGAGTTTGCTATTTTAATTGAAATGAAGACCATTATGGAGGCTTCAAAAATAATCTGTTCACTATTAGAGATTAATTACAATGAGGCCCTGGGAAGCCTAATGGTTCCTATGCATAACCTGTCCAACGCTATTACACTGTTTTGTTTGTTACAATTTTAGGAGGAAAGTTCTTTTTTTCATATACATTAAGTTAGTGGCTCGTGGCTACTATTGAGTCAAGCAAAAATGTCATTCAGTTTGGCTTTCTTGGATTGAGCCAAATAAAGTAATAAAGCCAAAATAAAAATTGAGTCAAATAAAGTGAGGCCCGAGACACTGTGTCCATGGCAACTTCATAGGCGCTTCTTGGCTTTCAGCGATGATAATGTATCTAGCATCTTGGGCCCGCTTACTCATCATCCTTGTTGGGTTTTTCTTGATATTCTATGTCCAGTTTTATCTGTGTTGAGTGCTGTTTGTGGTTCCCAGAATACGCTTTGTGATTAAAGTTGGGCATGCGCAGTGTCACTTTTCACTATTTGTTTCTTAGTAGGGTTCCCACGGCAAATCTGTGTGTAGTGGAAGGTACTCACCTGGCACGTTGTACCATGTGATATTTTTGTCTCCACGTCCAAGAAAATGAGTTGAAAGGGGAGGGCTCTAAGGTGATTTTGAGGTTGAACACCTTATTGGATTAAATGTTTATGCTTTTCTTCATCAGTGGCCCTTCATTCCTGGGAGTAGAACTTTGGCGCAGTGGAAATCCACAAGACTAGGGGTTTAGAAGAGGTGTGTTTGTGTCTGGCTTTGTCTAGGGTGAACGGCGTCATCGGTCACAGGCAAACCTGGAGGCAGAAACCACCCAGTGATCTGAAAATAGAAAACATAATATAAGATATTAATTAATCTTAATATTAATTAATATAAGATGATAATGCAGATTGAAGTAACAGACTTGGCTGGGAAGGGGAACTCTACAGCCGTGCTGTTGTTCAGGAGGAGTAGCTGCTGTCAAGGGAAGAAGAGCCCCAACTGCATGCTGGGAGGGGCTTTGGATGGTCTGGAAAGAGCAGATAAACCCAAGTTACTGAGTGTCACAACTAATGCTCAGAGAGCCACAGCCAGGCATGCAGGGATGCTCAGAGAGCAGACCACAGTAAGGTATTTGCTGGAGCCAGCGCTGCAGGACTCAACCTACTGTTGGCCACTGGCGGCCACCAGAAGCTGCAGCACCCTGGCCTAGAGAGGCAACAATGGAAGAAAGTGCCTTGTGAGGTATCCTAATGCCAGAGAAATCTCAGGTCCTGCAGGAGCTGAGCACTGGTGGTGGACACACGGAGAACGGGGGTGACAGGGGGAGTGTGAGGCCCCGGATGTGCAGCTTCCACACAGGAGATCCATGAGAAGGGGATCACCAGGCTGGGACCAGGTCATAAACTGAGCAAGGGATTGCTCTCTGTGGACGTGGGGCACGGGACCTTTGTCGTCTTCGTAACCAATTTACCCTTGGCTGTTACACTGTGGGGATAACAGAAAAATCGATGAAGTAGGACAGTGGAATCAGAGAAGGAAAAAAACAAAAAAACAAAACCAAAAAACCTTTTCCCCAGAGCTCTTTACCAAGAAGGCTTAATGCCATGTCTCAGGCTTGGTGCTAAGAGGAGAGACATTTATAGGGCTTAAGTCTATTGACACGTATTCAGTATCGGGTCGATTTAGGCTGGAGAATAACAAGTCACTGGCTGGCGCAGATTAAAGTCTGTGAGCTATCAAAAGGATTTAATTACGTTTGGATTTAAAGGCTCAGAAACGGGGCACAGAAATTCACTGTTGCCGTAGACATGGTTTACTGTAATTAAGCACAAACTGGCATGAGTCTGCAGTATGCGGGAGTTGGATTGGGCTGACATATCAAAGAAACCGAACTGCTAGCACATGTGGGGACGTTGCTTCGTGATTCTATTTGAGCAATGTGGAACAGAACCTAAGCTTATTTGAGCTTCTAAGCTAAAATACACCCCATGTTGGGGGCCATTAATGATATTTTAAAGTAAAGTAAAAGAATATCATTAAGTGAGATTTTAGGTTAGCATACAAAGAAATGCCATCACACTAGTTCTCAGCTGCTCCCGTCCCCACTACCATTTCCTGTGCCCCCCATCTACTTACGTGGCTGATGCCCTCCCCCCAGCTGCTAGTATCCCCTACTGTGTTCTTGTCATGTATGTTTCATTATCGTTCATTTTTAGTTAGTGTATTGGTGTTTGTGTGTGTGTGCGTGTGGATGTGTTTGCATGTGTATGTGTCCATGTATGTGTGCATGTGTGAATGTGTGTGTGTGTATGCGGGTGTGGGGTGTGTGTGTACATGTATATGTGTGTGTATGTGTGTGAGTACATGCATGGGTGTATGTGTATGTGTGTGTGCACCTGTGTGCGTGTGTGTGTGCCCGCGTGTGTGTGTGCGCATGTGTGTGCGCATGTGTGTCTGTGCACATGCCACAGCATTTGTGTGGCAGTCAGAGGATATCTTGCTAGAGTCTGTTCTCTCCTTCCAGCATGCGAGTCCCAGGATGCAACTCAGGTCATTATGCTTGGTAACAGATGCCTTTATCTTCCGAGCTATCTCATCTTTTTTGTTCTCCACTTACATACATCTTTTCTTCACCTGTCATAACTCCCTTTTTAATTTCTTGCCCACCACACATATTATTACATACATGCACATACACACACACACACACACACACACATACACACACACACACACAAGTATAGATTCTACATATATGAGAAAGTATGTGCTGTCTGTCCTTCCGGGTCTTGTTTATTTGACCTTACGTATTTATTTCCTGCTCCTGCACACTGAGTCAGAACGTTTTCCACAGGCTCATTTGTTTGAATATTCACTCCCCAGCCTGGAAGGGTTAGGTTGTGTGGCCTTGCTGGAGGAGAGCTGTCGCTGGAGGCAGGCTGTGAGGACTCGGTGTTCTCCCTCTGCCTCCTGTGAGGTGCAAAGTGAGACGCAAGTTCTCCGCTTTTCCTGCCGCCATGCCTTCACTCTGCCATCATGGACTCTGGACCTCTGAAACCATAAGCCCAGTTAAGTATTTTCCCAGTTAAGTTGCCTTGGCTGTGGTGTTTTGTCACAGCGACAGAAAGTTAACTAAGGCAGTCATTATTTCATTCCTTCACTGCTGCATGGAATCCCATGGTTCACACACATCAGATGTTCTTTGTACACCCGTCAGTTGACGGGCATGTAAGCTGGTTCCACTTCCTGGCCGTTGTGATGCGATGTATGTCTGTGGGATGCTCACTAAGCATCCTTTGGGTAGGTACCCAGGACCATCTTTCCATTTTCTAGTGCCCTTTTAAATTCCTTTCTATACTGTCTTGAGGTTTTTGTTTTTAGACATCTTTCACCTCCCTAGCGAGGCTCATTTCTAACTATATTTTTAAGCTATTAAGAATGGAAATTTTCCTTGATTTCTTTTGCAGAAAGTTTATTGTTGAAGGCCAACTGTGATGGTGTGTTCAACAATCCAAGGAGGTATTTGGCAGTGATGTAAATCAGGCACACACACACACACACACACACACACACACACACACACACACACACGAGTGCGCACGCATGCACGCGCACACACACAGTTGGTGGTTGAAGAAAGCTCCAACAACATATACCTACATACATACACACACACACACATACACACACACACACACATTTTGTAGATGGAGCAAAGTGCCAATGACTTTATTTTTTTCCTCCCACAGCTTTATATATCTCATCAGAAATTTTCAAGTGTACAAAAATCACAATGTGGTTACATTCTATTTTTCTTTAAGTGGACTATTATAATGATTATATGTAGAAAAACATGTTCCCCAATCCCCTCACATGATTAAATGTTTTATGCATTATGGGTGAGAAACAAACCTGAAAAACAAATTAATCCCAAGAACCCACATACATTTGTAACTAAGCAACTTGTTATAGATTAAGAAAGTGTAAACAAGCAAAGTAATTTTCTCAGCCGGTTTCTTTCTATTGGCAGGCTGCAACTTCTGATTGCAAAGAGAGAATCATTTATCTTATTATTTATCTTAAAAAGAAATTTTATAAAAATCTTCAGAGAATCACAATCTATACTTTTATATGAAAAAAAAAAATACCCCAGTAATTTCTACTTTAAACCCTCAAGATGCACATCTACTCATTAACAATTAAAAAAAAAAAAAAAAAAAAAAAAAAAACTAAACCATATCAGGAAGCTGAAGGCAAAAGTGGGTACAAGCAGTCAGTCACCACCTTGATCACCAGTGCAGCTCCAGCAAGAGAGAGGCATGTCAGCCAGTGCCAGCCGGGCAGCTGCTGCACTTGTTTCTGACCACAAAGCCCTGGCTCAGCTACCCAGAGTGCACCTTTCTGAACTTCACATTGACCCCTAAGGTTTTCTACGGCAGAGTCATTAACAAGATACCTTAACCTAAAGATCTTTTTCACTAAATTAATTCTCTCTGAGGATAGTGGTCATTGCTAATAATCTACATTTCTGATTTCTTCCTGAGGGTTGTGGGTGAATTGCTAATCTGCCCCAGCCATAATGCTTGAAAAAGATCAAGCACTTTTATTGTAAGTGCCAACGATACTGCCCAGCGAGGCCTAGAAGTCTCCTTAGAGTTTTTGTATAACGATAGATTAGGAGGGATGTGGTGACCGCAGGGCAGCGAGCAGAGCAATGCTCCATGACAGTATGGAGTCCTCGGGACACATTGTCCTCATGGTTCTGCCTCTCTGAGGCAGGCCCATCATGCGTGTGCTAACCAGAGGGCCCCATTCATGAGTTGTTTTTTTAAAAAATATATTTTATTAATTTATTCATATTACATCTAAATTGTTATCCCATCTCTTGTATCCTTCCATTCCTCCCTCCCTCCCATTTTCCCCTTACTCCCTTCCCCTATGATTGTGACTGAGGGGGACCTCTTCCCCCTGTATATGCTCATAGGGTATCAAGTCTCTTCTTGGTAGCCTGCTATCCTTCCTCTGAGTGCCACCAGGTCTCCCCCTCCAGGGGACGTGGTCAAATATGAGGTACCAGAGTTCATGTGAAAGTCAGACCTCATTCTCCACTCAACTGTGAAGAATGTCCTGTCCATTGGCTAGATCTGGGTAGGGGTTCGAAGTTTACTGCACGCATTGTCCTTGGCTGGTGCCATAGTTTGAGCAGGACCCCTGGGCCCAGATATGCCCATCATAATGTTCTTCTTGTAGGTTTCTAGAACCCTCTGGATCCTTCTATTTCCCCATTCTCCCATGCTTCTTTCACCTAGAGTCCCAATAGGATGTCCTCCCCTCTGTCTCACTTTCCTGGTAAGTGAAGACTTTCATGGGACATATCCCTTGGGCTAGTGTGCAGATATAAGTGAGTATATACCAGTTGACTCTTTCTGCTTCTGGGTTAACTCACTCATTATGATCATTTCTAGTTCAATCCATTTGTCCACAAATTTCAGAAATCCTTGTTTTTAATAGCTGAGTAGTATTCCACAGTGTAAATGTACCACAGTTTCTTTATCCATTCTTCTACTGAGGGACACTTAGGCTGTTTCCAGGTTCTGGCTATTATGAATAAGGCTGCTATGTGCTTCAGCACACAAGAAGAAGATTTGCTCAACCGTTCATGAGTTCTAAAGCTATGTTTGCTGTTCTTCCTGCACGGCCCTCAACACTTAGTTCATTGCCTGTATGCAGAACAACTACTACGTTTTGTATGTTGATTTTGCATCCTGCACCTTTGCTCATTGTGCTCATCAGCCCTAAATATTTTCTGCTGCAGTCATTAAGATCTTTGACATAGAAGATCTTGTCACCTGCGCGTACAGATAATTTGACTTCTCTTTTTCTTGCTTGTGTCGCCTTTATGTCTTTCTCTTGTCTCATGCCTGTAGCTATGACTTAGACACTGTGTTGTATATGACTTGAGAAGATGGTCAACTGTATCTCATTCCTGATATTAGAGGAAATGATTCTGATTTTTTTCCCTTCACTTACTATAATGTTCACCATAGGTGTGTCATAGATGGTGAAGCATGTTTCTTCACAGCCTTCCCCAATCATGAAGGAGCATTGACGTCCTTTCCTGAATCAACTGAGATGGTCATGCGATCTCTGGTCTCACATATATTTATGTGATAAATCACACTTCCTGATTTGCCTGTGTTGGCCTCTCTGGAACCCTCCAGCCCAGCAAACTTTGCCAAGGTGTTTGAACTTCTTAACCTGTTTCTTGAACTAGTATCATCAGACTCTGCTCAGAATTTCTGTGCGTGTGTTCCTTAGGGAGGTCTGCAGTTTTGACTTTGGTCCTTCAATATCTTCTGTGTACTCTTTGTTCACGTGCTATGGCGGTTATCTGCCGCTCAACTTATAAGTGGCATCCCCTTTCATACTTAGACACTTCTCCGTACCTCACCAATTTGCTGGTAAAAAGAAAAGGTAAGTAAATGCTGACTCAGGGTTGGTTGTTCGACTCTCACATCAGATATGAATTCTTTGTAGAGTACAGGACAACTGAATAAAGCATGTTCCTCCATGTCATTAGCAGGCTCCCATGATCCTCTTCATTAAGAGGAATTTTATGCTAACAATATGACTGGGTTATAATCATTAATCACAAGAACTCATGTGTCACAATACTAGCCTGGAAATTATCTGAATTCCCATCGACAGGGCATTAAGAAAGTATGATACCACCACCTGACTGTCCAATAACAGATGGTCATCTTTGAAAACATATACATAAAAGTAACATTATATAGACCGAAAAAAAAAAAAAAAGATATACAAAATCCCAGGGTTTATATCAGAACAATGTTTAAAGCTTAATTTTGTTAGAAAATAGATGTGGCATTGTAAAATTAGACCCTAAAATATATTATTTGAAACTATTACTATAAGAACTCCAAGTGATAAAAATGACATGTATAATCCTAAAAAAAATACTGCTAACATTTATAAAATGTTAGGTTATAATAAGAAAATATGAAATGTGCTTGCAGTACTGAGAATCAGACTTCAGTCTTGCAGACGCTGGGTAGCGCTTAACAACTGAGCTCCGTACTCAGGTGACTGTTTTAACTAAGTGACAATGAATGAGCTACAGCCACACGTGAAAGAGTGGCATGGATACATCCCACAGATACTTTGCTAAGGAGGTGAAAATATTATGAAATTCAAAAGCAGGCAAAATTTAGCTCATGGAGCTTAAGTCATCAGGAGAATGGCTAGGCTACCTTTCAGGCCTTTGCCTAGGGATGAAGACAGAAGATTGTAAGTGGTCGCTAGCACCAGGTACTTAGTAGCAGCTCTGTGGAATAGACATGTGTAAACCTCCCATCTCAGCAAAGCTAAACTTCAGAGCAGCTAATCCACATATGTTTTGAAAACAAGTGGCCGCAACTGGCAGAACTTGAGTTTGAAAACGGGAAATGGCAAGTGAAAATGACGTAGTATAGTTTAATGTTAGGTCACCACTGTATGGCATTTTCTAGAGTTTGCCAATGTTGGGAAAGGTGTGCTGATGTTACTGTGCTTCGTCTTACGCATTAAGCCAAGTTTAAGTGTGCCATCTTACACATTGTGCAAAACAAAATGCCTAGACAATTGTAAGAAAAAATACATAAAATCTTAACAGCATTGTAGACGAAGGTGGCTTAAAAAAACTTTTCTACTACTCTAAATCAAAATTTCCAGGCCATTTTCAATAAGTTTATAAAGGTTTTAAAATAATTAGCTCTAATAGTTACTGGGAAATTGACTATTTGGGGAACTATTGTAAAAGGCTAGGGTGTATTGATGCCTGACCGTTGTAAGGATGGTTAGGGAGATGCTGTAACATTGAGGAGTTGTTCAAGAGTTATTGAGGGAGGAGGCAGGAGGCTGGGATGAGGTGAGTCAGAGTGGCATAAATGCTCTGGGCAGTGACATCATAGTTGGCGTAAGCTCGTGTGTGGCACGTTGTGAATTGCTAGACCAGGTAGTGGACAAGATCATTCAAGGAGCATCCAAGATGGCTGCCGTGGATCTGAGAGCTGGCGCCCCATGTGGATGTTCAGTCGCTCTCCTTGGCCCCACAGCAAAGAGCCTGACATCATCGGTTTTAGGAAGGAGAGTTTTATTTGGCTTGTGTTTTTAGAGGCTTCTTTCCGTGGTGGTGGGAGGGAAGCTGTGAAAGACAGTAGCTGACATCTCCGTAGTCAGAAAGAGGCAGGAATGCTGGCATCGGGCTGCTCTCTCCCTTTCTTAGAGCAGGGCCCCTAGCCTGGGGGACTGGGCGGCCAGTGTTCAGAGCAAGTCCCTTCCACCTCCTCAGTAAAAATGCGCATTGGAATACCCACTTAAGTCATTTCTCAATCCGGAGTGACATAAGAGCAACCATAGGAGTTAATGTCATTGAGACTATGACTGTGAATGAAGGGGCTGTGGGTGGTGGGAGTGTGGGGGTGTGGGGGGAAGAGGGTCCGGGTGAGGGTGACTGTTGACTGCGGCCGCCCATGCTGTCTTATAAGGCACATAGAGAGCAATGCATTTGTTGAGCTCAACACTGGGTTGCACGAGACCATGCACACTCTGACTCCATGAGTCCGCACTACCACATGAGTTGATAGACCACTGATGTTGCTGAACGGTCCCACGAGTTGTCAGTATTGGCAACGGACAGACGAAGCAAACTGAGCCTCTACTTTAACTAGAGCTATCGCTATGCTCAACAGTTCAAGCAAATCAGATTTTCTGTGCTTTTCTTTTCTTTTTTCTTTCTTTCTATTTTTTTTTTTTTTTTTTTTTTTTTTTTTTTTTTTTGGTAAAAAAAAGTGAGCCACTGGTGCCTTTTCAAGCAGTCACTCAATGTTTGTACTTTGCTGTCAGTGTCTGGCCGTGGTTTCACTTCTTCCCCAGAGAAACTCACAACGTCAAATGACACGCACAAATTCCAGACAGATGCCTCCAGTGTCTGGAATCAAGACAAATTGTATCACTCGGCTGTCACAAAGAGTGCCTCTTTGGACGTTATGGAGCAATTTGTTTAATGACACAATTGCTAGTCTGTGGAGCAGAGGCAATGTCTTCCTTGTTGCTCAGAATTCCTGGGGCACTGCAGAGAGCCAAACAGTTGCAGGGTGGTTGTTGTGTCTGGGCGGCTGCAATCACAGCATCTGAATGGCGGATGAAGACCAGTGGCAGCTGGTCTTCTCTCAGGCTGGGTGGTGAGACATTAGTTTTCTGGTGGCTTTCCGGCAAGATCATTTTACTAAGCAAATTAGGAGAGTGTCGAGCAGAAACCTACGAGTTTGGGAGTGAACTGTGTAAACTCCACGATGTACAAAGCTGTCCTAAAATCGTGACGGGGTGGGGCCACAAAGGGATGCAGGGGAGACCCCGCTTCTCGAGTTTCTCACTGAAGGTACAGGTCTCTGTGGCACTAAGGTGAGAAGGAATAGTTTAGTTTTTGTGTAAGGATGTAATGATAGGGGTGCAGGACTCTGAGGAGGAGGAGCAAAGGTCCGTTGGAGAGAAGTTCAGGCATGAAGTACTAGGTACTGTGGGAAACTGGGCCATGAAGCGTGCAGGGATGGAGGCAGCCTCCTGCCATGAGGCTTTATTTCTGCAACTCCCCGGCAGAGGGAAGTTGATGTGCCCTGTGAAAGAGAATCCACAGGGATGGTGACTGCAGGCATCCATGCATGAGTTCCAGACCCAGAAACTGTAATCTAGTTCGTCTTGATGAAACAAACAAACAAACAAACAAACAAGAACAAAGAAAAAAACAAAACAAAAAAAATAGGTGATTTCAGTGACCTATAAAAGCAAATAACCCACTAACTGCTGTTCTGACAGTTGTGGCTATTAAATATGGAAAAGGGCTTTTGCAGATGAGGGGTGGGGTGGAGCAGGCAGCTGCTGGTAGCTCCAATCTAAGAACAGCCTTTTCCAGGGGAGATTTAATGCAAGAGAAATAATTAGTTCCCCGCCTCAAAGTATGGGTGGAATTTATTGCTCAGGTGCTATGTAAATTTTAATTTGAATGTAATATGCATAATTAGTGCTCCCCACCCTTTGAAATCCCGAATCCTTTATCTGGAGAATACTAGGTTGTCCTTCACCTCCATCTTACCTGAGAAGAGATTCATCCACTGCTATTTCTAACGCTATTCAAAGAAGAGCTAAGATGGGGAATTCATAAAATCAGGCTTCGCTTTAGTGACTGGAAGGTGTTCAGCAGTTTAAAAACACAATTCTCTTCAACGTGATTTGAGAATTGAAAGGCTAAGTCGGCATAATGGAGTGAGGCCTTTCCCACTTATGCCCACGAGGTGGCGCCCTTCCCCCATCGCTGGCTTTTCAGCAAGTGGCGCTGAGATGCTGCTGCGGAAGGTATCCCAAAGCAAAGGATGTGGGGAGTGCCTGTCATCCTGTCAGCCTTAGGGAAGGCCTTGTTTGAATTATTCTTAGAACACAGAATGACAATATTCTTTGCTTTTTACCAACTTGCTTTGGCTTATCCAAATGCTGAAGGTCACGTTATCCTGTTTCAGAAACAATGCAGGGGTCAATGGACTCTAGAGAAGAGACAGAAACAAAACAGCTTTCCATGCCCTCAAGGAGAAAAAAGACAAAAGTTTAAAAACAGAAAAAGGTCTAGAAACAAAAGCATGAGACACTTCTAGTAACCCGTGGAACAGGAAACAACAGGAGCCAAGAGGAGATAAGGGAATCCAGGCAGATGCTGAACTCCACTTTCTTTTAACTTCCCCCCCCCAATGTCAGTTCTCAAGGTCAGACTGGAAAGAAAATAGGTTATGAGCTATGCATGCTAGCCTTTAGTTTTAGGACTAGTCTGTCAGAGTCAAGGCTGCAGACTGACGGCCACTGTTGCATCTCTTTAGAGTCAACACAGGAAAGCTCATGCGAATGTCTAGCATTCAGAAAAACCTTACTCGTTTAATTTATTGTGGATTGTGATTTTTTTAAAAGCAGTCATACAGTTTTTAAGTTTTCATCTATGTATACTGTGTTTACATCATTCCCCCCTCCTTCCCTCTAACTCCTCCCTTGTGTCCTCTGCCACTCTACCTCAAATTCATGGCCTCCTTTTCTTTAGTTATTATTGTTACATATATGTATATATAAGCACATGTGTATATGTATGCATATATTTTGTATATATGCATATATATGCATACACACACACACACACACACACACACACACACACACACACACATATATATATCTTCTGAGTCCATTTGGTGCTGTCTAATTAACCTTACTAGTTTATAAGACACTAAAGGACTTTTAGAATCATGGGATTCTATGGTTCCTGAATTGAGTGAAGGTATCAGGGCTTTCTCAGTTGCCTCTCTGGTTCTCCTCACTGTTGCGTGGCATGGAGCTTGGTGAGGAGAGCTCAGAACTTCACTTGGCCCCCGGGGGAGATTTTTCTACCAATACTTAGTTTATGTGAAACAGAAAGTCTAAACCACCAAGCTGATTTGCTTGATCTAGAAAGGACTTTGACTTGTGTTTTTCTACTAAGCTTGACTCTTCCCAGAGGGAGGGCCTGCTTTGCCTCTGCCTTAGAGGAGGGACACATTTTAAACTCAGGTCCCAGGCAAGGCCTCATAAGAAAACATTCAGCCAAAATAAAACAGCTAACTTTACTAAGGCAGAGCGGCGATGTAATATCTTCCTCCCTTCTCAAAATCTCCAGTAGCCTCAAATACAGATACTAAAATGAGTACCTAGATTCATTAATTCTTCTTTCAGTGTGACTTCCTATAGTATTGTTTGTTTTTTATAAATATGGTATATAGGGTCACCTGCATATTTCTTTTTTGGGGGGATGATTTTCATGTGAGAAACAAGGATTATTGTCTCCATTTGTTTTGACTCGAGTCTTGTTTTGGAGCTCCAATGAGAGGGCTTCTCGGAGCAGGGAGATCTCAAGGTTATCCCTGCCTGACTAACTGATGTTCACACACTCCCGGGAAGATGGGGAAGATAGCTCTCCTCGAAGGTGTCTGCATCGATCTAGGATGAGGCTGGCTGAGATCCAGACTTCCCCAATTAAGCTCCTCCTGGAGTCTGGTGCAAACCTCACCTACAAGGTAGGAAAGAGGGAAAGCAGGAGGTCCCTGCTCCTGTCTCTCCGGAGTCAGGAGAGACTTCAGGCGAGGCTCATCACTGTTATTGGCAGCATTGTATTGGTACCACGAAATAAAAGAATTCATTTATATGTAAAGAGTTGGAGTTTACTGAGCGTTTATTAGAATCAATTGCTATAGAAGCCTTTAGCTTCGTTATCATCTTTTCAAAGAAAAAAAAAATCCATGGGCCTAATCCTAACATCTCTGCTCTGTGCTGGATCCAATCATCTGTTTATTGGGTAGACTCTGATGATCATCTTCCTAGGACCTCAGACATTGCACCCAAGTAAGCTCGTTGTCAGCCTCTCTGTCTATCCTATACCGAGTCTTGTCTCTTTGATAATGTTAATGATCCCAATTAATTGCCTTATCAATAAATAACCACTCTGCCCATTCAACGCCAGCTACAGAGTAGCTGTGTCTCTTACCCAGGGCTCTCTGATTTTACTGCCTAATCAGTGAGCCAAGCAACATGGAAATATGGTCCAAGTGAATGAAAAGGAGACACGGGTTTGTGCCTTCGCCCTGTTTTAAATACACAGGCGGTGGCATGGGTGTCCCCCAACCATATCCTCTCCCAGCTCACTGTGTACTATAGGGGGTCCCCCCCCGTATGTATTGACCCTGCAGGCAGATGAAGGCAGTCTTCTGAAATCATCTAATTTTTATCTACATGGTGTGCTGTAGATTGAAATCGGGCTTCTAAAATGTATGCACAGTTGGTGGGATTAAAAACCAGTAAGTGGTAAAGACATGCTTGAAAAAAAAAAATTGTCTCTTCGTATCTGTCTCCATCTCCCGCTGGGCGGATTCCCTCAGGGGACATCTGTGTTGGGACTCAAAGCTGGACTCTTGGTTAAGAACTCCAAGTTATATGGAGGAGATGGGGGATGGAGGCATGGAGAGGGGTGTCAGGAGCTCCACAAGAGACTGTCAAGGCTGGTGGAGCTAGACCCGGGCTGGGTGGGGGGATGGGGGGGCGGTGGGGTGCGGGGGCGGCGGGGTGGGGGGAGCGGGGTGGCTGCACAAACGGATGCACCAACCAAGAACATTACAAACATAGAACCTAGACCTCTGTTGAGATGTAGCCGATGGACAGCTCATTCTCCACATGGAGATGGGGAGGGGAGAGCGGGAGCAGCCTTTGACATGAACTCTGGTGCCCCGGATTTGACCACTGCTTCTTGGTGGAGAGGCCCTGTGGGAACACAGAGGAAGGGGATGCAGGCTATCCAGATGAGACCACAGCTGTCAGAGGTATAGGGAAGGGGAATAGGGTGGAAGAAGAAGGTAGGGTGGGAACAGGAAGATAAGAGGGAGGGGATTACAGTCGGGGATGTAACGTGAATAAATTATAATAAAAATAAGTATAAAGAGTTGTCTCTCACGAGAATACCTGTTATGTTGGGTAATATGTCCTACAGAGTAATTTCCTGATACACTGTGCACATTGAACCCTAAGCAGGTTGGTTTTTTTTTTTTTTTTTTCCTAATGGTTGACGTTGTCCACTTGCAAAGCATGTGGTGTTTGTGGGGTGATGGGAACCTGTGCATCTCTGACCCACCAGGTTCTTTGTTTGGGTTGCCAAGGACTCACTGGGTAAGAAGTTGCATCCCCTAGCATAGAATTCCTCCTTCTAGCTCTCAAGCAAAGGCAAGAAAATGATATCGACAGAATCTTAAGGGTGAATCTAAGTGCTGCCATTGCCCATTTAAAGAGGTCTTTTTCAAGCTGGCAATGAACTATGCTTTCAATTTATTGGTTTTTTTTTTTTTTTTTTTTTTTTTTTTTCATCTTTAACAGTATATAATGGAGTAAAGAGTTTTCCTTTGTGACTTTCTAGAGCCAGGGCAATGATAACAAAGTCAGGAAAAAAAATGCAGTGGCACCGAGAGAGGAGTTACAAAGAGCAAAACTGAAGTAGCCAAGGAGAGAAGGTTCACTTTGGATCAGAGTGTGAGCGAGTGCTTGGACATGCCTAGACCTTTGTTTTCCTCATTACTGGTCAATACCTTTGGCAGGATGCACTCAGTCAGATGTTTACCTCTTCATATCATGGTTCATTTATCCCCTGTGCATTCAAGAAAGGTAGGGAAAGCGTGGGGCCGCAGATATGGCTCAGCAGTGAGGAGCACTGGCTATTCTTGCAGAGGGCCCCGGGCTTTGTTTCCAGCATCGCCAGGGCAACGTGCAGCTACCTGTAACTCCAGTTCCCGTGGGATCCAGCATCTTCTCCTGGCCTCCTTGGGAACTAGGTGTGCACATTGTGTATATACATAAAACAAAACATGCATACACCTAAAGCAAAATAAATCTTTTTTTTTTTTTTTTTTTAAGGGATAAGGAATATAGTCCTGGCAGTCCATAACACTTTGGCTTCAAAAACTGAAACTTTGATATTTATAATTGAAGAAATGTAATAATGCACCTACTTTAAAATGTTTTAAAAAATGTATCATTTTCTCATACAATACATCCTGACTTTTTGCGTCCCCCCTCCGCTCCTCCCAGTGCCCCCCCCAGCAGACCCACTCCCTACCCCATCTCCCCCAAGAGAAGAGCAGACCTCCCAGGGACATCAATGGAGCATTACACAACCTGATACAGTGTAACCAGGCACGAACCCTCACATCAGTGCTGGGGCAAGGCAGACCAGGAGGAGAAAACCCCATTCCAAGAACAGACAAAAAGTCAGAGCCAACCTCCCCCCCCCCCCCCCCCCCCGCCACCCTCTGCCCCCTCCACCCCCCCCCTTCCATTGTCCATGGTCCAAAAGACCAAGCTAACAATCATAACATTTGTGCAGAGGACCTAGCATAGATCCATGCAGCATCTGCGATTGCCTTTTCTTCAGTCTCCTTGAGCCCCCCTGGTCCTTGCTTAGTTAATTCCTGAGGATGGATGTGCCTGCTTGTCATAGGCAGCAATGAAGAGGTTGCAAATCTAGTCCTCTGATACATTCCTCTTAGGGTTGGGCCCGCACCTTGTGTTTTTTTAATCAGCTCTCAAAACCATGCCAGAAGTTAGGAAGCGCCTGTATTAATTGTATTTAGGCCAAGTTATTTCATTCTTCAGCATTTTCTGTAGTGTGTTAGAAACATGATGGGTCCGTGGGTAAGAGCGCTTGCTGCACACATGTGAGGCACTGACAGACAGGTCTCTGACACTGATGTGGAAAGCTGGCTGGTCTTGTGTCTGTCCCTCTGGCTATGTGGGTGATGGAGACAGGGGATCACTGGGACTTGCTGACTACCCAGTGAGTTCAGTGGGAGATTCTGCCTCAAAGGGAAACGGAAGAGAGTGACAAGGAAGGACACTAATCATCCATGTGGTTTCCACCAGTGCTCTGGAGTGTGATACACATGCACACTCACATGAGACAGACAGACAGACAGACAGACAGACAGACAGACAGGCAGACAGACACAGTGTGGTTCCTACTATTGATGATTTTATACCTCAAAAAGAACTTCTACATACATTAACATTTAAAGACAATGGCCAGGGTGATCAAACAGACTGGGCTTTAAGGTTGTAATTCTTTTTTAAAAATATATTTTATTAATTTATTCATGTTACATCTCAATTGTTATCCCATCCCTTGTATCCTCCCATTCCTCCCTCCCTCCTGCTTTCCCCCTACTCCTCTCCCTTATATCTGTGACTGAGGGGGACCTCCTCCCCCTGTATATGTTCATAGGGTATCAAGTCTCTTCTTGGTAAGCTGCTATCCTTCCTCTGAGTGCCACCAGGCCTCCCCATCCAGGGGACATGGTCAAATATGGGGCGCCAGAGTTCACATGAAGGTTGTACTTCTTAAGGAGGTACTTCAGCCTAACACTGGGTGTTCCCTGGGACTATGGAGTTAACTCCTGTGCTGGTGGGAAAGGCATCATCTTCTTTACTTTCAGTTTGTTGAGTGATTAATACATAGTAGAAGAGAGAACAGGGTTCAACTGTCAAACATGGCAGATGTTTGAAAACTCCCTACCGTCTGTAGAGCAGAGTGTCAGAAGACTCCGCTTGGTACCTTTGCACGCTCTGTGATTTGTGGCAGAATTTAAGAGGTGCTTCGAAACTAGAGAAAGAAAATGGGGGCCAATGAAAGAAAGCTTGAAACGTAGCACAGCCAGTTCAGATGGACACCCTCTGTTAGAGTGGGGTTTTTTGGGGAGGGGGCGGGTGCTGTTGTGCTTGGAGACTGGCATGTAGGGTCTCCTACTTTCCCAGGAACCTGGAGGTCCCTGGACATGCTCTGTTGCTGTTGCCCAAGTCCGGCTGACTTCACCTCATCGCTGCCGCCACTGCTTTCACTATTTCATCATCTGGGCATTTGCAAATTATCACCAGGCAGATTACCCTTCTCCGAGAACCACGTCCCCTCATCCATTTGCACATTCCAAGACCATAGTCAGGGACTTGTCCACCTCCTAGATGTTTTCATTTCCTCCCCCACAGCTCTTCCAAACCATTCCGTAAGTTATCCTTGCTCTTAAAATAATGATTTATTTTCAATGACTTTTACATTTTTTTTTTCAGCCTTTTAAAAAGTTTCCTTTTGACACTTAGGGCAGACTGCTCCCCACGTGACCTGGTCTTCACTTAGGTATGTCCATTCTTGGGCTTTGAATCTCAGCTCACTCCTTAGCTTCTCCCTGAAACTTCCTCCAGCTGCCCTCTCCTTGTACCCTCCTCCAAGACTGTGCTCCCTCTTCTTTCACAATCTACAGTTAGCTTGAGTGACTGATTCTCATCACTTTCTCTTGCCGCTGACCAGAAGCTGGGCTGTGGTAAGAACTGTATCAGCTTCCTGTCCATTAGAGGCCCAAGCACAGTGCAACGCCTAGTGTGATAGATGCAAACTGAACGCTTGTTGAACGAGTTGACAGAATGCAAATGGAATCATTCTGATTCCGGGTTGCAGAAATCCCAGCTTATGGCCGACAAGACTTGGCACAGGAGGAGCATCACCCCCTAGCAAAGTTTGAGGTTAATCCATTTTCCCTGAGGATTTGGGACAGAGCTATGCAGTGTGTTGACACGGGAGTGGTGCCTGCATAAAGGAAGCAGAGTTCCGCAAAACGCTAAGTCAACAGGGCGAACTCAGTGTGGATCCATGGACCCCTGATTGGGCTCCTGTGGCAAACAAAAGCTCTATTTCAACAAACACCTTCAGTTGACTAAAATTTGCTTGAATTTTAAACCTAATATCTAGGCCCTAAATCTGACTGCTCTTTACGAACCCCCCATACAAGGGAGAGCTGACACTGGTTCTTGGATGGTTCTTAGAGACCCACTGCAGAAAATTACAGCTCCTGAGACTACAGGACAAAGACAATTAATTCCGTCTAGTTTTCTTGCTTTTATGGTGTGTAGTTTAGTCCAGGCTTTGTTGCTCTCAAGCCAGCCTCCCCAAGACACTCTGAAGCTAACAGGCTCGGCAGTGCTGGAGCATTTGAACTGATTCCCTCAGTAACACTGCAGATGCCACATAGTGGTGAGTTGACCACGCAGGGCTTTTTTTGCACTGGGATTCTAGGTCGTCTCTCTTGGACATGAGAGTCCCCATTGGTGCTCTCTCCCGTGTATTGTCTGCGCTCATCTCTGGGCACACTGCTGCTCTGGATTCACCGTTGTAAGCTGGAGCAAGGAAGCAGGAAGCAGGAAGCCATTAAGGTCAGAAAATCAGAAGCCAAGGAATCCCTGTCTGTGTCTCTGGATTGTTAAGGAGGAGAGCCTAGTCTATTGTCCTTCTTTTCCGAAGACAGTTTCTTTTAGATTACTTGTAAGTTTCCAGAAAGGCACAAAATTTGATCTTTGTAGCAGTTGTAGCCTTTGATCTAAAATTTGAAATTCGTGAAAAGCCTCGGCTTGGGTTGCAGAGATGTAGATAAACGGCGTAGATTCCTCATGTTAATTCAACAAATCTCACACCTGGAAAGAGATAAAGCTTAAAGCGTACCATCATAGGAGTAGAGGGAACAAGAAGGTCAAAGCTCAGGATGCCGTTTAATTGGAATTAAAATGCCTTCAGAGCACATGTGAGGCTCTTTAGAATGGCGAGTACTCATTCTTGGATGGTACATAACAAATCAAAACCTGCAGAGTGGGGTGCTTATCTGCTACCTTGAAAAAGAAATTGCAAGGCAACTGGAAGTCAAAGGCTCAAGCATAGGATATTTGTAGGTGTTTGAGGAAAAGTTTGAGGTCATCACTACAGAAAGTTTTTTTGTTTTTTTTTTTTTTGTTTTTTTTTTTTTGTGTGTGTGGTTGTTTTTTTTTTTTTTTTTTAACTAAGGGGACAGAATTATTAAAGAAGAACAGACTTCTGAGAACACCTTTATTCAGGGACAAAAGGAAGGAGGAACAGGAAGTGCAGCCATGCAAGGAGTGGGCCAAGAGTGGGAGGTGTCCCCAAGCCAAAGAGAGCTGGGTGTTAAGTAGGAGGGGTTGTGTCCTCAGATTCTGGAGTAGCCAAAGAGAGAGAGATTTGGGACTGGAGAGACGGGTGGTTCACAGCGAGATAACTCACTGACTTTTCTTATATATTCTTCTGTATTCCCTAAAAACTTCTGGATAAAGAGCAATGTAGTCCCCCCAACCTGCTCTTTACAAAGCAACTTACCTCTCCTTTGTTATCTTTGTACTTTGTGAATACCTTCTCAAAATGGTGATAGCATTTCTACTCTCTTCACTCTCTGGAGAATGTGTCTACTGGGTTAGTTACACCCTCTGCAGAGCCGCCACTATAAGGCTTTTCCTGTAGTCACTACATTCTTCAACAGTTTCGTTTTTCACGTTTCCCCTAACATTTCTCCCCTCCTCTGCTCTGCTTACTTAACTATGAGCGCTCCTGACTTCTCTGCCTCTAGTGAGTCACATACGATGCAAAGAAGCAACTTAGATTATGATACACTTATCCTGAGAAGCCTTCCATGGCTTTATTTATTTACTATTTCTTTATTTTTTTTTTTAAGAAAATGTATTTCTTGTTATTATGTGTATAGATGGTAGGAAGGAGCACTCACTTGTCATCGTTCGACTGTGGAGGTCAGGGCAACTTAGTAGAGTCAGTTCTGACTTTCAGACCTCCCTTGGATCCTGGGGAATAACCTCAAGTTGTGCAGTTTGGATTGTAAGTGCATTATCCACTGAGCCGTTTTGCAGGACACTTTGTTGTTGTTGTTGTTTGGGGGTGGCTCTTGCTACATACGGCCTGATACTTGTTATACAGTGCAAACATGGCCTCAAACTTTCAGCAATTCACCCATCTCAGTCTCCCAAGTGTGAGATTACAAAGATATTCCACTGTGCCCAATTTAAGCCTTGTAAAACTTTTCTTAAAGAGAAAAGTATGAACCATTGGACACATCAGGAAAGGCACACTCAAAGAATATTTTTGAATGAATATTTTTTTAAAATAAATTAACCCATGTGTCCTTTAAGGTCTACCTAGTTTGATATTGGTTCCCAACTTTCTGCTCTCTGACTCCTAGTACCATGTTGGTAGAGAGGGCACTTGCTAGTAATTAAACAGAGAGCCGGTATCATTCTAGTTTTCTTGGGATGTGTCAACTGAAACATAATTTCATTAAAAAGTTGGACCTACTGAGCAAGAAAACACTTATCAGACAAGTTATTCAGCAACATACATAATCTTAAAAGTGCCTTGCAAGGAAAGCAGCATTGAAAAGTAAGCCAGTGGCTCTCTAGCTTGCCTGTACCTGAGAAACAGCTGGGGAGCTTTTAAAGCCTCATTTCAGGCTAATTAGCTGCTTTCATTATGGCTCCTTTTGGTTCATGGTCTTTAAGCTGGAGGCCCCAGGAGTGCCACTATTAGTAGGATCTGGGAGCTTATAACGTGCATTACTCTCCATGTCACCTAGTCTTTCCAAGTTTGAAATCTGGGAATGAGGCTGGATGACGTTTGTTGCACCAGACCTCCAACTTGATTTCAGTGCACACCCATGGATGCTTGGGAACCACCTCCTTCCAGCCCTCAGCTTTGACTTTCAGGACTTCTGCATCTCAGAGGTAAATCTGGCTACAATAGATGATGCTTCTCTCTGGCATCTCAGCACCGACAAGTGCATGATATCGGAAGTCCGGGAAGCTCTTACTACATATCAGTCCAAGTGAAATTGCCCTCTAGAGTGAGAGTGGGGCTCTTGAAGATGATACTGTGACCTATGACACAATCTTCTCTTTCCTCCAGAGCCTCCAAACCTATCCCAGGGCCTGGATTAAAACGAATATTTTTAGTAAAGGGTAGAAGAAAGCATTGAAGATACCTTGCTCTTATTCAAAGAAGCAGATGCTATGATTATGACATCATGTTCACCTCTAATTTTTTGCTTTAAAGTCTCTTTTTAAAATAAATAATCTTTTTACAAATGCAAAAGGTTTTAAGGTTTGCCTAAGCAAATGTTATTTATCATTTGTGCCTCTGAAAATGTGATAAGGAGGGTTAGCATGGTAACATGGAAGATCTTACCCTGCTCAGGGAATGCTCTAGAAGCAGATTGTGTTACCAGAGAACACAGAGCAGGAAAAAAAAAAAAAAAAAAAGCTTGTTGGTGGCTATGACTTGCTATACTGTTCCAGCAACAGGGAAGACCTGCTCCAGTCCTGAACGTAACGTGCCTTTTAGAAAATACAGATTTCCGATGGTAGAAGAGGTGTGCACGCTTCTTCTATACTGGAGGGAAGGAGGCTCTACAGCCTGGTCCACAGTCACACTATTGGGCAGGGCTTCTCTGGGACTATGGCATCCTCCCTTTGCACCACCTGTGAAAAGTGGGTCACGGACTTCCTGGACATTGCAAGTCCAGGGCATCTTGGAGGCCAGGGATATCACAGGTGCTGTTAGGAAGCAGGCAGGCAGCCAGAGCTCTTTCTCAGGCTTTCCTGCGTGCTCCTGCCTCTGCTGAGTGCCTTCTCATTCCAGAACTGAATTCTCACTCTATTTCCTTTAGCAATAATTAACAATTCACACCTCATTTAGCATTTAAAGAAATCAAGCTAGGTGTTCTTTCTTTCTCTTTCTTTCTTTCTTTCTTTCTTTCCTTCTTTCTTTCTTTCTTTTTGCAAATGTGGGTCTAAAAGAGGAAGCAATCTGAGATAATTCAGAATGTCTCTCTGCCTTTACAGGCATCAAGGCTGTATGTTTTGATCTGTGCTTTAAATAGACAAGAAGAGAATTGATGCTTCTTGGGTGGTAGGACCTCAGGGCAGCTGGACAGGCGTTGTGTTGAGGGAACTGCCATCGGCAGTTAGTTAAAAGTGAGAGAAGGGAGTCTAAACTGAGTCTCCTGGTTCTGTCTTCAGTGCCCTCGGAGCCTTCCCGTGGCAAAGTGTCTTCCCTTGGAATGGCTCCCATAGTCATGGAAAAGAAGTGAGAGAACTGCTACCCCCTCCCCTGGCTATAGAAGGAGATGACGTCGTCTTGATCATGTTGGCTTTAAGTAGTGTTGTGTATGGTTCTAGAGATGTGCTCTCAACCCTCCTGATGCTGCAGCCCTTTAATACAATCCCTCGCGTTGTGGTGACCCTCCAACCATACAATTATTTCATTGCCACCTCATAATAGTAATTCTGTTACTGTTATGAATTGTAAATGTAAATATCTGTGTTTTCCAGTGGTCTTAGGTGACTGCTGTGGAAGGGTCGGTGAACTCCCAGGTCAGGGTTAAGAACCACTGTTCTAAAAGAAGCATCAAGTATGCCTTTCTGATCACGTTTCATCAAACTAAATTTTGGGAAGTAGCTGATTACTTATTAGAGAACCCAAACCCAAATTCTCGGTCGCTATGGGCTCCCGCTGCCGTCAAGTAAAAACAAGAACTCAAAAGGCAAAAAAATTAAAATGCCACATTAACACTGAATGGCAGAGTTCCTCTTTTCTGGTCTACCTAACACAGACTCACACACGCATACCACTACCTCCAAATTCTTTTCTTTGCCTTGGTCCATCAGGGCCTCGGGTGTGGTCTGTGTTATTTACTTTTCTGTTGATGTGATGAAATGCCATGATCAAAAGCAGCTTGGGGAAGAAAGAGTTTTATTGTGACTTAAGGTTCCAGAGGGATAGAGTCAGTAATGGTGGTGAAGACTGGCAGCAAGCAGAAAAATCTATAAGCTGGCTGATTACCTTTTCCACAGGAAGTAGAGAAGAGCAAGATGTCTGACTCCAGGGACATACTTCCTGTAGCAAGGCTCCACCTCCTGAAGGTTCCAGCACTACAAAGGAGGGACCTAGTATTCAAGTGCAGAACCTTCCTAGGGGTTCTCTCTCCCTCCCTAACCCCCTCTCTCCCCCTCCCTCCCCTACTTCCTCCCCACCTCTTACCACAGCGTCATCTCCTGCTTTTTCAGTATAGACCTACTATCTTAACCTCCTCCTCCGAACAATGGTTTATTCAGCTGTAGATTTCTGGGTCCCATACTTTCCTTGACTTTTGTTTGGTCCTGGAAACCCTCACACATTTACATGTTCCTATGGTCTGAGTAAATTTGTAACAACACAAAACACCGAGATCTGTTGACGAAAACAGTTAAAAGTTGCTGCCTTGTTCCCTGCATCACTGTGCCTCTTGAAAGGTGGCAAAGTAGTCACTGCCATTTTTAGTTTCCAGCTAAGAGAGAGTCCACCTGGGTATTAGTATCAGTTTGGATTTGTCAGGAGTGCCACTTATGTTCATAGCAATGTCCCGTAGGTCAACGCCAGCCCTCCCCAATCGAAAAGGGACAGAAATAGCCCAGCTGCCCATGTGCTGACTTGGTGGGGGGCATGACACAAAGCCCTGTGTTGTGGTCTGTCATAGCCATGTGTAGAAGGGAAGCCCAGAAGTCATTCTCTGGGAAGCTCTTCTGAGTTTTAGCCAACATATAATAAAATTCAATTTCCTTTTAAAATCAAATTTGTCACTAACCATAAATATTTTCCTTGCATGAACAGTGATGACTGGTAAAGACTGAATTTAACATTATTTAACTTTGCACAAAAAGAAATCATTTAATCGAATTAAAGGAAAACTGAACCATCTAGCTTTTTATTAAAAATATTGCAACGTTGTTATTGCATGAAGAAAGAATGAAAGCTGGTAAAAAAAAAATCAAGCAAAGTTGTTAAAACAAATAGGACTTTGTGATGCTTGTGGTATTTTTATAAGAGGTGTTTTATGGTTTCTGAGTTCATCAAGGAACAACCCATGCCCTTTGTAGCAATTCCCTGTACAATCCTAGGATCCAGACTGAGTGAGGTGGGCCGATGACCACAGGAGTCTTTGATGGAGCGTGTCTTGTGATGTGAGTGGCATGCTTCCTGGGAGCATTGTGGGAAATCATAGCTATTGCTGAAATGAAGTAGCCTTCTCAGCAAGGGCCCCCAGTCATCCAAATAGGCTGGTTCATTTCATTCAGGAAGAGGGTATTAGTTTCTTAATACTATGCAATCAATTGTCACAATGTTAATGGCTTAAAGCATCAGATGTCCCTTATCTCCTGGTGTCTGCGGGTGAGGACTGTGGGCGCAGCTTAGCCAAGTACTCTGCTCATGGTCTTCCAAGGCTGGAGCTACAGTGCCTGTCCTGTTTTAGTTCTCAGTCAAAGCTCATTGAGGGTGCCAGCAGCATCCGTTTCCTTGTGATTGACATGCTAAACGGTAGTGGTTTATTTTTCCTCTCTAGCTGTAAGCTGTGACCTCTCTGGGCTCCTACAGTCTGCACTGAGGCATCGCCATGTGGCTGTCTCCATAGGTAGTTCTCAGCACGGCAACTTGATCATCTCCAGATCAGCAGGAAAAAAAAAATCTCTCTCTTCAGGTTGCTAAGGAAGATTCTTACACGGCATAACTCAATCCATGCCTCTATCTCATCCAATTCGGAGTCCCACTCCCACTCAAAAGCAGCAGGTTGAGTAGGCCATGTGTGCCAGGGAATAGAGAGAGACTGGAGATGCCTTAGATTACTGACCTGCCATAAGAGGGATGGGCAATAAAACTTGAGCATCAACCATATATACACTATTCATGTTTTAGAATTGGCTTTGAGGTACTTGGGATTGACCCATGTTTTTCAAGATCAAGGAACCACATTTATATATATATATATATATATATATATATATATATATATATATATATATATATATATATATATATATATATAATGTCGGGCAAGCTTTGTGGCACAAGCCTGTCATCCCTGTTGCTCAGCTGACTGCGGTGAGACGATTCACAAATTCAAGTCCTGAAATGAAGTGAGCTCAAGTTCAGCCTGGGCAATTTAGTGAGGGCTTGCTTTAAAATTAATCAATTAGGGTGGGAATCTATCTTAGTGGGACAATGCTTGCCTAACATGCCCAGGGACTCCAGTTTCATCGCCAGTTACGCAAAGAAGGTAACTGCTGGAGACACAGCATCTAGAGCTAAAGAAACATTGGTCTGACATTGCAGTCAAAGACATTTAAAGCGTACTGTGTGGCCTTAGGAATTGATAGATGGCCCACACAGAAGGACACAGGATGGGCACGTGGCATGTAAAACCACTTAGTGATGTGTCTCCCTCCATTCTCCTAGGGGCTATTTAACTCTTATTTGTTGGATCCTGTTACTCCCATTAACGTATCAGCCAGAAAGCAAACACATTTGTTCTGTAACTGTCAGCACATGGGGCAGTGCCTAGGACATAACTTGTGAACATTGAAAGCTAGCTGCTGAAAGAAGTCCTTCAAGGAACGGGAATTAAGAGGGAACTCATTATCGGCCCAGCCAGCGTGTGTTACTGCCCAGGTATTTATTGATGGAAAACATGGCTCAGACAGGGAGAGTTAGAACAGGAAAGAGATAGCATTGACGCGCCGTAGGGACAACCCTGGGCAAAGCCTACGGGAGTGTGTGACAATGCGTGTGTGTGGTTGAAGGATGAAGGATGAGCTGGAGTCAATGGCGAGGCTGCGTGCTTTCTGCTTAATGGTTGAAGGGAGGTGAAGGCTCCTACCTGAGGAGCAGCAGGACAAGAACAGATGCTGGAAATAATTAAATATTGGTTTATTTTAAATAGTAACATATCAAGACATACACTGGGAAAACTTGTATCATTTACCAAGTTGAAAAATTCTGAATCATTTAAGGTTATTTTTATATGTGTGTGTGTGCGCGCACGCACGTGTGTGTGTGTGTGTGTGTGTGTGTGTGTGTGTGTGTGTGTGTGTGTCTGCCTGTCTGTCTGTCTGTCTGTCCACCTGTCTACTCTTAGAGGAGTCAGTTCTCTCCCTTTCCCATGTGGGTCCTGGGTTCTGACAAGTCAAGTTGTCAGGCCCGGTGCCAAGTGCGTAACCCACTGAGCCATCTATCTCACTGGCCCGCACATAATTTTTGGATCTGTTCAAAATTAGGTAGGACTGTGGACAAACAAATCTAAAAGCAACAAAGATGTTGTTGTTAAGTTGATGAACAATTAGGCTAGTTCTGTGAGCAGTGGCTGAGGGAATGGTGTTTTATTAACAGAGGCAAGGGGACATACAATGACTAAACAGTGCTTTCTGCAAAAACCTAAAATAATCC
Organism: Acomys russatus; assembly: GCF_903995435.1. Classification (NCBI taxonomy): domain Eukaryota; kingdom Metazoa; phylum Chordata; class Mammalia; order Rodentia; family Muridae; genus Acomys; species Acomys russatus. Next base: position 13,044,372 of record NC_067144.1, on the reverse strand, counting down.
CTAGTGAACCAAAGAGTGGAAGCTATAAGGCCTGGAAGATGCACATATTCTTTTTTTTTTATTAATTTATTCTTGTTACATTTCAATGTTTATCCCATCCCTTGTATCCTCCCATTCTTCCCTCCCTCCCATTTTCCCATTATTCCCCTCCCCTATGACTGTTCCTGAGAGGGATTTCCTCCACCTGTATATGCTCATAGGGTATCAAGTCTCTTCTTGGCTACCTTCCTCTGAGTGCCACCAGGTCTCCCCCTCCAGGGGACATGGTCAAATGGATGCACATATTCTTGATTGAAGAATACTTTTAGGGTAAAAACTGACCAGAGATGAAGGAGATGCTCACAGGGCTGGACTGGCCATTGCTGACTTGCCACTTCAGGAGCTGGGCTGTGCGGCCATCAACTCATGCTTCTGTGGTCTTTTAATTTGTTCTTTTCTTCTTGTGAGCTTTGCACCTCAGTCTCCAGGTGCTGGGATCACAAGTGTACATGGGCATCCAGCTAGTATTCTTGGATTTATTGCAATTGTTCTGTGTTTATCCAGTTTGTTTTGGAGCTGGCTTGCCGTATTTACCCACCATTTTTGGTTAAAAGAAGCAGAAAGATACTGTGCAAAAATACCCTCTTGGTTGCTCACCATGGGTTGTAGTCATTTTGGAAACAGAAGTACCAGAATTAAGTTGCCTATGCTTTTGAAATCACTCCTCAGTGTTCTTTCTCTTTCTTTCTTTCTTTCTTTCTTTTTTTCTTCTCCTCTCTTTTCCTTTTCTCTCCTTTCCTTTGCTTTTCTTGTTAATATGGCGCTTCCATCAGAAACGCAAGCTATTTTGTCGTTCTCCTTAAGCAGAGGGATCTAATCAGCTCTTTTCTATTTTGGCCTCCAAGAAAATCAACCTGATACAAACTTTAAATTGAAAGGTTTCACCTAGCATGGCTTCCAGGCGCCCCTGAAATTCCTCTGTTCACACCCAGTTATGCAAGTAGAGAGAGCTTATCTCTGAGGTTCGCTGTGGGTGGTAGAGGCAGCCTTTATCTTTGTCAAGAGTAATTTCTCAATTCTGACACTTTTTGTGTTGGAATTCTCAGGATAACTCCTTTCTTTGGCTTGGAAGATCTCTTTGGAATAATTCCTGGTGCTAGGGAAAGTGGTTTCAGAGCATTTTGACCTGGAGGTGATGGGAAACCCTTAGATGTTTCTAGAGAGCAGAAAATGTTCTGCAGGGCATACGAGTTGTTGATATTAGACATAAGCCAAGTATTTGGAAACCTCGAGCCTTTAGAATCCAGATAGTAAATACATGCTACATGCAGGAGAGCGGGATTCTTGACTCAGCACTTTAAACATCTCATTCTTCCTTGACTGTGCTCTCTGAAGCCCTTCTAGTGATTCCTATATTTAAAAAATCACAATTTATGAAAAGTGTTCCATTCTTTTTCCTCTGTCATATCAAAGACAGGGAAGTATTATCTTCTACAAAATAAGTCTTAATTTATCATCTAACCAGTTTGCTTATAATTTTGAGAAATGTAGAAGGAGAGTGGGCACTGATAGTTTAAATGGCAAAGCATCAACATCAGATGATGAAACAAGGAAACACATGAGGAAAAAAATGTGTAGCCAATACTTTATATCTTTTAGAATCCAAAAAATCATATGAAGCAACTTTAAGAATTACTTATTCCAGCCTCTTAGCTTTAGTTATGGATGCTAAGGTTAGTTCTGGGGGTTATAGGTGCACGGCAGAGGACTTGGAAAGCTCTGAGTTTGAATCTCGATATTCTGAAACAAACAAACAAAAATTTATTTTAAAACTAAAATTGAGGCCAGGCATGGTGGTGCACGCCTTTAATCCCAGCACTCAGGAGGCAGAGGCAGGTGGATCTCTCACTGTGAGTCCAGGATAGCCAAGGCTACACAGAGAGACCCTGCCTCAAAAAACCAAAAAAAAAAAAAAAAAAAAAAAAAAAGTTTCTTTAGGTATTTCATATGGATCAAACCTTACTTGAATTTATGCATGGCAATCCTGTCTAAAATGAAATCTGTGTTTGACCCAAGTTAAATATCATTTCTACCCTGAATTACCTCAAATTTTCCAGTTGTATTAATTTTCCTTTCAGCCTCTCTGGACCACTTACATACATATCAATTTATACATTGATATGTGTTGGCTTCCCAAAGAAGATCTGATTTCCTTATGAGTAGAAACTACACATTCACTACCCACCCTCCAAAACTCTAGCAGAATCCCCATGGAAAAAAGAGGGATTTCTAGATTAATATTGAAATAAAACAAATATCTAAGTTCATTGGTGGAACTAGGCAATAGCTTGCCTCGGGCTCATCTCTTCATGAATAAGATGTTGAACTCTGGCTTATAGCAGTCCTCAGAGGCTGACTATTTTAAATCTTGAATCTCTTTTACACCATCTTCCACCAGTCTTGTGGAAGAGCCAGGAGAATGGGGTGTAATTAGATGGAAGAAGAGAGAGCTGTAGATGTGCAGCGCATGATCTCAGGAAGAGAAACGAACCGAAAAGAGATCGTTTTCAGGCACACTCACCATTCTTCACCCTCTTACATGTGAACTTTAATTTCTGTTTCCTCTTTTTCCCCTCTCTTTCTCTTCAACCACACACTTAATTGGAATGGCCGTTTCTAGAGCGAAGCTTCTAGAAAGAGCTAGTGAGAGTTGCCGCCTTCTAGGAACTCCCAGCCTCGTGGATGAAATAAGAAGTGACTAAGATGCAAAATCAAGTTGATACGAAGTGAGACACTCTCTTTTCCTGTAGGGAACCCAAATTATGCCTTAGTCATCCAGAAGAAGAAGACTCGGTTAGACCCACAAGAAAACTGAAACCAGGAGGGATCCTGATGGGCCCGAGTAAGGAAGGCTTTTTCTATCTGACCACTCTGGACAGCGTGAATATGTTTTTGGTTTTGGCTGCAAAAGGAAAACTTAGGTCTTAGGTATTCTCTGTGTCTGGTTATGTGGGTGGGTTGAGTGCACCTTGATCTGAGCAAGCATGGGATACACAGAGTTAGTTTTCAGATGTTAACAAGCTTGAGAAGAGCCCAGGTCTCACTTCTGCAGGCAGCTGCAGTAAGTGGGCTGCCTCTGCTTGATGGAAAAGGATAAAAGGACACCACTCCCTGCCTCTGCGTTTCAGTCACATCTGTTCGCTGTCAGAGGATGTGCTTTCAGGGACACTCAGTATACTCTCTTGAATGTGTCTCCTTACATGTCTTTACTTATGTCCACCCTGCACACCCCAAATGAAGCAGGGACAATTCTGCTCCTGTTCATATTTATCCCCAAATAGGTGGGACATCCTGAACTGCATGCTGTGCCTGTCCAGATACGAACTGAAAGTCCCAAACCAATTCAGAGTTTTATATTTACTGATAACTCAGACCGTGTTAATCCTCACTGCGTACACCATGCAAAAACGGCACCGTTCTTTTCACCTCTCTTATTGCCCAATGGAAATATTACGGAAAAGTTCCCAGTTATCATATGATGATAGAAGCAGCTCCCACTTACTCAGCATATGCTATGGGACACGGAACATGCTAAGTTGTAATTTTATGTGTTTTCTCACTTCTTAAAAAAAAGTCATGTTAGTCATTTCAGTCTCACTCTGATGGCGATCAAGAGGCAACCAGTTAGCAAACAATCTAGGATCCTGCCCTTACTTGGTCCAAGAATTACAATTTAAGCTCAGCATTCTGACTAGAATCACTGTTCTGTTCTGGAAACATTCAGTTCTTCTCAGTCTTGCTATGTCTTGCGTAAGCGTCTGACTTCCAAACACAGCTAAGGATGAAAGTAAGATGTGTGAACTGTGTCTCTGTCTCTTGCACTTAATGGGGTGTTAACATCTTTTTTCCCCCTGCACTATGCTTTTGGTGTCTTAGAATTCTCAAGTCACTTAGGAAGTTATCAAAGACTATACATACAAGATTGCCATAGGATGAAATGTGGTACTCGATGAGCAAAATACAACGTCACAGATTTCCAAATTTTGTGCTTAGCATATTCTCCAAGTTGTCACAAGATTATTATGTTGTGTCTTACTTACCTCACTTATTTATTTTATAGCCGTATTTGTTCATTTTTATGGAAGCAAAGAATGGGGGTGTCATGGCTGTCTCTCAGAAGACATTGTGTACAATTGTACCCTAAGTGTCTGTTGGGCTAAATGTGGAAACTGATGTGGGGTATGACTGGGTCAGGGGGGTCACATTCCAGAGACCTCACTGGCATCACAAACACTCAGAGCTGTAATTAAGGTTGTGGTGCTCAGAACGGGGCAAGAAGGCTCAGTTCATATGAAAAGCGAGACCACGCACACGCCTGACTCTGTGTACCTCATACATCCATTGGTTGTTTGGTTCTATCAATTTACTTTTATTAATCAGCAACATGGCCCCTGAGAGTTAGTAAAGCAGAAGATCCAGGTCTTGCAATGCAGGATTCATAACTCTGATATCAGCACCTGCGTGCGCCCTTCTCTTCTGCTGAAAAGCCTTTTCTTAGTCCTATTTCTGGAAGATTCTATCTCACTTATCCATGAGTGGGAAGGTCCCATTTTTTTTTCTCATGAAACCTGGCAAGGTCCCTTCAGCTGAGAAGAGCAACCTTTTAAATGTCCCTGCACAAGCCTACTTCCCATTAGGATGTGTCTCATTCTGTAGTCACTGAAGCAATCAGGCTCACTCACTAGACAGTAAGTTCTTTGAGGAGAGAAATTGTGTCTTATGTCTTTATACCTTCTCCCTGCTAAACAGTTTAAGTGTCCAGTGATGGGCTTACATTCACTCTTGATAGAAAGAAAAATTAAGGAAAATAAATATACTGCTATACATATTTTAATATGTTACCTATATTTGTGTGTGTAGCAATTATGTATATATAAATATACATACATAGGCACAATTTAAGTATGTGGATATATATTTGGGTATATAGTATATTCAATATGTACACACAATTTTAGGTGATATTTTAATTTTGGAGGGTTATAACATAGCTACATCATTTTCCTTGTCCATTCCTCCCTCAAAAACTCCCATCCCATGTTATCATGTTCTCTTTCCAGTTCATGGCCCTTTTTCTTTAATTGTTGTTACACATATATTATGTACATAACATATATAATATATATATATGTTATATATATGTGTGTTTCTCTGTGTGTGTGTGCGTGTGTTTGTGTGTGTGTGTGTATTCCTAGATATATAAATACCACCTGCTCAGTCCATACCATGTTACTTCTACATGTATGTATTCAGGGCTCTTGGTACTGGATCACCAGCTGCTGTGCTTTTCCCTGGGGAGGACCACTTATCATGCTCCTGGCACTCCTCTGTTGCCTGAGGTTCTTCGTCTAAGTTTGTGGTTCCTTGAGCTCCCCGCTTCCACGCTAGCATGTCTACTGGTGTCATCCTTGTTCAGGTCATGTTGAGGCAGCCATGTTGGTGAGACTTCATGGGTGTAGCCTCTGAAGCTTTTAGGGGACACAGTCTCACAGCAAACTCCTGCAAGCTTTCTGCTCTCTTCAGAAGTGATCCCTGAGCCTTGGGTGCGGGAGTTGTTTTGTAGGTGCCTTGTCTAGGACTCGGCTCCACAGCTCTGCGTCTTCACTGTGTGGTTTGCTGTAATGGGCTCTGCCTGTTGCAAAGGGAGGCTTCCTTGATGGGGAGCGAGGACCACACTTCTCTGTAGGGATAAGGACAAATATTTAGGGTACAGTTACGAGTGATGATGGGTTGGTAAAGGGATGGCTGTTGATTCTCCTCCCAGGTTCATGACCTCACAAGCCCCGGCTAGTTGGTTAGGTTTCTCTCTTGAATAGGCCTTAAGTCCAGATAGAGAGGTGTTGGTAGCTGTGTGCCACTGCTGCACCTTTAGGGTCATAGGGCTATGCTGCTGTTGTTTTACACACCGTTTTTAAGTGGCAAGGAAAAGAGACTGGCGAAGGGACAGAAGAAATACTTTCTGTTATCAAATTTCATTAGATAGGTTTAATAATTGTCTACAAATAATTTAGCAGGTTATAAATATAGGATGTGAGATGTGTAGCAAACGAAAGTAAGTGTTTACTGACTTATTTCTCCCATATATTAGTCAAATTATATATATTCAAGACAGGAGAATTAATTTCTTCTCTACATTTTCCCCTCGTTGCTTTTAAGGATAACTTGCAGCCCAATGAATATTCCCACAACAACTTGCTAGTTGTGTTTAATTGACTATTTGAAGTTAAAGAAGTCCAAGGGGTGAACTAATTAAGGGATTTTTTTTCAGCCATCAGATGCTTCAGTATTGAAGACATACATTAAAGATGGCTTCTGTCTTGGAGTGCCAGGTGAAGAAAATCTGAAACAAGGCTGCTGTCTTGTCTCTCAATGCCTCGCCTGTTCCTGATGAGCAAGATCAGATGTTTTGCAAGTAGCACTACTTGGTGCTCAGTGGAACATCTCATGAGCAGTGCAAATAATTCTGTAAATTGGTGGTATTTCTACAGTTACAAAGAGAATCCTTTCCCTTTTTATCTACTAATTAACCAGTGAAATACTAATGTTTTTAAAAGTCTGCAAGCCAATCGGAGACATTTGAAGGAAAGCGTTGATAGCCATTTCAAAGATTTCCTAATTAATCTGGTCATCTAAACTTAGAAGGATCAGAGGGAGGAAAAGGTTCAAAGGAAACAAAACAAATCACATTGGTATGTTCAGAGCTAGAATGTTCATGCCCCCATCTACTAAGTGTGTGGCTTCCTGTTTCTTCAGCTGCCATGTAAGCTTCTGTTTTGCATCTACAAATTAGGCATTTAAAAGGATCTGAATGTATCTTACTGGGTGGTTGTGAGCACTGAATGGAAAGCCCCTTTCATTTTAAACTGTGACATGTCGTACATGTTAAATTTTGGTAGTCCTTTTAAGAAAAAGCCAAAGACGTGGCCATTAACTGATAAATTAACCTTATATGGAAGAGCTCACCAGTCTCAGAATAAGGGAGCTGAGCTGTATTTCTGCTTGCCATCAAGAGCTATGCACCTGAAAAGTATGCCACACCTTCCCCAGTCATCAGTTTCATCGTGTTCGAAATGAAGGCGTTGGCCCAGATGATTCTTAGGGCTCTTTCCATTCTGATTCTTATGTTTGATGATTCTATCTGAATCACTATCGTGAAAAGTTGACTATATTTGTTTTCTGGATGACCCCAAGGAACAGAAAGTTCAATATTCACCCAGGCGTTCTAAACAAGCCAACAGCAGCTATGCATGGAAATGCCAACCCTCTGAGCTCAATGGCTTACTCCCGAGCTAAGTTGCTCTTCTAGGCTCATGCTTATAAGTAGCTCCCTGAGATTGCACATTATGAAGGGAAAATCACTGATTGGCATCTTAAGGATACTGCCAGTACATTAAAAAATTTTTTTCACACACATTTTATTGACTTTGGGAGAACTGATTAACAAAGCCCTACACATTTAATTATAGCCATCATGTGGCAGGGGGCTCTCTGACAGTGATGAAAATTAGTATGACACACATTGAGGCCCGACTGTACTTCAGAAGCAGGATGTCTTGTCCCCAATTTTGAGTGAAGGGAAGTGAGATTCTGTAGTGTTACAAGGCTCAGATAAGATTAGAAACTCCATGGGAAATTAGCGCTGAGGTTCGCCTAAGATGATCAAAAGTCTACAATAGGACAATGTTGTTCTCCTAGTTTCTTTGTTGGGATTCTTTACATCAGGGTTTCCTAGCAACATATTTTCATTTTCATACAGGAAAAGAAAAGCCCATGAGCCATAAACTCCATCATGGTTGCCACCAGCATCACCAGAAGACTTGGGAGGTACAGAGGGTCTAGACAGAGGGTGGGAGACTCAGACTTGCATACTGCCCATGTGGTCCTTCCCTTTACTAGCTCCATAACCTGTGCCAAGTCGTTTCCCTCCACTCTTATCTCCAGTCATCAAAAATTGAAAATAAAATTTAATTTGCTATCTCATAGTGTCCTGGACAGAAGGGAAGGGATCCACCACAATTTGTTTTGCTTAAGGGAAGCAATGCTGGTGAACGTAACAGGTCTGTGGTCACAGAGGTTAGATGGGAAGGGTTAGCAGTTGTCTGCACAGACTCATGTTAACCTTGAGAAAATGGACCCCACAGAGAGGAAAACATTACCCAAGATCCTATTTAGTCAGTATATGAAAGGAAATTTATCTAAAACTGGGGATGAGTGCATTATAATCTACTTTCTGTTGACTTTCCTCGCTATAAAGTGGTTTTTCTTTGGATCTGAATTATTACAAAATTTGTCATCAATGGCTAAGATTGCCTGATGCATATATATATGTATATATGCATATCATTCATTAAGAACCAACAATCAAAATCTCAAAAGTCTTTGATTCCCCCTCCTCCCCTGCAGCGATAAGGGAAACAGCAACATTCTGTCTTGGTCTGTCTCTAGAGAGAGCAGAATATCTCTCTCTCTCTCTCTCTCTCTCTCTCTCTCTCTCTCTCTCTCTCTCTCTCTCTCTCTCTCTTCCATCCTCCCTCAGCACTTCCTCTATCTCTAGGAGGGTACCTCACTGCACATCCTTGTCCTTTGGAATCCCAAGCTGCCCATTGCCATTGGCTTCAGGACCATTTTATTGGCGGGCGGGGCTTCAACTATAAAGACCAGCAGTTATTTTACATTAATCCTTTCATAGACAAGTAAGCTGATGTGGAGAGGTCATGACCTTTCCATGTTTATGTGGCCTTCCTACCTACTACGGACATAACTACTCTCCAGTTTTAAGGATAATATGTCTGTATAGTGGTAAAAAACTGCCAATCTACAAATAGAATGATTGCCTTTCAAAATTCCTAATTGCATGAATGTGACATTTGTTTTCTGTCTAATCTCACTTCATCTTCTCATTGTGCTTAGTAACACTGAGTTAGCAAATCGTCTTTTGAGGGTTTTTTTTCCCCCTCTCAGTTTATAGTCAGTTTTCTCAAATTGATTTTAGTCTTTTCTGAGTTGTGGTTCTCATCTATCTTTCTAAAATATGAAATTAAAGATACTACCGTAAAAGCTGTAAAAGTAGTCAGCCATAGTGACAGACATTTCTAATCAAGTACTCGGGAGGGTAAAGCAGGAGGAACGTCGTTGCTTGGCAGGTGGCCCACACCACATGGTGAGGACTTGCTTACAAAAATGTATGTATATGTTTTAAGTATGTATAGAAGATTCAAGAATTTTCTTTCTACCACACATTAGGTCTCTAAATTTCTTCCTCTCTTTCTTTCTTTCTTTCTTTCTTTCTTTCTTTCTTTCTTTCTTTCTATCTTTCTTTCTTTCCTTTCCTTTCTTTCTTTCTTCCTGTCTGTCTTTCTTAAAAATTTTATTTATTATGTATACAATGTTCTGCCTGCAGGCCAGAAGAGGGCACCAGATCTCATTACAGATGGTTGTGAGCCACCATGTGGTTGCTGGGAAATTGAACTCAGGACCTTTGGAAGAACAGCCAGCGTTCTTAACCTCTGAGCCATCTCTCCAGCCCAGGTCTCTAAATTTCTATTATTGATGGTAGGTCTTGTAGAAAATGACACAACTTCATGACCAGTGTTTCAAACAAGTGTCCTTCCTGACTTCAGCTTTCTCATTGTAACATGTGGGTAGCAGTGTGGGCCTCATAAAGATGAGGGGAAGAGGCTGTCAGGGAGAAAGAGAGTAGTGCCTGCTGCACATGGCTCCATGTGGATTTGGTTTCTACTCCACTCTCCTCCTAATACTTTTAGCCCATTTTTGGAACACAGAGACTTAAAGAAAAAAAGCCAATTGTATCAGGACAGACATCAATGGAAACAGTTGAGTAGAAAAACTGAGTTAAAAAAATTAACCTCACAAAATTTATGATCCTTAAATAAGATCATATACTTATGTTTGTTCCTAAACAAAGGAAGTTGCAATTTAAATCTTAAGGTTGGGGCTGGAGAGATTGGTCAACAGTTAAGAATAATTGTTGCTCTTTTAGAGGATCAGAGCTCAGTTCTTAACACCCATATTGGGTCACGCACAACTACCCATGACTCCAGTGCCAGTGACTAAACACTTGACTGGCATGTTCAAATGCTCCATAAAAATATTATAGTAGAATTCAAATTACACTGATTGACTACATTTAAAAGAGTTGCAATATTCATATTTTCAAATAGATTTACAGGGTACCAAAATGAATAGCTTTTTTCGCAGGCAAATAAGGTAGTTCATATTACCAAAGCAATGTATACAGGAAATGGAGTGCTGTCAAAATCTGCATGTAGTTTTTATAGGCACATAATGAAAAATTCTCAAGACATAGGAAACTGCATGTCATCCCAAGTAACCAAAGTAATGTTAAGGAAGAACAAAGTTAGATATGCCATTCTGGTCTGAAAGTGTATTACAAACTAGAGTAGTTAAACCAGGATGGTGACAGTGTGAAGACAAACATAAAATCCAACGGTACCGAAGAATCCAAAATTAATCCATGTGTATATACAGTCAACTGACCAACCACAAGGTTGTTTGTTATGTAAATCAGTGCATGAAAACCATTGCGTATACCTCTGACAACATGGAACTTTTGTTTGACATTTTCGGGGGCATGCATGTGGGAGCAGAAATCGGCACAATTATAAAGTAATAGTTCTCAAAACTTGATGAGAATACATTTTTTTCCCCCACAAATGTTCGTTGCTACCACATCACCTCTAAATTTTGCTTCTGTAGACTCAAGTTACAGTTTTAAGTGAGGGAAATTTTGAAAAGTTTTGCTCAGAAGTGTCAGTGCTTTCTTCACTTCTCATCGTTCTAATGCCTGAATTTCTCAGAAACACAGTGGGTTAAGGAAGCTTGATCTTACACCAAGATGGCGGCACGGCTCTTGGCTGGAGGAGAGTCAGTTCTCCAGTACCAAGATGGTGGTATAACTTTTAGTGTTCTACCAACAGTTTTTGTTTTGTTTGTTTGTCCATTGTTGGTTTTTTTTGGTTTTGTTTTGTTGTTGTAGTTGAAAAACATTTCCTTTCCAATCAAGCCCATGACAGAATCAGCTTAGTATTGAATGGACTTCTGTATCCACAGTGCATGCAAGTATTTCCACAGTAACTCATGAGTTGCTGTGAATGTAGACTGACATCTGAGTCTTCTGAGCCCTAACCCAGGAGCAAAGACCATCAAGGATAGTTTTCTTTTTAAAATAAAACTTCTGTCTCATTCCAAAGGAGAATGGCAGCATGGGAAGCCCACTTCCTTCACATGGTATGTTTTGCATGGTTCAAATTAGGCAACATAAGATTTGCCTGAAATTGTATAAAGACGTATGAAGACAACACAGTAACTCTGAGATCAAATGGTTTATCCCCCGCCCCCTAAACTGTAGCTGCCGAGGAGTGTTTCCCGTGAGGATGAGCCCATCATAGAGCTACAGCTTGGAGGTTCCCACTTGCTCTGTACTTGCATGGCACCAAGTGTGATGTGGAGCCTAGCCTAAGTGTTGTACTGACACGTTTCTTTGTTATAAGCAACATGGAAGGGATGGGTAGGAGTGTGACTATAAGACTTTCTGAAGGCCAATGTATGTCGCAGAGGTAATTATAGCCCAACTAGGTAACTTGTCTCCCTCTGTAGTTTCTGCCTGACTCTGTTTAAAAGAGTATTGATCTCTTCATAGACACTTTTGAGTGTGGAAGTATCTCTCAAAATCCAGTTATAAGGGAATGCCAGCCGTGCTTTCTAGATTTTTTTTTCTGATATATCTTCATAAACACAGACGCCCCCTCTTTTTTTTTTTCTGATTTCTGAACCTGACTTTGTATTCATGTAGGTATCAGCCATTTATGTCCCTAGAGCTTAGCTACGGTGTACTGGGATAGCATTAATAGCAGACAGGAGGTAAAGGAAACTTCTTCCTAGGTTTAGACCAGTTCCCCACTTTTACCAGCTGTACACTTCTTGCTTATTATAGCCGCAGCTTAAATAATGCTATCAGAGAATACAGGTGACACTGTTACTAATAAAAGATTGTCTAGGTGTTTTGTTTAGCATGAATTTTGAACTATCTTTACTCATCTTGAACATTATTTTTAAGTCACATTTAAGTCAATACACTTACAAGTAGCTAAAATGCTCAAAATGCCAAACAAGGGTTTATAGTGACACAACTGTTAATCAGATTCTTGCCCCCAAATTCTACATCTAATCTTATCTACAGACCACATTTAAAATGTTTTCCTTTTGCACTGGATCCAATTTGTCCGGGAGCCAACTTTTAACTCTTGTTCTTAGTAAATAATAAATGTTTCTGATTAATTCTCTTTTAAAAGCCAATTATAACTGCTTCCTTGTTTTAGGGAAGAGATGAGATTGCCAAAAAAAAAAAAAAAAAAAAAAAAAAAAGCAAAGAAAGGCATGCACTTTCCAGCACCATAGTGGTTAGTGCATTCAACGAAATAGAAGATAATTGGCTGGCTCACCTGTCATGATATCTCAAGTCTTGTCTAACTGACCACAGCATGTATACACCCTGTGAGTTGATGGCCTTGTGAGATCTCCACTAGCAGACACAACGAACCGAAAGATTAATATCCTATCCAAAATGTGGCGAAATATTGATCATTCTTTAAATATGAATGCAGAATATTCTTGCATGATTATCTTATCAGTACCTACCCCCCCCAACATGCTATCTGGATATCTAAGCAGGAGAGATGCATCTGTCTCTCCATTCGCCTTCCCTCCCTCCCTCGTTTTTGGCTTGAGCTTTTGAGTCTCCCAAACATTCAGCTGTCTAAACCAATGCTCCTTTGATGCCATTCTGAATATGCTGGGTTAGCAAGGAAAGTGGACACAAAGGAGAACACTTTCATATGAAAGAGACAAGTAAGCAAGCAGCCAGGGGGTTTGCTAGATGCTTTCTTTTTGCTCTCCTAGAATTAGTGACCATTTTTCTTCTTTGCCTCTGCAGTATTATGAAGGAAGTTCTCCAAATATTTTTAATTTTATGGTGAATAGTCGGGCCAACTTAGTGATGCTTAGGAGAAGCCTTGTTTCACCCATCTTTGCTCATGCACCAGTTAATTCTTTACCCACACGTCGTCTGATTTTAAAGTTAATGCTTCAGCTTCAATATATTGCTTCAAGTATTGGGGGGCCCAACCTAGGCGTCATTTCATAAGTGAATAAACTTAGGCTCAATTGATTGAATAGATTTATTTGAGAATAAATTATTTACTCTAATGACATGCTTATCTTAACTTGCATTTCATTTCTAGAGTGCTCAAAACCTAGTGCCAAAAATGGATTTATCTGTTGCTTTGTCTGAATTGTCATTAGATCCCCTGGTACATTCTTAAAAAATGGATTGTATAGTTCATGTACTTAAAATCGAGTACAATGTGTCAAAGGTTCATAGGATCTTTCTATGATTGTTTGCAAGTTTCAGAGGGCCCAGTGCTATGTGCAGCACAGAGGACAAAAGTATGATTTTATTATGATTTTGAGTGTCAGTCATGTACTATTTCAACCAAATACGCTCCCTGGAAATTTGAAAACTAAAATTAGAAATGAGAGCAACTAGGAGGAATGGCCTGCGGAGAAGGCAGCGCAGAGAAGGTGGGTATCCGTATAAATATGAGAATTGTCAAACCATTTTAAGGCCACCTTAATCATATGCTGAGACTCAAACATTGGTTCACCATTTTTTTCTCACATCTTTGTTTCACAGTCTTAACGATCTATTCTAATTATGAACATGAGGATCAACATGTTCACCATTGTGTGTGTGTGTGTGGTGTGCGTGTGTGTGTGTGTATGTGTGTGTGTGTGTATGTGTGTGCGTGTGTATGTGTGTGTGTATGTGTGTGTGTGTATGTGTGTGTGTGTGTATGTGTGTGTGTGTGTGTGTGTATGTGTGTGTGTGTGTGTGTGTGTGTGAGAGAGAGGGGGGGAGGGAGAACAGAAAAGATAAACCTCGATATGAAGAATTGTTAGAGCAGAAAGCAGAAACCTGAGTACAGATGCTTTCCCATGCTACCAGATTTTAAGATACCTCGAATCAAGGCATATAATCTTCTAGTGTATGTTGATGAAACAAAATAATCCACATGGGAATATGGAGGCAATCTTGCAATCTTGCAGAGATTGTTTTCTTGCTATAAAGAGTGAATATGCCACACTTCTCTTTGGGATGGCCTAGCCATCTATTTGACTTTAAAAGATACATGAGTGGATGGATACATTTTGTTACATTAGTACTAGAGAGTGAATTTAAGGTCTCAAACATACTAAGCACGTGTTCTTACTCTGAGCTACAACCAAAGCTGTTGGATGGACTAATTAATTCCTTTATCCAGGTCTCTGGTGACTATTTGCTTTGTCAGAACCCTGTCCTTGAGAGTCTTGCCCTAGAACAGGGACCTCCTCTTCTGTAGGCAGAGCCAGCACTGGTGTCATGGCACCTTCTGGGAAGGTAGACAATCATGTGTGTGCCCGAGCAGTGTGTAGTACTTAGGAACAAGAACGAAGGAAATGGAAACTTCGTAAGCAAGAATGGTTAAAAACAAACTGTCGCTTTAGCTTTCCAACCCAGAGGATGTATAAGCCACAGGAGGACAGGGCTGTGGGATGTTTATGCCTACTCTGCCCGTCGTTCAGAAATCCCTTCAAAGTTCCTCTTAAGACTGTAGTAGAGGCCAGTGCAGGTTTCCGTTTGGAATTATCACTGTTTCCCTCTGTGCTGTTTCAATTAGGGCAACATAGATGTCAAGGTTACCAGGCCTAGTGTAACTCCTAGACTTTCATTGTATGAGACCGAAAAGTCACTCCACTAAGTATCCATTTACACAATTAGGTTATGATTGCCTCCTTAACTTTAGTTAGAAGTTTCCTGAGTCTTAGTAGGAGAACACGTGGGTGAACAGTGTTCAACAATAAATCGCAAGGGTAGCTGGGTGTGGTGGCGCATGCCTCTAATCCCAGCGCTCAGGAAGCAGAGGCAGGTGGATCTCTGAGTTTGAACCCAGCCTGGTCTACAGAATGAGTTCCAGGACAGCCAGGGATACACAAAGAAATCTTGTCTCAGAAAAACAAAAAGCAACAAACAAACAAACAAAAAACAAAAAGAAAAAAAAAAGAGAGAAAGAAAGAGCTATAAGGGTAACAGAAATGGCAATTGTATTTTTAATTGTGAAATTCATTGCATGATTATAATTATTGGTGACATTCTATTTTTATTGGCATACAATATCAAAATCGTGATTAATGAGAATCCCTGAAAATGAACTAATTTGTGTCCTACAAACCCTTAGCTTTGTGTCCGGGTTGAGAACTTGACCTTTCTGTGTCCAGTTTCTTCATTACGACAAGACCGCCTTAGAGGACTGTGCCAGTAGCTGCGATGCATTTAGGGTGTTCAAGAAACTAACCGCTACTATTTCTAATTAAAACAGACATGCGTTGAAACTTGAACATTTCTCTTTTTAAGCAGAAAAGACATCACTCTTATATCTGTCATAAATGGAAATGAAATCTCTTCTTTCCCTGTTTTGAGAGATGTCCAACACCTGCATGCATATGCAAAGGGTAATTCCAAGAACAAACGTGCTACAAAAAGAAATTCACAAACTATTAGAAAGTTCTTGTTTATATTGCTTTGCCCAGCCTCCTTTAATTGACCATCTGAAAGAGGGAAGGGGCTTGAGGTACAGGGACTGTACAGGACAAATGCTAGGAGACAAGCTCTCCTACCCCACAAGCCTGCTGTGGTCACGCCCAGGTTGCCAATATTCCTGGACTCAGATGTGCAGACGTGGGCCTCTGTGTTTCCAACAGACAAGGACAGTGACAACATTTTACAGATGAACATTGTCCCTGTCACTGCGAGGCTGGTTGTTCACTTCATGCAGATTTCCAGTCTCCATTAAAGACCTTATATTGGGGAGTGTTGGTGGGTATGAACCACAAAGCACAGTTTTTTTGTTTTGAGAGCTCCGTGTTCTATATCAGGGGCTCGATTTAAGCGGGCAGCAAAAGCGTGCCGTTCTCTGGCCATCGCATATTGCACGTCGTTGTCACAGCCTTTGGTATTCCAGGCCCTTGGTGTTGGTCTCATCTACCCATGCTGCAGCTGTTAAGCAATTTATCTAGTAGCTTCTGCAGAATGGATGATTAAGAAAAGATCCCAAAATGAACATGGTGGCACGGACTGTAAGGTTGATGAGTGTAAGGAGATGGTAAAAGTGTATAGAAGAGTGGTCATCAACCTGTGGGTCGCGTCTACTTGGAGAGTTGACATAAGCCTTTCACGGGGGTCACATACCGGATATCCTGCATGTCAGATATTTATATTATGATTCACACAGTAGCAGTTTGCAGTTATGAAGTAGCAACACCACAACATGAAGAACTGTACTAAAGGATCATAGCATTAGGAAGGTTGAGAGCCACTGACTGGTCTAGAATTTCCCTAGGTTACTGACAGCATGTCCTGAATACTAGGTGCACTCAATACAGTGTTTAATAAAATGGACGTGTGAGGTAATCCTAGTTTGATTTAGGAGTTGGACGATTTGGCCTGTAAGCAAGCCAAAGACAATTAAATCTGTGATTTTTTTTTTTAAATCTTAAAATATGCAGATGACTAATGCTGTCTATATTTTGTTTGACTGGAGGTAAGAGATATAAATACAACTATATAAGAATCCTTCTGATGTGTATTTGGCAACTTACTCTAAAACTAAAACTTCCTACTCTTGATGACTTCAAAATTAGAAAGGGACAGTCTTCATTTATTCTAAGAAAGATAGCAGAGGGATCAAGATTCGGCTAGGCCCGAGAGATCACAACTGTTAGGGGGCTCATTTACCTCCACATCCACAGACACAGAGAGCAAAGGGACAAATCCTGGGGAGCAGCAGGGAAAGGCTTAGAATTCAGTGAACCAGATAGACAAGTTTTGAATTAATTCATGGAAATATATATATATATATATATATATATATATATATATGTGTGTGTGTGTGTGTGTGTGTGTGTGTGTGTGTATGCATATATGTATATGTATGTATATATGTATATGTGTATATATGTTTCTTCTGAGTTCAGTCTCCATGAACTCAGGACCTAGATGGTTAGGACCCTCTCCCCCCCTCCCAGATTTCAGTGTATTTATTCCTTCTTCTGAAGAAACGAAGCAGATGGTGATGCCGGTGCTGATGAAAAAATGCACCGACAGCTGCACAAGTGAGAGGTGAAAAAGTCAAGTCTTTGCTTTTTCATGGAAAACCCAGACATCCCATTCTCTTAATGGAGATCTAAGACAGGACCAGCGTGCTTCTCAGAACCCTGGCATTGCTTAGTCTTGACGCGCCAAAGCTGATAATGACATGTCAAGACGAGGGGACTTCAGATAGCAAGAGCTGACTTTTTCATCTGTCCTTCCACAAGTTTCCTTTGCTTCTGGGTCTCTTCCCTTCTCCGTCAAGCACCTACAGCCTATAAGAAAGTGAAGGTTTGAGAAGGCATGTCTCTTTATAGTTTGGTTTGAGGGGGAGAGAGAGAGGGGCAGCGGGTTGCAATTTAGAAGAATATACCCACTCCTGAGAGTCTGGCCCTGTTCTTCCAGCACTGTCTATATGCATTGCATGTATACAGTAAATGGTTATATTTTGAGACCCGGAGAAGTTTTTTTTTTTTAAGAATTCTGATGTACACGCTTCAGTCATAGAGATTTCTGTTTCATATTCCCAAAGACTCTCACAGAGAATCCGTGTTTTTCAGAGCAAGCGTTTCAGGTGAATCACAGGCATTCAAAACACACGCTTCAACTCTTCCATTCATTTGGTGTTTTCCTCTTGTCAAAGTGCTTACGTGTGGACATTCTGTTCTGTGAGGTAGGTGGGACAATTATCTTCCTTGTGAGGATGAAAGGAACGAAGTTGAGTTGATTTCCTTAGGGTCTCATTATATATTGGCTTCTTGTTCACTCCTCTTGAGAGATTTCCCCTTAGATGATCTTTTTCTGTTTGGGTGTTGATTTGCAAAAGACAGCCCCCACCCCCTCCCCACCCCAAGCCAGCAAGCACTATCTGTGCCTGCCTTGCTGAAAGATGAGATGAGTGAGTCTTCCAGTAGCCAAGGAAGGAAAATAATTTTATTTGTGGAAAATTGAATACTTTCCTAATTGACTGTGCTGCCAATTGATTTCAAGCAATCCCCTTTGTCTTGTAGCCTGGGGGCGGGGCGGGGGGTGCATCCCTTTCACCTCTCTTGATCTGTGTTGCTCAAGTTCCAGGAATGAACCCATCACCCCCATCCAGAAAAGCTGAGCTGCTGCTGCAAGGGCTGTGCTCTCCCTGTTGACAACTGGAAGCCCTCTCCTCCCCTCACCTGCCTGTCACACCAGTCCCTGCCTGCCAATCTTCTCTTTGCCCAAGCCAGTTGCCAGGAAGGGCAGTGTTAGGTTGTGAGACTCACACCCCTCTGTCTTTCTGATAGCCCAAGTGAATCTCAGGTAGACCACCGAATTTGTACCTCTACTTAGACCCACATTTCTTGGGATGCCTCTTGGTCTGGTCCTATTTCTTTCTTTTTTTTTTATTTTAGTAAAGTCTTCAGGGCTGGTGTCTTCCCCCACCTCTTAGGAAATTGCTAGTATATTCCTGTCGCTGTTTGGAAATAATCCACTGAGTGAAGAGAGACTAGTTGAAGAGAAAACATGACGAAAGGCCACTCCCAGATCATAGCTTGAACCAAGGGTGAATACAGACTTGCAGACACTCTAATGCTGTGTTTTCTTGAATGACTCCTTGTTCTCTATCAGGGGCTCAGCAAGCGTTTCTGGAGACAAGAGTGCCTGCGCACCGGTGCTGTTGTTCATAGTCCTTTTGCTCACTCATCTCTCTAACCTCACTTCTATTTACCCTCAAGGCGGGTTGCCTACTGAGACCTTTCTAGGCATTGAATCTGCTTGGTAGTTTTTCCAGACAGTGACAAAAATACAGGTCCCAAAGAAATGGAAACACAGTTTGCTGCTTCAAAATGTGGTGGTGGTGGTGGTGGTGGTCGTGGTGTGTGCAGTAGGTCATTTGCACTTTTTCCAGTGACCAGTCCCTTCCTGAAAGGAAATACTACATGCTTCTGGTCACTGGAGATAGGGCAGACCGCACCTCTTGGCTCTGGCTTCCTGCACCAGCCTCTTTGCTCACCCAGGGTCCTTCAGAAAGCCATTGGATGTGTTTTTCTCTTGGGGGGGGGGAGGGGGAAAGGGACCGGACACAGTCGACCCAGGCTGCAGTTCCTTCACTCTGCCTCTGAGAATTTCTCATCCAAACCTCAATCACGTAGGATTGCGTAGAGAGGAGAAAAGGGGAGAGACAGAAGACAGAGGAGGGGGGGTAGAAGGGTGTCGGGGGGGAGGAAGGAGAGAGTCTGGGAGCAGAGGGCGCGAGAAAAGGGAGTGGGACTAAGCGCGGCGCTTTCTAGCGCTCAGCTAGCCCAACCCCCAACTCAGTCGCACCAGGAAGCTTTCCTGTTCCCAAGGAGCCAGAGTAACTCTGCTGCTGCTTGCTCTGTGTCCCACCTGCCGTCTCGGAGGCTGTCACCTCTGCCCCGAGTTTCCTGCGGAGCTGGCGCTTAGGCAGAGATAGCCCGTGGCGGCGCCTAGGAGCTTTTGCCCAATGAATGGGACTCCGCCCTGAGCGCCCCCTCCCGGTCCAGGGGAGGCGGCGGGGGGCGCCCGGCGATCCCGCGGCTCCTAGCCGCCACCGACAGAGCAAGTTGGGCGAGTTGGTGGCTGCCAGCACCAGCCTCTAGTCCCTAGCCCCTGAGTCTGTGCCCGGCTCGGGGAGCCCAGGTGGCACGCGCGGCTGCCACCCGCCGTCGCCTGGGGCGGCCTAGGGACCCTGCCTGCGCCCGGGCGCCAGACCATGGTGGGCAGCTGCGACCCAGAGCCGCAGCCGCCTCGAGCCGACGTCGCCCTCTACCAGCCCCCGCCCCACCCGAGCGGACGCGTGGGGGCTCGCAGCGCGCGGTCACTTCCTTCCACGGCCGGGATGGGCGCCGCGGGACCGAGAGAGCGGCCCAGCGTTGGCCGGGTAACCCCTATCTGAGCTGCGGCCGGGAGCTACCGACCGCCGGGGCGCGTGAGCCTGGGGTCCTGGAGGCGCGGCGATGACCTGATCCCGAGCCCGCCAGGGCGCCTGTCCCTCGCTGCCGGGCTCGCTCGGAGCCTGTGCGGAGACCGGCTCGGTGCGGCGGCCCGGGCGCACGGTGGCAGCGAGCTCCGGTGAAAGGCGTGTGGACGCCGAGCTGAGGAGGACACCTTCGGCAGCTCTGCTTTTGGAGGGGCTTCTGTAAACTACTGAGTCATTCCAGATTTAGGATTTCCTAAATAATCACCAACTGTGCCCGTCTCGAACCGGAACGCAGGCAGAGAGAGCGAAAGCGCCCGCTCTAGGGACCCCGCGGATCCCCGGGGTGCTTGGCCCTCGAGGATCTCCCTCCCTCCCACTGTCCCTCCCCCTCCCTCGTCTCCCGCTCTCTTTGCAGTGCTGCTGGAGAAGAGGCGCGCTCACCGCCGCGGGAAACAGCTGCCCCCGCCCTGCGCCCCTACCCCGAGTCTGGCTAACCGCTCCCACTTCTCGTCCCTTGGAATTCCAGAAGTGGGGAGGCCGGCCCCCGGAGAACCGCAGCCGGTGCGATGCATTCCATAGACCTCACCCAGCTGGGACGGACCTCCTAATCTTCAGAACCGCGGGCTACAGGGAGTTAAATTGCTGCCTTCCTCTCCTCTGTCGCGGTTGGTGGTTCGTTTTCTAAAGGAACGTTTTATTCACTTTTTAGTATTTTTTTTTTAAGCCAGGGGCACGCATCTCGCCTCGGTTCAGACTCTTTGCCTTGTAAACGGGTTTTCAATGTATATATGTGTAGGTATACTTTGGACACCTTACAACGCTTGCTCTGGGGCAAGGCTTGTTTTTTTGGACATCTTTTCCCCCTTTCCACTTGGTACCCTGAACGCAGTGTGACCAAACTCCCCACTGCCCTTTGGACGTGGATCGCCTTGGGTGCAAGTTTGGGGTACAAACGCCTACTTCGCAAGAAGGCCTGGGACCGCCCCGCCCCCGCCGCCAGTGGTTGGGGAAGTTTACATCTGGATTTTCACACGTTTTGTTGCCACTGCCCAGACACTGACTAACCTTGTGGGCTCCAGGTTTTTCGATACTGCAGCCTCCTCAAATATTACCACTGCCTCCCCGCGCCTACCCTATTCCTCCAGGCCCCAGAGGTCCTGCCCTCATCCCGGCGGAGCACGAACCCGAGGGCGCAGTGGAGCCGGGGGCCTCAGGCCCGCGCTAAGCAGCTATGGCTGCAGCGATAGCCAGCTCCTTGATTCGGCAGAAGCGGCAGGCGAGGGAGTCCAACAGCGACCGGGTGTCGGCCTCCAAGCGCCGCTCCAGCCCTAGCAAAGACGGGCGCTCCTTGTGCGAGAGGCACGTCCTCGGGGTATTCAGCAAAGTGCGCTTCTGCAGCGGCCGCAAGAGGCCTGTGAGGCGGAGACCAGGTCAGTAGCAGTGGGCTCTAAAGTGGCTGACACCCATATTTCCTTTCTTAAAAGCTTCTGGGAATTGCTGATTGAAGGGAGTCAGAATTCCTTCCTTCCATCCGTGCTGGCTCACACTCTTTCAACAACCCTTTGTCAGTTAAAAAGCTTGTCCCATATTCGGGGGAAAAACACTTTCTGCTTTTATCAGTCCACAGTTTGTCTAGTATGAGGGTCACTTGTACAGATGCACCTAGGTTCTGAAATCTTGTACAGCCCTGGAGGACAGTGACTCGCTCGTTCATTCATTTATTCCTTCATTTGTCATCCGTTCTTGTACCCATCCATCCTTCTGCCTATATAGCAATCATACAACCTATGGGTACCATGAAAAGTTCTTTATACGCCTCATAACCACACAAGATAGATGGTGATGAATTATAATAGAAACCAGATGAGTTTAGTATTGTTTTGAATTTCTTTGCCTTCAACCACCACATGGTATTTTGCCTTAAAAACAAAACAAAACATTTTCCCAACTTTCCTTTTTTTTTTTTTTTTCATGTGCTCCCCCAGTCGTTTCTACATAGGACTCTTTTTCCTAGTCTCTTCTTCCAGCCAGTTGATAGTTGCCACGGCTCTTCCTATGAACTTTCCTGTGTAATTACTACGCTCTGCACACTAATCTTTTTGAGACATTAAGCCACCACCATGATATTTGTAGTTCGGCCCCAGAGAGTGTAAAGGAAAAAAAAAAAAAAATTGACGTATCAGACATCTTCTATGTCAGAACCTTTCTGAAATGGCCTTGGGCTCAAATGGTTCATCCCGTTTACAGAAGGAAAGCTGTACACCTTCAGTCAGGGTGATGGTTCCCACCATAAGCTGGGGCAGTGTTACACCTTGACAGAACAAAGGTGGATCACCGAAGTCCATGCTTTCCTCAAGTCTTTGGTCCTTTGGGTGTGGCCGCAGAGTCAGTTGCCATCCTCAGGAAGGATAACTGAAGTGATGATAGGGTAAAGAAAGGACCTGCCCTGGCGTGAGTTGAGGGCCTTAGCCCATTAGCCACCGAACGCCGCTGTCTCCTGAGTTCTACAAGCCCAAGTGTGTAGGTCAGATTCAAGTGAGACTTGGGATAGGTTAATGATTTTGAGAGTAAGTCTTCAGAGGTAGGCACTTTGCTTTACTGTTCCTTGAGTTTTCATGGCATTAGTCAGCCCGTCTGTGGATCTTTTTCATACCCTCTGAGGCAGTAGATTTCAAGAGTGAACAAAACGGATGAGCCCGAGTCAGAAGCTGTTGAGGTCTTTCCTGTTTACGTGCGCTTGATACGTCCTTTGTGTTTGATAACGTGAAGATTGGAGTGAAAGTAGAATAATTCTGTAAAAGACAGTATAAACCCGTCATTTTGTTGTACAGGGTCCCTTCAGAACCTTCTTCTCAGGGCTTACGTGGTCTGCGAGGGACTCCAAGACTCCAAACCCAATGTGTCTCACATACTCGGTCCATGGAGTAGTTGCTGCACTGTGGTTGGGACACTTCTGTGAAATTTATGACATGATCTTACCCGTTCTTCTCAGCTAACAAGATGTAAAAGCAAAAAGTTGGTCATAACTGTGAATGGATGAGATAAACTCATGCGTCTTTGTGGAAGTTGATTTGCAGA
The DNA here is from genome assembly GCF_903995435.1 of Acomys russatus. Taxonomy (NCBI): domain Eukaryota; kingdom Metazoa; phylum Chordata; class Mammalia; order Rodentia; family Muridae; genus Acomys; species Acomys russatus. The sequence goes on along the minus strand of NC_067144.1, from coordinate 13,021,117 downwards.
TGAGCAGTTGATGTAGCTTGGTGTTTGATTGGGAAGGGAGAACTGTCTTGTTTTCTGAGGCCATTTCTATATTAGCAAATAGGGGGAACCTCTGGGCTTACTGCACTCTTTGATGCTCATTTAACCTGCTTCTCTTGTTCTCACACTCAAGTGCTCATCTTGATGGTCCTAAATGGTGACTTCCTTTAGCTGACGTGAGTCACATGACAACCTAGCAGAAAGACAATGGGCATTGCTAAGGCATTCCTAGTACAAGGACATGGGGGGGGGGGCGGATTTGTACAGCAAAGGCTACAGTTTGTTCCAAAGCTTACTTAGCTCTGAAGTATGGGGGTGTGGGGTGTGGAGAAGCTTTTAGGGGAGATGATAGTTGTGCTATTATTGTTACCAACAAAACAAAATAATTAAGCTGTTGATATTATGTCAGCAGCCGTGATTCACATAGCATAAGACGAGACTATTTATAGAGCGATAGTGCCCTCCGCGTTTTGGTTCCACGGAGGATTCCGTAGTGGATTGAGGGGGGTTGCTCAACACCAGCGGAGGGGATCTGCTCTCCGATTTATAAGTACTTTGATCTTACAGTCACTTAGTGTGTGGGTTATTTTTTCAAAAACTGTTCATGCTCCAAGCCATAGTCCTCTGTGCACAGCAAACTGAGTCATAAGTGGGAACGTGGTGAAGAACGACTTGCCTTAAGTAAGGAATTTCCACTCAGGGCTTCTGCCCCTGAGACACACATTCCAGGGATCAGACTTTCTAGGACTTTCTGCTGACGCACTGAGCCTAAAACTAGATATTTAATGGGAAAGCCCATGGCTGTGATTCTGATGAGCTTCTCTCAGTCTCTTTTCTTTGCTTACCGGGTTCTGGTCTGAAAAGTGCTGAGGCCTCGGTGCCTCATATTTGACCATGTCCCCTGGAGGGGGAGACCTGGTGGCACTCAGAGGAAGGATAGCAGGCTACCAAGAAGAGACGTGATACCCTATGAGCATATAAAGGGGGAGGAAATCCCCCTCAGTCACAGTCATAGGGGAGGGGAATAAGGGGAAAATGGGAGGGAGGGAGGAATGGGAGGGTACAAGGGATGGGATAATCATTGAGATGTAACAAGAATAAAATAATTAAAAGAAAGAAAGAAAGAAAAGTGCTGAGGCCTCATAAACACCTCGCGAGAGCACAGAGGTACCAAATGGACACAAGGGAACTGGCCAAGCAAGCCACCATAGGGCCAGAGAGTACACCACCTGTGTTTTGAACTAGCCATGCCTGGAGCGCGATGTGCTGGTTTACCCCCAGAATTGAGCATCAATACCCTGACCTGAAGAGGTGAGAAATGCAAGGGCCATGGCTGGTTTGTGGTTTATCTGTAACATTACATGAGTGACTGAAGAATGGCAAAGTTGGGACTGGAAGAACGTTCACCACCACCAGCGCCGCCCCCCCCCCTTTTTTTAGTTTTTATTTTTTTGCTTGCTCTAATTGCAGTATAACACAGAAAAAAGTTGCAGGAGAGGTGGGGTGTCTTGCTGTCAACTGATGGAAATAATTTTGTATTTTTTTTACTGTTAGATATTTATTGGTAGTACTAGTGGGTGATCCATGTTATTTTACAGTGAAACGCATAGTGTAGAGGAGGTCACTCTCGGTAAAGGCAGCTAGAGTTTTGAAGCTGCTATTACCTACAGCTAGCACTGTATCACTGAAGTAGAGTGATAGTAAAACCCTGTAACTAGCACAGGTCTTGCTAACATCTTAGTCACTGTGTGGGTTGTAGTTCTTTGAAAATGAAACGTTGGGGACCCCCGAACTACCATGCTGTCTGAGGCTGTGGAAGCATGAAAAAAAAAAAAAAAAAAAAAAGCCTTTAGAACATTTCTGTTCTCTCACTTTGCAATAGAGAAGTGTGACGGTCATCATCTGAGACTTTCCCTTTGTGTGAGGTACCTGTAGGAGCCAAACTGGCTGCAGCATTTACTTAAATGCGGGTACCGCACACTTAATTTACTGCACTCCGGCAGTTAGTCCACCCATATACGTGGGCTATTATGCCCAGCTTTTTTTTTTTTTTAAGAGGATCAGTCAGTTTCAAATATTTCATCTGTGACTCAATAGTCACTGCTGGTAGTTCCCATCAAGAAAAGAAAGGTCCTGGTAGAACTGCTGGATGCCCGAGTGGACAAGGTGCTTGGGAGTTACCCAGGGTCATGGTCATCCAACTAACGAGAGCCTCTCTGCAAAGTACAGAGCAATTCTGTAAGCTTAAAACTTGTGTGACTTACATCAGGTCTGTGCATTCTGCCTTTGCTGTTGCTTCTCTGTATAATTATTTAGTCCCTTCCCGTAAGCTATTAAACAAAATCACCAATGATGAAAATTCCCTCACCTAACATATGTGGGACAGTTTTCCTAATTGGAGCACTATGCTTTCTACACATTTCCTTTTAAAACGATGCCGTATAATTACATCTGTAATAAGATAAATCCAAGGAGCGATTGGAATTTTCCCAAATTTTGTTGATTTTCCTCCTTATTTTTCTGAGCCTCCGTTTCTCGCATAAAATTATAGTTGTTAGAATATTTCAGTGTTCTTCCAGCTTCTTTTGGCAGATGTTTAAAATAGTATGTAGCAGCATATTCACTCAACATGTTACTATCAAACTTGCCAAAAGGTCTAAAAATATCCTTTCATGTGAAGGAAGAAAGCCTTACGGGGGAAAAAAAAAATCTTTAAGAGAAAAAAAAAAAAATACCCAAAGGTGAAAGAATGCTTATTCTTGGGGTCTAAAGAACAGAAAGTAGATATCTACAAATTGAAGAACTTAAGGTCAGACATTTGGGACTTTACATTGTCAGCAAGCACCTTTATTGCTGTGGTTCTTTTACACGACTTCTGTCTGGAATACAAAATTAGTCTGATCAGATGGGATTTGGTTTGATGTTTGTTATAAAACATGCCACCACCCAGCCATGAACCGCCAGTAAGACAAGTCTTCGTTTTAGCAGGCACCTTCCAGTTTGAGGTGATGTTTAGTGGTTTTAAACCTCACTTCTCTACAGCAGGCCGTCCTCCCCTGCAGTTGATATCCCCACTGTAAGGACGCTGTAAAACAGTAGCTTCTGTGATCTCTTGATTTCTTTCATCCCACAGAGATCCCGTCAAGCCCTAACACAGGAGTATGCCTTCAAGGTTTTAATGAAGTTGATATTCTCCAGCAGAATTAGGAAAAAAAAATAACAGTTTGCAGGAAATGAGGCAGTCTCTGTAGTTGAGAAAGCACTAGGAATATTTTTAGACCTTTAGAAGCAAGAGTTTTATCTTATAAATCTGGAATCTTAGGCCTAGTAGCACGGCGCTATGGTGTTCTATTCCTGGTGAACAGGTCTCAGTGTTCGTATTCCTGTGATAGTGGGAATCATGATCGATTGCTTTGGTCTGTTCCTCCAGTGCTTCACCTTAAGGGATGTTGGGTACTGGTGTGTCACTTTGGGATTTTTACAGACTGTATGAGGCCTCCCGGCACAGGCACAGCCTTCTTAGGCATGTGACCATCCTCACTTCATCTCCTTTGCTTTAGCTAATGGCTTGGCCCTGGATCCATGGAATTTTTCTTCTCCAGAGGAAGAAACCCCATATCTAAAGGGCTCAGCTTCCAAAGTCGCCTCCCAAGAGCCCGTTAGAGGCAGAGCGTTTGCTGTCAAATGCCTTTAAAATAACCAGATATAATAAGCTTTCTTGTTTTTTGTTCCTTTGAAACAGGTTCTTACTATGAAGCTCTGGTTGTCCTCTAACTCAAAGAAATCTACCTGCCTCTGCCTTCCTAGTGCCGGGATTAAAGGCGTGCACCACTGCGCCTGACACAATAATAAGCATTTTAATAATAACTTACATGACTTTAGGATTTTCGGTTTCTCCACAACTTTTCTCTTTTAATATTTTTAACAGTCCACCTACGTATTCTCCTTATCAGAAAACTGAGAACATTATACTCACTATACTAGAGAGACGGACTCTAGCTATTGTAATCAGAAAGTAACTAAGTCATCACTCAGCCCCATTTTTTTTTTTTCTTTTTTGTCTGCTACTACACCAGGCTAAGAGGCTGTGGATCTGAATAATGTTTTGAAGTTGGAAAATTACGGTGGGGCGGAGTCTCAGTAAGAGATCAAGAGGAGTGGTGTATGGTTGTCTGGTTTCTTTGCACTGGGCCCCGTGTGTGATCTGACATCCCCAAGGAAGATGAGTAAAGTGGAAAAGCTGACGGGGATCTTCTGTGCTGAAGAGGCACCCCAAGGCTGTCTTGGTTTGGGCCAGGCTCCTGGCTGGGATTCCCTTTGCATCCCAGGAGGCTCAGAGACATCAACCCACTCCCCCAGGGAGCACCTGAGGCTCCACGGGGAGACTTGGGCCCAGTGGGCAGACTTTCTTGAGTGTAAACATAAGCAGTTGCTTCGAGATTTTTCTCAAATGTTTTCCATAGTCATGTGAAAGGTTGAGCAGAGCCCTGCAGGATTATTTACGCAGTCTTTTTAATCTTCTTTCTTTGTTGAGGTTACCATTTAACTGATAGAGGAACCATTAAGAAAGTGAACTGTGGAGTAAAATATCAATATGAATTCTGGGTATGGAATTTGTCAGAACCTGAAGTTGCTTATTAATCCCTTTGGGTCTCAGTTTACCAATTGTAAAGTGGAGGTGTTCTTTCTAGTAGTTGGTCATGTCACACCTCTTTCCAGGTAGATTGTTTAAGCCGAGTTCTAAAAGATGAGACAGGTAGAATGGGGTGGAAGACCGACAGCATCCAAGGCAGAGGGATGCGACCTTATTCAGTTCCCTGGGGGAGACTGAGAGACACTGAAGAAGGCTGGAGCAGTGAGAGCCCCCCAACGAGAGCATGACAGGAGAAGCACGGCAAGGCCCAAGCTGTACAAGGCTTTGGATACCCAGGAAAGGCATTATATTGTAATCCAGGATCCAAAGAAGGGTCAGCAATAGGAAGTGATGATAGGATGCGATTTGCATTTGAGAATGGGCACTCTGGCCTTGGGGAAGAGAAGGGATGCAAGGGACCTTGAGTGGAAGGAGTAGGAAGGCAGCGGGGACTTGAGACTTGGCCAGCAGCTATTGGAGAGTGGTGGAAGAGGGTTCAAGGGGGTGTCTTGAAAAGTATCCCTCTCCATAATAATTACACACACCCACCTCCTGCTTTTTTTTCTTTTGTCTCTGACTGTATCATGAATGTCCCCAGGGACTACTTGATAACATGTAATCAGATGACTCTCTAATGTTAGAGCCGTATGTCAGAGTAAGGCCAGGTTATCATAATAACACCTTCAACTGTAACTGGATATAGCAGGGAACTGAGCCCAGAAGTGGTTTGGGAATTAAGCTACCTCCAAAGAGTCCAGACATCAGAATGATTTCCAAAATGTTTACATGGTACACCTTTCACTAACAATTTAGAACGTATAGTTATATAAGTGAGTTCGGACTAACCTCCTTGGTCTATGCATGGTCAAACGCTGAAAAGGTGTTCTTTGCAATGGCTACTTATTTGTCATTGGTCAGTGTGTAGTATTTATGCGTGCCTCAGACTCCTTGTTTCTAGCCATAGGTACATTAATGCCCTTTAGCTTAAGTATGTACAGTTCTTTGTTTTTTTTAAAGTATGTATTAATTTTATTTTAAGTGGGCATGTGTGGCCTGAGTGTGAGAGGTGTGTACCACACATGTGGAGGACTCTGTTGGAGGCTAGAAGTAGACTGAATCCTGTGGAACTAGAGTTATAGATGGTTGTGAGCCATCATGTGGGAGCTCGGGACTAAGCCCTGGTCTTTTGTAAGAGCAGAAACTGCCCTCTTAGCCACGGAGCCACCTCTCCAGCCTGCTCAGGGAAGAGTGAGCCTTCAGTTTCCACTTCCCCCATTAGGACAGCAAGGCAGGGCCTCCGGCTTTGTAGCACTAGTTAGAGTCCAGATCTGAATTTAGGTTTGTTTTTCATAATCCAGTTTTCACGCTGCTCTCTTAGAAGCGGAAATGAACCCTGGCTTTCTTCTTTGGAAACAAGAAGCATAGCTAAAGATCTATTTGCTTTGGAAGTCACTACTGTAGCCTTTTTCTCCACAGGAGACAAACTACTCATGAGTGGAGCTATATGCCACGGATTCTTCTCCCTGCCTATTAGGAGGGGCAGAGCCTATTTTGCTAGAGTGCTCTTTCATGCGCCCCTTATTTTAACCAACCTTGATCCACTAGCAAAGATAGCTTTGTCTAAAATATCAGCCTTATGTGTTCTGACCTCACTTTGGTCCTATTTTGTCTCGTTGAGGATTTGGAATGAGACCTGTTTGCTGTGTTTTATAAGCTAAGGTCAAATGGGACTGAAGTGAGGCACAGAAGAGATTCACTAGAGCAAACCTGGCATCTTATATAAGTTGTTATAAAGAGTAACAAACAAACAAACAAACAAACAAATAAGAAACAGATGGAAATTTCCAGAAAAGCTTTTAATTTTATTGTGTTTGTCAGCTAAGTATTTATTAGAGTCCAGATGATGAGCCAGCTGATCTTACAGTGGCCTCAAATAAGAATATGTTTACAAAATTGAGGAGTGAGAAACAAAACTTTAATTATCCAAGCTCAGGTCCCTGTACAGGTTGCCTGGTTAGAATAGAGGCTGATTCCATTTGAGGAAAAACTGCCCCAGCTGTCGTACCCACCTTCAGTGATGGTATGTTTTCAAAAGGACCCAGAGATGGAAGAAAGTTTTTCTCTGTTTGAATAATAATAAAAAAATGTTGAGAGGTAGGGAGAACCAAAGTTTCCTGTGAACAGAAGTAGAGTTGTTGTTGTCATGTTTTGTAGCTCAGGAGAACTGAGCTGACATTTTGCAGCCAAGGTGCAGCCATGAAGAAAGGGAAAATGGTATGTGAGTGACCTTCCTGAATCTTCTAGTTCCAGGAAAGGAAGCTATGTTGATAGCCCTATTTTTCACAGGACAGTTCTTTCAGAGATTAGAGCTTTGCTTTCTTCCTGTAAAATAGACACAGTTCTCAAACAGTCACCTCTTGTCCTCACCTGTCTTTTTCTAGAAGGCCTTGGGCCATTATGTTCTGTAGCATTTTCTCACACGAGGAATTGGCAGACACATGTGTCCACAGGTGCCTCCACATCCCTCCTGCAGTATGCTGCTGGCTTCCCCTGAGCTGATGGGTGTATTCTCTGAGGCCCGGGGAACAGCACATGGTCCGTTATTGTATTCCAGGTAGGTATCTGAAATTCTGATGGAAAACTCTTTTTGGAAATGTTTAGAACTTTTGCCCCAGGCTATATGATATATCCATTGTATCCTTGAGGATCTCTATATGTGACTTGAGTCTTAGAATGCCTACCTAGCCAGGTATAGAGTTTAAAGCTTTTATGCTTTTAAATTGTAAAACATTGGAAATTGTTGCAGTCAACCCATTTATCTCATTAGGGAGTCATGGGTAAAAAAAAAAAAAGGACAAAGAAAGACTTGAAATTCACCCACATTCTATGCTTCCTTGCAATACCACAGCTATCTCTGGTGCCATTGCTCAACACTAGTAAAAAAAAAAATACACACACACACACACACACACACACACACACACACACATACACACTTCTTAGCGAGAGCCATTCTTAAATAGTGATAATCAAGTTATTTGCCAGACACTTGCTGAGTTTCCGTGTGTCATGTGTTTGGGAACTGCCACATAGAACTGACCAGAAGGTCCTTCTTAGCAAAATGGCATATGATTAATATTCATTAACTCTGGTCATATATGTATTCCTGTGTTCTAAGTTTTCCTTCATTTCATTGTGGCCTTTGAGAAACTTTCTTCTTTGAATTACCTGCATTTCAAAAGTAACTCTTTAATGTGTCGCCACAACCTGTCCTTTAATAATGTGTGCCTCACTGAGCATACAGCTTCACCAACCTGTGTTATCAAGTCCTTCCCCACCTTTGCCATGAGCCACTCTCTTTCACCAACTGCATCTTCTTCACTGTTGGACCGTTTTCTCCATCCATCTGTTTTGGTCCTTCAGTTACAGCTGTTTGTTCCTTCGGGTGTGAGTGGAGGTACAGTTCACCTTTACACCTACCCTTCATTCATCCAGGCACCTCTCCCCTGCCTCTCCCCACCCTGCTGCAGCACTGCCGTTATTCCTAGCTCAGCTCAACGCCATCTCTCCTGCCAGATCTTCTGAGTTCCTCCCAGGTGGCATGAATCACTTCCTGCCCAGACTCTGTACCTGTCTTATTTGCAGTTCATTCTGCCTTATGTTGTAATTATCCTAAAGCACTGTCTATGCCTCTGGAGTGTGAGTTCCTGCATGGTAAGAACTCCAGCATATAAAACTTTTTCTTCTTAGTAGTTGGCCAGAAATACCCCATCCAAACAAAACTGATTCTATTATTGACTGATGTGCTCATAGAATCAGTGCTAAAATTTGAAGGAAATTTCTCCATAAACAGGAACCATCTTGGACAAGAAACAAAATCATTATTTTAGCCCACTATAGCTTTTTCTTCATTTCATGTTAAAATAGCAAAATGTCATTGGTAGATTTTCATTTGATATGTAGCTATTAATAAATGCTTAGTGCCCCCATGTCTATCTTCCCTTCTTCTGGCTGCTCCCCTCACCCATGTCTTGTCTTCCCTTCTCCTGGTTGCTCACCTCACCCATGCTTTGCATGGTTATGTCACACCGTCACATGCCTCACAGGATTTCTTTGTGTAGCCTTGGCTGTCTTGGACTTGCTTTGTAGACTAAGCTGGCCTTGAACTCACAGAGATCTGTCTGCCTCTGCCTCCCTGAGTGCTGGGATTACAGATGGGTACCACTGTGCCCAACTCACCAACTTCCTTTTTTTTTTTTTTTATCAAGCAGAGTAACTTCTTAGGGAGAAGGCAGCTTCTGTGGAAAAACAGAAGGAACATCTTTACACTGTCTTATGTGTTTGACCCAGGAACTAGGGACTATTAGTGCAGCCAGTTTACAAAAGGGCCCATTTTTATTTTGTCTGGCTTTAGTTTCTTAATGTTGGGTTAATGAGGAATAGCCTTTGTTATTGATTTCAAATTTAGTCATGTCTGGTCCTTACATTTACATTTGAGACCGGCAAGTCATTTTGGTGCTAAATACTCCTGAGGAAATACATTTACTCTTGTCTCACTTTGCTGGGTGAAATTGTAAGTGGTGGGGGAATAAAATATTGATTAGCTCTAATTAAAAAGCTGCCTCCTGTCAGCACTTTATTCCTCCATTGGCTTTCTTTTTGGCTGGTTTCTTCTTTTTAAAGCTGTTGCTGTGCCACAACCTTCTGTATTCATTTCATTGCTGTGGAGGTGTGAGTGGGAGGCTTGGATTCAGTCTTAACCCACAGCAGCGGCAAGAAGGAGCCTCATTGGCCCTGCCCTTCCTTCGTCTTCTGTAGCTCAGTCAGTTTTCTCGCCTAGAGTGAAGGGGATTCTGAGATTCAGCTTTATCATTCTGGATATATACTTTTGCCATTAACACTTTTTCTAGTTAACTTTTCTGTCGCTGTGATAAAACACGGATCTGAACCAATTTTAGCAGGGAAAGGTTTATTTCAGCCAACATTTTGTAGCTCATCATCAAGGAAAGCCAAGGCAGGAACCCAGAGGTAGGAAACTGAAGCAGAAACACACGAAGGGATGTGTTTGCTCACTTGGTCCCTAGTTTCTGCTCAGTTAGCTGCATTATAAAGTGTAGGACCCACTGCCTAGGGATGATGCCCCCACAGTGGACTGGGCCTTCCTACAGCAATGAGCAGTCAAGAAAATGACTCAAATACATAGCCACAGTATGATATGATCAAGGGAAGCCCCCATCTGCGACTCTATGAGATAACTCTGGCTGTGTCTAGCTGAAGCTAACTAGAAGCATACTCATAGAGATTCTAAGATATCTCTAAATCAGCTCTAAGGAAATAGTATAGCAATAGATTTGAAATAAAGTTTTATATATGTTTCTATGCATCCTAAGTGAAAGAGAAAAATGTGGCAAATATGCTTAATTGCTTATCTGTATCTTTTTCTTAGCTTCATTAATATGATTGGTCATGCAATGATTAATTTTTGGAAATTTTCTTTTGTGATTTCACTTTATATCATCTCGTTAAACGTTCAAGGTAGACTTGCTTGGATTTCAAAACTGGAATGGTTAAAAATCAAAATGAAGCATGGGATCAGTTCTATCTTAATGGAAAATACATTGATTTATTTATCAGTGGAAGCTCAAGGAGATGTTAACAATAAAGCAGACAAGAACCATTGGAGCAATGGAGTTAAAGAATTTCTGAATAAGCCAGTGTACAGTGTTACATTTCTTTAAAAAAAAAAAAATACTGATCTAGCCAGGCATGATGGCGCACGCCTGTAATCCCAGCACTCAGGGAGGCAGAGTCAGGTGGATCACTGTGAGTTCGAAGCCAGCCTGGTCTACAAAGTGAGTCCAGGACAGCCAAAGCTACACAGAAAAACTCTCTCTAAAAACAAAACAAAACAAAACAAAAAACCAAAAACCCCAAAACAAAACAAAACAAAAAACCCTGTTCTATTATTTTCTGTGTGGGGGCCATGTATGTAGCAAGGTCAGAGGACACCTTGTCGGAGACAGACACTCTTGGCTTCCATCATGTTAGTTCTGGGGATTGGCTCCATCACGTTGCTTGGTGTTAAGAACCCTACAACACTCTCACCCACTCAAGGAATATCATATTTAAGACTGGCTTAAATTAGACTTTGGAAATATGGCAAAGTACAGGATTCCATACGAAATGGAAGAGTAGTGGAGAGAAAGAAACCTCATTCCTTAATTATCACATTGCAAGTTTTCCCAGGCCTTGGGATCCTAATAGACACATTTTCCATCACTAGTTAAGGAAAGAAAGTACATTTAATTACTATATACCAAGCCTGGCATCCTCTAAGTTTCATCACATCGAGTGCTTTAGACAGTTGGTAAAAAAAATTAACTGTGCCTCTCATAGAGGATTTAGAAATGAAGCTTTTAATTAAAATAAGGTGTACAGTGATACTTAGTTTCTGAGTTTATGTATACTACCCTATATCATCTGTTCCTGGAAGTGTTACTGGTATTTGAACTTTTTCTTTCTTTCTTTTGAGCCACTGGCCATGCTATGCTACATTGTCAAAAATTAAGTTTAGCATACTTTCTGAACTTGAATTCTAGGACAAGTCCTCTTTAACCGTTCCTTGAGAAGGCTTCTTCCTGTTTGAAGAGACTTTCCAGATTTAAGGTAGAGGCTGATATGAAGAATGGTTAGAAAAATAATCTGTAGGATTCCTGTGTAGATATTAGAGTGACTGTAGGCCTTTGATGCATCATTAGTTGGTTTACTGATGAGATCATGGACACCCATCGATGGAACCTGGCTATAGTCTGTTTTGTGATCAAAGAAAACCCAAACATACTACTTGACACATAGATGTCATTGCAAATGTATTTGTTGAGTGAATAGTCTTGAAAATCAATAGATAAATAAAAGTAAACAAATACAGGTAGTCCTGCAAGAGGGGAAACTCAACTGTTCTCAGCAAGACCAGTGCTGCTATCACTTGAGAAATCTGAGCTAAACTTTTGGATAAAAATTTTCCCACAAATAGGTACAATTGAAAGGAAGAGTGTCTGGCACTGATGTGATTCCAGTCTTAGGGATATAGCTGGCTTTTCTATATCTCAGTACTTTAAAGGACATCTGATTGCCTCAAAGTTGCACCCCTGCAATTCCTCTTTTCACTCACATTCTCATTGTTTGACAAATCTTGTTTTTCCATAAGAAAACTGCGAGCTAGGACACCACTAATATCACCTGTGGCACAGCTTTCTCTTTGAATAGTTGGGAGTCAGGGATCATATTTTGGCCAATGGCCAGCTATAGCATATGTTGTCAAGTGATTGACTCCCCCATCGACAGTGCTAACACCTGGTGTTAATCCAAAATGGGTCTCTTGGGAGCTTTTTTAAGTTTTGGGGAAAATACATGGGAAAAAGTGGTTTACTTCTCCTATGTACAATGTAGATTAATGATTTCAAACTTTAAAATAATTCTTTAATATTTTTGAAATTAAAATATACCATGTCCCTCTTCCAGTTTTCCCCCCAACCCTTCCCATGTATCCTCTTGTTCTCTATTTTGATTTCTTTAATTAACACACACACACACACACACACACACACACACACACACACACACACAGAGAGAGAGAGAGAGAGAGAGAGAGAGATTCTAAATACACAAACACAACTTTCTCGACCCATATTATTACTGTGTATATGATTTCATGGCTTGAGAAGCTACACCCATGAAGTCTCATGAACATGGTAGCCTGAGACAGTGTCAATAGACATGTTAACATGGAAGAGGAGAATCTCACGGGACCGCAACCCTAGACAAAGAACTACAGGTAACCAAGGAAAGCTGAGAGTGGGAGAGACAGTTTTCCTCACAGAACAGTTCCCCTCCCCACGGTTGGTTATTCAGACTTTGTAACATGTTTGTGAGAGATTCAACATTGCCACCTTACCATATTACCTTCAGGGACATCCCAAGACGACTCCAGTCTCGCTTAAACCCAATATGGATTTTAACATGGCCCACGGCCAACACTGAATGTCAAGGATTTAGGTATCTTAAAATAAAAAAATCATGGCGTACACCAAAACTCTATCTTTATTTTGTATCTATGGCTTCCAGTCTAAGTCTCCCTTATTCCCTATCCCGTAGCTCTGCTCCTCTTACAGAGGCATATGATGTCTGAGAAAGAGATGGTGGAGAGATTTACACTTCTTTTTATCTTGTTTTTGCTAGTGTGAGGATTCGGACACCAACCTTAAATTTGGACAGAAATTACTTGAGATTGCATTGTATATAAGAAATATATTGACCTTGGTTACCTACCAGTATATAAACATCTCCGTTTGCCAGTATAATTATGGAGGGCACTAGTTGGGATCAAAGACTTGGTCTGGTAACCCTAACATATCTTCAGTTGGGATTAGCCTTTAGAATCTATATGAGGCCTTTAGGAGATCACATTATCCCTCTGCACAGTAATATTTGGTTAGCTGTCCTTGCAACTGCTGTTTATAATGTAGTTGGAGAAGAGAACTTTATAATTTCACAGTAGGGATTTGATTATGCTTTAATGTTAGCCAAACTCTTTGGATTTCCATAAGAGGTTTTTTTTTGTTTTTTTGTTTTTTTGTGTTTTTTTTTTTTTTTTCCCAATCATTCTAAATTAGGTCTCCAGTTGGCCTAGACCTAATCTGAATTGATTCCGGCACTTTCACAGGTAGAATTCACAGCGTGGGAGCTGTGTGCTTGAAGGCCTTGCTGTGGTTAGTTTTTTTTTTTTTTTTTTTTAAGAGTTCTGAGCACAGTGTTGTTCACAATTGTAGTTTACAGCCAGCAAATTAATGTAACGAAATGATAGACGTTCTGCTAATTCCCAAATGGTAGCTCTCTCTGTCTTCCATGGGGTCATCCAAACCCCTATTTGTCACTCAGACCCACTTCCCAGGGACCTTATTCAGTTTCTCCAAGTTAGTTTGTGAGTCATTTAGTAGAGCTCTTGAACCTCTTTATTCAAGTTAGTTATTTCTCAGAGCTTTTGAGCTTCTTGACAGTGGAGCATGAAGCCTGGGTCATGTCAGTGAATACTAATGTTGTTGACTAATAGTCTTGACAAAGGTATTCTGTTTCTGTGTGTCCTCTTTCTCCTTTCTCTGCTTTGGTTTCTCTTGACATTATCTCACTTGTTTGCTGTCTATTTCTGATTAACATCAAGGTCTGAGCTTCTCACGGAAATCTGACTACATCCTGTATGATTACTTTCTGTAGCTTTCCCACTAGCCACTCAAGTGTAGCCTGTCTCAATTTGAAATTATGATCTTCCTCCAGGTCCAATCCACTTTGTGTTTTCAGTTATCTGTCTTAACGGATGACACTAGCAAACTTGTCAGTTTTTCTGCAACCAAACCCTTTTTTTTTCTGCCAAGTTGCGAGTCCCACTATTCCTGACCATTGGTGTTTTTTGTCCCCACTTCTATTCATGAGTCTTGCCTCTTTAGCCTTTTATTCTCTTGTTTATTCACCAGGTGTTATTAAAGATTTCCTAAGAACTAAAAGGGATAGTGAGGTGATTCAAGTACAGTTATTGTATTACACGGTTGACAATCTTTGATCAATATTATAAACATTTTTTTTTGAGAATTACATACACAAGTACTGTATTTACATGATTTCTACGCAACATTTTTCTCCCTCAGACTTCTCCCTTGTCTCCTGACTTCCTTTTAAATCCATGACCTTTTCTTTGAAACTCATTCTATCTGTCTGTCTGTCTATCTATCTACCTACCTACCTACCTACCCATCCATCCGTGTGTGTGTGTGTGTGTGTGTGTGTGTGTGTGTGTGTGCATTCATATGTACACACACAAAATCCACTGGAGTCACTTAGCGTTATATGTATATTTAGAGATGACCACCTTGGGGTTGAATAACCTAGAAGGGAGCTTGTTCCTTGAGAGGACTGACTCTCCTCTTCTTAGCAGCCTGCATCTCTTAATTTATGTGAGATTTCCGCCATCCAGGGTGGAAAGTGAACTCATGTTGTCACTGTACAGGTCCATTTTAGATGACCGTATTGTAAAGATTGTACGGGCGCATCTCTCAGTCATACATATAAGATTCTGTCTCACAGCAGAAACCCCGGTCCTCCGATACTTACATCCTTTCCGCCCGCTCTTCCATGATGTGATGTTCCCTGAGGCCTAGGTGTAGAGGTTATGTTGTAGATGTGTCAGTTAAGGATGGGCACTCCCATGGTCAGTGGATCTCTGCATTTTGACAAGTTGTGGATGTTTATGATGCTCTCTGCTCTGCTTCATAAAGAAGCTTCTTTAATGAAGGATGAAAACTACTCTTAAATGTGGATATACACATAAGGATTTTGAATGAAGTTGGGAATTATACTGGTTTGGGGGAGTGGCAGTGGGAGGTTGTATTCTAGGGGCCATAATCTCCCAGTCAGGAATAACTGGCTAGGTTTGCAATCCTAGGCATGAATTCCCTTGTATTGAGAAACCTGAAATACTGGAAGTATTAGAAAAAAAACATTTGTGGAACCCTATAAGACATAGGTGTAGGATAGAAGTGTCTGGATAAGACTTTATTGGTTGAGGATCTCAGATCAGGATTGAAAAATGGGTCTCATAAAACAATCAATCAATCAATCAAACAAACAAACTTCTCTACAGCAAAGGAAACAATAAATTGACTGAAGAGGAAGCCCACAGAGCAGGAGAGAATCTTTGTCAGCTACACAACTGATAGAGGATTAATATTTGGACTAGGCCAAGGACTCAAAAAAAAAAAAAAAACCTAAAGTAAAAAATAAATAAATAAATAAATAAAATGGGCTGCGAATCTGAACGGAGAGTTCTCAAAAGAAAAGACTGAAACGACCAGGAAATATTTTCCAAAGTGTTCAAATATGCTTAGCAATTAGGGAAATGCAAACGCAAACTTCTCTGAGATTTCACTGCTGTATCCCAGTCAGAATGGCTAAGATTGAGACTGCAACTGGCATGGAAGTCAGTGTGGAGGATTGCAGCTAAAATTCAGAGCAATCATACGACTCACTTTGTGGTGCCGTCTTCCTTGTCATGGTGTAGGGGCTCATCATGACTTAGATTACTGTGATGTCTTCTATCTGGTGTGTCTCATCTCTTAATTATCTGATCACAGTTTAAAGACAAGCCCGGTCCCCTGCTCCTTACCATAGCTTTAAACTGATCAGGATTCTCTGAGCTCTTGTCTTATTCGTTCTCTGCATTTTTTCTCTTGTGGACTTAAACACAGCCCCATCCACTCCAGTGAGGCATTTGAGCCAGGCCAGGGAAGATGGGAAAGAATTTCAAGAAGGCAGAAAATATGGGTGGTAAACACATGGACATGTGGCTGCATAGCCTAGCGTTTCCCCAAACTCGGAAGTATGTGCCATAACAGCCAAAGGGCTTTCCCTCGGCTCCCCTTTTGGCTATTTCCCACTATTTTCAGTCAAAGCAGCTGCTTCCGATGTGGTCTAATTTAGGAAAACAGAACTTGGTAGGTTGGGGTGCTTTTCATAAATGAGTACAGCAGAAGCTGTGAGTCAGCTTTCGGCAAGTTCTGCCTTGAGATACCTGGATTATTTCAGGGCCTGGGTTTTTCCCCCCTCCCATTTAGAGTGTTGAAATTTCAAAACAAGAATTTTAGAACATGATATTTAAATAAAAGAAATTCTTTTGACAGCCCAGACACTGTGGATGATGGGCTTAATCAGAAATAATATTATCTTACCATTTGTTCCTGGGTTGAATTTTGAGCTATCATCTCGTCTAATTGTACCTTGTACCTGATACTTCTGGTTCAGAAACTTTCACAGAAATTATGTATTCAGAAAAAAACGGTTTTTTTCCCTGAATAATTCAAAAGATAATGCTTATATGTGAAATAAAAGTCTAAAAGTGATTTTTAAATAGACTTAATGTGGAATCGATCAGCGTTTCGTTGCTTTTGATTTTACAGTGCAACACTAACCACTGGAAATGCTCCCATTCCTTTCAAAATCTAGGATAGAAAAAAAAAGGGGGGGGGTGCTCACCTTGAAAAGGCATCATTATGGCATATGCAAGTAGTCGGGAACATTCCCTGGAGAAATCGCTCAGTCCTGCTTCCTCAGGTCTGGGGGCATTTTATGAACGCACATAGGTCTCAATTCTTTTCACATGCGTTAGGCATTCAAAAATAGTCTGTTGTAAGGTTTCCTCAAGCATTGCTATCAAGAAGTAAGTGACAGAATTTGGCTTTGTATTTCTGAAGGCATACGTGAAAGTTTTGGTTCTTTTTGTTTCTATTATTTTCCACGTGTTTTATATTTTTAAAATAGAACCTCCTTTTCAAATTTGTTTTCAAACTAAGATAGTTATTTGTAACATGCTTCAGGTGGAGAAGATCATGTGGCAATTTGACTTAAAGGTTTTTGTTTTACTTAATGCACTTTTTATTTCGGCTTTATATATCACCTGTTACTTCATTACAATTACGTGATTATAGGTCATGCATCTTCTTGTTAGACTGAAGTCGGGGGCACGATTCAAATCTGGTTTCTAACTATAACTTGGTTCAGCATCTGGTAAGATATCTGGTACAGCACTCTACTCCCATAACAAATCAATTACAAAAGTACACAAAACAACCATCCCCACTTTAGTATACACTGGTCTCTGTACTGTACACAGTTATTAAGTGAAATATAGTGTGAGTTCAGTGCCTCCACACAGTGATTTGTTTATGGTAGCTGCTGTTTCCATGTGTTGGTTTGGGTTGTCCTGCCTCTGTGTCCATGAACATGAATTTGCAGATGCCCAGTTACATAGAATAATAAAGAACCACTGTAATCTAGATTTACACTAAATTTTATTACTCCACAGAATAACTATCCCAATTCATTGAAAATTAAAAAAAAAAAGACATAAAATCTATCCTTGAAAATTATCAACAATAATTTGGGGAAAACTGACATTCTTAGTTGGTAATATTTAGTCATTTAGCCTCTTTTAGCCCAAAAGACTATACCTTTGGATGCCCAGTCTTCTAACCAAATGGCTGGACATAGCCTTGGCTTATTAGAGCCTCCAGGTTCCTAGCGCCTGGGTAGTTTCTGATTGGTCTTACATGTGTCACATCTATTCTGTGAAATCACCGAAGGGCTACTAGAAGATGCCATCCCAGCTCTTCCTTCGAAGATCATTATAAAATATTAACAAGCTCCTCTTCACTGTGATCCCATAGGTGGGCATGCCAGAACATGCCAGCATTCACTGATAATGATGAGATCTGATTATGGGCCAAGGATTTCCAGTGCAGCAGAAAGCACAGTGAGGACAGGAACACCACACCTGTACTCTCCCAGGATCACAGTGAAGACCCTGCTGCAGTTGACCCTTCTCATATTCATATCATTTTTATGTTGCTATTTATAGTGATACTCATATTCAGCCTTAGGAATATGTGTGAAAGGCAGAGCCTCCAAGAGTCTCTTATTTTAAATATTTGGATCAGTTTTGAGACTTTTCATTAATTGTGCCCAGTGCATGAAAGAAACCTGTCACTAAAGCTGGGAGTAGCACTAATCTGTTTATGTTTATAATATGGTTATAAATATTTATAAACATAAATATTTAGAAGGCAATTTGACAATACATTCCTTTAACAAAACTATGGTAGCAAGTTCACACCAAGGGCTTATGACCCTTCTGGTTATGGGCTTTTGGCCAGACTCATTGTACCAAGTATTAATTCCTTCTTGTGGAATGGGCCTCAAATTAAAGTAGAAAGTAGTGGGTTACCTCCTTAATAGTAACAACTATTGCACCAATGGACATATCTTGCCTGATAGGTCAGCACTGAACCATACAGGGTCTACTCTGGATGGGTCATTGTTTAATTTTATGCCTCAGGTGCCTGGATAGCACCATTGGGTGCTACCAAAGCTAGTAAACAGAAAAGAAGCTTACAGTTTAATTCCAGCTTCATGTTTTCATTTCTAGCAACTAAGGTGTACACTGTCTCCATCAGTAGGGCATCACTGTGCAGTTCTGGTGGCAATCATTAGCAGTGACAGTAGCCTGTAGTGTTTTGTGGGTACCTCCCTGAGCAGCAACTCATAAGAAGGTATCCTACACTCAGCACTAAGATTTCATTTAATAACCTATGGCTTCAGGGAGCAGCATTATTCAAGCATGGTACCTTCATTCATATTCTTTAATTTTATATTTTATTAGCTTATAATTGTAGGTTTCGATATGGCGTTTCCATAACCGTGGCTTTTGTAAACTCTTTCTCCTCTTTCTCCATGCCCCCCACCCCGCCCTTAACTCATTCCTGCTCAAACCTTACCAACTTCAAAATCTCCTAGTTAATTTTCTTAGCACGTGCATTCTGCTACCCTCCTCTGATGGAGGAGTGGCTTGAAAGACCCTGCCTCTGTCTGAGGAGCTTTTGGTAGTTAATGGCTCCTGAGAAAGAGGGGGCTGTTTCTTCTACGGTGTAGCCACTGGTTTACTGCCCATACTCTGGTGAGTAACCCATGCCCATGTTCATACAAGCAACCATCTTTAAAGTCAGAAGGTATACACACACACACACACACACACACACACACACACACACACATGAAAGTAGGAGTTGTGTTTTTTTAAGGAGGGTTTATGGGAATGGAAGTGGGATAAGAGAAGGTAACAAGAATGAATACAATAACAAAATATGTACATGTATGAAGTTTCTAAAGAATCAGTAAAAAACAAAAACAAAACAATAATAAAAGGCCTCTGAGGAGTCCAAGAAATCTATATGAATTAGAAAAGCAGAATTTTCAAGTGGCAAGACCAAACTTTTAAGACATTTGTTTTATTTAAATTTTGTGTATGTGTGTTTACCTGTGGGTACGAATGTCGGGGCGGTACCCAAGGAGAGCACAAGTGTCAGATGTCCTTGGAGTTGGAATTAACAAGTGGTTGTGAGCTGCCCAACACTGGAGCTGGGAACTGAACTCCTGGAGTCGGTCAAGAGCAGTACATGCTCTTAACCACTGAGCCATCTCTCCATCCCCCAAACAAAACATTCTATTTAATGTAGTAGTTACCTTGATTCATAAATTTCAATCTTGGACATGCTGTTTAGGCCTTCATTTTCTGTTGATCTTACAAATATTAGGGATAGGCTTCTATAATAACCAACTTAAAAAGCACATTTTATGGAACAAATATATATATATATATATATGTATACATAGTGTTAAGTTACTATTTAATTTATAAAATTATACATATTATACCATAAACATCCATCCTAACAGGAGGTGCTCAATGGTTGTGATATACTTAATATTTTGCACCTCAGTACACCATGCCCAGAACATTGCAAGTGCTTATTGTCAGTCAAACTACAGCACTGTACATCTTTTTCCTAAACTTGCTTGTCTATTGATATGCTTATCTCTGTCTGTCTATCTATCTATCTATCTATCTATCTATCTATCTATCTATCTACCTATCTATATTTATATCTACCTATCTATCTTTATATCTACCTATCTATCTTTATATCTATCATCTATCTTTATTTCATCTGTCTATCTATCTATCTATCTATCTATCTATCTATCTATCTATCCATCCTTCAACCTGTGAGTCATCTCTCTGCAGCTTCTTCACACAGATGGGACCATTATAACACAAGCTAATCAGCCAAAAGGCTAATAACTGAGTTCGGAATTGAGGCCACCATTGATGACACTTACGACCCTCTTTCACTCTATCTTCCTGGGGACCACCGAGGAACTTATTAGAAAGGATGCTGACCGATTGTGCTTTGCCCAGTTACAGGGAGAGGGTCTTTAAATCATTCACAGCATCTTCTGCATATGACAGTTCAGAAGCCCACCAGAGGAAAACATTCTCAGAAGATACTCAGTGTAGTGTGAGAGATGGGTTGTTTTTTTTTTTTTCTCCTTGAGAATCCTCACATATGTACTGAAACTCTTGGGTGAGAATTATTTGCTATAAAGAGGAGCCACCACATTTGGAAGCTCCTCGACACTTCTGCAACTGAATAAGCAAATTGACATCTGTTCTGTCATTCTTTCCTTCTGCTTCAATGAAGCTGTTTTCTTCTAGCACAAACTACTCTGCTCTGTTCTGTTTCCTCAGCTCCCACCTCCACAGGGAAGGTGCAGCACCTCCAATCCTGTTCCCTCAGCCTCTGTGTTTCAGGTTCATTCGTCCTAAAGCACCGAGCAGCCCTTTCATAATATGTTATTTTTATTAATTTTGTTGAGAGAGAGAGAGACAGAGACAGAGAGGGAGGGAGGGAGAGAGAGAGAGACAGAGAGAGAGAGGGAGGGAGAGAGAGGGAGGGAGAGAGAGACAGAGAGAGAGGGAGGGAGGAAGAGAGAGGGAGGGAGAGAGGGGGAGGGAGAGAGAGAGGGGGAGAGGAGAGAGAGGGAGAAAGAGAGAGGGAGAGGAAGAGGAGAGAGAGAGGAGCGAGAGAGAGGGAGAGAGGAGAGCGACGAGAGAGGGAGAGAGAGAGAGAGAGAGAGAGAGAGAGAGAGAGAGAGAGAGAGAGAGACTGCTGTTAATCTTTTGAAACCCTCTCTATAATTACTGTTATTTTTCTTTATTCCCCACTCTTTTTTTTTTTTTTTTTTTTTACTATGGCATCTACACTGAGCACTAACAAAACTGTTCTTACCTCCACTGCTAGTGGCTTCCACCATTTTAATCCTAATGAGAAATTACCAACGCACACTCCCATGACCCCTTTGGGGGCACTTGCCACTGCTGGTTAGTCCTTCCTTTAAAAACATTCTTCAATCCTGTCTGAAGACTCCTTGTTCTCCTTTATCAGCTTCCCTTCTCTTCCATATCCGTGGATTTCCATGGCTCCACTCTGGACACCTAGCACTTGGTCTATATTCCTCATATACCAAGTACCACTGCACTGATGTTCTCGGCCAAGGTCTCTCTTCTGAGATCTCACCTGCATATTCATTGCCACTTTCTCTTTCTACCTGCAAAGAACCAAAACCTGGACACTTAGATATGCTCAAATCTGTTTCTCTCTAACTCTTTCCCCTTTTCTCAACGTTCCATCACTATCTTTGAATCAGTAACCCCGAAGTCCTGCTTTCGAGGTGAAAGGGGGTCAATGCCAAGAATAACCATATAGACTTATCTCAAGACGGCCTTTCACTACTGTGCTTCATTAGCATACCAGCCTATGAGCTGTGTGCAGGACACACACAAGAACAGCCATACGAATTAGCATGTAGCTCCTCACTGGAGTTGCCATAGCTCTTTAATATTTCATGGAAGTATGCCTGCCACACTGCCAGGCTCCTTGGCCCATGCAGTTAAACAGAGGGCGGTCTTATTTGGCTCAGTGAAGTATAAATTCTTCATTTCTTTCCTGTGATATAGCAATGCTATATGCTGTTAGGAGTGGAAGAGACCAGGCAGGGGTCTACCCTACGGAGGGAATTCTGCTGTGCCCTGATTCCACCTGTCCACTTGCTGTTCCTGCTGTCCTCCCACACATTTCCCCCTCTGCCCACATGAAGTTATTGACTGTCAAGACAATGCTGCACCCTAAACTACTTTCCATCTCCACGTCGTTGTCCCATTACTGTCATTTCATCATCAGTTTGCCTGTGTTAAAGTTGCTCCCTCCTTCTTTTCCACCCTCCCATCCTGGTTCTCTCTAGAATTCTCTATGGGACTTTTAAATACATTGTTACATTGGATACATTGGATATTTTCTGTGACATATCACTACTTTGAACAAGAATAAAATTTTTTTAAATATATTCTTACTTTAGAACAGTTTTAAAAACCAAAATCTAGTAATTATATTAAATGCGCATTTTCTATCTTAATTATATTTTGTACTATTTAAAAAAGAAATAATTAAATATACTGTAGAACTACAAGTAGTAATGCTATAGTAATGCCTTAGTTCCTTTTCTATTGGTGTGGCAGACCGCCATGTCCAAGGCAGCTTATAAATGAAAGAATTAAACTGGGCTATATTTTCAGAGGCATGGTTGCAGGAACAGCTGGAGGCTCAACATCATGACCTGCAAGTAGCAGGCAGAGAGAGCTAATTCAAAATGCTGCAAGTCTCTTGAAGCCACACACCTCCTAATCCTCCTCAAACATTTACCTGGAGATCAAGCCTTGAAATTTATGAGCCCATGGCCACTCTCCCCACTCATACCACCACAACGCAAGTAGTATAGTTTATTTATAGCCAACCTCTTTTGGTCAATTACTGGCCTTCGATAAGTAATAGTAAAGCAGGGAAAGATTTCCGTTGCTTGGTTAAATTGCTTTGTTTGAGGGCTTTTAAACTTCGTTTTCTTATTTACCACACGAATTATTGGTATAAAAAGGAAGGCTGATAGTTTTGGACAAATGGTGGATAGAGCCAAAGAAGCCTGTTGGCATTGTACTATTCAGGACTTGACAGCTGTGTGTTTCGTGTTCTGTAGTAGTGGCAAGGCTGTC
Source organism: Acomys russatus (assembly GCF_903995435.1). Lineage (NCBI taxonomy): Eukaryota > Metazoa > Chordata > Mammalia > Rodentia > Muridae > Acomys > Acomys russatus. The sequence goes on along the minus strand of NC_067144.1, from coordinate 12,997,925 downwards.
ACAGAAGGGCGGCCTGGATGCGGAGTCTCTACTGTCTTGTGCGGCTGATGGGCTTGCGCAATCAAACCGTGCCCCTGTAGCTCCCATCTTTGTGTCCCTGGTTCTCTCTCCTCCTCCACCCTGCCATTCTGCAGAGATCCTTGGTTTGGCACTACTGCTTCTTGTTATCCTATCGGGTCACTTCTCCCTCTCACTGTCTGAACTCCAGCCCCGTTTTCAATGTTTGAACTCAACAAAACCCTTCCTGCCCTTGAACCTCTTCCCCTGTCTTTGACCACGTGTGAAATATTATCCTTCCCCAGCCCCCACATTTTCTCTTATCCGTCCATAGTCCACTGAACTTGTCACTACTTACTCTTCTGGAGTTATCTTCTTTTATGTTCTAGAATTAGTCGTTTCTCCCCTTTAGAGGGGAGGTAAGTTCCAACATTCTTCCCAAGCCTGTCTCGGTATTTACAGTTAATGCTTATTTACATTCTCTGCCTTCCACTAGAGGGGTCAATCTCATCAGGCCACTGGCCAGAGTGCTCGTTTTTACACTTGTATACCTTGGCACAAGATCGAGGACAGAATACTGGGTCAGGCTGAGAGTGGGAGGAACGCGAGCCGCTGTGCTCAGGACGTGATGCTGGCCTTGCACCCTATTTTGGTGTGCATTGCTGAGAGCATATGTGGTAGCTGTTCGCTTGTGTCTTCTCTGTAGTCACAATGTAAGCCATTGACATAAAGTTTTGCTTTCTAAAGCAACCATTTAAGTGATGTTTGGAAAAGTACAACTGCCATAATGTGCAACCAACTCCGACTGTGCCTCTGAATGTTGTAGCCACTAGCTACATGTGGCCCTTTGAGCATTTGAAAAGTGGTTACTTCAAAGTGAGACATGCTGTAATTATAATATACAGTAGATTTTTGACAACAGTGTGAGAAAGATGATGGTGAAGTGTCTTGGCTGTATATTCTGGATATATTATATTAGATAAAATATATTGTTGAGTGATTTCACCTCCCTAGCTGCTTCTGTTTTCTATAGTTGACCACCTGACCCATTTAGTTTTACCTAGATGGAGTCTGTTGCCTTGATGCCAGGTAGCACTGACCTAGGAAAAGAAGGTGACAATCTTTCTCTTGCTACCAGATCTCAAGAGTAAGGAAAGCCGTTGTGGCAAAATGAAGCAAAAATTGCCTTCAGCATTGTCGCATGGAAAAGTCTAAGGTGCTTGGCTTTGCGGCCAATGGATCGATTAGGGACTTGTTATTCCTGAGCTGTTTTTATGGTCTGTCATAAGTAGGATGCTTGCACATGAATGCTGTTTTTCAGATAACATCACTGCCACCTTTTCATAATGTGTCTGGCTCAGATTATGTGTTTTCTCTTATGACCACCCACCGCCTAATAGCCCCCATCTGTATCTCCTATGTTAGATCCTTAAACGAAGGCTGGTGTTTTCACCTAAGTGCACATAAGACTTGAGAGGATGCTAAGCTTTGAAATGCTCTGAACCTTTTCTCCATGTGAAAGAGAATGCTGGAATTGATTATAAATTATTCCACCTTCTATACTAAGTTCTGGAACTCTGAATTCCAAGAAGATGCCAGTCCATTAAGCAAACAGATGAAATATGCTTCGCCCAAAGGATTGTCTGCAGCACAGACAATTGTAATTCTTAGTAATGAGCCAAGAGAGGGAAGCCTAGGCACCGGGAGTTTAAACTACACATCACTCACTAATTATTAGTGGATATTAATTATTATTGCTTAAACTTGGAACTGATTTAAAGTTCTTTGAGATTTCTGGCACAGCCTTTAAATTAAGTCTTGTTGTTAATTTCTGGAAATTTCCTTCCCTCCCCCCAATAGCACTAAGCCATAAAACATCTTTGTTATGCGCTACTGTGGAGGTTGAGGCTGCTCTGATCTGGGTATTTTATGGCATCAAATGAGCAATGTATAAGGAGACAGTAAGTCAATGCCTTATCACTAATACCGGTATTGTTTTAAGACCGTAAGATGAAGGTCTTTTAAAAAAAAGTCTCAGTGGTGTAACTCCTTTTATCTTACATGAAAATACTGAGTCATGTAGGGAACTACAGAATGGCATTGCTGGGACCAGAGACTAAGCTATCTACACAACCTCTCACTCCAGGATAGAGATAGTTCTACTAAGTTCTTGAGAGATTTTATGTGCTCCAAAGGTCCTGACCAGAAGTTAGTTCTGTGAAACTGCTTAACAAGATAGCATTCTTAAGTGTATGAAATGTGCGGGGGGAGGGGGGATGGAAATTTACTGTTATTTGTGTGTGTGTGTGTGTGTATGTGTGTGTGAATGTGTGTGTCTGAGAGAGAGAGAGAGAGAGAGAGACAGACAGACAGACAGACAGACAGACAGACAGACAGACATAGACTGACACAGACACACAGAGATACAGAGAGACTGAGACAGAAAGGGAGGAGGGAGGGAGAGAGAGTTTGGGGTATTTCCATGTATTCTAGAAGGTAGGCATTTTATACATTTCATAGCTTTACTGATTTCTGAGCAGACTTAGACCTTTGGAACTGTCCCCCATGTTATTAAATTTCTTCCTTTATTACCATGGTGTCAGAGCACAGAAGGACCTCTGTAGTGTCATCTTCCTCTCCCACTCAAGGAGACAATTCTGACATTTTTTTTTTTTTTTGGTTATCCTATAAATATCTTCCCTTCTATAAACATTGGCATATTTAGGAAGTACTCGTAGGCATGTGTTGCATGGTCCTGTGGACAGGCCAACATGTGCTGGTGAATGCTGATGAAGAAGCGCTCCTGGCACAATAGCTTTGGGAATAATAGGATTAGATTAAAGTCAGATGGAACAAATCAGTGTTGTTTTCTTAATTCAAAGTGTAAACTTTTTAGAGAATATTCTTAAAGAGATTTCTTCTACAGAAAACTGGCTTATTCCATTGCTTTTAGAAAGCTGATATAACACAAGTGCATAGTGCTCATAAAAGACAAAAATCTTTAAGTCTTCAATGTAGATGGTATAAATTATGTTTACTAATAACCTAAGGTTTAGCTACTTAAGTTTGCGGCTGCAAACATAGTTGCATTTATATGTTTACACTTTTATTTTCTTTTTCCTTTTTTAAATTTTATTTTATTAATTTATTCATATTACATCTCAATGGTTATCCCATCCCTTGTATCCTCCCAGAGAAAGTACTGCCGTGGGTAAAAGGGTCTGATTGACAGCTGGCAACCTTGAAATACATCTCAAAAGTCGTTTCTTCTGTGTAGGTGCTCCAATGTCCTCCCTTGTGAAATAGGGATGGGGAATAGCAGTAAGTTTCTGATGAGTGGTTCATAGTCCCCTAGGGAAAATATCTGTTTAAATCAGAATCTTCTTAAGCCACAGAGTAGATGATTTAAAAGTACTTTTAAGATTTAAAGTTCAGGGACAAGTAACTAAGGGGCTTCCTGCCGTGTCCCAAGATCCTCGCATTCAAATTGGCTCTATTGTTCTTCTAGTGCTGGATTCTTAGAGGGGATACAATGTGTATATCTGTGTCCCAGTCATTCCAAGCATCTTTCGTGTACATCCCCTTTTCACTCTAGTCTCACGGGGTGCCATTTGTTAAAGGCAGGAAGTGTAAGAAACATTGGTGGTGAAATGATAATACTTTGACTATTATAATGTGAGCTGTTATAAAAGACCTCTGCCTCTCCCTTAAAATAGATACACCGTAGGAGGACTATCACAACAACAACAGTTAAAATGCGCAGCGGAGCTCAAAATGAAACGGGGGAAATCTTCAGGTGCCAAAAAATGAAGAGCAAATTTGTAGGTACATAAATGAACAGGAAGTGACTTGTGCACTTCATGGGGGAGTTGCCAGATTTAGACATTATGACTTAGATTTTGTAGTGCGCTCTCATGCAGGCACCAGGCTTTGAGCCTGTGTTTGCAGAGACTTAGGTCCATCCTGTGAAAGCATGACTAGGGAAAATTTCCCACTTGCTCAATAAAATTGAACAGGGCTTGATGCGCATCTATGAGAGTGTAGAGTGTGTTGCTGGGCCAGTTGGTCAATACACTATGTTCCAGGTGCAATCTACTCTCAAATTCTCTTTGTCCAACTGGAGTTCCAGTCAGAGAGGCTACACAGAACAGGTCTCCCCAGCTGGAGAAATCCATAAGGTACAGACAGCATGCAAAACCACCGCACGAATTTCTCAGTGCTGGGCCTCAAGGCTGCTCCCTATTAAGAAAACATTATGGTCAAAATATTGAAACCGTGCAGCCCATAAGTTCTCAAGTTCTAGACACTAGGCAAATAGGAGGCAGCTTCACTATCAGCATATTTGAAATGTTTTTTAATTGAAAGTAGCAGAAAGCACAAAGCAAGCAGAAACCACAGGACAGTGTGGGGAAAAAAGATAGGTGCTAAGAATTAACATGTGGTAATTATATTAGGAGAGAAAATTCTATGCATGTATTCAAATGGAGGCTATATTCAATAGGAAGGGGAAATGATGGAATTTGAAATGAAATCAGATAAGTCACTCAGAGTGCTTCCCCGAGAGATTAACACACAAGTGGAAAACACTGAGGGAGACTTTAAGGGAAATGGAGCATAGAAGGAAAGGCTCCAGCCTGCATGCCCAGCCTGCATGCAGCACCAGTCCCGGGGGAGACAGGGCTACATCATCTATAATGAAAGACATTAAAAGTGAAGCTGCAGAACTCAAAAGTTCATATGGCCTCTTTCCATCGTGTAGCTTCTAGAGAAAATCCAGATGTGCAAATGCTGTGGCAAAGCCACACAACACAAGCCCAACTATCTCAAAACAACCAGAGAAGAAATGGCATAGGATACAAATGAAAGAGACTCTGAAGACATCACCAGAGATAAGAGTTGCTAGGAGACAATGGGACCGTAGTCTCGGGATGCTGAGAGAATGTATGCACCCTTTTGAGGTTGCATATTCAGGTAGGGACAGTTAAAGAGAAGGAAGGAGGAAGGCAAGGAGGAAAAGAGGGAAAAAGAGAGGGACAGGGAGAGAGAGAGAGAAAGAGAGAGAGAGAGCGCGAGAGCTAGGAGCGTAGCGCGAGCACTATCGTTACTAGTTCACAAAGAGGAAATAGACTGTGCAGAAAAGAGTTGAAAGGAGCATCCCAGAATATAAAAGATAGTAAGAATGTTGGTAAAACTAGAGTAAAGACTGAAAAAAAAACTTATGACAAGTTTAAAAGAAAAAAAAAAAAAAAAGCTGGGACTGAAGTAGTGGATTTCTAGTATTTTAAATATTTTTTGCTATTTGGTAGGAACTGAGGGATAACATTTTCACTTGGGCTTGTTAAATTAGAAGCCCATGTACATTTATGAAAGTGTAGCCATGTGTGTGTAACGTACACTTGTAGCCCTAGAACTTCAAAAGTAGAGGGACAGGAAGGTCAAGCTTTAGTTCAAGGCTGTCTTTGGCTACATAGTGAATTGGAGGCCAGTCTGCTATTTCTGCTGTTACACACACACACACACACACACACACACACACACACACACACACACACCCCTACATCACACATGCACACACACATACTCACATGCACACACATACACGCACACACACATGTACATACACACATGCACACACACATGCACACACACATGCTCACACATGCACACACACATATTCACACATACACACATACACACACTCACACACACACATGCATGCACACACGCGCGAGCACGCGCGCGCGCACACACACACACACACACACAGACACACGGGGCGGGGGGAGAGAGAGAAAGACAGACAGACAGACAGACAGACACTCAGCGAGAAACAGAAAGAAATATACAGAAACCAAGCTGTAATTTCTAAATTAAGATAAGGAAAAAATTATAGAGAGAATAAGGAGATCAATTTAAATGAAAAAAAAACCATAAGGATTATAAAGTCAGGAAATGCATGAGGAATAGAAAACACAAGCTGAGATGTAATGTATAAATAAGTCAATCAGATTACAATGAACTCAAAATGCTCATGGTTGTCTATTGGGGGTCTTTCCAGATCAGATGAAAACTCATAATCCAGATATGTGGATATAATATTGAATGAAAGCAGTCACTGAATGATATGTGCACTTCTTATGTAAAAATGTACAGCGCACAGACTTGCATTAGGCACCACTTGTGGATAGAGGGAGGAAAGCAACAAAATTGCGAACTGGAAGGCTGCACGACAAGTTTAGAAATATGGTCAGGTCTAGTCAGGGAAGAAATGACGTTGAGGGATGCTTGTAATGTTTAGATTCTGGAAAATGGTTTGAAGCAATCACCCACCATGCTAGTATCCAGATGGAGTGTATGGACATTGGAGAGGCAGTGGGGCTGGAGCCTGCTAGCTAGACCACGGGGCCACGCTGAGTCTGCATTCTCAGAGTTCTTTTACTGATGGAATGTGCTGGTTTTAGGACACCCTTCATTGTCAGCGTCACACTTCTCCCACGTTGAAAATATTTCATGATGAAATAGAGTTCAAGGAAATGAAATCGTTGGTGGATTGGTGAAATTATTATAAATCTGATAATTCAAATGTCAATCACAGATCAAATTGCAGCCCGGAACATCAAGCAGTGGCTAGACGGTCATTATCCTAATTAAAAGAAAAGATTCCAAGAACATCCTATCTAATTGATTTTTCTATTTATGACAGCAAGGAAGATCCATATACGTAATTGATTGTGTGGATACACACTTGTAAGAAGCTTTTTGGTTTTTTGGGGGGGATGGGGTGGGAATCCAACATTCCAAAATCAAACGATTTTCTTTTGATTTGAGCAAAAAGCAAGCCTTAAAACATCAAATAAATGGTTTTTTTCCCCCTAGTTTTGATTCTGTGAATCGTACAAGTCAACATACATTTTATTGACTATTGTTCTTTTAAAAATATTTATTTATTTTATGTGTATGTGTGTATCTGAGTGTGTGTGTGTGTGTGTGTGTGTTTGTGGGTGTGCCACACATGTGCAGGAGCCTGTGGGGGCCAGAGGAAGGCCTCGAGTCCCCGAGAACTGGAGTTACAGATAGTTTTGAGCCACCATCTGTGTTCCAGGGAACCGAATTCAGTTCCTCTGCAAGAGCAGTAAGTGCTGCTGACTGCAAAGCTACCTCCCTAGTTCCTGCTTATGGTTCTTAAAGGAGTATGTACCATAGTCATGCAGAGGTGCTCAATTTCGAAAATGGAATCAGTCGTGAAGGGTCACTGTCCTCTACCTCAGTAGCTGTGGTCCAGTCAGTCGCTGGTACATCAGACCCTAAAGGGTGCTTCTTGCCGTTTACTACCAGGGAGGTGAGCTCTTAGCCTCAGACTGCCTGCAGGCTGAGCAGCTGCCCTGGAAAGTGTCATCTTGCCTCTCCTTTCTTGGTGGGCTCTTAGGTCCATGTCATAGTCCTGAAGTCCACCGTCATATGCAGTGTGGCGGTTGCTTGCACCCATGTTGTAATTTGCTCCTGAGAGCTTTCCTAGTGTATGTGGGACCTGGCACTCCATACGTGTCTACACCTCAAGTGTGCACTTTACATCAATAAATATTTTGAGCTCCTTCATGTGCTTGCATAATCAAGAAATCAGTTGTTTGCGCCCACTCAGTGCGTAGCATTTATAATTCACCCGGAAAGTTTTAAATACTGACTAACTTACAGTGTTGAAAGATGCTCATCTATTTTTTTTTAAAGTCTCCATTTTCAGTCCTACCTTATTACAAATAGCTTGCAAGCATCTGTTTCTACCTTAGGCGTCTTTGGGTTTCTTGGATTGTATCTTTGCAATTACTGAACTCTCTGAATTCTGTCATCGTATAAATGGAACCCATAACCCAGAGAGATCAGCTTATTAAAGAACTTTGCTTACTAAATGGTGTTGTTAAGCAATTGGTTAAGCACTGGGCGTATGCTGATGCTACAGTCTAGATGTGAGGGTAGATGTGTTCATAGAAATTACTTATCGATATATTAGGATATATGCAATAAAAGGGAAACCCATGCCGACATATAATAAGATTATGTATATGAAGGTAAATTTAGACTGGTAGCCCATGCAGAGGACTGGTACTTATCTCAAGAAGTCAACCCAGGCATAAAGATGCTCAGGACCAGAGATCTCTAGGTCTAACCAGGGAGAAGGGTGTGTGCTTAGAGCCTAGTGAGCCAAGAAGAGTAAATCGAGATGCTGATTGGACAGCAGGAAGAGCCAGATGGTACAAAACTCTCCAGGCTATGGTAAGGGTTTGCTGTTTTATTGTAAATGAAATAGGAAGCCATTAAAGGGCTTCAGCGGGAGAGTGGCAGGAGCCGATTTATATTGTAAAATATTACCCCGATTTCAGTGCAGTTTGGAAAGAGTAGCTAGGCAGTCAGTGTCCTGTGATAGGCTGGGCAGGAGTGGCAATATTGGACATAGAGGTGGTATTTGGGTCTGGCAGCCTGTGACCTGCACATCCCACTGTGGATACTTTCCTGTTCTGAACTTGCTAGCGTAGAGCCTGGTGGACGCATCCTCGTGGATGGTACCGCCTAGCTCTCTGCAATCCATATTACAGGACGCTATTATAAAAAGTCAACTGGCCCAAACAACAAGAAATTGGTATTAAAAAAAGATGATGGACAAAAAAAAAAAATCACATTTTACCACAGTATCATTTTACACATAGGTCATTTGGATCTGGGAACTATCGGGGAGTTTGCTGGACTTTCTAGTTGGAAATGCAGGGCAGTCTGGGAAAGGGTCAACATCTGTCTGTGGACTGTGATGTCAGGCAGCTGACAAGTTGTCACGTCTCCCAGGTAATGTGTCCTGTTCATTTATTTCTGGCGCTAAAATATGTGTCTGTGGAAAAAGAAGTTTAAGAGTAACAAGTAAATAAGCAGGCCACCAAGATGAGACTTGACAGCCTATGACCATATAGTGGGGGACGAGGTCCCCCTTGGTCATAGACCTAGAGGAGGGGAATAGGGTGAAAGCGGGAGGGAGAGAGGAATGGGAGGATACAAATGATAGGGTAACAATTGAGTTGTAATCTGAATAAATTAATTAAATAAAAATAATAAAGAGAATAAACTAAAAAATTACAAGTAACAGATTTTTTTCTAGAACAATTATAGAACACTTTGCATGTGCACAGAGGTGTCTATATTTCCTTCATCCTTTTTCATTTTATTGTCTTTGTGCCAGAAGGCCAAAAGCTGTTTTCAGATTAGTGTTTGCCATTTACTTCTGGCCTTTTCCTTTGTAGTTAGGGAAGAAGAGAGATTAAACTGGCACATTACACTCGAAAAAATTTCAGGATCAGTGGGGAGAGAAAGGCATCTTCAGCAAAGAAATCCTCCTTCGAGCCTGTGTCGGCCTGATATTAACCCTGTGACGTAGCTCTGGTTACTAACTTCTTCCGTTTCTTTACAAATAAAGTGCCCAGTGATGTTGACTATGTGACATTTGCTATCTTTCCATACAACTCAGATTTTGCCCATTTTTATGGGTTCTAACCATGGGGCTATTTTATGGACTGTATTTTAAAGCTCAGTCTACCCTGCAGTCATGGCTGCTTCTCTAGGAAGTCCTTCAGAACTGGGTCCTGCTCACTACACAGCAAGAAAAGTATGCCTGTGCTTGAGGAAGGGACATAGCTTTCTAGATTCTGCATGGCCAGTTTGAGACAAGCCCAGGCTTCTTGGAGGGAGCTATGAGAAACGCTTTCCATTTTTCAGGAGTAGAAGACAGAGGGGTCTCAGCATGGGCTAGAGAGCCCTGACTCCAGAGGTGAGAGGAAGTGCAGCCATGACAGGAAGTGCAGCCATGCTGGTTTCTTGTCTTCCCCTGGTGTTTTGCTTCTTCCCTAGTCAAGTGAGCTCCTGAGCCGTTCTTCCAGATCCTAACTCTTACATCTAGGGCTGTCTTCAGGTTTGAATTATCTTGTGGCTTGAGTACCCAAGGGCCTCAGTATCAACTGCGGACCACCCACTCTATGTTCCGCTCAAAGCCATGTTTATTCCAGGCCTCCCTCTCTGAAGGGTCATCTGACAAAACCGAGTGCCTTACTTAGGGTTTCCATTGCTGTAATGGAACACTCTTGATACAAACAAACAAACAAAAAACAAACAAACAAACAAAACACAAGTTGGGGAGAGAGGGGTGAGAGGGGTTTATTTGGCATTACACTTCCATATTGCTGTTCATTATGGAAGGAAGTCAGGACAGGAACTCAAATGGGACAGGAACCAGGAAGCAGGAGCTGATGCAGAGGCCATGGAGGGGTGCTGCTGACTGGCTTGCTCCTCATGGCTTACTCAGCCTGCTTTCTTGTAGAACCCAGGACCACAGCCCAGGGATAGCACCACTCACAAAGGACTGGTCTCTCCCTCATTGATCACTAATTGAGAAAGTGCCTTTACTGCTTGATATCATGGAGGCATTTCCTCAACTGAGGCTTCTTCCTTTCTGATGACTCCAGCTTGTGTCGAGGTGACATAAAACTTGCCCTTTACTCCCTAACAACTGTGATCCGGTAAGAATACCATACCCAGGCTACCCTGTCCGAAGAGAGAGACCTGGGAAGCAAGAAATACTTTCTCTTGCTGGAAGTGGCTGCTTTAAGTGTCCTTCACCCAGGGTTTTTGCTCGGAAGCTGGGGTGATTTTGGACTTGGGGAGTGAAAGGTTTTTGCATCTTTCAGTAGGTGAAGGCGACCTCACATCTCTCATCCTTAGTCTCCTTAAACATAGAAGTGACTGTCACTAGCTCTCTGTGGATTTCTTTACCTCTTGGTCCTTATGATAGGGGATAACTAACTCCCTCTGTGGCTCCCATGACCGCTGTAGCACGTCACACAATGCAGCCTTCCGGAAACAAAACAGAAAACCCTTCTTCACTTTGTCCTGAGGCTATACTCCTCAAAGAGGTGGGAGCAGGTAGCCCTTCAGAGTGTGGGACTGTTTTGTTTTGTTTTTTATTACCAGTACTGATGTGTATTAAAATGTGCTTTTCCACTCATCACATAGCCACAGTTTGGGGAGACGTACATGCATGTGGCTGTAAATAAGGATACGTATGTAGAAGATGTAAATTAAGTTTTTGAACATACAGGAGACATGGTAAAAAGGATGTCTATCTCTTGTTAAAAGGAGGAAGTAAGACTAACTTGCTTAAAGCATTAAGATTTATTTACCAACCTGGAGATGTTCCCAACCCTGAGTTCTTCCCCGTGTCCCCTTCCTGCCTCATTTGCATTCCTGAGTTACCCCCCCCCCCCACGTGCTGACCACCCATTTGCTTTCAGAGCCTCTGAATGTATTAAATACATGACTGCTCCTGCCGGAAGCAAAAATCCTCTTGCCTACTCAAGGCTATCTAAAATGGGGTTTCCTCTTCAAAGTCTTTCTTTACTGCCTTTTGTCTCACAACCTGCCATCCCTCTAAAATTAGCCTCTTCACTCTGCGAACCGGTGGCATTTTATTTGTTATGTGTGACAGCACTTCTCACGTTGGCTGGTGGAATGATTGGTTGTGTGTGCGCCTCCCTGATGAGCCGTGGGTGCCTTGCAGGCAGGAAGTGCTTCTTGCTCATCTTTGTACCCGGCACCTCGCGCATGTTGGAAGTCAGTAAATGGTGTTCACGTTATTTTAAACTTTCATGAGCACATTAAAGGGAAGGGTGCTGGAGGACGGGGGCTACATTCTGAGGGCTAAAGCTAGCAAATTACAAAAATCTCATCACTCCTGGAGCTTTACAATGTGGGTCAGTTTTCTACCTTGCTGTCTTCCTCGGCATAAAGGACACTCTGGAAAAGCTGGATGTTTCTTTCCATTTGGCTTTGAGGCGGCACCAAGGTTAAGGATTTCCTGTCTCAAGGTCACTTGACTCCTCTTGAAGTGTGAGGCAGCTCTATGCATTGGAGACCGTGCAGTTTATGGAGGCTGCTGCTGTGCCCGGCAGACTGTGCAGTGTGAAGGCTGGAGGCACTGTATTAAATGGCTGTGAATGGCTCTTTTTTTTTACAAATGAGCTTCTCTGAAAGTCACAGGTGACAATGGAAAATGCCAGCTATAACTTACTCATTCAACGTTTGAACACTATCCATTCACCCCGTGCCTGGTACTCTGCCGGAATTGGGCTACAGTACCGAATGATTTAAAGTCCCTGCCCTTGAGATGATCATAGTTCATTTAGGAGGATGAGGGGGATGGGGGTGGGGCGAAGATGTAACCCTGCAGAGAATCCTCTGCTAACCTGTGTATGAGCCAGAGGATGAGTTTTCTTCAAGGTATCTGAAAAGACCCTACAGGAGGTCTCCCAGATGAGGAGCCCTGGGTTAAGAGGAAGGCAGAAGCTGTGAATTTAGGGCAAAGGGAGTTAGAGAAACAAGGTTTGTGAAGTCGGTGTTGGCAAACTCTCTGCACAGAGCCCGATAGTAACTATGTTTGCATGCCCCCAGGAAGTTTATGGGACTCAACCTAGCTGAGACTTCTAGCAGTGGGGGTTATGGAGCTAGAAGTGTCCTCCGGTAGCCAGGCAGGACTTCTAGTGGAGGGATAAGGACACCAACCCACCCACAAAACCTTTGGCCCAAAACTTGTCCTGCCTACAAGATATGCAGGGACCAAGATGGAACAAAGATGGAGGGAATACCCAAGCAAAGATAGGCCCTACTTGAGACCCATCCCGTGGGTGAGACTCAGTCCCTGACACTATTAATGTTAGTCTGCTATGCTTATAGACAGGAGCCTGGTATAACTCCTCTGAGAGGCTTCACCTAGCAGATGATGGAAACAGATGCAAAGACCCATAGCCAAACATCAGACAGACTGCTCGGGGAGTCCTATGGAAGAGTTCGGGGGAAATGACGGAGGAAGTGGAGGGGTCAAGGACTTCACAAGAAGACCTACAGAGTCAACTAACCTGGGCTCATGGGGCCTCATAGGGGCTGAGCCACCAACCAAAGAGCATGCATGGGCTGGACCTAGGCCCCCTGCTCATATGTAGCAGATGCACAGGCTTGGTCTTTTCGTGGGTCCCCCAACAACTGGAGTGGGGGACCTTCCTAACCTGACCCTTTCAACCTCGTTCCTCTAACTGTGCTGCCTCATCTGGCCTCAGTCAGTGCTGCCTAGTCCCGCAGCAACTTAATGTGCCAGGGTGGGTTGGTACCCATGGGAGACCTCCCTATTCTCTGAGAGAGAGAGAGAGGGAGAATTGGGGGGGTGGTGGCTGGGAAGAGAGGTAGGGGCTGTGATTAGGATGTAAAGTGAATAAATAAATTAATGAAGAAAAAAAAAACACAAACAACAAAAACAATAACAACAACCACCATGTTTGGCTTTGCAGACTTTAAGACCCCAGGTTGCAAGAGCACATCTCCGAGTGTAGTATCGAAGCAGTGATGGAAAATGATGAGCAAACAGGATCGTGTGCCAGTACAATTTATTAACAAAATTGGCAGTGACAGGGCTGTGGTTTGTGCACTCTTGCCATAGATTGCTCCCGTCTGATCTGATGGGGCCAAGCTTTTCAAGTTTAGAAATACTTTGCGCTTACTACTTGCGTTCGCAGGATATTCCACAGTAGCTTTCTCCGGCTCTTCACTCGGTGCTATAGGCTTTGTTTTCTTAACTGTTTATCATAGCACATTCTTCTTTGGTGTCTCAAGTCCTTTTCTAGTGTCCTAATGTTCAACTACAGCATTTCTACCAGATTCTGATTAAACATGTGTTTATCTGACTCTTCACCATATTTCTTACTATGCTTACTATGTTGCATGCTTTTCCTCTGTTTGATTCAGCACTGAACTGTCGTTGACTGAGATGTTTTCTTAGCTCCACTTCCATGTTTTATGATGTCAAATCACCATTTGAATTTAACCATATTTGGGATTTTTTTTAAAGAACCAGGAATCAACCTCATGGAAGTCAAGTGTGTTGTTTAGTGTGTGTATGTGTGTGTGTGTGTGTGTGTGTGTGTGTATGTGTGTGTGTGTGTGTGTGTGTTTGAATTGGGCCATTAGTACTAGTTGAAGGAAAGAACATATTCACAAACAGATTTTGAATATACTTTTAATAACTCATGCTTAGTAGGGAAATCCCCATCCCATAGGTAGGTGACTGCTGATGACATCTGTCACCTGTTCCACTGTTGTGGACACTAGGGACTCCTGACAGGAGGTGGCTTTCTGTAAGCTTTGGAGCAGATTCTGCCTGTCTACAATGACACCTCCTTAGCTTCGTTCTTCAACTCTTGAAGATGTTCCTTTCGTCTGTTCATTGCAGTGTACTGTGTGGTGAATGAGAGGCCTCTGGGCTGCTTCTCTTTTTTACTAAAGAGCACGCATTTATAATGAATAACCATAGCTCAGTATGGCTGTAATTTTTGCACCGTGCCCAAAGTCCAGATGAGTTCTATTCTTTTTCAAGTGTTGCACTACCTTTTGCTTCTTACTTATTTATCTGGTACTTCAATTTATGATTTGTAAACATATCCTCATCTCTCCCTTTAGGTGTATTGGTCACGCTATTGGTTCTAATGAATAACCTCCAGCTCCCATAGACTGGTTTAGAAATCTGCAGTCATAGAAGGCACCAGAAGCCCTTGACAAAACTCATTTAATAGCCGCTTCAATCTTAGTTCTTTTAATTGGGCAGTATTAAGCCATAATACAGAAGGCTCACTTGTAAACCATAGACTGGTGTGTGTGTGTGTGTGTGGGTGTCTGTGTTAACTTTATCAAAGAATTTTGTATTTTCAGACTCCCAGGTAAAACAGTTTTTTCAGTTCCCCATTTCAAGCTCAAACTAAGCGAACAGAGAAGAGGAATTGTATTTAGCAGTCACTGGCTCATCCCAAACTTCCTGGTGACATGAGGATCCAGAAGCACTACCACTCAGTGCTTCCTCTTTTGAAGATGCTCTGACCTGTAGTTTTCCTGCCCAGGAATTTAAAAAAAAAGAAAAAACGAAAACATTCTTTTCTCAGGCATTCTGTTTTTTTTTTTTTTTAAGACAATTTACTGAGCATCCCTTTGGCCTGGTTTGCTGTAGCTCCCACCCATTGCCCTGGTACTGACCCTACGTAGATGCCTCCCAAATTGGTGGCATCTCATTAGTGTCTGCTTTCTGGAGTCCAGAGGCAGTCCAGAAGGCCCCCAGTTTCATGCTTCTTCGGGATACACATCGACTGAGTGCTCAGCCAGTCTTCACACTAGTCCTTTCAAAACTTCTTGCTTTGCTTGCTTTCCTCTGTACATGGTCCCGTTTTTTTCCTGCACTCTTTATAAAGTAGCTTACCCAATGGTGCCCTGGAGCGGTGGCACTCCAGGTCCACGAGCTCAGCCCACTTCATCCTTTAAGGCTCTGAAACCAGGACGAGAGAGACATCTTTAGTGGGGCTCAGTCAACATGCCTGTAAAGTGAGACACGAATAAGTGACACGCTTATTGCTATCAGCAGTAAGTACGGGCTTACTGGGATCTGCAGGACAATGTGTGCCCGCTATAGGGGAACCTGGCTGAAAGTATGGCCACCGGGATGAAAACAAGAAAGGCCAAACCTCCAGCTCCAGTCTGCCCTACAGTCTGACATCATGGTCATAGGTTTTATTTTAATTTTCAAGTAGAATTTACATATAAGCAAATTTGCAGGAACAAGTATTGATAAGTTGGTCGTAATTTTAGTATCAAATTATGTTTTCAACAAGTATGCAAGTTTTTTTTCCATTTCTTTACCCCCCGCCCCTGCCATTCTCAGGTGAGTACAAATAAATACCTATTCTCAACAAATGCTCACAGATCAATAACAAAATAAGTAAAATACAGTTGATGGACTAAGATTTATTAGAGCCCCCCTCCTTCTTTAAAAAGCATACAACTTTGTACTCTGTGGGTCAAAGGTTCTTTGCCCTTTACTTTTCAATGATGGACCAGTTCTCCAGCAACGAATATACAGGTAGACAGTCCCACCTTGTCCTGCCTTCTGGACCCTCTTCCCCAACCTCTTCTCTTTGATGCCCTGTAGCTGTTCATGCCCACTGCTTGCTCAGGGCAAGGGGTGTGTCTTGTCTGCTCTTTGGAAGGAGAGGATACTGCTGATGTAGAAAGTGGATGTTTATGGTCCCCTGTGTGGCACTTGGGTGACCGGATGTTTATGGTCCTCTGTGTGGCAGTTGGGTGACCTGAGTGAAAATGCATTTGCTCTGGGCCTCAGTTTGTTTGTTGCTTAATTAGCTTTTATCTTGAAAATGGTGTAAGATCTGCCTGTGGGGATTCACCCCTGTAAGCCTATCACTATGGAAACTAAGACAGGCTTAGTGCTTGAGTCTGAGAGCATCCTGGGCTATGTAGAC
The DNA here is from genome assembly GCF_903995435.1 of Acomys russatus. Lineage (NCBI taxonomy): Eukaryota > Metazoa > Chordata > Mammalia > Rodentia > Muridae > Acomys > Acomys russatus. Next base: position 12,981,555 of record NC_067144.1, on the reverse strand, counting down.
TGGGCTACAATAGCATAAACACTGCTCAAAGAACTAAAAACAAAACAGGAAGTGATGAAGGAAGTCTTGGATGCCACGTGCTTCCTCTTTCTAGGACATATTGTATTTTCTGCAGGCAGCTGTTCATCCTAAGCTGTATGACCAGGTTCCCAGGATCAACCTCTGCCCTGGCTTTCACTGTGGTCTCCTAGATGACAGCTGAATGGTGGTGCTTGACAACCCATTGGGTCTATCTAAAAACCTTCCTTGGGTATCGTATTTTCAGGACAACTTTGAAATCAAACTCCTGTTTAAAACCAGCCTGCTATCCAGAAGAATGACATGTGATCCTATGCATGGCATCCTCTCTGCCCTTTACCTCTGTCCTCACCCAGCCTCTTAGAGGATTCAGAGAAAGACTGTTTTTTTTTCTTCTTCATTTTCTATAATGTCGACTGTGTCAACCTTTTTTTGTGTATTCTGAGACATTTGTCACAATTAAGAATTAATTTTGATACATTATGATACAGTGACATCTAAACTTTATAGGTGTTTTCCTCCCTCTTTCATCCTTCCACTTCCCCTCTATTCTTCCCCCTCCCTCCCTCCCTCTTTCCTCCCTCCTTCCGTCCTTCCCTCTCTCCAACCATCCATCCATCCATCCATCCATCCATCCATCCATCCATCCATCCTTCCCTTCCTCCCTCTTTCATCCTTCCATTTCTCCTCCCTCCCTCCCTCCCTCCCTCCCTCTCATCTTTCTTTCTTACTCTTTTACTTTCCTTCTGACAGAGTTGCCTACCACTTGTGGTCCTCCCGCCACACCCTACCAAACTCTGTTATCACAGGCATGTGCCACCACGCCCTTTAGCTTCCGTCATTTTCAGCCTAATGATTATTTCAGCTCCAGGATACCACGTTACATTTAGTTCTCATGCCCCTTTGTATTACTTCTCTAGTCTTGCCTGTGACTTTTTGTATTTCCTTTTCGTTGATGACCTTGACAGTTTGGAGGAGTTTGGATCAAGTGTTTTGTGTGCCCATTGGCTGCGATCTGCTTTATGCTTCTCCTGCCGTTAGAGCTTATGGGTTTCTGATGAGAAGTCAGAGAATAAAGTGCCATCTCGGCCCCATCATACCAAGGATCTGTGCTACCAGCAGGAATTACTCCCGTTGATGTTATCCTGGGTCACCTGGCTGAGGCAGAGCTTTGTCGTGTTTCAGGAAAATCCCTTCCTCCCTTCTTTCCCACCAGGTTCTCATTAGAAGGAAGCCACTGCACTGAGCCAATGGAAATGTGTTTGTTATTTAACCATTTCCCGAGACGGGTGTTTCTGATAGCTATTTTCTTTTCTCTGCTGGTTATTCAGGGCACAGCATTCTTCCATTCTGTTGCTCCAGCATCCCCCTAGGGCTTAGCCATCTTAATCCAGAGAGAGTGTAGATGAGAGTGTTTGCTTTGAAAGCTTTGGCCTGAAAGTGGCACACATCACTTCCACTTACATTCCATATGACACTCGTTCATCTGCCAAACCTAACTGCAAGGCAGGCTAGGACATATGGTCGAGCTGGGTGCCCAGGAAAAAGAGGAAATGGATTTGAGCGAAATGCTAGCAGCATTGCCACTCCACTCTAGATTATAAAGGGTAATGAACTAACCCCTCCACTGCCATTAATAATTTGGCCACCAGTTTATTAAATAACAGACAAAAATAGAATAACACACTTCTCAATCTAAAAGTTGCTTAACTATAATGGACTTAATAAAATGTATCTCCATGTCTTATTAAATTACACTATTTTATTAAGTTTACTCTTGATCTGCAGTCATTTGTTGGGCACACTCCCTTGCATGCCAGCCTTTGAGAACTTCCATTCTCTGGTCTGTCTGGACTGGACTCATCATTGGCAGAGTCTGCGTGCAGTGTTTTCTGTTTGGAATGCCTCTGCTCATTTTTGGTTTCCTTGATGTTGGTTTTTTGTTTTGTTTTGTTTTGATATGAAAATTTTACTCATAGCCAGTGGAGATGCCTAAGCCCCAGAGCCCAAGTGGAAAATTCTGACTGTGGTAGCATGCACTCATAATCTCAGCACTGGAGACATAGACACAGGTGTATTTCTGGCACTCATCGGCTGGCCAGGCAGACTACCCCACTTAGCAGGTCCGGGCCAATGAGGTCTCAAGAAAAGATGAAGTCAGGTGGTGTTAGCAGTCTGCTTCAGTCTACCTACCTGTGATATCATTGCTCACCTGCCATGGGGTGTGGTCCTGCCCAGGACCACATGAAAGGACAAACTCTTCACATGGCTTCCCTTTCTACTCACTTCTCTATTCTCTCTTTACCTTTCTCCACTCTACTCCCCCTCTCTACCTCTTACTCGTTCTATCTCTGTCTCTATCCTTCTCTCTATCTCTCTCTCTCTCTTTGGGGTACTGCTCACCCCTTTTCTTCTCTCCCCATGCTCACTTAATAAACTCCTCTATAACATATGCTACTTTGGTACCTTAGCTTATTATCTTATTGCCTTCTTATCTCATTCTCATACATAAAAGGTAGTGCCTGAGAAAGAGTACTTGATGCTGCCCTTTGGTTTCCCCACTGTTGTCTGTCTGTCTGTATCTATCTATCTATCTATCTATCTATCTATCTATCTATCTATCTACCTACCCCCCCACATTCATATGTGTGAACATGTACACATATATGCACATGCATTCATACACACATGCCCTAGGGAGGAGGTCCTACTCACTCCTCAAGTGGCAGTGGTGTCTTTGTCTCAGGAAGACAGAATCAGTCCCCCTTCCCTGCAATTAGTGTCATGTGTGTTTCATGCATTAGGCTAGGTGCTCTCTGAGGGTTGGCATAGGCTCCCCTCTCCATCTCTTAGGTTCTTAAAACAGAAACTGATGAAGAACGTGTATGTTTTAAAACATGCACAGAGTGCTTTATATGCTGAAAGGTGGGCTTGAGTATTTAGTATTTCTTTCCCATATAGCAAGATACACCCACTACCCCTCCTTCATGCGAGTCCCTCACTTATGCTGGCCAGCCTTTCTGAAGGGGCTGCTTTTGGCCAGAGCCTTGAAAGGCTGGTAGGGACTGAGAGAACAGAATGGGACCCTGCTTTCAGGTGGGCCGCACAGCTTCTAGTGCCCTGCGCTGGACTCTGGGCAAGCTCCACAGATGTGCTGGCCTCCTGTGAGGTCTCTGTGGTGCAGAACATGTTTGTAGAGCATCACATCATTAAGACTCAAGCCCACGTCTAGCTCGTCAGTGCTCTTGGCACAGGGAGGTGGTAGAAAGGCCTAGTGCTCATTAGTTTGAACAGGAGTTACCAACCTGAATTCCCAGAGTCCCAACACGGGGAGGACGTCACCATAGCAAAAGCAGTGTTTAATTGCAGCTGGAGAAAGAGGTGCACGAAGAAAACAAACAATAATTTGCAGGCTTTAATGAGTAAGCTGCCATGCATTTCCTACCAAGGAAGACAGGCAGGACTTCTTAAAGTGACCTCGAGCTTATCAGAAAGACTGGAACTGAGAGGCCACTGTTCCTTTCCTTCTGTCCTTTTCTATCTCTCGGTCTATCCTCAGCCTGCTGTTTCCATTGCGCCTTTACAAGTTCAACCAGTATTTTACCAGAGCAAACCCAGGAGGCATGGAGTCTCCTCTCAGAGTGCTGTCGTCACCCCCGTGGCCTCCTTGATTTTCAAAGTTGAAACTTTATTCATTAACTAGGATTTATAGGTTTATGGAGTTTTCTAGTTCACATGGTCACATACTTACTCACTTGACATTCCCAGACAATAATTTTTATTTTTTGGTTCAGATGAGAAACCTCAGCTGATATATTGTCTGCCCAGGACACCAGGAAGGCTGGGGCTCTCTGTTGGGTCTCATGCCCCCATTCATATGCAGAGCTGAGTAGGCCATTTCCCAGAAGCCTTTTCCTGGCCATGCAGTGTCATCACAGTTATTTGTCATATGTGGCTGTGTTTTTCTCTGGCGTAGTCTCAGTATGCGGGGGGGGGGGGGGGGGGGCTTCAGCGGCTCCATGGAGAACAAGCATTGAGGACAAATGCTGTCACTCGGATGTGACAAGGAGCAAATCATAGACAGGACCCAAGGCCCACTTAGCTTGACTTTCAGATTGTATTGATAAGAAAATTTAGATCTACAAATTAAAAGCATTTAATTTAGTTCAAGAGAAAAGATTGTTATTAACCAGAATGCTTAGTTTCAGAGTCCGTTCTGTATTGACCCCTTGTCTCTCATTTCTGGTTTTCTCTGTACCCCTTTTGTTTCTTGGCACACCTTTGATGCCACAAACATTGCTTTGTGTTTCCAATTATGGCCATCAAATCACATACCGGATTCCTATTAGTTCTAAACATTATCAACGTGTTCAGTTTACTTGGTTATTCACAGAAAGAGAAACAAACAAACAACAACAACAACAACAACAACAAAACTGAACTCCTAACCAATAGCGGTTGACTAAACACAAAGGCTAAGGCTAAAAGGCATAAATTCAGTGATTGTCCATCTGCAGGCGCCATTATATGATGTCTATTATTTGCCTCAGTTTCTACCAGCAGAGACAGCGTTCTCTTTATCCCCTTATGTTTTATGAAATCGTTAGAGCTGTAAATATCCTAAGATAATTTCCATCCAGCACCAGAGATGAAATGATGACCATGCTGTAGAGGGCAGCTTGTTGCTATAGGTACCACCACAATGAGAAAGCTGTAAATATTTATATTAGCTGGTGTGCAGAAATATAAATGTGCTGTACAAAGAATTCTGATGGTTTAATTATGTAAAAAATGCTTGAAAGTGAGGACCATTTATGATTTAACAGTGTTTAGGAAATGTCTCTGACAAACTTTTGTTTGTTTGTTTGTTTGTTTGTTTTTTGCTTTGCTTTGTATCAGGGAAGTGAGTTGCACTGGGCCCCTCCCTCTGAGGTGAAGAACTGATGACTGTGAAGTTCTCATTCCCTAATGGCTTTTCTTTTATTGGAGTTCTTTTTGGAGGAACTTGACTAGAGTATTTCCAAAACCTACAGCTTCTGACAGATAACTCGACACCCAGAGAAATGGAAGTCTTCTAGAACCCAATTAAGATAGCAGGATAGTTAGAGATTATCATGCCTTTTCAGCCATCCTGGGAGATAACTTGAGAGCATCTTGCAGGATATCATATGCAGAACAGGGGGGCAACAGTTCACTTTTTAACATGACTATATTTCTAAGTATTAACTAGCTTTACTATTTACTTACACATGACGTGCTGTTTCATAGTATTATGGTTTGCCTCTAGGAAGAAGAACACAACCATTACTTTGCAATGACTCCCTTATTGAAATGTTAATTTCAATATTTATGACATGGGCACTTATGCATTTACTTACAGAATTTTTTAACAACTTGCAAGTGTGCGTTTTTATAAACAAAAATTTTAAAAAAGCAAATAATGATTTCATCTTGTCTTGCAGAACCCCAGCTGAAAGGGATTGTGACAAGGTTATTCAGCCAGCAGGGATATTTCCTGCAGATGCATCCAGATGGTGCCATTGATGGGACCAAGGACGAAAACAGCGACTACAGTAAGCAATACTAGATACTTACAATGCAGGGCAAACTGAATGTGTCGCCCAACACAGCCATGCTGCTTTTTGGAGTTTTTGATGATTAGTGAGCTAGTCTTTCTACTTTTATGCTACCTGTGGCATTATTCTTATACTCTCTACAGGAAAAAAAAGCACTATATCAGAGAGGCTATGCATCATTGAGAAAGTAGGAGGATTAAAATATATCCAGCACTCATTAGATGAGGATGCTTTCTCACTGGAGCGCTTTTTGTCAGGCTGATAAATACCCACAGAAATAACACAGACCTTCCAACAAAAGGTGGTATTTAAATCCTGGACCCAAGTGATGAGCACGTTATAATTCTCAGAGCCCAATTTTTGGTGAAAAACATTACTTTTTTAGGCAAATACTGAAAACATATGTCTATATTATTTTATTTTGTTTAAGGTCAGAATTTGAATACCATCATAATGAATCACAGTATATATAATAGGAATAAATTAATAAAAACTGGTAGATCTAACATGGACTTTAAAAACAGTTTTTTAAATATAAGTTACACATATTAAAGATTATTTAAAAATCTCCCAGAAATAATTGTTAAACACTAGAGTTACCAAGTTCAAAAGCAAATGCAGTTTATCAAGGCATGAGAGAATGGATTCTTATTTTGGAAACATAACATGAATCAGAGGAAAGAATAACTCCCATAATTTTTTAACCTTTCCACGATCATACAGGTGCCTCAGGCTAAATTTCTAGTGTTCTAAAGTTGTTCAGGGTGCCATATTGTTTTTATAATTTTGTCCATGTTATTGCTAGGTGTGTGTGTGTGGTGTTAGGCATACAGTGAATGAACTCAGTGTGGTAGGTGCATAACCACTGTTACGCGTTCGAGAGAAAAGGCAGAAAGATTGGGAGTTCGTGTGTCTTAGGCTGACCTTAAGGGCAGCCGGGACTACATGGGACGTTATTTCAAAAGAGAAAGAAAAGAATTGGAGACAAATAGTATGTGCCTGTTAAATATCTACCCAACGGTTTGTCATTCTGGCCAAAGGGATTTGTGGTCGGACAGAAAATTCTTTCTTTCACACTTTAATAGCTAACTTAGGAAATCAGATATTTTATAGTGCTGTAACTCTTCAATTAACACTAACATTCGAGGCAAGATGTAGAGCCCTTAAAGCGCTGAGGCGTTCCTGACCGCCCCTTTGGAGTTTTCTTTGTTTACTTAATATTGTACATTACAAAAGTATGAATTATAACAAAGAAGAGATCTTATTATGAACACTCTCAGTTCCACTTTTCCCTCAGCTTTTGGCAGAGTAGTTGATTACTTTATTGTGGTTTGCACTGTTGCTTTGTATCTCCGTGAATGCACTCTCTAAGTGGTGCAAGTTTCCAATTCAGGCGAGAAAAAGGAAGAGCTCCTCCTCATCTGTTGCATCTGCGCTCCGATGTCTGATTGGGAGAGCCACACTTACAGTAGAGCCGGGGACCTGCATAGCTGTGACATGCCCGCTAATTGTGAGGCGTCTCTAAGACCGCAGTCTCAGGTTTAGCACAAGAGGTGACCGGAGGGGATACCGGTAGCTGCATCTTCTGTCAACGCCACCCATAGGATATTTTAAAAGTGGGAAAAAACTAATGGGCCCGTTTATATCATCCTGGCGACATTTTGGAAGAGGAGGTGACGGGTTGAGAGAGCTAGAGCTAGAGCTAGAGAAACTAGCTAGTCATGACCACAAGAGAGGTGCACAAATATAACAGGGCAGTAGGAGGGGCACTGGCTTGGAAGGAAAAGGGGATCGGAGAGATTAGGGTGGAGATAAGAGAAAGTAGTAGGGGGATCATTCATTATAAACTGGCGAAGACACATTCAACCGCTAAGCAACGCCAATAGCCCTTCTGAGTGTCTGAGTTCTACAGGATGCTTCCTGAATCTCGCCACTTGCCACCGAGAGAGGGTAGAAGAGAGGGTGGAGCCAAGCATGCGCAATTTTCCTTCACTGCTGCCAGAAAGATGCTCAGCTGGGGGTGGGGGGCTGCGCGGTGGCACAGGCCTTTAATCCCAGCACTCGGAAGGCAGAGGCAGGCAGATCGCTGTGAGTTCGAGGCCAGCCTGGTCTACAAAGCGAATCCAGGGCAGCCAAGGCTATATAGAGAAACTCTGTCTCGGGAAAAAAAAAACAACAACAACAAACAAAAAAAAAAAAAAAAAACAAAAAAAACACACACAAAAAAAAAAAAAAAAGAAAAAAGAAAAGAAAAGAGAGAGAGAGAGAGAGAGAGAGAGAGAGAGAGAGGAGAAAAGAAAGTGGTCTGCTCTGAGGCTTGGTTCAGCATATGACTGAACCCATGCCTGTCTATATATGCATACATGTGTGCACACGCAATTTAGGCATACAATAAAAACGTGTGTCAACAAAATGTCCCATATTTGTATACCACACATGCTGAGGGCAAACAATTTTGTCTTCTATGAAGTGTTTGTATAGAAATGGATTAAACTCACAAATTCATACCATTGTTTTTAAGTTAAGATGACTCACTGTACATGTTTTTTTGATAAATTGTCTTCAAAATAACTGAGGAGTGCAAAATCTAAAGATTAATATAAATCCATTCTGGTATCAGCATAAAAGTTAATTTAAAAAGTCAATATACTTGAACCTTTTAGTTCAGGAAGAAATTCTGCTTTCTTTTGATTATCAGGCATAATAGTGTACCCAAATTTGACTTTGCCTATTTAGAAATGACCTATTATAGCCATACATTGGGTTTTGAAAGGGTGAGTTTATTTGTTATATAGCAAGCCAAAATAAAAGAATAAATACCAACTGATAGACATTTATATAGACAGATAAACAGGTAGATATATATATATATATATATATATATATATATATATATATATATATATATATGTAGCAAAATATCAGCAAAGCATCTAGCAGAAATCAACAAGGGGGGGTCACTGAAGTAGTCAGTTGGGGTTCTAGGAAGAGTAAGCTTCTGACAGAGCAGAGTGCCCCCTTGGGTGAGGCTTCCAAATGAAAGGGGGACAGAAGTTGGGAGGAAGACATTTTGGGGAGTGGGGATATGGGAGAAGTAGGGGAGAGAAATTGGTGTTTGATATATCATATTTCTTTGTATACCTGTATAAAATTCTCAATAATAAATAATTTTTTTAAAACCTAAAAAGTAGACCATTATCACAGGCAGATCTGGGCCCAGGGGTCCTGCTCAAACTATGGCACCAGCCAAGGACGATATGTGCAGTAAACTTTGAACCCCTACCCAGATCTAGCCAATAGACAGGACATTCTCCACAGTTGAGTGAAGAGTGGGGTCTGACTTTCACACGAACTCTGGTGCCCCATATTTGACCACATCCCCTGGATGGGGAGGCCTGGTGGCACTCAGAGGAAGGATAGCAGGCTACCGAGAAGAGACTTGATACCCTATGAGCATATACAGGGGGAGGAGGTCCCCCTCAGTCACAGTCATAGGGGAGGGGAGTAAGGGGAAAATGGGAAGGAGGGAGGAATGGGAGGATACAAGAGTTGGGATAACAATTGAGATGTAATATGAATAAATCAATAAAATATATTTTTAAAACTAAAAAGAACAAATATATATCAGTACATAGAGAAGCCACCATCAAATCAGGAGCTCACAATATTCCGTAGGCGCTGGGAAGCTGAGGCAGTCAACTTGGGTTCTGGTTTGAGTTTCCACTCCACAGACGAACTGTTCAAGACTGAACTTCTGGTTTCCCTTGCCCACGGCAGGAGCTTCTGCATCATGGGATAAACCATAGCATCCTCTGTTGGTGACAGTTCACCTTCTAGCTGCTCTCAAGGATGCGATGCTCACACTCCTGGACTGCCTTGTCTACTCTGCTCCTTGTCACAGAGTTGGGAGAGGTAGCCCAATCCAGCATGGGGCCTTGTAGGACACTGGGACAAACATGCTTTTAAATTGAGGAGCAAACTCACTTGCAGAGCCAGCTTCACAGTGAGCTCAAAGAACACATGACAGTTTGCCAACGAACTGTTATGTCAAACATACAGTAAAACAAAACCAAACAACCTTCTTCTGCTTAGCTGTATTACTTAAGCCACTCTTCATATTGCTTAGCATATTTTAAGCTTTTTAGAAGTGAGAGTGTTAGCATATACATTTTACATTCTGTTGTCAGGTTTTTTTGTTTTGTTTGTGTTTTTGTTTGTTTTTTTGTTTTTTTTGTTTTTTTACCAAAATTTACTCTTTTATTGCAGTTACAATGGTCTGTTGTGCATAGTAGGCATGCGTATGGGTGTTTTGCCTGCATGTGTGTCTGTGTCCTATATGCATTTACTGTCCCCAGAAGCCAAGAAGAGGGGACTTAAGTGACAGATAGTGAGGTGCTGGGGTTTGAACCCAGATCCTCTGGAAGAGCAGCCAGTGCTCTTAACCACTGAGCCACTGCTCTAGCCCCACCTCTTTTTTTTTGAAATAATATTAGACTTTAGAAAAATTAAAGTAGGGAAGCAAGCACCTCTGTACTCACCAAGCTTTCTGTAATACTATTGTTTCATGTCATGGTAGAACAATTACCCAAACCAGGAAAATGGACATGCTTAGAGTATTGTTTACTGGGTTACAGTGTTTATACAGAAGTCACCTTTTCAAACAAAGAACTTTCTCCCGACCCTTACCTCCCATCTATATTAATAAAGCTTTTCAAATGAAATAATAATTTTATATCTTTTTCATAAGTGGAGGTTAAGGCTAAACAACACCAGAGAGATATTTAAATTCCACTCATGGTTTTTAATAGAAAAAAAAAAAAAAAAGATAAGCCCTTGAGTTGTTAACATGTCATTTCTTTCTCCACTCTGTGTGGGTGGAGAGTAGAAGCAGTTGATTGTTTGAAAAAAAAAAAAATCCTGCTACTATAAGCATCTGCCAGAAATGTTTTGTTTGGTACATAGACATCATTAGGTCCAAACCAACTTTACCATGACAGCTTCAGAGAACCCATAGACACCTGCTCTTTTGTTCATGGAGATTAAGACTAATTATATGTAATTGAGTACAAAGCAAATGAGCTTTTTTTTTTTTTTTTTTTTTTTTTTTTTTCTGCAGTAGCAGATAAGCATCGCTACAAATGTAACAATAACAAAAACGCAGGCCTGTGCGGGAACACTGCTACAGGAAAAAGAAAAAAAAAAGAAAAAGACAATTGCAGCTTGAGGGTATTAATAGGAATATTTTACATAAAATTTAAAAGCCCATTATCCTGTTCTATAAGTTATCATAGGAGATGAATTTGAAGAGGTAAAAAAAAAAAATGCTGGAAAGAAAATAATGACAATATTGTAACCAAATGTATTGTTCTCAAAAAAAAAAAAAAAAAAAAAAAAGACAAAGTGCCTTCTGACTATGGAGTGAGCAGCATGCTTAGTGTCCCTAGACTGGTGAAGGGGGTCCATGCTGTACCCTCCTGAAGTGAGGGGAGAGGGTGACGGAAAGCCCCTCGGTGTGTCAGAGAGAGAAGCAAGCGGTCAGAGTTGTCTAGGCTTGAGATGGCTCCTGGAGCCTCCTTCAGCCCTTTCTTTTCAGCATTCTTGTGGGAAGGAGATACAGGTGTGTGGGACCAAATTCTAAAGGACCAAGAGAGTTTGCAGCTGAGAAACTGCAAAACCGTGTGAGGAACAGCAGGGTTAGCCTAGAGGGTGCCTTGCTGCGCGTTTGGAGGTGGGGCATAACCCATCCCCACAGTCACAGTCGTGCAAGGCCCTGGTGACGGATGGCTGAAGATAAAACCAAGCCCGCTCGGGACTCACGTCTGACCAGGCAGACATGACAAGGTCGTGGTAGAAATTACAGAATGGCCGCTTTTCAGTCCGTGCTGGTGATGGTCACCGCTGTTTCATCAAGCAAAGCCTTCTAGACAAGACTTGCTATGTTAACAATAAGGTCACTCTCATCCCCATCCCTTTATTTTAGAGCACACAGTCTGAGGGTAATTCAGTTCTCCAAGGCCTTCTCAAATCACTTACCACAAACTGCTCTGTCTTCCCTGCCATCTTCTTGTCCAGACTTGGACGTTCCCACATCTTCGGTTCTTGCCATAGAGTCATTAACCCCAAAGTTTCCAAACATGCATGAATTTCTGATGTTGACACTGACACAATCAATGAGATGTTCTTTCCAACCCACCCTACTCCACTTGGACACAGTTCTCTCTGTCTGTTTCTTCTTTGCTTTCCTCTTCATCTGCTACCTTTTCCTGTTCACTCACTTCTTTCAGAATTCATAAGGTGTATTTGGCAGACTTTTTTTTTTTCTTCAGATGAATACAAATTTCACTGGAATGGTTTAGACGCCTAACCTGTGGGCTAAAGAGTTGACTCAGCCTGGTGATGGTGGCAGACTCCTGTGATCTCAGCTTTGGGGAGGCAGAGGCGGGTGGATTTCTTTTTTTTTTTTGAAGCCAGCCTGGTCTGCAGAGCTAGTTCCAGGACAGCCAGGGCGACACAAACAGACTTTGTCTCAAGCAAAAAACAAAAACAAAAACAAAAATCAACAACAACAAAAAAACCAAAACAAAACAATACAAAAAAATAAAATAGAATTGCCTCAGTGGGTAAAGCATTTAATCTGAAAGCTGGAGGACCTTTGTTTCCATCCTTAGAACCTGTGGGAAGTAACAGCCTGCTTACACATCTGTAATGCTGACTAGCCTCACATAACTAACTGGGGCAACATAGTGAGGGCTCAACACCAAAAAGTGTGTGTGTGTGTGTGTGTGTGTGTGTGTGTGTGTGTGTGTGTGGCATGTTAAAACATAAGTATTAGGGCGAATACTTCTTTATATGCCATATAAACCTTATTTTTTTATTGATGTTTTTATTTTTATTTTTTCACTTTACACCCTGATTGCACCCCCCCATCTCATCACTGTCCCCTTCCACCCTTTACTTTCCCCTCCCCCCGATCCCCCTGCTTTCTCCTCCAAAACAGAAAACTCCTCTCCCTCTCCCTCCATACCAACCCACACCAGCACATCAAGTCACATTGGACTAGGTGCAGCCTCTTCCACTGAAGCCCAAGAACGCAGCCCAGCTAGGGGAAAGTGACCTAAAGCAGGCAACAGAGTCCATGTCACAGACAGCTCCTGCTCCAGTTGCTAGGGAACCCACATGGAGACCAAGCTGCCCATCAGTTACATAGATGTCGCGGGCCTAGGTCTTGTCCATCTTTGTTCTTTGGTTGGCGCTTCAGTCTCTGTGAGTCCCCGTGGGCCTAGGTTAGTCTGTTGGTCTTTTTGTGCAGTTCTTGTCCTCTCTGGGTCCCTCTACCCTTCCCTGAGTTCTTCCATAACACTCCATGGGCTGTGCCGTATGCCTTGCCTTGGGTCTCAGCTGAGTGGTGGTAGCTCACGCCTTCAGTCCCAGCACTCAAGAGGCAGAGACAGGCAGAGCTCTGTGAGTTTGAGACCAGCTTGATCTACATAGTAAGTTCCAGGACAGCCAGGAACTTTGTCTCGTAAAACAAACAAACAAACAAACAAAAAACCAAACCAAAAAAAAAAACCCCAAAACAAAACAAAACTCCCCCCCCCCAAAAAAGAAAAAACAAACAAAAAAAGTACAAGCACACTATCAAAGTCAAATAACTAAAAGAACGGACTGAAAATATATAAACCTTATGCTCTGTGTTACATCTCTATGCTATTCTGTAAAAGAGACATTTATAATTCCTATTTTATATAAAGTCAGTCTATATAAAACCATCTTGATTATTTGTGTTGTACAACAGTTTTGCTCATTTTGTTATTTTGAACATTTTTTCTTTTATTTCTATTCTATTTTAAATATAACTTTATTCTCTTTCTTTCCTATTTTTTAACTGCTCATTCATGCTAAGCTTAATGACACAGGCCTATACTGGATGAGGCAGAAGGATCATGATTTTAGGGTGTCTCTGAGGTACCGCCCAACCTGGGCAATTCGGAGAAACCTTGTTTACAAATATGAAGTCAAGGAGAGCTGAAGAGAGCGGGGAGATCTTAGTGCAGTTGCTTAACATCTTAGCATATTGGTGGCCCTGGGTTCAGTCCCCCCAGTAATACACACACACACACACACACACACACACACACACACACACACACACTCCCACACATATATACACACACTCAAACACACACGTATGCATACATACTCACACTCATACACACGAACCCTATTCATTCCTAGACTGAAAAATTAGTTCTCTTGTTTGTTTGAGTAATGCACATTTTGTTTTTACAGCTAACATAATCACTTTTTATCCTTTAATTCTATGCCTTTCGTATTTCATATTCCTGTCACTCAAAAATACAATTATAGTCTATTAGATCTCATAAAATATTAACTTCGTGATTTTAGTGTAAAGAACCATATTTCAGAAAGGCTTACATCTGAAATCTAATTGTAAATGCAAAACGTTAGTCATGGCTAAGTTTTCTACCAAGCATATGATGTTTTGATGCCACGAGTCATCAGCGCATAGACATAGCCACAGCCAGCAGGAGCTCATCCTGCTCAGCGACGAACAGAACCACAGAGCAAATGGTTGCTTGGGCGGAAGCCGTCAGGGGAATCTTGTGCGTCTAGTTAGAAGGACATACGGATGCCTCCGGAGCCAAGAAAAACGTTTATTCTTCCTAACGATGGATCTTTTTGGTCTAGACCTTCCCCATTCACCCGACTGAGTGCATTTGCCACATCTAACTTTGTTTCCTAAAGCCATCTGTATTTTAAGACTCTATGTCATTATTTCTTGTGAAATTACACCTGTAGGTTGAGTTGAAAGAGAAGTAAGTGGATGCATTATCCTGCTGGTGTCCCCAAGTGAAGCTTTTATCCCACCAAGTGGAGCTTTGGCATACGTGGGACTGTCACTTTGATCATGCTATTTTGTTGCTGTAGCAAAATTAGCCGTCACCCTTAGCTTATGAATTTGTGTACTTCGCTGAATTATTTTTAGAAAGGAAAGAACTTTGCAGTCTGATTTGGAGAGTAAAATGGTAGCCCTGGTGTTTATTAAAAATATGGTTTTTTTATTGTTGTTAATGACATTGCCTTTAAATAATATCTGTGGAAAATTTGAACAAGCTCATTTCTTTCTTAGAATAGTTTAGCTCTTTATGGATATGACAAGGAATAACGCTCTCTACTCCTTTGACCTAGGTCTGCCACTTTTTTTCTTGATAGGCCTTTTCTTTTTGATGGGGAGACTCTTGCTTGGTCAGAAAAGCAAATGTGAACCAGTTGAAATTGTGCTTTTGTCCACTTGCTCTCCCACTGTCTATAAGTGTCTTTATGGGTGGGATGCACTGGTTTAAAATCTTTTTAAATACTACTTAACTAAGTGGATTCCTAAAAGCTGATGAGGACTAACTTGTCTCTAGCCTTCCCTTGGCTCTGTGAGGTAACTGATGTTCAGCCTTGGGCCAGCCACATAAAATTTCTTCCCTTTTATATGGGCTCAGTTGTACCAGGAGAGAGAGATGGTTAATCTCATAAAGGCTGGATGCTCTTTTCTTTCCATTTTGTGCGGATATAAATGTGTGCTCTTTTTTTTTATTACTTCCCTTTTTGTAAACAGATATGGACTCATCAGTTTGTAGATGACTACATCATATTGTCAAGATGTGTATAAATATCCAAAGAGTCCCCTGCATGCCATGCATTTGCACCCAGGATTTGGGGCTTAGCATGACTGTCTGCGCCTTGGGGCCAGGTATTTAACTTCATTACGTCTTTAATTCTTCCATTCGTTAAATGGGAATATACTCTCACTTAGATTGCAGGGATTTTGGATCAATTAAATGAGACACTTTTGAAAAGCCTTCCAAACAGTACATAGAACACACAGTGGTTCTTAATAAAGCCCATCCATTATTGTTATCTTGTCATTAGAGCTAAAGGTCCTTTTTTTTTTTTTTTTTTGAGGGGGCAGGAGGATTGCAAGCACCTCCTAAGAGTTCTTCACAGGATCTGCTGTTAACATGAGACAGTTCGAGGTGTTCTCACTGGAGTGTACTGAATAACACTCTAATAGGTCAGAAGATGTGGAGTCCCCTCACCTGCATCATCAGCACCATGTGGGACACTTTGTAGAAACACATACTTTGCAGAGAGACATGTAATCAAACATAAATTAGAGAAACGGCAAATGACTTAACAGCGTAAGCAAACCCACAGACTGCATAGTTTTACGCTTTTGAGCTTTTGCACACTAATTCTGTTTTCTTGGAAAAATCCATCAATCTTATTCACCTGGCATGATGGTTAGTATCATCTACTTGAAAGAATCTAGAATTTCCCAGGAGATGGGCGTCTGCCCGAGCATATGGGGAATTATCTTGATTAAATTAATTGAGGTAACAAGACCTACCCACTGTGGGTGGCACCATTCCCCTGGCTGGGCTCCGAGGCTATAAATGGAGGAAGGAAACTGAGCAGCAGCTTGTGTTCAGCCCTCGCTGCTTCCTGGTTATGCATTGTGACATGACCAGCTGCTTCAAGCTCTGGCTGCTTTGACTTCCTGGTCATGACGGACTGTTAAACTGTGCGTCAGAATTAGCTGTCTCTTCCTCAAGTTACATTTGCCAAGGTATTTTGTGACAGCAATGTTGAAGTAACGAAAGCACCAGATGAGTCACCCTAATGACACCAGAACCTCTCTCAGCCCTTACACTCTGTCTGTGGTAGGCCGCCTCCATACATGCTTAGCAACTGCTCTCTGCTGCAAAAACTTTCACTTCTTTCTGCTGCCTGTGAGGCCCATGCTTCCACTTACAGCTGCACAGATCACATTCCACTGGAGGGCTAGCTGCATCTGCGTTGCCCTGTTTGAGCACGGCTTTTGTTCTAGCACGCAAGGAGCGTGCTCCAACATCCCACCCTTTTGTTGATGTTGGCTTACTTCAGATGAAAACGGTTGAGCCTGTTTCAGCGACGGGCACTTCTGCTTTTCCTTATTCTCCTTCGACCTGTTTAACTTTAACTTTCCAAAGACTTTCCAGTTCAGGATAGCTGTGCCTCTCATTCAGCACCTGTGAAAAACAGCCAAGCCCAAACAAGGAAGAGCTTACACACCTGCTCAGCATCTCGGGTTGAAAGATGCAGCAGCGTGAACTGACAGGGTCAGATGGCTTGGTTTCCACTCTGCATTTTTTTTTTTTTTTAACCAACTGCCTGAATCTTTACCGTGTTCGTCTCTGTAAAATGACGTGCTTGTAAAAGACATGCTTAGAAATGGAAACTTTTCAAGTTTGTAAATTAACAACGGCTTTTTTTTTTTAAACTTTTGAAAGACTGTAAACAAAAGGCAGAGGTTTACACTTAAGATCCAGCCACTGGTTGCACTGACCTTAACAGTGATGAAATTCTCTTCTCCCATCAAGGATGCACACACCTGAAGCAGCCTCCCTTAGCCTTTGCCTTTCGCAGTTGTTTCCTAGCTAATCCTTTCACCCAGGGTTTCTCCCTCACCACTGACCCTGTCCCCCCACCCCTGCCTTCCCCCCACTCCGCCACAGCCAGCAACCTAGTCAAGGCCTAATATAAGACAAATTCACTGCTCAACCTTTTTATTTCAACACATCATTAAGAGGATGGCAGGAATGTGACTGATAGAGTTTGGTATAAGCCACTCTCCTGCCTTCAGCCCCCCCCCCCCAACCGCCCCCCCCCCTCCTCCTGTTCATTGTCTTCCTAAAGTTAGTCTTGCTGTTCCGCAAACACATCATCAGCTCTGTTCCATATCGGGCACTAGAACAGGCCCTCCTCCTCCTCCTCCTCCTCCTGCCTCACCCTTTCTCTCTAACTTTCTGTGTATTTCTAGTTTGTTTTTCTGTATAATTCTATTTTTTCTAGCTTATCTAGGTAAGCTTTAATCTGTGGTTCACAGTCTCCTCTGGATACCTGATTTTTTTTTTTTTTCATCCTCTACAGCTCCCTACTAAACTCCTTTCTAGTGTCCCTTGAGACTACTCAGGTATTTCCCGTATAGACCACACATTCATCTCAGTCCTAGGCTCTACCATTGAATGACATCACTCAAAGCAAGGCTGTGGGTCTTTTGTTTTTGCAATAGCCCCTTCCAAACAACCTGCATCTCTTATTTATACAGTTGTGTATCTATTGTGTGTGCAGCCTGCTGACTACTGTCAGGCGCCAGCTGGGTCCTCCCTCTCCGTACATTATACCTCGGCAGTTAGTGTGGATCTGCCAAGTGCTTATTTCATGGCAGTGGAGTTGATAGGAAGGGGCTGGCTTAGTGATTTAGTCAGAGTCATCCAGAAAGTAAGGAAATAGGGACAAGTCCTAAGTGCATACTCACAAGGAATGGTGTCTTCAGGACGTGTTATCGTGAAATTTAAAAGATGGCTTATATATCTTCAATGAGCGGGTCAAGAAAATAAAATGGCTATGTGCCCCACATGATTTCACTAATACATTTGATTATTTTATGTGTATTTGTGTGTGAATATGTGCATGTCATGAATCACATGCACAGGTCAAAGGACTCATTTTGAGGGGTAGTTGGTTCTCTCCTTCCACCATGTGGGCTCCTGGGAGCGACCTCGGCTCATCACCCTTGGCAGCAAGTGACTATATCCACTAAGTCATCTTCCTGGCCCCAAGAACTATTTTTTAATGTATAGATTTGAGATATATCTATCATAGTAGTTAATGTTTACTGAGCATTTTCTAAGTGTTTAGTACATATATCAACATTTTTATAATCTTTGTGGATTTACATCTTAGACAAACATGTAAGAACAGGGAGTTTGAATCTGAGTAAACATTTCCTTATAGTGTGTGTGTGTGTGTGTGTGTGTATGCATCACTGACAACACTTCACAAACATTAAGAAAGGAGTGTAACTCACTAATAAATATTATGATGCTTTTTAAAAAAGGCACTGTAAACATTGAACTAGAAGGTTTTTCTTCAATATGTTTGATTGCTAATTAAAGTGTTGCTTGAAAGTAATAAGTAGTAAATCATTACACTGGAATTTTAAAGACATTGGATATGTTTTCCTATTTCATATATCTGACTTGGGAAGTTTGATGTGGGTGGTCTGTATATATATATATATATATATATATATATATATATATATATTTGTGTGTGTGTGTGTGTGTATGTATACATTTTTACATATTTTCCAGCATCCTATATAGAGTGCTACTGAGCAGGCGTTCAGTCAAGATCTAGTGTGGTTGTTCTTCATAAACTGCTTCCTCTGACACAGAGACAGAATGTGAAACACCGAGGCATGTCACCTTGTGTGCTTGAGCAGAATCTTTCAAAATATTCTGGACAGCTTCTCCCTGCTGCCTCTTTTTCAGGAATCACAGGTGCCACCACTCTGGTGCTCCAGTGTCCACTTAGGTACATTTTCCATTCTCCATTCACAGCAGAAGAGGAAACCCACAGGCATTGAGTGACGATCATGGATAGATAGCATAGAGATCTCTTCATTTATCAGTTGTGTGAACTTGGAAAGGTTTGCGCCTTGAAGCCAAAGTTTCTGCATGTGTGGGTGGGGTGGGGTGGAGTGGAGTGGGGCACTGATATCAAATTTCCACTCACAGAAGGAAGAACTCCAAACAGGAGGAATCTATGCCTGTCAAAGTCTAATCAGGAGTACTTTCAGGAGAAATGGAGGACTTGAGCACAGCCTTGAATAATTGTGTAAAAAGCCAGTTGTAGTTTCATCACTCTCTAGGCCCTAGACCTTAGCTTTTTATCTTTGGGGAAATCAATCAAAGTGTAATTTAATTGAGCATTGCATGGATTTTCTTGGGGAAATGTGAAGAAATGTCTGTTCGCTTTTTATAGGATGACAAAAAGAAGCCAAATTATTCCACCCAACTCTAGCTTGTTGAATTAAAGAACTTCCTGTGGCTACTTATAGGAGTATAGCTCAAGGGTTGCTTACAGAAGCATGGGCCAGGGGTTAACTGGGTGGGGGTAGGAGGGACAGGAGGAACTCAAAGACAGCTGTGTCACCAAGGAGTCCACCCCAGAATGAAGACTGCTGCATGAAAGCTGTATCCAGGAAGCTCTTTGATCTCTTTATAGGGATCTCCACTGAAGAGTGTCCCCCAATTTCAGGAGTTGTTTACTGCTTACATAACTTTTGGTGCAACCTTGTGAATCTGTGAATTTTGAGCTTTTTGGATCTTATAAGTTTCACAAGTTTCCTGACTTGTAGATGGGTTTATGGCCTTTTGAGTCTTAGACAATGTCTTTCTCTAGAAAGGAATGGAATTTGAAATATGGGGCATGGGGTGGGTTCCGTTAGGAGAGGTTGGAATTATCACTTCTTAGCCCTTGATGATTGACACTTTGGATGAGGAAATATGTGCTAAGTAACATAGCTTGTCATATATGGCTTCTGGTGCTACACGGAATTATCCTAGAATAACAAAATAAAAATCTCTAAGGCTAGACCTTGGGGGTTGTGGTGATGGTGACAGTGGTTATATCTATAACAAGTTCATGCTTTGATTCTGTATAGAAGGTTGCAGCCAGGCTTGGGGGTGTCACTTCCATGCCAAGTCCTCATTCTGAGTGGCATTGCTGTAGTGAGGCTCTTCTCCAGCCTCAAATGTGTAACTATGCCTACAAAGGGATCTGGGGAAAATGTACATCTTGGTTCCAGGAATCTTGGATGAGGGTTTTGCTTTTCCCATGTTTTGCCTTTACACAAAGCACCAAATGGTGCAGCTGATGTCCATTGAGCATGCCAGGGATGTTGGCCCAGTCGCTGATAAGGTCTGGAAGTAACAGCATTCCAAGGGAGCTGGCTCAAACCTCAGTCTCTTGAACCTAAAATTGCTTCTCAACATTTCTGTACAATAGAATCACCTACAGGGTTAAAGGGTATTGATTTTCCATCACAGAGAGTTTTTTATTTAATTGATGTGGCTGTGGCTTAGACATCAAAGTTTTTTTTTTTTTTTTTTTAAATCTCCCTAGAGTGCTGTGATATACAGCAATTTGTGAACCAATGAGCTACACTCATCTTTGGGATTTCACTTTTGAGATTTGCATTTCAAGTTTGCATTATTTTATTGTACAACTTCATCTGAAAGTTTCAATTGGCTTAAAGTACAGGGATATCATCTCATTCTCTCCTGGAATTTCGTTTTACAATATTTTATCTTAAAAATAGTGTATGAAGCTGGAAATGATTGCTCTGTAACAGGTGAGCTTCTTGTGTGCCTGGCAGGCACTGCTAACTTCCCATAATATTCATTCTGCCTGGCTTCAGACACCTTTCTCCAGTGACTGACAGTTACAACACCTCTCACATGGGCACCCCACTTTCATCCATAGCAATGTACTGAGGGCTAACAGACTTTGGTTATGGGGCTACCCAGGAGAATTTGATGCAACTCCTTCCAGTTCTCAAAGCAATATGGAGGTTGAACTTTCAAGTAAAAACAGAAGTTGATTTAAGATGCCTCTGGTTCGGTACTATGGGGTAATCAGACAAATCATGAGATTTTAGAGATCAGAGATCCCCCCCAAAGAAAAGGACTCAGTGGAGGTTAGTTTTAAATTGAATCTTGAAGGATGGGAACAGGACACATAAGCTAAGATTAGAAAAATCGAGTTTGAGATAAGGAAGCAGGAAATCACTTGGTAGAAGAAAGCTCCCGCTATGTTGGAAAAAAATGAGTTGACTAGTTTGGAAAGAGATTGTGTGGAGGAGTTTGAGCTCAGATAACCTTTAGGGTGGTGTCAAATTGCTGTTGTGGCAAACAGAGTTGGGAAAGTTCCTGGTACTCACAGGTCTGTGAGAGCATCACAGCACAGCGCTCTGGACGCATTGTGGTCATCCTTTGTAGAAGAGAGGGTCAAAGCAGAGCTTTTCAGCAGAGAATAATAACGAAGACATCAACATCTTGTTTTTAAATTCCTTTTAATCCCTCAATTTCTAAAAGGTTTCACCACATTGTATTTCTTTCTGTAGCACTCCTAATAGTTTTCCGGTGAGGCATGGTAACTTATGTCAACGAGGCTGACCCTCCAGCTCTGGAGTGTTGAAACTAGTTTACTCAGGTGAGCTATCTCGTACTTTCTCGGTGTGATTGTAAGAACTGATGTTTCATACTATGGATAGGTAGAATACTTCAGGTGCCCAGGAATTTCTGCCTCAGGCTTCCAATGTCACTCCCCATTGGTCTGTTTCTTTTACTATCTTTACTACTACGGTGGATTCTGATTGCTCAACTTGTCTCTTATTTACGAACTACAGTCTCACCTTGTAGGCCCAGGGTTTAGATTTCAAAGCAGCTCATTTGTTGGCTGTCTTTATGAACCTGGGAAAACCACATTTTTTTTTTTCATTTCCACTTTCTGGTCTATAGAGATGCACACATAGGACACACATGGAAATTAAAAAAAAAGCTATTTCAAACTTGACAGCCACGATGACAAGGGTCACACCTGTTCTTTCCACCACTCTGTTCTCAGTTGTCCAGTGTCTGGAATATGCATGCTGCACGCACAAATAAACCCAACAGGAAATAATACCAACATTGGCTGCGGTGTTGAGGGGGAAGATGTATGTGGGAGATACAACTGTAAAAGCTGTGCAGTGTGCAAGGGCTCTCGGATGCTTCCCCATGCCCACTGAGCTTGTGGCCCCACACCTGTGCCGTTCATTGAATTCTCCAAAAGGGCTGGGAGACACGTTGTCTTCTGGGTAAGACAAATTGGCTGCTGAGGATGAGTGATGACAGGCATTTGCTTCCATTATCGATAGTGATGTGATTCATTTTTCATCCTAAAGGGGAAAAAAAAAAAGACTCACATTGAATTGGCTTGTTAATTATGCAGGGTTTTTTCCAGCGACTCTGAAGTATCATCAGAGTGTGATATGGCAATCTCATCTCTAAAAGCCAAAGCCAGTCCCTCCCTTAATGCTCAAGTGTACATATTTGCTAGTTTTTTTTTTTTTTTTCCTAAAGAAAGAGATCACCAGGTTTCTTGTTTTCACCAGCCCAGAAATCCACGGTTTGTGTTGTCAGGCAGTGCTTAGAAGAGAAATCTCAGTCTCTAAGCCCCAGACCACTAATCAGTTCCATAAGTCAACAGATTCATCGGGGAGACCAAATCAGCCAGTGCAATTATTTGGCCAGTTGTCTATAAAGATGGGAACCAGACTGAATGCACTGAGTCAGGGCTGCCGGAAGTATGTTGACTCTACAGTCTTCTGCGTGGTGTTATTAAAAGTTTGTGTTGCTTCTGCTTCCTGGATCTGCATTTGTGTAAGATGAAACACGCCCCCCCCCATCTCAGGATATTTTAAGAAAGCCAGGTAACAACGTGGGGTAGCGATCACGATCATCCAGCTCCCCCACCTGCAAAGTTCCAGATTTAGAAACTGAAAAACAACAAACCCAACCAATGTGCTAGTGATGCTTCGTGTTTTACCTTGATAGCTTTAGTTCTAGTTTCTTTCCCATCTATTATCTTAATTTATCTTCATAAAAAACGTAGTGAGCTCTACAGAGCAAACAGCAATGAATCCTAGTCACCAAGGTCTTAAAGCTGTTAAGTGTAAGAGCAATGTGACAACATGGGCCATGTGTCATTCTCATATTATGCTTCTCACTTGAAAACTAAAGGAATAGGCCAATCTTATTTGTCTCTTAATTCCTATAAGAATGCTGCTTTAGAGATGGCTCAGTTTAAGAGCACTGGTTGCTCTCCCAGAGGTCCTGAGTTCAATTCCCAGCAACCACATGTCAGTTCACAACCATCTACAATGAGATTTGGTTCCCTCTTCTGGAATGTAGGCATATACAGGCAGAAGAACACTGTATACATAATAAATAAATAAACCTTAAAAAGAAAAAAAAAGTGAAATGCAATTATTTGAGTCTTGGTTGTGCAAAGCAGTCTGCATACTACAAAACAAAAATGTAAACATCTCAACACTTAATAGCTTTTCAAAGAAAATTATAAATCAGCTTAATTTCAGAAATCAAGCTTATTGTTTATGCATACAGTAAAGTGCCACCCATGCAAATTTACATTAGCCATGCCTAAAGTAGTTTAGCAGAGTGGCAACTATTCTGAAAGGTCATTTGGCAAATCAATGCTCTATCTGTTTAATACTCGCGAAGATATCAAGCTTACAGAAGCACCCATGCACATAGGCAAACGTGAAAAAGGCGTGTGACAGGCGTTGTACATAGAGCATTGTAGGAAGGCGACGAGGGATGAATAATCAACTTGAATGAGTAAGCAAGTCTCTTTCTCCCATAATTCATATAATCACCTTTATATTGAAGGATAGAAGAGTTTAGACCATCTCTTATTTTTCTCACACATTTAACCATGACGTTTTGTTATCGAGAATAGAAAGGTTGCAAAATTGACATTAGCAAGTAATAAATAAAATAAGTGCTAAAGCCAAATATTAATTTCGTGACAAAGGAGATGCCAGTCGAGTGGCTTTACAAACATTATTGTAAATACCACAACTATAAACATTTCAACAGTTTAGTAGGAGAAGACAACTGGGTATCTGCTTTAGGCTAAGGCTTTGCACTGTAGAGGATTTTAGTTATAATTTAGCACAATGTCTGTGTTGAAAAAGGCTTGAAATCTAGGAAAAAATATTTGTAAGTATCTTCGTTCTCTCTCAGTATCTTCCAGTTGGGTTCTAACGGGTCATAAGATTTTTCTTTTCCTTATTGCCCACCCCAAAAACTCAATCAGGAGTTTGAAACGCAACTGTGCTTTTTAAATACCTGTTCATTATGACAAGCCACAGGAACCTTACCCCTAGAACTTACTTATGGGTTCCAGTGAGATGTGGGTTAAAAATGCCTGTTGCCAGACTACCAGGATGAGACCTGACAGGCTGTGACCATATGGTGGGAGAGGATATACCCTTCTGTCACAGACCTAGGGGAGGGGAACAGGGTGAAGGCAGGGGAGAGGGGCAACGGCCAGATACAAGTGAGGGGATAACAACTGAGATGTAACCTGAATAAACTACTTAAATGTAAAAAAAAAAAAAAAAAGCTCAAAAATGTCTGCTACCAAGTTTGACAACTGAGTTCAGTCCCTAGGACCTACATGAGGGAAGGAGAGGACCCCTTCCTATGAACTCCCTTCCTACCTCCGTATGCAAGCTGGCACATGTGCTCCCAGACACAAGTGTGAACATACAAGATTTAACTGGGACGAAATTTAAACTGTTACCTGTGGATGCACTGGGTTTATATCTTTCAGAGATGATTTTGAAGGGGGCCTTTTTCTTTTAATGTCTTTTTATTTACCATCTTCCCTCTCTTCTTTGTCACTGTATCAGCTGAATCTCCTTGTCTACTTGAGGCAAATAATATGCTGCTGGATATTAATTTGAAAGAATCATAGCAATTTACAGGACAGCATATTTAAAATTTTATTGATTTATTAATTTATCCATATTACATCTCAATTGTCATCCCATCCCTTCTATCCTCCCATTCCTCCCTCCCTCCCACTTTCACCCTATTCCCCTCCCCTATGACTGTGACTGAGGGGGACCTCCTCCCCCTGTATATGATCGTAGGGTATAAAGCCTCTTCTTGGTAGCCTGCTATCCTTCCCCTGAGTGCCACCAGGCCTCCACATCAAGAGGACATGGTAAAATATGGGGCACCAGAGTTCATGTGAAAGTCAGTCCCCACTCTTCACTCATCTGTGGAGAATGTCCTGTCCATTGGCTAGATCTGGGTGGTTGGTGCCATAGTTTGAGGAGAGCCCCTGGGCCCAGATCTGCCCATCATAATGTTCTACTTGTAGGTTTCTAGGACCCTCTGGATCCTTCTATTTCCCCATTCTCCCATGCTTCTCTCACCTAGAGTCCCAATAGGATGTCCTCACATCTATCCCACTTTCCTGGTAGGTGAAGACTTTCATTGGACATGCCCCTTGTTATAAGTGAGTATATACCATTTGACTATTTCTGCTTCTGGGTTAACTCACTCATTATGATCATTTCTAATTTCAATCCATTTGTCCACAAATTTCAGGAATTTCTTGTTTTTAATAGCTGAGTAGTATTCCATAGTGTAAATGTACCACAGTTTCTTTATCCATTCTTCTACTGAGGGACACTTAGGCTGTTTCCAGGTTCTGGCTATTATGAATAAGGCCGCTATGAACATGGTTGAACATATGTCCTTGTTGTGTGCTGGAGCATCTTCTGGGTATATACCAAGGAGTGGAATAGCTGGGTCTTGAGGAAGCCCTATTCCCAGTTTTCTGAGATAGTGCCAGATAGATTTCCAAAGTGGCTGCACTAGTCTGCATTCCCACCAGCAATGAAGGGGTGTTCTTCTTTCTCCACCAGCATGTGGTGTTGCTTGAATTTTTGATCTTAGCTGTTCTGATGAGTGTAAGATGGAATCTCAGAGTTGTTTTGATTTGCATTTCTGATGACTAAAGATGTTGAGCATTTCTTTAAGTGTTTCTCAGCCATTCAGTATTCCTCTGGTGAAAATTCTCTGTTTAGTTCTGAGCCCCATTTCTCAATTAGGTTATTTGGTTTGGTGGTGTTTAATTTCTTGAGTTCTTTATATATTTTGGATATTAGACCTTTGTCCTATGTAGGGTTGGTGAAGATCTTTTCCCAGTCTGTAGGCTGTTACTTTGTTCTTTTGACAGTGTCTCCTGCCTTACAGAAGCTTCTCAGCCTCATGAGGTCCCATTTATTAATTGTTAACCTTAAGGCCTGGGCTGTTGGTGTTCTGTTCAGGAAGTTGTCTCCTGTACCAATGTCAGAACAGCATTTTTAAAATCCCAACATCATTTTGAAAGATATATGTATTACTCCAGGTTCTCTAGTGCAACAGAACTTTGGTGTGTGTGTGTTTGAATTAAGTCAGCTTTAATAAGCACAGAAGTTCAGACTCTGTACCTATGTGTTCCTTGGGGGTGAGTACCTCAACAGAGTAGTCCCACAGTAGCTCTCACTGGGGAGTGACAACCCATAGCTGCCTAGTCCACAAGGCTGCATGTCGTAGCAGTTCCACTCTTGTGCAGGAAGCCCAGAGGATTCTTGGAGAGCTGCTAGTCTTTAATCTACAGCGAGAGCTTGGAAATGGAATGCTTCTACTATCAAAGAAGGAATCAGCAGCAGCAGGCAGGCGGGCGGTTGGGAAGGAAGATGGAGCAAGCACAGGGCAAATAATCACCTCTCTGCAGTGCTCTTTTACCGGAGCTTTGACCTGAGGTGCAGCCCACGATGAGAGGGGCTTACCCCACTAGTCAAACCAACTGGGACAGTTTTTCAGTTGAGGCTGTCTACTTAGGTGATTTTATTTGTGGCTAGTTCACGTTAAAACCAGTCACAACAACCTATACTGTCTTAATTGCAACAGATCCTACAAACTCTCCCCTTTCTTTTCCTTCCTCCTGACCTTTCGTCACTCTGCATAGGGCACACGGCAGACAGATGTTCTCTCACACAAGCTGCTGCAGTCCGTGTTTCACCTCTCAGCATATATGGGCTTTCTCTTTTCTGTTCGATTTCCATCTTTAGATGCATTTCATGTGCAGTCAATATTAACTTCAGTTTTTCTTACATAGTCAGTTATGGAAATATGACCTAGAAAGGATATGAATAAGCAAACTGGAGAGTTCCGATGCATTTATTTATTCAGCAAATGTTGAATAACAGCTTCTTAGACCGAGGCTCCATGTTGGGCCACACGAGCAGCAAGAAAATCTTCCAGCGCCTTCAAGTGAAAGCCTCGGAAGAATCCGCAGAGGAGGGTGTACTCACTGGAGGTTGTGCCTGTTGGATTCACTCCCTTTCCTTTGCATGTGCAGGGTGTTATGTTGTAAGTGCACCACTGCAGATCCTGGGAAGGTGATAAATCCTTCTAAATAAGGCATATTTTGTAGGCACTCACAGAGTTCTGTCAACTTATATTTAAGTCACATATAAAGAACACGAACTGTGCCCACGTCACCAGGCAAGATGCTGCAGCAGTGCCCTCAAGAGGCTTGCACTTAGGAATGGCAGTAGATCAGTAACCAGATGATCCCATGGCTCCTTCCCAGCATGCATCATGGTTAGAGCTGAAGGAAGGGGACCTAATATCTCTGATGGGCTTCTGCAAGACTTGGGGAAGTTTAATCAATTAGAGCTTGAGCAATGACCAGGGGCTGGGGAGATGCATCAGTGCCTAGGAGAGCTTTCTACTCTTCCAGAGGATCCTAGTTCAATTCCTAGCATCGAAGTTGGGCATCTCACTGCCATTTATAACCTTAGACCGGACATCTTCTATAGGGCCTTGGTGTGTTCTTGCACAAGCATGGTGTGTATTCAGCAGGACACACACACACACACACACACACACACACACACACACACACACACACACACAAAACCTTTAAAAGTCAGATTAAAAGCAATTATTTACATTTATAACTGGGAAGACTGTCTTTCCAGAAGGAGATAGAAGACAAATAAAGACCAAGTCAGTTCTAGCTAAAAGCCAAGAAGAAGTTAGGAAATGGCAAAAACCCAACAAAACAACAACAACAACAACAAACAAGCAAACCAGCAAAATAAACAAACAAACAAAAACCTGTATTCTGCTTATTGTGGTGGACGGAGTGGATGACAGGTGATAAGTTATAGATGCAGGCAGGTGTCACGTTGTAAGAGATCAGGACAGAAGAAACAACAAGAAAATGGCGTGAGCAGATGCTATGAATCTGGAGCATGCGGTGGAGTCCAACAGTGTCCTTTCTAAGGGGCTTGAGGCTGAAGATCACTGTAGAAAGCCTCACCCAGTGCGAAGGGCATCTGTGGGCCAGAATTTGATCTCGATGAGGCAGCGGCAAGGCTCTTGCCATTTTCTGAGACTTTAGGAGGCAAGATAAAGATCTTTCCTAAGAAAATTGATTCTGTGCGCAGGTGCCTGCATGTGTGCACATACATGTGCACTTGTGTGTAGATAAAGATAACTCCAGTCCTCTGGGTTGGGGTTAGCAGGTGTCTTTGGATTGCCTGACGCGGGTGCCGGGAGCATAACTCTTGAATACTGCAAAAGCACAGCTTAACTGCAGAGCCAGGCCTCTGAGCCCAGAGGAGCAGATCTTTAGTTAACACTGAGAAGGCTTATTTAAAGTTGTTTACAGAATCGTTGTGGGGTAAAAGCTAAGTCTCTCGAAGCAGTCTCTTTGAAAACCATCATTATCTTGGTTTATGGAGGATGGTCCCCATTTCTGTTACTCACTAGTGTGCATGCGCTCTTTAAGCCTCTCCAGGAGGGATAGCTTAGAATGGCTTTTCTGTTCTGCTCCAGCTACAACAGCCATACTCCCAACTTCTGACACAGAAGTCTTTTCTTAGGGGACTAGGGAGTTGTCATTATTTTCAGGTCTCCCCTTCTTTAATCCCAAGAACCATTTAATTTGATATTTTCTAGTAGATGCTTTTATTTACAATATACGTGTCCCTTGCATTTCATCTGTACTTTGCACACTAATTCTGCTCCCAGTAGCATTCCCTCTCAAGAGTAGGGAAGGTTTTTGCATTATGTAAACTTAAATAATAAGGGCGATTTTGTCTCCCAAAAGCAAGGTTTAATACTTGAGTGCTGGACTGCTGCCATAGTCCCACTCTCAGGGACTCGGCTTCTTCCATGCATCTGCTATCCCTCTCTTGGGAGTAGCCTTTGTTTTCAAGTTGAGAATGGTCTATGTGTATGTAGCACCATCGAAACAGCAATAGGACAAAATGTTGAGAAGAGGTAGTGAAGGAAACTTGTCTTTTAGGAAGGGTTCTTTAAACATACAAAGACCTGGCTGGCTGCATGAGATAGTGTCTGTAAGAGCTACTGCTAACCATAGCACGTGGAGGAAAATCAGCTAAGATGTATATTTGTTTGTGACAACCCAAGAACAGATATCTTTGGAAATTAAATGTTAAATGATACAAAGAAGAAATATATATATATATATATATATATATATATATATATATATATATATATATATATATATAAGACAGATAACTACGTTAGTGATCTAGAGATCCCCATCCCCTTTTTAAAAGAGTACATTTCACCTCAGTTACCTCTTTGAATTTGTTTGTCATGAACATTGATGCAATCCTCATTCTGCCAGGAATTCTTCATGGCATTTATGGACTAGGATCAAATACAACTGATGATTTTATAAGCATCTTAAAAGTGCCCAGCTATGAAATTTTATCTTCTGAAGCATTAAGCAAGTTACTGAGTACAAACTAAAAAATTACTAAGGAAATAATGTTGAGTTTTTTTTAAACATATGTCGGATCATAACCTATTATTTAGAATTATTAAACACCAGGTTAGGAATATGCCTCAATGAGTAAAGTGTTCGCTGTACACATGTGAGGACCTGCGTTTGAATCCCTGGGACCTATGAATAGCCAGGTGTGATAATGTGTAAGTAAACACAGGAGCTCCTCTGGTGAGGTGGGAGACAACTATAAAATACTTGTAAGTTCCCAGGGCAGACAGCCTGGCATACATAGCAGAGAACAACCCAGAGATCCTGCCTCAAAATAAGGTGGAAGAGAAGCCTCAAACTTCCACATGGTCCCTGTGGCTTATGTGCATCCATGATGTCATGTATATACACAAAAAGGAATATTTACTGCTAATGTTAAATAACTCTATTTGTGAAACACTTTTATGAGCATTGTGCTTTCTCTCCTCCTCTTCCTTCTCCTCCTCTCCCTCTTCTTCCTCCTCCTCTTTCTCCTTCCTCTAGACTTGTACAGCACAGTGTTATGCCTGCTTTACAGATAGGAAACTAATGATGGTTAGAGAGTATGTGGAGCTCAAAGTCATGTGACTTTGAGTGACTGGAAACATCTACCTGCAAGACTATCTTCTTATCTGCACTGCTTCTCCAGTCTTCACGTCTCCCAGTCCTCGTGTCCGTTTCGTATAGACTGAGTTCCTATGTTTATTGACATGATGAGCTTTCTCATTTCTCATCTCATTCAAGAATCAATCTAACCTTCTCCTTTTCTAAGTGCCATGTCTGGTCTTGTGCTCTGTGTAAACATTTCCTGCATTCCTCAAGCCACCGAGCCTGTCCATGCTTTCTACAACATATGAAGTATCTATGGACAAGAGTATATTACATTTAATTATAGAAATAAATTGTACACTGTATTAGGTTATTCCGTATGTAACCTAACAACCATAGGTGACCTTTGTCTCATTAAGTAGCCTGTCTTATATTTCTTACACAATTTAAAATGTGCAATTTGACCACGTCCCCTGGAGGGGGAGGCCTGGTGGCACTCAGAGGAAAGATAGCAGGCTACCAAAAAGAGACTGGATACCCTATGAGCATGTACAGGGGGAGGTAATCCCCCTCAGGAACAGTCATAGGGGAGGGGAATAAGGGGAAAAATGAGAGGGAGGGAGGAATGGGAGGATACAAGGGATGGGATAACAATTGAGATGTAATATGAATAAATTAATAAAATATATTAAAAAAATAAAATGTGCAAGATCACTACTGGGTCTATAGGAAGAACTGAACTTACCTCAACTTAAGTAACTATTACAATATAGTATTCCATGACACATAAGAAGACAGGCTTAAAAACGGGCTAAGAGACACTTAACTAGTGTTAGATAGTCTAAGGCTTAACCCTCTGCAACTCTCAACTGAGCATTTGAGTAAAATCCAAACACCTTATATGCTTGTGTTTGCATTGTGTGTACAGATAGCTGGCTGGGAGAAGCCAGGTGGAAGCAATTGGGTTAATTGATGGATGTACTCTATTAAAATTTGACAGGATCAGAATGGATGGAATTTTATCTAAAGAGAGTAGATGGGGACCACTAGTCAGTTCATTAAGGAGAACTGTAGGAGATTCTCTTTTACAGACATTGTCATGAGACATTGAATGCCCCTGTGCAATGCTGTCTATAAGTCTAACTAGGTGGCTGCTTTCTTCCCGTGTGTGACACAGATATGTTCATGGTCGTACTTTCTGCTTATACTCTTTCTGTAACCTGAGAAGCAACTGGAACCAGGGCTGTGGCATAGACTTCATAGCAAGTCATTGCCAGAAGGAACATAGGGCATAGTCTTTGTCTTTTCTGGTCCATGCATTTGTTTTTCTCTGTGTGGACACATTGGCTTAGTATTCTGAGCTACAGACAACTTGAACTCACATAGACTACAGTCAAACTCTTTGACTGTTGTTTGAATCTACTTGCCAAACTGTTTTCCGGTTGTTTGAATCTACTTGCCAACTTAATTTTTAATGTCCTATATAGTATGCTTTACTTTGGCTATGACATGTATCTGTTTTCGCTCAAACTATCTACAATTTCCTGATCACTTGTTTTGGTTACTGTTCTATTCCTGTGTAGATTCACCAAGGCCAAGGCAATTTATTCAAGAAAGCACTTAATTGCGACCTCATTCACAGTGTCAGAGGGTGGGTCTATGACCATCACGGCAGGGCACAGAGCATCAGGCAGGTAGGCATGGTGTTGTGCAGTAGCTGAGAGCTCACCAGCAGGAGGTAGAGTGAGTGAGCCTGGGCCTGGCATGGGCTTTTGGAACCTTAAAGCCCATCCCCAGTGACACACAACCCTTCCTCCAATCAGGCCACACCTCCTAATCCTTCCCTAAACAGTCAGTCCACCTAGGTAAGTCCAAGCACTTTCATTCAAATCACCTCATGGGTTAACAACATTTTCATTTACATGCAAAGATTCAAAAAGATTAAGAGACAAGCTCTCCCCACTGTTGCTCCCTGTCAGTCCATGATTGTGTCCACTGTTGCGCTCAAGACCTTTGCAGCACCACAGCAAGAAGACTGAAACGCCGGGCATGGTGGCGCACGCCTTTAATCATAGCACTTGGGAGGCAGAGGCAGGCAGATCGCTGTGAGTTCGAGGCCAGCCTGGTCTACAAAGCGAGTCCAGGACAGCCAAGGCTAACACAGAGAGACCCTGTCTTGAAAATCAAAGAAGAAGAAGAAGAAGAAGAAGAGGAGGAGGAGGAGGAGGAGGAGGAGGAGGAGGAGGAGGAGGAGGAAGAAGAAAGGGAAGAAGAAGAGGAAGAAGAAGATTGAAATGGGGTCTGTTATGCTTTACAGACAATATGTTACTGTTTCTTATGAATAACGGTTACTTTCTACTATTAAGAGGTTACTGTGGCAGATTATCTGTTAGACATATGACCTAGACATTCAGATCCATGCAGACCCTCACAGTCCTTCTAACCTAGGACTTTTGTTCCAACTCACAGCTCACTGGAGCTTCTGTGAGTAACAGAGGTGTTGCAGAGGTAAACCAAGGCAGTGCAGTTCTCCTTGTTTTCATTTTCTCATCCCCCTCCTGCCTTCTCCCCTTCCCTTTCCACCCTCTCTCCATACTATTTCCAATAAATAGATTTTGACACTCAGAATTGAAAGAACATTGCAAAAATCAAAGTGATTTATCCACACAGTCACTAATCTTTTCCTTTCTTCTTCTTCTTTTTATTATTTTTTTTTGCTTCTAGCTCTCTTCAATCTAATTCCTGTGGGACTACGTGTGGTGGCCATCCAAGGGGTGAAAGCCAGCCTCTACGTGGCCATGAATGGGGAAGGCTATCTCTACAGTTCAGTAAGTAGCTCGTGTGTGTGTGTGTGTGTGTGTGTGTGTGTGTGTGTGTGTGTGTGTGTGCGCGCGCGTGTGTGTGTGTGTGTTTGTGGTGTTAGTGAAGCAGTCATTTTAAGAAACTGATGTCACGTTATATTTTCAAATCTACGTTCAGGACTGATGTAAGGCTTTTACCATCTGGATGTTAGGGGTCATGTCCCAGGGAATGAATATGAATCAATTATTTTCCATGTTATATATTCTTACTGCTACCTTCAACTTCCAGAAAGTACAGTTTTTGAATTTACCCTTTGTTTAGTTCAATGAGTAAGATACTTTTTCTTTCACAGATGATATAGAGGGCTCACTTTATATTATTGTACAGGAAAAATTTTCATAGTCTCTGCTTTTGTCTGTGCTTAATAAGTCCATAGTAGTGCCTAATATGTCATATTCCCTAATGTAAAGAATTATCTAATATAAAAACAACTGAAATTTGCAGAATTAACTCTGTATTAAGAGCAATGACATCTGTGTATTGTGCACGTGTCAGCACAGTGTGTGTGTGCACGTGCACGCACACGTGCATGCGTGCATGTGTGTGTGTGTGTGCATACAAATAACTCTTTTACTTTATCATAACTTCTGGACCTTTAAAAGGATGGTGTTGGTCTCTCCCTTGTATAATATCTCTTCCAATCTACAAGTAAAAGTTGTGTAGTACCAGCGGCCGCACTGAGTGAGCATGGACATATTTTTAAATATCTGAGATATATTTTTAAGTTAATACTATCCTGGTTGGTCTCTCTTGAAATTTTAAATTCACACACTGGGAAAAATGTAGCTACTCTGAATAATTTGCATTCTCCTATGGGAATTTGCCTGTTTGTGATTCATACAAGAAAAAAATGTCCCTTGAAAATGACAGCTGAAGATGGCCACCCATTCCATATTCTCAGTGATTGCACAGGCTGCCCTGGAAGTCCACCTCTGTTTCTCAGCTGTTAAACTGAGGGTTAAACACTGAGTAGTGGTAGTGGACTTCAACTATCCAATGAGTATCTCATACCTTACACATGCTATTAGTAAGGCCTCTGTTATCATTGTATATTAAAGCCGCTATCATATGAATGTTCCCAACAACCTATGGTAAATATGGTAAAAAAGAATAGGCCAGTTACTCCTATGTGGTCAGTTTTTACATGTTGTTTCCCTTTACCTATATGTCACATTGTCCCCCATAAATATGTATGATTGTATTATTTTTTTTTCAGGTTTTTTTAAATTAATTTATTCTTGTTACATCTCAATGTTTATCCCATCCCTTGTATCCTCCCATTCCTCCCCCCGCCCCATTTTCCCATTATTCCCCTCCCCTATGACTGTTCCTGAGGGGGATTACGTCCCCCTGTATATTCTCATAGGGTATCAAGTCTCTTCTTGGCTACTTGCTGTCAAACACAAAATAATATTAAAAGTTAAAGGTGATAGTCTACTTCAGAGTGTATTCAGATTTGAATATACATTTACATGTGCTATACATGTGTACATATTTTCAAGTTGGTGCTTGTAATAATGTTTTTTAGTTTGGTGTTTCGAAACAGGGTTTCTTTGTTTAGGCTTTGCTGTACTGGACTCATTTTGTACACCAGCATGGCCTCGAACTCACAGAGATCCACCTGCCTCTGCCTCCCAGAGTGCTGGGATTAAAGGCGTGTGCCACCGTTCCTGGCTGATCAAAAATAATATTTAAAGATAGAAATATTTTCAGAGTGGCAAGCATTCATTTTTCATGCACGGTAGTATATATACTAACAGCTCTTTATGTAAAGTCATCAGAAAACGCTTTAACATTTTTCTCTAATTTTTTTTCAGCAACAGAGATTGACCTAGGGACTTGCACCTGCTAGGCAATAGTTTTATGCTAAGCTATAGCCCCTCACAAAGTCATTCAAAATAGAAAAAAATCAAAGGAAACATAAAGAAGGGTACTATGTTGAATAATTCTAGCTAGCTAAACAACAGTAAGGCAAACCTTGACTGGGGTCAGAACTACAATGTGGAGAAAGCCTGAGGATGGTGGTAAAGACTGAATAAAGCATCACATGGTTTGCAAAGGCACAGGGTGCAAGGCCGCAGAAGCTATGAGGCTTATGCCACTGAGCTAGAGTTCATTTTTATTGGCCAGTGGTTTGTGTATAGAATGTTTGGGGAGGAAGGGGATACAGGTTCATCCTCTAAACCTTTTTCGCGGTGCTATTCTTTCTACACTTCTTATTTAGAAACAAGGCTAGGTGCATGGGACCAGGGTCTTTAGCAGGGAGGCATTTTAAAGAAATGTACAGTTTTAACTGCAGTCAGAATTCTGCAATAGATCCAACCTCTTTGTAAAGCCATCAGTTATTTATTGCATTGCATACTTGGCGATATAAGATTGCTTTGGTCAGCTGTGTATAGGATTGCTTATTAAACCATAGTGCTTTCTTTGCTAGGATACCACGGCAAGTGCCTTAGGATTCTCAGTAGATCACCGGTGTGGCATAGGTCATCTCGTTCTCTCTCTCAAACCCCACCCTGTCTCTGGGCCAGACTGATAGGGTGAATGCTGGTTTTAACCAGTCCACAATGGGCCTAAAGGGACCAACATCAGAGCATACAGTCTCATTACACTCTGTCCTGCAGTTCCTCTGTTGGCTATGCTGCAGTGAGAGATGAGGGCAGAGGCCTGGGGGTGAGTTCGAAGGCTGCTGCTGACCTCAGCTCTCCTGTGTGTTTGCCATGTACGGAGACTTGAAGTCAGTTGGAAAGCAGCTTCGCGTTTCTTGTGCCCAGCGCAGTAGTGCACATCAGGAGACACGTGGAGGGAGAGTTGGTGGCTGATAAGACTGAAGAGGCCCTGGCGAAGCCGAGACCGAGAGGACTCAGTCGTGGGAGGGTATCTTGTCCATACTGCCTGGTCTCTGCTCAGATTTAAGCTGGAGGTATGTGTCCATGTTACCTTTGAGCTCTCTCCATTCAGTAAGAAGCTGGAGGGAGGAAGAATAGGAAAGGTGGGCTGATTTCTTCCAGGTGGAGCTAGAAGCAATTGATGTCTATACTGAAAATCCTGGAGAGCTAATTTATCTATACATAATGTTAGGTATACATATATATGCATATCTCTATAACTTATATATCTCATCTAGTTATACCACATGTATCTATATGCATATCTTTATAAGCCTATATCTACATAAACGTAGCTATAGACATATCTGACATGGTTTTTGATGCACCTGGGTTTGTTTTGTAATCACTGCATTTTGCATGTTGAAACCGACTTTGGTTTTTTTATCTTTTTAAACTCACTTGCATTACTGATATCTTCTCATTCTCCTTTTATGCTTCTAAACTCAAGCTGCATTTCTGTTCCTTTGGTGGTTTTCAGTTTACATACATACATACACATACGTACATACGTACATACATACATACTCACACACACACACACACACACACACACACACACACACACACACACACACGACTCCAAACATTCATGAGTGGTTTTGTGTTTCTGACTTCTAAACAGCTCACAACCTGTGTTTTATTTTCTTGGCTAGTGAGGCCATCTCAGCAATATGACTGGCTGTACTTTAAAAGGAATTCTTTGTAGACAGTGTTTGTATTTTACCAGTGTTTAAAAGCATTTTCTATGAACAGCTCTGTGTGTGTGTGTGTGTGTGTGTGTGTGTGTGTGTATGTGTGTGTGTGTATGTGTGTGTGTGTGTGTTTTAGTCTTGCTGCATTCCCTGTTTCTCTAACTGCCATAGTTTGTTATTCTCCATGTGAGGGTCTATGTGTCTGGAGGACTTAGGTTTGGTGTGAGCATCTCTGTGTAACTTGTGAGTTCCTGCCTCAGGAATCCATCTGCATGCTTCCTTCTATTCCTCCCTTTGACTGTAGTCCAGGTACCTGTGAGTGTCACACTGGACCAGCATCTCCCCTAGCATCCATGAGGCGCTATTCCACTGGTTTCCGGCATCTGTTGTTGAATGTAGGAATTTGTTGTCAATTTAATATTTCCTCTTAGGAAGTCTCTATGGAAACCTAAAAAATATTTTTCACTTTATAGTTCCTGCTCTTAAATTGTCTTTGCCTGTTAGGAATTTGTAGTGAACTTGTAATCCAGAGAATTATAATTCTCCAATTCTAAAAATATTAACTTGTATCCCATATCATTTCATCTCTCAATCACGCTTTCCAGTCTCTTGTGCTACTTCTGTGATGTAAGTTAAAAACATTCAAACTAATTGTGTTCAAATTTTATGCTGTTTTGTGATTTCAGTCCTGGTGTTTTTCATTTCTGAATGCTGAATGGCTTCTATTAATGCCCTCCTAGTCTTGATTTATTTCTTCCTGTTTTTAAAAATTGTATGGCTTTTTTCACTCTTTACAGAAAGTTATTAGCTTATCTCGTGAAGCATTTCTAACATAACTGGTCAGTGTTTCCCATTGTTATGATTTTGTATTTTAAGCATTAATTTTTCTTACTGCCATTTTATAATCACATTCTAGTTATATTTTAGAATTAATTCTTTAACAGTGTTTCAACTTTGGGACATGTTCTTCTCTCTTGACTTTTGATAGTTCTTCCTGTGAGGTATATATTGCTGTGCTCTCGCAACTTTTTGGTATCTTCTATCCAGCCTCCACAATCTCTGGTTTAGAGTAGTCTTAAGTCATTCCAATATTATCGTAGGGTAACAATGGGGTGAGTGCAGGAGCCTGAGGTGGGGTGTGGTTTTGTCTAGTTGCTCTTGTTGTAACAGACTGCACTGTGCTTCAGGGTTGGAGCTTCCTTTTTCATTGCAGGATAAACCAGTGTGGCCGGGCTCTAGTCCTTGCTTTGTGCAAAAGAACTTTAGTTAAGCCAGCTGACTTGGGAGGACTCTACACCAAATAAATTGCTTTCTTCAGGACTTGAAGCTAGGCTGGTCTGAAGCTGCAGTTAATATTGCGCCATTTCTATTCCACAGGAAACTTATGCTTGCTTTGGCGATGCTGATTCTAACAGTGATAGTTAGGCCTTGAGGTTTTTATTTTACTTGTCCTTAACCTCTATTTGGAGAGAGAGGGTGCATCATCCTATGAGCAGACAATAAATCAATCTGTCTGTTTCTCTCTGTCTCTGTCTGTCTGTCTGTCTGCCTGCCTACCTGCCTCTCTCTCTCTCTCTCTCTCTCTCTCTCTCCCTCCTTTTTGGCTAAAAGTACATAAAATCAGTTTTTCCATCTTAATATTTTTGCATGCCCTTTCCTGTTAATCATATCTATACTCTGGACAACAGCTCTCTAGAACTACCGAAGCATGCCCATTAAGACATTTTCCCCCTTTTCCCTCCCATGAGTTATGTCACTTAGCAAAATGCTATTTTCATCTGTGTGATAGCGTGCAGTAGGATTACTTTTGTCTTAAAAACTTAGGAAAATTCCATTATAACTATCTTTTTGTCTATTGAAAAACATTGAAGTTCCTTCTACTTCTTGGTTATGGGATTAATAGTGCACTAACCATGAAGATACCAGTACATCTTCACAAATCCTTTCATTTCTCTGGCTACCTGCCCAGAGATAAAGTAACTAGACCACACAACTCTATTTTAATTCTTTTGCAGAATCCCACACCATCTTCCATGCATCAACACTGTTTCATGTTGCTACCCACAACGCACAGTTGTTCAGATGCCTCTTTCCAAGCCAATACTTGACATATTCTGAGTTTAAAACTGTTTTTTTTTTTCTATTAGCATTGGACATCCCAGCACATATGATGTGCGCAAGCATAAGATGAGCCAGGATTTGATTTTCAATGCTCCAAAGAGTACTGACGTTCCATATGTCTCTTACGGTATCTTCTGCATAGCCTCCTGGGAGACTAACATATTTAATTCCTTTGTATGCTTTCCTTTGTTTGCTCTCGTGTTTTCCGTGTTTGTTGCAGAGTTAGAGCTACCTTATATGTGGTGGACATTTACCCTTTATCAGATACTACTTGCAAATATTTTCTTTCACCTTGCAGGTGGGCTTTTTACTTCATTGGTTGGTTGTTGTGTAGACATTTTATTTGGTGGTGTTCCCCAAGCTCTCCACCTTTTTTTCCTTTTTCTCTTGGTGTTGTATTGAGGGGATCATTGGCAGATTCATTGTCATGAGTTTTGATTCTAGTTTTCTTCTAGAAACTTTAACTTCACCTTATGTTAATCTATTTTGAGTGGCTTTTAAAAAATATGTTTTAAAGTGCCCTTTTAATTCTTTTGTATATAGCTATGAAATTTTCCTAGCATCATGCATTGAAAAATGTGTCTGTACTTGTGCCAGGGTTATACTGTTGGATTACTGTAGCTTTATGCATGTTTTAAGGTTAAAAAATATGAAGACAATTGCTTTATTTACTTTTCCATTTGTTTTTTTAGTTTATTTTGCCCTTTAGTATAAGTTTTTATTCTACAAAAGAGGACATTAAGATTTGATAAAATGATATTGGATATATAGGTTGTTTTAGATAATTTGGGAATTTCAATGATATTAAATACTCTGTCATGTGAACTTGGCATGCCTTTATTCATTTGTATCTTCTGACATTTTTATAGAAAGAAGTTTTTAAGTGTATAAGTTTTTAACTTCTTTGATTAAATTTAAACTCATTGTGCATTTTGAAAGGAATTTAAAATAGTTTTAATAAAATTAAACAACACTTTGGTTTTAAGTAGAGAAAATGAAAGCTCTTTCACACTCTGTGAAAGAACTGTCTGGAACAAGCATTTTATATAAAGTGTTCCTTATATACATAAATTACATTATTTACATACACATTAAGTGTCTAGGAT
This sequence comes from Acomys russatus, assembly GCF_903995435.1. NCBI lineage: Eukaryota > Metazoa > Chordata > Mammalia > Rodentia > Muridae > Acomys > Acomys russatus. The sequence goes on along the minus strand of NC_067144.1, from coordinate 12,941,413 downwards.
TTAATTTTTCTGGTTTAACCTGTTCTCCCTTGATGTTTAATCTATATTATTACGTGCTTTATTCTCTTTGAGTTTAATATGTTTTGAAAATGCCTATGAGACCATCTAAACTTTCTTAAATGGTTATATCTAAGAGCGTCAAAGGAAGAAGGAACTATTTTCATCATGTACATAGAGGTCTGAGCTTAAAGTCTACCTCCTTTATAAATTTATTCACATTGAAAATTCTCATATGTAAGTAATTTGAACTGAAGCTTGTATTGATGACTAAACTATAGAGGAATATCGATGAGAATATATTGTAAGTCTAGATCATTTTCATACTGTGGCTGGGAAATTGGTTGTGCAGTGTTTTCAGTAATCACTGTGTAGATTGATATTTGTAATGAATATTCAAGGATGGTACTGCCGTACCATTGCTGACACTATCATATTAGCCTTTCTGTGTTCTGAATCTATGATATTCACAATCCTTCCAGTAGCCCAGCTCTAGTGACATGTCCATTGGAAATCACCATTGAATGAAATGAAATGCCCCTTTCACATTAACATGCCAGCAGTTGGCATCTCTCTTGCTATTGAATAAGCTTTGAATTCATCTTTGAGGCCCAAGACAGACATTTCCCCCCAGTCACAACAATGAGGATATTCTCTCGAATAGGAAATTCTTCTCTAAAAATCTGCATAGTTTAAATGCATAGCCCATTCTAATTATTAATAGGAAAATTTCCTACAAATAATTGGACAACTAATGATGGTTACATTGGGAAACGTCTTGGTGGTCTTTAGTTGGTGCTGGTTTATGCCTTCAGTCAACCTCAGATACCCCAAATATATCTGATGTACATTGGTGCTGTGTCACATGCCACTGTGCAAAAAACTGACCATGCAAGGCATGGGTGACTGAAACCTCCTTATCTTTCAAAAGATATTGTTGTAAGTAACTATTGTGAGGAGTTTGAGCCAATTAGAAAGTTAGATGTCTCTGTGCCCAAGACCACCTGCGCTTTTGACTTGGTAGTTGAAGTTTATGACACCAGTGCAAAGTCTGTGGGATTGACAAAACTATTTATTCGCTTAGTTGGCAATTCACTAGAAACAAACAGCACCCCTGTGACGGTATTGCTATGGTTATAAGTTATCACAGAGAAGAGACACAAGTTAAATCAGCCAAGGTGGGACTAAACGGACAGCTGAGGAGTAGAGTTTTGCAAGCAGCATGAGATCTTGAGGGTGATCCCTAGTCAAGGCAACCAAACAAAACAGTCAAAGGCATGAACACAGGATCAAGTTCTGCAGGGACATCAAATACAGAGCTCCTGTTCGCCTTTCTGTTGGGTAAAGACAGACACGTGTCACTGTTCTGCATCAGTGAGCAACGGTGGTGGCGTATTACTAACCTAGAAGCCCTTCTGGGTTCTGGGCTATGAGACTTCACTGGGTTTGCAGTAGTAGGTAAAGCATGAAGGGATTGCCAGGTGGTTCTCCTGCTCTGAATGAATGACACAGAGTCCCAACCCTGAACTACAGTTGTCATTGTGTGTTAAGGACAAGTCCTGCAAACAAAAGACAACAGTTGCCTCATCCTGGTGTTTTAGGGTAAGTTTAAATTCCTAACCAACAACTGTATAACCACCAACAGAAATGGATGCTATAACATATTATGTTGACTTGGCTCTACCCCCACAAACATATTTGCCTTCACTGTTCTTCATCTGTGATAGTCACAATCCTTCTGGTAGCCTGTCTCCAGTGTCAGGCAGCTGATGGGTTTCTTTTTCCTACTGTGTTTTTTTCTGTTTTGTTTTGTTTTGTTTTGTTTTGTTTTGCCCTAGCTTAGAGGAAGGAAACAATGGAAAAAGAAAAAATCTGGAGTGGTGCCTCCGGCATGCCAGCATTTGGGAAGTAAAAAACATAAGTGAATGATTTGGACAACTTGGGAGCCTTGACATTTGCATCTGGAAAAATTATACTTAAGAAGCAATTTGAGTAATTTGCATTTTAAAGAAGTTTGATGTACTTAGCACACATGTCACTGACATTTCACTGATTAATAATGATTAATACGTTTGTGAAAGCTCTGTTTTTTTATTGTAATCGTTGTTTATTTTTATGAATTAGGTAGTTTATAAACTGATGGTAGTTGTCTTTAACCAAGACAGCAGATAAAATTCCACAAGCACTGTTTTTCATTTACCACCGCCTTAAGCAGTAGCAGTGGTATATGAATCTATGGCAGTGACCAATTCTCTTCTCTAAACTAGTCTGCATTCCAGTGTTAGTACGTTATCATGACAGCAGCTGTAAGGAGTGCTTTCACAGCCATATTAACGATGGTGTTTGCACAGATAATAAATTTGGTTTTGCCTTTGAAAATGATTTTAGATTTGTATTCAGGTTTCAAAGCAATGCTGAGGGAGGGGGCAGAAGCGAACTATTCACTTTTGATGAAGCACAGTGACTTTAGGCAGGTGATTGACTTAAATAAGCAGATCCCAGGAACAGAACCAGGGCATAGATCCCGGTCTGAAGAGAAACCTGCAAGATTTTCATGATGCTGTTCCATGCTTGGACACATCCGTAAAGACACCCTCCATGGCGGACTGTTTCTTACCTTCCCCCACCCTTTCATATGAACTGTCTCATTAGATCTTTGCATCAACTCTGACGTCATTATTGCTGAGTGACAGAAGTTCTCTCTAGGAAAGAGAAAGGTCAAGTGAATAAGATGATGTCCCTTGATAGACACGAGGAAGGTTAAGAGGAAGCAACTTTAGTTCAACGTGCAACATTGCTCTTACTGTCCCTCACAATGAACTATTTATTACCCTGTAGTCTTATGGTTTTTTTTTTTAATCAAACCCACAATTCTTTAGAAGCTTTATGTAAAGACACTAAGAACAATGATTAGGAAAACAGATGGCAGGCTGCTTGATTAATGCACAACTTTTTAACAGCTCTTAGATTTTTCACACCTAGGTCGGGTGAGAGCAGACACTTTAGAGACTGCCGACAACTCTAGGATTTTGAGAAAGGGTTATTGAGAGCTATTGAGAGGCACAGAGAATGGGGCCTCTGGAGGAGAAAAAAGAGTCCACTGAGAGCTGTCAGAGATCATTTTTCCACCCACAAGACGCAGCAGAGAAGAACACGCTCTTTCCTTTTTGCCTTTAATTGTTTTTTATTGTTCCCTTATTACAGATGCCCAAGTTTTCCTGTCGCTCAGCACACAATAAACATTTGCACATTAACTGCAGTCAAAACAGTTTCCTCATCTGGGGCTTTGCGAAGACGTTGGTCTGTGTTTCTCTTTGTGTTCAAATTAATTGCTTTCATGCCTTGCCGATCCTATCTAGTGCTCAAAGTAGAGATCCTCTGTGATAAGGATGAATTCTCACAGAGATGAGCACCGCAGTCCCCAGATGAAGACGTCTGCCAAGCCCTTGTTGAGCTAGTTGCTGATATAACATCATGAAGTCTAATTCTGGCAATAATTAATTGGCTGTCTGACAGTTATCTTTGTCAACGTGTTTCTGATTGTGACGACCCAGGCCCTGCGGTTCGGCTTTGCATAACTTCTGGCTCCTGTCTGGGGCTCTGCAGGTTTCACTGGTCATGCGTCTCATGTGTTGAGACTGACCAAGCAGCTTTAAAAGCTTGGATTGCCATGCTTGCCTTTCTGTAATAAAGACACACTGCTTAACAAAGGTGTAGAGGATAAAGAACGGCCATGACATCTTCTTGGAAGCCACCCACTTCCCTACACCTCAGCGAAAAATGTCTGCCTTACCCTAGAAAGTAGCACACTTAAAACATAATCTATTTAGAGCAGAGAAATGAAGTTATTCCTTACAGAGTATTCATTCATTCATCACATTCATTTATTTAGTTATTTAATCATTCATTCATTCACTCATTCACTCATCCCCGTGTGTGTACGTGTCTGCAATGTAAGCCTGTGTATGTGTTCATGTGCTCATGGGTGTGTGTGTGTATATATGTATATATATACACACACACACATATACATACATACATACATACACATATGTATGTATATGTATATATACATGTGATAGTCAGAGGTTAACTGCAGATTCTTCCTTGATCTCTCTCCACCTTATATTTGAGATAAGGTCTCTTTCTGACTTGGAAATCACTGATTTGCAAAGCTGGCTATCGACTGAGCCCCGAGGATCCTTCTGTCTCTACCTGCATAGTACTGGAATTAAAGACATACTTCCCTGTATCTGGCCTTTAACATGAGTGCTAGGGATCTGGTCTCTGGGCCTCATGGCTGCATTCCAGGCACTTCACCTACGTATCCATCTCCCCAACCCTCCCAGCACAATTTCAATTCCTTTATCAGCTTACTTCTGCATGGAAACATCTCAAACCAGAGGCATATTCAGGGTGGCCGATTAGGAAGCATGGCATTTAGAGGGGAGGGGAGAGAAAAAGAGGGAGGGTGATGGTGGGATAGAAATGAGTGCGTCTTCACTAATAATATCAAACGAATCCTGGAGCTTTGAAGCTAATGACACCTGAGTAAAGAAAGTTAAAGGCCAGAAGCTTGCTAAATGATTATATCGTTAAGAATGTAATCTAGGTCATGAACGTAGATTTTTTTCCCCTTCTCATTAATTTATGATTTTCTTGAAATCCGAATAATTCCTTTTTATCTTAGAGTAATTTTTGGCCACAACATCTGTCCCCAAAATAACTTGGTTTCCCATTTTGATATATATATATATATGTTAATTGAACTGCAATGGTGACCTAAAAGAGAACATGGAATCCTCACAGCTCAAGAACCTGGCAATTAACTATCTGCAAACATGTGGCATAAATTCTCATTGGTTATTCTGCCTTTGTTGAGAAAGAATTAGTCATTGGCTTTCTTCCACTGGGTTAAGGGACCATAAGTACCACTTACCATGTAGGATGCTTTGTATACCTTAGTACCCTACCACGCTACATGTTCTTTGAAGTTAGAGGTTATATATGATACAGGTTAATATTTGCACTAAAAACTGCAGTTCCCATATGAAGGCCGACATATTGCTGAGCAAGGTGATGGAGCATCATTGCGTTTATTTCTTGTGATAACTCACGTCTGTCTGGTCCAAAAAGTTTGGAATAACTTCCCCACTGTGACCCTGTGGACTTTCCAATGCAGTGAATGGTTCACCTTTGAGTGGGTCGTGACTGCTTTACTGTCCAGTGGCAAATTATGTTGGATATACTCATTACCGTTTGCAACTTCCAGAAAACATTCTTGCTTTAGCCCCAATGCTGGTCTACTCTATAAAATCAGCATATATGTTTCTACCGATGTTTTCTATTGAAGAACAGAAGCAAGACAGTTTCTAACAACAATATGAATGAGGATGAGGACCTAGGCTTGCATTGTTTAAAAGTCATACCAAATTTTCGTTTTGTTCTTTCTGGCTTAAGTACAATGTGTAATATAGTTACTTAACATTCACTGTAAAAATGTTAGTAGCTGCAATGTACATACGTATGTATGTATGTACGTACGTACGTACGTATGTACGTACGTACGTACGTACGCATGTATGTACGTACGTATGTATGTATGTACGTATGTATGTACGTACGTATGTATGTACGTATGTATGTACGTACGTATGTACGTATGTACGTATGTATGTACGTACGTATGTATGTACGTATGTATGTACGTATGTATGTACATATGTATGTATTTATGTACGTATGTATGTACGTATGTATGTACGTATGTACGTATGTATGTACGTATGTATGTATGTATGTACGTATGTATGTACGTATGTATGTAAGTATGTACGTATGTATGTACGTATGTATGTATATGATGTACACAAATATATATTGCTTATTTATGTTTTATTTTGATTCCAAGACAAGGTCTCATTTCTAGTTCAGGAAGGCCAGAGGGTACTGTGACCTGTGTCTGCCTGGAATTGACAGAATTTTTGCCTCAGCTTCTAGGAAGCTGGCACTACAGGTACGAAATACCATGCATGCCAGCATTGGACACATCAAAGAAGGCTGTCAGAATAGTCAGGTCCCTGGGGTCAGTACATAAGACTCATGCAGGAGCCATCCCATCCTTAGTTACAGTGATAGTCCCTGCACCACCTAATCCGGTATCTTTAGCCACCTTGGCTGCTAGGTGATTGGTGGCAGAACATTTCTCATCTAATTAGGGGCAGTTAGCTTAAGTCTCAAGACTGGACTTTATCTGAACAAGAGTTGACTTTAAAAACAAAACAAGGACAAACCCCTTGATGAGTTATGTAATCCCAAGAGTTAAGCGCAAAATATGCATGCACACAGCAACACTAACTGGACTCAGCAGGTTGTATTTATATGTATGCATGTATGTGTATATATGTGTGTATATACATGTTTACATATATAGAACAATAATAATTAAAGATTGGAGGTCATGAATTTGAAAGGGAGTTGGACATAGGACAAACTGGAGGGAGAGGTGGCTGAAATGATTTAAACACAATGCTAATGTATAGAATTCTTTAAAAATTAAAAAACAATAATGATGACAAAAAAAAGACAAAAATACTAGCGTTTGGAACTGAGAGCATAGACCTTTTAATGCCACAAGTGTCTGGAATGTTGCACTGTTGAGAGGACAAAAGGTCTGGGACAAAGATAGAGCAACTAAACGTCATCCACATCCGGTCTCCTCCCATACTATCTTAAAAATTAATAGGTTTTTCACTCTAGATGTATCTTGGGCTTATGCAAGAAGACACAAAGCAATTATTTTTCTTTTTTTCCTTCCTCCAACATGGTCCAGTTTTCCAACATTGAGGACTTGTCTTTTTTGAAATGTCTCTATGCATGCACATTATGTGAAATAAGTCTATCACCCATGACTTTTAAAGCCACCATAGAGAAGAGAGAATGGAGTTCCAGACAAAATTATGCTAATAGAGACCCAGCCTATTTTCACCTTTCAACTGAGATGTTGTTGTGGTTGTTGTTGGTGGTGTTCTAATTGGGATGTGAATGGAATAGAGATCTGTTGAAGCAGTCGACCAAGAGGCAAGCCGTTGTTGTAACCACATCCGTGAAGGAGTTGGCTGCTTAAGCAGACAACACTCAGCAAAATAACATGAATGAAGCAAGCAAAAAAGTGTGTGGTAGGTGGTCAAATTAGAACAGTAATAGACGGAACAAGGCCACAACGGTGATGTTCTTTTCATTCTCCATATGTTAGCACCTAAATGTTATTTCTGTACTTCCTTTAAATTAAAATCTAGCCATTGCAATGGGGAACGTAATTAAACATATTAAAATACAAGTGGTGTATATTTCAGTCAGCTGAACTGGGAAAGGCTTTATTATTTCAGGGCCACAGAGCACATTCGCCTTCCATGGGTAGAGCGTGTGCCCTGGTTCACTCCACACGGTTCTGGTTTATGCCGATTTCTTCATGTAAATTTTGATAGGGATGAATTAACTCTCAGAGGTGTCTTGGATTAGGATTTGGCCAGTAATTATGTAGCTGCCTTATACGTGGTCAGCACGTGATCCCAGATGTGAGTCAGTGGGTAGACTGAGGGGGTCAATGCATACACAGTATCCCGTCGCCTAATTTGTACTTTTTCTAGCTTTTCTTTTCAGGGCCAAAGTTAGATTTTTATTTTTGAGGCACGGCTCCACTGTTTTGCTCCAGCTGATCTCCCCTACAGCCCTCTCGCCTCAGCCCTGAGTGAAGGGGTCAGAGGTGATTGAGTTTAACTCTCATAAATTTGCTTTTCTCTGTCTCTGTATTGGCTCCAGAGTTTTTGGCTACAAGCCAAAGAGAGGCTGTAGCTATGGCATGAAGGGATCACAGACGTAAGGATTTTTGATGTAAGCAGAATTCTCATGCTAAGCAGTTATTGATGCTGGATCACTGGTTGGGTCGTCCAATTTTTTCCTCATGGTACAGGATGGTCCCCGTATCCCCAGCAAATGCGTATACATTCTAGTCAGGGAAAAGGTGTGGAGAAGGTGAAATGGCACTGTGGTCAGGAAAGCTGAGTCCTCCTCAGGTGTCTACCTCATCTTTACTTACAGATCTGTAGATACAGGTAACATGTGGTCCTTTCTTGGTGAACTGAGACCAGAGTAATGCCTGTTTTAATGTCTAATTTTTTTTTATTTTTATTTTTTGTAGTTTTAAACAGTACACCTTGCCATTTTAAAAATCAAAATCATAGTTTTCATTGTGAATTTGAGCATCCACAGCAAATTGCCGTAACTGGATAATTTAAATAATGGGATTATTTCTCACAACTCTGGAGGTGAAAGGTCAAGAGGGAGGAAGCAGGCTTTTCCTTGTTTGATTTTAGAATGGCACTGATTTCGTGATGAGGAGGACCCTATTCTCATGACACAGTTCTTTCTCAGAGAACCCTGCCAAAGACCACCATGTTGGAGGTCAGGACTCAACATGGATTTGAAAGAAATATAGTTTTTTTTTAATGGTTAGCAATGGTCTCAAGAAGGAAACTGATGATGGGGATAATTCAGTGGCTTCTATTGTTACACAAGCACAGGACCTGAACTAGACACAGGCAAGTCCATCCCTGTGGCTTGTTAGATAGCCAGTCTAGTCAACTGAACAAGTTCTAGAGTACTCTAGAGCAGAACAAGTTCTAGAGTACTCTAGAGCAGAACAAGTTCTAGAGTACTCTAGAGCAGAGCCAGGGTTCTCAGCCTTCTTAATGCTGCGAGCCTTTAACCCACCACCATAAGATTATTTTTTTGTTGCTACCTCAATAGCTATAATTTTTGCTACTGTTATAAATTGTAATGTAAACATTTTTGGAAATAGAAATTTGCCAAAGGAGTTGAACCAACAGGTTGAGAAACACGTCTCCAGACAAATAAGAGACCCTGTCTCCAAAAACAAGGTACGTGGTAACAAAGGAGGATGTCTGAGATTGTCTTCTTGCCTCCACATCTATGCATGCACACACTTGTATACCTACAAGAATAAGTGTTCTTTCAACACACACACAAAAGAAAAAGACCCTAGATCCTGAGTCTCTACCTGGCAACACTAATATCCTTTCAGGCCCAAGTCTGTATGTAATGTAATATTTTAGGATACAAAAGACAGATACAAGAGCAGACTGAAGCAAGGGTCAGAGATATAGTCTTTTCATTAAGTTGCATAGCATGTATTCAATCAATAATAATATTTGAAAAAGTATGAATATTTAAATAATAGTAGTCATCAAACTTATGAACTTCTACTAGAGACCATAGGGAAGAAAGGTTTTCTCTAATTTTATTCAGAATCAAACAGATTAGGGTTTCCCTGGAACTTTAACAGAAGAGTATCGCTTATTGAATTTTCATATCAGATTGCTGGGTATTTCCCTGGAAATGTCTCACTATATATAGCTAGGGCAGGGATGAATAAGCATTGCTACTTAACAGTAATTCTTCACTAGATGGGAAAGGCTGTCTCTGGGAACTGTGACAGATGACTCTTAGTCACTCAACATGTCATGAGCAAACTGAAAGATACCATGGAGCAGCAGACAGCAGCGTCTCTGGGCTGGCATCCTTAACTGGTGTCAGTACCCTGCTCATGAATATTCTGAGTTAGTGAAGCTGTCCACCCTCCTATGCATCCAGTCCTTTGCTACCTGTGTGTTTATGTTTGGCAGTGTACATACATTATCTTATCTTAGTGGGTCTCAACCTGTGCTTTGCAACCCTTTATGGGTTGCATGTCAGATATTCTGCATATCAAGTATTTATATTATGATTCATAACAGCAAAATCACAGTTATGAAGTAGCAGGGAAATAATTTTATGGTTTTGGGGTCACTTTAACGTGAGGGACTGTATTAAAGGGTCTCAGCATTAGAAAGGTTGAGAACCGCTGTCAGAAGTAAAATGAGATGTCAGGAGTAAGTGAGAAACACTCTCGTTATAGTGGGAGACTATAACACTAAACAAATAAGTAGGAAGTTTTCGATAAGCAGTTAGTGCTGTCAGATGGATCCGGATCAATCAGCTTTGGTTTGCTCTTAGTATAACGTTTCAAGCCTACACTAATTTATCCTGAGGGAGTTTCTGTCCTTTGTACTGTCTATCCGTACATTTTGGCTCTCTTTATAAATTCTATAGAATGTATAATAAGGTATATATTTTTTAAAATTTGTGTGTAGTGCATACTTAAAGGCCTTCTAAAGTTGCTAGTATGCTTTGGGGATTTGCAGGAACATTTCTGGTTATATCTAAAAAAAGATGTTTATTGGTATGTTGTCATTATCTTAATTACTTGAGAGGTCTGATTGGCAGCACAAGTCCTCCAACCCCGATTGCTGTGTTTAAGACAAGTTTCATAGCATATATGAAAAAGTATTTCATGATGGATCTAAGCCTGAATAACTGTAAAAGATAAAACGTAGAAAGAAGCAAAAATGACCTCACGTTCAGCAGTGGTTTCCTAGAAATGACACCAGCATACAACCAATAAGAGAAAAATAAACTGGATTTTATCATAACTAAAATCTTTTGTGCTTCAAAAGATATGACCAAGTGAAAAATCAGTCCACAGAATGGAAGAAAAATTTGAAAGTCACCTTTCCAACTGGTAACTCCTATATGGAATGTCTAAAGTACTGACACAACTCAGCAATAAGAGGGCATGGTTAAGGGTGTTAAGGTCTGAGAGTACTGTGGAGGCGGAGCCTATCATATACAGTGTCCTGGTCCATCTCCAGTAATGAAACAAAATGGGTGCAAAGACTCTAAGTAGTAGACACACTTAAAATAAAAACAAACAAAATAGCTACATGAAAAGATGCTGTACACCATCAGCCATCAAGAAGATGTAAATTAAAACCACCCAGAGATACTGCCTCATACACACTGAGGTTATATTTCAAATGTTAGATAGCACCTGTAGGTGAGAAAGCAAATCATTTGTACGTTGCTATTGGGAGTGTAAAGTGTTGTATATGCACATTTTGAAAAACAGTCTGGGTGCTTTCTCAGAAGGTCACACAGATTCTTACATGACCCGCAGTTATAATATCAAGTATTTATTTCAACAAAATCAAAGTAGTTCCACCTAAAACTCTGATTAGTCATAGTGGTATAGTTATTTACAGTCTGAAAGTGGAAGCAACTCAAATGTTCAGCTAATGAATGGATAAAGGTTTAACTTTAGTTTAGTTTAGTTTCGTTTTTTGTTTGTTTGTTTGTTTTTCCAAGATAGCTTTCTCTGTGTAACAGCTCCAGCTGTCCTAGAACTCACTTTGTTGACCAGGCTTGCCTTGAGCTCACAGAGATCTGCCTGTTTCTGCCTCCCAAGTGCCGGGACTAAAGGAATGCACCTCCACTGCCCAGCTGGATAAATTTTTATATGTCCACACAGTAGAATATATGTGGGTGGCTATAAAAAAACATTGACACATACAGCAAAAGACACTAACTGTGAAAACATGTTACATGAAGCTGATACTTTTTAAAAAGCCAAAAAAAAAAAAAAAAAAAAAAAAAAAAAAGAAAGAAAGAAAGAAAGAAACTATTAAAGTAAAATTTAAAAAAACAAAGGCATTTTTCTTACAGGAAGTGTCCAGAGCAGGTTTCTACATCACGTGAAAACAGATCAGCAGTCATGCAGTACAGAATGCCAGAATGCCCAGAAGTGAGAGGGAAGAGAGGGGCTTGTTGCTGAATGGCGTGGATTCGCTTTCCGGGGTCACGACAGTCTCTAAAGTTGATCCCAGTGCTAACAATTCCGATCTTACACTAGAAACCACTGGGTTGTATGTTAGACTGGTTAAACTGTAGAATTAGAAGTCAATAAGGTGGTGACTTAAAAAAAAATCAATTTCATTTAAACTGTCAATTAAACCATGATTTAATAGATACTTTAGAGCAAATTCAACATCTTAGTGTAGTCAAGACAACCCAATTGAATTGCATGTCTTGTTTGTTTAAGGTAGTGAAAAGATGTGCATTTTATCACATTGGAGAAGTGAGACAAAGTTTTAGCACTCTTGCGTTAGAGCAAAATGTGGGGAAAGGGGTGGAAACAGTAGAGTCCATGTAGCCATGGCAATTCTGCTTTTCGTTTGTTTACAACCATAAACTCTAATAATTTTGACCTCAAAACACTGACTGTGGGTGCAGATCTTCTGTAACGAGGCTGTTCAGTGAGTGTGAGTTTGCACATTGCTACCGTCTTAGCCTGTACAGCTGCGCATGCAAGAAATACATCAACAGGATGATACATTCGACTAGGTGTCAAGTTTAAATTGCAAAAACATATCTTTGATTTCTCTTTAAATTAATTTTAAATTTTACTGAGACACAATATCGTGAGGCTTAATATCCCACTTCAGGGCTGTTTAATAAAAAGCAGACGTGTAATGCGTTTATGTGTTTATTTACATGCTAATGCAGTGACTCTCAACCTGTCAACATGCTAGTGGTGTGACGCCTTTAGGGTCAAATAAATGATCCTCTCACTGGGGTCCTATATCAGATATCCTACATCTCAGATATTTATCTTATGATTCATAACAGCACCAAATTGCAGTTATGAAGAAGCAGTGGAAATAATTTTATGGTTGAAGTCACCACAACATGAGGAGCTGAATTAAATGGTATCGGCATTAGAAAGGTTGGGAACCACTCTGAGCCGGTTTTCAATGAAGTCTGAAGTACTGGCATACTTATGGGAAGCTATATGAAGATATACTTTCTATAATTATTTATCTTAGTGGTTGAATAATGTGGCAATTATTTAAGATCATCCCTCAGAGTGAATAGCAACACACCGCTGAGAGCCATTGTGTGTCCTCTGCCACTCAGTAGATGTTTTCATCTTCGCTGTTACACGTAATAAGCACATCTCAAGTCACGGTGGCAGCCTGTTTAGTGAATGTGGCTATTAATCCAGTATTTATCCCATGACATTGTGACAATTGTGCCACCATCACTTTCATGCATTCATCCAGGACATCGATATGTCTGTTACTCCAGGCCAGAGGCAGGTCAGTCAGTTGAATGGTGTGCCTTCTCAGGAAGGTGACTGTTTTAAACATTCCAATGATCTAGTCGATGCTCAATTCAGGCACTGTGAAAGGCGAGAGGGAGTACCATGAAAATAACTGAGAACGGCAGAGTTTCAGGGAAGTCCAAAGACTTTCCAATGTAACCCAGGGAGGCTTCCATTCCAGCGGGCTCTGCTTGAGTGATGGAGCCTTCACAGGAGAGGCTGACTGGAGGCTGCCGCGTTGCTGTGACTGCAGTGGTGGAGGCCACAGCTTGGAGGGTGGTGGATTCTGCTTCCCTGCTGTTGCTGATTGAGTTGGGGTAATTGACCTACGTATTGTCCCTTAGTTCCTCTTGATTGCTTTAAAAGTGAGTATAGCGTATTTATTCCGTGGGCTTGCTAGAAAGATTTTAGAACGTTAAGATAATAACTAATACAACTCAGATCCATGATAAGCACCTAGTAAATATAGGTTGGCCCCCCCACCCCCCACCTTCTAAAACTGTCAAGGCACTTGGCAAGATACAAATATCTCAGTGCATTACATAGACTTTGCATTCAAAAATGTTCTTCTTTGCATATGTGGGTAGGGATGTAGTCATCCCTCCTTTCTATAAACTTTCTTCATTACTTGGGATCTCTCATTCTCCCGAATCTCTATCCTGAGTCCCCTGTATTTTGGCTGGTCCTTCCTACTTATTTTTTTTTCAGTTTCTTTCTTTGTTTTTTTTATTAATTTATTAATATTACATCTCGATTGTTAGCCCTTCCCCTGTTTCCTCCCATTCTTCCCTCCCTCCCATTTCTCCCCTTCTCCCCTCCCCTATGTCTGTGACTGAGGGAGACCTCCTCCCCCTATATATGCTCTCAGAATATCAAGTCTCTTCTTGGTAACTAGCTATCCTTCCTCTGAGTGCCACCAGGTCTCCCCATCCGGGGGACATGGTCAGAAAAGGGGCACCAGAGTTCACCCAGAAGCAAAAAGAGACAAACGGTATATACTCACTTATATCAAAACACTAGTCCAAGGGATACGTACCATGAAAATCTTTACTTACCAAGAAAGTGGGTCAGAGGAGAGGATATCCGATTGAGACTTTAGGCAAGAGTAGCATGGAAGAAAGAGGAAATAGTAGGACCCACAGGGTACTGGAAACCTACAAGAAGAACTTCCTACCTATTTTATTTTACCACCTGTGGTGGTTTGAATAGGTGTGGACCCCATAGACTCATGGGTTTGAATGCCTTAGGGAGGGGCGCTATGGCCTTGTTGAAGAAAGTATGTCTTCTATGGTTAAGTTATGTCCAGGCTGGCAGTCCCCTTTGCCTGCTGGTTTTTGGATCAAGATCTAGAACTTACAGCTCTTTCTCCAGCACCATGTCTGCCTGCATGCTACCATGCTTCCTGCCATGAGGATAATGAACTAAACCTCTGAAACTGTAAGGCCGCCCCAGTTAAACACTTTCCTTCATGAGAGACGGGGAGGCCAGTCACCCACCTTAGAGTCTTCACAGAATTCTGTCTAGCACATTATCAAGTCCCCCCTTTGGGCCTGACCTTCAAAACACTTAGACTGTTTGGGCTTAAATGCACTCTGTGACTTCATCTGTAGATTTCTTTTCCTTTCCGGCAAGCTTTCTTTTCTTCTTGACTCATTTCTTAATTTCATCTCTCCTCTTCACACCCTCCATCCCCTTCACTTTCCTCTACGTTTTTGTTGTTGCTGTTATTGTTATCTTGCTTTTTTTTTCTTTTTTCTTTTTTGCTTCCTAACAGTTGTTTACTTCCACCATCAGGTCTGCCTTGGATTCCCTATTGAAATCAAACTCCAACTGCTCCTGCTGCTGTCTCATGCGTAATTTGTACCTTTGTCTCCAAGTTGGAGCCAACAGCATCTTGAGAGCAAAATTGATGATGTTCCCCCCCCCCCCTCAGATTCCCACACAATTTCTAGGTTCTTAAGAATTTCCCCAATGCAGCACCCACTTGCGCCAGCACCGGAATCAGCTAGCACCAGTGAGAGGATTGTCTGTCAGTTTCTAGCTTCCATAGTTCTTCAGGTAGATGAGAAAGCTCTGAGGCCCGACAGTACTCACTCAGGAAAATACCGAGGACCTTAAATAAGAACGGTATAAAGTCTGCTTAATTTATACCTTTGTCTCCAACTTTGAGCGCTATTAACTATCGATTGTTTTTCCACACACACCCCCCCCCATGTCTAATTTTTGTGCTAGGGTGCATTGTTGGGATATGATTTTTATTCTGAAAATTTTAAATGATCTGTTACTTCATCACTTCCATAGTGACTTAACATATCGTTGAAATTTCAGGTGAAGGATGGAGCGTGGTGCAGTAGATTGCAAGTCACACTTCTTATGGCCTTTTATGTGGACTTCCTGGTCCTTATTCTCAGATCTCTCTATAAAAACAGACAATTTTGGGCATCTTTTTCTTTACAAACAAGAAAGCATAGGCAGCGTCCCCAGTGTCTAAGATATATCGTGTGACAATTTAAAATAGAGTTATACAGCCGAAGTCTCCCATGAAAAATGCAGAATGGGTTTGGCTGTATTCCCCACTCTGGAGAGACCAAGCCAGTAGCCAAAAATGGAAAAGAGAGTGTTGGAGGGGGAAAAAAAGCATTTCCCAAAGAAGCACATATTCATCTTGGGTGGCAGGAAAAATAACTCTTTGAGCACTGTTGTAGGTTTGCTTTCTTCCTTGGCACTCCAGAGTGCTTGGCTCTGTAAATCAGCCCCTGAGAAACACCTCAAACCATGCCCAAATGCACCCTCTGACAACTTGTGATTCGACATCTTGTTAGAGTGAAAGACCTCTACACCTACCATTTGTGCCCATGCTTTCTAATGCCTAATTTTTAATTGAGTTAGTACATAAAAGTAAATTAAATCAGCGATGTTTTTGATACAAAGTGACCAGCAATAATTTCCAAACTCCACCCTAAAATGCCTCAAAGTCTAAAACTTTCTGAGTTTGTACATCATGCCATGGTAGATGATTCCCCACCCAACCCCAAGTGAGGAGTAACAGTCAAATTTCAGGCACACTGAAAATATTATCTACTGCTCCCTCTACTCAATGTAAAAAAAAAAACAAAAACAAAAAACATGGAGAAGCCAGCAAGGAATTTTGTATTTTTACTTGCGTGCCATCCTGAAGAACTCACGGACATACAGAAAAACAATGAACCATATAAAACAATTCTAGTCCTAAGGAATTTGAAAAAGGGATGTCTATCTTATACTTGAATCCAGTCTTTTCAGACTCATCTCTGATATTAAGGCCTCTATTGAGCCAGGCACAGTGGTGCATGCCTGAAATCCCAGCCCTTGGGGAAGCAGAGGCAGGTGGATCTGTGTGAGTTCGAGGACAGCCTGGTGTACAGAGTTAGTTCCAGGACAGCCGGGGCTACGCGGAGAAACCCTGTCTTGAAAAACCAAAATAAATACATACAGAAATAAAAATTTAAAAGGCCTTTATTACCTAAAGTATACATTTAGGATAAATGTTTCTCTTGTTCTTGGTTCTGTCATATATTGTCACATAAATGCATGCCATTTAACATGTTCTTTGTATGTGGTTAGCATACTCAAGCTTTTGTCATTGGGAAGAAGAGATATTGCCATCTTTATCTCCATTCTACAATGCTATCGTGATTGTTCATAACCCTACCTGCCCATATACGTGTGTCATCTGTCCTAGTAAATGATGATTAGTGGAAAGAATTTAAAAGGCATTTACAAAATGCAATTATTTGTTGAACACATTAAAACCACTATATAATGTGATCATGGTTTTCATGGTAATATTTACCAATTCCAGTTTTTTTAAATGACTTTTTTCTTTTTCATTTTTACATTAGTGAATTTTTCACTCAATCAGTCAATAAATAAACTAATCATTACATTATGGAAATGGAATAAAACAAACCATTTGTTTCAATTCCTACACTGTTTTTAGATTGAAATCTAGAGCCTACACTGGAAATATCTTTTCTTTATCTGGAACTCACTGTCCTCTGTGTAACTGTTGAGAAATATCTGGCTGTATCATTTGTGCAAATGATATGTCAGTTTAGATCCTGGTGGCCCCTTTCCGCCTTTCCTGTGCTGTTCTCCAGAGCCATGAGAAAATCATCGTATCCTGTCAGGAACACCAAGCTAGAGAATAGAGTTTATTACTAGGTTATTTAGCTCCATAATTCCACTTACGCTGGCTCTTCTTCCTCATAGCTCAACCCTCTAGTTTCATTGGTGTCTTCCTGTGCTCTTCCTTCTCCAAAGACTTCCCGGGGCTGACGCTTTAACTTCCTTGCCTTGATTTTTGTGTGGAAAGCTATAGATCATGGTGAATCAGCAGAAAAACAACCAAAAACAAAACCACCCAACCAACCAACCAAGCAAGCAAAACCCATCCTTGACCTGCAGGCATTCTCTGCATTCTCTTTTTTCCTATCCTTTTCTTACCACCTTAAGAGGCCTCACCGGGCTGACCTACTTTTGGATGCCATGTATGTTTTAGCAATGCTTCACCTGCATCATTACTTCTACATGCTTGGTGGTCTCTTCCACTAAAACACAGGTCCTAACGCATCTCTGTACTGCGGAATAACCACAGTCGCAGAACGGGCCTCTCAAGGCCCCTGGGAGAAAGCTCAATCGATTTTGCATCACCTGCTCCTGTGCCTGTTTTTCCCACTGTGCTCCCCAGCACTCTTGCAATCTATACCAGTTCTTCCACCTAAGCCACCAAAGGTCTTGGTTTTGAACACACCATTTTCAGCTTACAGAGGGTATTGCCTTAGCCAGCTTCTTGGTGGTCGTTATGATGACCCTGAGAGAAATGGTGTGTATATGAGTTGTGGACTAAGGCACTTGGCGAAGACCTTGGTTAAGTGTAGGACTGGCGCACTGGGGCTTTTGTTGTGTTATGACATAAAAGCATTTGCAAGGGATTTTGTTCTCATACGTATAAGATATATGCATTTTAAAATGTTTCTGTAACTGTATGTATGTTATATTACTTGTGTTCAAGGAGTTTTCATGTGCATAATGACACTGGATCTGACCAAATGCGGAGCTTTTCAGAGTAGTGTAAGAATTACTACTGCTAACATAAGGTGAGTTACCCACTTGTGAGTAGGGGTCACTTCTGCAAGATTCTGTCTGAAGACCACTTTGAACATAAGAGTTTATATTTCATGATTAAGCTTCATTTCTCTCTCTTACTGGAAAAATAACCATTCTACCACCTATGGGTATTTTTATTTTTCCTTTGATGCCAGAATACTGGCTGAGATGTGTGTCCGAAAGATTGATGCCTGTGTTTTGAAGCCGGGAGGACAGCAGGTGACAGCAGACTGATGGTGGAGTTTGGCCCAGAGGCAGAGTTGGTCAAGGGCAAAGGCACATGGACCTATGTTCCTGGATGGAAGTAAAGACAAACAGATGACTACATATTTGCCTATGACATTTTTACATTCAGCTTTTTAATTTTTTTAATGGAAATCTGGTCAGTTAAAATTCCTTTATTTCTAACAATGCCTAGCCTAGGATTAAGAAATAGTGTAAAAAGTGGCAGTAGGAGCCATGAATTTACTTTGAAAAGTAATACATGCTGTTGCTGTAATCAAAAACTTGAAGGAAAGTATCTTACTGGGGGAAGGATTTATTTTTGTTCGCCTTTCCATAGCAGAAAAGGTGCTATGGGGGGATGGGAGGGCAGGTATGGTGGCACTCCTGGCAGTGGAATGGGTCCTATCTGTAGCCACTGAGGAAGGGCAGGCTTCCAACAACAAGCCAGCAAGAGCCCTGTGTGTCTATCCTTATGGAACTAGGTAGAGCAGCTAAGTCCCGTGTGTAAAGGTTTCTACAACTATTCAAAATAGTAGCTGAGAGTCCGTGTTATCTCAGGACCCTGTAAGGGCCCTTCCACATTCAAACCATAGCACAAGCATTTAACCTGAAGTTAGTCCATTTGAGGTACTTGTGTTCTGGGCCCCATGTGTAGTATGTTTATATACTTCCTGAGTTTTCCTTTCTGTACCTATATTTTTTTTCCTTCTCCCCACTCCTTTCTCTCCCTTGTCTCTTTGTGTTTGATCTCTTCCTTCCAGCCCCTCATCTTCTTTATCCAAGTTCCCTCTCACCTCCTCTGGTATGTATACAGTGCAAGCGAACTTCTCTCACAAGAGCTTCTGGTCCAGCAAGGGGGCAAATAGTAGAAAATAAAGGCATTCAGAGAAGCTGCTGCCCAAGTTCTGGGTGTGTAAGAAGCCTTGCAGAACAGAAAGCTTTTAGCTTATGAATATAATCCTGCTGTTTGAGGCCTGGGGGGGGGGGGAACCCTGCCATTGCTACCTTCTGTAAAATGAGTTACAGATTCTGCTATTATGCCATAGTCCATTCTGGATTATGTGATAATATGTTTCATATTAAAAAGAGGACCTCGCCCTCTCCTACTCAGATGTAGCTGATAGGTAGCTTTGTCTCCATATGGGTCCCCTATTAAGGGGAATGGAGGGGCCTGTCCCTGCCATGGACTCTGTTGCCTGAACTTTGATTACTTCCCCCCTGGCAGGTGCCTTCTCTTGCCACAGAGGAAGAGGATCCAGGCAGTCCTGATGAGATTTGATAGGCTGCAGTCAGTTGGTAGGGGAGGGAAAAAGGGGGAAGAGAGGGAGGGAGAGTGGGATCAGGAGGAGATGGGGGGGGCTACAATTGGGATGTAAAGTGAATAAATTTTTTAAAAGGATAAATTTAAATTTAAAACAATTACCACAAACAGAGTTCCTGAGAACCAAGAAGTTGGCTACTGCAGAAAGCCTCCGAGGGCCAAGAGGATCACACACAGTCCTTCCCACATGGGTTTGAATGGCGCAGCCCATTGCATTGGGATAGTTCTGTCCAACCTAACAATGCCCTATGCTGGCACTGTTTCAAGTGACAGGGAAGGTAATTGCATTAGTTAAGAGACTGGGCTGCTCACTACACTAGACCTTATCAGTTCATTCATTCAGTCATCAGAATAACTCCCTAATTTAGGTCCTAATGCTGTCTTTCATGGACATACATGAAGAGAAAAATACAGTGATCTATTCCAAATTCAAGAGAACCGAAGTTATTAGCTATATTAAATACTGTTGATCTAATAATAAGAAAGTGTGGATTAGTACTTATTGTGCAGTGTTTGGCCATTTAAAAGTTTTTTTTTTTTTTTGTATCATTAAAAATTTGAGATCAACATGCCATGTGAAATATGCTAAGTTGAGTAATTTATTTGTCTCTTTAAAGAAGAAAGCGTTAAGGCTCAGGGTCACATGCTGAAGAACCCATAAGCAGTAAGTGCTAAAACCGTATTTCCTAACTATGTATCCTCTCAATGCCAGTCTACTGCATCCCGATGTCTCTTTATAACTTAAACCTGGATAGACAAATCTAACTTGGACAATTCTCTAATCCAATTGGGTAAAATCAAACAGTTTTTGGAAGGCGGGAACATAAATTTTAGTGTCTTGGTAATTATCTTACACATTGTACAGCCTTCCCTGGAGTTGCTAGATAAATGAGATGTCAGTGCACTGAACAGCAAGCATCATTGCTGCTGGCTTTTGATTGGCTCCATCTGTTGCTAGGAGAAGTTGTGGGCTCTCAGCAGCTGCCAGCCAAGCAGGCATTCTGAGTGGAGCTGAGCCCAGGTTACATAGCTAGAAAAGGAATGTGTCCTCACCTGGCAAGGACATCCTTCAAATCAGTGGGGTTTTTTTTTTTTTTTTTTTTTTTTGGTTGTTTGTTTTTGTTTTTTATTCTTTATATTTTATTGTCAGCTGGGCCAAGAGAATTCCTGATGTTGATGTATTTCATTGCTTTTTATAAAGCCCATTTTTGTCTTCTTCTTCTTCTTCTTCTTCTTCTTCTTCTTCTTCTTCTTCTTCTTCTTCTTCTTCTTCTTCTTCTTCTTCTTCTTCTTTTTCTCCTCCTCCTCCTCCTCCTCCTCCTCCTCCTCCTCCTCTTTCTTAGGATTGTTTAATTGCTGGCAGACCATTCACTCACCTTACAAAAGGATAAATAATTTTCAGTTGACAACTGAAATACAGAATTTGGTTTCTTCTCTAGTAGGAAAGTAATTGTGGGGTTAAGAGAAACAAAGGCCTAAAAAAAGAAAAGAATGATGGATACATACACATCATTTTCCTGGCAGTTACAAAAGAGATTTTTAAAAAGTTTCCATAGGGTTGTGATAAGAGAATGAGAATTGTACGATTTGGGTGGCTTCCCATGTTTAAAATCCTGTTTTTCTGCAATGGGACTGAAATAGACGCCGGGGAAGGAAAAGCATTACGTTCATGCTCTGCCTTCTTGTCTTTCCAGAGATGTCTGTCTGTCTGAGATGTTCTTCACCCTGTTTCTTTACCACATCTTCACTCATTCATGTCATGCACAGGACTTCTGGCAAATTCTCTCATGTGCTTCGCACCAGCACTTAACATTCCTAGTCTAGAACTTTGAGTAGTGAACGACCATTACAGTGTTTGCTTCCTATGCCTGTTTCCAATACTCAGTTGTTGAATGTCTAAGCTCCAAGGGTTATACTTTATGCAGTTTTGAATACCCCTAGCCCTAAGAACTGGGCCTGGTTCCTGGCAGATACCACTCTTTATTGCCCCCAATACCAGCGTGACCTGTTCAATGAGTTATAACACATGCATTAATATAATCTATTTCTCTAAAAAGCTCATTTTAGTCTCAGGTGTCTCAAAGGCTTAAAACAGAATAAATAAAACACCACAACAAAGCTGTGAATATATCTCTGGCTGCTGGAAGATCATAACTGCCTCTGATCACATCCACACTTGGAGATATTCAAACAGTTTCTAATTATGGAGTGTGGTCCATGTAACATAATGTTTAATGTGGAAGGGAGGTCAAACAGTTGAAAGGTTCAGAGGCTCTTTGACAGATGTGAAAAGAAAGCTTCCAGAGGGGACTTGATGCGCCTGAAGGCACCCAGAGGGCAGGTGACTGAACTCTGCTTGACCGCCATGGGGCATTCTTTTAGGTTTCTTTTCTCTCTCTCCCCCTTGATTTTTTTTTTTTCTGTCAAGTAAGCACTTTGCTCAATTTTGTATTCTCCATAAAGCTTTCATAGCTGTGCATTCTGCCACCCAGTAAATATTGAAATAAAAACTCCTTTTCACCCAATTCTCTTCCTTACAAAGGGTATACAAGAGAACAAACATCTGGCCCAGACACCCAGTGAAAGAAGAGGCTGTGGAAGCTTCAGTCAAAGAGCTAAGATGCGAAGGCTTGTGAGCCACCATCCTCTGTCCTCGACCCCCTTATCCTCTTCCCCAGGTGAAGAATCCACACACTTTCTTCTGAAGATCGAGCAGTTTAACCTTTCCTCAGTCCTAAGCAGCATCCACCTCAGTCTCAGACTCCTGAACCCCACTCAAGCTCTTCGGAAACGGAAGCAGGGTGTGGGAGTGCATGCTTGCCAACCACCACAGGAACTTTCTACTGCCTTTTCTCTCCCCCCCTCCTTCAATGCTTTTTCTACAGTATTGAAAATTTAATGCCCATATGCGATGAAGTATGGTCATATTTTCTTCCTAAAACTTCTTTCATATCCCTCCCAACACATCAACCCTCCAACCCTCCCCACACCCTGACACACACACACACACACACACACACACACACACACCTTGTAATCAGTTGAGTATAGGTAATACTTACCATACGTCCACAGGTGGACAATCTAATGGAGCTTGGCAATTCTACTAGTGGCCACATACTCAAAAAAAGAGAGAAAAGAAGGAAGGAAGGAAGGAAAGAAGGAAGAAAGAAAGAAAGAAAGAAAGAAAGAAAGAAAGAAAGAAAGAAAGAAAGAAAGTAGTTGGCTTGTCCCCAGGAACTCTCAGCCATCCATAGGTTCCTAAGAAAGAGACGGGAGGGACCTGGAGGTCATTTATCCAGAAATGTGGCTGGCTTGACCTTGTCCAGGTACCCCCGCTGCTGTGAGGCCATGAATGAAGTAGCCATATCATACCCTGAAGACACCATTTTACAGCGCTCCTCCATATCCACAGGCGATTCTGTTCTTTGTGCCTTCTCTTACACAATGTTTCACAAGCCTTTGCTGTAAAGGCGTTCAAATAGATGTGCCATTTAGTACTGAGCACCCAGTCTCTTAATCTCAGTACTTTGAGCACTGTGAGTCTGTATTAACAGCTACCCACTGCAAAAAAAAAAAAAAAAAAAAAAAAAAAAAGAAGAAGAAGCTTCTCTGACAAAGGTGAGAGCAGCCCAAGTCTATGGGCATCAATATAAATATTTAGAAGGCAATATTTTGGCAGCATTTTCATTTAGAAAAATAACAGTCACAGATTCTAGCTTTTGGGTCTTTGATCCCCAAGCTGTGGGCCTGTGACTAGGCCTACAAGTACCAGGCATGGAATTCCGCCTTGTGGAGCAGGCCTGAGATCTAAGCAGAAAGCAGTTTTTATATCACAACAGCTGTGCCACTATTGCACCAGTGAACATATTTTGCTTAGCAAGGTGAGTATTGCAGCATGCAAGGTTGAGTTCTTAGTGACACCCTTGATGTGTTTTCTCCCCTAACAGCCTGCATAGCATCTTCCAGCACCTCAGAAGTCGGAAAGCAGGGAGGAAATTTCCTGGTTGATTTGAGATTGGCTTCTCTCTGTCTTGCAGCTGAACTTGCTTCTCTCCTCAAGGCCCTGGCTTCTCTTTCATTTAAAAAATATATGTATTTTTAAATTCTAAATAGTCTATAACTACATAATTTTCTTTCCCGTTCTTTTTCTCTTTCCAATTCTCTCCCCTCGCCTTCTCTCTCTAATCCCTCCATTCTACCTGGTTTCCTCTCAAATTCAAGTCTCTTTTTCTCTGATTATTGTTGTGGCGCATGTGCACACACACACACACACACACACACACACACACACACACACCTTCCATATATATTATTCTTTTCCTCCACAGTTTTGTCATAATTTGTGAATCTTGTGGGTTTTGCTTAGTGTATTTTCATAAGTTAGAGGGAATTTGAAATGTTTCATGCCTTGGGTACTCATTACCTTGTATATGATACCTGACATTACTCAACAAATTTCTTTTTTTTTTTTTTAAATTTTATTTATTTATTTAATTTTTTATTAATTTATTCTTGTTACAGCTCAATGTTTATCCCATCCCTTGTATCCTCCCATTCTTCCCTCCCTCCCATTTTCCCCTTATTCCCCTCCCCTATGACTGTTCCTGAGGGGGATTACCTCCCGCTGTATATGCTCATAGGGTATCAAGTCTCTTCTTGGCTACCTGCTGTCCTTCCTCTGAGTGCCACCAGGTCTCCCCCTCCAGGGGACATGGTCAAATGTGAGGCACCAGAGTACGTGAGGAAGTCATATCCCACTCTCCACTCAACTGTGGAGAATGTTCTGACCATTGGCTAGATCTGGGTAGGGGTTTAAAGTTTACTGCCTGTATTGTCCTTGGCTGGTGCCTTAGTTTGAGCGGGACCCCTGGGCCCAAATCTGCCTATCATAATGTTCTACTTGTAGGTTTCTAGGACCCTCTGGATCCTTCTACTTTGCTATTCTCCCATGCTTCTCTCATCTAGAGTCCCAATAGGATATTGCCCCCTCTGTCCCTGTTAAGGGAAGGCTTTCATGTGACATGCCCCTTGGGCTAGTATGCAGATATAAGTGAGTATATACTGTTTGAGTCTTTCTGCTTCTGGATTAACTCACTCATTATGATCATTTCTAGCTCAATCCATTTATCCACAAATTTTGGGAATTCCTTGTTTTTAATAGCTGAATAGTATTCCATAGTGTATATGTAACAAATTTTACATACTAGCTGAATGTTAATAATTAGTAATTATTGTCCGCCTTTACCGACCATATACTTAAGGACACCCTTTTTGTTCAAGGCTGAGTTGCAAGGTGAAGGGAGTATTAGGATCTGAAGGGATTGTCCCTGAATGCTTTGATTCTAGGCCCAGTGACTCTCTTCCTCATTTCATGAAGCTATCTCTATTGTCTCTTTCCCTCTAAGTACCATATTTCAATCTATATTCCTTTGGACTTAGAGTGTCTCACTTATCTTCCCCATAGATTGTAGTGTCTCTTTTGGGCCTAATGCATTTGGTATGTTCCCACATTAACCAATCTCTGGACCACTTTCAGAGACTCCTACCATTTACAGACCATGATCACCTTACCAATCTGGTGGTGTCTATAGTTCTCTTTTCAAAAATAATGAAATTTAGTGTATAAAGCAAATATGTATGCAAAGGACATTATAATTAATTATAATGAAAACTATACTACAATCTATGCTTTTGACAATTCTCAGGGCTGCTTTTAAGTAGGTGGACCAAAATTTGGCTTCCTTCTACCTCTCCTTCAGGACCTAGCTTCAGACAATTGGAAGTGAGTAGACTGGTTATTCACTACCTATGTTTGAGCTAAAACGTCAAGATCCTTTCCAAACAGCTCCCTTGATAAACTTTGAAACAGCATTAGTTAGCAACCCAAGTCAGAGATCTATTCTGTCTAATAAGCAAATCTGTCCAAAGGTCAGTTACACCTGCATTTACTGACACTAGAATGGATTGCTATCCTATGAGAAGTAATTGATGGCCAGTGCTTTGAGGAGAATTGTTTTGTGACAGACAAAGCAAGATATTCCAACCAGGGCACCTAGTCTTCAGGTGCCTCTGGGTATAATACATTCCCGAGCCAGCACTAAGGTGCTAGAGGTACCTCCTATGTTCCCTGGGGCTTTGTTGGAATTCCTACTGAGTTTTGTAGGAGAAGGAACAAAAACCCTAGAGAAATAGAGTCGCCATGGGATGGGTGGAGCAGTGAGCACATGGTGGGGAAAAAAAAGAGCATAAACCACTGGGGTAGCTTGGTGATTCTGATACTGAGGTAACTCCTTCCAGTGAAAAATATTCAATCAAATTTGCTGGGCTTTGAGCTGGGTGTGTGTGACCTTTTTTTGTGGGCTCAGGCTTTCTCCTTTGCAGCTTGTATCATTGAGGGCCCTTTCTAAAACTTTATGAGAAGCTCCACTCGTTGCCCTTATAGCAGCCACCATATCCACTCTCTTGAAATTGTGGACCCACTGGGAAATGATTGATTTCACCAGGATTAATCGAGTCAGGTCTGTTAAGACATCCTTTAGGAACTACACTCTATCCTACTATCCTTTTTTTTTTCAGGATTAAAAAAAAAAGCTGACTTTGACATGAACTCTGGTGCTCCATATTTGACCACCTCCCCTTAGTGGGGAGGCCTGGTGGCACTCAAAGTAAGAATAAGCAGGATACCAAGAGAAGACTTGATAACCTATGACCATATAGTGCAAGAGGAGGTCCCCCTCGGTCATAGACCTAGGGGTGGGGAATAGGGTGAAAGTGGGAGAGAGGGAGGAATGGGAGGATAGAAGTGATGGGATTACAATTTCGTTGTAATCTGAATAAATTAATAAAATTAAAATAAAAAATTATTTATTCACTTTACATGCCAATCATGGCTCCCTCCACCCTATTATCCTGGTCCCATTATCCCACCCTTTACCCCCTTTCCCCATGCAGAAAAGGGGAGCTCCCCAAGACCAACCCATCCCAGCACATCAAGTCACATCAGGACTAAGTGTATCCTCTTCCACTGAGACCAGAGAAGCAGCCTAGCTAGGGACAAGTAATCTAAAATCTGACCACAGAGCCCATGTCACAGCCCTTGTGCCACTTGTTAGTGGACCCACATGAAGACCAAACTGCCCATCCACTGCATGTGTGTAAGGGGGCCTAGGTCCAGTCCGTGCATGCTTTTTGGTTGGAACTTCAGTCTCTGTAAGACCCCATGGGCCCAGGTTACTTGACTCTATTGGTCTTCTTGTGGAGTTCTTGTCCCTTCTGGGTCCCTCTATCCCCCGATCACCCCTGACTCTTCTACAGGACTCCTTGAGTACCACCTAATGCTCAGCATCTGTTTTGATCCACTGCTGGGTGGAGTCTCTCAGGACAGTTATATTAGGCTCCTGTCTGCAAGCATAGAAGAGTGTCATTAATAGTGTCAAGGATTGGTTCTCTTCCATGGGGTGGGTCTCAAGTTGGGCCAGTCATTTGTTGGCCATTCCCTCCATCTCTGATCCATCTTTATCCCTGTATATCTTGTAGGCTTTTTGTACATTTTTAAGTTGAAGGTTTTGTGGGTGGGTTGGTGTCCTCCTCGCTCCACTGGAAGTCCTGCACGGCTACAGAAGGATTGGGTGCTTTATAGGCCCTGGGTCTTCGTCCTTCACTTATTATTGGTCTTGTTTTGATACCCTTCCCCTGCCTTGCTGCTTTTTCTCATCACATTGTCTTCTGGGAACAAGATGGCACCATGTCAAAGATCCTGATTTCACTTTTCCTGTCCCTTTTTGTCCCTCTGTCCTTGAAGGCGTGTGGTTGAAGTATTCCCGATAGAGTCATTATGCTTCTGTATAAGTATTTATGACATAGCATGACCAGCATCTCAGCTCTATGTCTAAGAGAAACTAAACTGTCCCACTTTGTGAATCCACTGTTAGAAGAGGAAACAAGCTTGGGGATATTTAAAACATATGGACGAATAAGCTCTGTCTGCAGCCATGAGTAAGCTGTGTCCGTAACCACTGCAGAAACACAGATTTACATGAAACCAATCTGTATGATAATCACAAGTCTTTCTCATGCAGCATTTGAGCAGAGGAATGGAGTTTGAATTAACAGGATGTAGTCGAAGTGATACAGTCCCAGCTACAGAGATTAGTGCAAATTGGTGAGAGTAGGAGAGCTGTCCTACGTTGTGGACATCACTCCATCTCAGGTCCTTTTCCCCAGCTCCTCTCCCTTTCAAGGTCATGCTCTTCCGAAACCAAATGAAGCTTGCTTCTTTTGGGAAGTGTTTAAAATCCTCACCCAACAAAAGTGGTTTTTGTGTTTCTGCCAATATATTGGTACAGGGGCTTTGCTAGTAGATGTGGCTATACACTACACATATGCCTGGCACCCTCAGAGGCCAGAAGTGGTTGTCAAATCTCCTGGAACTGGAGTTGTAGGTGGTTATGTGGGTGCTGAGAATCAAACCTCTCCAGGAACAATCTGTTCTTCACTGCTAAGCCATATTTCTTTTTTTTTCCTTTTTTCTTTTTCTTTGTTCTTTTTGAGATCTATCATTTATCTATTCATCTATCATCTATCTATCTATCTGTCTGTCCTTCTATATATCTATTCTTTTCCCTCGTACAATACATCCTGGCTGCAGCCTCCTTTCCATCCACTCCATCCAGTCCTCCCCGAGTCCTCCCCCAATCCTCCCCCAGTCCTTCCTTCTCCACCAGATCCACTGTTTCTCTTCAGAAAAGAGCAGGCCTTCCAGGGATACTCGCTGAATATGGCATAATAATATGCAGTAAAACTAGGCACAAAACATCATATCAAGGCTGGGCAAGGCAGCACAGTAGGAGGAAAAAGGTCCAAAGATCAGGTAAAAGAGTCATGGACACCCCCAGTCTCACTGTTAAGAGTCCCACAAAACCCCCAAGCTAAACAATTGCAATGTATGCAGAGGATGTAGCATGGACCCATACAGGTGCTGTGATTGCCGTTTCAGTCTCTTTGAGACCCTATGAACACTGCCTAGTTAACTCTATAGACTGCATTCTCCTGGTGTCCTCTACCCCTTTGATTCCTCTAATTCTTCCTCTCCCTCTTCCACAGGGTTCTCAAGCTCAAGGTGTGGTTCTCTGCTTGTACTCGCATTAGCAACTGGAGGAAGCTGTACTGATGATGATTAGGCTAAGCACAGATCCTAGGTCTCTGTACCATCCTGCTTCCAGGTCGTGGCCATCCAGGCAGTACCAGGCACGGGCTCCCCTATTGTGATATGGGTCTCAAGTTAGACCAGTCATTAGGTAGCCACGCCCACAAGCTCTGAACCACCATTTCCCCAGGACATCTTACAGGCAGGACAAGTTGTAGGTCGAAGGTTTTGTGGCTGGGTTGGTGTCCCAGTGCCACCACTGGAGCCTTGCCTGGTTACAGAAGATGGTGGGTACAGGCCATGTATCCTCCGTGACTAAGAGTCCTCCATTGGGGGCATCCTCATAGGTTCCAGGTAGTTTCCACTATATTAGGTATCCACATTGCCACCCCCCCCAAGTGCCCCTAGTTAGTCACCTCTCATATTCTGTCTCTCCCCAACTGATCCTTCTGTTCCCATACCTGCCAGCCTGCCCCGAGTTCACTCCCAACATCTCTTCTACTTTTCCTTCCCAGGGAGGTCCATGAGTCCCACTGGAGCCCTCCTTGTCACTCAACCTCTCTGTCCACCTCACTTTCAATTCTTATTTGCCTGTTTCTAGCTCATAAGCTGTGCAAGATACAGATCTATGTTCCTTCCTTTCTTCTCCCTAAATGAACCAGTGCCTTTTAAAATAGAACTTAGCAAATAATGATTTGTTCTTTATTGATAATCTTGGGTGTGAAGATTGGCCATGGCACGGCATGTTCTGTGTTCAGTAATGTGATGAACTTGTGCACTCATTGGTCTAACTTACAGTTCTTCTCTTCCTCCTCTTCCTCCTCCTCCTCCTTCTTTTTGCTAAATCATATGTTTCCAGACAAGTTAGGATTCTACCATTTTTGAGAACGTATGGAAAATCTGTGGTTCGTTAGTGTCTAACACTCTTTGACATAGAAATGAGCTTTCAGTATGTGACCAGTACACACAAGCAGTGTGATTCACTTTCAGCTCCCAATGACGAGACAGCAAGCCATGTCAGAGCGACACTGCTCATTTCAGCAGTGCTAATGATTCTATTTCTGTCTTCTCAAAACACTGACTTTTTTTCTTTTCTTGCTCTTACGCAGACCATGTGTTGTTGTGTTAAGTTTTAAACTTCTAGTTCATTACTCATTTTCCCTCGAGTGAATATTATAAGGGCTAGTTATAATAAAGACATATATCGACTCTAAGTTGTGTTGTGGCGTTGTGGGTTGTGTCAATGCCATTTGCGAATGCCTGCTTTGGTGTATTAACTCCATGTAGTAGAAAAGTACTCGAGGAATCCCTATACAGTCCTTTCTTTAAATATGTGAATTGGTAATTAAAAAAAATAATATTGCAGTATTCCTAGTGATGTCAATCCAGCAGTAGGCATTGAGCAGCATGGAGGATGGCCTTTGAATTCCAGTTGCTTCAGAGGATGCTTTTCTCTCGTCAAAGTGTTACATCCGCACCAGTGTAGCAATCTAAATATGGCTACTCCCTTTTAACACTTTGGTTTATAACATGTTTTCAGGCAAGTGAATGAATCAACCCTCTTTGAGGGCTGTGATTCAGATTGTAGAAGTCTAGCCAAATAGTTTTTTTTTTTTTAAATATTAAAGCAGTCATACTTATTCTTTGAGTTTCTTTGAGTCTTGTACTTTTTCTTGATAATATGTATGTCCTGAAACATAGGGAACATGCTATAGAACGCAGGAAAAGGCTAGCAGTATTTGTGCTGTGCTAGGGGAAGTCTGAATAATAAACGTACACAAAGCTGATTGGAAATAAGTTGGTGAACTCGTGTATGGGCATATGCTACCGGCCACTTGAATTTGCTTCTTTGTGGGAACCTGTTTGTGAGCCTAGATTCCCTGGGTTTGGGCTACAGGGTGTTCAGGGATGATATCATCACAGAAAATGAGATAAGAGGATTGGATTACGCAAATTCAATATTTCCTCTATTTTCTTCTGAACTGTGAAGTATAGACTACAAATTTCTTTGGTTTTAAAGTTTCGAATTGTCAGTTTCTCATGACATTCCCTAAGGAATCATGAACACTTGACACAAAAAGATATACATTACATATTGGAACTAAATTTATAAAAGGTAACTGTTTAATTTGTTGTGACGACTTCAAAAGGGTCTTTTAAAATAACTATAGATGCAATGAAACTTTTAGTTAAAAGATACATATCAGTGTCATGTTTCAAGACTTCCTGTTTCCTACTAAGTCATGGCAAGCTTTGAAGCTTGGATTTAAAAGTAAAATGAAGTACCAGTATTGCAATATTTTAAAGTCAGAATTATGTTGAAATAGCTGCCAAACACGGGAGCGTTTGTGATAAAAATAATTCCTTCTCAGACTTGACTTTGACAAATAATTTAAGGAAAGAGTTGTTTGATTTCATGAGGTTGTTTTTTAGAGAGTAAATCCAGTTTTACTTTCGAAAGCAACCATTCTAGGTTGGTGTAGTTTGGCTGTAGTTTCCGGTGGTGGAAACACTTCCTTAGCATTTAATCAATGCTGTCCCCGCTGGGACTATATCCTGCTCCTCTTAGTTGGGCTGAAGTCAGGATAGGAATGTAGGTGTCAATCTGCTATCTCCATACTTGGATATTCTTAAGTTTAACACATTTTTTAATTTTGAGGTCTTGTGCCTATTGACCAGCAACCCAGAAGAACTGGCATCTGAATTTTGTTCTGCCATAGAATGGCCGATTCCAGTTCTTAGGGGACCCACATACTGACCAAGCTGTACATCTGCTATGTATGTGTAGGGAGCTTAGGTCCAGTCCATACATGCTCTTTGGTTGGTGGTTCAATTTCTCTGAGCGTCCATGGGCCCAGGTTAGTTTACTCTGTAGGTCTTCTTGTGGTGTCCTTGACCCCTCCAGCTCCCTTACTGCTTCCCCCACAACTCTTTCACAAGAATTCTCAAGCTCTGCCTCTTGTTTGGTTGTGGTTCTCTGCATCTGTTTCTATTAGCTGCTGGATGAAGCCTCTCAAAAGACAGTTACTCTAGGCTCCAGTCTGCAAGCACAGCAGTGTATCATTAATAGTGTCAGGGGTTGGCTGTCTCCCATGGGGTGGGTTTCAAGTTGGGCCAGTCATTGTTTGGCCATTCCCTCAATCTCTGCTCCATCTTTATTCCTGCACATCTTGTAGGTAGGACAAATTTTGGGTCAAAGGTTTTGTAGTGAGTTAGTGTCCCCCTTACTCCATGGGGAGTCTCACCTGGCTAGTGGCTACTTGTAAGTGAAAGAATTATTCAGCTTTTTGAGCTGATGTCCATAGTTCTAACAAGTGATGTTCTTTATTTACCTAATGAGATAGGATGCTGTACATTAAAAGGAGAAAATGAAAGAAAGCGTTTCTGAACCATTCATATTCATTTTCTGAAATGCAAATCTGCTAGGTGCTGGTTTTAGAGCTTGTGGCCACTGGTTAATGACCCTGCCAAGAGAGCTCTCAGGAGTAGAATGGGATCTCTTATTAAGAGACCTCAGAGACTTAGCTGGGCCTGCTTTTCAGGTGAGAACCCCATCTATGGGGCAGACTGATCCCTCACTGCATCCACAAAGTTTTGTCCCCTGCATCACAGGCTTCCAGGTCTCCATAAATGTGACGGGTAAATGTGTTTATTAATAAGCCATCCATTCAGTGCATCTGGTGAAAGCATTCCTAACAGAGCAAAGGGAAATGAGGAGAAGGAAGGGAAGTCCCGCCTTGAAGTAAAGTTAGGCAGGTGTTAAATACATGCTTCTGTGCACTCCACACAGAATAAGGAAGCCTGAAATGGACAGCATCTCCACATCTCTAATTGATCATGAATGACACCTCAATGTTTTATAGTCTGGAGATGTGCAGTTTACTGAGCCTCTGTTTCCCTCCATACCTTCTCTTCCAAGCTCACAAAACAGCCTATCCTTTTTTTATACAGAACATTTCAAACTAATATAGAATAAAACATTAGATTTATTCCAAAGTCAAATTGGCCTGGAGTGAAATGTGGTGATGGTGAGCTATGTTGAGTTTTATTTTAGAAAGCCATGTACAAATTAAGTTAGAGTTTATCAGTGGAAATCCCTTGATACTAACATTTCATTGTCTCTTCTTTAAAAAGCAGTAATGAGTCATTTTTGAAAAATAATTTTATTTTCCAACAGAAAGTGGTTTTCTTCTTCCACATTTTGTTCTTCTGTTTTCTTCAGAAATAACACAAGGGCCCAGTATTAGATTAACTCATGAAAACTATGACTGACGTAGGACACATGCCTCTCCCTGTATTCGTTTCCTCATCTGTCTGAGAAAGGTATTTAAATGAAATTCTGAGAGTATATTTGATAAAAATCACCTCTTATAAAGTCAGCTGAGAATATTTCCAAAATTCTCAATGCTAAAAGGAGATAGAGGTCAACATGGGAATGCTAAAGTACCTGTTTGATCATGACATACTGTGTATGATACCATGCTCTACTATGTATGATGTCACATTACCACTCATGGCCTCTTCAAAACTGAAAATAAAAAGGCACTAGCATCTATACGCATGTCCTCGTATAAATAAGACACATACGATTAGAGAACTTTCAGAGTAAATATTGATTTTATAAGCCAGAAAGTTGTGTAGACTTTTAAAGTAGTTTCTCTAGGTGCATCTTAGTACTGTAGGTATGAAAGCAATTAACTTCATAAATACATGATGACTCTTATCAAATATTCACTCTTGTTTGTTTTTAAGTAAAAGTTATGTCAAGAGATCTAGCATTTCTGTTGGGTCAGTTCTCTGCTTTAGGGTGCAGTCCCCAGAAAAGTAGGACCACTCCTCATGGAGGTGGGATCATCTTAAGCTATTCTCAAGAGATAGGAGCAATAATTATCCCTTTAATGAGATAATGTACTTTTCAATCCCAGAATTCCAGCATAGTAACTTACACAGCCAGATCCATGCAGTGTTGGCCTCAGGCTGTCTCTGAAGCTTTCTTCTGCACCATGTGACTAACTCACGTGGCTGATGAACTTGACAAGAATGCCACCTCCCCCCCCCATTCCCCCTCACCCACAGTTTTTCTCCTCCTCACAGCAGCTGCTAAGAGTTACAGCTTGCCTGTGTCAGATTTTTTTCCTCTTACTCACAATAAAATGACCCTTGAATCTAAAAAAAAAAATTGTCAAGAAAGGCGTAATCCAAAGACTCCATTTTAATTTATTAAAGCAATGAATTAGCACAAATTAATCTTAAAAACAACCAAAGCCATTTATATGTGTCCTGGTTGTTCTTACATCAATTATTGTTATGTATGTATGTATGTATGTATGTATGTATGTATGTATGTATGTATTTTATAAAATAAGGGAAAGACTTTCACTGGTGGAACATATTGTCTTCTGCCTCACAGCATGATGCCAGAAGGATGAGTGAATACTGAAAAATAAAATTGATGCTTTGCCCAACCCACATGGGAAAACAAGCCTCAAGGTTTGGCCAAAGGCAGTTGGGTGGACCTGGGGGAAGCTCCCACATAGTCACTTCCTTCCTACTGAGGAGACTTGTGGTTGTCAGTGTGACAATAATGGGCTGTAAACTTATCATGGGGCTTACTGGCCTCCTGTTTGAATGTCAATAGTGTCATATATTCATTGTGTGTTTCATGCATACAATTTGAGGTCTGGCTGTCAAATTATTTTTGGTTGCCTTTCTATTTCCACTTAAATAGCATTTGAGTTGGGTTAGACACATGGCTCCAATGCTAATTTGATACAAATATTGTCAACAATAGCATACTTTGCTTTTATCAGGACTTTGAGGAAATATTTTTTGTTTCCTTTAATTAAGATTCAAAATCTGTTATGCCAGGAGCTTATTGTCAAAGGTCATTTAATTTTAGTATTTTGCTGTAAACCTTGGGAATAACAAATTTCTATGAATAATTTATTCTCAAATGCTTATTTTTCCTTACTTAATTTTATAAGTTTCTTATAATTTTATATATTATTTTATGCCATTTGGCCTGTCTTAGTAAGCCTGTACTTCACAAGCTGTACATTTGAGGAAAAAGTTGTGTTTTGAAAAATACCCCAAAATACCTTTTTGGCTATAGTTTAAAAACATTACACCCAAACCTTCTCAATTTACTATCTTTATGACAGTATATATGTATGATATATATACACATATATATATATACATTTATTTTATATATTTTTATATATTCATATATATGATTCTTTATAACTGAGAAGCACTTCACATTAACAGAATAAAATTGCCAAAGGACCATAAATACTCTTATGAGGGGACATGATAAAGTAATGTTATTTAACAAAGAAAGTCTAATTACAGAATATGTAGAATACAGATGTGTATAAGCACATGCACAAATGTTTAGGTGTGTCTGTATAGGAATATGTATTATATTGTATATGTATACATTTACTTGTTATTGTGTGTGTCTGAGGTGTGTGTGTGTGCGCACGTGTGCGTGTGCGTGTGCGTGTGCGTGTGTGTGTGTGTATGTGTGTGTGTGTGTAGGTCAGAGGACAGCCTTGTGGAGTTGGTTTTCTCCTCTACCTTCCCATGGGCTTTCAGGGTTGAAATCAGACTGGCCAGCTTTCATGGCAAGCACTTAACCTATTGCGCCATCTCACCACCCCATACATTTGGGAAGCAAGTAATGTTTTAGCTTACCATACCAGGACTGATTATCAAACCCTAAATTGTTAAAAAGCAAGGACATACCATTACCTAAGTGGGATATTCTTACTTTTAAATGCATAGTGATTTAAGTAAAATACGGTGTAGAAATATGTATTTGCTGAACAGCTGGTGTTGTTTCTCAGTTTTTCTTATGAGAGTCCAAACCCAGGCCTTGCTGCTCACTGTCAGAGCAGATCCATCTCTGGACACTGACTTTATATAATTCTAACATCTGTGTGACCTCATTGGGTTGTAGTGGACATCGAGTATGATTTCATCCCACTGACAAATAAATGATGACGTGACTATTGACTGGGCAAATACACAATGATAGACTATGTTTGACAATGGAAGATTTTTATACTTTTTGGGACGTATTCAGAACTGAGGGGGGAAGGCACAAAAAAAAGACCCATTTTGGCAAAGAGCCTGGCACATTATCAATAAATATTCTTTTAAAAGAACCTACATACATTGGCCCATGACTACTAGAGTAGTGACTGGTTGTTGTGTAAGAGTCTTGTGATTTGGCCCAAGCATTATCTAAGAGACTGGTGATTTTTTTCCTATCTATCATTTGTTTATTAAGTCATACGGGTCTCGCCTGCATATGAGCCATCAACTACAAGCCTAACTGGCCTTTGATAGTCCCTATTTGAATCATGGATTAGAAAATCCTAATGTAATTCTTTAAAGAAATCAGGACACCTTGCGTTTGCCAGCTGTGTACACCTTTGTGGGCGTGTAAGCTCTATATAAAAGAGAAAAGAAATGGTTTGTGACATTCCAAAAAAAAATTTTTACTCATTTAAAATTGACATTTATAAATCAATGAAATGGTTTATCAGATGAGAAATGGCATTCTAGTAATTATAGCTGCCAGTTATCAGGTACTTGATATTTGCAGTGTGTCAAGTATTTTGCGACTTTGTAAATAATGTTAATTCTGTGAGTATTAACGGAGAAGAAACTAAATTGTCAAGAAGTTTATTGAGAGGTGCAGCCTGATTAATAAGGCTGCACCACAGTTCTGATCTTATCTGGCCTCAGAAGGCTTCTTTTTCACCACTATGCCTACAACTTACAATCCATACATGCATGTGGTCCTTATACACCCTTTTACATGACTACTGCAACTGCTGCATGATAGGCGCTTTGCTGTTGTTTTGCTTGTTTGGTTTGCTTGTTAAACCCGTTACCACTGTATATTACGATATGCAGATAATGATGAGTGCTTTAGTGCAAGCAAAAGTCTTGGGAGTTTGGGCATGTGCACATGTATATTGTGCATGTATGCATGCATGCATGTGTATGGACATGTAGGTGCATGCGTATGTGTGTGGTGTGGAGGCCAGAGGTTTTTTGTCGGGTGTCTTTTTTCAGTTGCCTGCCACCTTATATGCTGAGACAGGTTCTGTTGCTGAACCCCCAGAGCTCGTCGTGTTCACTGCTCCTGTTGTGAGCCAGCTTGTCTTGGGCACTCCTGTCTCTACTTTGAGCAGTGGGATGATAGGAAGGTTTCCACATCCGCCTGGAATTTATGTGGGTGGTGGGGAATCTGTGCTTCAGTCTTCACACTTGTGTGACAGGGGCTTTGCCTTTAGAGTCAACAAACAAATTCTACATATTCCCCTAGTTAAGGGAGAACTGATGTTTGCTGAATGCTTAGCATCTCTGAAGTACTTTATTTGCACCATTTAATATTAACAAAAATAAAAGTTAAGCCCTGTTGGCTCATTCTGTAGCAAGTAAACAGATATTTGAAAATAGCTAATTTCCCCCTCATAACAAGGTCAGCCCAGACCTTGGCCTTCCCTCACCCAGGCTCTAGCGAGATCTCTGCAGCACCCCACATGGCTCCAGTCCTCGTCTCAACATGTGTTGCCTGGCAACAGTCACTGTGGTCCTCTGTTTTCCTGTTGCTGCTTGTTTTTCATCCTTTTCTTCTGGCACAGACTATCTTAGATTCTCCTCTTGTAATCACTGGTCCTCTTACCCCCTTCATTTTCCATACTCTTTCCTCTTATTTTAGGGCAGCATCAGTACCCATGTAGCCAGGCCGGCCCTTCCAATTTAACCTCCCAAGTACTGGGGTTAGAAGTATGTACCACCATGTCAAGTTTGCACGGTTTCTTTATAGCACTGGTGTATTGATCTGTGTGTTCTAGAATATAAAGGCCATGAAACCAACACCCTTATCTAAACTTTTTGCCCCTGTATCCCAGCTCCTAGTGGGGATAGGCAAAAAAGCGTAACATGAATGGCTAATGAATGGATGTATGGATGATTTTGAAGTTTCTCTCCAAATTTATCTCATAGGTTGAGGTGGAGTAAGTAATTTTTAATGTCACCTTCAATTTTCGAATGGTTTTCAGTGCTTTTCCTGAATGTCATTTAAATTCTTGCAAAAATGTTGTAGCTCTTAGAGGCATGGCTGCTGATGGGCTAGGATAGCTAGGCCCATCTCACATGTTTCCTTTTTTTGCATCAGGAATGGTCATTCTTAACTGTGATGCAAAGTTAGCCGTATAAAGCGTACTACATCTGGAAACTACACAAGAGCTTTGGAAGGCATTGAAAATGCAAAGATTGTGCTCATATCTTAAATATCTACCTCTATTTTTTAACATATCAATTTTATAGTAATAGTTAAAGAAAAAGAAAAAACAATAGAGATAATACATGAAAGTATGAGGAGGGCTGGAAGCAAAGGAAGAAAATCAAGCCATGGTAAGAAGAGATTGAAGATGATCAAAGTACATGTTGAATGAAAGGGTATAATGAAACCCATTATTTTGTACAATTAATACATTTGCTAAAAATGGAGAAATATTGTAAAAGATCATTTCCAAACAGAAAAAAACAATTTATACAAATGGTCCATGATCTTCAGTAACTGACAGGTTAATTTGGGAATAGACTAAAATTGGTCTTCATTGTTGCAAACTCAGTAAGAAAAGACTTCGTCTGAGATCTGCTTACTTGTGTGCAGGAGTCAGAGGCACAATCCAAATTATGACCCCTGTAGAATTGATGACACAAGAAATAAGATGGCTGTGGGTCAAATATCTGGCTTTTGTTAAAAATCTGGCATCATCAAATATGCAAAAAGTCTCATTGGGAGTTTAAGTATAAATGTGATCTGTATATTAGCAATGAGAAGAGATCACACTACAATTTAGGTAAGATTGTCTTTTTAAAACTTTAATCATGGGCATAAATCTGATTCATGAAGGAAGACTCTTATTTGTCCTTTTGCTTTCCTTGTAAATGGTACCCAGATGGTTTATGTAATTGTGCTGCAGCTTGGCTAATATTTCTCAGTAACTAGGCGTAATCTGCATTAATTGCTATAAATTGTTCATTTCCTTGCAGGGAAATATTTTTCTTCTGTCAGGTAATTGTTTATATTTTGTAAGTGATGCATCTTCATCATGCTGAATAATATTTCAGTACACAAACTTACTTTTCGGTGTCCATACTATGCTTGAAATTACGTCATTTCTCCTGAAAAGCATGCCTCTAACAAAGATCCCAAATCCTGAAGTATTTGTGAAACTCCTTCATTTGAAAGCTCTGCCTTTAACCTTATTTCTAGGGATGACAATGACAGGTTAAACAATTACTTAGAATATTTCCTTTATGTTCTTCTTGATGACTGAAGTCATCAAAGAAAGTTAGCAGAGCAGAAAGTGCCTTTTGGCTGAGGAAGCGCTGCGAGAGCATCTTTTGCTTGTGGTGCCACAAGGTGCTTTTGCCTATCATAGCAGTTAGCATTTGGTTTTGAGAACAGTGTAATTGCATCCCTGTCCACTAATAGGTAGTGAGCTGTTCCAGATATCATTTACGAACCTTTGTTAGATCACATCATAGCATAGTGCTTGGTATATTATAATTATTAAGCTTTTGTGGAACTTGAACCTGAGTCAATATTTTACTATTTTCAATTATATCCTTAGAATCAATTTAGGTTTTGTAGTGATTTTCTTCTTCACAAAATAGCCCTGGCCAAATTTAGGGTCTCTGGTGTCACTGGGGTAAGAAACTTTTCTCAGCTAAGTTACCTTTTACCTTGGTTGGCTTTCAAGCTTTGCCCATGGTGCTGCTTCTAACCTGCTTTGATATGTTAGACCAGATGACTAAGCACATGAAAACAGTTCCATGGTGTGGACTGTAAATGTCCAACAGAGTTATGTGCTTAGCATCATGGTGGTACAGAGAAAAAGTAAGACACAGCTCCTCAGTAATTTGTGTCTAAAAAGGAGAACACAACAGATGAATGAGATATTATGTATTCCAGAGTAAATTACACAGTGGAAGTCAAGGTGAAGGAAACAAATAATGTGATTAGGAAATCAAGGAACCAGAAACTTACCCTGACAAGCTATGTGATTAGGTATTAACCCTAGAAGGTTAAGCAAAGAAAAACAGATGGAGAGACTGATAGACTTTGAGATGTTTTAAGTTGAAGAGTCTCTAATTTCTCTGGGGGCATTCAGGGAACTTTCACTTATGTTGATGACTATTTTTTATTGCAGAAATACCCTTTGCATTTGGAGGGGCTCTTTTGCCATCTTAAAATTTGATAGGACATATAGTCCAAAGAAATTTTAGACAGATGGTATATTTTGCACAGCAGAGTAACTCATGGATCACAAAGCACTCACCATTTCAATAGACAGTAAACTTTCTGTACATTTCAGGCCATGGCATGTCCTGCCTTTAATTGCATTACTGGGCAAGCCCTTCCTTGGCTGTAATGAAGCAGTTATGTTATTTTGTCACTTGAACATAATTCGACTTTAAAAAGATTAATTTCAGAAATGTATCTAAAACAACAACAACAACAAAGCCTCACCCTAAAAATTTTATGTAGTAATCTGTGGCATGTCTTCACTTACCTGTATAAAATAGTTCATGCTGCCTTGTCTTACATGCCTTTGTGGAGACATTAGTGGCATCTTTGTCAAAAGTGCTGTGTGTTTGCTATGTGTACACATTAAGATGCACAATTAAAAAGCCACAGGAACTGTGTGGCTGATTGCAGAATGAGGCAGTTCAGTCAGGCTGCAGGTTGCCGTGAGCAACTGAGAAAAGAACAGATTTCTGAGTGCTTGAAATTCCCTCTAACTCTCTAACACCACAGTGCTCGGCACCAGTAACTGTGAACAGAGATGCTTCCAACCGGAATCTACCATTGATGTGTGTTTGACTTGGAGGATTGTACGATTTGGCAAGAACCTTACGGAGGCTTACAAATTGGAGAGACAAAAAAAAAAAAAAAAAAAATATATATATATATATATATATATATAATTAGAAATTTCAGAGAATTCACCTCTCTCTGATGGGTGCTAACAACACATGTGACGGAAAATCCAGCCGAGAATCTGATGACAGGTCATACAGGACCCAGCTGAGGCTTTTCCTCCCCATCCCAAGTTCATGCTGTAGCTGTAGAGTGTTCATTCCTTCAATACTTGGCTCAGTTATCACCTTGGTTTGGAATCTTCACTTGCTTTAGTAGAGTGAATACCTTGGCCTTTATAAGACTGCCATTCTGTGCTTATAATACTGTGTACATTTAATCTCACTGCATCTGTCATAAAAAGACCTTCCCAAATTTGATGCTGCCTGTCCATCTCCCTTGCCCTGTGAATCCTTTTGGAAAGGCTGCACTAATTTTCGTGTCCCCAGCACCCAGGAGCAAGTATGGGTTTTCATAGGCACTGAGTACACTTTTTGTTGTCCCGACTGTCTGGTTTTTTTTTTTTCCCTCCCCAAAACAAGATAACCTTCAACTAGTGTAGAGTCTTCCTTGAAATAATCTCCTAACAGGATGTATTCATGAGGTGCTGACATTTTAGTTCTTTCATGCAAGAAATTGTAATTACTAAGGGCCTCCATAAAATTTTTTTTCAGTCTGACCTAAAAGGTGGTTCCCAGCATGAACACCAAGGCTAGGAGTATAATTAAGCCTTTGTGCATTTCAGTTTCATTAGCAGGGGTAGGGAAGGAAACAAGAGCTTCAGAATTTATAGTGAGGCAATGATTTACAAAACTATTTTTATGTGGTATGTTTTTTAGGAAAATGCTTACTTATCGACTATTTTTTTAAAGTTGATATTCTTTTCTTATTTTCTCATAGCATGTGTGCATATTTATGTGTTCCCATGTGATATATTGATAGGTATACGTTGCATAATGCTTACATCATAAAAATACATTTATTTCCCCCAAATATTTATCTTTATTTCTTTAAAAAAGTCTATCTCATAGTCCAGGTCCAAAGTATTTATATCTTGTATGCATGGTAAATTTATTCAACATTCAAAAATCTTTTTTTTTTAAGCTGTGTTTGTGTGTGTGTGTGTGTGTGTGTGTGTGTGTGTGTTGTGCACATATGTATGTGGGTGTACATGTATGCATATTCATGGAGGATGCAGATCAACATTGAGTATCTTCTCCAACCTCTTTCCATTTGATTGCTTAGAGTGAGTCTCTCATTGAACCCAGAGCTCATTGGCTTTGGCCAACAACCTCCAGGGATCTTCCTGTGTCTACCTCCACAGCAGTGTGACTGCAGATGTGTGCTGCTGTGCCTGGCTTCTTCTGCAGGTGCAGGGGATCTGAACTCAGATCCCTGTTCATACAGCAAATATTTTACTAACTGAATTATATCTCCAGCCCCATGTCTGGCTTTCGAAATATACCATATGTTTTTATCTGTAGTTATACTTCTGTGCACTAGGGTACATCAGGACTTCCACTTATCGTGGGTCCATCCTTTTTAGGGGAACATGATATTCCTTTGAGTCATAGTCCACGATTCTTCTGTCCATTTACCAGTTGATGGATATTGAGGTCATTTCAATGTCTTGGTTTATAATATGTCATGCCATACACTCAGCAATGGGACACTGAGTCATAGAGAGGTTATGCTTTATTTTTTTAAAGAACATTCATACTGTTTTTTATAGCACATAGTAGTGTGGACATGTTTCCTTCTCTTACAGCTCTTGCCTGTTATGTTTTCATAGTAGCCATTTAGTTGGAGTGAGATGATAACTTGTTGTAGATTTTATTTGCATTTTCATTATTATTTGCAATGCTGAGAAACTTAACAAATACTTTTAAACCATTTGTGTGTCTCATGTGGAGAAATGTCCATTTCCACCTCTTGCTTATTTTTAAATTGGGTTACATATTTCCTTTGCTGTTGGGGTTTTATTTTTTAGTTCCTTATATATACCTAATATTAAGTTCTATTGAGGATGCCCTGATTAGCTTTAAGTATCCACTTGCCATAGTCTAAAGTCACCTGAGAAGAGAGTTGCCCAATCATATTACCCTGTAGGCATGTCTGTGATGAATACTGTCATTCTTGCTAACAGATGTAGAAAGGCCCAACCTACTGCTATTCCCTTGGGCAGGTGGTCTTGAACTATATAAGAAAGTTGGCTAAGCATGCTCCCAAGCAAACAAGCCATTAAGTAGAATTCTTTTATGGTTTCTGTGTACTTCCTTGGCTGTGAGTGAGTTCCTTGGTCAGAGGTTAACGCTACATGGACTATTTGTTAATCAGACCTCTCTCTCCATTCCTGCCTTGAGTTCCTGCCCTGACTTTGTTCTTAGATGGACTATCAGACCTGGAGGTATTATCCTCTACTCTCATACTCCTAACTTGAGAAGCCCCCAGTCTGGCCATTAAATGTGTTGAGTGTAAGTCCTAGTGACATATATGACTTTACTGTCATCAGCAATCTCCTCAGAGCCTTGTGGTCAGTAAATAACACCGAGGCCAATTAATTAAAGACTCAGTTTCTCCAGCACTTTTTAATGTGATGCTGGCAACTCATTTTAAGGCAGTTAGCCTGGTAGTTCCATGATTTATGAAAGCCAACACATTACAGTCGAGTTAGTAAAATGTTCACTGTCTTCTGGGTTACTAGAAACTTGAGATTTGGAGCCCTGTTTTTTTTTTTTTTTTTCCTCTCCAACTGTATTGATCTGACTTGAGAATCATGGCAAACATTATTCTCTCACTGTGGATTATAGATAAAAGTTTTTCAGTGTGACCTGCTTCTCAAATAGATCAATATATTTTGTACTTTCTCCTTTTCAGCTCCTTTCTCCTTCTCAGTCCACCTTGTATAGCTAGGAAGACTCATATTATCAGAAAGCCAAACTGCAGAGTTAATACTGCATTTTTACAATTGTGTTGTGCT
Source organism: Acomys russatus (assembly GCF_903995435.1). Classification (NCBI taxonomy): domain Eukaryota; kingdom Metazoa; phylum Chordata; class Mammalia; order Rodentia; family Muridae; genus Acomys; species Acomys russatus. The sequence continues at coordinate 12,897,581 of NC_067144.1, read as the reverse complement.
TGAAGGACATGGTAGGTGACAGCTATAACTGAGCATATTTTAGAATGTTTGATTACCCAAGTGTCTACTTAACAGTCCTAAGTGAATGTCCTTGCTGTTTCCGTCATCAAGAACTTTCAGGTTTGGGGCCTGGTGAGATGGCTCAGCAGTTAAGAGCCCTGGCTGCTCTTACTTAGAATCCAAGTTTGGTTCCCATCATCCACATAAAGGCTCACAGCCATCTGTAACTCTGGTTCTAGGAGCTCTGACAGATCCTCCGGCTTCTCTGAGTATTGCACACATATGGTGTACAGACATGTACGCAGGAAAGACACTCATACATGTAAATAAAGATAAATAGGTCTTCAAAAAATAATTTCTAGCTTAGAAAGGATGTTGAAAGGGAAGTATTGCCTGTTACTTTTTTTTTTTTTGTAGGTTTTAGGCGGTAGAAAACAAGGACAAGAATGCATGTAGAGACCTTTCCCTGAGCTTTATTATTTGTGACAAGTGTCCAGGAGTGCTGAATGAAGCAGTCAATATTGATGGGAGACAAAAGCACTTGGTTACTTCTGGGCATTTGAATGTGGACAGCAGGGACCACTTGCAGAAACAACTGGGCCCATAGATGACGGTCTGAAGGGGTTTTAGGTGGTCGGCCTCTCCTCTCAGGGGTTCTCTGACAGACAGAGTTGGACAGCTGTGTCCTCAGATGCGAGAACTTGGCTCTGCTTCAGGACTCTGACAATAAACATTCCTCAGTATCCACCAAGCAGGCAGTGGGACGGACTAGTACTCTTTCCATATGTTTGAACCTAAACAACCCTAGTCTCTTTTTCACATGGCCCAGTACACATCAGTTTTCCTAATAAGATTACCTACTTAACTTTTCTTTTGGAACGAAGCCATAGACACAGTAAACAAGAATCTGTTTGTAGTACAGAGGAGGTAAATAGCCTGTTCTAACAAAGCATGATTATAACATGTTCTCAAATAGCAACTAAAACTAAACTTCTTTAAGCATTTAGCTCCTGGATATTTGAGTTATACTTGTGAGTGGACGTTATCTGCAGGACTTTTGGACTCTGGTTTTTTTTTTTTTTTTAATTCATTTTCTTGAGTTGGAAGAGCATAGGTTTCTATGTTCATTTCTGTGCACTGTGTGTTTTGGTTAAGCTTTCTGCTGTAGTGAATAAAGCATCAATAAACAGGGGAGTGCATATATTCCTATGACAGGGTATGGAGTTCTCACGTATATGTAGCCAGGAGTGAAACAGCTGGGTTATATGACAGTTCCATTTATATTTTTTTAAAGAAATCTCCAAACTGATTCCTACAATGGTCACATTAATTCACACCCCCACCAACAGTGCATAAGAGGTTCTTTCTCTCCACATCCTCGCCAGCATTTGTTGTCAGATGCATTGATGGTAGCTATTAGAACTGAGGTGAGGTGCATCTAGACATAATTTGTATTTTCCTGGTGCCTGCGATATTTGAACATTTAATTAAGTATTTTGGCTATTTGTGGGGTTTTACAATATTATTTATTTAGTTCATTTGCCCATTTGTTGATTGGCAGTTTTGTTTCTTTGCCTTCTAATTTTTACATTTTTTTTTTATATTCTGCATCCTAGCTCCCTTGTCTGACGTGTAACTAGTGAAGAGTTTCTCCCAGTCTGTGTAGCTGCTCTCCTAGCAGCCTCCATTGTTGAGCAGAGAGACGTTTTATTTCCACGTGGACTCTGCTGTTTATGCTTGCAGCTGTAACACCACAGCATGTATGCAGAGAACCTAGTGCAGACCCATGCAGACTCAATGATCACCTCTTTCTTTAGTCTCTGGGAGCCCGGGTGAGCCTTGTTTAGCTGATTCTGCAGGCCATGTACTTCTGGTATCCCCCACCTCTCTGGCTCCTATAACTCCTCATTTCCCTACTCCAAAGAGTTCCCTGAGCTCTAGCGAATGTTCAGCTGTGGGTCCCTCTATCTGGCCCCATGAGCCTGAGCTCTATCTAATGTTCAGCCGTGGGTCCCTCTATCTACTCCCGTGAGCCTGAGCTCTATCTAATGTTCAGCTGTGGGTCCCTTTGTCTGCTCCCGTGAGCCGTTAGAGGAATGCTCTCTGACAATGAGTGCATGTCCTTTTCTCTATCTCTTAAAAATAAAAAATAAAAAATAAACAAACTGTAAAATAAAAACCAAGCAACTTCACATGCACATTTATAAAAACCTAATAAAAGCACAAAACCAGAAACAAAATATATAAGCAAAAGACAAACAAGGAAAAAATGCCAGCCAAAGCAATATGAGACAAAGAGTCCACAAAAATTACATTTGTGTTTGTTTTGTGTTGGCTATCTACTGCTGGGCATGGAGCCTGCCTTAAATCTGGTTAATATACCCAGGGGGACTCCTGTGGAGAAGACTAATTTGCCACCAGCTACCAGTTGCTTCTAACTCTCAATGTGGGGCCCTTACTTGGTTGAACCTGTACAGGTTCTGTGCTTGCAGCCATAGTCTCTGTGAGTTCATGTATGCATCAGTTCTGTTGTGTCTGGAAGACACCTCTTTCTTTGAGTTCTTTATTACCTCTAACTTTTAAAATTTTTCCACTTCTTTTGTGTAAGTCTCTGAGCCCTGAGCGAGGAATTTGACAAAGACATGCCATTTAAAACTGAGTGTTCCAAATACCTCACTCTCTGCACACTGTCCAGTTGTGAGTTTGTATGTTAGTCCCCACCTACTTCAAGAAAAAGCTTTCCTGATGATAACCGAGTGAGAAACAGATTTATGTGTATGGCAGAATGTCAGTAGAACAATTTATTAGCTGTTTTCCTTTAGCAGAACAACAGTATTTTGTTTTCCCTTGACCAATGGCCTGTCTAGTTTAAAGTTCTTGGCATGTCTCAGTGGCATGCATTGGTTCCATCTCATGGAGTGGGGCTTAAACCCAACCAGAGAGTATTTGGTTATTCCCACAATGTTTGTGCCACTACTGTATTCTTAATTACTAAGCAATCTCTCTAACACTTTATCAAAGAACTTAACTACTCCAGAGAAGTAATAATCAGTCTTCAGAATTTCATAACAATAAGATACTAATTTTCATCCTTGAAACTAGTGTATATGCTTGCTGGCACCTTCACAAAATACATATACAAGTACCTCTAAGTAAACTCAGTAGGTGTTAGTCATGTATTTATTTGGATATAGAATAATTTAATAAAAGAGACCATGATATGAGTGGGAGTAAAGGTGCATAGGAGAGGTTGCAGGGAGAGGGATGATGGGAAAAATTTAGCTATATTTAATTTAAAGTACAAGGAAATTTGAAAGACTAAAAATGTTGCTGTAGTTGCTAGGGTCAACGCCTGGGCTCTGGCAGTCCTAATAAGTGAGGATCAGCAGGCCACCCATCCTAAGCTGGCCAGTTCAAGAGAGTTGGCAAGTGACAATGGAAAGAAAAGAAAAAGAAGATTAAGTCAATGTGGCTACAATGTGAAGAGGAACAAATAAAGGCTCCCCCTGAGCCTGGAATCCATCCTCAGAGTCTTGATGTGTGATTAGGTTTAGAAGCTGATAGCCCTATCTGACTGAAAAATCTACTCAGACAGAGAATGGGGCTGGGGTAGCTTTCACGAAGTCAGCGCTGCTCTTCCCTACAGTGGGATTGGACAAGTTGCCAGGACTATGTGAAATCTTTCTCTAAGAGACAAATTCTTCTAAGACCAGCATCAAACTTCAGGTTTTCCTCCTTTCAGCATACCATTGTTGAGTGAATTTGATTTCTTGGGGATTATAGCTTTGCTAGTCTTATAGCCAAAGGGAGGGCCCCTGTTTGCCTTTAATAGTCTTCATTCCTACCACAATGGTTACAGAACCAAGGACTTGAAACAAGTGCTATGACAGAGAATCTCTCATGTAGCTATACTGAAGAAGGAGTGATGACAGAACAATGCCAGAGCCTGAGGAAGACAGACCTGAGGTCAGTGAGCAAGTGCATCGATTGACCGATGTTCTGTTTGTCAGGGTTGTAGCTTTCACTGCTCACAATTTGTACTTATATGTAATTCCATAAATAATATAATATAGTCATTTCATGGTGTGTTTCTAGTATGTTTATACTATGAACCTGTTAGTGGGCGAGTGACTAAAGCTTCTTAGTTAAAGGCTTCAGAGAGAAAGCCGATAATGGCAGTGGTTGGGGTTGTTTGTGGAAGGCAGGACATTCCAGTCAGAGGCAACAGTGCACGTAAAAAAGAAAAATATAAAAGTGGTGGCATGACCAGTGGGAAGCACAAGCCAGGGAGCCTGCATAGATTGGACATAGATGAAGCTGATGGACAGCTTGGCCTTCATGTGGATCCCCTAGAAAGGGAAGTGGGGGCTGTTTCTGACATGGACTCTGTTGCCTGCTTTTTGATATCTTTCTCCTGGCAAGGCTGCCTTGTCAGGCCACAGGGCAAGAGGATGCATCCATCAGCCCTGTTGGTACTCGATACACTGGGGTGGTATGAGGGGCTCTCCTTTTCTGAGGAGTAAGGGAGGGAGGATGGGACTGTGAGGAGAGGAACAAGGGAGCTATAATTAAGATGTGAAGTGAATAAATAAATAAATTAATTAATTTAAAAAAGCTTTTCCTTTAGCGTTCCCACTAGATTTTAAAGCTGAAGACTGAAGAAAGCATCTATTATACCTAGTAGGAGGAGGGAGCATAGTTGTTTTGAGATAAAACTGGATCATTTGTTCTCCCAAAGCAATATCTAACCAAACCAAGATTTATCAGTGCCTATATTGGGCTTTCCCAGGGAACAAACCAAGATGAGCTAAACAAAATGTGTAACTCCAGCCCACTCAATGGTTGTCATTTCATGTAACGCGATGAAGCAGGGGACATATGAAAAGCAATTGGAAAGACTGTTTCTCAGGAGCACAGGGTCAAGAAAAGACTCAGCCTTAGTCATAAAGCTAAAGAATGTTTCCTTCCCAATAGATCTAATTGAATTTCTATGTGATAATGGAAAATTACAGCTGAACACAATTACACAACACATGCATTTGTGAAGGAGCTATTGAGAAAGTGCAAAGACAGCAGGTGACAAATCAAGGAGAGCAGAGACAACTTTAGGTCTGACCAGTCTAGCTATATTGGATACTAAACCATCTACCTTCCGCATACATAGAAAGCATCACAGTTTAGCAATTTTTACCTCAGTTCCTTTTATCCAACACAACACCTGATAGTGAACCCAGTATCACATCTGGCTTTCAGAAGGACAAGATGTGCTTCAAAGGCAAAAACAAAGTGAGAAGAGAAAAGCCACACATCAGAAAGAGACTCCAGTATGGCAGCTATAGAAGAATGGAGTATGATTTAACAAGCATGTTTATTAAAGTGTCAGTGGTTCCAACAGAGCATGTCATGCACAAACAGACACTTAGCACAAGGCTGGAAGGAGAGAATCAGGATGATTTTCCTAAAGTACTTAAGCAATTTTTGTGTGCAAATGTTTGAAATTGGCCACAGAGTTCAGGGTTTAATAAGTGACATGTACTCATAAGGTTATTTCCCACCTTTTGGGAAATACTTTTAAAAAGTATGAAAAGAAAATTTTCTATGCTAAAAAGAGCTACAAAATGTAATCAGAAAATGTTGAGTCCAAATGAAAGAATGCAGAGAGCAGAAGACAGGAAGAATGGGGTGTTGGGGAAGGGAGATGAAGAAGAGCAGAATCAAACGACAGCCAGAAACATGTCTGTTGTACTCTAATGGTGGGAATATTAACTGTGATCATACCCTAAATACAGCTATTAATAGGGAAATGGTCAGAGCACATGATAATTAAGACCCAATTATGCAGTGTCTATAAACATTCCACGTTGAAAACTAATCCTTATAGAGAAAGTATAAGTGTAGAGACAGACACACCATGAAACAATAAACAAAGAAAAGCTGGGGTAATCATTTTTGTTTCAAAGTAGACTTCAGAAAAAAATTCCAATGTTAGGAGCAGTACCCAATAATAAATAAAGTCAGTAACTCCCCACAAAAACATAACAGTGCTTAAGGTTCTTGTGCATAATACACCACATCAAGATGTATGAGGCAACTGCTCACAGAGCTTCAGAGAGAAACAAATGAATCCGTTATTCTAGTTATCATCAGCCTTCCATCAGCAATGGCCAGAACACCGTTGGCAGAAAGGCAGAAAGGATAATGTTGAACTGAATATTATCATCAGTCAGCTGTATCCAGCTGACATATATAAACAGCCTCATTCAACAGTAGCATGATACATTTCTTCTCAAGCACACATTGAAGAGTCATCAAAACAGAATACGCTCAGGGAAACAAAGTACATGTTAATGAAATAGAACAACAGAAACTGTAGAGTGTAAGCAACCAGATCCCTGTGGAATTAAATTAGAAATCAGTGGAATATAGTTAGGAGAATTGCCACATATGTGCATAGCAATCAATATACTGGACAAATAAAATTAGAGAGTTAAGAAAAATTGAACTAAATGAAAGATAGAGACGCATGATCTCACATGTGTGACACTGAATAAAAAGTAATTTAGGTATAAAGTGGTAGGGAACACAACATTGATTTTTCAGGAGTAGACATGGAGATGGCAAGAGAAAGATGGGAAGGTTTCAGAGGCTATACTGTAACAAATATGCAGAAACATTATTAAGGCTTAAGTCACATATCAAACCCCACACATTAATAGTGGGAGACTTCAACACTCCACTGTCATAATAGACAGATAATCAAGACAGAAACTAAATGGAGAAATAATGAAACTAATAGCCATGATGAATCAAACGGACCTAACAGATATCTACAGAACATTTCACCCACTCACAAAAGAATATACCTTCTCAGCATGTTATGTAATCTTCTCCAAAATTAACCATATACATGGTCACAAACCTCACCAGATACAAGATCAAAATAGCTCCTTGCATCTTATCAGACCACCATAGATTAAAGCTCAAACTCAAAAACAACAGAACAACAGAGAGATTACAAACTCATGGAAACTGAACACCTTCCTACTCAATGACCTCTGGGTCAGGGACAAAATAAAAGACTTCCTAGAATTCAAAGAAAATGAAGACACAATATACCCAAACTTATGGGACACAATGAAATCAGTGCTAAGAGGAAAGTTCATAGCACTAATGGCTTCATAAAGAAATTGGAGAGATCCCACACTAGCAAATTAAAAGCACACCTGAAAGCTCTAGAACAAATAGAATCATACATACCCAAGAATAGAGGCTGGAAATCATCAAACTCAGGCCTGAAATCAATAACCTAGAAACAAAGAAACAATGCAAAGAATCAATGAAACCAAGAGCTGTTTTTTTTTTTTTTTTTTGAGAAAATCAACAAGATAGACAAACCCTTAGCCAAACTAACTAAAAGTCACAGGGAGTGTTCAAATTAACAATATCAGAAAGTAAAAGGGAGACATAACAACAGACACCGAGGAAATCCAAAGAATCATAGGTCTTACTTCAAAAGCGTATATGCTACAAAATTTGAAAATTGAAATGAAATGGACAGTTACGTTGATAGCTGCCAATTACCAATATTGAATCAAGATCAGGTAAAGAAATTAAATAGTCCTCTATCTCCTTAGGAAACAGAATTAGTCATCAATAATCTCCCAACCAAAAAAATGAGCGGGCTCAGATGGATTCAGTGCAGAATTCTGCCACACTTTCAAAGAAGAGCTAATACAAATTCTCTTCAAACTATTCTACAAAATAGAAACAGAAGGCACATTACCAAACTCATTCTATCAGGTCACAGTCACCTAGATACTTAAACCACACAAAGACCCAACAAAGAAAGAGATTCAGACCAATTGCCCTTATGAACATAGATGCAAAAATGCTCAATAAAATATTCGCAAACCGAATCCAAGACCACAACAAAGATATCATTCATTATGACCAAGTGTGCTTCATCCCAGGCATGCAGGGGTAGTTCCATACATGGGAGTGGATCAATGTAATCCATCATATAAACAAACTGAATGGGAAAAAAATGCACATGATCATCTCCTTAGATGCTGAAAAAACATTTGACAAAATCCAATGCCTATTCAGGATAATAGTCTTGGAGATATCAGGGATACAAGACACATACCTAAACATAATAAAGGCAATATACAGCAAGCCTATAGCCAACATCAAACTAAATGGAGAGAAACTTAAATCCATTCCATTGCAACCAGAGACACGGCAAGGCTATCCACTCTCTCCTTATTTCTTCAGCATAGTACTTGATATCCAAGCTAGAGCAATAAGACAACTAAAAGAGATCAGGGGGATACAAATTGGAAAGGAGAATATCAAAGTATCACTATGCACAGATGACATGTTGTATACATCAGTAACCCCCAAAAATTCTACCTAGGAACTCCTGCAGCTGATAAACACTTTCATCAAAGTGGCTGGATACAAAATCAACTAAAAAAGTTAGTAGCTCTTCTTTATACAAAAGACAAACAGGCTGAAAAAGAAATTAAGGAAACTACACCCTTCACAATAGCCACAAAAGCCATAAAATGTCTTGGTGTAACTCGAACCAAGCAAGTGAAAGTCTTGTATGAAAAAAAAAAAAAAAGTCAAGTCTCTGAAAATTGAAGAAGATATCAGAAGATGGAAAGATCTCCCATGCTCATGAATTGGTAGGATTAACATAGTAAAAATGGCCATCTAACCAAAAGCAATCTACACATTCAATGAAACCCCCATAAAAATGCCAACACAATTCTTTCTAGACCTTGAAAGAGCAATTCTCATCTTCATATGGAAAACCCAAAAAACCCTGAATAACTAAGACAATCCTATACAATAAACAATTTCCTGGAAGTATCTCCATCCCCTATCTCAACCTCTACTATAAAGCAATAGTATTTTAAAAAGCCGGCATGTTACTGGCATAGAAACAGACAGGTGGATCAATGGAGTGGAATCGAAGACTGAGAAATAAACCCACACACCTATGGACACTTGATTTTTGACAAAGAAGCAAAACCATACACTAGAAAAAAGAGCATCTTCAGCAAATGGTGCTGGTCTAACTGGATGACTACGTGTAGAAAAATGTAAGACCCTTATGATCATCCTGCACAAAACTAAAGTCCAAGTGGATTAAAGATCTCAATAAAACCAAGCACACCAAATCAGTTAGAAGAAGAAGTAGGAAAGAGCCTTGATTGGTCTAGGAGACAACTTCCTGAATAGACTGCCAACAGCTCAGGCTCTAAGATCAACAGTTAATAAAAGGGACCTCATGAAACTGAAAAGCTTCCGTAAGGCAACAGACACTGTCAACAGAACAAAATGACAGCCTACAGATCTGGCCTCCCTACCAAGGAGAAGTTATCAAATCAGGACTGCCAGAGTTCATGTCAGAGGCAGTCTCTGCTCTCCCCACCACTGTGGACGATGAGCTGTCCATTGGGGAGATCTGAACAGGAGGTCTAGGTTTACTGCATGCATTGTCCCAGCTATACTGCTCTTGAACATATGCCCAAAAGATGCTCCACTACACAATAAGGGCAGTCACCCAACTATGTTCATTGCAGCTTTATTCATAATAGCCAGAATCTGGGAACAACCTAGATGTCCCTCATCCAAAGAATGGATAAAGAAACTGTGTTACAATTACATAATGGAATACGACTCAGCTATTAAAAACAAGGAAATCTTGAAATTTGCAGGCAAATGGATGGAACTAGAAAAGATCATCCTGAGTGAGGTAACCAAGACCCAGAAAGGCACACATGGTGCATACTCACTTAAAGTAGATATTAGCCATGTAATTCAGGATAAGCACAGTACAATACTCAGACCTAAAGAAGCTAATTAGCAAGGAGGGCCCTAGAGATAATGCTTAATTTTCATTCAGAAGAGCAAGTAGAATAGACACCATAAGCAGTTGAAGAGAAGGAACAGGAAGGGAGCCTACCAAAGAGGTCCTCTGAAAGACTCCACCCAGGAGGAGATCCAAGCAGATACTGAGACTCACAGCCAAAATTTAGGGTGGAGTAAGGGGAGTCTTCTAGAAGAGTTAGGGCATAAAAAGACCTGGAGGGGACATGAGCTCCACAAGGAGACCAATGCAGCCAACAAATCTGGGTTGGTGGGTGGGGTGCTGCAGAGACTGATGCACCAACCAAGGGCCATGTATGGTAAGGCCCTAGACACTCTGCTCAGATATGTAGATAGGCAGCACAATTTCCTTGTTGGTCCCATAATATGGGGAGTAGGAGCTACCTCTGACATGGACTCTGGTGCCCACTCTTTGGTCACTTCCCCCTAGTGGGGCAGCCTTGCCAGGCCACAGAATACAGGCAGTCCAGATGAAACTTGATAGACTGGGGTCAGATGTTAGAGGAGGAGGGCTCCCCCTTTCTGAGGACCAGGGGAGGGGGTAGAGGGAGGGGAGGAGAAGGGTGGGAGGAGGACATTAGGAGGGAGGGGGCTACAATCAGGATGTAAAGTGAACAAATTAAAAATAAATAAATATAAATATAAACAAAACAGCAAATGTGCAAGAGGCAAAAATCTAGAAAATTAGCACACAACACAAAAGACCAGAATTGATGAATTTTACGGGGCATCATCATTCATACAGAATAAGAATTTTGTAGCTGTCGTAGCATGAAAACAAGCGACATAGGTAGCTCGGTGAGATGATGAGTGTGTTAATCTGCTTACAGTAGTAACCTTTCTACTACCTGTGGTCATCCCAGAACATGCACATAATACAACTTATTTTATAAATGTAGTAATATAAAACAAAAAAGTTTTAGGGTCCAATAAAAGCAGTTCTTAGCAGTTTACATTGTATGTATGTTACATATGTATATTAAAAAGAAGAGAGATGTAAGGGCAGATCTTTGTTACTACTTTAGGAGTCTAGAAAAAGAAGAGAAGGTAAGTCCAAAGAGATTAAAAAAAAAAAAAACACTGCTAAAACTTTGTGCAGAAATCAGTAGAAGTTGAAAGCAGAATCAATGAAACTAAAAGCTTGTTCTTTGAAAAGATTAACAGAATCAGTGGGTCTCAAGCCCAGCTCTCTAGGGAAAAGTCAAAAGAATTATGATTACTAACACCAGAAATGGAAGTAGACTGCCATTCCTATTTGTGTGGATATTAAAAAGTAATGGAGAACATTATGACCAGGACTGTACCAACAGGTTGATTAACTTAGATGACGTGCAAAGTATCAAATTCACACAAGAGGAAATAGACAATTAGAATAGGTCTAAACTCTCTTCTCTAATATAGACAAACCTCATTCATTCCATGTGACTAATGTTACCAGAGTACCAAAAGTAGACAGACATGACAAGAATAGAATGCACCTGCCATAAGGACAGACACACAAATCTTCAACAAAATAATAGCACATTGGGTCCAGCAACTTATAAAATGAATAATACTGCATGACCAATTAGGATCTATTCAAAATATGAGAGTCTGTATCAGCATTTGAAAATTGATTAATATAATCAGCCACATCAAAGGGTTGAATAAGGAAATATATTATTATAATGATAAACGCAGCAGAGATATAAGAATTCAAAACCTTTTCCAGATAGTCTCTGGGCAGCTCACGAGTTTCCCCAACCTGTTACAGAATTCATAACGAAAGACCTTCCATTAGCACTGCACTCAGACCTGAAGTGCTAGCCCTTTTCCTGTAGGACTGAGTCAATGGTAGGATGTTTCCTCCCACTGTTCCTACCCAACAACTTTAGGAAACGTCTAGCTAATTTAATAAGAAAGGAAAAAGGCATATATAGATTGAGCATAAAGAAACAAACTCTTTCAGAGCAGGAGAGGTAAGAGATAAGTGCTCAGCAGGTAAGAGCACTGATTGCTCTTCCAGAGGACTCAGGTTCAATTCCAGGCACCCTCTGTACAACCAACATCTGTAACTCCAGCCCCAGCTGTTCTGGGCCTTCTCAGGCATGGCAAGTCCATGATGCCCAGACACATTCAGACACACAATCATACACACAAAAATGAATAAACTCTCAAAAAGAAGTAATGCTTTCATTGTTAACAAATGAAATGATCAGCTATGTTGGAAATCTGAAAGAATGACTGACCTCTTGAAACTAGTGAACAGTTACAGAAGACTTACTGTCTACAAGGTTAATACCCAAATGTTATTTTCCATTCTTTATACTAGAATGAATACATGGAATTAAAAATTTAAAAACAAAATAACATTTACATTAGCATAAAATTAAACTATTTGAAAGTCTTTGCAACAGTCCCATAAAAAATGACAAAATTTTAATTCAAGGAAACTATCATAAATGAATCAGATTCATGGATAGGTGACATATTATTATTGTTATAAAAATTTCATCAATTTTTATCTTTATGATGAATGATCCCATAAACAAAATCACAGGAAATTATTTCCGAATATCACTAACTCACCCTAAGGTCTAGTCAAAACATCCAAGTTGCCAACACGTTAAAATGGAAGTTTGGAATCTGTCTGCTCAACTTTATGACCTGCTATAAAGCCGAAGAAATAAAAATAACAGTGTGGTTTTCATGACAGAGTAGGCAGATGTATCCATGTACCAGACTAGAAAACTCAGAAATATACCAACAGCAACATACCATTCGATTAAATGAAGAAGGGCAACTAATCAGGGGAGCTAGATCCGTTTGGGAAGACAATTTGGTACTTCATTGCATGTTTACCCTCAGGCTTAATATGTGACGCAGCAATTGTACATATAAGTGATTACCAAAATGACCTGAAAAGTTAAAAATTACACAAGTGACAATAAATAAATGCTTATGTAAACTTCATTCACACTTGCCAAAACTTTGGAATGAGTAGAGGTATCATTAGATGAATGAAAAGATAAATAATTCCGTACTGGTTACATACATGGATTATGGTGTAGAATGCCTATGAGATGAAATGTTATTCTACTGTAAAAACAACTGAGCCACAGAAAAATGTTCAGGAGACGTAAATACATAAAGCTGAGTGAAAGAAGGCTGTGTGGAATACTCTATGTGCCACGATTCTAGCTCTGTACCATTCTAGAATAAGAAAACACAGGAAAGGCCCTAGAAACTCCGTGGTAGAAGGCGGTGCAAAGAGTGTGTAAAAAGAAAGATAAACCCAACATGTGCCACAGCTGGAGGAGAGTGAGGAAGGAAGGGATGACACTTGTGCGGAGATTTAGGACAGCAAAGCTATTATCCTTGAGGCTCTAAGGGCAGACAGAGGGCATTGTGCAGTCTTCAAAACCATATCTATGGACTTCAGTGTCATCAGTGACCAATGCCGTCAGTTACAGTAAGTGTATGACATGAATGCAAGATCATATAGGGAGAGTCTGTGTGCAGCTGTGGTCATTTGGGAATTCTGTGCCCCTTCTGGATGGATTCTCAGTAAACACAAAACTGTTCTAAAGAGTGACGTGTCTTAGTACCAGAGGTAAGAGTGATAAAATAACTTTAGGTTATTCGTGAGGCATCTTGGGAGTTTGGTTCTTTCTAATGTGCTTTGTCTTAGTCTACAGTACATTTGAGAAGACTCCTGGAGATTGATACTAAAATAACACAGTAAGTGGAAAAGTCAAAGCACACACACAAAAAAAAAGTAATAAAGAGGAGATTGGTGTGTGTGCACAGAAACCAGGGGCACGAGAGCTCCTAAGCACACAAGCCTATGGTGCTCGTACATTTGGGGCAGTGAACTGACCCAGAACCAAAACAGGACTGGAAAAGCAGTCACTTATACACTTCTTCCTGTGAAATTCTTAGCATGGTAAACTTAGCTACTCCTACTTAATGAAAATTATCAAATATCATTTCTTAGCGGCCAATTTGAGGAGTGGCACAGAATGAGTGCATCTCCAATAAAAAGATAACCCAATTAATAGTGGTTATTATTGATTATGATAATGAAGAAAGTGCTTGTGTTTGTGTGGCAATATTGTAGCCTGTCTTCTGTCTATATTTCATTTATTTATTTATGCATTCATTCAGTTAAAATGTGTTGAGACTCTAGCGTGTATGTGCCAGGCATTTACCTAGGTACTGGGGATACATTTGATAACAATTGAGCTTGTTTACAGTGTAGAAAATTAGACAATATGTGTTAATGTTCTACACATAAATGCTGAAAAATAGACCCTTAATATAATTCTAAATGCATCCTTCAATCACTTGCCCTTTATTAAAATGTCCTGAGTCATTTATTAAAATTTTAGGGTGGGTGAAGAAGGTGCAGGCAGCGTATGTTCACTGTCAGTCATGCCATTTGGTTCTTCTTTCCAGCCTTTACCATTATTGTAAATTTAGGAAACAACTCTGTATCAAATTCTCCTAGCAGACAGTCACTCCTAATGAGCATCTGTACTGTCATCAGGGCACCATCACTGGAGGCAAAGAACCTGGAACCTTGAGGCTTTAGCATCCCAGAGCTGCTAGAAAGACTGTATGAAGCAGGTTTGGAGAGAGTGAGGATATGGATTTGCTGTGTTTTAGGTGTATTGCACCCAGAGGACTGCCCCTAATCCCATCACCTCAGTCCTGAGCCACTCCCTGAAGCCTGCTTTCCCGTGGTGCTAAGTGCCCGGGCTGAGGTCATATCACTGCTTGTAGAATAATGGCGCATAGTGTGTTTGGTAGAGGGACTCTGGGTGTGTCACCAATGGTAGTTTATGGCTAGGCTGCAGTATCTCCTCATTGCCTGAAGTTGGGTCTACCGAAATTCATGTTGACCTAGAAGCTAAAAATGTGACCTCATTTGGAAGTGGGGGTCCTCTACTGATAAACTCATTTAACAATTTTAAAGATAGTGTCCCGTGATTCAGAGCGGGCACTTAGTCCCAGGTCATCAGTCCCTCTATGGAAAGCAGAGGAGCCAAAACGCTGGGTAGCTTTATTTATTGGACTGTACAGCCACACGTGAGATTCATCAAGATTGTCAGACACCCTTACAAGCTGAGAAAATGCAAGAGTGGAGTCTTTCATGAGGAACGCAGAGTGAAGGTGAGGCCCCCTTCTGTCTCCCAGAACCACAAGAGAGAGTGTGTTACAACATTTTAAAAGTCACCCAGTGCTCTTGCAATTTGTGATGGCTGTGTTGGGAAATCAATGTCCTTTCACACTGGCTGACGAACTAGGAACTAGAAGGAAGCACAGCACCCAACTCATAAGCTTCATTGTCAGTCAATGCGGTATACCAAGCAAAGTCCCAAATTTCTCTTACAGGGGGGATCTTCCAAATTCTCATTGTGGTCCGTTTTCCACTAAAGGCATGGCTTTTGTATTTGCAAAGGGGCACTTGAGTGCCACTCATCTGGCGCATTAGTTCTAAACATAACCCCTTCAACCCAAAAGTCAGAGTATCTCAGCATAGAGTCTTCTTTCGCTAATGATTTTATGCTACACTAGTCAAGGGTCTGGTGACACTCAAACTCCATGGTTACTAACTGACTAAGTTTAGGTTAAGTTCTCGACCTCAGTTTCTTCACTTACCAACTTGGGACAATAATAGTTTCTTGCACTAGGCCAGTGAAAATTAAATAAATTGAAAGTCTTTGGGGGAAGATTCAACACGTAGGTAATGCCACAGCCATCCAGTACACATCTCTAGTTGGCTGCCTCAGATTTGATTGGGACAGGCACTGAATCGCCACCACTGTTGACTTTAAATACCCAGAGAGCTACGCTGGCCTATTGAAACTCCTAGTAATGTTTCCTCTTCGAAGATAATATCACAAAACATATGGAGATAAATTAAAATGACTTATTTCCTGACTTTGTAACTGGCGAGCAATGAGGCCAAATGCAAGGGTTGAAATTTTGAACTCTGGATTCTTAGTACATTTCTTATTTAATGCTAATATATGGCAAGGAAATAAATGGGTTATCTGCACCATTAACTAAAATTTGTTTGGGAAAAAAACTCATTACATTTTCAAAGCAGGATTCACAAAATAAGCTGCGAAAACAGCCGTGCAGTTCTAAAAATAATAATAGGGACTCAAAGTCTGATCTCCTCGGCAGCCCTTAAATTTCTCATTTAGGTGTCTTACATCTTTGAGATTATCTTGGATTTTCATCCAGTTCACCTGTCACAAAAAATGTTGTTGATTGCATGTTATGTGAACATTTTTCAAGAGTATGTCTTATGGAAATTTATAACTCTTTCATCAGCCATGTAGTCAGATGCTAAGCTAAATTATTTGCATAATTTAATATGTATAAGCTGCCCACCGTACAAGCATTCTTTCGGAGCTGGAAGGCAAATATCCAACCCTGCGAAGGCCTCTGGAGGCAATCCAGCCTAGCCCCCCAGTGTCATAGACATCTGAATGTAAGCCCAGAGAAGGGAAGCTGTTTATGCATGGCACAGGATGAAGTAGTGACATCCCTGTTGTAGTCCCTGCCCGCCTCACCGGTTTCCTTCTCTGTGCTTCAGCTGCTCTGTTCTTGACAGGGGAGCTCCCCTGGGGATTGCTTGTTCAGCTGGGGCTAATGCCTATGCTGGTACAGCAGTGCCCTGGGCTCCCAAGCCAGGCAGGGTGTGGTCGCCAACAGGGAACTTGCTGCCAGTTCCGGTCAGGCCTGGGTGTTCTCTGCTGTAAAATGTGTAGTGCGTGATGACTCTCTTGTACTTCTGATAGGAAAATTAAATGAGTTCACAAATGGGTAAAATGCTTAGAATTGTCGTGGGTGGCTGTTTGGGGCCAGTGAGTTAGTGAAGATTTTGCTGGTCTCAGTTTTCCTTGGCTATACATGATAGACATACTAAGTTCATGGGGATAATGCTAGCATGAGTAACA
Source organism: Acomys russatus (assembly GCF_903995435.1). Taxonomy (NCBI): domain Eukaryota; kingdom Metazoa; phylum Chordata; class Mammalia; order Rodentia; family Muridae; genus Acomys; species Acomys russatus. The sequence continues at coordinate 12,880,728 of NC_067144.1, read as the reverse complement.
GTCTCCTCAGAATGCACACGATACACACACACACACACACACACACACACACACCACCACCACCACCACCACCACCACCACCACCACCACCAAGCATCATTTATATGTGAAAAAAAATTTTCCCTTTTTTGGCCTCCAAAACACGTATAAACCAAGGAAAAATCTTTCCCCATGTCTATGAAATAATTCATTTTTTTCTTAAATTGACCATGTCCCCTGGAGGGGGAGACCTGGTGGCACTCAGAGGAAGGACAGCAGGTAGCCAAGAAGAGACTTGATACCCTATGAGAATATACAGGGGGAGGTGATCCCCCTCAGGAACAGTCATAGGGGAGGGGAATAATGGGAAAATGGGGGGGGGGGGGAGGAATGGGAGGATACAAGGGATGGGATAAACATTGAGATGTAACAAGAATAAATTAATTAAAAAAATCACATAGTCTTCCAGCTTTGAAGAGATATGATTATCATTTTCATATGTTCTAACTTCTGTCAATTGCTTACATATGCTTCCTCATATTTAATAAACACGTTCACATCTTTGAAAAAAAATAGCATATAACATAATGGAAAATCCTTTAATTTTCCTAAAGTATTAAAATACTTAGTAACTTGGAACTGGATACTGTAGCACATATGTATAATCTCTGTACACAGAAAGGTGAGGCAGGAGGATTGTCATGAGTTTGAGGTGAGTCAGGGCTACGTAAGAAGGCCTTGTTTTCCCATCTCTGCTCACCATCCACCTCTCCGAAAAAGCAAGAAAACATAATAGTTTAAGATTCCCAGGCCAATACAGCGTAATAGGAGCACTTCCTTCTTTAAGGAAAGGCCCTTCATTCCACACTCTCACCCCGTCAAGGCCTGGAGCTAGCTTGTAGGAAGAGAAAACTCTCTCTCTCTCTCTCTCTCTCTCTCTCTCTCTCTCTCTCTCTCTCTCTCTCTCTCTCTCTCTCTCTCTCTCTCTCTCTCTCCCTCTCCACTTGTCTTCACGTTCTCGTTCTACACTCTGATCAGAGCCGGGAGGAGAGGGTACCAGAGGACAGAGAGATGCTCCTGTGCCCCAGACAGGAAGGAATGATACCAAGAAGGAATGCTCATCATTCTTATTTGATCAGCGTGAATGTGTGCTGAAGCCTGATGTGTATCTGCAGTTAGTACATGCCAACCAAAACAAACGGAAACAGCCTGGACATGGCGTACCCCGCAAGTCTCACACAGGAGCCCCTCATCCCCATGTGTTTAGCAGGTTCGAGGCCGGCTGCACTACATGAGAACCTGTCTCACTCTCCCTTCTATTTAGTTCCTTGAGATGAGGGTATTAATTGATTCTCGCACATCATATGCCTGCATTAAGTTACCATACTATATTACATAAATATGTACAACTAAACTGTAATGAAAATAAGGTAGCTGGTGATCACTCATACCCACTGTAGGTTCTGTGCTCTCTCTGAGACTTCGCTTCCTGAGCTGCCCAGGTATAGCTCTATTAGGTATGTGATGGGTCCAAACCACCTTTTTTCCTTCAGCTGTTAGGTTTTGGGGTTCTACTTTATAGACTTCTCTTTTGGGGATCCTCTACCTCCCACCTTGTCCTCTTCCATTGGAATTGCAATGACTCTAGGCTTGCTCTTCTTACCATGTGGCATCTTGGAGAACCCGTAGTTTCTGCTCCTTCGACTCTGGAAGTGTTACTCAGTTCAGTGCAGCCACAGGACCGGCTCTTCCCTCTTAACTCTCCAACCTTCATGGAGACTATATTTTTATCATCGCTTAATGTGCCCCTTAGTTCAGGGGGAAGATCAAGGCCTCCACAGGACCCTAAGAAGCTTCTCTCCAGGGTTGAGATCAAACAAACAAACAAACAAACAAACAAACTCTGCTTTTATTCCACCCTCATTTTTCAGTGCCTCCCTTGTGGAATGCAGAACATTAGAATCAGTTTTTGCATTGTCTGTTTGCATACTTCCATATTTCTTGACTCTTGACATCGCGCTTGGGGATTTGTATGTATTCCTCTTAATTCCATTTCCCTCTCTCTCCCTTCCTCCCCACCCCTGAGTATATGGATGTGTGTGGGTGTGATGAAAACAGCAGAAGACTGGGTGGGAGAGGGAAAGAGGAAAAGAGAAAGAGAAGGATACAGAATAGCAAGTATTGTGAATAAGTTCGTGGAACTTCAGAACGCTTCTTTGAAAATGGTTCCATGGAACTCATCACTATAGAAAATGAGTATGTGCAACAGAATCCTAAAACCATAAATGCCTCATACTATATAAATGATGCAGATAATACGAGGCACACAAAGTATTCGGCAGCACTGTTATTTTAAAGAATAAGTTACGCACAAATTTGAAATAAATGGAGAGATACCCTACCCCCTGCTATAGCAGATGACATTCAGAATATTGTAGTTGGGTCTGAACAGCAGTCCTAGATGGCTTGTTGTGGTTGACTCCACAGTAAAGCTCTATTGCTGTATAATCCTAGGCCTGTTCATTTCACCACGTTTCTCTCTGGGAACGTGCTGTTGTGTGGAGAGGTGAACTTTAGGGCTTAGATATGGCTTGCATTCTCTGAAAGGAGTGAGCACTAATCTACAGAGCACTAATACTCAGCTTCATCACCATGTTATTTAACAGATCTGGTTTTTTTTTTTTTTTATAGTCTAAGGATCTATTTTTCTCATAAGAATGAGGAAAAAACAATGTATTCTAGGCTCTTAAAACCTCTTCTAAAAATGGGTCTAAATTCTGGACTTAAAACTGACAACCTCATTGGAGAGAAAAGTCCTGTAGGCATCCATGGAGAGTAATCCGAGCTGACTAAGGTGTATGTGGGAGAGGCCTCTATTTTACGTGACATTGTCGTGGGGGCACTCTACGTTCCAGTGAAACCTACACCCTGACACCATTAACACCATCTGAGTCCAATGCTGACATCTACTTGAGGAGTCCTTAGAGACCTCAGCTGAGGATAGCCCTGATAGCTAGGAAGCAGATGTAAGTAGAAGTCAGGCTTTCCTTATCTCTGCCTCCCTCTCTCACCAAGACCACAAGCTCCAACTTCCTTAGTTAATACTCGCTGGATTAGGTGTTTTTCCCACTGTGTTATTATTTTTCTCTTAGTACTAAATAGCTTCTTTCAAGTGGGTTAATGGGTAATTCATTGTAAAATGCATAAGCAGTTAGTAAACATGACACTTTCTTTGCTTCGGTGTTGTGTACTCTTGCCATGTCTTACTGCATCCACTTTATATAGAGACACTTGCCTCTGAATTCTCCACTATAAACTCACAAACTCAGCAAATGTCCATAGTGAGTAAATGATGTTATTTTGTAGAGGCTTTTATATTGGCGATTTTTTTTTTTTTTTACCTTGCTCTGCCTTGCTAGGTGAGAATGTAAAGGGAAGATTTATCCCGCAATTTCAGTGACTCACTGGACACAGGAAATGATCCACATTAATTTTACCTGCCTTTACTTTTTTCAGGCTTATCTTTTAAAAGAGTCCATAGGTTGTCACAAGAGGTAATTAGGATGTGTTAACCTTGAGGCGTCTATTTTGGGTCTAATGTTTGTAACGGTCTTCCTCAGCCTGTATAATTATCCAGCTGATGGTAATCAATCATGACGATGCTGATGACAGGCATTTGTCATTGTTTTCAAGGCTACTTTTTTTTTTAATCACTTCTTTTGCCTCTTGAAGGCTCAAATCCTTGAATCAACCCACTGAGCAGGAAGGGCACAGGCAGAGACAGACGAACCAATTCAGCTGGCTCGCTCTGCAGGTCGCACTTAGAGATCGAATCACCCCATTCATAATTGTTGCCAGTGTTTTTGAAAAAGAAGTTTTATGGGGAGGGCAGAAGTGAATGTTCCAGAATCTTGGCTCACTCAGTGTCGGAGATCCATGCATTCATTCATTTAGCATTTACTGGTGGCATACCATGTGAGAAGCCCTGGGAGAGAAGAAGGCGTTGCCTCTCTGAGAACGGATTGTTGGTGGACACAGGCATGCACACACATGGGCAGCCACACACAAGTGCATCCACACATGCGCGCGCGCGCACGCACACACACACACACACACACACACACCACATACACATAGACATGAGAAAAATAAATCCTTCCTTAGAGCACTTTTATTGGATTGGCTTACTCTTCTGTCTGTGGAGAGCCTGGTTTTTAAAACCTCATAATTTTTCTTTTCCCTCTCCTCTCCCTCACCTCCAGTCTTTCAACTGATTTCCAAACTTTATTCACTGCCTTGTCCTTGTCTGTGAAGGTCCTGGAAAAGAGATGTAGAGATGTAATGTTTCTTCCATCCTGAACTTTGGGAGAATTTTGCCTTGAAAGCAGTGTCTCAAAGTGGTGACTGCCAAAACAAGTGGAATCAAGCTGGGAAAAGATCTTGCAACCTCTCCGCCTACAGAACTAGCAGTGAGTCTTCTTCCTCCTGGGCTCTCCCAGCAATAAAGACCCATCTCCCTCTCAGAGTACCCATCAAATGACTTAGAACTTTATGACAAGTGAGCTATAGACTGTTGCCTTATGTCTATGTAATTTCCTCTTTATTTTTCTTCAATAGTGGTAAATGGTTTGAAAGAATAGCAAGAATATTATATACACGTCAACACGCAGCCCTGTCTTCCATAGTTGGAGATTTAAATCAATTAGTGGTTTCGGGCAATCAACTTCAAGTCCCTACATCTGGAACAGGAGACCATGTTGACATAGCAACTCCAGTCAAATGAGGTGAACACAGAACACACCCTACCCTCCTCCTTCCTGAAGGAAGGCCCGAAATGAAATGAACCTTCTGCGAGGCTCAGTTGCCCCAGAACAGCAATAACAGTTATTGAAAATTCCTGGCGTAGATCATGTTTATCTGAAATGTTTTAGCTTTCATTTTGGATTTGTCACTGAGTGATTATTTTATTTTCAGAGGTCTCCAAGGAACACGGATATTAGTGGGGTTTTTCTTTCTTTCTGCAGCACTCTGAATTTTCCAAGACTCTCTACCATTTTTACTAGCCATTCTTAGCACTACCTAAAGGCAAGTTGACATTTTTCCTCCTTTTCCCCCTCCACTCAGATACCCCAGACCTGGAGAAGACAATAAATAGGAGCAGATCAGATTCTCGGACTCAGTCTCTTTCCGGGGGTCATTTTTTAAAGCGATTTTAAGGACTCTTACCTTGAGAAACCGATCCATTGTGATAATTCTTCTTGTCACCTTCAAAACCTGATGTTCCCATCTTCCCTTCTATCTTCCATATAACACATTGAAAATCATTGTGATGAACACCAAATTGTGTTTGAGTGTTTTGGACATATTCACATGTGATGTTTAAATGGGCTGATATACATTGGGGATGAGGATTCAGGGGATTTTCATAGTGTAGCAATGTTGGAGGCTATAGCTAACACTTAAAGAACAAACTAGCTAAGCAAGGTTGATAGACACATAAAGTCAGACTGGGATGGAATTCAAAGGGAAACAGCAATCTAGGACTTTGGAGTTGTATTTCAAATAAGTTTTGAGAGTTTGTTTCTCAGATGAACAAATGGGCTGGAGTCTCCTCCCTCGGTGTATTGAATGGTGCTCAGATGCTTTATAAGTCAGATCTGGTGATGGGTGACTGGGTCAGGACTGCCTTCACTTGACTTCAGTGCTTGTCTAAAGTAATGTGTTGGGTTTTTCAAGAGTGAATTACTTCTGGCAAGGACAAGTGGTTGTAAAAGAGTGATCTTTACCCCCAGGCCAGCCTCTTACCTCCTCTCGTGCTGTGAAAGTTCTCTCGCACGCGTTCTTGCTGTATGGTGCGTTCTCCATGTTGTGCTGAAGATGAGAGCCCTCATCGGAGGCCAGAGGGGGGAATCTCTCCCTGCAATCTTAGATCTTGGACTTTCAGTCTACAAAACTGTTGAGATAAAGAGACTCATTCTCCTGTAAGTGCTTGGCCTCGGGTATTTGATTTATAGCAATAAAGATAAACTGAAGCAGATGAGATGCCCAAAGGAGGCTTAGGTTGGCTTTTCTGCTACCTCCTCCTTTCTGTACTGTCACTACCAGTTCCAGCAACTGTAATCGGAATTCACAATAATTCTTGTTGAAATTGTACCAATAATATTCAACAGTGTAAGCTCAAGACAAGCTTAATTGGAGCATGCTATAAAACACAAAGGGAAATAAATACTCTGAAGAGAGATTGGGGCATTGAACGTCTTCTTCAAAAGCCATCAGATCAATCTGATGATGGCAAGTACAGCAACACAAAGAAGGCTAGGCCATTTCCAACAAGAGGGCCATTCCTTCTTGGCAATCCAGAATAGTACATGCCTCTCTTGCTCATAAAATATCCATCGTGTTTTTGTGCCCAAAGTTAATGACTTTGAGATGACACTTGGAGAGAGATTTGTAGCCTGTCCAATTGATTCTTCATGGTCCAGTTTTCTAAAGAACCATCCTCACAGCGTGGAATGAGATCGTCTGCCAATATCCCAGCTGGGAAACTCAGAATGGCAAGAAAACCTATTCATCAACTCAATTTGAACTGAATCTGAGTCATGATTAGTGGAATTCTAATGTCCCATCAACATCAACTGTACCCCCTCCCTCTGTTTTTCTTCTCATTGGATTATTATGTCCTCTTACAGTTTTTTCTCACTTAAATTTCAGCCTTGTACATACTTCCTTTCCATAATCTAGGATGGTTTATAGGTTATATAAGTATGGAAATGTGTTTTTTATTCCCATTACCTTTGCTGAAAGTGAGATGAATTTACAAAGTGGGGGAAGCCTTTCCAGTCTGGCTCTGTAACTTCCTATAATGCACTCAGGTCTTTATTTTCCCCCAATAGCCTTCATGGGTCATGCTGTGGTTTTTAGGAATTTAGATTGGAGTTTTATTTCCTTTTGTTCTCCCAGTTAAACTTGCCAAATGATAGAAGGGTGAGAGATATTCTGGGAAACGTTGCTAGGATGCTAGGATACCATGTAAAGAGGCTGAAGACATTCCAGTTCCTAGCCTCTGAACTGATTTAACTGTTGCCAGCTAAGGTGTAGGAAATTAAACCTACATTACATGTAGCCTGAGGCTCCTTGGAGAGAAGAAAAATGCTTTCACTTTTCAATGAGCCTTCGGAAATTGTTCCAAAACCACCAGGAAAAGCTTTATTCCTCTGAAAAAGAGCCGTGTGGTCATCGGAGCAAAGGGCTTTGAATTTTGTACTGTGAAAAAGTTCCACCAAACCAGCCATTCAGCCCTGACTCCACTGACCTTGAGATGCAGGGGAGTAAGGAGCACAGAATTGAAATCGTAACCTTACGAAAATTATTCCCTTTTTTCTGTTAATGTTTCAAGATGACCAACATTCTGCCTTAGTAAAAGAGATGTATTGTCTCTAACCCAAGTAATGTCATTCATCATCAATGCAGAGGTGTGGCAACATTTCTTTTCCTACCACAGGCGTGGTAAAAGTGTTCAAAGCCTTTGACTCCTTTTTTCTAACCCATGGAAACACCCATGTGATGGTGACATTCTTTGTTGGATTAGCAGTAATAGCAAAAGGTAGGAGTGATTTAAATAACCAAATGTATAAAAACTATTGCATCAATGCAGATGTATAGAAGCAAAGAAATCGTCTAGACTCACTAAGAGTTGCTGAATCACCAGCAGTGGTTGTGAATGCCTGTAATCTTAGCACTCAGAAGGCTCAGTCAGGAGGATTATTATGAGTGTGAGGCTCCCTCTGGCTTGGAAAGACAGGTAGATTTTTTTAATAGGCAGAAAGGGGACTTCCACCCAAAAGAAACATTCATTTATGACAATTTTCTACGTGTAAAATGCTGCACTAATGAACCACTTTCAGTGAGCCTTGTTCTAGTCTTCCCCAACAACATGGAGGACAAAAGACAAAGTTCACTTCATCTCAAGATCAACGGGGGAGCAAGAAGCAAAGCCACTAGAGTCACTTTACAACAGACAGAAAATCATTCTTAGTGGACCATACAGAACACTGGATTTCCAGGAATCATTTCTACTGTTTGTTAAAGGGCCAGATAGTAAATATTGTAGTTGCTGTACACGCCGCAATCTCTGTTACAATTATTCGTGCTATTGGCGCTCAGAGACAAACCATGTTGCTCAAGGCAATGAATAGCCATGGCTGTGAGAAATATGCAAAACTGAAATGAATCCATTTTTGTTTCATTTTATGAAATGTTGAAAAATATTAAGATCACTTACTGGTAGTGGCTCTACAAAATGAGATGATTAACCAAGATTTGTTGGGTGTGTAGAGTTTTCTGTCTCCTAATAGCATATGAGACATGTTTTTATTGGCCTTTATCACAGAAAACAATCAAAGAGGATCAAAGAGGAGGAAGAAATGGTACTGTTTGCCCAAAGCTGTTGTGTCACACAAAGTTTGAGTCCTTCCTTTCCGGTCTGTATGTCTAGTGCCGCTTACAACTGAGGACTCTGCAGTTTGGAGAAGCAGTAGCCCCGAACTCTAACACTGAAGAATATGATACTGGATCCTGTTTCATTTCATCTAATCACATCCACTAAAACATACCGTTACGAAATCAACTGAATTAAGATTAGATGGTGCCTGCTGGAATCGCAGGAGGCAGGAGGCAGGGGGATGCCCCAAGTTGGAGTCCAGCCTGGTATACATAGTGAGCTCCGTATCAACCAGGGATGCACAGCGACAGTCTTGAAAATGAAGATTCAATTCATTTTTATGCTAAGCAATCTTCCAGGCTTGCTCTTGAAAAAAACAAAACAAAACAAAACAAGGTTATGTTTTCTTTGTAAAGGCTGAACAAGAAGGTGTTTTTATATTTCCCCCTTATCTATAGTCATCACCCTACTGCTTGAAAAGTCCCGAGTCTCAAATTTCTTGCAAAGTGAACAACACAATGTAGATCTGAAGGTATGCCAAGAAATTAAGATGCCCATCATGCTTGCATATACTTGGAGAGACACAGAACCCCTATCCATCCAGAGCATCATCTCTTTTATGAAGACAGAGGCAAAGCAGCGGCCAGAAGACTATGGAGGCCAGGGACATTTGGTGTAAGTGTCAATGCTAGGCCTGAGAATTCTGTCGTAGAAGACTGTGGATAATGTAACCTGTACCACATATCCAAGAAATTCTGCCCGGCTTAAAGTGCTATAGAGTTCTCTTTATTGTTAAAATTCTCCATGACATGTGGCCTTGTTAACTTACCTGTTTCCTGTAATCTGTTTTTTTCTTCTAGAAAATAAAGTGATAATAATAATTTCCTAGGGTTAATGTAATGATTAAATGAGACCAAGGATCAATTTAATTATTTTAATTATATATAAAACCGTTTAATTTTAACTTTTAGCCATGTGATAAAAATATAATTTGAGTTTTCTGGCTTCTTTTTATGTTTATTGTGAATCCAAGTCCTTTTGCATTGACTCTTTTGGAGTCACTAAATATGAGTGAATAATATAATTTCTTTGTTCGGCTAATATTAGTCACAGAAGTATGAGTTTTAGGTCACTTGTCTTCTTTGTCTTAAGACTTCTTTTTCAAAATCATTTGGCTAAGCTGCCAATGAACACAAAAATCCAAGACCCACTTAGTTGTTGTGCACAAGGAGAACAACTGCACACTCTTTGGCTCTCCGAATACAAGTACGCTTAGGGTCATTTAAAAAGAAATCTGAATATGCCTTGCCGAATTCTTAGCAATCACCTAGCCTCACTTGAGATTTTAGTTTACATGATTCAGTAAGTTATTATTTGATTTTGCACGAGGGAAAAACATCATTTCAGGTTTTGAAGATGAAATGTCTCTTAGTGTTTGTTGCCTCTTGCTTCCTGCCAGTTAAGGAAGTGGAAATGTTGGCTTTAATTCAACAGAGCTTACTCTAATGCCCACTTCCTCCTGAATACCGAAGCTCACTGCTTGAGATAATTCCTATCAAAGGATGCTGTGTGCAACTGTGTTAAGAAGCATTTGGAGCCGGGCGTGGTGGCGCACGCCTTTAATCCCAGCACTCGGGAGGCAGAGGCAGGCGGATCGCTGTGAGTTCGAGGCCAGCCTGGTCTACAAAGTGAGTCCAGGATGGCCAAGGCTACACAGAGAAACCCTGTCTTTAAAAACCAAAAAAAAAACCAAAAAAAAAAAAAAAAAAAAAAGAATCATTTGGATCAACACTTTTCTCCATGTGGCCCTGAAACCACAGGCTACTAAAGCTTTAATATATGTGGAGTTTATTTCTTCTTACATTGGCAAACACAGTTTATTTCTCAAGAAATTAAGAGACTGTCTATTCTTTTATGTAAATAGTTGCCTGTACATGAGAATTACATGTAATCCTCCTGTACATGGATAGTTAAGAAAGAAAAATAGTCCCCTATTCTTGGACTCATTTGTGTGTCTAAATTGTGTTGGAGTTAGGATCAGGCACAAGAACTTGCTCTTGTTTTCAAAAACCCTACCAGATAATTTCATGATACTGTTTTGCTTTACTACAATTTGTATACATTACCAAATTAAGGCCTAACTTATTAAAGTTTTTTTTTAATTTGGCCCATAAATGCCTTAACTAAACAATTGTCTGCTGCCAGATCAGCTCTATTTAATTAGCTATTTGAAGTAGTCTCATCATCAAAAACATGAAACAACTGTGTGGCCGAATGACTTAATTCGGTCCTTCGTTTGCTCAGCACCGATTACTTTGCTTAGCTTGTAGGGACTCTAAAGTTGAATACAAACTGTATGTTTATGGGGCCTTAAGTAAGAGAAGAGGGATAATGCTTACAACTGTGACTCAAGGTAAAGTGCTAATTTAGAAGGAAATGTTTTGCTTTATGTTTAAATTTGTAACATTATGTCATTTGTTAGACCATCTTCTTAAGACTTGGAAATTCTTAAAGTCCAAATTACCTCTCTCTCTAATGAATAAATATGTATATGTAAATGGTTTTAGAAATTTTCACCTATTTTAATTGTGTATGTATGTATTCAACAAAGTAGGATAGTGCTCAATTGGGAAAAAAAGTGAAAAATATTGGTGATATGAGTGATGGATGCTATGTATCTGCTGCCCACTTATTTCAGGGTGTGAGTTTTGAGACAGGCAAGGTGAAGAAATTAATAAATGCTGAAGTCACTTAGTGACTTGTTACATTAAGATAACCTCATTATAAGAAAAATGGCCATGAAAGTCTTCACTTACCAGGAAAGTGGGATAGAGGGGAGGACATCCTATTGGGACTCTAGGTGAGAGAAGCATGGGAGAATGGGGAAATAGGAGGATCCAGAGGGTCCTAGAAACCTACAAGAAGAACATTATGATGGGCAGATCTGGGCCCAGGGAACCTGCTCAAACTAAGTCACCAGCCAAGGACAATACATGCAGTAAACTTCAAGACCCTACCCAGATCTAGCCAATGGACAGGACTTTCTCCACAGTTGAGTGGAGAGTGGGGGTCTGACTTTTACATGAACTCTGGTGCCCCATATTTGACCATGTCCCCTGGATGGGGAGGCCTGGTGGCATTCAGAGGAAGGATAGCAGGCTACCAAGAAGAGACTTGATACCCTATGATCATATACAGGGGGAGGAGGTCCCCCTCAGTCACAGTCATAGGGAAGGGGAGTAAGAGGAAAATGGGAGGGAGGGAGGAATAGGAGGATTCAAGGGATGAGATAACAATTTAGATGTAATATGAATAAATTAATAAAATAATTAAATAATTAAATAATTAAAAAATATTTAATAAAATAATTTTAAAAAAAGAAAAATGGAGGAGTGTTTTCAGCACAATACACTTACAAGTAGCAGGTCTCATCATGCCAGGGAGGGCCGGTATCACCATGGCTGTCCTGTATAATAGAGAACCAAGTCTCCAAAACTGACTTGAAAATAAGTTCGTTTGTTTCATTGCGTGCCATAGGTTTATGAGTGGGCATGCACATGTAGAACAGTACAAATGAATAGGTTGTGTTGCTGTAGCGCCCAGATGTTAGCACTTGGTGTCTTTCTTTATTGTTCTTTAATGTATTTACTGCCATAGGGTCTCTTGTGGAAATCATAATTTATCCACATTCATCTAGTCTGGTCAGACAGCTACCCTGGGAATACCTGCCTCTGCCACCCAAATCCTGGGCCTAAGCCTTCCTGGCCTCTATATAGGATGTGGGCATCCAAACTCTGGCCTCACTCTTGTGCAGAAAAAGTGCTCTCTACTTGTCAGGCTCTTGTCTCTACCACTGTGCTCTAAGCTCTTCTGTCTACATCACTATGCTCTGTGGCTAGGTCACTTAGTCTTCTCAAGGGAAAATTTTAATCTGCAAATGACTATAAGTCATTGGAGCTTTGTGAATAATTTATACATTTCTCATTATGGATGGGAAATTTCTCTAAACAAAAGAACTTGGTTTCTTCTCATTACCTACTGTCTGTGTAGTAAGTCACAAAGTCCTATCTGTTTTAGCCTTATTAGTACTTATTCCCTAAGATCCACTAAATTATAACATGAGACTTTTGTTACCTCATAAAAATACGAGTTACTTTGTATTCAATTTATTACATCCTGCAGTTACACAGTATTACTTGTTTAATTGTCTGTAGCCAGATCTAAGTTCTTTGAAAACTCCTTACAAAACTGTAAATATTAGTACTTGACATTGCAACTGAAGATACTGTATTAAATCCATATCTTCAAAAAGACTTTTTAAACATCTTTACAGGAATTAACAAAGTGATCAGCAGCTCAGGGGCCAAGAGAATTAAGAGCAAAGTTTATGCCTCCCCATTGCCAGCTTACTCGCTTAAAGCAAATGTCAGCGGCAGCACGTGGGGGAACTTGTAATGCTTTAATTTACATGTATGGAGTCAGCACAAAATTAATAGCAGTCTGGCACCAAGGTTTGTTAGCTAATTGCTGGGTTTTTATGTTGAGCAAATGAGTGTGGATTTTCACAATACTATTTAGGGACCACTTTGGGAACCTGCTTTCTTTTTTCCTTTTGGCATACCATTTTATGAACATGTTTTCTAGTTCTTTAGCCACCAACAAGGTACCCCTGTTGTTTTTGGCAGCGACTGCCTATCCTAGTAAAAATCAAGTAGGTGCTTTTACAGGAAAACTGGCCAAGGCAAACTCTCTGTAAACCATTGTTGATGTTTGGTTCTTCCAACCTTTTCCCCTGTTAAGGGCAAAGGGTCCACTGTGCTCTATATAGGTTGATGGAGAAATGAAATGACTTTGTGTTTCATAAAATTTTATAACACATGAAATTGTTATGAGCAGGTCGAATTCATTTCACAAATTTTCTCTAACCTATAAAACAAATGTTGCCCCTATAGTTTGAACAACAGACTTTTCCTCCCTCACATTTGTATTAGGGGACATGACTGTTACTTGTTCTTGAATGTGCTCTGGGTGTGTCCATATCTGTGTACACACACACACACACACACACACACACACACACACACACACACACCTGTACATATGCATGCACACTTGCCCACACTTACAGGGGGGATGGAATTAATTCATTAACTGAATTTGAGTCTAGGCTATTAATTTAACCAGGTGTTTAATTTAACAGTAATTAAATTATAACACACACACACACACACACACACACACACACACACCCCGCTCCAATCACACACCTGGAGTATCTTTAACAGGGTGCCTTACGCCTTTAATTCCAGCATTTGTGAAGGATGGGGCAAGAGACTTGCCATATGTTTAGGGCTAGTATGGGAGACATAGTGAGTCCAGCTCAACCTGTGCTACAATTGCAAGTCTGACTCAATAAACAAAGAAGAACAAGAACAGACTACCCTACTTTGTCACTCACTATTTAGGCGCAGTGTTGGCCTAACCTTTCGAAAGGTGACAGAAGGAAGAAAGCTGTCAGAGTAGTAAGGTTATGCTTATCTACAGAGACAGTGAACTCTGGAGCCTGTCTGAAGTCTTGAAAGTGATTTTTTTTAGGTAGATCAGGCTAATATAAAATCTGTCTTATCCTTGAAGATTCCTTGCAGTATACTCTCACAGGCGGTGTCTCAGCTGTAGTCTCTGTTGCAGGATCTTGTTTTGTAGCTCTCTCATCACCTCTGCACAGTCTATTGTACATAACAAACTGTGTGCACACCCAGCCTCCTGCATCCTCTTGACCTGCTGTTTGTCAGAGGAGCCTGCACACATCCCTGGCTCTGTCAACTCTGGGACTTGGGTGATGGCAAGATCTGCACCCTCTTATCTACTATTAAAGCAGTTATTTAGCCTTTCTTCAGAAACTAGACCCTAATGAAACCCAACTTCATTAGGTTTGTCAGGGCCCAGGCCTCTGTTTTGCAGAGATAACACATCAAAGTCTTTCTGCATCACAGGAAAGCAGTCAGCCTTTATCTGGAGAAACATGACTTTAGTTTGGAGTTCTCAACCTTCCTAATGCTGAGGCCCTTTAATACAGTACGACCTCATGTTATAGTGGCCCCTAGCCATAAAATTATTTTCGTTGATACTCCATAACTGTTATTTTGCTACTGTTATGAATCATAATATAAATATCTGATATGCAAGTTGGTCTTAAGTGACTCCTGTGAAAAGTCCTTTGAAACCCCCCCCCCCAAAGAGGTCACGGCCCACAGGTTGAGAGCCACTGATGTAGAGGAGCCGGAAATATGTTACAACCTTTGTAGTATATGTGATTTCTTTAGTAAGTGAGCATAAACAAGAAGGCATTCGAGTATTAGGGACACATACGAGAAGAACGTAAAGCCTCTCCCCTGTGATAGGATTGTACCTCAGATTGCTGGTGGTAGACCAGAAATCTTAGGATTCATCCACCAGTCATGAAACTCTGAACTGTTTTTTGTTTCTTCTCTTATCTCTTTTCGTTGTGTCTGATGCCACAGCAAACATTTTAAGAATGTCTTAAGCTATTCCCACAATTTTGTGGAAAGTAAATATTCATCTTAAAAGTTATGTAGAAACAAGTGCTTTATCGCTTATCCTTTGAGTAAATATATTTAATTACTTTCAAGCCACTGATTTCCTTGGAAAAAAAGTAAAAAATGTCCTTTTTTTTTTTTTTACAATTAAATATTTCCCTTTTTCTTTCTGATGCAGACCAAGCGTTTCCATGAGTATTTGTACATAGTATGTCAGGAGTTTATTGAATTTTATCTGCACACTGAGAATGCCCTTGTTTTGGCAGCTGCAGCATCATGTTTGATTTCAACTCACTCATTTTTTTTGTATTTTACGTAAGTAACTGTTGCCTGCATCTCATATGCTATATATTGCTTTATAACCATGCAGCTGTGCCTCACAATCTATTTTATATTTCTTATTCATCACCCTAAATAATAAAAATAAAACGTGACTATTAACTTGTCAGGCAATGTTTTCACTCTAAAGATTTCCCTATTAAGTTTCTTAGCAAAAGCCTTCCCCGATATGAGATTGATATTTTCTGAGTCTGATTCTGTTTTGCAGCCACATTAATCAAGCTCAGCTCCATGGCCTTGAAACAGGGAACTAAATAGAGGAGCTGCCCTTGAGCTCGTAATGAATTGACACAAGGAAAGCTTTTCTGGTTGACTCTTAAACGCAACCAAGTAATTTTGTTAGATTCTCAAGAGATTTTTTTAAAGTCCCTTATTAGCTTATATTCAGCTGCATAATTTCCAATTACATAAGAAAGACTGATAGATATTGTGGGGATAAATGAACAAACACACACATTTGACACATGTGTTAGAAAACTGTCTTGTCAATGCCACATACTTGCTTCCTAGAATTACTACGCATTGCTTGCAACACAGAATACTTAAAGAATTTTAAGAAATGAGGCATTTTCTTTTCTTTAGGGTTTCTTCTGCACTGGAGACAGCTACTGTTTGCTGTGGGCAGGAAAGCCTGTCCTAAAGGAGACTCCCTAGCAAGGCATTGTTTGCTCCCCTAAGAGTTAAGTACCAACTAACTAGAACTTTCGAATTCCCCAACCAACCAACAGAACTAGATCTAAAACGTAATTACGACAAACTGCATTTAAACCTCATTGCACTAAAGGTGAAATCAAGAGGGCTTTGCTACAGGATGTACGAAGGGAGCTGTTTCATTAATATAGAATTCTAAAATCTGAGATCTCCAGATAAAGTTCAGGATGTAAGAGAATTTTTTTTAAAGACTTGGAGATGTAAGTGACAACTTGCAATGTGTGTGCCGCTGCTGACACAGGGGTCAGGGCGCCAGCTGTCTCTTTGTAATTTGGGGAGAGGACATTTAGAGCATGGGCAGGCTTCTGTTTTGACTGTTCTTGAATAAGCAGCTAAATAACACCCTTGCAATACTGAGATGTGAATTGGACATCTTAGCTCTGTTGTCAAGTGCTAATGCTAAAGTTGTGACAGGGATTTAACACCAATAAGATCACTCCAAAATAATATGCGGCGGTCCTCGTGGAATTCAGTAAACTCCAGGAAAAGAGGAAAGGCATGCTGCAATAACAGTACAGAAAAAAATTTGAAGGTGATATTATATATTTTTGCATAGGGCCTAATAGTTTAGTAAGAGTCAAGTACCAGGAGATGTCACTCTCTGATCTATCAGAACATAATCACACATTATAAGCTTATGGAAAATAGCTATTGACACATGAGGTTTCCCTATGAGGCATGATGTTGCAGATCTGAACGTTGAAACAGAGACGGTAAAGACAGAAATGAACTTTTCAATTGGGTTCTAAACATAACCAGGCTAATTAAATAAAAATACCACTTTCCAATTTGCTTCAGTTCAAGATTCTCCTGATTATTATTTTAATTTTTTATTGTTTTAGGCGCTTAATTGTTTGCTTGTATGTACAGCTATGCACCACATACACGACTGGTTCCCATGGAGTTCAGAAGAGGGTATTAGGTCCCCTGGAATTGGATTTGTAACAGTTGTGAGGTGCCAGGTGGGTGCTGGGAAATGAGCCCAGGTCCTCTGGATGAGCAGTCAGTGCTTTTAACCCATGAGCCAACTCCCTAGGTCAATTTTCCTTACTCTTCTACTGTACCATTTCTCTAAATATACTCATAAATAAATTCATCAAATAATTTAAATAAAACCACTCTTCAGAAATATTTTTATAATCTATTTTACAAAAGAAATATATTTTACTTTAATTATTTTATATTAATTACATTGGTTCAGATATAGACCATTTTTCTGGGAGCAAAATTAATGAGCCAAGTGTATTTTAACACAAAATGTCTTGAATATGTGTTATATGCCACACCAATTGGCATACAAATTAACATGCATCATTTTTGTAAATATTAAGAAAGGACATACATGACTTGCTTATCTGCCTTCCTTAAAGAATATTTAAAATTTTAAGACAAGAAAGATGGTTCAGTCAGTAAAACACTTGCCTCCAAGGCAGGAGATGAGCTTCCCAGATCCCATTGGAGAAGCTAGGCACAGTGAAATGGCATCCGCAGTTTTAGCCCCAAGGAGGAAGGACAGGGCATCCCTGGGGCTTGCTGGTCAGCCAGCCTAACCACAGTGTAGAGCCCCAGGTTCAATGAGATAGCCCATCTAAATGCTTTCTCTTTTGGCCTAAATGTATACGCATATGCACACACACATAAACAAATGTATAAGTAAATATAAAGTATCTATACATTAGAAAATCTATTAGGTGTGTGTAAATTAGCTGAATGCATTTAATTCAACAATAGGTAATTTGAACAGAGATATTTGTTACATAATTCTTCCTGGAGAGATGTAAAGAAATGTCTATTCACCTCTAAGAAGCACCAACAGGTCAAAGAAAAGATTTCATTCAGTTCCACTTTGATATACTAGTGAGTTAATTAGGGTTATTTACAGGAACATGGGTAATACAAAGGCAGCTGCGTCACCAAAAAAAATCCCACACCATCATGGGAAGACTCTCAAACATACAGCCAATCTTGGGCTTCCTATATATGCTGACATTTCTTAATATCATGTAGGGCTGAGGGAAAGTATGGCCTGCCATCTAAGCTGAGGCTCTCTTGGCCCTTCCAACCTCCTAGGCAGGAATGTGACAGTCTCCTTAGTATTACCATGAGTCTATCCACCCTGTTTTGTTCAGCTGACTTCAGCTCCTGGCTGGTGGGCAAGGGCTTTGTTAACCATCAAAGCAACTGTGCTTCTTCATGGGCAAAAGTCCCCCCCACCTGGGGGAAATAGATTTTTCTATCCGAGAATATAAACCCATGAAAGGATGAATTACTGTAAAAGGGTCCTAAGATTTTTTTCCCTTTTATAGATACCTTCATTTTAAAGAAAAACTGGCCAAGCAACCAGTTTAGAATATTGCAAATTTTATTTTACTTAGCTATTACATAGTTTAGGCAGTTTCATAAATCAAAAACTGAATAATCCAAACAAATGACGCCATCATGCAGGAAGTATGCTTCCTTATAGCCCGTTGAGGATTATTGTGAAAGTGGATGGACAGGTCAAAGGCCGAACCTGGATATTTATGTCTATAAATTTATCATCTGAAATAGAGCAACAACACGAGCCATAACAGGCATGACTTGCAGTTTCCCGCCACACCACAAATGGTGCCACAAAACTCTATAAATCTCGCTGAATGGGCTGTTTTTCTTCTCATTATTGTGAAATTCCAAACAGAGTTCTGCCAGGCTGGTACACTCATTACATGCTGCATTTCTTTAAGAAGGCCATTAACGGCCACTGGAGGTGTTCCACCAGCTTAATGATGCACATACCTCTTGGGAAAATGTATATGCATAGCTATGCCTACAGCTGAGGTAACAGATTTCTCCCTTTCATACTGAAAAAAGACTGTCAGGCATGAGAACCACATAAACTTAATTCTAGGCAAATATAATTTTCCAAGGTTGCTTTTAAACAATAATGCTGTATTTGCCTTTATGACTCATCAGAGGTCGTAAGTGAAAAAGTGGAAATAATAACAGAGAATCAAATTGTGTTTATAGTTGATACGTTAAGCAGAATATGACTTGGATGCAATTTTTATCACTCTATGAATTGCAATTCATTATTAAAATTTATGCTGTTATGCACATCAGCATGATTCCCATAGTGCATTGAAAATTCAGACTTTTGTAAGCACCAGAGCACTCTTCCTTCTGTAAATCAATTTAGATGTGCCTAATGCACAGCTCTGAAGTGATTTTCCTAACCAGACCAAGCCTCATTTTCATGTGTAAACTTCACTCCTAAGACCTAGCCTTATCTGGATGAGAGTGAGAAATTCACAACCTTCAAGAGAATGCTATTAATAACTAATATTTATAAATACTAACATTATTAATACTAGAATTAGCAGTGTTTGTGTAATTACCTACCATTATCAGTATCACTAATAGCCACATTCTTAGAATTGACGTTGCAATTTGCAGTTAATTCAGCCACAACTACTTTTTTGCGGCCATATAATAATGGAGTGTTCAGTTTGAAATCTTTCTGTCACTTCTTACCACAACTTTTCCTGGGAGCATTATTCTTTACTCTTTGCGGGGGTGTCAACAGGTAAGGGATTCTGTCTCGGGTCACATGTCTACTGAACTATGGGACTGTTGTTCATATCTTAATCAGTTTGCACCCAGAGCTAAGCCCTGTTTACTGTTTCCCTCCATGGCCTCAGCCTCTCATCCATCCCAAGGGCAATGTGTATTCAACAGAATGGATGTTATGAATCTTCGTAAAAATGTTGTTGAGTGACATCTCATGTTTCAAATGGCTTAGAAAAGTTCCTAAGTGTTCGCAGTGAATCAAAGCATCAGAAGAAAATATTTTCTTATCATGTGAGCACACTTGAATTTTTGAAATGTCTTTTGATTGAACTGTTAAGCTGCAAACTAGGAGATAAGTTTAACTTACTTTTTACATAAGCAGTATTTTCCCATTTCACATTCTGTTCTCTTTTGGGAAGAACTGAAGGTTGAACCCATAACCTCACAGATGCTATGCAAGCATTGAACCACTGAACCGTCTGTATTTATTCATTTATTTATTTATTTTATCTTATTTACTTAAGTTTTTTATTAGTTCTTTGAAATTCTTATACAGTGTGCTTGTACCATATTAACTCCAACTCTTCCCAGTGCTGCCCTACTACCTTGCCCACCCAATTTTGTATTCTGTATTTTTTTTTAATACCCAGCAGGTTCAGTTTTTGCTATGTGTATATTCTGGATTTGTAACCTTCCACTGGAGTATAGAAGACTTGTATGCCCTTAAAGAAAAATGACTCTCGTTTCCCAACCTTGAGTACGCAGCGAACTTCTTCTGAACTCCACTCTCCATAGTAGGGTTTGGTCTGGCTTGACCTTGCACAGGTTTTGTGCATGTCCTAACAACTGGTACGTGTTATATGAAGTTGCCCCATTGTGTTCTGAAGATGTTTCCTTTTAGTCCTCTGCCTCCTCTGGCTCTTATACCTCTCCCATTCCCTCATTCATAATTGTCCCTGAGCCTTAAGGAGGGAGGTAAGCTGTAGATGTCCCACTTGAGGCTGGGTATCCCACAGTATTTTATTCACTGTGCCTTGACCAGTGGTTTCTTTGTTAATCACCATCTGTTTCAAAAAGACGTTTCTTTTGTGACAGTTGAGAGATGTGTTAGTCTGTGGGTATAAGAATCATTAGTTAGGGGTTAATTTAAAGCTATGCCCATTTAGGAGAAAAATAGTATTATTTTCTCCTTTAAGGGCTATGACCTGTCTAATCATAGATTCGTAACCCCAAGAATGATGCCAGGTGTGCAGCTCGTTTGATTGAGTGGGCCTTAACTCCGATCTGACAGTGGTTGGTTACTCCGTGATATTTGTGCCACTGTAGCAGTGAGCATGTCTTGCCAGGCCAGTCATTATTGTAGCTCACAGGGTTCACCGTGGGTTAAGACTGGTCATTATTTTTCTCCTCTGGTAGTATATCTAGCATCTTCACAGAGATAAAAATAGCCTGTAGGGATGAAGCCTTCAGGTCAGTACCTGCTTGATAGCACCTTGTTCATGACTCAGTTATGTGATGTCATCATTGGTAGGGTCTTACTGTAAAGTTCTGGGGAGCAACTAATATTATCAATAGATTATAATACTGGGGGATTCTATGGAACCTCACTGGCCAACAAGTTAACCCCAAAATGTAACCCTTTCCTGATATTTTTAACCTGTGAATGTGTGTGTGTGTGTGTGTGTGTGTGTGTGTGTGTGTGTGTGTGTGGCTACAGTAGTGGTAGTTTTCAGAAATACTTTTTTTTTTTTAAGGATTAATGTATTTGTTTCTGAACCAGGATCTTACTTAGTAGCCCATGGTGGCCTCAAGCTCACTTTGTGGCCTAGACTGGCAGGATTACAATCAAGAGTATCTCCAATTTTATATTTTTATGCTTACATATTAGCTCAATCATCTGGACTCTTGCCTATTTGGTAATCAGCTTTTTCAAGGCAAAGGTAAATTATAGAATGTTATGGTTCCATATCACAACCAGTGCAGTTGTCCTTGGCCATGTTTCTGAAATAGTTTCTGTGATCATCTTCAGGTATCAATTGGCAAATATCTTATATGAACTACTATGCTGTAATATGCATTTGAAATTGCATGTATAGTATTTGTACAAATGCTTCATTATTAAGGCTGTTATTGTTATATGAATAAATAACATTAAGTGTAATATATATATATATGTGTGTGTATATATATATATGTGTATATATATATATATATATATATACAATTAAATGTTTTCAGGCTTTTAAGATAAGTAAATTGTCTTTTTATAGACACACATTAGCCTGGAAGACACTGCATTGACTGAAATAAGACACACAGATAAATTTTTCATGATCTCATTTATGTACAGTTTCTATACATTTGCCAGGTATTGATGGCACACGACTTTAATCCCAACACTCGGGAGGCAGAGGCAGACAGATCTCTGAGTTCAAGGCCAGCCTGGTCCACAAAGTGAATTCCAACACAGCCAAGGCTACATAGAGAAACCCTGTAGTGAAAACCAAACCAATCCAAACCTCTATAAGTATCCAAACTTAACAATATTTTCCAGGGCTTAGAAGTCTAATAGGAAGGATGAATAAATATTTGCCAAAGGTTAAACACTCTAGATACACAGAGAGACAGAGTTAAGTGGTCAGTTGCATAGCTTTGACAATCCCTAAGAGCACGGCACATACATTCTTACCACAAAAAGTCATTCTTCAGTGATGCCACATATGTGTTTTTTAGCCCCATTTGTCCATTTATTTCAAAAACTCACACAATACTTGATAAATACAAATTTTTATGTATCGAGTATTTCATCAAAAAGAGTGAGGTGGCATCTCAGGTATCTGCTTTTGGATAAGATACAGAGTCAGTAACCAGCACCCTGGTAACAGTAATGCTCAGTCCCTTTAATTACTTTAAGTTGAAAGTAAATAATTTTCGTTAACCAAGTGTATGGAAAAGTTCGTAATCATTTTGTATGCTTAGTGTGAAGGACTCGTCGGTCAGTTTTCCTGCAGAACGATGAGAAGCAGAATACAAGACATAATTACAACAACACCATCTCAAACTGTCTGCTTGAGCCAAATCCTGCCTTTTGTATTCAATCCCTTTAAGTAAGGTCAGTATTGAGTTACTTTATAATTTTGGCACAATTTATAAAAAAGGATCACACAAACACAACTTCCTCGTGGTCTTGGCTTCTTGAGTTTTCCTACAGCTAGTTTTCTTACCTCCTTTCCCCCTTCCAGAGTTTTCCATCTCCTTTTTGCTCCACCCATCTCCCTTCTTCCTTGCTGCATTTTGTTCAGTGTTTATGTAAGGTCCTGCCAAGATTCATCATTTCTCAGTGTGTTCTTGTTACCTCCTTTTTCTTCCCTCATGCTTAATTAAATTATTTCCTTGTCGAGGGGGAAAAGCCCAAGATCAATAAAGTGATCACTCTGCTCTCAGAAAGATTGTTATCTAGTGGCTGACAGGGAGTGACTGAGCAATGTAGAAAACATCAAGATGAGAAGAAAGCTCAGATCCCAAGTGTCTGGGATCGCAGGGTCCTGTGCTCCTGTTTCTCCTTGAAAACCAGGGTATACTCTCCTTCAGTGCAAAAATAGAGATAACAGGATCTCCCTCCCTCCCTCTTTCCCTCCCTCCATCCCTCCCTCCCTCTCTCTCTCTCTCTCTCTCTCTCTCTCTATATATATATATATATATATATATATATATATATATATATATATGCTCATGTGTGCCCTGAGGCCACAGGTTAACCATGAGTGTCTGGCCCTGGTGCTTTCCACCTTTTTGAGAATTGGTTTCTTACTGAACCTGGAGCTGGGGCATTCAGCTAGACTACTGGCCAACATGATCCACAGGGATCTTCCTGTCCCTGCCTCCCCAGCATGGGAAATACAGCCTCACATGGCTACACCTGACTTCTTATGTCAGTTCTAGGCATTGAATCAAGTCCTTGTGCTTATGTGGCAGGCACTTTATTATCCCATCCCAATTTGTCAATATGTTTTATATTCCGTTGGCAAGAAATGATCTGTGAGCCCATTGATCGTTAATCAATACATTGCCAAAGAATAGTATTTATTTATTTATTTATTTATTTTTACTTTTACATAGCTAAGCTGCCAGTGGGACTTACTTTCTTTTTTTAGTCTTCTTTCATAGTCAGACAAAATAATTTCCTCAAGGATAGAGTGAGAGTAAGTCTTAGAAAGGCAGCAAAAGATTATTAGCATTAATCTTTCTTGAGGCTTCTTTGTTTTACATTTCAGAGAGATGGGTGTTTTGCAAATTAAGTAACATGCTAACAAATATTTTTCATGACTATCCCATCACAGTTTCTATATAGCTTTCATTGCTCAAATGAAGATGATCATTGTATTATTTGAAAACGGTGATTATTTTTGAAAGACTTGGCAGAGGGAAACACCTGCCAGAGTCATCAGTTCTAGTTACAAGCAAACCACTGAGAACACACATTTCATTTCCTCTGTCAATAGGGGTACTGGTACCACTTTTCTCAAGCTTGCAATGAAAAATCCTTTCCTTGGATTGAGTTAAACCATCTCTGGTTAGTTCGTGTTTGGACATGGCTGCAATGGCCACAGAAATTCCATTATGAAATATCCTCTTGATTTTGAGGATGGACTTAGCATCTTCTTACGTGATTCCTTTGTAGTTTCAACTCTGAAGAGTATTGTGTTACTGTTCATGGGGCAGTAAGGTGTTGTGTGTATTGCCTTTCCCACTAAGAACAAGTTAGTGCAAAGCAATAAAGTGTTGTGGTTAATTTATCAGTATGGCCTAATAATGTTTATTATTAGGCCTATAATTATTATTACAACCATATTTTCTAACCTGCTAGCAATCAATCAGGACAAAGACAGACACTTGCTATATTTTAAAATAGCCTTACTTAACCTGAGGCAGAGAAGATATTAATTCCCTAAGCTACTTCTTCTGCCATGTGCTTCTAATAATTTCTACCCAAGCTACCTCCAATCCATAATTCCATATACTTACCAAATATCATCATCTGGGCCAAATCTTCATCCATGCAGGCAGTATGCTTCTCCTCCACCTAACCCATGGTGCAGCCTTCTTCCTCCTCCCCTCTCTCCTCTGGTCTTCTCTCCTCCCAAGATACTCACACTCTCTCTCTCTGTCTCTCTCTCTCTGTCTCTCTCTCTCTCTCTGTCTCTCTCTCTCTCTCTCAAAGCCCAGGGAACCTTAGCCATGCCTATCCCATTTGCCCTGCCCAGGTGTGATGGCCTTTTATTGGGCAAACAGGTTAGGCTCCTAGGCAAGGTACAAGATTAGGCACAGAGACAGCAAGCAGCTATTAGCATCAAAATACATCAGACCAACCTCCAACAATAAAGCTCTGTGGTAGAGTACTTGCCTAAGGTGCCTGAGACTATAGGTTCAACAAAACAAAAGGCAGAGTAAAAGTGGTAAGGCTGCCTTTGGATCTCTTTCCCCTAACTGGACTTTGTCTAGCCTCAAAAGGAGAAGATTCATCTAGTTCTACTGCTACTTGCTATGCCAAGGTGGATTGATGTCCATGAGAGGCCTCCCCTTCTTTGAGGAGAAAGGAAGGGGGAGATGGAGGGTGGTAAAAAGGGCCTGGGAGGAGAGGAGGCAGGGGACGCTGCAATCAGGATATAAAGTAAGTTAATTAATTAATGAAAAACAAAACAAAATTTAAACAGAACCAGAAGATTGTTTATAGTACAGTTTATCAAGCAGAGTTTAGTCTTAACTTTGCTTGTTGGATATAACAAAAACCATTTGTAGTCTTTGAATTCGTAAGAGCATTGACACAAAGCCTACTGATGACCTAATTCCTGCTTGTTATTGTGCTAGGTGGAGAGAACACATATATGCGTCAGGCTGACCTTGAGGTTACAGAATTCTCGAAATCTGTGTGGAAAAGCCTTCGCTCTATCTGTCTCTGTCTCTCTGTCTCTCTCTCTTTCTGTCTCTCTCTCTCTGTCCCTCTCTGTCTCTGTCTCTGTCTCTTTCTCTCTGTCTCTCTCTTTCTGTCTCTCCCTGTCTTTCTCTGTGTCTCTCCCTCTTCTCTGTCTCTCTTTCTGTCTGTCTCTTTCTGTCTGTCTCTGTCTCTGTCTGTCTGTCTGTCTGTCTGTCTGTCTCTCTCTCTCTCTCTCTGTGTGTGTGTCTCCCCACCCCCTGTGTCTTCCCTGGCAGATGAGACTACGTTCTCATCAGCAACATTACCACAGAATTCTTGCTGATTTCAGAGAGACAGTGCTGTGTATTGTTTTTTTAAGGAGAATTCTGTGCCGTGTTACGGGCGTATAAAGACCTGTAATATTAGATCCACAACTGAAAATAAATTGTACAGTGTTGTGGTGTGTGCCTATAATCCCAGAGCACTGTGTGATACATTTCCTGAGCAAATGGTAAGACATGCAACTTTGTGCCTCGGTAGCTTTCCATTATTGACTCATAATCAATTGATTTAAAGCTCATTATCCTAAACTGTGATCTATTTGGTCTCAGATGACATTGCCTTTGCTCACTGTAGACACTAATGTCCATGCACTGTTAATAAGCTATGCCCACCCTGATTTTGACGCTTAAGAGTGCTGTCTGGATTCTGGCTCATGGATTTAATGTTATAGATTTAATTTTAAGTACACAAAATTATAATTTGCATTCTTCCTCTGTAGTCTATAGAGATTATAGAAATTAAAAACTTTAAAATATACTTAGCTGTTGCATAATTCATTGAATTCTTCATGGCATCCAAAGCTTCCATTCTGTGTTGTGTATGGATTTGACTAAAATGAAGGCTGTAGGCGCTGCTCCCCACTTCTCAGTTGATGAAATATTTGAAAAGCAATGTTCTTAATGTCTTATATTTATCATTGAGTTATTGCTACCAGGAAAAGAACACTATTCTTCTTAATTAGGTCTTTATGTTATGAACAGAATTTTAATATTGAAATGCAATTTATTCTTGTAAAACTGTAATATTGTCTAACACAACCTCTTATGATACTAATGGTAGAATAATTGTCTCATGATGTTTTGGAAGCATGGCGGATCAGTAGCTCACAGTATGATGCTCTTTCTACAGTGCTTAAGAATCGTCAGGAGCCCTGTGTTTTTGTCCTGGATTTAGCTTATGTCATCATCATGAGTAACAATATATACCCAAATCGAAACCTCTTTCTGTGAATGACTCTTGGACAAAGGGTAGCATTCCAAGGGCTAAATGCCAAATTCAAAAGATTATCAGAGTAAACAGAAACAAAGAGGCAACGTTCTCTAGTGTGAGAGCTGAACTTTTAGTTGCGTAAGACCCAGACTCTGTGTGTTGAGAACAGAGCATGTTTCTTCGTGTTTTAGACCCCACATCTCTAAGCACAGTGAGCATACTTTCCCTCTTCATGGCTGGTAAAGAAGCCTCTTTACTGCCTTACTATAGTTTAACTATGTGGGGACAACCAAGTCTGCAACTGCACTGCAAATTTGACTGAAGCAGTTGCCTAAGCAGCCTTACTGCTTTGCATTGGGAGCTCTGTTGAGTACCTGCTGCATGCATTGTTATAAATAATGGCAGGCAGGCTTCAAAAACCATGTACTCACATCTCACGTCTTTATAATAGTATTTTATTGGCCCAGTTTTCACGTTAAATAATGCCTGCTTTGTGAATGACATTTGTCATGGGGCTTATCTTGATTCAATTCCCCCTAACCCCAAGACCTTATGTTTCTTATTAAAATGTCATGGTGGGTTTCATTTATATGAAGTTGATGATAAGAAGTGCTGTCACGGTCATTATTTAATGACTGCAGCTATTCAGTATGCGTTGTGTTTGGTGGGGCTTCATAACTAACATTTCTACAGTGGTATGCGTGAACAGCGTCCTCTATTGGTGCACTTACTTCAATATTTGGGACTTACATGGTATTGCTCTTTGGGGGAAGGCATTATTTTATTTGCAGATTACTTACAGTTAAATTTTAATTAAGACGGTTTACAAATTTAAAAATTTAGTGACACTAAGTTACTGAGCACATTATATTTGTGCATTTAGGCATGTGTGTGTGTGTGTGTGTGTGTGTGTGTGTGTGTGTGTGTGTGTGTGTGCGTGCGTGCGTACATCAATAACAACTAAATCATAGAAGTCATAATTTTGAGAGGGAGTGGTGGGAGTGTTTGGGATAGGTTAGAGTGGGAAGGAAGTGGTGCAATTATATTTTAATTAAGGATTTAAAAATAAAATATAAGATGGTGTTCTGGAGGACATACCTCTGAGGAAAAAACAAATTCATGACTGAAAATAGACCATAAATCCAGCCAAATTTTGTGGATTTTATTTCATAAAACATCTAATTCACTGCAAAAAATAAATATAAATAATAATACGGCTCACCAAATAGGTAGAATTTAGCAGAAAAATGTCAATATTGTCAGGAGTTTCTTAAGGTTTCAAATTTCTTTTAGCTCCAAAGTCTGTAAAAATGATAAGTAAGTTGTTTTGGAGTGCACACAGAAGCTTCAAGTGTTGAAAAGCAGAGACAGAGAGCCCCATCCGGAACACGAGGTGAGTTATTCACTGTCACTTACACAGCGTGACGACTGATCCTTCCTATGTTTAGACAACACAAGTATGCTACGAAAGGTGAAGAAAGGCACAAGAAAGTCTCATCCTGGGCCAAGTCTACAGATGTGGAAACAATCTCAAAGACTCTCAGCATTGTCATGCGTGGGAAACTTTCAGCTGCAGTGTATACTTCACACCTATCTAAGCTGCTGGCTATCAAAATAATTTTCCTCTCGTGATTTTGTTGTCAACCACCTTTGGACCTGGGTATCAAGTCTAATGGATAGATGGAGTTTGTCCCCGAAAAAGCGAATGTCCTCGGTCGCCAGCAGTGTCAGTAGATAGGAATGTGTGACAGAAAAGATTGCATTTATGAATTATCCTTCCTCTTTACAATTCCCATAATTGATTATGGACTATTAAAGAGACTTGAAGGATCAACTAGCTCAATTTACAAAACAGCGTTTGGATTCCAATAAAATTTGAAGTCACCATTTTATTTATGTCCAGAGCTCTCCTATAAGGAACTAGACTCTTGATTGTTATAGATTTCAATAGTAGGTCCTTATTTGGAATCATACTGTGTCACTCTATTTTTCCCTGTTTCTTACCTTAAGCCCACACAGATTTAAACTCTTTTTAAAATTTAAGATTTTCAGGGTTTTGGTTTTTTTTTTTTTTTTTTTTTTTTTTTTTTTTTTTTTTTTTTTTTGCTTGTTTTTGTTGTTATAGTCCTCATTAACTATGGGAGAATCAGTAACTGTGCAAGAAGACAAATTTTTGACCTTGAGCTGTCAAGCTCCACCAGGAATCTCTAGGTGAAGGATTTGGGAAGTGATCAGCTAAGGATATGCTATCACAGAGATCACACCACTAAAATTCTTTCCTTCAGCTGCTAAGAAAGAGTGAACTTGATGGCTGTGCTTTAAATCACTCTGAGTAGATACCTGTGAGTTGTGTGGGGTTCCTTTAAGTCGTGTCTAATTGTGTGCATGGACAACTGCAAAATAAAGTGACCCTTAACCTAATAGACCCCAAACAAATGCTTTTGTAGCTTGGTGGGAACAAAAACTATGCAGTAATGCAAAGGTTAGCTTCAGCTGCTCCATGTTGAGGTCATTCCTGGGGACTGGGTTATTGAGTCTTCTTCAGTCTTGGGGGTGAGGGTGGAAACCTGCTGCCTGCAGGGCTGGGTTAGTGTGAGGGATGCACCAACCCTCACAGCAACGTCTCAGGCCACCAGTCTCCCGTCCTCAACATGCTTTGTTTCTTAGGGGTTGCTGTAGTTTTTCATATTCCTTTCAAATCTGTATCAGACAGAATAGCCAATCCTGAAGAAGGAAGGTCACTCTAACAGATAAAGCATGTCCTTAAAACTTCAGTGCTATGAAGGGCTTCAAAACTCAGAGCTCAGCGTAATTTGCACTGCCACGATTTTACTCACCTGTAAGTACTGTGGGAAGAGTTTTGTATCATGTATTCGATTACTATTTAGAATTATATTGTACCTCGTGATGTTAATCTTTTTCCTCTTTCTAAGTGATCATCTATGTCACCAAAGGAGCCCACATATTATTTTACTTTCTTTTAAATGCTTTTACAAATTCATACCGCTAAATATTAAATCACTATTCTGAAATTTTTAAATTTCAAATTCATATTTTTAAGTCATGAGCAGTTTTCCTTTGATTTGAGAAATGGTTCTTTTTGAAGAGCTATATAAAAACAAAACAAAAACAAAAAACAAAAAAAAACCAAAACTAGCATTTCCACATCTGCTTTGAAATATATCTATGTTTTAATGTTGTAACTTACATGGAATTTCATAGTGAGATGAGACAACTAAGAATTCCTCTTAGATATAAAGTTTCTCCAAGGACATATAATTTGGCCTTTAAAACTATTGATAAAATCACGGCACTTTCACAGGCAAACTTATTGGAAATCAATGAGCCAAGTGGCTATGCAATGTGCATCTCCAACTGAGAAGTCAAACTTTAATTAGCTCAGTAATCACAGCTTTTAATCTACTTTGGTACACAATACCAGGAAGCAAGACCTCTGTGCCACCCTGATGTCCATGAGACCCATTGGCTCATGAGATGCTGACCCTCTAGGTTTATTGCTGCTTCGGCCTTCAGTTCTCTCACTGTTGCTTATGGCTACTGGTCTAAACAGGATGACTCATATCAAATTCCACCAAATCCTCCTCTTCCTGTGTGAGGTTGGTGTGAGCTCTTGAGATCAGAGCCACAATATTGCGGCTTTCTGCTCTCCTTACATGCCATCTGGCATGGGACAGATTCCCAGGAAACACTTGATAAGTCGGGAGTAGCGCATAGTTACCGCCTGATTAAAGGTTTCTGAGTCTTTCCGAGGCAGTTTTCTGGTTTTGTAGTGAAATGCCTGCGATATCAGCTTATAAAGAGGGAAAGTTTATTTTGACTCACAGTAGCATTTTGGGTTTCAGCACGTGGGCACTTGGTTGTTATTTTTAATGTGTCCATATAGTATATATCTATTTAATTTCTTAAAGATGGTTTTTGATGTAGTCACAAGTCAGGTGTTGCTAAGGTCTTAATGATACATTGGTAATAAGAAAGACACAGGTCAAAGAGTAAATATACTTAACTTCATTTCTGGCGTGCTTATTTTTTTGTTTTTAAAGCCTGTATACTCTTTTTGTCTTACTTGGCGTGTGCATCTGTGCATGCATATCTGTGTGCTACTTTTAATAATTGAGAAGTGATGTCATCACCTTAAGAATTGAAAGCTGCTCTGCAGATATCTCAGTTGTTTTTATTTTCTCCTTGGAATTGACTTTTTCTTACATCCCGAAGCCGAAAGTGTCCCTTTTTTTATCTTGGAGAAAAACATATCCTAAAGAGTAAAAGTTATGTCATAAAATAAATTATTATATTTATTTATTTCTGTATATGTGCATACACATCCATGTATGTGTGCATGCATATCTCTCTGCGTATGTATGGTAGTTTGTATGGTAGGGAGAGAGACACAGGTGTGCTATGTTGTATGTGGAGGTCGGAGGACAACTGGCAAGACTTGCTTTTCTCCTTCCACCATGTGTTTCCCAAGGATGAACACTAAGGTCATGACATTTCTGCCTTCACTTGCTGATCCATCTCTCTGGCCAAGAATACATCTTTTTTAAAAACCGACAATAAAATAATAATAATATCATAAAATGAGAAATTATATGTAATATAAAACTTGAGAAGCTAGGAAGCTGAAGGACAAATATATTTTCTGGATAAATTTGTTCTGTTTTTCAAAGGATTAAAATGAAGTACTGATATATTAGGACATGGGAGAGTGAAGGTGAAAATAATTTGGGTAAATGAAAAGAAGTTGCATAATATAACCAGTGTGCTCTGTCAGCTAATTTACTGGACTTTGAGAAGATTCAAGTCAGTATTTTTGTGTCTCTTAAATTTAGAGATTAATCTTTTGCATAAAATAAGAACTAAGGTAATATTCATTGATGTACATTGTCATCCTTGTTTGCCACAGATCGATAAATCTAAACTGGCCTCCAAAATATGAATGGTTTTACAAGTGGGATAACATCTTAAATTCGTTGAAAAGCTAGTATTTTCAGAAGATATGAGGATAGTAAGGAGAATCAGATAAGCCATTTTAGCTTGATTAGTCATAGTGTGTGTGTGTGTGTGTGTGTGTGTGTGAAAATTTGTTATGTGAGTATCTATGCATGCAGAAAGGCAACAGGTTAACATTAGGGCTCTTCTGAGACAGGGTCTCTCACCAAATATACAAACTGGCTAAAATGGCTGACCAGTGAATTCTAGAGTCCAACCTATGTTCTCCCACCCACACACTGGCAATATAGCCTTACCACTACCCCTGTTTTGTGGATGCTAAGGATCCAATTTCAAGTCTGCATGCTTGCATGACAAGCACTTCAGAAGCTGAGCTACCTCCCCAATGCCTCTCTTATCATCTTCTTTAAATGATGGTTGTTTTTAATGCTGGGAAGAAAAACCCTAAAGAGTTTTGTGGTGCTGCATAGCTGCATAATGATTTTGAACCGACTGGATTGAGAACCACCTATGAGACAGCATGTCTGCTCATGTCTGTGAAGAAGATCTTAGACTAGGTTGATTGTTGTGGGAAGGTATACCCTGCCAGTGGTCAGCGCCATCCTGTGGGTAAGAGTACATGACTTAATTTAAAAAAAAAAAAAAAAAAAGGAGAAATCAAGCTGAAATACAAATAATCACAACTCTCTGTGTATCAGGCACTGTTTTTGTTGCTGTGAGAAAACACATTGACCACAAGCGACTTATAAAAGGAAGTTCTTATTGGGCTTAGAGTTTCAGAGATGTAAGAGTCAGAGTCTCGCATGGCCCCAGCAGCAAGCGTCAGGCACGGTGGCAGGCAAAGGAAATTGGAGCTCATGTCCTCAGTACAGAGCACAGAGCAGAGCGAGCAAAGGAGGAGTGGCATAAGGGTATAAGTTTCTGAAGTCTGCCTTCAGTGATGTGCCTTCTCCAGCGGCACCTTCTAATCCTCCCCAAACAGCACAACCGACCCAGAACCGAAGCATCAGCTATCTGGCCCTATGGGAGACAGTCTCATTCAAACCACCACTGTTTGCA
Organism: Acomys russatus; assembly: GCF_903995435.1. Classification (NCBI taxonomy): domain Eukaryota; kingdom Metazoa; phylum Chordata; class Mammalia; order Rodentia; family Muridae; genus Acomys; species Acomys russatus. The sequence continues at coordinate 12,847,940 of NC_067144.1, read as the reverse complement.
TTTCTTCTTGTCACTATTCCTGACCAATATAGTAAAGTATTATGGGTGTGATTTTTCCATACAGGCCAAATAGAAACTGGGGGGTGGGGTGGGGAAAACACGAGCATTTTATTTCTCTCACTGGAACTATTCTGTTTATGGTAACTTATACTATGTTGTTTTTTGGTAGTGTATCGCGTTGTAAGTAGGAAGACTAAGAACTCTGGATGGAAACTAAGCTTATGTTGAAGAATCAGCACTGTGGGTGATAGGACTGTAAAGCCTTTGCTCTTCCAGAATGGTGGACCAGTTAGTACTGTAGAGAGTTTGGTTTTCATCAATCAGATATGGGTCATCTAGATAACAGAATTGACTCAACTTGAGTCAGCCAGGCTAGATTCATCATAGACCCAGTGCCATCCTACTGATAGTGTTTCCTCGGAGGGTCTGATGAGGAATGGCCAAAGTCATTGACCTTCCCAGAGTGCACACCAGGTCTTTTAGGAGGAGCCTCTGAAGATGACTGAGAAGAAAGGAATGTGCAGCATATTCCTAACACAAAGACTTTGGATTTGCCTGAGCCTAGTTCCCTCCTACAGGTACCACAGTCTCAGCCCTTATCCCCTAACCACCACCACCCATTTGCAGTTCTCTGTCATGCACATCAAGTGAGGTCACTGAAGTCTTCCTGTTGAATTAGAGTTATTTTCCTGTTTAAGCCATCTTATTCTACATTTAACAATATTCAGACTGAGAATAAGAAAATGACCCACTCTCTGTGACAGGCGATGAAGTGGAGAAAAGTATACTAGGTAACGTCAGTCCATATCTATTCATCCTCTGTTATAGCAAGAAGAGGGACAACCAAGAGTCATATGGGCGTCAAGTATGCCAATGCGTGGCATTTGTCTCTCTCTGTTTGTCTCTCCTTCTCTGTCTCTGCCTATCTCTCTTTCACACGGGAGAGACAATAGTTTTCCAGAATTAACTCAAATACTACTTTCAGAAATAATTATCTAGGTATTAAGCCGTGGAACAAATGGAGAGCTTCCTCTAACATATTAGCTTTACCTACCGAATTTGAGATCTGTTTCATGCTAGTCAACAATCCCTACTATACGAAGTGATTATTATACTCTTGCTGGATGGTTCTTTTCAATTTTCACAGCAACTTCTTCTCACTCTAATCCCTAACTTAAAATACATGAAAACAAATTAAATTGTTTCTTTGAAGTTGCACAAAACACCTAGTAACCTCTAATTCCATTTTGTTGTTCATGTCCTCTAGGTCTTAACTTTTAAATCTTTTTTCAGTGAAAGAGAAGTTTCTCCCTGTGCGAATAGCCATCACCAGATTTTTTTTTCTTGTGTTCTAAGGTTTGTCTGATGTTATTGAAAGCTGCATAAATAACGTATCAACAATACTTACAGAATTCATAATTCTGTCATAGATAAAAGGCAACAGAGAACAGCATAGATTCCCACTTTACAGATAAAATTAATCTGGGCTATTACTCCAGATGAACTTTCAGCGTTTCACATTTAATCGAATTTAGCAATGTCTAGAGAATGCACATCTAAGGTGCTTTATTGAGGTGCTTACAGATTAGAAAGGTAAATGATTTTTTTAAGTAGGTCATTCTCAGCTTAGAGTGTTTAGCTCTATTGAAGGCCAACTGCTATTCTGAAAGCTCTGCGACCATGTCGGCCCTCTGTATTTTCAACCCATTTCATAGCTTAAGGGGTTATCTTAGCTGATATACCGAATTAATTTCAGTTGTCATTATTTGTATTCCAAGGCCTTCTGCTGTCCTATTTAAATTTCACATAGAGAAGCTTTTACATTTAGGACAATAAAAAAAAAAATGACAGGATAAAATAGAATGATATTTTTTCTTGTGTGAAATTCCAGGTCAGTCTCACATGAATTCTCATCAAAATTAACCGCAGTTGCTCAAGGAAAAAAACATTTTGTTTTCTATTCCGAGAGCTTTTATTTTCAGATGATTTGGATGTGAGTGTCTTCGCTTCTGAATCATCTCAGATTAAAGTGTTAGACCATTGCTCAAAGTCAGCTTCACATATTTGCTTCTTGGACACACACAAACCAAGTGTGTAAAAGGAATCACTCCCTCCAGAGAGGCTCAGTCTGAAAGAGCCAGGCATCAAACATAAATGGGAGGGCATGTGTGTGATGAAAGAGTCTTACCAAAGTTCCTGTTGTTGATCGAAATAAATGGGAGGAGAAAGGCCTCCCAACCAAATCATCATGGCCAAATTAATTAAAGCAAGAAATCAATTAAAACAAGTCTTTTCATTAGGATACACCAGCTACCTCCCTGTAAGGTGGGCTTTGAGAGGTCAGCATCGAATGTGAGGAAGACAAGACTCAGGAGTAGGAGGTTTCCAAACGGGATTTGATGGTCAAAATAGGTGGGGTTACGGAAACAGAACATACACATAACAGGATAGTTCACTCCCGACACAAAGACATGGCTGCAAGGTGGGCATAACACAGTAGCCATATGTGGACATAGAACCCTTTGAAAAAAAAAAAAAGGTAAGGTTACAAGACTGTTATGAACAGCCTTTTGCAACAAAGACATACTTGCCGTTCTTGGAACAGCCAGTACAGAACCATTTGTGGTTAAGGTCGCAGGTGGGGCATAGGCTACTCCTTGAGAAAAAGAGATTTAATGATACACTGGAAGGAACCTACTTCATCTTTATTATAACAAGGCCTTTAAGCAGGCTTGATGAGGGTAGCTTGGCTCATGATCTCTATGGCCGTGGGTCCACTGCATTTCAGATCATATAATATAGTAATCTGCATTTTCCTAAGATTGGTGATTTTGGCTTTCATTTGCTGCTTTCCATCTTCTGTGTGCATACTCCCTCACAGCATTGTTGGGATGTGTTTCTTGGTCAAATTACAGGACAGCTTGGGATAGAATGGGAATGCCTAAAATGGTTTTTCTTTTTGTCCCAGAATGTATTATCTAATTTTTTACAGGTATATAAAGTTAGTAATGGAAAACTTTACCATCTTATCGATGAGCAAACCGAATTGACTGCAACTTTCCCCAGCTTTTCACTTACGAATTTGTAATTACTAGAGCACAAGAGCTTTGTTATTAAAGCTTCTTGAACAGATCTCTCTCTCTCTCTCTCTCTCTCTCTCTCTCTCTCTCTCTCTCTCTCTCTCTCTCTCCATAATATTCTGCAGCTGTACATACTTTGGCTACATTATGTTCATTTAAATATTTATAATACTTATTATCACAGGAATTTACTTTTTACATTCTTTAAAACTGATCTCTGTACTCTCCAGAACCTGGCATTAACTTTCAGAATGTTATCTTGTGTTTTGTAGTTACAAAGTGATGTGTGACCTCTCACCTATCGGGATACAACAATTTCAATTTTCTTTTAACTAACTTTTTTTCTCACTAACATTTTTTATTATACCATCATGTAAATATTTGCCTGACGCCACTACACGTGAGATGGGTAAATATTTTGTGGCTCCAGCCTCAAGTAGTCATTTATCAAGTCTCTGGGCTTGACCCTCCAAGGACTCACTCCGTTGTTATGTCATTTTATTCATTTAATACATAAAATGTATTGTGCATCAGCCACATATCACATCCTAGGTTTCAGATGGTTGGTCTGGGATGCTCCAGTTCACAAGTAGCTAGCTTACAGAGCCTGAAACTGAACCATCAGCTTTGGGATGAGGGTTCTGCTGCCTGTACAATCCACAGAATTACTAAGAGGCAGGAGCAGGTTAAGGTGAGCCTAGGGTTGCATGGATCTCATCTTGCCCATTTCCCTCTCTCTCTCTCTCTCTCTCTCTCTCTCTCTCTCTCTCTCTCTCTCTCTCTCTCCTGCCACACATAGAAACTTACAGTTGTACAGAAGAATTACCGAAACACTGCCACCAAAGCTAGAGGGGACTTAGTGAAGCAGGGATGCTCTTGTATATCTGTCTTTCTGGATACAGAGCCCCAAGCACACACTGATAATGGATTCCCTTGCAATATGGCAAGCACTCTGTATGACAGTTTTTTCCCTAAGACAATGATGGTGATTCTGTTTTATCTTTCATACCACAAGACTGTCAGTTTTTACTCTTAGGGAAAAATCCCTGAAGGCAGGGTGACTGTGATTAAGTTCCTAACGTTTTTTCTAGTGTCTTGTCAGAGAACACGGCATGGAGGTGATGAGCCTTGACAGGTTGGCTTTGAGACCTAGCTGTACAGACAGAAAGAAGCTGTGATGGGAGCAGAGTTGGTGATGTTGGGGCTGCTCCAAGTTTTATGCATTCCCGGTGCCTGCAATGCAGTTGGCATGACTAGGTGTAATGTGCTTAGCAAAGGAAGATACTGGCTTTCAGAGACAGGGCCTACTTCTTCTCTTTAGTCATTTGTCTTAGTTTTATTCTTAATTGACAAATAGTGAGTGCATATATTTATGGGCACAATGTGATGTTTTGATATATGTATCCATCGTGCAATGATTAAATAAAACTCATTAACATAGGTGTTATTTAACAGAGCTGTCATTTCTTCCCCCCCACCCCCCACAAAGAGAACCTTTAAAGTCTACCCTTTCAGCAAGTTTGAAATGGCCATGCTCAACTTTCACTCTACTGGACAGTATATCGCTAAAGCATTTACCTGAGACCTGTGCCCTTCGTCTCACTCCTATTCTTCTCTTTTATCACTTTCCTTTTATCTGTTATGAGCAAACACATGCAGACTTATGAATAAGCGCTTCTTAATGTTCCAAAGTTGCTCCATTTACAGTGTAGGTTGAAAGTAACAACTGTGTATCTTGGACCTGCATTTGCCAATAAGGATTACTTAGGACTGCCCTTATAATCAGTTCTTTCTCAGGTTCCTACAATTGTTGCTCAGCCCTTTTATGCCTAGAAATGTCATGGGGATTTAGCATTTTCAGGTAGAAAAAAAAAAACATTTCACCCTAGTTAAACATAGTCTGAACAACAAATGAAGGGAAACACCAGGGAACAATCAATATTTATTCTATTGGCTGCTTAATAGTCCAGTTGTAGAGAAAGAAGGTTTAACAGCCAATGCCATAAACAGGAGAAAGGATACCTCACCAACTAAGATACAGGAGTGAAATACCGGTTAAGGTGCCAGGTTTACACTTGCTGGGTGTCGCTTCGTTTTGTTTTTGTTTTTTTTTTTTCTAAGATTGCTTCTAAAATAGATATAGTGTGGATCAGGCATGAAGAGATGGTAGATTTGAGACTGCAGGAAGCTGCACATCATTTGCTTATCATGAGCTCTCTCTCTCTCTCTCTCTCTCTCTCTCTCTCTCTCTCTCTCTCTCTCTCTCTCTCTCTCTCCTCTCTGTCGCGCGCGTGTGCTCTGTGTGTGTGTGTGTGTGTGTGTGTGTGTGTGTGTTTCAGAGAGAGAGAGAGAGAGAGAGAGAGAGAGAGAGAGAGAGAGAGAGAGAGAGATTTATTTGTTCTCTATTAAACAGTGGCTTATGTTTCCAAGTCCGTCAGCTAGAAACAAAGACCCTCCCAGTAGTCCATGGCCATGTGTACTGACCTGACAGATAGAAGGAACATAATTACATTCATCTCTTTACTTTATTATCTTTTCATTGGCAGATAAAACTTACTGTGCGCAACATGATTTTTTTTTAAGTTAAGCAGCATAAAGGGCATATGACCTGTGATACTACTTATTTATTTTTTTTATAATTTCATACCTGTATACAATGTCATTCATCATATCCACATTTTCTTCCACCACCAACTTCTCTAAACTGTTCCCTTATATCTTCATCAACTTCATACCCATTTCTTTTCGGTGACCAGTTAGCGTTTCTCTTATGCTTATGTGTGGGGGTGGGGACGTGGAGTGAGCAACCAACCTACTACATGTATACCTGTGTGTGGCAAGCCCCTGAAGAAAACAGACTCTTCCTCCTCCTACAGCCATTGACTGTTAATAGCTCTCAGCTAGGAGAAGGGCCTCAGGAGCCCCTCCTCATCCATGCGGAGGGGAGGCTTCACCTTGTGCGGGTCTTGTGGTGGCAACTGCAGTAGTTGTGCATGGTCCTGTCATAGCCAAGAGACACTCTATTGGGAGTGTTCCCTAGCCTCTGGCCCTTGCTATCTTCCCACTCCCTCTTCCACAGTGTCCCCTCAGCCCTGAGGGGATGGTGGTATGAAAAATGTTGATTTGTTGCTAAGCTCCCCACAGTCACTTATTGCCTGCCCTTGACTAGGTGTAAGTCTGATTTGACCACCATCCACTACAAGGAGAAGCTTCGCAGATGAGAGGCGGGATCTACACTTGTTTATGGGTAGAGGTACTGGAACTTAGAAGGCAACCTGATGCTATGTTTGCTTTGCAAAATGGCAATATTAGTTTCTTTCTTTAGTAGATGACCTCCCCTGATACAGGATTTGGACCAGGCTTACAGTGCAGATATGAGGTCTGTCCTATGAATTGGGCTTTAAATCCCTTGAGAAATCTGTTGGTCATTCCCACTGCACTCACTGACAGTGAAAAAGGCAAAACCGCAGGACTTTTGTTGAGCATATTGTAAATCAGAATGCAGAGTAGGGAGCGAAAGGTATTTCTGTGCTGGTTTGTTTACCCACTGGGGTGTACTGCAGAGCAAAGAAAGAGTCACTGCAAGAGCCTCGCTGAGCATAGAGCCTTGGTCACCCTGAGCATTGTCTACAGCTCAGAACTCATTGTCATACTCAAGTTTGATTGGCATCATGTCCGACACTTCGTACTTTCCTTTTCATTTCACTTTAACAAATCTTTGAGGTAGGATTATAATTATAACTAATCATTACAAAAAGGAGACACTCAAGCCTTAGAGGTTTGTTTATACACACACACACACAACCTGAAATACAGCAGGCTTGAGATTTAATCTTTAAAATTTCTTCTTTACTTGTTATACCGTACTTACATAATTTTATTTGCTGTATAACACAAAGTATTGGTGAGAAAGAGATGAATAAAAAACAAAAATGCAAAGCAAAGGAGATGACTGCTCCTAAGTATGGTGGGAAAGGTTTATTGTAGATGTGGGTGGGGGGGGAGCATAGCCAGAGGTTAGGACATCTGGGAGAGCCTAGAGTGGACATGACCCTGAGTCATGTGATGTGATGGGGAGGGGAAAGAAGAAGGGGAACAGATGTAGCAGCCAAAAGGCCCAAAAAGTAGATGAAGGGGGCAGGTAGCCCATATGGTTGGATTGTATTGGGAAGGGTAGCCCAGCCTCCTGGGATGGAAAGTTCAGGGTAGGGGATAGGGTATGCCAGCCAGGCGGGCCCTGTAACAGGTATGGTCGGAGGGATGAAAGAAGAACTTGGTGACCAGGTACACTTTGATTTGTTAAATAGGCAACTTAGCCATTTGTCCCATGTTTGCAATCTCACAAAAAGGAAAGAAAAAAACCTCTCCCTCTCTTATGGAATTTTTCACATTTTCTTTTAAGTGAATAGACTAGAAATGTGGGTTTAAAGAAATGGAATTTTTTATCCTTGGCATCATGATCAGCTCCCTGTCAATCATCAGCATCACCATCCAGATGCATTTATAGGCCTCTTTGTACAGAGCTATGGGTATATGACACCTTTGGATACAGAAAAGCTCCACGGTTTGCCTGTAGTAATAAAGGACTTGGTAATTGGATTTTAGGAAACACTGCAACAGCTCTCCGATTATCTGACAAAGTTCCAGCCCCAGGCATTTTCCCAGTGGTGCTTCTAGGACTAGGCTGTAGCCAAGGTGACCTTGACTCATAGCTAATATCTGTGTGGGACTTTATCTCTTCATTTTATGAGGCACGAGGATGTGCATTTTTGTTAAAATTTATTACATTAGGAGGAGGATTTGAAGGGAAGTTTTTGAGTCATTTTTTTTTGACAGTGAATGATATAACTGGACCATATTATTTAGTAGTAAATATTGTAAAGTGTTAAAATTACACAATGCATTTGGTGTTTGTCAGTCAAGCTGTACATTTTCAGCTCCCGTTGTATTATTGTAATTCGAGTTTGTATTCTCCAATAAAGTTTGGATGTGGTGGACACTTAATTAAGACAAATATTCAAGCATAGAAAAATGTAAAGTGAAATGGTCATCCATTAATAATTTTCTACTGCCATCTGCTACGATTAGATTAGAAAGGCAGGATAGAGGGTCAGTGTGAAGACTTGTCTTTACCCAAAATTCACCTCCAATGTTAGAGAGATGGCTCAGTGATTAAGAACACTTACTGCTTTTGCAGATGACCTGGGTTCTGTTCTCACACACTTGGCAATGTATAGGTTACCTGTAATTCCAGTTCCAAGGGATCTGTGGGCATCTTGATGCTTTGTTGGGTACCTGCATATGTATGGTGCAGATAAACTCATGAATTTATATACATGTATACGTAATTTTTTATAAATAATGAGAAGTAGTTGTCACATTGATTACATTGAAAGGCACCTAGGAGATTGGTAAAGCATATATTGGTTTGTAATGGAGGGTGCTTCCAGACTGGGTGGATCCAGGCAGTAGGCCAGGGGACTAGACAGAGTAAATGAGAAAAAACAACAACCACACTTGAGATAGACCTTGTGTGTCTCTGCTTCTGGGTGCCCTGGTATGAGCTATTTTGCCACACTCTTCCACCACGGTGTGCTAAAACCATGAGCCATGATAAATCCTCGCTACCCTGTATGTGTTGGTATGTATTTTGCTATAGCCACACAAAACTACAAACACAGTCTCCTGACGTTAGTGAATGCCAAAGATGATGTGAAGATTAAATATTACCTTTCATATCTTCGGATGGCCCAAAATGTTACATTGTGTGTGAACGGGGTCAAGGCTAATAAAGAGTATCGTTCTTGTTCTGTTACTATATAGGTTTGAATTCTCTTAACAGCAACTCTGGGCTGACATTGAAAAGCAGAATAATGCTGGGATGGAAAACCTAAATCAAGCAGTAGCTCTGTGCCGATCTCCACTTGTTGACTATTTCCTTTACCATCCCCAAAATAGAGTCTTCAAAAATGGCACCCAGCCTCAGTGAGAGAGCTCTGTGTTGTTTTTAAGTGTAGCCACTGCGAGTTTCCTAGGTAACCTAGAAGAGCCAGCGTTCGGGCGCCTTTGATAAGTAAAATCTGTCGAAAGGACATAGCTAAAGGGAACCAGTCTGGTCTTAGAAAATTCCAAGATTTCTTTTAATGCTATCATTTGATCTGAAAATGTTGGTAATAAAAATATACTCTGTGAGTCAGTGATAAAGGCTGGACAGAGGTAGAGTGGAAAAGATGCAAAGAAGCAGTGAAGATGTCTATCCAGCCAAATGGGGAGGCCTTGGAATGGGGAGACATTTTCATTTGCACCAAAATGGAGAGATTGAATTGCACTGTATTTGCCTGAATCCAAAAGTCTGGCTTGTTCTTAATGTAAAAAAGGATAGTTAAAATATGTTCCTAAGGAGCCAGGTCAATCTGGTATAAATATCAATTAACTGGGTGAATGGAGTAGATTTTCATTTTTGGATGTGCTGTAGTAGAGTCACTCGGTAGGCATCAGTCAACTTCACCTAAGGATATGTCGGAATTTCCTCCTATTTCATAAGCAACAAATATATCGTCAATCAACATGGCTTCTTTCCAAGGCAATATTATTATTACTTCTGAGTCTCTAAGGAGGATATATTTTCACAATTCCACTGGCCTCTGCCAATTCTGCTTCCCAGGGAGCCCTGTGCTAAAGCAAGGTGGATCCTGTTGGCAAGAACATGGCTAATATTGATTCCTCTCCTTTGGGTCTCTGGATTTTGACACGTATCAAAGAAAACCATCTAAAATCCAATAATCATATCTAATGACTCTAGCAAATTCCTCAAATTAAATGCAAAGGTGTCCGGACTGAAATGTTTCTGTGGGTGTGTGGATGTGTGCTGAGGTGATCTTAACAAGAAACCAGGCAAGGCAGATGAGTGAAATGCAGGGTTGATCTTGAACAATCAGAGAACAGGAGGTACAGACTTCATAGGATCTTCCTCATTAATCTGATGAGCACTGAGATCTATGTCCTGTATTCCCAGCTGTATCCAAAGCCCAGTCAAGCTTCCCAATCCCATCGTCTGCTTTCTTCTGCCATGCTTATCTTCTCTCCAGATTTATGGTTAATACCTGAATGCAATTGGCCACCATAGTCTCTCTATTTGCTCCTGTATGTTCCTCTTCTCCCCGAGTCCTTTTGCGATCAATACTGAATTTAAAGGCTGGGTCCAGTGGTGCTAGTATGTTATCTCATCAGTTTGGACACTGAAGCGAGATGATAAAGTGTTGGAGGCCGGCTAGGACTACATAGTAATACTCTGTCTCAAAAAGAGATTGAGTTGGAATTAGAGACCTCCATTTGTATCTTGTATCTTTAAGCCCATATACCATTCAATCTGCATGGCATTAAATTACAAATAAAAGCAGAGACCACATGTAAAATTACATTGGATTTGATAGATGGCAGATGACTTTGGGAAGAAATGGTGCTAGAGACAAGTATAACATGGGAAGAATACTAGATTGTCAAAGATTAAATTTCTGTCCATCCAAGTGGAATTAAAACAAACTAAAAAAGAAAACTGTATATACATACTCACACAGACACACACACACATATGACTGAAAACATACATAGAGCTCAGTGGTATTATGTTCTCATAGCATGCTCAAGGCACTAGTTTCAGCCCTGAGTAATACACACACACACACACACACACACACACACACACACACACACACACACACACACACATGGTGCCTGAGATTTGGTTGGTCCCCTCTTGTTATCACAAGAAACAGGAAATTTAAGAGAAGGATTGATGTTGGAAAACTACGAATGAGCCCAGGTAGGAGTGCAAATGCACACTAAAGTCCTAGGTAGTTACTTAATTGAGTGGAAGCAACTTACAAGGCCTGATTGAGCCCTCCAAGTACTATTCCAGGGGAGGCTGTTCTCAACCTTGACTGCGAATCGGAAGAATTTGAACTGATTGGCAAATACACTGATTCCTTCACATTTGTTTCTCTTATCTGTAGGTAACTCTGTACCGTTTGATCAACATCTACCCACCTTTAGCTTAAGCCCGGGTTACAGTGGTCATCTTCCTACACTCTGCCTTCATTAAATTAAATTTATCAAAAGTTCGTGTATAAAACGGGCAGTTTCATGTTTGTCTTATTGTGCCTTGGTAGTTCCTTTTAAAGTAACAGGCTGCAATCTGACTAAAGTCAACAACAGCACATTAAACACTTTGACCCTTAAAATGAGAATTTCAAATGTCTTGTTATGGAAGGGATAGGAGCATGAGGCGATTGATTTTAGTATGCCCTGTTGTGTGCATGTATCAAAGCATCACATTGTACCTAAAGCAAGCAGTGTTACACACCTGAACTCCTAGCAATGGGGAAGCTGAGGCTGATCTGGACTTAGAGACAAGTCTAGTCTGCACAGTTAAAAACCTGTCTCCAAAAATATATGTAAAGAAATATTTTTAAAATAACCATAGTGCCCTGAATCCCTTTTCTAGATTTTCTGAAAGAATCCTATTTCTGTAGGTTTTTAAGGTCCCCCTTATAAAACATGTTTTATTGTACCTTACAAAGAAGCATGGATAGTCTTAGACACTTTCTTTTAAAACAAGTAATTCTGGAATTTGAAATCATGGCAATGGCAGCAGCAATGCTTATAGGCTCAGGCAGGCTTTGCAGGATTATTCATCCCTATCGCTCTCACCCAATACAATGTCCCACGAGGCCTTAAAGGCATAACACCCACGCTAAAGCCATATATACCAGAATAATTCTGAAGGTGCTTTTCCTTCTTAAAATTTTTCTTGAGTTCTCTCATGGGAAGCCAAATGGAAAACCATTTATCAGAGCTTCTAGTGATTTAGTTCCAAATGTAGATGTTTACCTAATTTTTGTGATGTTGCACTGTCTATGTAAAAACCACTTCAAAAGCAAATATCTAACTTAGGTGGACAACAGACGACTGAGAGGGCCAGGACCAGGAAGTGAGTTACTGGCTGTGCCCATGGATTTCAAGGTGTGCATTTTAACTTTGTAAATACTCAGCAGTTCTAGCGACAAGAGACAAGCAGAATTCTATATTGTTCAACTAGAATGATCAGGTAAACAGCTATTTCTTCGTTCTACCTATTACTTAGTTTCAGTTAAAATACCTGTCCTGTTTTAGACAGTCATAGATTATATCTTCCAGCCTCAAATGGTCACACAAAATGCATTCAAATTCAGTGTAGTCAATGTATCTATAGAACTTTATCCCTTTCATAGTTAATGTAACTTGATTTCTTGACTTTTTATTAACGTACCTCTTTCCTATAAGTTATAGATCACTAGTGGAAATAATGTGAGAAATGTTGTTTTGTTTTTGTTTTTCTATTGAGAATGGCTAGTCTGGCAGGGGGCAGCATTCTATAAGCTTCCCTGATCTTGGAAATTTCCTGTGTCTGTTTGCCCAAACTCTGGAGGCCAGACTCCTAAGATTTGGCTCTCTGTCAAACTCTCCCACTTCATGCAGACTACGAATTAACAAAGCACATCATATTATGAGACCAGTGAGGTGATGCACTGTCACCACCCTGTGATCAGACAAAAACAGAGTGACTTTCCTGCCCCAGTGGGCTTGCTAGCACAGTTTGGGTATTTACACACTGTTTTACAAAAGTAAATTGCCTTGCTAAGTTACTTTCACTTTGTTAGTGTGTCTCTTTGCACACTGAGGGTGTGGTGGAGTGGGGTGTGGTTATTCTTTTCCAATGGAAATAGACATATGAAGACTTGTAAAGAAGTCTATATAATTTCAAAATCCATTTAAAGGAAGGCATTGTTAAAGTCCTTAAATTTGATTTTTCTCATTATCTTAATAGGATACTCAGCATTTTAAGTTGTTCAGAATCCATTTTAAAATTATTACGAAGAAATTTGTAATAATTAAGACAAGCCTACAGATACTGTATAGCTCAGAATGCTTTGTGTGATTTCTGAGGTTATCTTTTCAGTAAAAGAGAACATTTGTCTGTGATGATGGAGTTAGCTCCACCCACCTACATCTTCCCTGCATAGGATTTCCTCACCTTGGCTTGGTGTTGGTGAAAAAGATTGATAACTGAAAATAAACCTGAAAAGAATGATTCTTGAATTTAGAAATAAGGACAGCCACAGCGGCGATGCTCATGGGTTTCAGAGCCAGCAGCTTTTACAGGATTATACATGTACTAATTCATTGTATCCTCAGAGAAAGCCTATGAGGGTGCCACTTTTTATCATTCCTCTTTTGGGGAAACCACTTACAAGGGAACTTAATGCCTTGCCCAGGTGCAGGAGGCCAGTAGAATAGGTGGTTGGCAAAGTATGCTTTTGAAGTTACATTTATCTGATACAGAACGTATGTTTTTGATCACTGTTCTATTGTCTACTTAATGTGTAGCAAATGCCATCCAGGAATCCTGTTTTCCTTCCCGCCCCTTCCAGCACATCTCCAGGGGAAGACCTGACCAAGGCCAATGAGGAAATGAAGGAAAGACAAACACAGAGAAAGAAATAGCTGATGTCTGATTGACAGGGCAGGGCACTCTGATGGAGACACCATTGCACCTGGGAATGTTTACTGCGCACAATTCAACTGGGAGGCAGGGTTATTGCATACAGAGAAACAAGGAGGTGTGGTTTGTGGCATACATCTGGAGCAAGGAGACATGTTTAGCTGTTAAGGGAGCAGTCTTCAGGCCACACATATCAAAGAGGAGAAAACCATGTCAGACGTTTTCTGCATGCACTGCCAGCATTCACACTTGCCGTTTCCTTGAGCCTAGCCCAAGGAAGTCTTTACCATCTTCCCCAGGAGCCGATGCTTTGTTGTCCTTGACCTGACTGCCCATCTCTACAGCCCAGATTCACTCAGGACCCATTCACTCAGAGCTTCCTCCAGAGCCTGCACCCTACCACACAGATAATCAAGTAAAGCAAACACAATGGAAATATCAAATTATCTGCTCCAGTGAATTCATCTTCTCACTCCCTTTATATTCAATTATTAAGACATTTATCACCCAGTGCAATAAAAAAAGTTACTGTACAATGAAGCGATAAGGTTGGAAACCTGATTGTGTGTTAGGTCGGCTCTGCATTTCCCTGGATCCCAATCTCTTTACTTCCAGATGATGGTTTTGAAGATTTTTTTTTAAGCTCAACAACTTCAAGAATTAAATTTGATTCTAAGATAAAAATGACAAAAGGACAAGATAATTGTCTGGATATTGTTTTTCCACCCTGACTGCCTAGGAAAAGTTGATTACTTCTTTTATGTGAAATTGCTCACACAAGATTCTGATTGTCTGGCATTTTAAAGGTATTGTATATTTTAGGATACGGAGATATTTTTATTTAAAGAGAAAGCAAGGATCTTAATATGTGAAAACTGTGTGATGCAAATTGCGTTTTTCAGAACAGTGTGTAATTTCATTTACTTTCCAGGTGAAAAGGTTCTTGTTTTACATTTGAGACTAAAACTTGGGAAGCAATTTCCAGCTTATTGTTCAAGACAATGGGGTGTAAAGCAGGGAGGGCATGAGGTTGGCATGGACTGACCTCCCTTACCAGTGTGAATGGCTCCTTAGCATCGTGATGGGATAGTGTCCCATTTACAAGAGAGCCGGGTCATGAGTAATTTGGAAACCATTCTGTATACCTGGAAGGAAAAGAAATAGTAAGTTGGAGAAATCTAAATGGGAAAAATTACAGATTTTGTTATAGAAACATTAAGGTCATCTGACGGAGAATGTGACAATACACTGCACTGTCTTTATAGCTAATGTCTAGAAATTAGTTACAGAGAAAAAAGTAAATGGTTTCCCGAAATTGGTGTGGGACATGGGCTTTCCATTGGAAATCCTGACAATGTAGACTCTACTGCTAGATACACAAAAAGTGCCTTGAACCTAGTAGAAGCTCAGGTCACCATACAATGGCTTAATCATTAATGAGGTCAGCACGGTAACTCTAACCAGGAAGCAGATGCAAAAAGGAAGGCAACAGCATACTTCTATTTTAATTCAATTATTTTTTGTTTTGTTTTCCAAGACAGGGTTTCTCTGTGTAGTCTTGACTGTCCTGGACTCACTTTGTAGACCAGGCTGACCTCAAATTCACAACGATCCGCCTGCCTCTACCTCCTGAGTGCTGGGATTAAAGGCATGCGCCATCATGCCCTGTTTATTCAAGAAGTCTTGAGCTTGCATCCTGTAGTGAGATGACTTGAAAAAGAAATTTAGGCAGGTTCCTTTGGGCTTTTAGGAAACTAGAAATTGTGTGGCCAAATAATGAAACTGTATCAAAAAAATGGGCTTGTTTTATGTGCCTGCCCCAAGGAGCATCAGGTACATCTCTAACAGTGTGAGCAGAGGTGGTCCTGAGGTCTTTGCAGGATGATGAGCATTTCATGCCTGGAGAGATGGAGAATTGGCTAAGTAGAACTTCTTTTAAGTTGGGGTATGAGATTTAGATATTTCTGCCCTCTTCAGAACTGGCTCTGCAAAACAGACTTAGAGGTGGAGACGTGAGGAGTAGAGTGTGATTGGACTGTATTATCTGCACTTTTGTGGAAAGCCATGGCCTGAGGGCCCAGCAGAGGAAGCCGATGGGTTGGGATGAGCTTTGGATGCAAGTCTGTTGAGGAGGCAGCAGAATTGGAGATTTTTACAGTCACTGTTTCTAAGGCCTATTTTACTGTCTGCCAGGCAGTTATGCTATTGATAATCAGCACTGACGGTTGCCATGGAGATCCATCTACAACAGTGTGGAGGGTGGAGTCTTACAGCTTGCAGCAGTGGGGTCAGGGTGGGAAGTGCTTCCTTTAAGTTGAAGTGTGAGCGTTAGGCGTTTCTCTCCATTCCGTAACAGGCTCAGCAGAACAGAGGTAGAGCAGTGTGTGGTAAGAGGATGAAACTGCATGATCCACACTTTTGGGGAAAGCTACGAAATGATAGCTGAGCAGGGTGGGCGGGGGTTGGGGGGAGCTGAAATGTAAGGATGAGGTTTGGGCAGAAGGCCTCAGCGGTCCAGCCCCGGGGGGGAGCTCTGCAGAAGAAATGAAAACTAGAGCCAGTTCTTTTGTGTTGGGTCAAGTAGGATGAGCCACTGGGCATCCAGAGGCATTGGACATTAATGCTGAATTGCTCCTGACCTGGTGAGAGGCAGCTGTTTAAGCAGGCCTATGGGGAAGCTGAGGACATGAAGAGATTCTGCCAGCGGTGCTTGCAGCACCTTAGGAGCAAGTTCTCCACTCCCGGGGAGGGGTCTATACTATACATGACGGTGCCCTGAAGGAATGTTGTCAGTGTGTTTGTGTGTGTGTGTGTGATAGCGATACACAAATTCACCACAGATATTCTTCACAAAATGAACAGTCGCGCACTTATGGTTTTCCAGCCATGCGTAGGTGGTCACAGCTGTTCATGTCCTACTGTTGACATCTAATACAGCCTGTAGCCTTTGGCCCTGCTGCCAGATGGACATCTTGAGCATGTTTATGGCTGGTACCTTACATAAAGTCAAGTTGATTGCCAAATCCCTTTTCTTGCCTTGGTTTTCACTCTTATGTAAGCCCCTCCATCATAGCAACCATAAATGTTTGGAAACAGGAAGTACAGTGGCCGTACAGTCTGTAGCCAGAGATTCTTTGTCTGGCAGTACAGACACGTGTGGAGTGTCTGCGACACTGACCCCAACTGTTACTTCTCTTCACTCTGAGTCTTCCTTTGGCAAAAGTACATGGCATCCCTATTACTCAGTCTCCCCTCCCCACACCCCCCCCAAATGAGCCTTTTCAAGTAAAAGAAGCAAAACACAAGATTCGCAGGAGAAATTTTAATTGCTTACTTAAAATCTCACCGCCATCTCTCTTTTTCAGCCTCAGTTCTGGGTTCTCTTACTTACTAACCATGACACTTTGGGGGAAATGCCTCGCCATCTCTGATGTCTTTTTTTTTCTTAGATGTAAGGTATCTCCTTGATCTCAGGGGTCATTTGGAGGAACACAGGAGAGTGGACCAGCAAGCGCTTGATCCATGACGCACAATTGTGTGGCTGTTGGAGGGGTCGTTTGGTGGAACACAGGAGAGCAGACCAGCAAGCACTTGGTACATGATGAACAATTGTGTGGCTGTTGGTACGGCCACAGGCTGAAAGAGGCTGGTGAGCTGAGAAGTGGCCTGATGAGAAGCATGCAGGCAGTGGCTCACACTCGATTAGAAATACCGCTGTCACATAGGGATGCAAGAAACTGTTGAGGGAAGACTTCGTTCTTCTCCATGATGTAGCTTGATCTTACCCTGTACTCCCTGGTATTGACCTTTAGATCCATCTGTGGGGCCTAGTCCACGCTCACTTAGAGTCCAAAGGCCACCACTTCCACAGTAATCCCCAAAGTGAGAGAGAGACTTTGTGAAGTAGTCCATGAAGATGGAGAAGCTGTTCAGTCATGTCGCACAGGTGCGAGTTGCATCTCTCATGGTCAGGAGGGGTTGTTTTCTGAGTGTTTGACTGTCTACATATAGGCCACAATGAGACATACTCATTGTGATTCTGTTCGTATTCACTAAGTCAATTCTTTGGAACATAAATTTCAGTATCAATCCATGCAGCAGTTTCCTTAGATAAGACAAAGAAGCATGGTGTGAGAGAAAATGGAGTTATCAAACAGCCACGTGATGATCTCGGGTAAATATCTGACTTATTGAAAACTGTCTTCTGGATGGATTGCTAGAATAGAATGCTAATATTAATTTGCAAATGAAGTGTGTTCAATAAAACAACTGAGGACTCAATGTGGGATATTCTTTGTAAAATATGAGCTTAATTTATGCTGGTGGACATTTTTATTGGAACTGGATTTGTGAACCTCTATGAAGTAACCCCTTTAAAGGGATATACCTATGCCAATTTATCCTGTAGTTTCCAGTGACCTCAAATACAGCTTCCAAAAACGAAAGAATAAGAGGCTCACTTATAAGAACTTGGACCTAAAAATAGGTAGCTGTTGTCACTCACCTTCAGACACTGGTTCTGGCTCACAGGGCCAGTTGTTCCTGTTAAGAGGAAAGAAGAGTGACAGCATGCAGCCTTTCCTTGCCTAGAAGGTTGACAGTATTCTGTGTGAACCTCTCTGTGCAAAACTTTTGACGTTGATTAAAGATAGGAGCATCGTATTCTGACAGGCTCTGCTGCAGGCAGAGCATAGCTGTGGACTCAGGGTGGTTTCCAGTTCTGCATTTGATAGATAGCGCTGATAAATACTGTTGTGCTTGGGACAGGGCAGCTGTTTCTGTGTGTTTCTCTTTGTGTGGCATGACACTGACGCTAACTGTGCACTGCAGCAAACCTCAGGGCTACCTGAAATCATTACCAGGAACGACCACCTTGCCTTCGTGTTCCTTTTACATTCCCATTTTGTTGTATTTTGATGTTGGAGAGAAAATATGAGTGATGAGCTGACCATGCCAAGAGGAGGCACATTATTTATGACTTTGATGTGACAAATCCTAAAACTGCTTTGAGTCTGTCTGGGCAGGATAAAAAGGTTGGTATTAAATATGACCTTTGAGCTTAGTTGTCTTGGGACGAAACCTTCATTTTGGCTGTGAGACCTGTTCTATAAATTATTGTCCTGGTTTATTGTAATTTCAAACAGTCAGATAGAGGGGGCAGGGAGACAACAGCAGAAAGATATTTTGTGTCTCTTACTGTCTTCGGCCTAATAAGTTGCTTGAACTTCACCATCCTCCCTACATTATTTCTTCATGATGACTTTACATATGAATTTCTCCCCAAGAATAATTGATTGGACTGTGTCATCCCTTGTTATTTCATGATCCATCGTATGGCCCCCGGTTTTCACATCTGTAAAATGACACCGTCAATCTGTCTGAGATGGATGTACTTTTTTTCCCACTTTCAGTCCTGACTGTGTAGCCCTTCCGTATTTATTGGCTATGGAAGAATAACTAACTGTTAATTATGACAACAATGGCAGTGCCTCATAGCCAAATAAGCAATATGAGGAACATCCACTCCTGGCAGTCGCAGTATTTAAAGGTAGGTCCCGCTGTGCACGTCTGGAAAAATGATGGCGTCGCAACCCAGAGGAATGCATTTACAAAATAAGTTAAGCAAAAACAGAAGCTAAACTGCAAATGCATGCTGCTCATGTGGCACAGTGGGCTATTTGGAGAAGCACTGTAGGCTGTTTAGTGTTTCTGTGTTTAATGTGGGAGAGGCTTCACTTTGGAGCAAGACCTAAACTTTTGTGTTTTCTTATTTCCTCTAGGAGACACAATTGTGTAGAGTTTATTATGTCCGTTGGAAGGAAAAGAAAATTCTTTGTTGTTACTTCTTAAAAATTATTTCAAAATCTCCAGGCTGTAGGTTTTATACATTCTTTAGATTTTTTTTTCTTACAGAAAATTGTGTTTTACTCACTTGGCTGTCAGAGAGTCTATAGGTCCAACAATATGAAAAACAATGCTTTTTCTTTTTCAGTTAATAACAAGTCTACCCTTCCCGCTCCAGCTCACAAAAATCAAAAATAAAAATAAAAATAAACCAAAGAAAAGCTTTTGACTCACTCTAGACTCCTCCGTTTTGGACTAGCACTGCCCCGACATTACATGTTACAGATTTTTTTATAGTTCTATTTTTTCACATGTGTTCCACTCCTAGACAAATGCCACTTTTCTGAAGCATTGGCATAGCTCGGTAGCTTGTTCTCTCATATTTCACCCTTCTCCCCTGAAATATAGTCCATGCAGAAGCCAGAGTGCCATGTCAGAATGTGTGTGACCTTGTGTCAGACCCACCCTTTCAACCTTGAATCCTCTCTGATCTCCCCTGAAGAACAAAGCCTTCACACTGGCCTTGCAGGATCTAACCCAGTTCTAGCCGCGTCTCTTGCTCTACTCTCTGCTTCCCTTTTCCTCTTAGAGACTTGCCTTCCACTGATCTTTAGCTTTATCTGCCTTGGGGAACGTATGTACTTAGTAAGGTTGCCTCATTACCCCGTCATGTATCCAGGACCTTACTCCCATTTATATTTTCACCAGCATGTATCACTCCAGATATAATACTTTTTATGCGGTTATGTCCATCCTCCTCTCTGCTAGAGTATACTGTCCAAGACAATGCAATATCTTTCTCTTTGTTGCCATACCTCATACGTAGAAAGTCACATGGTTCAGAGATAACGGGGAGAAATGTCCTGGCTGA
Organism: Acomys russatus; assembly: GCF_903995435.1. NCBI lineage: Eukaryota > Metazoa > Chordata > Mammalia > Rodentia > Muridae > Acomys > Acomys russatus. Next base: position 12,827,605 of record NC_067144.1, on the reverse strand, counting down.
TTCTTTCACAGGCACTCAATTCAATCACAAGTCCTACAACTATCATTCAAGTTTGTCCTCTTAAAAAAAACCCCAGCTGCCCATTCTATGTGTGCTGACTCCAGTGTTTACCCTGTCAGGTTTGACTACTGTGAGAGTATAGGTGAACTTCCCTTCTTTGAGCTGCATCTGAAGCCTCATAAATTACCAGCTCTTTGAACCTACTCCTAGGTTTTATGAGCTCCAAGAACCAGCTCTTTCTGTTTTCTAGTACTTTCCCATATCTGACACCCTCAGCGTTGGTTGGTCTCCTTTCACAAGTATGAAGTTACTCTTTATCCAGAGACTTATGAGGCTATGTAGAAATTTAAAGGCCTGTTTCTCCTATTTCATACTTTGCCACGCAAAGTCTAGCCACCTTGAATCCCTAGCTATTTCTGTCTTCTTGAATCAGTGAGCCTGATGAGCTGTTGGATTCTTGTTGTGCGGTCTCCTGGACATTGCCTCCTAGGGCAAGCATGCCATGTTTGTTTCCCTTCTCTCAACAGTCAGTTGCTCACTGCCGTTTGCCATTGTCTGAAAGCCACTGTTTCCTCTATACACATATAGAAGATGATTCTGGGTTATTTAAAGTAGGAAGGTAAAGCTTGTCATTTATTTTATTGTTGCTGGGGGAGGGGGCGGGAAACAGTGGAAGTCTACTGCAACCAGATCATAGCTTGCCTTCCTTCCTTCCTTCCTTCCTTCCTTCCTGTCTGCCCATCTGGCTTCCTGCCTGCCTTCCAGACAGAAGCAAATCAGTGAGTCAGGTTACACATGACATGTACCAACTTGACTAAATTTCTCTTACTGAGAGTGCAGATTCTCAGTAGATATAAGGGAAAGGATTTGGTTCTAGCCTCTGCCAGTTAGAGTTGGCTGACCTTGGGCAGGTCACTCTGAGCTTTAATTTCATCCACAGGAACTGGAAGTCTTGTTGTTTATCTGAGAATTACACCAAGGATTCAATGTGGTCATGGATATGAATTTCTGCTTCTAAAATTTAACACTCCTGTTGGAGGATGTTTTTTTATTTCCATCATGGCTATCTGTCAAACTAGGGAAATCAGAATGATCATAATTTCTCCTTAATCTGTCTTGTGTGTTTATCTTGATGACTTCTGGTGACTTGAACAGATTTTTTCTTTTGATATAAACTGTGTCCATTTCAATTAACTTTTCATTTTAAGGACAGAAATCTAAAATATAAGTGTTAACAGAGACATATATTTCTTACACAAATAAGTCTAAAGGTCCAAACCTTGTATTCTAGCACTATGGTTTACAGAATACACCAGGCACGGAGGGTATACTTCATTCCTTCTTTTGCTCATTAATTTTGCTTTTCCGCACACCTCTGGGTTCAAGGTAGATGCCAGTCATTCAGTGATGGTGACTGCAGCCACTGGAACAAGGGGTTCCACTTCAGTCCAGGCATGCTTATTTTAATCATTTAATTTTTTGAAAACTCTATAATACTTACTTATTTATACCATGATTGTTATCCTAGATTAGTGAGATAATTACATATATCTACATGAAAAGGAATATTATCTTCTGTTTTTGAAATAACTTACCTATAAAATGTCTTATTATCAGACATCTAAAATTAAGACTGAGTGCTGAAATACAGCTTTCAGTTGTTCCCTCGGACTTTTTCCTTTTAAATAACGAATTCTCTGCCCTAGAGGAATATAGGGTTATTTGACGAATCCTGCACATACTAATTTTTTAGCAGTGGGGCATTCATTTATAATAGATAAGATGTCTGTCACATGGAAACTGATAAGCATTAGGCTCCAACCGAAGCCTGTCTATCCTCCAAAGTTCACTAGATAGGATTCGGTTCCCAGAAGGACACCGCGAAATACTTTGAAAGCAGTCCTCAAAGAAGGTCCCCCAAGGTGTTCTCTTGATTTTAGTATTGAATCTCTTCAACATTTATGTGCGTCTTATAAATTACTCTGCTGAGACAAAAACGAATCTACTCATGATCAAATTCATCTTGGCTAATTGTCCCCGAATCCTCCACCTCTACCCCGCCCCCTCTCTAATTCAAGGGCTTGTCTAATGCATGTACTGCATTTGTCTGGTGACCAATGAGAAATGTGACCGATGACAGAAGGAAACATTTAACGTAAGTGTATTCATGCCATTCAAATTTAAAGATGGTGAGCTCCTTATTCTGACACTGAGCCTCTGTGTTTCTGTCTCCATCAGCCTGACTCTTCACCCTGTCCCAAGAGTGCTTTGTTATGTGGTTGAAATTTGGGGAAGCACTCTGTGGAATAGGATAACATGTTCTCCTACTCTTTTCTGTCCCTGTTCCTATTGATAAATGATAAGTTCAAAAAAAGATTTTATTTTCTTCCCATGAATATTCTCAATTTTTAAAAAGAAGTGTAAAAGTGTATCTTTAAGGTTTGCTCATTTCTTCCCTCCTCTACTGAGAGGCTAATAAGCTGTAAAAGATGCCCAACTGCCCTGAGAAATATGCTATTTAAGGGAACCCTGGGACCCTAAAATGAATCCTCTTAAAAAACAAAGACTGCTCTGCTGTGGAAGTAATCGCTCTGTAATGCAGCCAGCGTTAAGTGGGAGTTTCCTTTGGTCAGCCTTATGAACCGGTTTGCACTGCAGACTCCACACTCACCCTAGACTTCGTGGGTCTGAAATGGTGGCAGGGAGCCCAGCGAGGAGGCTGTTGCTGCGCCCAAACCCGTTTCTCTGGACTCGAATGCATCAGCCACTCTGATGCCAAAATAACATTTCCTGAAAAACAATTCCACTCATTTCCCTGCCTGCTGAAAACCTCTGCTGGAACCCTGTCTCCATTTCACATCCTTTGTGGGACTGAAGCCAAGCCCCGTGGCAGAGAACTAATGGTCCTTCATGTTTTGACCCTGTCTGCTTTTCTAGCAGCTTTTCCTGAGCATCCCCCTGCATGCCATATGTTCCAGCAACACTTCACTTCTCCTCACTCTCCAAATATAGCCAGCACTTCTGCGCTTGCCTTTAGCTGTGCCTGGATTGCTCTGTGCCCAACACCTTTTGTACCTGCTGCAAGCTTTAGCTCAGACAGTGCCATTACAGCTCTTCTGTGAATTCAGCCATCTATGTCTTTATCCCTTAATATTCTGCTCATAACTTGGGAAAGGACGTTCATTACATTTCAGTTTGCATTATCTTCATGCCTGTCTTTATGAATAGTCTTTAGGTTTAGAAGCCACGACATCACAATCCTTCCTGTATTGGGAATGGGGAAGATTTGTGTGTGTGCTAAGCCCCATTCCTCCATATTTTACCTGTTTCACTGACTTCTTTTGCTAAAATTATGAAGCATTATTCCCATTTCATTGATGGATGGATTGATGCTCAAAGGTACTAACTAAGGTACTTTATCATGATCAATGGAACAAAGTACTAAGATCTGAACCCGTTACCCAGATATTTTTCCTCTGAAATTGATTTTAAGCTGTCATTAAAAATTACAAGCACCACCTCCATGATAAGATGGCACAGCTGGGGCTAATGTGAAGAAACCAAAGGAAACGTTCAAGAGGACTCTTTGTGGTGTTTGGCCCAGTGCTTCGGAGTTATATGCAGCTAGCATCGCAATAAGTATTCAACTATACCTTTATTCCTCTATTTTTACCCATGGATATTTTTTTTTTGTCTCAATTCCAACAAGGCAAGTTTCAACTAATAAAGAGATCCTATTAGAAATGAGGTCCTCGTCTTTTCTTCATTCCCCTACAGGGCCTGGTAGAATCAGCCTATGATGTGTTTCTGACATGCCCGACATCCTAGGTCTTACTGCCAATCTCAAGTACTATACAGAAATGGTTTTGTCTTTCTGAAAAAGTTTACAAAAATGAATTAGCATGTTCCGTTTCAAGTTTTGTGATGTTGCTTATAAACATTTATTTACTAATATAGCCCTAGATCATGTACTGTTAAAATTGGGTCAGAGGAACATACTAAGAAATATACTTGTAATTCAGAATATATTTTTTATCACATTCTCTTCCATCACACAACTCTGCCCAGAGCAGCTATCCCTCCCTATCACACAATATTCTGGTCTCTCTTCCTCTTTAAAAAAGAGAGAGAGAGAGAGAGAGAGAAAGCAAAACAAACAAACAAACTACAACGGTAACAACAACAAAGAAGTCCAATTTGTGTTGCTCAACTACTCCCGAGAGTTAAACCTGTCCTACACTGTGTTTGCATAAACCAAGTGTCACTCCATTGAAGAAAAGTGAGTTCCCTCTCCCAGAGGTTATCAATCACAAATGGCTTCTTGTCTAGGGGGCGGGACTTTGGCCCACTTCCTCTCCTTGTTACTAGTATTTTGTTTGGCTTGAGCTTGTATAGGTCTTCTGAATGCTGTTACATTTTCTGTGAGTTTGTGTGTGCATCTCCCTAGTATGTTTGGGAAATGTTCTTTCCTTGAAACCATTCACCACCTCCTCCCCTGTATATGCTCATAGGGTATCAAGTCTTTTCTTGGTAGCTCAGGGGAGTAGGGGGAAAGCGGGAGGGAGGGAGGAATGAGAGGATACAAGGGATGGGATAACAATTGAGATGTAATATTAATGCATTAAATATATATATATATGTATGTATATATATATATATATATATATATATATATATATATATATATATATATATATATATATAAAATCATTCACCACCCTTGTCTCATGTTATCTTTCACCTCCTTGATTGGAAAGGTGTGATAAAGACATCACATGCATAGCTAAGCATTTCCAAGTCTCTGATTCTACATGACATCCAGTTGTGCGTGTCTGTGTGAATACGGCCACAAAAAACAAAACAAAACAAAATAAAACCATCAACAACGCAAAACGCTTCTCCGATGAATATTGCTAGCATATCTAGTTGGGGTATTCTGCCTTCTATTATATGCTAACTCTTTTTAAATTCCTTTTATATGTGTATATATTTTAGGACACTTCTACAATAGCATTTTTCATGTGGCCTTTCTCCCCATTCATGTTATATCTTGTAATATTTTTAATTATTTATTTTTGAGATTATAATATAATTACATCATTTCCCCTTCCTTTCCTCTCTCCAAACCCCTCCTCACTCTCTTTGAAATTCATGACTGACCTATTTTCTCATGAATTCTTGTTATTTTCATATATGTATACACATATACATTCCAAAATACATAAACATCTTCTGTTCAGTCTGTAATAATGTTACTTGTCTGTATGTTTTCAGGGCTGATTTGTATAAGCAATTGGTGCACTCCTCCCTGGGTACACTATTTCTCCTGTTCTCCACATTCCTCAGCATTGCCTGGCCTTCTGTGTGTAGGGTTGAGCCCTGATGGGCTCCTCCTCTGTCCGTGTTAGCACATCTTTCTAAAAGGCCGTTATGGGGTTATCTGAATTGATTGCTCACAGTCACATTCTTGCTTCGTAATGACATACAGGACCTGGTGTTCTGCAGCCACATGGTGCGCTTTATCATAGCCTCTTATCTAATTTGAGCCTTTCATTCCTCCCTTTCAGAGAGTAGAATGTCTTAGTTTGTATAGAATAAACTAGAAGATTCTAGAAGGTTTGCCTCCTGTCTTTTCATTGTGAGCCTGGAGCCACCAGTGTCTTGGGTAGGGGAAGACTGATAGCAAAGGCAGAGACTGTGTTTTGTGCCTAGAAACATGGAGAGAGCTGGAGAAATGCTCATGACTCAGCTCTGTTTTTCTGCATCCATCTGCTGCTAGGGCTTCTGTTGATGTGAAGGTCTTCAGAGAAGCTTCAGATGTGACTTTCTTCCCATAATGGTCAACAGCCCCTCTGCTGTGAAGAATCATCTCTGAGGAGTGAATGAGTCTCAGTTGACACCATTAATGGGACACTTTACTAGTATCTCCTCTGGTAGAACCTCCTCTTCTTTTCCCACACAGCCAACTTCATGAGGAAAGTACACAAAGTCATGAGGAAAGTGGTCTAGGAAGCAGAATGGTGTGAGCATTAATGTTCCTCCTTTGTGCACACTTTACCACTTTGCAGCCTCCTCCACAACTGCTTCTGGGAGGCAACCTGATTTCTAAGTCTCTGCATAAGAGACTAGCAGCATTTTTTACTTTCTCTGTGTCCCATACTTTAGCTGGCACAGGTCACAATCTTAATAGCTCTGCAAGCATGCCTATTCGAGGTACACCACCAGAAAAGAAATGCTGGCTCACTTGATTCAGCAAGCATGCAGTCAGGGAAGATGCTCTTCTCTCCTTGGCAGTGACTCAAATTACATGATCATTGCTGTAAAAAAAAAAAAAAAAAAAAAAAAACTCTCAATTTTGCTTCAAGTGGTGAAATATTCTCAATTCTCCAAATCCACAGCTACAGAAGGGAACTTACTATCATTTCTGATCAGTGTATTCATCAAAAGAACCAGATTCATCCTACCCCTCTTATCTCTAGTCCTTTCTTTTTTCAAGTTAACTTGGGAATAAGTGGCAGGATCATAGTTGGTGATTATCCCAGCTCTGTGAAAGGCGCAGGGCTCCGGTTTGAGGAAGCTAATTCAGAATGTGGAGTACTTAATGATGAATACTTAAATCTTGGATCCAGCTACAATTTGACCACACAAAAAGCTATTTTAAAAAAAAATTCATTACCCTTGGAGAATTTATAAATCAGATTAAATTAGTCACTTTCCTGATGATTACCCTAATTAGACTTTCCAAAGGATTTTATACTTAGGTCATTATGTTAATTCCATTTCTAGAATTTTATGGATTCATTATACTGATTTCCATAGTGGCAGCACCAGTTTATATCCTTCCCAACTGCAAATAAGGATTCCTTTGATGCCCCCCATATCCATCCCAACATTTGTTGTCATACGTTTTCTTAATGTTGGCCATTCTGAGACTAAGTTGAGAGATAATTGCCGATTGCTTTTACTTTGCATCTCCCTGATGCAAACATTTAAAATATTTCACCCTTCTGTATTCCTTCTCTTGAGAACTCTCCGTTCATATCAGTAGCCCAGATTTTTTTTCCCCAATGGGTTTGTTTTCTTGATGCTTTGTTTTGAGTTCTTTATATATACTACATATTAGTCCTCTGTGAGATGTCTAGAGGATTTTTTCCCAAGTCCGTGAGATTCTTCTTCACTTGATTGGCTGTGTTTGTTTGTTTTGTGATTGAGAGAAGCTTCCTCTTCATGTGAATGACGTTTCTTATGCTGAAAGAAGCTTCTTAGTTTCATGAGGTTCATGTCAACTGTGAGCTCTACTTTCTAAGCAGAGGAAGTCTGATTTAGAAAGTCCCAGTCTGTGCCTGGATGCTGCAGTCAGATCCCTCCTTTTCTCCTACAAGTTCAAGGTTTCACATTTAACATCGAGGTCTTTGATATGCTTGGAGTTGATTTCTATAGAGAGTGAGTCATAAAAGTATCATTTCCTTCTCCTTTATGTGAACATTCAGGTTTTTTCAGCGCCCTTTGTTGAAGATCCTTTCTTCCTTCCAGTATTTGTTGTTGTTTCCGACATTTTGTTTAAAGTCAAATGACTAGAGTTACGTGGACTTCACTATGAGTATTTGGACCCTTAAAGATGAAAGTACCAATGCTGTTTAGCCCAATTTACACAGCATAGAGTTGCCTTCTAATTATGCATGTTTATATTCATAGACAAATGCTGCACTCAGTCTTAATCAGAGAGGTTTCCCTTTTCAGTGAAGGGTGGTAAATATAGACACATGACTGCCCCAGGTACTGTGACTACCTCAAGATTAAATATTCAGCATAAATGAGACATTTATATCACCAACTCTAAGACACAGGGAATGTTGCAAAAGAAGATCCAGAAAGAATGTATGAGCTGGATGATACTTAGAGGAAGGCCTACTGAACGCCATCTTCCTGGCATGATACAACCATTTCAGTAACGAACTCAATGCAGTTTCACTTTGCTACACTAAATCTGCACAATCATGCACTTGTCAACGAGCATCATCGATGGTCCCTCTTTAACTGAACTGACAGTCACATCAGTTGTATAACTACCAGCATCCAATGGACAGTTCTAAAACTATGGTCATGAAATGACTCTGGTGGAGCCCACTGTATCCAGACCTCACTACACATTTGACTACTAAAATGAAACAATTTAGTTCCTAGGTCAGAATTGTCTATAGTCACATGTGATTTGCAGCTTCTGTGCCAGACAGTGAGCACAGAGGCAGGTACTCTCATTACAGAATGTTGTATTGTGGGCACTTTTGCTTGCTGAGATTCATGTTATACTATGATACAGGTGATGGAGCCCTCTCCCATCTGGTACCCAGATTTACCTACTGTGAGGCTCAGAAAAGGCAGATTTATCCCCAGAGTACGTGGACACCTTTACTGATTTCCATGTGCACCTTTAGGTAGCCTTTGTCTGACCCATCTGCTAGGAAACAGAATTTTTTTTAATCAATCATAAATAATTCAGTGGGCAGATTTTCTTTTTTATTGTACAATAAAATGATCAAATCAGTTGGATAATATGACTAATTACCCTTCATTACACAGAGTGCTGGCCATTATTCTTTCTTAACAGTGTAATCAGTTGTGTTTGAGAGGCACCCGGAAAGCTCATAGGGTGGAAATTACAGTTACAAATGCATCTCGTCCCTTATTAGAAACTCTTAAGCTATTTTAAAAACATGCTTTCTCAAACATGTAAGCATGTGGTATTTACAAAAGGCCTGATATGGCCTTCTAAATCCCATTTTCATTGACACTATTCAATAAAGCTGTGTGCATATGAATGAAAATGAAGCTGTACTTCATTAGTCAATTTCACATAAATCTAATTAGTTTTAGCTAGAGAAGATTTCGTTTACAAAGTTAATTAATGTAGTGTTGGTCAAGGTGAAAAACGGGTTACAGAGCAAATGCATGTAAAAGTAACAACTTGTTAGGAAACAAAATGTCTAATTAATCCTGTCATCCATTTATATTAAAAGAAAAGATTAATTTTACCTGCTACATGTGCACATACATGTGCATGCATGTATGCACACTACCACACACAAGCATGAAATATCTTTATAGAAGTTGGTATCTAAAAGATGCAAACAACTGTCTGACTCCCTTTTCTCCTCCTACTGTGATGACCAGTTTTAAAAATAACCAAATCTGTAAAATGTGCTAACATATTTATTTTCACCATCAATCACTTTGTAGATTAGATTTTCATTCCCGAATTTCTTCATTGATGGAGTACTAAAAATATTAAAGGCAATGATAAAAATAACAATAAATTCTTGTACTTTTGGTTATGAGCCTAGCCTTTAATAGCTTAGCCATTTCTCCAGCCCAATGAGAAGTTCTTGAGCACATCTCCAAGGTGCACCAGCCTCACCAGGCGGATGTTCAGCATATTGTAGAACAGTTTCCCTTCTGAAACCTTGTCACACGTTATAATTTCTCTTCTTTTCAGTGGGTTGCTATCTATATGATAGGAGCTTGAGAGCAGGAACTCACGTAGGCCAACTGACGTAGCTCCTGTCCTTGTGCTTGGCCAGAGCAGGTCTCCTGCTTCTTTTCTGCCAGGAGACAAAATGAAGAATTTTCTTGAGTATTAGATTTTAATCGAAAAAAATGTGTTGTCATTAATGAAAGTAGAACTGTCACATGTCAGTCTCTGGAAAGGGCTCAATGGCCAAATCTCTTGCCATGTGCATATGAGGACCTGTCTGTAGAAGCCCCCAAGCCATAGGATAATGGGTGCAGTAGTACACTCTGTAGCTCCATCACACCTACTGCCAGGAGCGAGACTGGGACAAGAGACTCTTGGAAACATGCAGACCAGCAAGCCTGGCACATTCAGTGCTATAAAACAACCTAAGTTGTTCTCTCCCTGTCACACTCAGTGCTTGCTGCACATGCATCTGCAGTTGCATACCTAAGTACTGTTCATGCATCTGCACTTGCACACCTAAGTACACATGCATGTGTGCACAGGCACACACATCACTCACATATACGTACGCACAAAACATTCATGGACACACCATTCACATACGCATCATTCACTCACACATACACACACACACACACACACACACACACACACACACACACACGCAGATAAAAACTGTCCCACCAAGTACCATTTTCCTCAGGGTTGTGTGAAGACAAAAATGCATGTTTCACTAAAATAGTGCATTCTCCCACATTAAACAGAGCAGGCTCATAGTATCCAAGCCAACTACAAATGAGACTGAATTCTGTAGCAGTAACACATGGCTTAAGTATTTCCGTACGTGCTTTCTTGTAGACAAAGCACAGGACCTTGCAACCTGACGTGAGAACTCAAGTCTTCCTGCCATTTGAAGCACTAATGCGTAGGAAGTATCTTTGATGTATTTTCTTTTGTCATGAGTGAGATAAATGGAAAGCAATTGATGAAATGGTTCAAATCTAATTAGGAAATGGGCATTGAAGGAATGTCCCTGTGAAAAAGTTATTAAGGAGAGGTCTTTCAGAGTGTATGTAATATATATATATATATATATATATATGTGTGTGTGTGTGTGTGTGTGTGTGTGTGTGTGTGTGTATGATATGTTATTATACTCTATCATATGTGATATGTACATAGATACATACACACACACACACACACACACACGCAAGTAGATGTTTTCTTGGTATTCCCCAGGACTTGTAAATATGTATTGCACATCTGAAAATCAATGTGCATGAACACGAAGCTGCTATTAGCAGTCATTAATTACTGCCCCGCTGGTTGTGCTGGCGTTCATTCATTTGCTCTCTCTGACTGACAGGCCGTAATGATTTCAATAGGCTAATGAGACATCTAGTTAAATAAATATGATTTTAAGTTAATAAAAGGGTAAACATGGTTTTTAATGAGTTCCTATGCTAATAGAATTTCAGTACTTATGGGTCAATGATGGTGGTATGCATATGGGGGTGGATCTGAGAAGGACTTCCCAGCCCAGCTCTGCAGCTTGTGAGGTGTATGGCCTAGCTGAGCTCTATCTGAACATTGTCCTCTAAACTCACCCTGTGAGAGTTTGGTGAGGATCAAGTGAAATGACAAACATGAGCATTTCCTTAAGATGTAACATTATTCAAATATTTTTTAAAAAATCATCTTTGGACTAGATATATTCTTCTCTTCTTTTCTTTATATAGTTATCCCTGACCTCGCCATGTGTCTCTATTTGAATTGTTTTCCATTTCTACCTACATGGGCATAAATGTTTTGGTAAGCTGGATTTGATCTCCTTCCTTTAAGGACCCAGATGTTAGCCTGCTCACATGGGAATCACATGCCTGGCAGTCGCCTTCTTGAGTTTGACCTTTGACAATGAACAGATGCTCTGTCCAAGGTCCTCCGGAACTGTGGCCCATCCTGTGAAAACTTTAAATGCTTTCACTGGCCTTCTCATCCGGCTTGTCAAAAGTAAGGTAGTCCACCATTCCTTAACATACTGAAGTAGTCCGCTCATTCATGTTTATCTACAGTAGGGCTTGGGTCTTCTGCTTCCACAAGGAGCATATTCCCCTGATGTGATGGAAAAGACATGCCATTGTTACCATAAAGAAGCTTAAAGGGCAGAGGGCTTACAGGAGACAACTAACTTCAGAGTGAGACAACGCGCCTAGATAGGCTCGCGCTGCCCCCATTTCCGAAGCTATTTTAATGGCTGCAGTGGTCAGTTTTATTGTTGCTGTGATAACATACCTGACAAACCTTTAAGGAGAAAGTATCTCTTTTACCTTATGGTTCAAGGGTTTCAGATGGCCTGTGATGAGGCAGAATATCATAGTTTCAAGAGCATGTGGGGTGAGGGGAGGACTGTCTGTTTACCTCTTAGGGTACCAAACCTGGAAGCAGAGAGAGAATGCTAGTGACTCACTTCTTTCATCCAGAGTATACCTCCAAGAGCTCTAAAATACCCCCAAATAGTACTATTACCTGAGGAGGAAGCCCACGACATGAGAGCTTTTGTGGGAGGTACACTATATCCAAACCATAACATGGTGTTCCTGTCCCTGCCCCCATGCCATTACACTTACTGCATAATGAAAACAAATGTGATCCGCACTCAAGGGTCCTCAGTGTCTTCATAGATAGTTCTGACATAGAAACTCATATAGAAAGTGGTGTGTGTGTGTGTGTGTGTGTGTGTGTGTGTGTGTGTGCACGCGTGTAGAGAATATGAAGAATAAAATATTTGCCCTGCCTATAGCTCCATATCTGCATCCAGGGCACCTGATATGACACAAGTCCCCAACTCCATCATCTAAGGCTTTGCTTTTTGGAAGCTGTGATGTCTTTTTCTTTGGCTGGATCTGCCTGTTGTCTGCAGCTAGTCTCTGGAGACATTTCTGGCCTCTCCATCATGTTAGAGTTCCCCCTGAAGCTCAGGACTGACAGCTTCATACATTGCCTCCTGAGAGCTCTGTCATACATTGCTCATATTCCTGGGCCTGTCTTTAACCTGCGTAGAAGCTGCCGTGACCCGCGACTCTTGTATTTCCTGTACTTGCAAAACTAGCATCACAAGAAAACCAAAATTCGCCATCAGTTCCACTGGTCGTCTGCTCCATAGCTGCAGTGGCCCATAAGTGTCTGCATGGTGAGCATGGGTAAACCCTTTTCTAGGCAGCTGGATGTCCTGGACCTCTTTACCCAAATTAAAACTAATTCCTGAGAGACACACAAGGCATCTTTCCTGATGTCCTGGTTCAAAGTAGTTGATTTAAAAAACCAATGGTCATTATTTCAACAGTGATGCCCTTGTTGTCCCTAACTCTAAATGTACTCTGTTTTGGTCAAACTGCATAATTTTCAAATGTCTTTTGCTCTGTCTTTTTAACTCAGTTCTCAGTGTGAACCTGGCTATGAGCAGCTTGTAATAACCATGCCACAACTTTAAGGCTGTGCTAGCTTGAAATTTCCTTTGCGATAATTAATTTAGCCTGTGACTCTTAAATCCAGCCTAACTGGAAAAAAGTCTTGGGACAACAATAAAACATGGCCACAATGTAACCTAAACAGTTTCTGGTCAAATTCTTGGTGAGATCTCCATGGCCGCCGGAAGCATTTCGCGCCAAGTCTTCACTCTCCAAGTTCCGTTCCGTGTTGCGGCCTTCTGATCGTCACCGCCATCATCTGCTGAGCACTGCCTCCTCCATCTTAAGGCTTCTCTAGCATGCTTCTCTAAAATCGTCTGGATTCCTATCCTCTCCAATAACAACCACTCTGAGGGTTAGTCACAGATGATGATTTTCTATTGAATGACCTCACTTCCCAGCTTCCCTTGCAGTCTGATGAAGTCATTTCTGTCCATATAAGGGGATGCATTCCGTCTTCTTCCGCACTTGTGCACTTTGGCCGTGTGTACACCTGAGTGGCAAAATGCTTCCGTGCCTGAGTCCTTGCTTTCTTTCCAGCTACATTTAGTCATTTTGAGACTTGGAGGATGCTCCAAGCAACTGATTATTGACCCTTGTTTTTAACCTTGATCCTGGGCCATCATGGGTTCCAATTCTCCTTTCCAGAGTACATACAGTCAATCCAGTACAGGCTAATCTTAAAAAGCTCTCAGTCCAAATCTGATCTCTATGGACACTGGACAAATGGCCACTGCTGACTCAAAATTCACACCTGTGGTTTCTAATAACTAAACTGATGATGTCTGTACTAGTGAGCTTTGTTTATTTTTCCTTTTAATCCATTAAGATTTCAAGCATTCGAGGTAGTGCCACCCACGTTCCAGATGTGTCCCCTCTTAATTGTTCTTCTCTGGAAACAGCCTCACAGGTATATTCTGGGGGGCACTACTCCAGTCTCACTGGTACCCCTCAGTGCAAGCAAGCTGACAGTAAAGATTGACTGAGAGGGAGCATGTCTTGCCCACAATCACAGAGCATATTATTCACAGAATATCCACTGATCCAATTAAGTTACTTTTGGGAAGCATGATAATTCCTGGTAGTGAAAATGTCCCAGAAAATAGTTGTGTACACATAAAAGGAGATAATGTTGGAATCCATTTGCCTTCATTTGTTGAAGTTTCTTTTCTAATGTTTTCATAAAATACATTCTGATCAATTTCTTTTACCTCCAACTCCTCCTAGATCCTCCCCATATCCCCATGCACCCAACTCCACATCCTTTCTTTCTCTTTCTCTTTTGAAAGCCAAAAAGGCAGACAGTCAACCAGAATAGAAACAAAGCAAAAGAAACACACACACACACACACACACACACACACACACACACACACACACAGAGAGAGAGAGAGAGAGAGAGAGAGAGAGAGAGAGAGAGAGAGCTGTTAAAACACAAAATTAGAAACCATAATATACAAAGATCCAATAAGAAAAATAAATAAATGCTCAAGCAGAGCTGTATGAAACATAAAATCGTCAGAAATGCCACCGAGTTTACTTTGTGTTGGAACATCCATCCTTAAGTGCAGCTTATATACCCAGTTCAACTCCATTGGCAAAACTATTTTTTTCTTGGAAGGCAGATGTTGACTGGAAATAGCTTCTTGCTTAGGACTGGGAACTTTTGCTATTTTCTCCTCGCAGCACTGGGACCCCATCTGGCTTGAACCTGTGCAAGCCCTGTGCATGCTTCCACAGTCTCTGTGAATTCATATGTACATCAGTCCTGTTCTGTCTGGAAGACACTGTTTCCTGAGAGTTATCTATCATCTCTGGCTCTTACATTCTTTTCCTCTTCTCTTTCACATGGCTTCCCGAGCCTCAAAGGGCTAAGGGGGGTGGGGGGGGGAGGTGTTGGTGGCTATATTCCATTTAGGACCAAATGCTTCAAAATACCGTATGCACCTTTTTCCAGTTGTGGGTCTGTGTTGGTTCTCATCTATCTAATGCAAGATGAAGGCTCTTTGGTGGTACTGAGGAGGTCACTGATCTATGAATATAGGGGAATGTCTTTTTGGGCCATTGACGCAGTGTTCCTTTAGCAAAGCAAGAACATTTGGTTTTCCCCTCGGCTCATGACCTATCCAGCCTCAGATTCTTGGCCAACAAGGCAGCATCGGGCTTGGGTTCTATCTCCTGCAGTGGGCCTTAAATACAGTTAGACAGTGAGTGATTACTCCTGCAGCATCTGTGCCACTGTCGCACCAGAATAAGATGCAGACAGGTTACTGTTGGTGGTGGCAGGGTCTGTAGTTGGGAGGGTGGTCACCTTCCTTCTCTAGTAGCATGCGTATTACCATTAACATTACTCAGAAAGCTAGTGCCTTAGTGGTAAAGCCTAATCTTTAGTTAGGCTTCATCTTCACTTGCCCATGTTCAGTGAGATCTCTAAGCGTTGTCTCCAGTAACAATGATGTACCATCAGCTTGTGGAGAGCAATTCATAACCTTGGAGATGATACTCTGACATATTCGGGTGTTTCCAATTATTCACCTAGATATAACCCACTCATGCACTGGAGGTTTCACTTGGTGGCAAAAGGTCTCGTTGAAGCATTGTGTCCCCTGTTATTCAGAGGCTGCATTTGGATTTTATTATATATGTTTATGATTCATAATATATATATATGATTCTTCAGTAGTAGAGTCCCATGGGTCCCCTCAAATCGTCCCTAGTATTTATTGGCCCTTCTCATAATTCCTCCTCTACCTTTTGTTCCATCTCTCCCTCTCCATTTAATACTCCTGCTCCAGCCTTCCCACATGTCTTCATAACTATATATTCTATTCCTCATTCCTTGTGAAAAACCTCTCTTTTCTTCTAGTCCCTTATACATAACCTTCTCGCTTATATGAATTGTAGCAGTCTATAATGCTTAAAAGTTAGCATCCCTATAGAAGAAAAGACATTAAATATGTGTGCTTGAGTATGGGTCTCCTTTCTCATTTCTGGCTATTATGAATAGAGCAACAATAAACATAGTTGAACCAGTGTCTCTGTACTAAGGTCCTTTGGCTGTACATGAAAAGTGGTATAGCTGCGTCTTGAGGTAGATCTATTCCCTGCTTTCTGAAGGGCTGTCGCAGTGATTTCCTTACTGTCTGTGCAAGTTTGCACTCCCATCAGTGATGGATAAGTGTCTCCTTTACCCTACATTCTTCCCAGCATGGACTGCCACGTGTTTTATTGATGTTAGCCATTCAAACTGGTAAAAATAATGAAATCTCAAAGTACTTTTGGTTTGATGACTAAGGGTGTTGAACATTCCCTTAAGTGTTTCTCAGAGATGTGCCTTTCATCCTTTGAGAACTCTTTGTTTAGTTTAGGTACTCCAGTTTTTACTTTTGCTATTTTTTGTTGATGTCTAACATTTTTTTGTTCTTTAAGTATGTATATACATATATAATTGGTAGAGATCTCTACCCATTCTGTAACCTGCTGCTTTGCCCTAATGATGGCATCCTTTGCTTTACAGAAGCCCCATGAGGTCCCATATATTAATTGTTTGATATGTTAATTGTTGACCTTAGTGCCTGTGCCATCAGTATTCGATTCAGAAAGTCTTTAGCTGTGCCAATGGGTTCAAGACTATTCTTCAGTTTTTCTTCTGTCAGACTCATTGTATCTGGTTTTATGTTGACGTCTTTGACCCATTTGGAGTTGATTTTTGTGCAAGGTGATAAAGACGTATCGATTTGGATTCTCTACATGCGGACATCTAGTTTGGCCATGACTATTTGTAGAAGATTCTGTCTTTTTTTTTTTTTTTTCTAGTGTATATTTCTGGATTCTTTGTCAAAAATCGGATGTCCACTGGTGTGCAGACTTATGCCTCAGCCTGTTATTTCTTAGACTTAGTATTTTTCTAGATTAAACTAGAAAGGAAAATAGTACATAGGAATTGTTTTTTATTCCTGCTTGATTGGCAGTCTCATTTTCATTGACACTTTAATATCTTTATCATCTCAAACATGAGTGAGTCCCTCTGGTTTTTGATTAATCTCTTCAGCACTGCTGTCTTTTTCCTTGTGTCTAGAAAGAACCTTGACATCACTCACCAAGACACTGACTTGATAATCCCTCAAACTCCATCATAAATGTCAATTCAAAGTTGACATTATGAATCCTTGTGGTCACTGGCAAGGAAATGCCTTTTATCCCATGTGGATTTTGAGAATTTAATCCTTGAGGTTTTCTAGCATGAATGTACATTGCTCTCAGGAAGTGAGGAGTGGTGACAGTCACCCATCACACCCAGCTAGACTGTACTTTGCTTCTTTGCCTTTTCAGTTTGATAAAGGATATTGTTTATTGCACCTTTGAGGAGTGCTGTGAATGACTTATCCTTTCCCTAAAGGCTGAGTCTCCTTGGTTTCTAAATCCCTCCTATGGCTTAGAAAGCAACCATAAGATAAGTGGCCTTTGTGTATTTGCTGACACGCTTCCTTAGGAGAAGCAGCTATACATTTGCCCTGCATTTGTGTGTTAGCTTAATTATGCTGTTGTGCATTGCTTGTTTGTCCTAACTCTCTCCTTTCCCTTTAGAAGGTAAGAATTTTCAAGGGTGCAAGGCACTTAGCCTGACTTGCTGTGATATAACTTCCATATGAAATGTTATTCTCTGTACGGTGTTAAGGTGGATGAATATCAAAGCTGCACAAGGAACTCGTCAGTGTTTCTTTGTAATCGTCTTCTAATTTTAAAGTCATAAACGCTCACCACTAGAACAGATCTCACAGGACATCGTGTTATTTCTCTTCTGTGACTCCATTCTGAGCAAACGAGACAGTGAGTTAAAGTAATATGCCAATATGTGTAATTTTAGTGTGAATTCTGGCTTTAGTTTTTCTTATTTGTATCTTGAAACCTTCTTCTTAAAAGTGTGTTAAGACAAGCTAGCTCAGCTTAATGCAGTTTCAGTTAAGTGCTGAAAGCCATTTCTGTACAGTTTTCCAGAGCGAAAAGCTTGCATAAGCTGGAGGTGGTCTGATAATGAGCTACTGAGCATAAATGAAGGATTTACCGAGGTAATGAGCCGCATCAGTAGAAACGCCAACCATGGGCTGAGTGGTGCATAGGCCACCTCTTTGGCAGAGGGCACTAGTGTGCTGTTCGTACTTACCTCTCCACAAGTATCCCAGTCACTCACCCGCCTCACCAGTTTGAGGTTGGTATTAGTCATCCAAAGTCTGCAGGTACTGAGGGGTGTCCAATCCAAAGAGCTCATCTTCTCTTTCAACAGTTACTGTGCTTTCCATATCTCAGTTTTCTTTCTTTCTAATGCCCTCAGTGCTCCCTTTAGACCGAAACACTTACTCGTCTAAAACAAATACGAGCAATGGTGCTGTCCCTCCTTACGCCACTTTTCAAATAATGGAAGTGAAGTCACAAGTGCTATAGGAACATTTCAGCATTTACAAGTTCAATATGGATCATCTCAGACTTGAGCACATTTCCTCAGTGGGTCTTATTTACATCGGACTTTTATTTCTTACTCAAGTTAAGGATTGGAGAGTAAATACGCATGAAAAATATTTTGTCAGTTCTAAAAGTTGCTTCAAAAATAAAAGCCAGGTTGTCTTTGCTGAAATCGATAAGCAACCAGTAGGCCCTGCTGGCCACAGGCAGGACTCTGGTTCTGAGCCAGATAGATGGGCCACAGAATGTCTGGTAGGGTAATCCCGTCCACTTAGCTATAACCTGCAAGGAGGCAGAGTCAACCATCAGTATTCTTTTGACATCAACCTTTGTACATATGCTGATCCAAACCAGACATCCTATTAATCCTTGCCATGGAGATTAAATATCCAAAATTTATATGGAAAAAAGAGGTCTGAGCAGAACTGGAAGGAGGGAATATGGGGTAAATACAGTCTAAACATGTGTACATGAATGAAGTTACCAAAAATTAAATTTGAAAAATCAATGTTTGTTGTAGTGGGTAAATTTTATTTATTTGTTGTTGGTGAGAAGTCTGTAAAACACATGCCATATACAAATTATCAGGCTCCTATAGAAGAATACACTTTAATATTTTATATTATTGCTTAATGTAAACTACTAGAGACTCTGAAGCATCAAATTTTGTATTGATTTTTAAACTATTAATAAAGGTACACTTTATGGAAATGTACCTTTCAGGAAAACGACACACAGAAGGGTACACAGAAGGGTACTATATATATATATATATATATATATATATATATATATATATATATATATATATATATATATAGAGAGAGAGAGAGAGAGAGAGAGAGAGAGAAGTCCCAGTAGCATCTAAGCACTTCATTTTTATAGTGGTACATATTTAAATGAATAAAAATCAGCACATGTGGAAATGCCCCAATGCGTACAACTGTGAAGAGAAAATTTTCATTGAGAGTAACACACATGCATCTGTCTGTGTTGTCAGCTTCAGTCTTGACCAGGATTTAATTTTGTTCATGGAGAAAGGAGTGTCTCTGGGTTCCGGTGTTCTCAGCCAACTCATTTCTCAGATTTGGGCATGTATTATCTCTGTAAGAACATATTGGATTTAAAGCCAGTGTACTAAAAAAATCTCTGCATTTTGAAGCAAACGTTGGGAATTTTGGCAGAGGATGCTAGCCTCTTCTTGCTTCTGTTTATTGAGACAGAATCTTGCTGCAGTTGATCCCTTGGCCATCCATCCTCCTGCTAATGCCAGGAGTATGAGCATTTGCCACCATATTCAGCTTAAATCAGCTTCTATTAATTTATCTATCTATTTAGTGATAGGGCCTCACTATGTGTCCTGACTAGTATGGAACTTGACGTATGGACCTTGAAAGCACAGAGCTCTGCCCACCTTTGCCTCCTAAGTGTTAGTCTCACAGGCATCTGGCACCGCACTCAGGTCATCAACTTCTTAAAGCAAGAGGCAGCTACACATTTTGAAAGAGTGTGACTACCTCCAAAATCTTCCACACTCATTCCTGACAGTTATGTCAGAGACACAAATAGAGCAGCTTGTGAGCTAGAGGGAATAGAGATTCTGGAAGACTTTGCCTTTCTTTCTTTCTTTCTTTCTTTCTTTCTTTCTTTCTTTCTTTCTTTCTTTCTTTCTTTCTTTTTTTTCCTACAACCTGCCCACACTGACTAGTCCTGCATGTACCATTCAGTAAAAAGAAAATGGAGAACATCTGATGCTATCTACTCACAGATAAACTCAGTCTTGAGAGGCCATCACTAAGACAGTTGTTTTTCAGGATAGTCTAGTTATCTTCCAGGGAACCACACTGACATGCATATACAGACACTGTTGGGGAAGAATATTCTAATAAGTAGGACAGGGGGCCTTTATGGTATTTAAATGTGTTTCAACATGAATTGAGAGCCATCCCAGAATAAGTAAAGTTGTGGTTGTGACTGAGCTTGGTTGATATGAGAGATGACTTTGGGTTTGAGATATATTATTGACCTGTTATCCAGGTTTAAACAAGAAATCCAATCTTCAAGAGAAAGGATGCCGGGGGGGGGGGGGGGGTTAAATCAAATGAGGTAAAACTGGGACTGGTGATAAGAAAAGCTGACCTGGGGATAGCTGTATTGGAAAAGACACTGGAGCGGCCATTGAGTTGTGGGCCCTTTATCACTCTCAGAAGGAAACAGATCCTGTCTGATTGTGCCACGTGACCCGGCTTCAGCGACTGGCACTGATGGTGGCAGTGTTCACTCCACGCATAAGGCATAAAATTGTTCTCTTCTTGGTTCATCTAGATTGGATCCTATGTCACATTTATTTCTCAAAATTGTGCTCTGACAAGGATGATGCCAATCCAGAGCATGCACACTGCAGGGCAAACAAGAGGACGAAATAAGTCACAGCATAGCATGGGGAATGAACAAAATTGTTAGACATTTAAAACACACAGAACTTGTGGCACTCTGGGTGGTTTCCAAACACTTCATGGAAACCCAGGTCACCAAAACTAGATCTCACCGGGTCTGGCTCCAACTTTGTTCTGTTCTTTGGAATCATCCTTCCTGGGGGCAATTGCAGCCACAAAGTCTAATAGGACTATCTTGACCATGGGTGCTGAGAACATTCTTAGGGTCACTATTTGATGGTAGCTGGATTGCAATTCACTTAAATGACAGTTTCACGATACAGAGTACTTCATATGTAAAGTGGCACATGCTTGGACACTCTGACCCACCTTGTGAACCTCTAGGTGAGTCAAAGTGGCTGTGGCTTTCCAGAGGTGACTGTTGAACTGTACCTCAGTCCAACACATACAATTACATAACATATATGTATAAATATGCATACACAATTAATGATGTTTATCTCATCCTGAAAATAGACTTTAATGAAACGATTTACCTACCCAAGGTATAGTTCTTTGTAAAATCAAATGTTCTGCCCATTATGTTATAGAATACTGTCATTCTATGATCCTGAAACATAAACAACTATAAATGAGAAGAACAGGAAAATTTTTTCTTAAATAAAATGAAAGCCTCAAGTAAGGTCTTTTCTTATTACATACCCTTTAAAAAACCATGGTTTTATTATTTTTATGGTAGAAAGGGGGTGTGTATGTACATGTAAGAGATAATGAAGTTTTTCTTTTCTACTCATAAGCTTAATCAAGAGCTTAGGTTTCCATGTTGATCAACTCATAAAATAGTCAATAAATTACCAGTCATCTGAATTTGCTCTTCATTAAGAAAAATGTTAGAGACCAAGGATCCAGACCTGATTTTCTAAAGATTTATTTATTCACATAGTTTATGTGTATGAGTTGTCTGTGCATAATTGGATCTCATTGTAGATAGTTGTGAGCTACCAATGGTTTCTGGGAATTGAACTTAGGACCCCTGGAAGAGCGGCCAATGCTCTTAACCACTGAACCATCTCTCTAACCCAATCAGAGTTTTCATAACGTTTATCAGAGCAGCAGGTCATGATGCAAGCGGAGCATACAGAACCGATACCCAGCACTGCCTATGCACAGGAGGGGCACAGAATAAGATGATAACATAAAACACGTTTAACACAATTGTCTATTCTGCTGTAATGTCCTTCCACATGTTTGTGGATTTCTCTGCACCATTTTGTGTTTTATTTCCTCCTGATTATTTTAAAAAATTAGACCAACAGAAAACCAGAAAGGACGGTAGAGAGTTCTCAAGTACTCCTTGTTCAGACAGAAGGACAGCCAGTCTCCATTATCAAGATCCCTGATAAGAGTGGCATATTTGTCAGAGCTGATAACCCTGTATTGTTTCACCATCACTCAAGACCATGGTTGACTGTAGAGTTTGCTTCTGCCATTGTGCATTCTTAGGGTTTGGGTTTGGTATGCTATCTTTTATCCATCACTGTAGACTCTCTCCTGCTAATTGTGTTGCCTTAAAACATCCTGTTCTCTCTATCATGCCCTCCACCTAAATGCCTATCACTAATCTCTCTATTGACTTCATGGTTTTCTGAAGCTACTTATGAAAACATTTCTGCATATTATGTTAAAATAGCTATTGATACTAGAAATACTGAGGGGTGTGTGTGTGTGTGTGTGTGTGTGTGTGTGTGTGTGTGTGTGTGTAGGGGGGTACTGGGTTTCCTTACAGTAGCCTTGTGTAGCTATACAATATATGTTATTGCTTTCTCATGGGATTACTCTTACAATAGCCTAAAAGGATGGCCAAAGATAATAAATGTATTTTGGGAAAAAAAACTGGACTTTTAGAATTGTGTTTGGAATTTGGGATTTCTTTGGGAAAGATCAACATGTTACTGGATTGAGCTCAACAAGCTGGCTCACCCATCCATATCCCATACGCCAGTTCAAGAGGGGAAAGGTAATGCCGAAAGGAGAAGAAGGAAATTAATGTGACCACACTGGGAAGAGTATCAGAGTCAAGGGGCTCTATCTACATCCCTAGGTTTTTTGTTTTTTGGTTTGTTGTTTTCGTTGTTTGGGCATGACACATAGGTTTAAACAGGGGACAAGAGCTGACCATCACACCTTAGCAGTCCTGGCCCATCTTTATTGTGGCCGTCTCTCCCCCCCATCTCTGACAAAGTGTCTGAGCCATAAAAAAATCTCTTCCTGAGAGAGATAAGTTCCCCCTCTGAATGGTGTAGGATCCAGCCTTTTCCTCCCACAGCAGGAGGTTCCTGAGGAGATTCCTGCCTTTTGAATGTGTTGGCTCAGAGCTAAGTGACAGGCAGAGTTATCCCTTTGGAGTCTTCATTCCTATCAGGATGTTGCAATCATTTTCTCCTACCATGTAATAAGAACACTGGAGGGAGGAATACTTAGAGATAGGAAGGTTTAAGTGAGCAAGAGCATGCAGGTTAGGGGGTATGAGCCTTTGGGGAGAGGGTTTGCCAAAACTAACCTTGTAAGAAAAAGCCATTTGTCACCTACTAGTTTGAAGATAATTATATAATATATATATGAAGGGAGCTTCCAGAAGCCATTGGTTACTAAACACATATATTGGTACTCTTTATGGGATACTTCCTTATGAGCTGTTGGTCAGACAGGCTCCAGAGGCCGGCCATCAAAACAATACAAACTGTTACCATTGCTCTTGGTTGGTCTCTAGGACTAGTTGCTAAGAACTCTTGGCTAAAGAAAGCATACATTTGCTGTAGGATACAGTGCAGTCTACCTGGAACCATCCTGGAAGCCTCCTCCTTGATGGCCAGCTCTTACACTGCTATGTAGGCTGGATTTTGGGCAAGGTGAACCCACTGGTACACAGTGGCATAACAGTGATTGGAGCAACCAACTGCTTTCTGATTGGATATTAGGACTCACTTTTAACACATTAATTATTTTCCCTTTAAGATAATTATTGATGGAAACATGGAAATTTTAGAGCATGAAACTATTGCAGGTTTAACTTGTAAAAGATGTGTCAGTTTGTTTGTTACTAAAATATGTCCTGTTCCTGTAACAGCTATGAAGCTTTGACCACTCTATTTTATTCGGGAAAAGTTTATGGATAACGATGCAAAGCTTGCATGATGTAAGATCAAAGGGATCTAAATTCTTTCTTTCTCCTTCTCTAGACTTCTTTTGTTTTCCCGATTCTCCCTGACTATGTGTACTATGCGGGTTTCCATGGCTCTTTTTGCTTTGTTTTTATCCACACTTCTTTTTGATGTTCTATGGTTTAGTCTTCTCTAACCCTCTTCTCCTACCTTTCAAGCACAAAAGGCTTTATCAAGTCTCAATCCTGTTTGCTGTTCTCACAAAGGACAACAGCCTAAGTTAGTTATTCACACAACAGAAATGTGTTTGATGACCATTTTCGAACTCTTAGAAGTTCAAGACCCATGTGACAGCAGGGGCACATGGTTTGCTTGGTTTCCAGGTGGCTACTCTTGCCACTCCTCCCCTGGGTCCCTCAGTGCATGTGTGCACTTGTCCCTGGGTATGATCAAATCTCCTTTAAAAAAAAAACATACCGATCAGATCAAGTTATCATTCACCCCAACAGTCTCATGTTAATGCAAGCACTTCTTTAAATGCCATGTTTCCGAATACAGTCACACTCTGAGGTACTGGATTCAGCCTCAATATAGGATTTTTTTTTTTTTTACTGCCATACACAATTATATCCATAGTAGAAGGCAGAGGAGAAGACGGGTGCCAAAGTTACATTTTCAATATAATTCTGAGCGTAGTAAATTAATCTGATGGCTGAATAATTATTGTTTGAACACTTGTAGTTTTCCTGTGATTGTGGAAATGAAAGACATACCTGTGTCACAGAAGAGAAGGTCAGTTTCTATAGAGATGACGTAACTTTTGTTGTTGTTGTTGTTGTTTTCTCCCTGGGATACTTGTATGTGTGGAAGGGAAGCAAAGAGCAAACAGAGAAAGCAAGAATAATTTGGATGTCCTCTTGGGCAGTTTCAACAAGGCAACAAGAATTCAGGGTACCCATGCGCAAGCACAGTGGGCTAAGGTGAAAGTGCTTATGTAGTTTCATGGATACTAATGTGTCAGAGTCCTGGGGGAGTTTCTCCTCATCAGAATTAGTGCACCCCAGGACTGTGGGAGAAACAGTCAGAAGACTTCAGCTAATTCCTACTTAGGGAGAACAAGGATCTGACATTGCCTGAAGTTCAGACTTTCTTTCTTTTTTTTTTTTTTTTTTTTTTTTTTCTTTTTTCAATTGATCCTCTTTTTTTTTTTATTATTAATTTATTCTTGTTACATCTCAATGTTTATCCCATCCCTTGTATCCTCCCATCCCTTGTATCCTCCCATTCCTCCCCCCCCCCATTTTCCCATTATTCCCCTCCCCTATGACTGTTCCTGAGGGGGATTACCTCCCCCTGTATATTCTCATAGGGTATCAAGTCTCTTCTTGGCAACCTGCTGTCCTTCCTCTGAGTGCCACCAGGTCTCCACCTCCAGGGGACATGGTCAAATGTGAGGCACCAGAGTACGTGAGGAAGTCATATCACACTCTCCACTCAACTGTGGAGAATATTCTGACCATTGGCTAGATCTGGGAAGGGGTTTAAAGTTTACCTCCTGTATTGTCCTTGGCTGGTGCCTTAGTTTGAGCGGGACCTCTGGGCCCAAATCTGCCTATCATATTGTTCTACTTGTAGGATTCTAGGACCCTCTGGATCCTTTTATTTTGCTATTCTCCCATGCTTCTCTCCTTTAGAGTCCCAATAGGATGCCCTCCTCTCTGTCCCAGTTTCCTGGTAAGTGAAGGCTTTCGTGGGACATACTCCTTAGGCTTGTATGCAGATATAAGTGAGTATATACACCTTGCACAAAACTCAAATCCAAGTGGATTAAAGAAGTTCAGACTTTCAATGAGAACTGAAAAATCAGATTTCTATGTGACGTCTTATGAACTTGAAAATACTGCTTTTAGATCAGACATTAGTGCGTTACATCTGGGTGGTTACCAACTGTTCTTTCCAATATACATTGCAACACATGGCTTCATTTATCTCAATTTTTAAATGAGTGGGATGATGGAAGTATTGATGTGCTAAAACGGTGGCTCATAGAAATAAGGAGGCACGCTGGGTCTTACCCAGCTAACAAATGGTGCAGTCAGACATAAAACCCACTGTTTTATATCAAAGCCCTAGGCTTTCTTTTGTTTTGTCTTACTTCTCAAAAAAAAAAAAAAAAAGATATTTTAATCCAGGTATCGTGTACCATACAATTACTTCTGAAAGCTCGTTCTGGAAGCTTATATCTTATTTTCCTACTGCAGTTTTTGAAATAAAAATGAAAAGAAAGAGAGAAAGAAAATCATGGACCCATAACTGCCTTTGGCGATACCAACTGAAGCCCATTGGAACCAAGTCACCACTTCCCCACCTAGTGGCAACATTATGAAATTGGAGATTACTTGTGGACCGGAAACAAAGAGCAAACAGTGAAAGGAAGGAGCATCTGCAAGTCCTCTTGGGCAGTTTAAGGAAAACAATTAAAATCTGGGATGAAAACAGTGCATAGTTTCCATCTTAATGCCATAGTAACCTTTGGACAGTTAGAATAATACTTTCCACAATAGCCAGATAGTGTGGAGTACAGAACATGAAAAACCTATGCTTAGAATAACTGCCTCTAAAATGGACTTAAATTCTAGAGTTCACTCACAGAACGTCATGATTATTAAGTCACGACATTATAACTTCATTACTGGGTAATAAAATAATCTATTAGAGGGTTCACTCTCCTTGGGAAACTTCCCAAGGAGAAGCTCTCAGCATCACGGGGATGAATTGGGAAAGAATGTGTCACACTTTCTCACCTCCCTCCTGATTTCCCCCTCCTAGTCTTCCCATTCTCTTCTAGTTTGGGCTCTTTTGTTATGTAGCCCAGACCAGCCTAGACCTCACTGGCTCCTCCTGCTCCAAAGCCTACTTTCGGCTAGTCTTCACTTCCTGGAGATCAACCACAAGTTGACTTCCAAGTGCTGATGTAAAGTTACCAATATTCTTTGCTTTTCCTTTCCCTATTCACGTTCCTTTCTTTCTCTCTGTTTTCCTTCTTCCTTCCCTTCGCTTTCTCTGTCTGTTTACTAAAATTTAAGCATTCTTCTACCTCCTCCTTATTCATAAAGAAACCATCATACAATCTTATGTTTCATAACTCCACAAACTGTTTTACTCCATGGGACATTTATTAATGTTTACATAATTAAAAAGCCATTAGAACACGGCTAGATTATTAAAATACATTACAACATGAACAGATTATTAAAAGTTAACTGAAATGTTGTATCAATTATATGATTATGTCAGTAATTAACCTGGAACTGAATACAAAGTATCCAACATTGTCGGCTTCACAATAACCCTGTTTCCCTCCTACTTTGGCTAACCTGTCTGTAGCTGTTTTACATATAAAATATAGAGAGAGACTGCAGGAAGGTACATTGCCTATAGTTTAATAGATGCATAAGAAATCAGCAGATATACTTTATTGCTGTTTTTTTTCATCTTTGCTCCAACACCACTGACTATATGTATCAGAAGCTTGTGGAGTCTAACTTAATATCTCCTTCACATATTGTCCTGTCTCCGACATAGAAATTTTATTATTTTAAAAATATATTTTATTAATTTATCCATATTACATCTAAATTGTTATCACATCCCTTGTATCCTCCCATTCCTCCCTACCTTCCAATTTCCCCTTACTCCCCTCCCCTATGACTGTGACTGAGGGGGACCTCCTCCCCCTGTATATGCTCATAGGGTATCAAGTCTCTTCTTGGTAGCCTGCTATCCTTCCTCTGAGTGCTGCCAGGTCTCCTCAAACAGAGGATGTGATCAAATATGGGGCACCAGAGTTCATATGAAAGTCAGACCCTCCACTCAACTGTGGAGAATGTCCTGTCCATTGGGTAGATCTGGGTAGGGGTTCGAAGTTTACTGTGCATACTGTCCTTGGCTGGTACTATAGTTTGAGCAGGACCCCTGGGCCCAGATCTGCCCATCACAATGTTCTTCTTGTAGGTTTCTAGGACCCTTTATATCCTCCAGAGGAATCTCCATATCTGATCTCAAGCTGTACTATAAACCCACACAGATATTTTAAAGACAGCTTTTCCAAAGCCGAATGCTGGGAATTTGAACGCTAGGCTGGTTCTATTAGAGAAAAGTGGTGAGACTCAGTTCATCCTGAGCAGCAGCTCGACTGGTGATACACTGTGACGCGTTGCCTCTTGGCTTCTCTTAGCGGTACCCCCTATTGAAGTGGACTTTGATTGTGGGGTCTTTCTGTTTTGTGGAATAATGGAGTCCGGTTTAGAAAACTTCTCTGCTTTCTGTCAGCATTGTTATCTCTATTAAAGCCGGACATATACAAAAGGGAAAAGGAACCTAATGTATCAAAATGAAAATTATCTCCGAAGAGCCAAGCCTGCGACTAAACCTATCAGCATGTTTACCAAGCAGCAGAGGGCAAAAGCCAACTGCTCATCAAAGAACGAACTCTGAACTCTGAAACTGAAGTTGGAGACAAGTAAAAAAACACAGAGTTAGCAGAAGAGGCAATTCACATCGACCACAGCTCGTCAAGTGTTTTTAAGGCCACTAATCTAACTTCTTATTATATTTTTGTAGAGAACAAAAAAAAAAAAAATGCAGAACACGAAACGAAACTGTCCCCTTCTCATATAACACAGCAATCAACAGGAAGAAAATGTGAACGGATAGCTTTTTAAATCTTTGTTTTCCTTTTCAAAATGAAAGTCTCAATAAATAAATAAATAAATAAATAAATAAATAAATAAAATGAAAATTTCATTACATCCTTTGCCCCTTCCTTTTCTCCCTCCAGTCCCTCCCCTGTCCTCTCCATCCACCTGCTCACACGTCCCCTCACTATCTCTTAAATCGATGGCTTATTACTATTATTGCCGTTGTTGTTACATATATGTGTGTAAATAACTCTAACATGCTCAGTATGTTTTCACTGCTTGTGTATATGTAATTTCAGGACTAACTGCTTTGTACTAGATAAACAAGTTGGGAGACTCATAAGTCTGTGAAAGAGACTAATTCTCCCTCTTTCAAGGCCTGAAACAGTAGGCATGCTAACGTGGAAGGGGAACCCGTAATTTTTACAGCTGTTAATCTAAAGAGGAAATAGCCTATTCAATTTTTTTTTACGAAAATGACTATACTGGGATGAATTTATCTTAAAAATGAATTTGATAACCTTGATTCTAGTCTGTTTAATATGTACCAAAACATCTGTATGAGTACATCATGTACATGTCACTATTTTATGTCACACTTTATGTAGAGAGGTAGGAGGATGTAGACATTTTGGTGTACAAAATAGGATATTTTTGTATTGAGTGATTCACATGAGGTCTGTGTTCATACTTGAAGCATTAGCATCCTCCTTACATTCTCCAAGGCCCAAAGCATCATTTGTATGCTGTGATTTATGAATATTAATACATGTTTGTAAAGTTAAAATAAATTTATATTGCTATGTAATTGGCTCTCAATTCAAGAGAGAAAAGTCTTCCTTAAGGCTCCCAACATAAAATTGTTATCTTTTTGTAATTTAGCACAGAAAAAAAAAAAACACTGATTCAAACTCGTATTTATTCTAGGCTATTATGTACGTTTCTCTTCATAGTTTTAAGTGTTTTTCTTTTTGACTAAAGTTAATATATTACCAAACAATAGGCTGTTACGTTTTAGATGCTGCAAGTGTTCATTCATTGATTATTAGATATAACTTTTAAGGTTCAACTAAAAATACTTCAAGAAAGAGAATGAGAAGAGTTGGGTTAGATTTTCAGTTTCGTTCTTTAGTTCTGACAGTGGTTCAGTGCAGGCACAGCCATGGAAGCTCTCTGTATGGGGCATGACGAGCTGTTACCTAGAACCACATTGTCAATCCACCACACGCATTTCTCAAAGAGTGTCACAGATAGAGCTCGGTGATGGGGTCCAAAGAGGAGAAGATGGCCCTCAAGGTCAGAAATGGTAGACAGGGAGCTGAGTATGGAGGAGGTCTGGGAAACAGGTGAGGCTGAGACTCAGGTATAGCTCAGAGAACACGCTCAACCTGAAAGCACAGCAGCAATAGAAAAAGAAATACAAATATGCAAATTGTAACTAGCTGACCATGGACTAAAGATGTAAGTAAAAGTGCATATGTGTGTGTGTGTGTGTGTGTGTGTGTGTGTGTGTGTGTACTGTTTTAGCAGCAGTCTAAGGATAAAGAAAGCAGACATACACAATCCAGACAGGCCTAAATTTTTATTTGCATGAATCCATAGGCAGACTTTGTGTTAATGGGAAGAGAGATAAACACGTATGTCTGGGGGAACTTGACATCTGCCCACCACTTTTCATAGTGTCTAAGAAGATGCTCTGAGGAAGAGACTTGCCAGCTTTTATTGTTTTACACTGTAACAGTACTGAAGGGATAGCTTAGTCACTGAGGTGCCTGCTGCACACCCACCAGGGCCCAAGTTTGGGCTCCCCAGCACTAGCATAAAAGCTGGGCATGTCTCTATATACCTGTGATCCTAGCACTGGGGAGGTAGAAACAACGGCAACAACAGTCTCACCTGCAAGTTAGTCTTAGCCAATTTGTTAGCTCTAAAAATAAGGTTGAGAGTGGTGGAGAAGTTCACCAAGATCAGCTTCTAACCCCATATGGAGGTGGGGGGGACGGAGGGAGGGAGGGAGGGAGGGAGAGAGACACAGAGAGACACAGAGAGATAGACAGAGAGAGACAGGCAGGGATGGAAGGAGGGAGGGAGAAAGAGAAAGTGAGAGAATGAGAAAGACATTAGGACAAATGAATGGAACCCAGAATGTGCGTTCATTAGACCCTTAGGTAGCAGTGTGACAGCGAGTTGAGCCTGCCTTTTATTCAAGTTTCTGTCTGTCCACAAATACTAATTTTATTTTAAAGTTTATGTTTTTTTCTCCATGAACTATCCCTAGTTAAAATCATCCATCAGGCTTGTTCTATCTTTACCTAATTTACATACAATGATCACCTGTTACATCCTGTGCTCTCTTCCTCCATGTATGCTTGTTTTCCAGAACCATGCAGGGAAAACATTTGCAACCTACAGTATAAGTGGCCTGAAACAAAGTGTTTGCTCTTGCAGTTAATCAAAGTAGCAACTATTACACAAATTGAAGTACTTTGGTCAAGATCCTCTAATCTATGGGAAAGGTGTATAATTATAAAGTCAAGCCTTTGCTAATCTGTGACAGAGCAGAACTCAGCCACAGCACCAGCGGCATGCTGAGGGTAGATCTCTGAATGGAAGACTGGGCTCTGACCTCAACTCTTTTTTTTTTATTTTTTATTTATTATAAATTTTCACATTACATCTGGATTGTTATCCCCTCGCATTTATCTTCTGGTTCCTACCCTCCTTCCCTCCCTGCCTCTTCTGCCCTATTCCCCTCCTCTGGACCTCTGATGGAAGGGGACCGCCTCCCTCACCGTATGACCGCTCTGACACAAACTCTAATTCCTAGGATTTGATCCCAACTCATAAATTAACCAACCGTGTGGTCATTTCTTTCCCCTATCCAGCCTTGCTTTTCTCAGCTCCAAAATTTTCAGCTAGAAATCTTAAGGATTTTGCTCGTGGAAAAAAATAATTCTAAAAACTGCCTTTGTATTGAGCATCTATTATGGAATCAAACAACTAATGTTTGTGATCTCTGTCTTTACAGTAGCATGTTAAAGCCTCAGGAGAAAACTCAGGCTCCTTTCTCCCCGTATGCTTTTTGGAGGTAAATGTGTTTACTTTGATGTTTGGCTCAGAGGACTCCTCATCACAGCAACAAGTGTCACAGTCAAGATTTTTTTTTTTCTTGTTAAACACAGCTCTGGCTTTTCAGTGCCGTCAGAACTATTTGTCGAGCAAAGTCTGTTCAGCCTGTTGAAATGAAAGCGGCTGGTGTGACATCACATGCAGCCTTGACTGTGGCAGCTCAGAGTACATCTGTAAGGCGTAGGTGGATGCAATGTCAGGTCTGGGTCTGTTCACAGCTGCTGAGTACATACATTCCCAGGATTCCTTTGCGCGATGCACGCGCACGCACGCGCGCGTGTGCACACTCACACACACACACATTCTTACTTTCCCTTCAAAAAAAAATTTTTTTTTACAAAGGATCCGTGGTTTCTTCCATACTTAACAGCAGCATTCTAGGCATCCTGCATCTCAAGTGTTCTGTGCACAGCCCAGCCCAGTGATGTCTCTCCGGCCTTCAGCTCTGTAGCAGCAGCAGCAGCAGCAGGAGCAGCAGTTTCCTGAATTCCTCCCTCACTGCAGTCACTCACCTAGCATTACAGTTACTTCCTGGAAACTGTTTCAACATAATGTGTGGGCATGCCAAGTTCTGGAGCTGCATCCCCACAATGACAGGACACGCTGGTGGTGGTCTGCATGACAGATCATGGTGTTCTCGGGCATCTGACTACTTGGTCCCCAGTTGGTGGCATGGTTTGGGTAGTTTGGGAGGTATGGCTCCTTGCTGACAAGCATATGGCGCTGCAGTGACAGCAGGCTTTGTGTGGAGAGCTGAGCTCTCAGATGTCCCTTCCCTGATGCTTGGTGATGCAGTTCTTCCTCGTGGTGATGGGCTCTCGTCTCTCTGGAACTGTTGGTCCAAAATAGACTCTCACTTCTACAAGTAGCCTTGGTCATGGGGTTTTGTCATAGCAACAGAAAAATAACAAATGGAGTTACTTTTACAATATGTCACACCTCTGGTTACATATTGCCTCCAATACTAAGCCTTTTACTCAGCTATTACAGGCCATTGTATTTTAGAAATCCAAGATTTGAAATTAACTTAGATAGTCTTAGAGAGGAATCATAGATCCACTGGAATCTTGAAAAATGAATGAATGCAATAATCCAAATTTAAATAAGTATTTTGTTTTAAATGTATATTCCTTGCATTAAAAATCTAAATTTGTCTGATAAAAGATTTGTTTTTCTCTTCCATTCACCTAGATTATTTTGTGATGTCATTTAATGGGATATCCATTGATCTTCTTTCAATAATTTGTTTTTGGGGTGTGCGTTTGGTGTGTGTGTGTGTGTGTGTGTGTGTGTGTGTGTGTGTGTGTGTGTGTGTGTGTTGGGGTTGTTTTGTTTTTATTTTTATGTAGTCTTGTCTTGGAGCCCCAAGTCATCTAAAGCCCAGCTTGGCCTTCATCTCTCACAAATCCTCCCTCAGCTTCCTTTGTGCTAGAGCTCTCCAATTGTTTTTCATAAGGCAGTTCCATATGTTTACATTGATTCAGATAGTCAGTTGGCACACATCTGCAGTCTCAAGTTTTTGTTGGTCACATGAGTTGGGAGAGGAAGTTTCCACCTCAGTATCCATGTGTTAGGTCTCAGTAACTGCACTCCATTACAGGAGTCTGGAGATTATATCTTGATGGAACATCAATGGTACCTGGCGATCTAGCTGCAGTGCAAACACGCCTCTAATCCAGGAGACAGAGACAAGCAGATCCGAGTTCAAGGCCAGCCTGGTAGAGAGCAAGTTTCAGGTAAAGAAAACCTTAGGTCCAGGCATGGTGGTACATGCGGTTAATTTCAAACAACGAAGATAGAGCTAGTTTGAAGAAGGAAGCACCCATGTTTGAGAGTAATGTTTGAGTGGCAGATAAAGTGATGAATCAGAGAAAGATTTAACAGAATAGAATATGCCCAACTCTCAAGAGGAGAGAGAGGAAAAGGAAGCTTCTTCAGAGGCAATGAAAGAGAAGGAGGAGGCACTTTGCCTGGGACAGTGATAGACAGGTTTCAGAGAGAGAACAACCTAGAGTCAGGTGAAGGCAGAACAAGCCAGAGAATGAGAAGGAAGCAGAAGACTAGAACAGATTGCTGGAGTGAGTTTGAGCCCACACAGAGCAATTCAGGGGCCAAGAGAGGAGCCAGATTGAATAAATAAGTCAGCTCAGAGAGGAGTTTGAGCCAACCAGCCAACAGAGTTAGGAAAGAACAAGAAAGGGTGATTTTATTAGGCATAAGTTTAAGAGGCTGATTCTAGGCCTAGGTTAGACTGTACAGAGGCAAGAAGCATCCAGGACTAAGTCCAGGTTAGGAGGCACAGGCAGTAGTCCTCCGAGACAACAACCAAAGCAGGCGAATAGGAGTTCCTTTTACACGTATTTACAAAAATAATTGTTTCTTTTAGGTCTCCTCTAACCATGCAAATCCTTTCTCATAATGAAAACATGGCAAGATTGTCCATGGGTATCCTTCAGTAGATTTTTCAAAATACAATACAAGCAAATATTACTTTGGGTTTCTGTACATATACACTGCATATTTAACAGAAATGCCCAAACATGTTCTTCTAGGTGTGTGTGTGTGTGTGTGTGTGTGTTCCTATGCTTGTGCATGTACTTAATACAAATGGTGGTATGTCTGAGCACATGAATAAATAGCTTTTTTAGTGTCTTGGAGATATCTTTATTATCTGTCTTAGAGGTCTTGCAAGAATAGTACAGAATGATAAAAAAAACTGTACAATATCCCACATGGAAAAACACTGATATTACTTAATCAATGTCACATGGATATATATATATATATATGTATGTATGTATATATACATATATGTATGTGTACATATACACATTGTACATGTATACAAATTAGAGTGTATATTTATATGTATGTACTCTAATTTACACACACACATATATATTCTCTTTCTCTCTCTCTAATTTGCAATTTTGCTTCCATATCTGTACTTTTAGAAATGGTTCAAAAGCTTTGCACATTGCAATGTGAGACCTTAATTCTTATTTGTTCTCAGCACCCCTTCAACTACATGCAGAAATTTTGATGTTCTGTGTTTTCTCAATCTCCAGTATAGATACATTGCCTGTGAAACCCTCAGATCTGTGGAAATAATTTTGGTAACATTGAAATGTATGATGCTACATCCTCTCGCCCACTGGGCTCCCCTCACTCTCCATATTCACCTCTCTTATTCTTAGGGTATTCTTCTAGAAGCAAATCAAGAGTCCTTAGGATATGACTCTTCAGGAGGTGGCAAGAAGCTGACAGTAACATTGTCGGTGCAATCTGCAGACAAGTGGCCATACTGAGCCATGTATAAGATAGGCTTGGTTAGCCCTTCATAGTTTAAGACATATGCAAGATAGTGTTCGGATTCCCAGAGTAAATTAGTCTGCTGCTCCTGCTGGCCCCATTCTCATCTGTGCTATCAGTTAGTGCCTACAACTTGCCTTGGTGGGTAAAATACCAGGTGGAATATACCTGACACACTTGCCTCGTCTTGTATAACAACAGCAGCCTTACTGTGGAGGCGAAGGTTAGCTCCAACTTACAGATATTGAAATTGGGCATCAGAGAATTCAGGGAACATGATCACAGCACAACAGTAGGATTTAAATATTTGTGCCAGGCTGCCTCTGAAGTAGCAGTTCCAGTGCCCTGGGTAGCATTAATCCATGTACTATGCATTTACTTTGCTAAGTCATTAATGAGTTAATAAAGAATCTTGATATTTTTTTCAGAAGAATCCAATCTCAGTAATTTTCGAGTAAAAAATTGAGAAGTCTCAAAATGTTCAGATAAAGGTTCCCATGTGTGTATGTGTGTCTGACCTCCACCCTCATATCTCTCTGTGCTCCTTCTCCTACCTTGTTCCCTCTCTTCAGCCACTTCCTCTGTCTATCCTACCTCCCCCTCTGAGTGAGATTTAAGCATCTTCCATTGGATCCTCCTTGTTGCTTATCTTCTTTTGGGTCCGTGCATTGTAGTGCGTTTATCCTGTACCAAATGGCTGGAATCAACTTCTAAGTGAGAACACACCATGTGTGTCTTCCTTAGTCTGAGTTACCTTACTCAGGGTGATCTTTTCTGGTTTTATCCATTGGCTTGCAAATTTCGTGATTTCTTTGGAAAACAATGTTCTTAAATCAAAATAAAATGATGTTTGGGATAATACAACCAACTCTGTTCTGTCAATCACTTTTCTATATATATTATTATGCTGTACCGTTACTGCTTCCCTGGTGTATTCTTATTTATTTCAACAAGAATAAAATGAGTGCTGAATGTGCTGGAATTTATAAAATGTGCCCAGGAACAGTGGATACATGGGAAGAAGACAAGCCACGACAGCACAGACAAGACATTAAATATTAGAAGAAATAGAAAGGCTCCGAGAAACTGGAGGAGGGAGAGTTCAGTGTCACCTAATGTTATGTGAATTGCATCTTTCATAGATCTATATGACAGAAAAGTTGAGAGAGAGTCATGGTTATGACTCACTTAGGAAGGGCAGTATGGTGAGGAAGAAGCATGTAATGAGATCATGTAATCAACCATAAAGAAAACATACAGCGTTTTCCATGTGTTCATTGGTATCTCTGGATTCCCACCTCCTTATTCTTCAATTCTTCATGATATTTCCATCATCAAGGAACTGCATTGATATGAGACTAATAACTGTCTGTATCGCCACACTTAGAGAGCGTGGCCAAGAAGGAAATAATTGTCAATTACACTCTAGGAAGCCAGGGACTGTGTGGATCCGAAGTCTAAGTGGAGAGAAAAGATTCGGGAATGAATTTGGAAAGGGAGGGAACCCAGGTACAGAATACAACTATGAAGGAGTCAATCTAAAATTCCACAGAGACTAGATGGAGTGGGGTGCTAGGTGAGGGGTGCTAGGTGAGGGGTGCTGGTTAGAGGTCCTAGGTGAGCTTCATGGGCTTGAATAATGACTCACCATTCATACATACATTATCTGGATAGAGGTGGGTGAGTGTTCTGAAGTTTTGAGAGAAAGGCTTGGTTGGAGAAATGTCCTGAAGGCAAAAAAAAAAAAAAAAAAAAAAAAAAAAAAAAAAAAAAAAAAGAGCTCGTCAATAGGCTTGTAAAATGCTGGAACCAACCAGAACCCATCAAACTCTGATAAGTATTTGTTTCTGAGCAATTCTGACCTATTCATAATCCATTGAAGTAATTTATATTATACTGAATTAATAATTGTTAAAAAAAAAATAATGGGCTGGGTTGTAGTGTAAGCACTTAACCTCTTCTACATGCGTGATGTGCCGGTGGGCTGAGGTTCTGCCTCATCAACAGATTGAAACCAAAAAAGTTTCTCTATAAACTTAACTGGAATGCCTGCATTAGTCTAAGAACTCAGGATCACAGAGATAAGAATTCAGAAGTTGCAATGTGAATGTTCATGAGGGAAAAAGAATCCTCCTTTATACAGCCCTTGGCTCTGTTTTCAATATTAGTCAAGACACTCAAGGGTCTTGTCGCCTTTGGCTCCCAGAATGATTGTCTTCATTGCACACAAAATGTGTTGTCAGTCTGGAAAGTCATTGAATCGTCTTAGAATCCATCTGAATGTATGCAGTTGTTGAAGTCTTGGTCAGAGGCTTTTAAAAGACTTTG
Organism: Acomys russatus; assembly: GCF_903995435.1. Classification (NCBI taxonomy): domain Eukaryota; kingdom Metazoa; phylum Chordata; class Mammalia; order Rodentia; family Muridae; genus Acomys; species Acomys russatus. The sequence continues at coordinate 12,790,174 of NC_067144.1, read as the reverse complement.
TACTTTGTTTCAAGTTTGCTTGCACATAGGTTTCTAGATGCCGGAAAACTCACTAATATGCAACAAACCCACAAAATGTAATTACCCGTTACGTGACAAAATGCAAGCTCTTTGTCATAAGGATGATGTTAACATGGAGCTGTGTAAATTATAAGGTGCGTCCATTTTTATCAACTTTTTTTCTCTTAGTACTAGCTCCTTTTTTTACTTGAAACATAGAAATTCAGTTTTTAGCCACTTACTTAGTCTCATGTACGGTGCTGGAAGCACAATCTTTATTCAGGGGGTCCATTGGTTTGAAAAACAGATTAATATTGGCCTGGGCATGTAGTTCAGAGCACAACACTTGCCTAGCATAAGCCAAGACCTGGATACAGTGCCCAGCAACAAAACCTGAAAAGACTTATAATGCTACTTTTAGCTGATGGAATATGTACCTCTGTAATTCCTGTACTTGGCAGTTGGCTCAAGTGTTTCATATAATCACAGACATGATGTCATAGAAAGCACACACTGTGAAGACCAGTGCTGCCAGGTCAGGACCACGGTGGTATTTTCTCCTCTCATCTTCTCCAGACAGTCTGTGTCTCCGATTCTTTCTTAAAAACATAACGTATACACAATAAAACCCACATTTAAAGGCTTACAGTTCGGTGGATTTTTTTCTTTATTTCTACAAAGTGACACAAATACCAGAACTATTTAATTATGACTCATTTCCATCCCTCTGGGGGAAGCAGGCCTTCTCAGCTTTATTCCAAATAGGTGGTAGCACTTGACATCCATTGCTTTCCGTCTCTGAAGTTGTTTGCTCATTATATGCAATATCATAAACCCTGTTGTAATATTTCGTATAAATGGGATCAAATAACATGTAGCATTTGCGCTGTGTAGCCTAATGATCTTGTGTTCCGTTTAGCATAATGGTTTTAAGGCTCATTTATATTGTCCTACGAGTCAGAATGCTATTCCTCTTATCAATGAACAGTAATATGTTATATAGCTATGCCACACTTTGTCGATCTCCTCATAGATACTTGAGCTGTTTCTGTAACCAATACGACTGTCAACATTTACTGCACTTCCTGTAGGTGCACAGCTAGAAATCAAATGGCTGGATTGTTGCTAGCTGTCTGTTTATGCTTTTGGAACAATGTCAGGCTGTTTTCTCAGCCATTACACCATGTTATGCTCCCACTAGCAGTATGTGGGAGCTACAATTTCTCACATTCTTATCCTTATCAACACTTTCAACTATGCAGAGATTAAATGGAATCTCACACTCATTGATTTCCCAGATTCTCGGGGAAAAAAAATATATTTTTAGAGCAAAGAGGACTTGAAAAATGATCACTTTTAGTTTTAGTATAAACAGTGGTGATGTGTTAGCATTGTCACCATTTCTACTTCCTCAGTAGCATCTATTGGTTAGTAATGTGAGACTCATCTCAAATCAAAGATGCCCTTTACTGGCATCTTAAGAGTGGCAGCTGGCCTTCCCAGGCGTCCCACTTATTTGTCTCTTAGCACTCTGTAAATCAAGTCAGGAGTGTCATCTACGAGGACTTGGTTCCACCCAGCTTGATTCCTGCATGGCCATCGCTTATGGAGGCCTCTGTGTAAATGCACCGAACTGTGAGGTCTCACATTGAAAACCTTCCAGTGTGCAGTGACAAAGACTCTCTGTGGCGAGGACGTTTGCAATGGGAGATTGTACTTGCTTATCCCTGGGTAACATATCCCCACAGTTGTTTTTCATCTGTTTATCATAGGAGAGGCATTTCATCCTTAGAAAAATTGATTTCATTACTTGACAGATTAGGACATGATTTTGTTGTATTGACAACAAAATTGTATTCTATGTCATTAGAAACAGATGTGGTCTGTGTGTGAGGCGAAGATTTTAACACAAGGGTAGTTCTGCCATCGACTTGTAATTTTATTTTCAGGCATCTTTTTTTTTTGTTTGTATTTCGATATTCTATTATTTTTTAATATATTTTATTAATTTATTCATAAATACGAAGGAGGGAAGAATGGGAGGGTACAAGGGATGGGATAACAATTGAGGCACCTTAGTATTTTCAGGCATCTTTTAACTCACCCCTTAGTGTTTTGATTTTCTTACTAGAGTGATGGGACTGAAGTAGACGTTCTTAAGATTTCTTGCTGCAATAACAGTGCCATTCTGTTTCATCAAGGATTCTTCAACAGTAATATTTTCTCCTACTACCTACTCCTACGGCTATTATATCTAAAATTTTGATTATTAAGTATACCATGTTTTAAATGCGTTAAAAGGGAAAGTCACATGCATTAAGCAAAGTAGTAGTATACTGATGTGTTCAGGGAGCAAGCTTTGGCTGCATAATAGAATGTTGTGCATATGGTAAATTCCCTTCGAGAACATCTGGTGTGCCTATGTTGTCCATGGTTGCGTTTTGATTTTGGTTCCTCGGGGTAAGTTCTATTGTCTTAAGTCTATGCTAAGGGCCCCTAAAATGAGGACTGACCAAACGCTTTGATAGATAACACATTGTTCTAGATAGATTTTAGACCCATCCGTGGCCATAGTCTCCGACTAATGACCATATCTAGGCTGTTGTTGTCTCCAGACTAAAGGCTGGTTGCAAAAAAGAATCTTGCTTTTTTGGTGTTGTATGACAGCTCTCTGTATGGGTGCCAACTGAACACTGAATATATGTTTGATACTGGTTTGATCTAGGCTTTGCTAACTCATTTCTAATTCCTTTCTCTTTTATTGTGCTTATTTCCGCAGGATGTTTTTACCCCAGAATGCAAATTCAAGGAGTCTGTGTTTGAAAACTACTACGTGATCTATTCTTCAACCCTGTATCGCCAGCAGGAATCAGGCCGCGCATGGTTCCTAGGACTCAATAAGGAAGGTCAAATCATGAAGGGGAACAGAGTGAAGAAAACCAAGCCCTCATCTCATTTTGTACCAAAACCTATTGAAGGTATGAAAGCAACTCTTTTTCTTGCATGGACCTTGATCCGTGTGGTGGGACTGGGTCTTCTTGTCCCCTTCTCTGTCGGCTTTGCCTGAAGTGAACTGATCAACAAAGACTCAGAAAACACAGTAGGAACTTTCCCAGCAAAGAGAAAAAAGAGAAAGCAGAGAACTCTTGCAAATATGTGTGCTTAGAAAAACATGCTTAAACACTGAAGGTAGAAAATTCCTGAATATAGAAAATTAATTTCAGTTACCATTTGGAATATAATTTCCTTCTTGGTCGAATACAGTATTTAATCTCTTAGAATACCTCTGGGAAAAAGTCAATACCATTATTATAGTCCTTAAAACTTTCCAAACAATTTTATAAATATGCTTGGTGCTGATCTCTGCATCCCTTTGAACAAATATAACAATATTGTGTGTGTGTGTGTGTGTGTGTGTGTGTGTGTGTGTCACAGTGTTGACTCTAGAGAAAGGCAAAAGATTATATGATCTGAAGAGAAAACAGAATAAATAAAAACAAAAGAATAGTGCTGACTTGTTTCAAATAGAGGAAGGGGATAAACTTACTGAGGAAAAGTATGATTTTCCTCTCAGAAGTTCTCTCCTTGGCATGTTAAGTGACCATATTTGCATTCAGTTAAGCTTTCTAATGCAGATCAAAAATTAATAATGGTCTTGACATTTGTCAACATCACATTATTCTCTGAAAACCATTAGATTAACGTAAACCATGGCTCACTCTCCTTTTCTGAGGAACGCAAAAGCATTGAGACAGTGAACTACAACCTTGACTTAGTTGACTTGTGTTCTTCTAAATGTCATAGATGCGGTCAGTTGGGGAGTGTGCGTGGTGTACAGTACGTGTGAGTATGGCAATCAATCACAATCTACATCACACTGTGTTCAGAACAGTGGGTGGAAGGTGACAGTCATTATTCCTAAAGCCTCTGGAGTCTTTTCTCGCACCTCGAGTCTTTAGTCACCTGAAATTAAGCTTGTACTGTTGTTGACCTCATGCTTTCAATTTCATTTGCCCTAATTTTAATTCATTCATCTGCTAATTAACCTTTGCAAAGGATAAATTCAATGGTTCATACTTCTGTTATTATTTTTCTATGATTTTTTTTTACCAGTACAATTAAGGATTCTTTTTTGTATCTTCCATACACTTTTCTGCTGATCATGTTGCCCTAGCTATACCTATTGTCCCTCTCTCTTTGCTCCTTCACGGTCAACTCACTCTCTGAATGAGCAGGGTGTGTTTTATATTTTTCTCACATCTCTCTTTTGTCATGTGCAGTACTTGGCATGTCATAAAGAGATGTTTAAATAAATAAGCTGTCAGTTGAATAAGTGAACATGTGAGTGAACCAAGTAATTATAAAGACTAAAAACTGTATTTACCAGAACATGTTCTTAGAGGTATGAAATATGCCTACTAATGGCAATAGTGTAGTGGAACATGTACTGTACTTCATGTTATATGATTAATATTGGGAGATAGAGGAAGCACTGTCATTGCCATAGAAAGTAATGTCATCAAGGACTAGGCCATAATTGTCTCAGCGGGACAAGAAGGGATCACCCAGACACAAGTCATCATAGGTACACTGTAGCTAAAGGCAGAAATATGCCTGATTTGTAAGAGCTAAGCAAAAGGTCCCTAAGAAGTAGGTGCCGTACAAAACATATTTATTCTTAGCAAGGTTTTTTGGCAAATAATGCCTTCAACTCCTGGATCATTTTTATTTTAACAGTTAAGCTGATGTCTTCATTTCTGCAAAAGGAGTACAAGGCCATTAGCCAACTTTGGGAAAGCTAGAAAAATATGAAACTCTATGAGTTTGTTAATTCTTTCTGTAAACACTGGAGTTCGACGAACCCCTCCCACTCCATTCCTGCAAAGGGAACATCTATAATCTGCTTTTTTAATTGGAGCTGCTTCCTGTGCTCTGGGTCGGTTTAGTTTCCTCCTGAGGTGGATGGCCGCATGCTCATCTCCAAAAGAAATGTGTGGGATGACAGTATGCGGAGTCCCAGACGTGCTTCGGGGTTCTCCTTACTGCGGCACTTTGTATAAATAAGAAAAGGTACATGCTGATTCCCACAGTGCTACAGACTAGAGCTAAGGTGAGCCTCACACAATACAGAGTCCATGTCAACTGCAGGTTAATTATGCCAATTCTCTCAGAAACTGAATCTAGAGGTTAGCTCTCCAGAGGTTGTGCTGAGCTGTCCCAGGTTTGGGGGTCTTGGCTGCATGAAGATTTTACGCCTCTCACCTTAATTTCTTGCTACGATTCCTTAGATCGGAACAGTGAAAAGTGATGCACAAAATACGGTTCCACGTAGAGTGCATGCCTAGACCTGTGAGGTAACTTCTGGTCAAGACTGCACACACTGTGTGTGTGAACCTGCCGGCTTCATTTACAGCAATCACAGGCCAAGGAAGAACTAGAAGAAGAAATTGAAAAAAAAAAATCTGTGCAAGTTTTTGTGTCGTCATAGTCTCCATTAGCAGCTGTACAATATCAGCAGCACACACTGGCTACAACTAGACAGCTCACCACCCTTAGGGGCAGAGGAGATGAACAAATAGTCTTTTAATGGATGGCTTCATACCAATTACATATTCAGGTCTGAGAGGATGGTGTCGGAATGGGCACCGAGCCATTCGTTTCTGCTTGTGGCTTGCATCTTCTTCACGTTAGAATGTCCCTGGTTCCCTTACTGGCAGCATTTATTTGTTTTTGTTTGCTTGCTTTTCATTCTGTTTTTACTGATGGGATTTACCTCCTTTACACTGGGGAAATGAGCATCTGTTTTAGATCAGACTTGTTAATACTTGGGTGAAATTCCAAGGTTCTTTGTGTAGTTAATTTGTAGGAACAAACTCTTAGGTATAAAATGCAAAGAATGTGCTGGGACTCACTTCTGAAGATGAAGATGAAGCTGCTTTTCCATCAATGACCACTTAATTTCCCATTGCTGTGTTGGCCATTTTTGTTTTCCCTTTAAAAACAAGTGAACAAGATTAGTTACGTTTTACAATACTTTCTTTTTCTAGGTGGTCTTTTAAAGTATGCCTCAGTTATTTTCTCATTTTTATTTCATTTTGTTATGAAGCAGGTTCTAGTATCACCTCCGCCGCAAATGTGGACGCTGAAGCAAGGGAGTCAGTGCATTACTAATCCCAAGGCATAGATGTGGTGAGCAGAAGAGCTGGTTCCAAGCCCACTCACTCTGCCTCCAGCAGTCAAGGGCTGAACTCCCATGAGCTTGGGTGACATAGGCTGGTCTGAGGTCCGAAAGGATGTGGATGTAATCTAATTGCGAGGCAAGAGGACTCAATGCTTTAAACACATGTCTACTGATTGCTTCTCTTCGCTTCTCCTGGAATATATCACAGTATAGAAAAATAAGTCTTTGTAGATCCTTGGAAAGATATGTGCTCTTAGAAATGACCTGATGAACAAAAATTGGTCAGGTCCTTTATGCTTCATATATATTCTGTTATAATTGTCCATGTGCAAAATTTGATACATTCTCCATCAATTCTTCATGCAGCTATATTATTATATTTATACCGCTGGGTTTCTATTAGTAAGAAAGGTAATTGAGGTCACCTTAGGCTTTTCTTTTCTGTGCACGAGAACCTCTTCCTTCTTGTTGGGTTTCCAAACTATTCTTGTGGTATGCAGTCTATCAATTTAGTAGGCAGTTTGCATATATTAACTCTATAAAAATACACACTAGCCCTATGCTATTCTTATTTTATATACAAGATGACTAGTACTTAAACCAATTAGGTAAACTGTCCAAAACTATAGGTCTAGAAAAACACAAAAATGCAATTATAATCCAGGAAGCCAAAAGACAGTGCATAAGCACCCAGCCCTGCTTTATACTGCCCTGCAGTTGGAAATAAGCTATGACTATCCCACTACTCAGAGAAGTCAGCGATAGCAATGTAGAAGTGCTATGCCATGTGACCCATCACCATGACCAAGGCAATTTACAGAAGGAAGAGTTTACTGTGATTTATGGTAGTTGAGAGTCCGTAGTGGTGCTGACAGCATGGCGACAGGAGCAGGAGGCTGAGAACTCACATCTTAAGCTTCAAACAGAAAACAGAGAAAGAAAATTTGATGTAGGGCAAGGTCTTAAACTCCAGAAGCCTACCCACCCCCAATCACATTTTCATTCATGCCACTATAGACCACGATAAAAGTCACATAGCAGGCTGGTTTTATGTTTGGAAGAAGTAAGGCAAGTGTTTATGAAGTGATATAAAAATATATGTTGAAGATGAGTGCGTGGAACCTCTAATGGAGTGCCATATTCAAACCGAGTTAAAAAGAACTAAGAACGCATTGTCTTTGTTGAACTTTTATTTTTCAATCTGTTAACAAAAATAAAAAGGAGTGATTTATTTCAAAAAACTAATTAAGATATAGTCCAAATAGATGTTTAAAAATGAACATGAAGGTCCAATAATCTTAGAAATAAAGAAGTTTCCCAATCCAACAGCTTGCTGCGAACAGGAAGTTCTCTTCACCAGTATAGATGCAGTGAGAAACAGAAAAAGACATGCCATGCTAATGGGAACCAGTAGCAGACAGGAACACCTGTGCTTACATCAGATATAATGCACTTCAAGGTCAAATATCTAAGAAGATAAAGAGACCAATTCAACAAGGAGCTATAACAGTTACAGTATCTATTATTTTTAATGCTATTTGGAAAAAGCCTCAGAAATGGTTTGGAAATAAGAACACTAGTTGCTTTTCAAGGAGATCCAGGTTCAATTCCCAGCACCCACATGACAGCTCACAAACAGCCATAACTCCAGTTCCGGGAGATTCAACAGCTCTTCTGGACCCCTCAGGCACTGTATGCACGTAGTACACAGACAAGCATACAGGCAGAAGACCTATGTAAATAAAATAAAGTCTAAACAATAGAGAGAGGAAGAAGAAATGAGATAGATGTAGAGATAAATAGATAGATAGACAGACAGACAGACAGACAGACAGATAGATATGAGCCATCCTGTAGGTGGGAGGTATTGTTTCATCTTCTCCGACAGGATGTGCAGCACTTTTTGTAAGTACTTCAGAGAAAAACAAACTCTGATGGAACCTTGCATTACATTTACATATAAAATAGTCTAGACACATTTCCTTTATTAAATTAGTGAACAGAAAAAGTACACTTTTATGAGCTATCCCTATCATTGGTGATTTGTTATTTTCTTATCTATTTGTTCTGGATCAAGCCCTACAGCGAAAGGTAGTCTCTTCATGAACTGTATTTTGAAAGAAATGGTTCTCCTTTTGTAATAATCTCTCCATGGTCTAATATTAAAGCATGTAATTGGAAGATGCTTTTAGAAAAGGAACACAAAACAATAGCCCTGCAAGTGATTAGGCATGCCGCTGCTTAAACAAGCGGTTGTTGGGTGTTTCATTTTTAATGTTCCTGAAAATCTTTATAAATCTATAAACCCACTGCTTGTACTGTTCCCACACTGACAGACCCCAGCACTGCATGATAAATGGGCCGTTGCTTCGTAAAGTAGATGAGCTCCAGGTGATGGGAAGCCAATGTGTGCTATTTTAGTGTTGTGATTATTTTCATTTCCTTCAAACAATTTTTGCCTTTATCCCATTCCTGTGTTGATTTCATTTGGATGTCAAGATTCCTGAAATTAAGTTTTTCCAGCTAAAGGGTCTGTAATTCCTACACAGATACCATGATAACAATTACCTACCCACTTGCCCGTTTCCCTTCTGTCCTTCACTCGCTGGTGTTCCACATAATGACAGTTAATCAAGGGTTGTAGACGCATCTGTTGGATGGACTGACTTGGTATTTAAGCCCATTGCTCTGTACACTGCACGTAAGCCTTTATTTACTTGGATCTTCCCTAGAATTTACAACAAGAGCACAGGCTCCGCGAGTCTCAGAGTGTTATTCCATCACTGAGAGGTGACACCCCAGATTTAAATTGTCTTTGGGTGACCTCCCCTCCAGTATCTGATAAAGGATCAAAGACTCTTTGAGTAAGAACAAGCTACAAACACCTAATTTTCTACTCTCTCCTCCTTCAAAGGCTCATTACTCAGCTCTTGCAGGTGGTTGAGTAATGATCATCAAATTATTCCCCCTGAAAAACTCTGTGTGTGTGTGTGTGTGTGTGTGTGTGTGTGTGTGTGTGTGTGTGTGTGCGCGTGCGCGTGCGCATTACCCAAAGACTTAAAGTTTCCAGGATTGACTACTGGAAAAACAAAGGCATTACCATAATATTTATCAATTGAAAGTCATCCCTATGAAAGTATTAAGTTTTGAGTTAGGAATACTAACACATTTCTAATGATTTTTTTTTTTTTTTTTGGATGGGGAAAGAGAATGAAAAGGTTTTCTTTCCCTCCCCTCACAGTGGGTCACCGACATGTTATCCACTTTCTTTGTTAGATACATAATTTTAAAACCTAGAAGAATAATGTCAATTGTTGCATTTTAAGCAACAGTATCATGACCATCTGATGTGTTCTTAAAAGTCACAAACCCCTCCAAAGTGACCTGTTTAAGTCTGGGTGTGACCTAAGTATGTAAAAAATTTAAAGCTGTCCACATGGAACTGATGGTCACCAAATTTGAGACTGGGTGTTCTGAACTGAATTTTGTGTTGAAGTGCTCAGCTTATTTTGATCCCGTTTGGTCATAAGTACTTTGAGTTTATTTAAATTAATGTGACCACTGAATTGGATGGGGTTTAGTACATTTTACCTCCAACACTGTATACGCAAAGACAACTCTCACCTCAAAAGGGATAAAGGTGCATTTATTATGGAATCAAATATAAGAGACCATGGTGATGGATCACAGATTCAAGTTACCTTAAGTTCCATATTCCATTGTGGTAAGGGTTTGATGAAGGTTTAACAATAACAAAACAAACAAATTTGTAACTTAAGGAATTATATTTTGGTTGAGACATTATGGAGGTGGATGAAGTAAAGCAAAGGAGAGACATCCCTGATGCTCTCTGAAAACACCGCCTTTTCTTAGTAAAGGTGAAGCGATTTCGTAAGTGAATGCATTCTGAAAGGCTGCACCTACTAGTGATAATGCCAGATCAGATGCAGAAGGGGGTAAAAATGGCTATTAATGGGGCTAAAGATGCACCAAGGGAGATTGTAATTAGGCTGTGTACCAGCAACATCGTATTGCTGCGGTTCTGCTAGTTCATCAGCCTTGTAAAAGGTCCAGTGGGGTTTGGTTCCTCTGAGAAACTTTCCTTCACAGACACATGAATTTAAATATCCACATCATGATACAATTTAAGACTCACCACTATTATTAAAATAGGCGTGGTCTAGCATTAGGTTAATTACTATGTGGCAGGTGTAGTACCAGTGACCGCAGAGCAATGTAACCTAAGAGATACCAAATAAGCTAGAGTGAGATGGGCTCGTTCTGCTTAATCTTGGCAACTGCTTGCTGAGTAACTTTGAGAAAATAATTTACTTTCTTCAATCTTGAGCATCTTTGAGAGTGAAATCAATTACGAACTCCATTTGCCTCACAGAAGTAAACTGAGGCTTGGCTGAACTAAGAAGGTTCTGCTAGGTTAAAAGCTAGGTTTTTCTCTAGAAAAACTGGGCATTGCCTCATTGTCCCCTGTCTTGAAGAAATGCTATGAGACAAAAAATTGGACAAAAAAAAAAAAAAGTCTCGATGCTAGTTTGTACAGTAGGGACTCCTTCCCACAGTGACACAGTGAGTCACCCAAGAGAAAGGAACATCGGGGTTCCTAAGGTTGTGAAGCTCCAGCTGGGAAGATGAAAACCACATACTTATTTTGATATATGCTTTAAGTCTTCTGGAACAAAACTAGATGCTTTGTGTTCAAAGAGACTCCTTTGGTATGAACCATACTAAAAGATAAACACAGGAAGATGGATGCCAGAAGTTCCCATGTACTGCACATTGCTTTAATTGTAGAAATGATGCTCGCACTGGTCTCTGGCTCATCCTACCTTCCCCTTCCGGCTTCGCCCTTCCCTTCTCCCCTTGCTCTTTCTGTTTCCCTTTCCCCTGCAACCCTTCTCAGCACCTTTTTACTTGTGTCTGGCATCACACTTTAATAAAACCTCTTCCCAACACATGCTTCACTCCTGTGTCCAATTTACACTCAAATGTTTCTATTCTCTTTTCATATAAAGATGTAAATCTCTCTTGTTCATAGTTTCTCAACCTTTGTAACAAACATTTCAGCATACAGGGGACTTTTCTATGGCTGGCTACTTCTAAACCAGTGTTTAACTTGCTCCCATAGTTCCAAAAAGAGTCCATGTGACATTAATTGTGGTGTGAAATTGCTTCGCGCCAATTGCCCGGGCCCTTCTGTGATCTGCTGTTAAGACAGTTAGATATTTTGTAATGGAACATTAACTGACAGAGCAATCTAACCTTTCCATTTCTTGGAAATTAGAGAAGGCCAAAGAAGATTTGATTAAATTGGCAGTAATAAAAAAAAGATTAGTCATATTTCATTCTTCTTTCATGGAAGCTGAGAGAAGACAAGGTCCATGAATATTCATCCAAAATAGAGGGTCAATTGTCTTCATTCAAATGGATAATTTGTCAGTAGCAAGTGCAGTGACCCCTTATGCATGTCCAACAATCTACTTCAAGATAGCCCCCCCCCCCGTCCCCATGGACACTAGAAGTCTCCCGTCTTCTCTTCCTTAAAGGATCAGGTAGTGATGTAAACCGAGTACCTGAGCTTCGGCTCTGAAGCCCTGTCCTCTGTCCGCACAGCACTGTGTTGGCCTCAGTCTGCTGAGTCAGCTGAACTATCTTGTGATAGTCACCAAGACCATGGCTGGACTCACTTTCTAGACCAAGTTGGCCTCAAATTCATAGAGATCCACCTGCCTCTACCTCCCCGGAATGCTGAGATTACAGGTGTTCGCCAGCACACCAGGCTAGACCAGGTTTTCTATATCCTAACATAACTAAAATAGGTTCTAAGTTTTTTTGAAAGCGATAAGGGTTGAAGTAGCTGTGGGAATATAAAGGGAAAATGGCGAAGGCATAGTAGGATCTATCACTTGGGAAGAACGAGAGGCATGCATTCCAGGAAAAGGAAAGGCTCCCAGGAGTTTGAGGATCAGCTTTAGAAGGCATGCATAAAAATTAATATAGTCCTCAGTAGACAGCATCTTAAAGCTATAATTTTGCTGAACTGTTAATTTTGCCACCTTAAATTTAAGTTTTACAAGTATAAGAACACACACACACACACACACACACACACACACACAATTCAGGCTTATAGAAGCACCCAATGTTTGTTACTATGAGGGTGACAGCAGGAAGGAACCCAAGCACCTTGCTTTTCATAGTTATCACCTTTACAAATAACAGCAGCTTCTGCATTTTATTTTTTCATGCATTTTAAGAAAGGTTCTGAGCCGGGTATGGTGGTGCACACCTTTAATCCTAACACTTGAGAGGCAGAGGAAGGCAGATCGCTGTGAGTTGGAGGCCAGCCTGGTCTACAAAGTGAGTCTAGGACAGCCAAGGCTACAAGAGAGACTCTGTCTCGAAAAACCAAATAAATAATAAATAAATGAAAAAAAAAAAAAAAAAAAAAAAAAAGAAAAGAAAAGAAAAGAGAAAGAAACTTTCCGGCTTAATTTAAGCTTTTAAGGAAAAAATAGTAATGATTACTAGATATTGAACGTTGTAAACAGGGACTGTGACCTGTGAGGATGGTGTCGAAAACCTGTGTATTCTGATAGCCACAGCTGAGTGCGGGCACCAGAGAACAGAACATGGGAGAATGGAAAACCCACGCTGATGGCGATTGCTTTGTTGTTGGTTAAAAAATCATAAGGCCCAGTGGCACACGTTAGTTACTTTTTCCCTTCAAAAGAACAATTTGTCATGTAAAACCAAAGCAAATATATCACATATTATCACAAATTTTATTATTATAGATTTCATGTGTAAGCCATGGCTGCTAATCTCCTCACAGTGGTAGTTGCATACTCAGGCAGCTGCAGAAATGGCGTCCTTCCTGGCGCCAGCACCCTGGATGCTAGCATCTTCCTTACAAGTTTGTTCTGCTCCCATTTCAGGGCTAAACTTGGAATTCTTAGCATATACTGTATCTTAAGGCAGTGTATGATTTAAGTTTCGTTCTTAGGAACCTGTGTTTGTCCTTGTGTCTAAACGTGATGACAAATGTTTTTGCCACCAAACCTCTACCTCACTGTATTTAGAAAGCTCTGCTGGGTCCCCTCTCTTCACTCTCCTATTGAGTTAGAAAGGTAAAACGTGTAAATGTAAAGACAGGTCACAAAGAGGAAGAGAGTGACTGAAGCATCAATTGGAGCGGGGGTGGGGTGGGGGTGCGGGAAGAGCTGAGATAAGAACATGCATCACTTTGAACTTGCTGCTAAAGAACCAAACAGAAGTGTCCTCTTTACAGCTGTCATCTCTCTATACAAGTCATCCAAAACCAATGTAGCAAAGGGTGTGGCAGAGGGACAGTGACATCCTATCACAGACATATTCTGAGAGTGAAAAGAAAACAAGGAGAGGATACTTCTAGCCCTTCTGTTCTGACTACTGAACTAAAGGGAGGGGGAGCTGCTGGATGATTGGCAGAGGGGTCAGATGGAAGGGGGAAAGCATCACACTTTCAGATGCTTCTTCTTAAGACCTCAAACAACCTTGAGATGCGGGGACTGAAACTGTTGACAAAGTATGTGAGGTACAGCTAGAAATGCAGTTACAATATGTTCCATGCCAAACATATTAAATTATTCGTGCTAAAATCAAAGTGCAATGGCAGTGGTAGGGGGACCTGGAGAGATGGCTCAGTGGTTAACAGCACTGGCTGTTCTTCCAAAGGACCTGGGTTCAAGTCCTAGCACCCACGTGGCAGCTCACCACTGTCTGTAACTCTCCACTTCCAGGGGATCCAACACACTTACACAGACATACAGGCAGGCAGAACACCAGTGCACATAAAATACAAATAAATTATTAAAACATTTAAGTGCATTAGAAGTATTAGTCACAACTTCCAGATGCAGACACAGTTAATGGCTTATTGTCTCAAATTGTCACAGGGGAGGACACTTCTCTGTCACCACCTGCTATGTTATTCCTTCCTGTGTTTATATCTTAGCTGTTGCTAAACTGGTCCAACATAAGCAGTGCAGTTCTAGAATCTCTCATTGCATGCGTGAGTCCACTTCCCAAGCCTGTAATCTCTAGGTTATATCTCAATATTTTTGTTCACCTGGGAGAGGTTGACACCTACCTGTGCTAACAGGAAATCTCTTGATTTACTTTATTTAAAGTGTTTGTGAGTCTCGTCAGCGTGTATGTAAGTGCACTGTACTGCGTGCATGCCGGTGGCTGAGAAGGCTAGAAGCAAGTGTCAGATTCACTGGGACTGGGGTGACAGATGGTTCCGAACTACTATGCGGGTGCTGAGAACTGAACCTGGATCCTCGGCAAGAGCAGTCCAGTGTTCTTAACTGCTGAGCCATATCCCCGACCCGAATACTTACCTCTTTATTACTCACAGTCAGGGCAGTTAGGGTGTTTAGTTATTTACAGTGTGCAATTCAGTGCTGTTGCATTTATCCGGAGCTGACAAGCAGTCACCACCATCCCTCCGGGTCCCTCCCAACAATTCCGCTTTGTCCTCACACTTACCGTTATTCTAACTTCCTCATTGTGAGTCCTATGGTATTTGGCCCCTGTGAGCTGCTTTATTTGGGCTTACTACCATTTCTTCAAGGTTCATCCATGCCGTGATAGGTAACGCTGCATCCCCATTTCTTTCCATTCAAAACTGAATTAACATGTAATATAATTGAATATATTTAACATGGTATTCAGTTGTTATTCTGTCAAGAGATACTTTGCTTCGTCCTTTGGCTATTGTAAATAATGTGGTTATAATCATGGGTGAGCAAAAAATATGTTGAGCTGCCTTTTCTTTTCCTTCCCCGCCTCCTCTTTTTGGTTACATCTCCAGAAGAGTGGCAGTTGGATGCTTTGGTAATTTTGTGTGCAGTTGTGTTAACAAGCGTCACTTGTCACCGTTGCTGTACCATCTCATATTCCAAGCAACATTGCATAAGGGTTCCATTGTCTCTACATACCTCTCAACACTTCCTAGTTTCCACTTATTCTTTAGCATGTTCATGAGGTATATGTCTTCAGAAGCATTTCTTGATCACAGTACCAATATTTAGTAAAAGTAAGGCCAACTTAGATATTCATATGCAGCCATAAAATGTAAACATTGTCTAATACTAGCTCACTGACCCTTGTTTTGATCAGATCTCCTGACTAGACAGTCTCATACTGCCTCTGCCACGGCTCACCCCTTGACACTAAGGAAGCGGCTTACTTTCTTTTATGTTAAAAAAAAAATGAAGACAGTAATTTCTGACCTATGATGATCATAGAATTATTCTAATTAGCAAGTGAGAAGATCAAATTAAAGTGGCTGTGAATACTTTGAAATGACAGATTTATTTGTGGGATAAACGGTTTACATTCTGACTTACAGTAGATTTGTCGGACACCCTGTGCCTTGTCACCTCTTAAATTGTTCCGTCATTTATTCTTAAGTATTCAGAACTTGGCTCATAGAGAATTATCACGACTATTGGAGGCGGCTGTTATCACACTAAGGAATGCTTGTCCTTGCTCTGTCCTTTTCTGTACACTGTAATTGAATTCTGCTTTCTGAAGTAATTTTAGCCCTAAAATTTGGTTAAGATCTATATCCCTTTACTTGTTACCTCTAAAGTTCTATGTTTTGCTGAATTCCAGGGATTATAAAGGAAAATGAAAAGGGAATTGGTTTACTCTCTCTCTCTCTCTCTCTCCTTTCTCCCTATCCCTCTCTCCATCCCCTTTTGTCTTATCCTTCCTATTTTTCTCCCTGCCTTGCTCCCCTTCCTGTTCCTCCCATTCTGCTTTCTCCACTTGCATGCACTTCATAGAGCTAACTGAGGTTGCTCTGTCTTTTACCATACAAATTCACATTATAAACAGCAATGTGGAAAATGAGATACCTATTTTAGTCATTTGGTGAATGAAAGATACTTTCAGCAAATTGAAAAGCATGCCTGTTAATCATTTTCTTTATTAAAACCCTGAATTTTACTACTCAATTTAATGGGAGATAATGAAGGTAGTGATTGAGTTACTCTAAAAAAAAAAACAAAAAAACTACATTTTCTGCTGTGGTGTTATTGAGTTTTGCTTTTATAAACTGTACAATCCTACAGGTCAGTTTGGACACTTCTTTGCAGATTCAATTTCAGAAACGGGCAGTGGAGTTCAGTTAATGGAAAATTTGTCTGCAGCATTCACTTTAGTGCTAAAATTTGTGTGTCCACCCTTGAAGTACTTTGTGTATATGTGAGAAATAGTAAATACATAAAAAAAAAATAAGTCCAAATGTACAACTTGGGTAGAATCAACATAATGAGAACAGAAGGGATATTATAATTCTAGGAAACGCAAATATACATGAACATTATTTAGTGGTAATAAGGCAGAATCCCTCTTCAAGTATTCCCTAGGATGATGGTGCAGTAACCTGTGGCCCAGTACTATTTTCTGTATATTTAAACACAAATGTATTTTTTCATCCATTGAGATTATAATTTAGTGCTCTGTGTTGGAGCCCGAAGACTGTGGGTTTTTGTAGCTGATTAGGTGATGGAGTCCTGAAAACAGCATCGTCGACTGCATCATGGCATCCTGTGAATTGTTTTCCAGTGCATTAGCTGGTTATAGATAAGTTGATATATTATACACAAATAAAAGTTGGCTTTCACCTTGGAGATCTCCTCGGGACAGAAATACAGTGAAGAGCTGGTGCGCTTGAGGTACTTCAAGACTCTACCTGGCTGTTCTATAAGAAGTTTTTCAGGATTCTTGTGTTGTTTTTGTTAAAGTTAGGAAGTTGCTTTGCCCACTTGCACAATTTGAAGACACTGTCTGAGCGATTAGTGCATAGCTTACCTACAGGTTGCACTTTCCCACTTCAGCCAATGAGCCAATGGCATTTGGAGATATTAGAAGTATTCACGGCAATAAATGAAATCTTTAGAAACTTCATTCAAAAATACATGTGTGATACCTTTGCATAAGACATCGAAATAAGAGCCTGTTTCATAGCTATATCCGGTACTGCTCTCTGGGGATGTGTGTTGCATGTTGCCAGCATCAGCATCACCTGTAAGCTTATTAAAAATTGAGTCCCAAACCCACTGTGGAGCTACTAACTCAAAGGTCACAAAGTAACGGTACCCCTCCTTGGGATAAATGCACAGTCCTGCACAGCACCAAATGTACCAGAAGAATCCTGTCTTCCCTGAGCTAGGACTGGAAGAAACGAGCTTGTATTTTTAATCTATATTTTAGATGTGCTGGAATGGCTCAGGCCAGAGCCTTTTATGCTGCAATTCTCTAAGACCTGTCACCTGAAATCCTAATGACTTGTGTTATTTTTTTTCTTGATCATTTTAAATATTTGCTATCTGTTCATGCTGATAAAAAAAAAAAATGCTGTATTTTCCATCATAAAAGTGTGTCCAGGGTGACATAATCAGTAAGCAGCTGAGTCAGCCAGCGAACCAAATAGGACAGCTCCTGAAGACGTAGTATTCCCCGTTCATACACAGCAGAGGAAACTATTTGATGTTGGAAACAACGTTCAAATTACACAGTCACCGTGGTGACGAGACACAGAATAGACGGAAGGCACTTGTTCTTATTTCAAAAAACGAAAGTTACTCCTGATACTTAAGTGAAATATGCCTATGTAGACACATTTGTCTCTATTATAGTAACATCCGGATGAAGCTAACGGACTCGCTATGGTGATTTATCTTGTAAGAATAGCCATGAATTGGGAAACCTATCCATCCTAAGCGATAATTGAGCAACAGCCATGATAGCTCACAGATGACAAACTTAGAGGCAGACAAAAGGGAGAGGATGTGGACTTAAT
The DNA here is from genome assembly GCF_903995435.1 of Acomys russatus. NCBI lineage: Eukaryota > Metazoa > Chordata > Mammalia > Rodentia > Muridae > Acomys > Acomys russatus. The sequence continues at coordinate 12,772,121 of NC_067144.1, read as the reverse complement.
CTTACATTGAGCAATCTACATTCCCTGTTGGAGAGAAGCCAAGGAGACGGCTGTGTTCCTTGGTTTAGGTGAAGGAAGTCTGGGCCAATTAAGGAAATGTATTGGTATTTTTCTACTTCTCTATCTTCATCCGAATATGACTTCTGGTGATGGATGCTCTAAAAATTGGAGCCAAGAATTCATAGCCATGGGACAATGTCATAATTTTTGCAACAGGGTAAAGATTAGGAGCATGAAAAAAGTATCCACTTTAAGAAACTAGGCTTCAGAATAAGGATCGGAAAGCAAAGCATTTCTGATTTCTCGTCTCAATAAAAATGCTATTACATACCTTAGGACACTACATAGAACCAACCCGTGTCGCCCACAAAACAGAACAACTGGTGTGTCAGTGGTGATTGTGCCTGATAGAAGCAGAAAGAACCGTGTATAGCTACTAAGGGAGAAGAACTGATGATGGCAGTGAAGATTATTCCGAAACCAAATCCGAGAAGTTCGTTGAAGCCAGGTTTATGCCGATCAGCATAAGTAATGTTTGTCGTTTTTGCTTTCCAGTGTGTATGTACAGAGAACCGTCACTACATGAAATTGGAGAAAAGCAAGGACGTTCGAGGAAAAGTTCGGGAACGCCCACCATGAATGGAGGCAAAGTCGTGAATCAAGATTCGACATAGCCCGAGAGAACTCGTCCGCTCTTCCCTCCCCCACCCTCCCCGCCCTCCCCGCCCCCGCCTCTCCCTTCTCCTCCCTTCCCTTTCCCCATTTTCTCCAATGAATTCACCCAAGGAAAGAAAAATAAGTAAAACGGCATCACAGGACTTAGTAGCTGAGATTCTGCACTCAAAATCTTCCATTGTGTAGGACAAGAAAATTGAACCAAAGCTTGCCTGTTGCGATGTGGTAGAAAATTCACATGCATAACAATTACTGCACATAAAAACAAAGGGAAAAAAATAAATCAGGACTCCACAAACATTAAATTTAACTGTGTTGTTATTAACAGAGGGTTAATTGAAATGGAGAGATGGCCATAATGAAAACAAAATACAGTCATCGAATGGATGGAAAAGGTTTTAAGAAAGCCATTAAAAAAATGTTGTTGAACCATAACTCCTTTTAAGTTCTAGAGAGTTCCGTGATGTGCAGTTTTGTTTCATCGTTGTATTTTCTTTGGACTTCTGTAAATGATACACAGTTACATCCTGTTTCCAGGATATTCTTTCAATCATAAAATTGAACATGTCAAATTTATATTCTTCTAATGCCTATCAGACATATAGCCAGGGGCCATTTAGCATGAAGAAAAGTTTTAAACGTTATTATTGATGTTGGTAATATTTTTTTATTTTAGAAAAGAAAAATCCTGTGTTGTATTTAATCATAGTGGCTGATTTAATTCCTTTGTAAAGAGTTTCACATTCTTCCTGGAGAATATTATATTTTTATCTAGGTATTGATCTGGGATTTCATTATTTTTTTAAACACTTAGTGAAAAGGGTTTTATTGTATTTCTGAGGAGACTTAGGGAACCCCCTGCTGTCTGGTGAAGAAGCACAGACCCCTTGCTTTTTTTCCATGTAGTTTTATCAGTCTTAGTGTTGAGTTGTGGATACCTGAGTTTGTGTGTGTGTGTGTGTGTGTGTGTGTGTGTGTGTGTGTGTGTGTGTGTGTGCACGTCTAGCTGTCATAGAAAGGTTTTGTTTGTTTGTATGATTTGCATTTTGTTACTGTTTTCTTTTCTACCGTGTCGTGCAGCAGGACAAAAGGATGGCTGATTTTATAGAAGGGAACCTGCGATTTTAGAGTCAAAGCCAGTTTCAGTTGCCTTTTTGCATTGCCAGAGTTTTTCCCGTAGATTGCTTTGCAGACTCCGTGAGAAATTGGGAGGCATGGCTGGGGAATTCTCTACTTACCATCTATGAAGTGAGTGGCTTGTTTGTTGGAATTATCCACATCTATAAGCGTAGTTTGCAACAATCCTATGTTCTAGAAAAAAGGAAGGTAACTCGTTAAACATGGATTTTTTTCAACAGACAGGGAGGGGAAAAAAATGTGAAATTAACAGCTTTGCTTCCAGTAGGCATGGTTTTGTGGATGAGTTTGTGTAGTTAAAAAGAACTCCATGTAAGAGCAGGCAAACACACCGTTAGGAACACCTCAGTCCTAGAAAACACTAGCAAAGATGTGAACCTATACCACGACATTGGAATTACTACACCTACTTAGGCCTGGAGTCCAGGAACGGTGTAGAGACGTCCAAATCAAACCAAACCAAACCAGAATGTTTAAACTGTTTGCAGATTTATGGATATTATCACGAGAAGACGTAGCATGTAACTTCTCTTGTATCTCTACCGCCCAGCATGTGTTGTTCCAACTATGACTCTCTAAAACACACACTTTGCAGAAAATCTAAGCCCTCACCTCAAACCTTCCCACTGGTTGCTGTGGTCTTTCGAGGTCAATGTAGTGTCTCCCCTCCACACAATCATTCTTCCGTGTGGTTATTGTCCTATCAAGTAGCCTCTTATGTTCTCTGGAGGGTGGCTGAAAACGTACTGGAGAATTTTTCCCATAAAGCTGGGAAGACAGAGATTATACACAGAGGCAAGAGTTTGCTTTTTTTTTTTTTTTTGACATATTTTAAGTCAGAATACATGGAAAGTATCAGATACATTTAATTTTTTTTATTAATACAAGGAATGTTGTTCTCTTAGGGGAAGAATAACCATGGAAAGGCACAAATCCAGAAGTTGTATTCATTGTCACTGTTGATCCAACTTGGTTATCAATACACCTGTCACTTCCAGGACCAAACAAATCCCAAGCACAAAGCCTTATTTTCTTTGAGATAGTTAACTAACTAACTAACTAACTAACTAACTAACTAGAGAGGCTCCAACAACACGGGTCATTTCTTAGAAGGAAGTGTCTGGAGATTTTAAGGTGATATGTTTACTAAATCATAATGCAGCTGAGGGTCCACGGGAAATGTAACTCCTGGAAATCACAGTTGCCCATCTCATTGATGATTTCATTATAGAAATTTAATCTCATTTATGAAAATATAATACTGATACTAATCTCTAATAAAATCCCTTCTCTATTTTCAGTGGTTGTCCATCGTTCATTATTCAGACACGCTTTTGTCCCCAGCCTATCAATAGCTAAAACGGGGCTCCCTATGCACTCAATTTGTCACTAGTTTTTCCTCTATATCATGTTTAGCAAATGTAGATGTGTTTTGGAAATTACATTTTCAAATGTACAATTATGCCTTTATGTTTACACCTGATTTCAGGAACAAATTAAAAGCCTCACATTGCTTTTGTTCATAAACCTGAAAAAAAGATGTGATTTTGTGAGCACAGGTTGGGCATTTTCTTACTTTCTTGTTGTCACTTAAGTACATTGAAATCATAAATAGAACCAGTATTCACTGTCTTAAGTCTTAAGATACACGAAGAAACATAAGTACATAACTATTCAATTTCCTTCTTTAAAACAATGAGCCAGTTTCAATGGTTGTTTTTCAGCTTTACCCCAAGAATAATAATTCTTCCCTGTGATAATCTTTGTTCTGTTTCCTGGCTTCAACTCATCTATCGCCTGTCCTTATTTAATTGTGAGAAGGGTTTACGTTTTGTTGTTCCTCAAACAAGTGGAAGGGGAGACTCCCAGGTAAGGACTGTGGTCCAGAGTTACAGGGGCCCTCGGGTTCTGAGAGAATGGACGTGATAGTGAAAAGAGAGCCTTTCTGTGATTGTCACAAAATGGCCCTCTGATCAATAGTCTTCACTTGCTATTTTATCTAGATGTTTGAGGTCTAGGAACAAATGGTGCTGAAGGTCCGTCTGCTAACTTAGAGACCTCGTGCTCCAGGAGACTGGAACGCAATAAGCCGTCCTTTTCTTGATCACAGTGACAATTTTGGTTCTAAACTACATATATGAAGTTCCTAAGACTTTTTTTTTAAGCCATTATAGATCGGCACAGTGGATAGACAATAATATAACTCTGTATGGGCCTCATTCTAATCCAGAAATTAATACAGAATAACTCTCCTCCCTGAGAAAATGGTGGTACCGTTGCTAGCTGTTATTTTGTCATTTGGTGATGCTGTCATGTCACAGGGAGGTGTTGAGAGTATTGAAACAAGAAGGAAGGATGAAGTGGAGCATGGTTGTTGTGTAGTAAGCGGTCTTTAGGTCCAACCTGGGACCCCTGGTGGCTTAGTGAAGAAACATAACCTACTGCAACAATGATTTACAAAATAGACCCAGACATAGAAAATCTACCCCTACACCCTGTGGCTTAGTGTACAAGACCTTGCTTTAGAGGTTTTCCATGAAGTTGCTTGATCCCTTCTGCACAAGGTGAGACACAGTCAAAACTAAAAATTCCCTCATCACTTTCATGCCATTAAAGGCTGAGGTTATTACTCTGTCATAGGTTGTAAATAGCATTTTTTTTAAAGCCAGAATCACAATTAAAACTGTGGGTTGTTCTACAAATATATATGTGTATATATACATATGCTTCTGAAATGAGGATATATTATATAAAGTTTTTATTTGATCTGTGGTCTTTCATTAGGTAGTCGAAAAATAAAGAGATTTGAATGCAAAACTTTATATATAAATGTATATTTCTAATGATAGTTCAAAGTGCTACTTTATAATAAAAGAGAAACAGGTGGGAACAATACTAAAGCACATACTACTTCAGAACATGGGTGATTTTTAATCCCCTCTGATGCAGCGATAATGCTTTGATGTCTAAAATGTTTCTTAGAAAGCTATAATTCCCAGTAGAAATCTCAAGCTGAGGTTGAAAGTGTGACTGAGAGATAGGCAAAGGAAGCAAAATGCTGGTATTTATAAGGACAATTTGGAGCCCATAATTAAAAATCAAGATTTAAATCCAAATGGAGTGAGAATTGCTAATGTTCAGGGATGATATATTGAGCTTCGATGACAAATAAAAGCAAAATGGAAAACACAACATTGCAACAGCATTAAAATAATGTAACGAACATTGCGTCATTAGTTTTACTAGCTGGAAACAATGAGCTGATGTTTCTTTGTCTTTGCTCCAAGCACAATTTAATGACAATAGCATTCATTTTACTCAAAGTCATTTTAAAATATATTGCCATGGATAGAATTGTTATTAGCTCCATTTCAAGGTTAAGTGTTATAATCTTAATAAATGGTTGACACTAAACTGTTTAATAAACATGTTATATGAGAAACCAAGCAAATTAATATTTGTTTTTGCATTAAAGCACAGATTATTCAAGTCTTTTTTTTTTTTTTTTTTTTTGAGATCAGCTTTGTAAAATGTTTATACACCACATCATTCCTGAAGTAAAAAGAAATGAAAACCTTGAGATATTCATGCAGGTAGAATACTGGCACTTTTTTAAAAAAACATGAAACTTCACCAAGAACTCTCTCCTTTTCTTTTAGTGTGTCAATGCTAAAATGTGTGGCTGAAATGTGTGTTGAGTACAGAGAGATATGGCTTTCTATAGGGAAATCAAATACATTTTATTCAACAGTCAAAAGCGAATGATACTTTCTTAACTACAAAGCTGCCTGTGGTGACCTAACACATGATTTTCCAGGGTTAATAATTAGAGTACAGAGCCTTTATTTCTTTATTTATTGTCTGCTACCTAGGACCTTGGTTGAGCTTAAGGATTATAGACTGAATTTTCATCTCCCAAATCCAAGAATTCCAGACATATAAGTCATAGAATGCTCCCCCAAATATGTGTCACTTACAGTGGCAAGTCACTTAGAAGTTGCACACCGTTGATGATGCAGAAAGGGTTCTAGCAAGGAAAGGAGTGCAGAAAGCTGAAAATATACTTGTTCTGCAAAAACAAAGATAAAACAGGACTGTCTGAAGGAAAAAATCATTAGAAAGAAAGCCAGATATGTACAAACTTTGGGAACTACCTAGGAATGAAACAAGGAAAAAGTCCAGAACAGAAGGTTGGGGGAAAACTGAGCTGAGATTAATAAAAGCTAAATGTTATTCGAAATGTTGTCAGTGCAATCTCTGGATCTGTTTGAGTCTTTGTATCTGTTAGGGTGTTTTTAGTTCCTCACGCAGACTCCTGGAACAAACGAGCAGTTCCTGAATGGCTTCCCAGCATAACCAACGGGACATACGCTGCCTTTGGTTTTCTTAGCTTTCTTCATATCATCTATAATACCCCCTGCAAAATAAAAGCCTCTTCCCATTCCACGGCTATACGCGTGTTTTAAAGAATCACCTTGAACACTAATCTGAGGTTTGTCAGAGGCTTGACATTGACTATGTGAATGTTTATAATTCCCCAACATTACTAAATGCTTGCTGTGGAGAAGGCAGCATGGGTCACCAGGGAAAGAATGAACAGGCATAACCTTAAACAAAGGTGGTAATTCTTTGTCAGCCAGTATAGTTATGACACTTGCACAATCAAGAATCAGTAGATACTCAACCATATATGCTGAGACACAGATTTTTCAATTATATATACATAAGCATATATATATCATGCATACACATATATAATATATACAAATAGTATATATGCATATATACATATCTTATATATAGATTATAGAAAATATAAAAATAGATTCCCTATAATAAAAAAGGACCACAAATGGGAATATGGTAATGGAGAAAAAGGTGCTAGAAGCCTGAAGGAGAGATTTGGGAGCTCTTGACGTTTGACAGTGATTCAGCATTCCCATCATGCACAGCACTTTTGGATGAGCATCACACAAAGGAGCTGGGACGAGCAAGATGGCTCTTCTCTACCAGAGGCTTGTACTATAGTCACTCATTCAGTACCTATCGAAGCATTTATAGTAGTAGGTCTTTGCAAAATGCTCAAAATGTAAGCTCTATCCCGGATCCTAGATCGCCCTGCACTATTAGGAACTTCAAAATCATTGGGCCGGCATGCATGGCCCTCATAATCTGCAAAACATCCTCTGTTCGAGTACCCTAGATGAGGGTAGATATGCTAAAATACTAAGGCTGCATTTCCTAATTGTGGGTGGTGTTGGTGTTGTGCTTTATATTGAGCTACCTTCTTCTTCTGGAACGTTCTCTTGGTTTCCATTGACATTACATTTTGTGGTTTTTGCAGATGAGCTAATAGGTTCCATTAGAAAATGTACATCCTCCAATCTCAAGCTTCCACAACTAGTTTTCTTAAAGTTTGAAAACATTATTCATATTATTACACTTTTTCTAGTTTTTGAAAGCCTATTTAAAATACAGTGTACTTTAATTATTATTCCATGGCACCTATATTAACCTTTGTGTGTTGTCACCATCTCCCCATTATATTTTGTCATCTTTAAAAGTATGTTCATATCCCGGAGAGGCTCACAGAGACATTTTAAGAAAAGGCCTTTAACATATGAACTTTACACCAGCCTGTGCATGCTTTGCTTTCTCACAGCCAGCCACATTTTAACTTATTGCTGAAGTTTTCTGCTCACTGTCTCCGTATTTGGTAGACTGGCTTAGCTCTGGCTTAGTTTATGAGATATTTACTAAAGGCTTTGGAATAATCCTTCTCTGTGTTGCAGATGCACCTTAGAATTCTATGCTTTCTGATCAATATGCTTGACACAACATCCACCACCATTAAAATAGTAGCATAGGTAAATTAGGGGAAAATCAAATGTAAAATCAATACATTTGGCTGATACTATTCGGAGCAATCAAAATATCAGGAGCAACGTCTACAGTAATTTCTTCTGAATAATGGATCTTTCAATCATAATTCCAAATGGTTGTTACAGTCCTGGGTATCATTTCCACATTTATACACACACGAAAAAAAAAAAAAAAAGGCAAAGGGATATAGGAAAATCTCCTTGCCCACTAAGAAAGCATCTTTCTCAGGAACAGTCAGTTTATCTCTCGTTGAAAAAAAACAACATGGGTTTGTATTAATGAGGAAGACAGCAGCATTGACAGTAGGTAGACAATGGGAGGTCCCTGTCACAAAGTGTGACCTGCCTTTCAGGTTTTCACTGATCACACTCCATTTTCTCTGAGTACATCCTGCTTCTACAGGCACTCGCGAGTGCACAGAGCCATTAAGATACAGTTCTCGGGGGCTTAAGAAATAGCCCAGTCCATAAAGTGTTGTCACACAAACACGAGGACCTCAGCTGATTCTCATCATCCATGACAAATCTTGGGTTTTTAAAGAGAATTTCTTAATGGAGACTGGGGCACCATTAGGTTAGGATGCCTGACCAATGATCATCAGCGTGTTTCTCCCTCCCTAGCACAAGGAATATAGTTACTCACGATCATGCCAAGATTTGTACATAGCTCCTGAGAAACAACAGCTTTACCTTCCTCACACACATACACAAACACCCACACAATGTACACACCATACACATCGTACACATGTCCACACATGTACTATTACACTTTTCCTCATAGACACACACACACAGACACACACACAAACACATATAAACACACACACAGACACACACACACACACACACACACACACACACAAAGGTTCAGTTCAGGATTATCTATCAAATTGAGCCATTGTTCATTCTACTTTCTATGTAAAGCATAACCTGCCTGGCTGGTCCTTATTGGAGACTAATGAAGAACACATTGGGGTTACATGGAGAAGAATTTCTTCCTCTCCGTTCTATGAGTTAGAATAGAATTATTATTCTGCATAAGGTACCCAGAAACCTTAGACATGTCACCTTGCAGAGTCTGGTGGCTCAGTTACAGAGTTAACTAGGACAAAGGCCATCATAAACCATAAATGTCATGGTCTCACTAGTATATAGCTGTTCTCACAGGGTTGGCAATAGCCAGAGCAGGTACATCTCAGTTCACATATGGGCTGTGATCAGGGTAGCATTCATCTGCTTGAACAACCCACTTTTAATCTTACCTGCTGAGCCCCATTTGTGGTGTGGCTCAAAATAAGTGAATATGACCCATTAGAATAAAGACAAAATAATTCTGTATATCTGAAGTACTTGTCTGCTTTGAGGATGCAGAGTGTGTCCACACCTAGAATTCAATGGGAAAAGAGGAATTACAGTGAAGTCTCCCTAGCTCTTCTTTCTTTCCTGGAACCCTCACCACATTCTTCCCTCCACAATTGAGGCCTAGATGTAGCTAAACCTGGCATCTCTTTTCTAAGGAGAGCACTGAAAGAGAAAAACTATTAATGTTCATGTACATAGAAAGATGAATAATTATTGGTATTGATTCCTATGATTACTAATCCCTTTTCTAATCTCTCTAAGTAGACACAAATGATTTCTTTTATCAGACTTTAACTTCAATACTGTTATGTAGGGTTCACATACACATTTAATTTTTATCCTTGTTTAAGACACGTTCCATGATTCTTAATATCCACTGCATACTACACTCATCTTAGAAGTCCTAAAATGCACCTTAAGGGCACTACATTGCCCCCTGGAAACCCTGATTTAATTAGCTTAAAGACAAGTAGTTCTCATGCTCACGTGTCACAAATCACCCTGCTAAGTGAATTCCTGAGAAATTACAGCCTATTTTAGGTGCCTATCCAGTGGGTTGTGCTCAATTTCCAGAGACCTTGTAAGTTCTAAAGTGTCCCTGAGAATTATAGGTAAAAGACTCCCTTGTTACATAGCAAATATAACATTAACTAACACCAGGCAATATTAACACCAAATGTGTGTTTGTGTTTCCTATTATATTCCAGCATTTTGCTTAATAACTTAGAGATGCCATAGTAGTGTATTTTACTATGTGCATCTTAATAATAACTCTAACTCAGTGGTCTCCATCTGCCTATTAAAAGACATAGGCTGGCAAACTGGATCAGAAAACCAGATCCTGCTGTTGCTAGAGCGTCTACTCTGTCTCGGTAGGAAACTTAGAAGAAAATAAGGATACCACCCAAAACCAAACTTGTTGAAACACTTAATTTTGTTGTGGTTATTTCCGTGAGTGTGGGTAAGGGATAATTTAGAGAGCAGAAATGATTACAAAATAACTGTGTGACCAAATTTCTACCAAGCAACGGGCCCAGCTCATGAAGCAGAAAACCCGGAGTCCATCCTATGATTTGCAAGCAGCTCAACAGTTTGAAGAACATGGTTCGCTGGCATGTTCACTTGGGAAGGAATGGGATAGGGCAGGGTTAGGGTCACATGCCTTGTCATTTCAGTGACTTCCTGAAGCCTTTGAGTTTCTTTTACTTCTTGAGAATATGGAGCTTCTGCTAAAGAGGAAGTGTTTTTGGCTCATTTTAGAACATGTTGTGTCAAAGTGAGCTAGCATCCTAGATGGAGAAATTTCTGTACAACAGCTGCCTCCAAACAGCATACCTTTATACCAAAGAGTGATAACAACTTCAAGGGAAAAGATGGACAAAGGTTTTCCAAGCAAATGGACCAGGAAACAAGAATTACCATTCTGATATATGACAAGGCACGCAAGTAACACATGAAAGATGTGAACAAGGTCCCTTCATACTAATTATGGTAATAAGCCATCAAGAGGACATTAGAATTCTAAATATACATGCACTAAACACGAGTATGGGCAATTACATTTTTAAAAACATATAATAGCAGATTTAAAGTCACAGTGTAATCCCAATAGAGCAACAGGAGGTGACCTCAATCTACACAGTAGACAGATCTTCCAGGTGGAAAATCCGTAGATGAGGAATCAAGATAAATTGTACTACATATAAAACAGGCTTAGCAGACAGCAGTGGAATATTCAATTTAAACGCTACAGATTATATATCCTATCAGCAGTCTGAACAATGTGCTCATAAACCAACCACATCTTAGGGCCCAAAGCTAATCTAAAAAAGGAAAGAAAGAAAAGAAAAGAAAATTACAATAAGTCCTTGCACTCTATCTAAATAAAACCAGAAATCAATAATGGCAAAAACCACTGAAAATATGCTAATTCATGGAGACTAAATAATATGCTATTGAATAAATGCTGGGTGATTTAAAAATCACAACAGAAACAGGGTGAAAAAAACAATCTTGAAAATAAATGAAATGAAAATTTTATTTTTTTGACAAATTAAAGAAAATTGACAGCTTAAGTGTCCCTCAGTAGAAGAATGGATAAAGAAACTGTGGTACATATACACTATGGAATACTACTCAGCTATTAAAAACAAGGAATTCCCGAAATTTGTGGATAAATGGATTGAGGTAGAAATGATCATAATGAGTGAGTTAACCCAGAAGCAGAAAGACTCAAATGGTATATACTCACTTATATCTGCATACTAGCCCAAGGGGCATGTCCCACGAAAGCCTTCACTTACCAGGAAACTGGGACAGAGGGGAGGACATCCTATTGGGACTCTAAATGAGAGAAGCATGGGAGAATAGCAAAGTAGAAGGATCCAGAGGGTCCTAGAAACCTACAAGTAGAACATTACGATAGGCAGATTTGGGCCCAGGGGTCCCGCTCAAACTAAGTCACCAGCCAAGGACAATACAGGCGGTAAACTTTAATCCCCTACCCGGATCTAGCCAATGGTCAGAACATTCTCCACAGTTGAGTGGAGAGTGGGATATGACTTTCTCACGTACTCTGGTGCCTCACATTTGACCATGTCCCCTGGAGGGGGAGACCTGGTGGCACTCAGAGGAAGGACAGCAGGTCGCCAAGAAGACACTTGATACCCTATGAGCATATACAGGGGGAGGTAATCTCCCTCAGGAACAGTCATAGGGGAGGGGAATCATGGGAAAATGGGGTGGGGGAGGGAAGAATGGGAGGATACAAGGGATGGGAAAAACATTGAGATGTAACAAGAATAAATTAATAACAAAAAAAAACAGGGGGAGCGGAAAGAAAGGGGAAGATGTAATACAGTGAGCACGTGACTGTAATCCATGCACCTGTCTGGCTGTGACTCAAGGAGAAGAGGATTGGAAAAGCAAGAACAGTGCTTCCGTCAGAGCAACCTGCTCAGCATTTTTAGAGAACAGTTCCCATTTTAATAGCAAGTGTCTTTCCTATCAAATGGCATGTCTGGAAAACAGTAGAAGGCAGCACCTTTTGGTGCTTTAAGTGTCTCACCAATAGATGAAGTCATCTTAAAAGGACCACAGAAAAACTTAGCATCTGGCACGTTGTCTCCATCCTGGTGGGACAAGGGAGGAGGGTGCTTGAGTGGGCGTGGCTCCTGCCTTGATGATGCACAGGGAGACCTATTCACCCTCTGACCTTCTTACTGAGCCTGCGTGAGGATGACTTCCCAAGTGAGAGTAGTACGAATGTATTATCTTTCACCATTACACAAACAGCTTTTCCACAGAGTCACAGCAGAGCCCAGAACAAAGAATAAAAGGCATTTACAAAAAAAATACTTAGACAAATTATCCCCCCAAAATCAAAATATTAGAGATGAGAATGAATAAACTACAGCAGATACCAATGAAATCCAGAGAATCATAAGCTTGTACACCTATATTCAACCAAATTGGAAAACCTAAAAGAACTGGAAGAATTTCAAAACGCATATCCTATCAAAGTTCAGCATAGACCAGATAAAAATTTAAACAAAAGCCATTACAAGAAACAAGATTTAGATAAAAATAAAACGTAAAAAGGACACAACTTTAAACCAAAGAAAGGCTTAGGTCCAGATGGACTCACTCTAGAATTTTGCCAGACTTTTAAGGAAGACTAAGACAATGCATCTTAAATTATTCCATAAAGTTTGAACAAAGAAGGGATGCTTGCAAAACTTTTCTGTGAGGCCAGAATTGTCCCAATCGCTAAATCAGATAAAGAAACAGTTAAAAAAGAAAATTGCACACCAATCCTCCTGATAGACATAGACAGAAAAAGCAAACTTGATAGAACTCTGCTAAACTGAGTTTAAGAACACATTGAGAAGATCATCTACCATGGTCAAGTCACTTTTATCTCAAAGGTGCAAGTGTGGTTCAATATACATAAATTAATGAACTAATCCACATTATTAGTTGTGAGGACAGAAATTTCATGATAATGTCGATATATACAAGAAAAGGTGTTTGACAGAATACAACATTCTTTAATAATAAAAGCCTTGGAGAGATTAAACACAAGGGACATATCTTATACAGTAAAGGCAACAAACCCATGGCCACCGACATGCTTCTACTAAAATCTGGAGCAGGACATGTATGTCTACTCTCTCCATCCCTTCCCAATGCAGAACCTGAAAGTTAGTTAGGGTAATAAGAGAACAGGAGGTAAGGGAGGAGAGTACAAGTAGGAAGAAAGAATTCTAAAAATCCTCATTTGCAGGGGGTATTGTCCCAGTACATTAAAAACCATGATTCCACTAGCAAACTCCTAAAGCTAAAAGCTTTCATCAAAGTATCGAGATACAAAAGTATTACACAAAATAGTATTCTTCCTGTATAGCAATTGCAAATGGATGTAACTGGAAAATACTATACTGAGTGAAGTAATATATGCCCAGAGAGACTTAATGCCGTGTGTGTGTGTGTGTGTGTGTGTGTGTGTGTGTGTGTGTGTGTGTGTGTGAGTGTGTCTAAGTTCTGAATCTTTAGCTTTACATCTTTAGCTTGAATACTTGTAGAATCCAGGAGATTAGAAATAGGCCAGTGGAGGTCTTAAAAGATGGGGCAAAAAGAACATGTGTGGTATGGAAGAAGAAAGAATGTGACATGTGTGACAGGAAGATGGAGAGTAGAATTATTCAAGCAGCATGAAGGATGAAGGAATGGGGATGATGAGGGTGTGTGACAGGACGACTAACCATAGTGAGAAATGTATGTGCACATGTTCTAGAAACGCACTACTTTGTAATCTCATTAAAATACAAGCTAAAACTGTCATTATGGTGATATCCACATGATCGGATAGCACCAATCTTAGAAGCTATTGATTATCAAACAAACTTCAGTGGCCCAGTGCCATGTATTATCTTATGAATTCTTGGTTGAGAAGGCCATAAATGCACCCCAAACACCACCACCTATAGCCATTCCTCTTTATTGATGACCTAATTTAGGCAATAAAACCTCTACTAAAATCATGCTTTGATTGTAAAACATAGAGAAAGCAAGCTGGAAGATTCCTCTCTGCCTGGCTAGCTATCAAGGTGCCAGATGGTGCTATGCAAACTGCTGAGGGAGATAAGGCATCAATGATCTTGTTCAACCATCAGCCCTAGGAATTATAATGCCACCCAGTCAGATAAGATGTGCCCAGTGGAGCAATAGTGGCATGACTCTGTCTTAGAGTAAGTTGAGGACAACCACGCAGGATGGAATATATTCTCACCCTCCATCAGAGAACCTACTATTTGCTGTAAACAGTAGCGGATGCATAGATTCATGGCTGTACAAAAGACCCAAAATAAATGCCAGTTTAGTACTTAGTTCTAAACAGCACGTATATATCACCTCTCTGAGGCTCAGGAAGCATCATGAGAGAAAGGTAGGGGAGTTAGAGTTAGAAGACAGGAAGAAGAGATGCAAAATACTGTCTTCCAGGCATGGCACAGCCATTGCAAGTGTGATCTCACAACATTGGCAGCTTTGCCCTGGATCTACAGAAGACCAGGTCTAAAAACAGCCAATCTTGCTTTAGGGAGAACTTCTATGACCCTAATCCTACCTTCTGTACAAATGTCACTTGAGAGATTCTTGGAGTGATAGTAGTTGACTTCAGTTTTGTACTAAATGGTGTGTTCATCAGGGTTCAGTTGAAAGTTCCAAACCCTTGACCACACAGAATGTCCTGAGTAAAACTGAATTGCCACAAACCAAACATAAAAACATGAACGTGGGAAATGGTTCATAGGGAGGAGATACGGAGATAGGTGTGAGATGAGTAAGGAAATGCACTATACATGTGGATGAAATTGTAAAGGGAAAATTTAATGAATAAAAGATAAATTTAAAAAATACGTATGATAGGTGAAATTCAAGTGCTTACCTAAATCTACATTAGCTTTCAGTTAATACGTGTGTATACATACACAGTTTAAAACAGAAATATATATGACACCAAGAGTAATAAACAAAGAATGACAAATGAAAACTTACCACAACACACACAAAAGAGTTGCTTTAGGTGGTGGAACTTAGCGCTTGGTTGAATATTCAAGTTGATTCAAGTGCAACGCCTTTTATCTGATGATTCTTCTTCCAGCGAACATCCTTTGTGAGCTTATTTATAAACAGCCTACTGGAGGATGTTAACACACATGACTGCTGTCCTGACATATTAGCCTCAAAAAGCTATTAAAGGCATTCATTTAGAATCTGGATCTTTCGAGGCAACCAACTTATTTCTTGCCTCTACTCCCAATATTTGCAAGACTACTTTATTTGACATGCATACGCTGAGACTTACTTCCTTGGCAGTTGTAAAAGAGTTCACTTTTTCCTCATGGTGTAGCCTATGTTCAAACTGATTTGGATCTGAACATCTGGTGTCAGGATAGAATTAAGTTACAATTGCTTTCTCTGCACGTACTAAAAGCACACCGTTCCTTCTAAATAATACTGTCACTTTGGTGTTTTCTTCTCTGCCTAGCTCTATACCAGTAGAAGCTACACCACACAGCTCAGGACTCTTCCTCTGTGTGTACCCTGACTGATTCAATGAGACTCTGGAAAAAGAAATGGGAGACTGCATCAGAAAACTATACAACTCATTGGTGTATGCTTCAATAGTCAGTCATTTAAACCCACTTATATCTCATATGCTTGTGTCTTTTTAAAACAAAAAAACATCTTGTCTCACATGCACCTCTTAACTTGCCCCCCCCCCATGAACCAGGAGAGAATGTAAGAAATTTACCATAGATCATCCTAATATTTAGTGCTCATTACCCATCCAATGTAAAGAATAGACACCAAAATAGAGTACACACAGGTATGGGTAAATTTCTCTTAGGAAATTTGGCCCCTTCTGTACCATTAAAGGAAAATAATATAACTGATCAGACCTAGTGTAACTTTTGACTCTACGTGTTAAACTGGCCATGAAAGACAGAGATGGGAGGGAGGAATGGGAGGATACAAGGGATGGGATAACTATTGAGATGTAATATGAATAAATTAATAAAATAAAATAAAAAAAGAAAGACAGAGATTAGACATCGCTTCTGGTGTGTCTATCTGAGGTTGTCGTCACATGAGACCAGCACTCGCAGTCACACCAGTGACCTCTGTATGGTTAACAGCCCTAACCCATATGTGTGGTTACCATGTAGTGCACTGGAGCTACACACAGAACTAAAAGGCAAAGGAAGTTGTGCTGGCTGGGATCTGGGGTTTGCTGCTGTTTGTTTTGGCGATTTCCATGGTTTTCCATAGATACAAGAAGTCTCTGAGATGATCAAGTTAGTGAAAGCTAATGTGAGCTCCTGGTTTGAAAGTTATATTGCTGTCCACTTGCCCTGTTGACTTGGGTTCTGTAGTGAAACATCATATCACAGTGCAGAGTGTTCACGTCATGGCTAGGAAGTGAAGGAGAGCAAGAGCCAGAGGCTGGGCTGGGTTCTTACTGTCTCCTGGAGGACGTAATGTCACAGTGACCTGAAGACCTCCTACTATCCCCTGCCTCTTAAAGGTTGTGCTACTTTTCAATAATGCCAATCTAGGGACAAAATGTTTAGCACAAGGGCACTGAGAGTACATTCTAGAACCCTACAGTGTCTATCATTTAAGTATTATATTGATATATGAAGTGTATGTGTATACACTACAAGTAAATGAGTAAATGTATATTGATTTTTTTTTCTCTAAAGAACCATGAGAAATAGACTCAGTATAATCCGTTTAGACTCTTGAGCAATTTAGCCATGGTTTACTCAGTCTGTATACAGTCATTGGTTTTGTTAAATGCAGAGGTTCTCAGCCTGTGGGTCATGACCCCTTTGTGACCAATTAACATTTTCACAGGGGTCACATATCAGATATCCTGCATACCAGATATTTACATTACAACTCATAACACTAGCAAAATTGCACTTAAGAAGTAGCAACAAAAGTAATTTTATGGTTGGGGTCACCACAGCATGAGGAAATGCATTTATGGGTCACAGCATTAGGACAGTTGAGAACCACTGCTCTAATAGATTACCTAGTTATATTGTTTTCCTGGGCTGGGTCAGGACACCCACGCCATTGAACTCTGAGTTGTGTCCCGACAGGATGGTGCCTCAATCCCTATTATCTTGTTTGATTTGACGATATATTCAGGACACCAGGTGAGACATTAGAAATCTCTTTTAAATATGGATGCTCTTGCATCTTAGTCAGTTGATTATTTTATAAGTTTGTTTCCTGATTATTAAACAAAAATGTTTTCTACTACATAGCGTATTTGAATGTCTAACAGTCTTTATCCAACCTGAAAATATCTCTTTTAAAATGTGTGTTTTGGGGTCAGAAAGATGGCTCAGTAAGTAAAGGCATGCCGAGCCTGGTAACCTGAATTCCATTGCCAGACCCTACATAGTAGAAGAAGAAAACCAACTGCCACAGGTGTCCTTTGGTCTCCACAACCACTGTAAGTGTGTGACTCTCCCCACCATCCACAAAATAAGTAAATTTAATAACTGGTGGCTTTTTTTTTTACAATTTTTATTTGATTTCCTGCCCAAAACTCAGCTCTAAATGGATCAAACAGTTCAATATAATCCCTTTCCCCCAGATGGGCTGCCTTGTCCTGTTGCGACTTGAGGTGCAAGGGTGAGTTGGTACCCCTTAAGGGGGCTCCTCTTTTCTGGGAAGGAGAGTTGAGGATGGGGGAAAAAGAGTGCGAGGGTGGGGCTTGAGAAGAGGGGACTCGGATAAGGCTGTAAAGTGATTAAATTTAAATTTTCTTTAAAAATACACCGATGCCTCTCTCTTACCTCACTTTCCCTCTCCCTCTCCCCCCCCCCCGTGTGTGTGTGTGTGTGTGTGTGCGTGTGTTTCTCTCTAGTGTACACCTCTCCCTTTCCTTCTTTCCCCATGCTCATTTAATAAACTTTTCCATATAAAAATATACTGGTGCTAATAAAAGAGAAATGAGGAGTAGCCTTGAACTCATTGGCACAGGAAAAGACTTTCTGAACAGAACACCTTTAGAACAGGCACTAAGATCAACAATTAATAAATGAGATTCAGGAACAGCTTCTGTATGACAAAGAACACTATCATTCAGAGTCAGTGGTAGCCTTTAGAACGGCCATCTTGAGGAAAACATCTTTCTTATCTTGGTGTGTCTAAAATTCTGAATGTAAATCAGTATCTATCATATCTCATCATTAGGAACTTCAAACATCTATCTAGTCCTAAAAACATCATAACCCTTAAACATCTAAGCTTAATTGTAAAACTAAACTATCTGGTTTTCAACCCCATCAAAGACTTGAGAAGGAATAAAACTAATTACCCAAGTATAAAGGGGATGCAGGTTAGCAGCATGACAGAGACAGTTTGCTATTATAGCTTCTAATTTAGAATTTTCAGGGGACTCCTGAGTGTGTGAACTAGTGTGTCTTTGTGTATCTATCTGTTTCTTGGGTCTTTTTTGGGGGGGCTCTTTTCCTTCTGTTTGCTTTGACCTATATGATGTATTATATTTTTAAATTGTATTATATTTTATTATCATTCTTTAAAGACCTGTTTACTTTCTAATGAGAGAGAGAGAGAAGGGAAGGTTCCAGTTGGGAAGATGGTAGGGAGGATCTGGGAGGAGTGGATGGAAGGGAACCTGCAATGAGGACATATTATATGAAGGAAAATATATTTTCAATAAAAGGACAAAAACAATTTATATTTAATATAATCATGTGTATGTTTATATTTGATCCTACTGTTATATTTACTGGTTTCTCTTTCGCTCCCTTCTTAGCTCTCTCTTTTGCTCTATTTTCCCTTACCTGACTAGCTTTTGGTTGCCTGACAGTTTATTTAGAGATGACAATATACATATTTAATTTCAAGTCTACTTAGAATTAATATTTTACCACCTGGGGGTTGAAAGCAGAAAACCTACCACCGTGTGGCCCTACCAAGCCTCTCACTTGTAATTATCTGCGGACACTGCACTTCCTTGATGTTCTGACTTCTCCTCTCTGCTCTTGCTTGTGGTTTGAAAACCCAAGAAGAGCAGATATTTATGCAGATCATTACTACAGTGTTGATCTTTATTTCTGAAGATCCTGAATGTCTTCTGGTCTCATTTTACTTGGGTCTAAAGAATTTTTTTTAGTTGTGCTAGGGGTGGGGCCGCTTGGCTTTATTTTCCTTTCATCTCAAACTGTTTTAATTTCCTTTCATTCCCGAAGTTATGTTAGCTGGGATGGCCTTGCCTCCTGTGCAACACATTTTTTTAAAATTTAATTAATTTATTCAGATTGCATCTCAATTGTTATCCTATCACATAAGTATTATATTTATATATGAGTGTATGTGTGTGTGTTTTCCATTCATTTGGCTGACTTTCCATGGCCCCTTTGTTTTCAAGGGTCACATTAATTCCAACCTCTTCTTCATTTCAGAGTGTTGCCTTTTTCTTTTTCCTAAGCAAGCCGGTTTTTCCCTGTTAGCTTATAAACCGCATGATTATTTCTTATTGCCTCCTGGACACTTTGAGTGTCACATGGTATTATGAATCTCTGTGTCATTTTTAAATATAAAACAGAATGCTAATACTTTGATTCCACGAACATAAGTAAACTAGATGAGTTCACACTGGAGCTCCAAATACCTTTCCTTCATGTGGCTGCCATACCCGAATAGCTGTCAAAGCAGGAACAATAATTCACATGATCCTTGACTTTTAATGAACGGGTTAATTAAAGAAGTTTCAGCTTTACGGTGGTGTGAAAGTGATATGCATGCAGCAGAAATCTTATATCAAAATGTCACCATCTTCCTGAGTCAGGATTGTGTACCTTTGACACTGTCTTCTTTTTCTTCAGACACAAGCAACCAATACTAATTATGGATTATGTTTTAAGTTATGGTGTTTGGGATGCTAGTAGTTTAGTGTGCATTTTTTCAATTTATGATGCTTTTCTTTTTATCTTTTTTTTTTATTAATTTATTCTTGTTACATCTCAATGGTTATCCCATCCCTTGTACCCTCCCATTCTTCCCTCCCTCCCATTTTCCCCTTATTCCCTTCCCCTATGACTGTTCCTGAGGGAGATTTCCTCCCCTTGTATATGCTCATAGGGTATCAAGTCTCTTCTTGGTAACCTGCTATCCTTCCTCTGAGTGCCACCAGGTTTCCTCCTCCAGGGGACATGGTCAAATAGGAAGCACCAGAGTACATGTGAAAGTCATACCCCACTCTCCACTCAGCTGTGGAGAATGTTCTGACCATTGGCTAGATCTGGGTAGGGGTTTAAAGTTTACTGCCTGTATTGTCCTTGGCTGGTGCCTTAGTTTGAGCGGGACCCCTGGGCCCAAATCTACCTATCATAATGTTCTACTTGTAGGTTTCTAGGACCCTCTGGATCCTTCTACTTTGCTAGTCTCCCATGCTTCTCTGATCTAGAGTCCCAATAGGATGTCCTCCCCTCTGTCCCAGTTTCCTGGTAAGTGAAGGCTTTCATGGGACTTGTGAGGGCCCTGTGAGAGCCATATGATGCTTTTCAACATCAGAAGTCCTTGAGGGGTGTATCTGAATCTGGTCTGTTTCTGAGCCCCCTACTGGCCAGTCTTTTTTTTTTTTTTCATTTTTTTAACTACTTTATTCATATTACATCTCAGTTGTTAGGCCCATCCCTTGTATCCTCCCACACCTCCCTCCCTCCCGCTTCCCCCTTATTCCCCTCCCCTATGTCTGTGACTGAGGGGGACCTCCTCCCCCTGTATATGCTCATAGGGTATCGAGTCTCTTCTTGGTGACCTGTTATCCTTCCTCTGAGTGCCACTAGGCCTCCCCAGACATAAGCCGTGGTTGATGTGTTCAGGTCTTAGTCTTTGGGAAAGAATCCAGTTTATAAACCACTATTTGGGATGGGTTTTCAAGTCCCACCTCGCTTGCCTTCCAGGTCTTTTGGAACCTTCCACATAGCCTTGCACTGGGAAGCCAGACATGTGGTAATTCAGAGCACGTCTGCGCTCTGTCCACATGGGGTAGGAAGAAAAGGACAGGCATGGTCACAAATAACGGTGATGATGAGCTTGCTTTCTAGGTCAAACTGCACGCCTAAAGGGAATAAAAAGATGGGCTCCTCAGAGTTTGGGTTTCTGTAGACACTGTTGTGCCCCAAAGTTTTTCAGGGTTTGCCTATGAAAGAGAAGGGCTACAAAGGGCTTAGGGGATTTCTTCTGCACTCCACCAACTCCTCTGTCTACTGCCTTATGAGTAGGAGGTGCTAGAGGGAACTGTAGGAAAGCCACCGCTGGTTTAATGGCAAGTAAATCCAGCACTGCTACTTTTCAGGATCCCTAAGGACAGTGCTCTAGATTCTAGTCAGCTCACTGAAAAAAAACAAACAAACAAACTAACAAATGAAAAACCCATTTAGTACACAGTATCCAGAATGGACCCTTATGTTTCCTAAAACTCCCAAAATTTAATGGGTTTTATTTCTATTTTACTTTTCATCTCTAGTCACTTTTCTGAATGGATGTCTTCTCTTCCTTCACAGACCCCTTCCAACTGCACACATATAGCCCAAGAGAAATACACATAAAAACAAAATGCCTCAAAAACTTACTCCACCAATCTTGTTTGATTCAGGGAAAAATGAAATGTCTCTAACCCAGTTGTCGCCTAATTGTCGAGTGTGACCATATGGTTTTTAAACATCTTCAGCAAAGGGCTTTTTTTTTCCTGACATGCTGAGGCTGGGAAATGGCTCATAGCACTCACCACATAAACCCAAGGACCTGGGTCTGAATAGTCAGTGCACATCTGAAAGGCCAGGTAACCCCACATGGTGAGGAATGGAGACTGGAGGGCCGCCTGGTCTTTCTGGGTGTCTCGTTCCAGGCTCATCAAGAGAGCACATCTCAAAGGAAGAAAGTGGTAAAAGACAGGGCAGGGCACCTGCAAACCTTCCCTGGCCAGGCATGTGCACACACACACACACACACACACACACACACACACACACACACACACACGGTATTTAGCATTAAATACTTTGTCCTCTGGGCTGGAGAGATGGCTCAATGATTAAGAGCATTGGCTGCTCTTCCAGAGGACCTGGGTTCAAACCCCAGCACCCATACGCAGCTCACAATTGTCTGTAACTTCAGGTCTACAGAATCGGACACCCTCACACAGACACTAATTCAGGCAAAGCACCAATGTACTATATATAGGGTCCTCCTTCCCCAGCAAAATCCACAGAACTTCTTAGAGTAAATGTATTTCGGAAAAGGCCACTGTGACTGCTAGCCCGTAATAAACAACATGCTATACAATCTTGTCAGAGCTGTATAGATAGAATCTGTCTGCTGAATCTGTTAATGAAGCACTCCTGTATCTGCATGATCAAGAATTATGGGATGGCAACATGCACCGTTGCTTGCTGATGCATTTCTCTAAATATTATGTTTAATAAAAAGTTTCTGTATTTAGGTCATGTGACACATTCTTAAAACATACTTAAGGCTTTTCTAGACTGTGTTCTCACCCGATTTTTAAGAAAAAAAAGTATACGTGTTAGGTAATAAAAGTGACAAATTTTCTCACAGGAAGAGAGCCATGTTTGTATTGGAGATGTAATTCGATTCTTCAACTTTCCACACCATTCCATATTTGCTTATATCAGTTTCTCCTATTGAGATGAAATAGATAAAAGTAAGGTTTGGCCAACTTGGTTGGCAAAACCAAAATATAATAGATTTTCTACAATTTATTTAACAAATTTTTTTAAAAGATTTATTTATTGATTAAGTATACAGTGTTCTTGCCCGCATGTACACCTGCAAACCAGAAGAGGACACCAAATCTCATTATAGATGGTTGTGAGCCACCATGTGGTTACTGGGAATTGAACTCAGGACCTTTGGAAGAGCAGCCAGTGTTCTAAATCTCTGAGCCATCTCTCCAGCCCAACACATTCCTTTTTTTTAAGAGTGATTTTTAATTCTGTGTATATAGGGGGTGGGTATGTGTATGTGGGGTTGGGTATATGTATATGGGAGGTGGGTATGTGTGTGGGGTAGTGTGTATGTGTATGTGGAGGTATGTGGGTGTGTGTGTGTGGGTATGTGTATGTGGGTGTGTGTGTGGGTATGTGTATGTGGGTGTGTGTGTGGGTATGTGTATGTGGGTGTGGGTATGTGTATGTGGGTGTGGGTGTGGGTGTGTATATGTGGGTGTGTGTGTGGGTATGTGTATGTGTGTGTGGGTATGTGTATGTGGGTGTGGGTGTGGGTGTGTATATGTGGGTGTGTGTGTGGGTATGTATATGTGTGTGTGGGTGTGTATATGTGGGTGTGGGTGTGGGTGTGTATATGTGGGTGTGTGTGTGGGTATGTGTATGTGGGTGTGGGTGTGTATATGTGGGTGTGTGTGTGGGTATGTATATGTGTGTGTGGGTTGTGTATATGTGGGTGTGGGTGTGGGTGTGTATATGTGGGTGTGTGTGTGGGTATGTGTATGTGGGTGTGGGTGTGTATATGTGGGTGTGTGTGTGGGTATGTATATGTGTGTGTGGGTATGTATATGTGGGTGTGGGTGTGTATATGTGGGTGTGTGTGTGGGTATGTGTATGTGGGTGTGGGTGTGGGTATGTGTATGTGTATGTGGGTGTGGGTATGTATATGTGGGTGTGGGTATGTGTATGTGGGTGTGGGTATGTGTATGTGTATGTGGGTGTGGGTTATGTGTATGTGTATGTGGGTGTGGGTATGTGTATGTGGGTGTGGGTATGTGTATGTGAGTGTGGGTATGTGGATGTGGATGTGGGTGTGGGTATGTGTATGTGGGTGTGGTATGTGTGTATGTGGGTGTGGGTGTGTGTATGTGAGTGTGGGTATGTGGATGTGGATGTGGGTGTGGGTATGTGTATGTGTATGTGGGTGTGGGTATGTGTATGTGTATGTGGGTGTGGGTATGTGTATGTGGGTGTGGGTATGTGTATGTGGGTGTGGGTATGTGTATGTGGGTGTGGGTATGTATATGTGGGTGTGGGTATGTGTATGTGTATGTGGGTGTGGGTATGTGTATGTGTATGTGGGTGTGGGTATGTGTATGTGTATGTGGGTGTGGGTATGTGTATGTGGGTGTGGGTATGTGTATGTGAGTGTGGGTATGTGGATGTGGATGTGGGTGTGGGTATGTGTATGTGGGTGTGGGTATGTGTATGTGGGTGTGGGTGTGTGTATGTGAGTGTGGGTATGTGGATGTGGATGTGGGTGTGGGTGTGTGTATGTGGATGTGGGTGTGGGTATGTGTATGTGGGTGTGTGTATGTGTATGTGTCTGTGGGTGTGTGTATGTGGATGTGGGTGTGGGTATGTGTATGTGGGTGTGGGTATGTGGATGTGGGTGTGGGTATGTGTATGTGGGTG
This sequence comes from Acomys russatus, assembly GCF_903995435.1. Classification (NCBI taxonomy): domain Eukaryota; kingdom Metazoa; phylum Chordata; class Mammalia; order Rodentia; family Muridae; genus Acomys; species Acomys russatus. Next base: position 12,747,565 of record NC_067144.1, on the reverse strand, counting down.
TGGGTATGTGGATGTGGGTGTGGGTATGTGTATGTGGGTGTGGGTATGTGTATGTGTCTGTGGGTGTGTGTATGTGGATGTGGGTGTGGGTATGTGTATGTGGAGGTGGGTGTATGTATAGGATGGTAGGTATGTATATGTGGGAGTTGCTTATGTGTATGTTGGGGGTGGGGTGTGATGTGGGGGGTAGGTATGTGTGTAGGAGTGCAGTTGACTGCCAAGAGAATCTGTTCTGCTGGAGGTGGAGCTACCTGCAGCTGTGGCCAGTACAACACAGTGCTGAGAACCAAAATAGGTTCCTGTCCAAGTGTAGGCTCTGGTCTCAGCTGGCGAGCCATCTCTGCAGCACCCTCTTACTAATTCTTCTTTCCGGTGTTAAGAGGATCAATCAGAAAATTTCAGTAAGAAATAATTGGCTCCTGGAGGTGACCATATCAAGGAAAAAAGAATCTTGGCAAGAGAGTTTCTAATGAGCACTCATGAAAAATTCATTCCTTACAAAACAGTCCTTGCTAGGTAACTAGAGCTTGTGGCATTCTCTGTACTATTACTACATTTTTCCCCTCCTTTATTCTGAGTTGCTCTACTGATGGAAAAATTGGAGGCAGTATTCTAAGCGGTGTGTGTGAGTCCTCACAGAGCACATACCTTGTTAATATATAATGGGATATGTGCATATATTTAACTCCCACATAATCATCTAAACTGCTATCCTGGAAGGCTATTTAGTGGGTATCTACTTAGGTGGCTTTCTACCTGGGATTCTAGTTGAAACCATCCCAGTGCTGATGTAACCCTCTGTATTACTCATATTAATAAGAAGATCATCAGAAACCTTTGCTGCCAGTAATCTTTAGCATTCCGTAGCTGCCTAGAAAACGAATGAACATGGGCTGTGTTCGATAAATAGATGATGAGCTGATCATATAACTTTTAGTTTTCTAGTGGCCACACAGAAAAGGCAAAAAAGAAATAAGCAAAATTAATTACCTACTATTCTATATGTAACCCAATAAATCCAAAAGTTACAATTTGAACATATAATTAACATGAAATTAACGGTAGGTACGTTACATTCATTTTTAAATTTGTATTAATTATTCACTTTACATCTCTGTCATTGCCCCCTCCTCTCCTCCTAGCCCCACCCTCTCTTTCTGTTTCCCTATCCTCAGAGAAGGGGAGCCCCACCCACCCACCCCAGCATATCAGGCCACATCAAGACTGATTGCATTTTCTTTCTCTGTGACCTGGTGAGGTAGCCCCACCAAGACGAAGTAACTGAAAAGCTGGCCATAGAGTCCATGTGAGAGTTAGCCCCATTCTCCTTATTAGAGGATCCATGTTGCATCCATATGTCCATCCATTACATCTGTGTAGAGGCCTAGGTCCAGTCCATGCATGCTTCCTTTGTTGGTGCTTCAGTCTCCACAGCAACCCCCAAGCCCTTGGTCTTCTTGTAAAGCTCCTGTCCCTCTGAGTCTTTCTATCCTTCCTGCCACAGGACTCACTGTGCCCCCCGCCCAATGTTTGGCTATAGGTCTCTGCATCTGTTTCCATCAGCTGCTGGGTGGAGCCACTCAAAGGAGATTTTCTAGCCTCCCATCTGCAAGCAAAGCAGAGTATCATTAATAGTGTCAGAGGTTGGCTGTCTCCCATGGGGTGGCCAGGCAATGGTTGAACATTTCCTCAATCTGTTTTGTTTTGTTTTGTTTTGTTTGGTCCCTGTACATCTTGTAATTAGGATAAGGTTTAGGTAGAAGGCTTTGTGGGTGGATTGGTGGCCCTCTCTTTCCACTAGGAATCAGGTCTAGCTAGTGATGGTCCTCTTCAGTCTCTATGACCCCTGAACTACGAGTCTCAGCTAGATTAACCCTCATATCCTCCCAGAAGCCTACCCTGCCTTCAGTTTGTCACAGAAAGGGCCCCACTCAAGGTTTCTTTTCTCTCTGCAAGCCCTCGGTTTTCCCACCTCCACTTTCACCAGGTCTGATACTGACCCTTATTTCTCTCTATGCTCCCCCTCTTCTTCTGTTCCCTCTTTTTAACCACTTTCACTGTCTATTCTGTTTCCACTTCTGAGTGAGATTTAAGCATCCTCCATTGGGTCCTCCTTTTTACTTAGCTTCTTTGGGTCTGTGCATTGTAGGATGTTTATCCTGTACTAAATGACTAAAATTGTCTTATAAGTGAGTACATACCATGCACGTCTTTCTGGGTCTGGGTTACCTCACTCAGGATGATTTTTTTCTAATTCAATCCATTTGCATTCAAATTTAATGATTTCCTTGTTTTTAATAGTTGAGTAGTATTCCATTGTGTAAATGTACCACAGTTTCTTTATCCATTCTTCAGTTGAGGGACATCTAGGTTGTCTCCAGGTGCTGGGTATTATGAATAAAGTGGCTATGAACATAGTTGAGCAAAGAAGATAGCAGAAGATGGAATGATGTCACATGATCATAAATTGGTAGGATTAACATAGTAAAAATGCTCATTTTACCAAAAGCAATCTACAGATTCAATGCAATTCCCATCAAAATACCAACACAATTTTTTATGGACCTTGAAAGAATAGTTCTCAACTTCGTATGGGAAAAAAGCCCAGAGTAGCTAAAACCATTCTATTCAATAAAAGAATTTCTGGAAGTATCTCCATGCCTGATTTCAAAGTGTACTACAGAGCAATAGTAATAAAAACTGTATGGTACTGGCATGGAAACAGCCTGGTGGATCAATTGAATCGAATCAAAGACCAAGAAAAAAACCCACACACTTATGGACACTTGATTTTTGACAAAGAAGTTAAAACCACACAATGGAAAAAAGATATCATTTTCAACAAATGGTGCTGGTCTAACTGTATGTCTAATGTAAAAAACCAAATAGATCCATTTCTATCACCCTGCACAAAACTCAAACCCAAGTGGAACAAAGACCTCATCATAAAACCAGAAATACTAAATCTACTAGAAGAGAAAGTGGGAAAGAGCCTTGAAGTCATTGGAACAGGAGACAGTTTCCTGAACAGAACACCAACAGCTCAAGCTCTGAGATAACAATCAGTAAATGGGATCTTATGAAACTGAAAAGCGTATGTAAGGCAAAGGACACTGTTAATAGAACAAAATGGCAGCCTACACATTGGGAAAAGTCTTTACCACCTCACAACTAAAAAAGGGCTAATAACAAAAATATATAAAGAACTCAAGAAATTAAACACCACCAAACCAAATAATCCAATTAAAAATGGGATATGGAGCTAAACAGAGAATTCTCAACAGAGAAATATCAAATGGCCAAGAAGCACTTAAAGAAATGTTTAATGTCCTTAGTCATCAGGGAAATACAAACCACAATGACTCTAAGATGCCATCGTACACCTGTCAGAATGGCTAAGATAAAAAAAAAAAATCTCAAGTGACAGCATATGCTGGTGAGGATGTGGAGAAAGGGGAACACTCCTCCATTGTTGGTGGGAGTGCAAGCTCACACACCCATTCTGGAAATCAATCTGGCGCTTCCTCAGGAATTGAGAATAGCTCTACCTCAAAATCTAGCTATACTATTCCTGGGCATACACCCAAAAGATGCTCCACCATACAACAAGGGCATTCACTCAACTATGCTCATAGTCCCTTTCCATTGATTTTTATAGCAAGGCTTAGCAACTTCATGTTTATTTTCACAGTACATCTCAGCTCAGACCGGCCACATTAGAAGCATTCAGAAGCCACATGTGGCTAGTAGCCACATCAGAAGCATTCAGAAGCCACATGTGGCTAGTGGCTGTCTCGTCAGAAGTAAATTTAAAAGAAACAGATGGAAAGGTGAGGTAATCATGGAGGTTCTCATTGCTTCTTGATACATCTGATATTTTCTATCTAATCTAATGCTTTCCATTTTCTGCAATGCTCTTCACGGTCGAACGTCACCTTCCTGCTAACACTCATCTTTTCACTTTGTTCAAGTGGCACCCTTTTCTTCCATGGGTTGCAAGTTGTTTCTCTTTAGACTTGTTGTATGCATTATTTCCATCTGTATAGAGTGCATGTCGTGCTAATAGTTTCAACTCCAAGATATCCAGGCTCCATGTTTTTTTGGAATAATCAATTTCTTTTGGAATCTTAAATTAATGTACCTTTCCCAGGGAAAACATGCATGAGTTTTCAAAAATTCTCTGAAAAAAGGCACCCATTCCACTGGCCACATTGCATGCTGTTTTCTCAGCACTTACCGTGGAGGGTCTCCTTGTAGTGACATGACATGCATCAGGGGACACAATCTTCAGCTTCATAGTAGATACACAATTGATTTTGCTTGGATTAATGCATAGCCAGCTAAATGAAAAATTATGGAAAGATTAAAAATGAAAGTAAATTGGTAAAGGCCCTGCAGCTGGCCAGCTGTGGGTCCCAGACAATGGTCCAGTTAAATATACACAATTCACATATTTAGAGGACATTTTTAAAAGGGACAGTCTTGCAGTGTGAAGAACGGAGTTCAAGTACTGAAGTATCCAGGAAATTTGAATCACATGTTAGATAGCCTGTTTCTCAAAATCCAATGAAATATGTAATTTAGGTAAAGCTATTGTAGAAAGCAACATATCAATCCTTGGACCTACTTTAGGACTCTAAGGCCACACCTGGGTAGGCAGATCTCAAATTCTGGCACCAATTCCTGGGAGAAATATCTGAGAATTTTCATAATTATGATGGTTTTGTTGGCAAAGAATTGCGATGTTTTTTTATTTAATGTAAAAATTTACAAACATAAAGTAGACAGAATTCAAAGAAAATATAAAACTGATATATATAGCAAGTGTATCCGGGTGATTATATCTAAAGGCTGGGTATGAAGAAATGGGAAATATGAACAAAAATCAGTCAAACAAATGTTTCTGGCAGGGCTTTGACAATTGATTTGATCTTCAGAAATTGAGATTCACAATGAAGAAGAAAACTAAAAAGAATGTGTATGTTTAAAGTACTTACTGTTTCTAATGCATATGTGCAGTTTTGGTGTGTGTTTAAAACTACGTCTGTCCTGTCTTTCCTTCCTGTCCTCCTTGTTGTCTCTCCTCCCTTTTTTTTCCCTCCCACTCTTGCTTTTTTTTTCACCCTGTTCCTTGATTTCCTTTCTCCCCTTTTTTCTCTACCCCTCTTTTCTAATTTCTTTCCTGTCTGTCAACCTATACTACCACATCTGCCTCCTTTCCATTTTCCATCTTCAACTAATTTAACCAGATCCTTCTGGAGATAAACAGCTGTTGAGCTGTTTGAGATGCACTGAAGTGTGCTGCATCGCCTTGCTCACTGTCTGAGCATCTTAGATTACAAAACAGCTGTTTGGTGGACATAGTGACTTCGCTGTCAACACAGACACCCTGACCAAATTACTCCTTAGTAAAGTAATGCCTGTGCTCCCTCCAGCTCAGTGGTTCTCAGCCTTCCTAATACTGAGACCCTTTAATACAGTTCCTCTCCTTGTGGTGACCCCCAAAGCGTAAAATTATTTTCATAGCTGCTTTATAACTGTAACTTTGCTATTGCTGTGATCCATAATGCTTTAGGGAGGGTCTCAGGCAACCCTTGTGAAAGGGTCGATTGACCCCCAAAAGTGTTGTGGCCCATCGGTTGAGAAGCACTGCTCGACGTCATCTTCTGCAGCTCAGCTCTGCCTGCTGCATGTATCCACTTACCCTTCTCTTCGAGTGTTTAATCTAATCCTGTTTTATTGAAGATCCTCAGCAGAACTGTTCACTCAATAAGCTGAGAGCATCATATCCTCGGTGACGTGCGTATAGGGATGGATTAGTATAGTTCTCAAATTCTTTTTTAATATCTTCTTCTTTCTAAGATTTTATTTATTATTATGTACACAGTGCTCTGCCTGCATGTACACCTGCAGGCCAAAACAGGGTGTCAGATGACATCATAGATGGCTGTGAGCTATCATGTGGTTGCTGGGAATTGAACTTAGGAGCTCTGGAAGAGCACCCAGTGTTCTTAACCTCTGAGCTATCTCTCCAGCCCCTCGAATTCTTTACTATATCAGTCTGCTGGAGAAATATAATGGGTAATTTTGTTATTAGCTAAAATTTGCAGGTATAGTTACCTAAGAATCTCATAGTCATTTTGACATCACTCTTTTTAACCATAAACTTATTCCTTAATATAATAAACTCAGCTAGTGATCAGATAAATCAGATAACAAGGAACTTGATGAATACTGTTTCACACAATGTTCTCAGGATTGAGAGGTGAAAATTGAGACTACTTCACTTTTATTCTAAAAATTTTATTGTGAAAATTAAAGATATATTAAAATGATGGGCACATAAGATGAACAAGTAACTCTGTTGTGGCAGAAATAAGTTTAGTCTATACCATGAAAGCATTCTGTTCTGCTCGGAAGATTTGCAAAACCTTAACAGAAGAGAGACATTGCATTAAAAAAAAAAAAAAAAAACACCAAGGGCAACACATATAGTACCCCAAAGTCTGGGACAAATGCTTGGAAAATAATCGAGGCTTCAACATGACAGAATGTTTGTGGAGCACAGCACTGAGGGGAGAGACGTAGGTTGGGAGCAAACACTGCAAGGACATTGATGTCAACGGATAACGTGCAGCCCCAATAGATTTACAATAGATTCTGACAGGTTTACTAACAGTGATGGGGTGCGCTGTCTTCTTCTTTCCAGCTGACAGACACATTTCAGCCAGACATTGAATTTTTTTGAAAAGGAAGATGGAAATTGTAGCTGTAGAAATAACTTTTAATCATTGAAGTCAGCCACCTTTCTATATCGGCCAAGGCCTCCTCTAGTTAGCCTTAGGCAGTTGAGATTTACTGGTATCCTCTTGACTTCCCTTAAATGAAAAAGAAATTATTATCGCCTTTCTTTAGTGCCAGCCCAGAAGCCCAAAACTTCCTTTTTGTAGCATTCCCCAGTGTTCACTAATTTTTAAACAGAATTCTTGTTACTTTTCTCGACTAAAACTACCTAGTGTTTTTACATTCGGTGTCCTGGGGATTGCCTTCAATAGCACTTTAACGTGTCTAAGCTAAAGTGTTGAAAAAAAAACAATGACTTAGCATGTAGCACTAGTCTAGGTGAACTGACATTGCTATTTATGGCAATTTCATCTTGCAATTCTGGCTATTTTTAGGAACAATTGGATTTTAGTTTCCATGGTAAAAACGTGTAAACATTTCTTAATGACAACTGGTCTTTGATTTTGGATAAATTAAAAGTCAATAAGGATTATTCCAATGCAGTGAAGTAAACAAAACACATAAATAACCCAAACATCTCAACTGCTGTTACAGCTTACATATCATAGATTCTGGTTATGTTTTTATGAATGTGAACTGTTGTTTTTCTGAAATTTCTGAATATTGCCAACTATAATCAATGTTCAATTAAGTTTGCCTGGCCTTATAATTAGATTCTACCCATTAGTATAGATTTAGACCCTCTAGAGCATATATTGCCCTCAGTTGATGGCTTTGAGACACTGGTATAAAGAACCTGGAACTCTTGTTGTAATTGTGGTCCCCTATGTCATCTTGGCTAAGTAGGGATTTCATTTCCTTAGATGTGGAACAGCTGACTGATGAAGAGGAGGTGGCTCGTGAGTAACTACGTTCTAACCAGGAGGTACAGAGGGAACAGGGTTCCACACACTTTCTCATCATCTCTCTGTCATGGTCACACAGCAGTAGTGGATAAACCTGGTTTTTCACAGACTTCCACATAAATTTCACTTTGTCCATCACTGTGAATGCTTCCACAGAGCACCTCAAAGGAAGAACTTTCATCGGAGTCTTCACCCCGCCATTCTCAATCCTCTCTGGCTCCTTTGTTGGTACAGAATTTCCAGTCCTTACAGCAAATGACTCATCCCACAATGCTCCTGGCAGATCTACTGCTTTTGAATGGACTCTCTGGCTACTAAAGTCCTTATCAGGAATTTTATTCTAGGTTTTAATAAAGAAAAGCCAGTACCATTTTCTTTTCCTAAGCACTTTTCCTTCAGTTAGTAGAGCATTATTTGACTCAAGAGCCTCTTTTGTAGGAATTAGAGAAAACCTAGTTTCATAAAAACATATGCTTACCCATACTCTTCTACAAGAAGCAAAGCAGGACAAAAAAAGCCATACTATATGAAATGTTCTATAAAACATATACTATACTATAAAATGTTCTTTATTTACTGGTATGAAATAAACGTGAAGATGCTAGTATATATTAAGTGTTTGAAGAACTCTTCGGTCATTCAAAGATGTTCAATCTCATCCAAATCCACACGTTAAGTGAGATTTTCAGACCTATGTGTGTAGGAGGAACAAGGCCTGCAGTTGAGCAGGAACAAAGCCTGTTGCTAAAAATGCATAGAGCAGGCCTGAGACCTGCCAGGGCAAGCCCAGAGACTGATGAAGTCAGAACTGGTGATGAGACATAAGCCAATGAGGAAGAGCCACAGCAGCAGCTTGCAGTCTGAGAGCCAATAGGACGCTGGGTATGGGCACAAGGGGGCATCCTCTTCCGGGAATAAAGGAGTCTGATTTTGGCACTTACCTGACTCCTGGACTCTGTGTTGTTGACTCTGTGCCAGCTCATTCCTGACCCCGAGGGTCCCAGGCCTGGGTTCAGGGAACATATCTGTACGGTTGACATGTATATATAAAGGCAATTAGTTTAGAACTAACCTTATAATTACTTTGATGACTAATATGTGTATTCTGACAACAGGAAGAGGTAGTTATGATTGGCGAGTGTCCGTGCATGTGTAAGACTGGTTTTCATGTGAACATAAACAGAATTGTGATTTGTGAGTTAGGAAAATCAGTTAAATGATGAGAGTAGCTGCGGGTGTAGTTCAGTGGGAGAACTACAGTTGGGAATCTAGAAGCCTAGATTTGAACACCTGGGATGCTAAACGACAAAAAAAAAAAAAAAAAAAAAAAAAAAAAAAAAAATCCACTTATAAATGGAAGGACAAGATGGCTATGATCGCACACACATTTAATCCCAATACTCAAGAGGCTATGAGTTAGATAGATAGATAGATAGATAGATAGACAGATGATAGATAGATAGATAGATAGATGATAGATAGATGAAAAACAGATGAAAGAGGGGAGGAAGAAGTAGCATGTGTAAGACTCCTGTGGGGAGAGTCTTTTCCTGGAAGCTCCAATGAGAGACAGAGTCTGAGATCCATGCAAACACAAGAGGCTTTTATAGATCCATCCCGATGAGGTCTACCTGCCTTTGGGAAGGAGGAGACCTCGAGCAGTAAAAGCTGTGGGTTTTTATACCCTTTACAGAAGCAGACTTTAGCAACAGTGATTAGTGCAAACTTGATTGGCCAAGAGGATGACCTTTAGGCTGATTGGCTGGGTGATCAGGGCTAAGCGAGCGAGGCCAGGGCCAGATCCGAGGGAGGGAATTTTTCGTTTGTTCTGGTCACTGTGACCTGTAGATCTGATTGGTTGGCTCCAGGTGCATGCAAGCTCCTAGGAACAGTTGCTAGCTGTGTTTGTGGCTCTCCCTGGAAACTCCGGGTGTGTTGGGGGGGAAGGGGGGGTGGAACGTGTCAGGTGCTCAGACCCTGAACACAAATGGTGTTGATTTGGTCTCTACACATGGAGCAAACTCTTAATGCTACAGTTTCACTTGTGCTATGTGGTTGGAATGAGTCGGAGGTAAAGAAGGCATGGAATGGTAGAAATCTGTTCAGATGACCCTGATGGCTATGATGAAGGTCACAGCAATCTCCTTTTCCTTTTCTCTATCATTCTATTTTGTACAAATCAGAGTTTCTTGCTAATAAAGGCTAATTTGACAAGATAATCCACAAAACCTTGTCAGTAGTGTTTGCTCTGTTCCCAGGCAACAGATACTTATTTTAAACATGGTCTTTCAGAAGCCGTGAATCATCGTTGCTGTCTAAGTCTAAACTGACATTTAACGGTGGAGCAATGGAGACCTTGGAGGACCTGGGCCTTCCTGTGACGTAATCAATTCAGTTCAGCCCACGGTAGCATGGCATCTACATCCTGCACTTATAAGTCCGTTCACTCACCGCTGAACGTGAGTCACACACTTCACCCACAGGAAAAAAAAAAAAAATCAGAGATACATTCAGCATCTGTCCCCTCTATAGCGTGACCAGCACTGCAACGGTAACAAATGTATAAAAATTGTCATAGTATGTGTTAAACTACATAGAAAATGGGACTTTAAAAAAAGATAATGTGTGATACAAGAAGAGGCAGTAGCAAGCAAGTAGAAGTCCACATTCCAATCTGAGGAAGCATCATAAGCAGAGGTCCGAGGTTTCCAAAGGGTGAGGTAAATGCAAGGTCACCAGAAGAGTTCTCAGGGCTTCCTGGATGGTGTGGAGGGTACACCAAGACTATCTACTATGATGGTATTTACAATTATATTTTTCTCTTGTACTTTTCTAAAATGTGGAGACATACCATCCATTTACTTTTAATTTAATTGACTTTTTATTGATTTTTATTTCTTAAAGGGCCTTCTAATTAGTCAGATTAATATGGTAGTAGTTCTTCTCCTAATGATCATTAATTGTGCCTAAAACTATTTATGTCAAGAATATCTGTCCATGTGAAATACTCCTAAGAGTCGACAGTGGCATCGTACTGTGTGCTGAACAACATGGTACTGCAGGAACAGGAAGACAAAGATCAAATCAAGGAAGTTTAGTTTCATGGTCATAGTCACTTTTGTGTCACTGTGACCAAAACACCTGGCAGAAACTTAAAGGAACACTGGTTTGTTGTGGCTCAGGATTACACAGAGACAGACTCTACCTACTGGAAAATGAGTGCCTGAGACAATACCAGCATACAACCTCACTCTTCTGAGATACAGGTTTTAATAATACATTTGCATTACTAATTATACAGAATTTAACAAGCAAGGGGACTGAATGAATGTGTAGTTGTCTCTTGAAATACAGCTATACTGTAGGGAGCAATTACCCTTTAGTTACTTCTGTTACTTTTCTTGCTTATTAGTATATGTAAGCCAGGCATCCTTTCTAGCAATTACAATCCTTTTAATGTGTGTGTGTGTGTGTGTGTGTGTGTGTGTGTGTGTGTGTGACAACCATCCCCTGAATACTGTTATACTTTCCAGTGAGCTAATGTTTCTGAATGTGTTTGGATTGGTTCCATTCATTATTCTACACTATGCCATGACATGTAAAAAATGTGTACCGTGTAGTCTGTGCAAAATATAAGGCAAATTATGTTAGTTTTCTGTTAGGGAATTTCAATAGTTTCTTATCTCACACTAAAACGTAAAGCGCTATGAGAGCCATTGTGTTGCCAGCATTAAGGGTAGCAATTGGTGTGTAGTAGATGCTCACATTTGATAGGTGGTGTAAGATGCAAGACAGAATGCAGAAAGTGTGGGCACTAACTGTGAGTACCTATGACAGAGTCTAGGCAGCAAGATGTGTCTCCTGATTCCAAGAACTTTTATTTTCATGGTTCCAAATGGCTAAAAATTCATCAAGTTTTATTCTTTGACCTAGACAAGATGCAAGGTGTTGCAGTGTGTGTGTGTGTGTGTGTGTGTGTGTGTGTGTGTGTGTGTGTGTGTGTGTAAAGTCTCTGGATAAGGACCAAATAACAATCCACATTGTACAACACACCTCACTCTGTAATCGTAGCTCCTGGACTTCGGGTGTTGAACACTCATGTATGCAAACGTGCATTTATCCACTTATTATTCCTGCATCACGCAGTACACCTTCATTTTGTATCTAATATGATAGCATATGATATCATTATCTCATTTATAAGTGATAAAGAACAAGGTTGAAGAGGAGGTGGATCGTTATGTAAAGCTTAAATGACTCTGATTTTTGAGCCGTGAGTATTGACGATAGCTTGACTATGTGATTGCAAAATTCTCATCATTGAGGGAGTCATTTTTCAAGGTCTTCTTGGCACGGACTCAAGCAGAAGGAGAAAGGCGAAGCAGGCGCGGTAGATCCATGACTAATTTGCATATTAAGTTATTCTGAAATGAATGTGTGGTTCTGGATATGAGAGCTATGACAAAGCAAGTATATTTGAAAAATTGCAGAATAGTTTTCTATAGTCTGGAATATGCAGAAAATAATTGTTAAAGAGAGAGGCATTCTATCAAAGGTTGTAAGTTGTTCAGATCACTTGAATGGCTTCCGTTCCTTGGTGCTTCACTCATAATCAGAGTTTTATGGTCTGTCCAAAATAAGTTCTGTTTGATAAGACCCACTCTCCCACAGGAAAACTAGTGGTTTGTTTTTTTTTTTTATTGTGTTATAAGGTGGACTGCTTCCAAAATAGATCTAAGTAACTGATTTTAGGAAAGTATTTAACATTTTGCATATGTTTTTTCTCATGTGCAAATAAAGACTTTGATAATAATGTATTTAAAAGCATATACATTAAATATTTATAAGGTTGGTTTGGAATATTTACATCAATAAAGAGATAATGATAACTGGGTAGCTTTAAGCAGACAAAATAGTTGGTACTTAAACTTACGGGTTGATATTTAAGTACAATTTATATGTTTGTGTGTGACTTTTAATGGGTATCACTGAAGACACCATGTTCACTTGTAAAACTGAAGACAAAACTCTGGACCAAAGTCACAGTAGGCATAAAACATCATGGAAAATGGCCACCGAGGACAATGTAAAGCCGGGAGAGTAGGTACAGAAAGAGAACACGCTGTCCTTCCAGATTGAAAAAACATGTTGGTAAATCACAGACTACTGCTGTTACTATTGCTGCAGGCATCTTATGAGCAGTTATTATTATAGCAATTAGCATTTTGAAAACAGCAGTACGGTGACTACAGGATGGGTTCTGTGTGGAGATGAAAGTGGCCAGAAGAAAAGAGGGATAGGTACTGTCTTTCCGCATGCATTGTAATTGCTACAGGATTAACAATGCACCCGTTCCAGGCTTCTCAGCTGCACTCAACCCAAAAATCTAATTTACAGGATGATTGACCTTTTCTTGCCTACTCTTCATTTTTTTTCACTGTATAATAAACTAATGTACTTCCAATCAGGGCAGGAATTTTCTAAGACACTTAGCTTTAATATGTAATTTTCAAATTTGCTATTTTTATTGATTCTTCTTTTTTTTGGCTTATTGCCTTTCTGTAGTTGTTTCCATTGGATCATCTGTTCCAGCAAGTCCCCGTGTATCTTGGAGAATATGAGTTCCTTTAAGGTTATAGGCAATTTGTTGTTTACTTCATCCTGAGATCTGCAAACCTGGCTTCTGGCTCCAGAGAGAGCTTATTGAATGAAGAATTTGCCAGAGAGTGAACACTCTGATCTAATTTCCACCCCAGTGTTGTATACACATAAATTCTGTACAGAACGTAGGCCGTGATGGTAGTTTGTGTATAGAAAGCTTTGCTCTTCTTTAAAGTAAGAGTTTAACTTTATATGCTCAACATAACCATCAGTGAATGAGCAAGATCCTCAGATCGCAGATGTGATCAAAGACAGATAATGTACAATTCTGTACCCACAGTGGGTCTTCACTTTAATGGATTTGTGTTCAACTGAGAGTAAGTATCAATTGATTGGTTACGTGTGTATCGAGCATTTACTATGCGTAGCCACATTTCCAAACATGTGAGATACAGACCAATTTTTAGGAATCTGTCTCCTAGAGAAGGAATGCAGAGAACGCTTTCTAAAGTCAGTGACTGGGTCTATGGTAGAGAGTGGTAGAAGGGGAAAAAGCCACCACAGGAGAACATGGTCTAACAGTCTGCAGGTGCAGAGACCCACGTAACAGAATCAAACCTGACCCAGTCGACAATTGAGAGCACATGAGGGAATTCACAGGACTGCTGAGTGGCTTCCATGATGTGCCTTACACTTGGGGGGTGAGGGGTTGCTGAGGATCTGGCCTGAAAGCCTCATGTTAGCACAGCAAGCTCTTTGCCCACTGACGTATCTTCCCAGACCCCATATGACACATTTTTACAGTTTAACATGTGGTTTAAGGTTTAGAAAACCTTAAAACTGAAATAAGCTTACATCTTACTTTGATCAGACCATGCTTTTTCAAAGGACCCCACATACTTTGAACAGCCTCTCCTAAGCCTGTGTTTTTATGTGGTTTTTCATTTCAGGAATCTCCACGTCTCCTTTACTTTGGTTACTCTTGGACACTCTGTCTCATAGGTCTTCACCATCATCCTGACCTGGTCTTCATTTAGTCAACTTTCAAACCTTATTTTTTTTTCCCCTTTAAATTTACCTTGACTGTACCTTTGTCTTCAATTCTGTCTGTCCTAGACAATTCAGGAACCAAATATCTTAGCTCTAGTCTCTTCTTTTTAAACATTCCTATTAAAAAGTGAGCAAATAATTCTTATTAAATAGAACCCACTTCTACTCAAATAATGTTGATTGCTCTTTATTGGTCGGTGAAGTGAAAACATCTTAATCTTCTAAATCTGGATCTTTCCCACTTTATCTCTGACCTCTCTAGAGAATGTCTTTCTCTTCCACTTTCTTTGAGACCACCCTCAAATTTTTCATAGACTTCCCCAGCACAGAATTGTGTGCCTGCCTTTTCCTATGCATTTATTGAAAACACCGCCGTACTTAAACTCAAACTTAAATGGTATTGCCCCAGAAATATCTGCTAAGTAGACCCTCTCAGTTTTCAGTTTGACAGTAATTTATCATCATGGCACTTCTCACTCTTTTACTTGCTTAGTTTTCTTAGTCATTATTTACTTTCCTCTTGAGAGATTCTTTAAGAGCAGGGATTATAATTACGTGATGCTTATTTCCATTCCCAAGTGGTTATCCTAGGGTCTGCAGTGGTTAGTGCTCAAAGTCATTTATTGGATAAATAAATGTATGTATAAATGAATGAGTAATGAAAGATTCATGGTTCCCTAAAATTAAGAATTTCTCTTTTGGAACATCTTCTGTTTACAGCTGTAATAGCCTAAGTTTTCAGTTTATTGCCTCATATTTTTTTCTCCCAAGTTATTATGCAAATCATTGACTATGGCAAAACAAGTATTTCATTGACTGATGAAAATGCTTAAGACAACAGAAAGAATAGCATATTAAGAATCAATAGACACTTCTACATCGGTATCTTTTAACACCATCTGTTTCTCAAGTTGTTAGATGAATCCAAATTCCATTGAATTTTGCTGGCCCACAGCAGTAAAATGCTTCAATGGCAATTTTAGACAGATTGAACATACTTCAAATAGACAATTTTGTTGCAAGAGCATTGCATTTTGGATAACCCTTAGGGATTATAACAAACACAGCTTAATTGGTTTATTAAGTAAAATTTACATAAGTCAGGAACCTTACTTCACAGAACTTGTAGACACCAGTGAGCTATGGGTTTGGTATATAATGAAGGTGACGCATTCCTGGTTTTGGAGGAGAGTGGTTGTGTACATTACATGGCCATTCAGGCTGACTGAGAAGTAGCTGTTGAAAATGCAAGTGTATTCCAAAACCATTGGAGACACAATAGGAATGGACTTCACACAGATCCTTGGCATTGAGGGTCAATGCAGCACTGTCCCAATCTGCTTTCCAGTGCTGTGATAAAACACCAAGACCAAAAGCAACCTGGGGAAGAAAAGGTTTCGTTGGTTTATGTTTCCCAATCACATTCTATCATGAAGGATAGTCATGGTAGGAACTCAAGGGAGGAACCTGAAAGCAGGAGCCAATGAAGAGACCATAGAGAAATGCTGCTCATTAGCTTGCTCTCATGGCTTGCTTGGCCTGCTTCCTTATAACATCCAGGACCTCCTGCCCAGTAGTGGCATCACCCATAGTGGGTGGACCCTTCCACATCAATCATTAATAAAAAAAAATGTTCCACACAGATGTGTCTACAAACTATACTGACGGAAGTGATTCTGCACTTAGGGTTAGCTCTTAGGTAAGATTAGTTTATGTCATCTTCTAAAAGACAAAAACAAACAAACAACAACAAAAACCAATTAACCATCCCAGCACCTTATCAAGAAATCTCAGCCCATGAATCAGAAACCCCAAATTCCATCTTGAATGTATCCAAATTATAAGATTAAATTAAACTTCTTTGGTTACTCACCAAGGCCATAATAAAAAATACTGTTATCATTGCACCTTCATGAAAACACAAAGACTTCCCGTTTGCACTTATTAATCCGTTCATTTGTTATTATTTGTTATTTACTCGTTAGTATTATGGTCACTTATGTGCAAAAGACAACTTAACAAAGGAGAGGTTTATTTGGCCCACGGTTCAGGGATTACAGCTAACTATAGAGGGTAAGGTACAGAAGAAGTTAGTATCTTCTGAGATGGCAGAAGATTATGACACAGTGAGCTCATATCTTGATGTAGCAGGATGCAGAGACCTCAGGCAATAATTTGGTCAGTTCAATATATAATTAATACGACCGGTCCTCCAGTGACTTCTTGCATTACTGCAGTTACAGGGGGCAGGGTTAGATGAGCATTTTCTTTCAAACAGCCCATTTTAAGATTTTTAAAAACAAAACCAAAAAAGCAAAACTGAAGTTAATGGTGACTCCAGTTATTTCAGTGCAATAAGAGACATTTTCCTCCCTAGAAATCATGATTAATTTCCTGATAAATTTTATGTAAACTGAGTGAGGTATATCTGTGTGTGGGTGTGTGACATGTGCTCATACACACACATATGGAAGTCAATAGCTGAACTACTTCTTGCAGCTAGATCCCACGTCCTAAAGGTTCTAGAATGTTCCAATGCTCTGCTACCATCTGGGAATGAAGTGTTCAAATGCATTAAATATCTATGGGGGCATTTCACATCCAAGCCATGAGTAAACATAACACCTGCAGTTTCTTAGCATATATATGTGTGCATACAATGTAAAAATATTTGAACATACAGTTAGTGGTGAAATGCATATTCTTGGGGTGGAGAAATGGTTCAGGAGATAAAGATACCTTCTCCCAAGACTGATGATCTGAGTTTGATTCCTAGAACATACATGCTGGAAGTAGAGAATCAACTCCAGCAGCTTGTACTCTGACCTTAACATGTGTGCATGAACACACACACACACACACACACACACACACACACACACACACATACACACACACACACTCAATTTACATACAGTTTAATAGGAAATTAACCATTAGTTCCAGGGGAAACTCTTTCTTATTACACTGACATAATTGGAGCCACCACTAACTCCAGTTTGTTTGTTTGTTTTGTAATCTTAGGGTGGTGGCATGAATGAAGATATTCTCCTGCCTCTCCCCTCAGACTCCTCTATTTGAACATACTTAGTCTAGTTAGTGGCGCTGCTTGGATAGGTTTAGGAGGTGTGGCCTTATTGGATAAAATATGTCCTTAGAGGTGGGCTTTTGAGAGGTTAAAGACTTAGGCAATTTCCACTTTACTTTTTTCTTTGTGCTTTTGGATTAAGGTGTGAACTCTCAGCTTGATACTCCAGCTGCCAAGTTTGCTGCCTGCTGTCATGTGGACTCTAGGCTTTCAGATTTTAAACCCAAATAAACTCATTGTCCTATGAGTTGCTTTTCTTAAGGTGTTTTTTTCCACAGAAGCAGAAAAATAACTAGCACTTAGAACTTTGTTCTACATACCTTCTTATTAAGCAAATGTAGGGAGTCAAAAATGGAACAAAAGTCAATTAAATTCAAATCAATACAATCAATACACATTAAACATCCTACTGAATTGAAACCGTTATTCTGGGTAGCTTGTTTATATAAATAGAAAAAAATCACATTGTCCTAAATCTGTACTGCAATATTTTATAAAATTTTGAGCTAGGAGCTGATTTTTATTCTACCAGAAAACTTGTATAAGTCCCAATATCTAGACTCTGTAGTCTTATATTAAAATAAGTTCTTTATGCACTCAGCTAGGTTAAGATTATGTCATTAGGGTATACATTGTGTGATATAGTGAGTCCTTATAACACTAGAAATTATCATGGGATGGCAGACACCCTAGGGGAGCACTGTGTGACATTTGGCAGTGATTGGACAGATCCCACCACTCCTGAAGAATGCTAAGACTCGCGGGATGCTCAGCAGCTAGGGAGAGGCAAGGAAACTACATCTAGAGTCTCAGTGCAGAAATGGCTCTGACAACAGTAGCCCTAGACAACCAGCCACCCAAAGCATGAGAGAATGCAATCCCACAGCCTTACGCTGCACAGCTTGTATTTGGCTATGGCAGCTATATGAAGCCAACACATTCCCTTTTTCATAATTTTCAAACTTCAAACCATGCAAGACCAACCCAATGATGACTCTTGATATCTAAGGTCTATGACTGATGACATTTCAGGGGCAGTGATGGAGGCAGCTCACATGGAAGTAGTTCAGAGTCTGGCAGAATTGACTCTGTTCATGATGGAAAAGTGCAGGAAGTGAGCAGAAGACAGTAAGAGGGATGTACAGTGATATCAATGGGCAACCAAGCAGCACACAAATGGTCTTCATTTTTTTTCCTAGTAATTTCATTCACTTCCATAGCCCTGAGATATAGGGCATGCAATAATATGCTTGTGTCTTGCTGTCATTGTATTTTTTGGTGGGGGTAAGTTGGAGCAGCTATATTTCAATCATATAAAATATCTATAAACACAGAAAATGTCCTTATATGTTGCAGAAGACATCAATTTAGTCAGATGAAATAATTGGTGTAAATATATATCACCTAATTGCTGGAATATACAGTTATGCAAAATAAGTAGTAAATGTCAAAGGAAGGATAGTCTCAAACACAATAGTTAGAACTTAACACTCCATTTTCATTAAGGTATCATTCACACAAAAACTTAACAAGGAAATGGCTGTCACTGTCTTTAAGTAAGATGATAGACAACACATGATTTGGGTTACTTAGAGCAGGGAAGACTTTGAGCTCACCTTTCATCTAAGAACTCTAGAGTGTAGGTGAAAGAAAGAGAAGAAACCAAATAATTAGACTGAGTATGTTATAGTCTTAATGCCACATGAATCTTTGGGTTTATGAAGATGATTTGCAAGTACTGACAGTTGCAAATGTAAGTTACAAACTGTGTATTGAATTGCTGCACCATGCTCTTTTTTCTTGGTTAAAGTTAATTGGAGAATAATTGTGGGGCTTACTAAGGAGAAAATGTGGCCGAATCAGGACAAATCCAGAGGATTGACTCTTACCAACGTTTAATGATAATATTTCACTCCTGCAATTGTTTCCTGGTTTATAATGTTATCCTGTTAATCTTTTTAGGATAATTAGAACTTACATGTTCTGGGCTACCTGTATTGCTTGTAAAAATAAGTTCTAACAAACTGTCCTCCAAGGCTAATGCAAAAGACAAGCAGGTTTAACAGGAGAATTTGTAGAGACTCAAATGATCCAAGATCCAGTATCAAGCACCTTTCCTCACATCTATTTTTTCAATGCAAATAACAATCTTCACACATACATAATATAATCTGTTTCAAGAGGCACAAAGCCAATAAAAGTATTTCTGCTTGATTTCCTGTGGTCATCCTTTCTCTCCATACACTGCTGGCCACTCGTTTCTGCTCATGATTTGCCCTGTATTGTGTCATAAGGACCACAGAGGGATAGCTTTGCCTCTGTGACATGATATCCCCCTTTCACTGTGAAGAAAACACTTGTGTCTTTCCAGCACCTGATCAGGTTCACTATAAGTATTCCAGAAGGCATTTTTTTATGTTGTTGTTCTTTGCTTATTTGTTTCTGGTATGGTTTTACACGTAAATTTTCTTAAGTTATATTTTGTAAGCTAAGACAAAAAACATAACATCAGTCATTATGACCGAAGTTTAGTCAGATAACAGTATAGACCACTTCTGAATGAGAAAAAAATCTCTCTTCATGCCTTAAAGCTTTATCAGCTATAAGAAGAGCCTTGCATTCCATGGCTTGACAATGTCAAGGTAATGCTGTTTATGTAGCTCAAATTCTAATATATGAACAGACATAAGATGATGTCACTACTATTTTCTATTCTACCACTATTTTTTCATGTTAACTTGGTATCTGTACATTTTTTGCTGTGGTTCTACTTCATGTGCTCTCTCTCTCTCTCTCTCTCTCTCTCTCTCTCTCTCTCTCTCTCTCTCTCTCTCTCTCTCTTTCTTGCTCATGCCAAAGCATATCTCGCATGCTAGCATTTCCCTCTTTTTCATTATAATGATTCGGTATGAAGGTGATAATAAACTTGGTATTTTCCAAATAATGGATTTTAAAAATTCTCCTAAAGAAGTGATTCTTTAATAATAGACTTATAACTTTTGTCATTTCCCCATTTTCACCCTTTGAAATAGTACTTACATTTTCTTGAGATGTGGGATGTGACAGCGTGTGGGGAATAAATTGTCCCAGCACAAGAAAGGTCTATTTGCAAAGCTGATATGCCTGGAGGTGTCATCTTGGACATCCATCTTAAGCTGAGACTTCTTCAATTGATCTTCAAACTTGAACCTCACATAAAGTAAGAACAGATGACACTAGCACTTGTCCACTCATTTCCTAATTAAAATGTGAGCATGCTCACGTGAACTTTCTTTTTTTCATTTTTAGTATATCATCAAGAGAAAACAATTACAAATAAAAAGTATAAAAAATAATTCATTCTTCTTCAACTCTCTTAACTCAGCTAGGAATCTCCTTCTTTTTCATTCACTGCTTTTCTGTCAGCTTTTGTGCTCTAACGTCAGAGACAGAAAAGAAGTGCTGACTGGTTCGTGGACGGTGGTGCTTACAGAATCACTCGCTGACTTGAGGCAGATTTGGTTTTCTTATGATAAGTGTCGGAGAAAATGAGATTTGCCTAAAGGTCTTGTGAATAATGAATGGTCTGACTTTTTCTCATCTAGTTTCATATACATATTGTATAATGATGAAGAATTTAATTTCTTTCTATTCTACAGGAGTCTTCTGTGTCTTTTTTATCCTCTTGAGCTTCCAGAAATCTTTGTATTATTTATCTGACATTTCTATGGTCCTGAAATGTTGAGTAAGCAGTCCTTGCTAAACTTGAGGGGCAGAGGCACCACTCTCAGTTAGAGAGAATGACTTAGAGGGTTTTATAAGCTGCTCTTTCAGTATTTTAACTTGGCAGTGCTACTTAGGGTCTCAACTTTGATACTGTCATTTGAAATACTGATGTCATTACTATAGGTGGAACTACTGGTCTACTAAACATTGGGACCATCACAGAAACTCTGCTACCGTGAGATTTCAGCACGTAGAGGGGATTTTGCTGAAGGTACACGTAAGTGCTCAGTCAAGAATGATCATTTTTGTATGAGGACTAGATGGGCTTTTTATTGTTACAACAACGTGCTAATACTCAACACTCCAGCAGCTCATATTTAGATAAAAATGTTCTAAGTCTTTAAAAGTCTAATGCTGTCAGCACTCTTAGTGAGGATTGACTGCGTGAAGTTCCTTGGTAGGCTATTTGGGAAAATAGAGACAAATAAGATAGTCACACTATCTGGCTCTTATTTGTTAGAATTGTTAATGTTGCTCCCAAATTATCGTCTTTCCCCCAACTGCTGAAAAAGCTCTGTGCTGCCACTTTCCAAATAATGTTAAAGTAAATTAAATGTCTTGATTTTCTTCTTAGGCTTTCAAAACAATATTCAAAATAACTCGAACCACTAGTTATTATAGCTGGATGTAACAAAGTATGCCTAGGTAGTGTGTAAATATCCTTTTGGGTATAAATGTTTCTCGAAGCTGGTTTTACATATCTGTAGGGCAATGACAAATGCTTTGGTTTTGTTGACCCTAAGACATTGGGAATCCTCATAGAAGATCACAGTAAAGAAAGTCTATGCAAAGTAAATCCAACTTCATACAGAAACATTTTGTTTTTTAACAACATGCAGCTTAGCTACACTTGCAGTTACTCTCAAGTAATCAGAATACTTTATTAGAGTGAATATTTAATCCTTAGAATATGCCTGAAGGCAGTTTAGTGTTTTTATGCATCTAATTAGTTGTGTGCCTTTGAATTTTCCCCAAATAGCTCACATTCAGTACTTTTCTCTGCATGAATTCTATTCAAATTAATACAATGAAGATTTGGGTTTTAAGTTTCCATTATTCCAGCATATAAAAATCCAGCATCAAAGCAAGAAGGAGGTGACCTGATAGGCTCTTTTTAATTACAGATGGTCATCACAAAGCCTACATTTTTCTTTTCTTGGTATCTGACACTTAGTTCTCTACAGAACTGGTGGAGGATCATATAGCCACTAAAAGAGTCAGTGCACAGAAAGCAACAAAAAAGACTAACCATGCCCAGTGCCTCCAGAATCAGTTATTTTCAAATGGACAAAGTTCCTGAGAAGCATGTTTAACAAATTCTACTTTGAAGTTTCAGCAAGGAAAAGAGGAAGAAAATTCATTTTTAAAAACTTATTGTTGAAATAATTGAAAATTACTATACAGCTGTCCATGTAAAAACCCACAGCTTTCATCTTAGAGGGGATACAAGAGAGTTTCTTCTGGACCAATTTTTTTGTTTGTTTGTTTTGGTTTTTGAGACAGGGTCTCTCTATATAGCCTTAGCTGTCCTGGACTCGCTTTGTAGACCAGGCTTGCCTTGAACTCACAGCAATCCACCTGCCTCTGCCTACCGAGTACTGGCTTCTGGACCAATTTTGAGTGCCCATGGCCTGGGAACACAGATTGAGCTAGGTCTAAATTCTACATTCCAATGCAGAAGGAGTTTCACAAGGCTTTTTATAGTTTTATAAAACAAAGTCATAAATCAAGGCAACTTGAAAATACATTGGTGGATACATGTGAAAGGTGGGTACAGTGAGATGGAGGGCCCAAGATACTATCTGATAACATTCTTGTCCCTGGGGTAGTGGGGTAAGTGGAAAGTAGTGTTCTGCTAAACCAATAGATTCTAAAAGTTGTTTTTGTTTTTGTTTTTGTTTTAATCACAAGATGTTAGTTCTAAGTTAACAGCTTCTAAGAGGTTTTCATTTATTTATTATCATGGATTATTAGTTCAATGCAGAATAGGGCAATGAATGACTGTCCCCAAAGCCTAAAATTAGCCTGAGATTAAATGATTTCCTTCTGAACTACAAAATTCCAGTTTTTCCAGACTTCTAAAAGCCCAATCAGCCATCAGTCCCTGCAGATAGAACTCTTCCCAGTTGTTTTCTATGCTGACAGCCAGGTACAGCTCTGTTCAGGAGTTTTAATTCATACAAGGAAGAAATATATACTGTTTAAATATTTTAAATAAAAATATATATGAAGTCTTAGCTCTTCTTTGCGAAGGACATCTGTACTGTATGTATGACCTTCCTTCCTTCCTTCCTTCCTTTCTTCCTTCCTTCCTTTCTCTCTCTCTCTCTCTCTCTCTCTCCCTCTCTCTCTCCCTCCCTTTCCATTAATAAAACTAACCAAAAGAAAGAAAGGAAAGCAGAAAAATAATAATACAACTAGATATAAAGTGGAGAGATTACAGACAGGAGAACTGGATGGAGGAATAGAGTCCAGAGGCATTAAGACTGACATGTAAAAGAAATCAGGGACCAAAGAAGAATGGAGTGCTTCCACACTGTTCCACAAGTAAAAGAACAGAGCGTGTGCAGGAGAAATGCATGATCAATAAATGGCTCATAATAGGACACAGGGCCCCCAAAATATTCCTTATGAAGTAAGACCTCAATCCAGGTCCAGCTCTGGTACGCTCACAAGCAAAGCTGTTTCTCCTTTCATAAATTATTTCTGTTCCTGTTACAGTCCCTGTGTCTCGGTGCAAATAATTTGGAGACACAAGAAACTCAAAATCTCAGCTGGTGCCTTTTAAACTCATCACTACACCTACTACCAATTACAACCAAATTTCATACCAACGAAAAGGAATCTCCCCACTCCAAAAACAGGGCCATAAAACAGGCTCAAGGCTTCAGGAAACTTGCAGCCTATGGAATTTCAGAAAACAGCCAACTGTAGCTACACTCTCAAGAGCCCAGAAATTGCAAAAACAAAACAAGCAATCCCACTTAACTCGAAATAAATTCTGTCAAAAGGAAAGAGACTACCACTGCCCCTGAAGTCACTCGAGAACACAAGGCTGACTTTGGCTGGATCAAGAGGGTGTGGTCTGAAGAGTGAACACACAGAGAAAGGAAGTGCACTGGGTTTTATCTAATGAAGGCAGTAATCCTGTCTTTTCCCATTGGCTGAGTCCAACCTCACAGTATTATGTCGTTGGCTAGTCTGAAAAGAATTGGTGAACAGGAATTAAAGCAGGTGTTACTCCTACAGAAGGGAGGAGAAAGATTACCAACCTCAAATCTTGGCCAAATTAAAGCAAGCTTTATTGTGCACACCAGAGAGCCAAATTGGCAGCTTTCTCCCCCTAAGTAGGTATAGGAGAACAGCCATGAGCCAATTCCTCAAGCTTCTTTTATAGGGTAAAACCACAAGGTGGGTGATTTTTATAAGCAACTGTGCTTACAGAATCAAGACCAAGCCAGGAGTGGTGGTCTTTAATCCTAGCACTCAGGAGGCAGAGGCAGAGGCAGAGGCAAGCGGATCGCTGTGAGTTCAAGGCCAGCCTGGTCTACAAAGCAAGTCCAGGATAGCCAAGGCTATACATAGAGACCTGTCTAAAAAAACAAAACAAAACAACAAAAAACAAACAAAAGAAAACAAACAACAACAACAACAAAAGACCAGGCAGTTAAGGAAATTTCCTGTATTATTTGTTACAGCCCATTCTGTTATCTTAGGTGTGGGACACAGCCCAATTCTAAGAAACAGAAATTCAAGTTTTATACTAAATAGAAGCCTAACTTAGCCAGAATCTTAAAATGGCTCCCAGGGACAAAATGGAGTGTGTCTGGCTTCTCACAAGAAGGGAAACTGGTCACTGCTCCAGGCCATCGCATTTCTGGAATGAAACTAGAAACCTTAGTAAAAATAAAAGTTTTACCAGTTTTTTTTTGGGGGGGGGGCAGTAGGGGTATCACAACATTTGATTACAAGTCTTTCAAGGTGGGAAAGGTAAAAGAAAAAAAAAAAAGAAGAATGTTAATTCCTTTTCCAAATCGAGTTTTATAATATTTGATAGAAAAGGCTCATATTTAATATAACTTACCCTTCTGCCCCACAAACTGAAATGGCAAAAAAACAGGCAACCTGGCGTATCTCCCACCCCCAGTTTCAAAAAGCAGCTTGTCTTGAAAAGGAGTTTCTGGGCCTGGTGAAGCCTTGGCCTCCCCCCATTTCTAGTCAGGACTGCTAAACCCAGTTGCTATTGCTACACTCAACAATGGGTGTTCTCCTGGACCTCTGATAGCATGCTGCAAGGTTGATGGTGTAACCTCTGGGGACAATAAAATCTGTTCTCACCATTAAAAAAAAATAAACATTTTTAAAAGATTTATTTATTTATTTATTTATTTATTTATTTATTTATTATACACAATGTTGTGTCTGCATGTACACCTGCATGCCAGAGGGCTGCTCTCACCATTTTGAAGTTGAATGAGTCTGTTCTTTCATTCTCCTCTGTTGACTTATTCTTACCCTAATGAAATTCTAGGATTCGCTAGGACTTGTTTTAAAAACACACTTCAGTAAATTGGAAAATCTGAAAGAAATGGATGGATTTCTAGATGCATATGACCTATCGAAATCAAAGATGAGATAAGTAATTAAACATCTGTTAAAAGCAAAGAAATTGAAGGAATAATAATAAGGATGTGGGGGAACCTTGCAGATTAAAAAGTCCCAGCTAGAAGGAGTCATGACAGAATACAACCAGACATTTAAAGAAAAACTAACCCCAATGCTTCTCAAGCTATTTTGTAAAACAGAAAAAGAAGGAGCATTACAAAACTCTATTTACAAAGCCAGCATTACTCTGCTCCCTAAGCCAGATGAAGACACAACAGAACTGAAATCCAAAAATTTAGGCCAGTCTCAATAAAACGTGGTAATTGAATTCAAGAGTACATTAAAAAAAAAAAAAAAAAAAAAAACTATACACAATAATTAAGTTGCCTTCTTTTACAAATGCAAGGATGATTCAATGCATGCAAATCAATAAATGTAATCTCACATAAAAGGAGCTCAAGGACGAAAAGCAGAGGAGTGTCAGAATAGATGAGGCAAGGTGTCTTTAGATTGCCCAGCCTGATTAGCTTTAATCTCCTGGGCTCAAGGTTTTCATCAGTCTCAACCTCTCCAGCATGGGACTACATAAATTAGTTTCCACACACAGCCCTAAGAATTAGATGGTATTAGGCCAGCAATAGGGTTCAGGAGATAATGGTTCTTTGCCAGGAGGCCTGACAACTTGAATTCAATCCCCAAGACCAATATGATAGAAGGAAAGAATTGACTCCTACAAGGGGTCCATGCTGGCTTTTATGTGGATGCTATAACACACATGCACATATACATCCAATAAATAAATTTTAATTTTTAAAATTAAAAAATAAATTTTTAAAGTAAGAGATTGATGGTGTTGGCCTATGTGATTTAGACCTTCTCTGGTGCTGATTACTTATTGAATGTGGGCTGTGAGTCAGCAAGGGGACCCATCTTTCTTGATAATTGCACTTCTAAGGCAAAAGGGTGAGGAATGATTTACATATCAAAGAAGCAGAGCAAGAATTTACAATTGTAAATTTCTCATAGAGAAAACACAAAGAATGTTTAAAAAGGGAAGACAGAGGCGCATGGACCTAAGGGCTGTGATCTCACATGAAAAACAGGAGGCACAGAGAGCTGTTAGCTGAAATAGAAGGATGCTTAAAAGTGGCCTCCAGGAAGCTACTGCTACCTCCTGCAAGATCACGTCTCCCAATTCTCCCCAAAAGGCCACTTATTAGTGACCAAGTATTCAAATGGCAAAGACTTATTGTAGAAAATTCATTTGAACTTAAAAAGAATGTTTGGTTTTTTCTTTAGTTATGCAAAGACATGCACATTTACATGACAGTATGTATTTGTGATTGCATGTGCCTGCAGAGGCCAGAAAAGGCACTAAATCTACTGCAACCTGGAGTTGCAGGCATTTATGAGTGCAAGAAACTGAATTCAGGTCCTCTATAAGAGCAGTGCTTTTATATATGAGAATAAGATGATGATAGATACAAGGTACCAGATATTATGTTATATGAGGTTTATTAAGTGAGCATGGGGGGAGAAGGAAATGGGAGAGAGGTACCCAGAGAGAGAGAGAGAGAGAGAGAGAGAGAGAGAGAGAGAGAGAGAGAGAGAGACAGACAGAGAGAGACAGAGAGAGACAGAGACACAGAGACAGAGAGAGACAGAGACAGAGACACAGAGACAGAAAGAGACAGAGACAAGAAAAGTAAAAAGAAGAGAGAGTAGAGTAAGAGGGAGTAGAGAGAATAGAGAGAAACAGCGACCATGGTCTGTTCTTTTGTATGGCCCTGGGCAGGGCCACGCATGCGTGGTAGGTAAGTAATGACATCGCAGGTAGGCGTACTGAAGCAGAATCCTAACAAGTACATTGCTTTTAAAAGTTGAGCCATTTTTCCAGCCCTTCAAATGGACTATTTAATCATTTCTCATTCTGAAGTCTATGTTGACTGTCATTACTATAATGACTCTTATTTCCATTTTAATTACCATTTGAAAGCTATATTTATACTTCCTATTCCTTTTAATTTTCTACACATTTATAATAGAAATATTTTAAAGACAGCACCAAGTTGATTCTTTCACTTTTACCCGTTTATTACAATTGTGTGTGATTGACTGTGAGTGTGGTTATTACTATCTTAGGAAACTACCTATGGAAAAAAACTTGTCTTTTATGTTTACTCTTATGTGTGTCATTTGTGTTTTAGTTAATGTTACTATTACTGTGATGAAACACCATGACCAAAGCAACTTGGGAAGGAAAGGTTTTATTTCACTCCCAGTTCCATGTAACAGTTCATCATCAAAAGGTCAGGAACTCAAGTTAGGCAGGAAGCTGGAGGCAGGAGCTGATGCTGAGGCCATAGAGGGGTGCTGCTTACAGGCTTGTTCATCATGGCTTGCTCAACCTGAGGAGCCTGCTTAAGTAAGCCTAGCTGACTCCATGACAGGGTTCAGTTTCTTGTTAGCTTAGAACAGGGTTAAGCCCCTATTCCTCAGAAATGAGCACAGGAGTTACTGGGAATGCCACAGAAAATGGGCAGCAAATCAGAGATGGCCTAGCCACCTGGATGGAAAAAGATATGTTTGCTAAAGGTTAATTAACTGCTGGTCTAATGCTTAAGGATGACTACTGCCAGTCTAGAAATCTCTTGTCTTATGATTAACTCATGACCCCTGACTAAGGTTGCCCACGCCTTTTCAGTTTAAATGCTCCAATCATGCTAAAGATTACCGAACCGCCGCCCCCCCCCCCCCCACTCCAAATGCCTTTAAAAAGAGCTTGAGAGCTCCTCTTCGGAAAGCCATTTTGTCTAAGTGGTGACTCCAGCATGCTGAATTTCTGCAGAGTAAACATTCTTTGCTGCTTCCATACTATTTGAGTCTGGGGTCTTTCCTTCAGCGAGTTTTTGACCCTAACAAACCTACTTTCTAATACAACCCAGGACCAGCAGGGTCAATGAGCTGGGCCTTCCTCCATCAATCACTAGTTAAGAAAATGCCCTAAAGCCACATCTAATGGAGCTATTTTCTCAACTGAGGCTCCTTCCTTTCAAATGACTTTAGCTTGTATGGACTTGACATAAAACTAGTCAGTACAATTTGCTTGTATTCTTTATTAACTGCATAGGTCAAATTTTTCATCTGTCAACATTTTTCCTCTGACTGATAATGTTCTTTAATATTTTTCTTGCATAGGATTGTTAAAAATAATTTATCTCAGCCTGTTTACCAAGAAAACGTATTTACTCTATTTGAGACATATTTTGCCTTTGTTTAGAATTCCAAGATGACAGATTTTTTTTCTACAAATTTAAAAACATGTTTATAGTGCTTTTAGTTTCTATACTATTTTTAATGAGAAGTATGAAATAATGCTTATTTTTGCTCATCTGTACTTGATCGTTTCTTCATTTGCTTTAAATATTTTTCATTCGTTACTTTTTTTTAGCATTTAATTTAATTTTAATTTTAATTTTTATTCTTTACATACATTACATCCCTATTGCAGTCTCCCCTACTTCCATTTCTCCCAGTGCTCATGCCCCTCCCATAGATCCCCCTCTCCTACATTTCCCTTCAGAAAAAGAACAGGTATCCCAGAAATGTCAACCAGACATGGCATAACAAATGACAATAAAACTAGGCACAAACCTTCATATCAAGGCTTGGTGAACAGTTCCTGTAGTAGTCCCAACCACAGGCAAAAGAGTGAGAAATACTACCCTTCACTTTGGCTTTAAGCGTCCCGCAAGTACTCTAAGCTACCTGACCATAAGATATATGCAGAGGTCTTAGCTCAGACCCATACAGGGCAGTGATTATTAATTCTGTCTCTGTGAGGCCCTCTAAGCCCTTTATAGTTGATCCTATGAGCCATGCTCCTGTGGTGCCCTCAACCCCTCTGGCTCCTAGAATTCTTTCTCTCCTTCTCTCCCTATTCTCTGGAGGTTCTGCTGGCTTAGTCTAGTGTTTGGCTATGGGTCCCTGCATCTGCTCCCATCACTTGCTGAATTTTTTAGTATTTTATTTAAATTATGGTTTAGCTTAAGATTCTTTATGGATATATGATTAGAATTTGAGATTGCTCTTGAATTTTCAAGCTTATAGTTTGAATATACTCCATTGAGTAAATATTTGGGCTCTTGTATCTTCAAATATTTATCTCTTCCGTTTTCCTTTGGATATTTTAGAACTCCAATCACTGCTGTAGTATGTTAGGTCATTTGGTATTTTCCATAGTTCACTGAGTTCCTGTAATGATTTCTACAATACGTAGTATAATATATACTATTTCTTTATAGTATGTTGACCCTTCTGTTGTTATGCTCACTCAACAATTCTGATTTCAAACATCATGTATTTTTATATCTTTAAGTTTAGAATACATTTAAAAATTCTCTCATATCCTAAAGTCCATTTATGATAATGCCTCAATATATTTTATATTTAATTCTTTGTCCTTACCATTTCTAATTCTATTCTTTTTAGTTGACTTTTCCAGTAATGTGTCATATTTTTTCTCATGTTTGCTGGCCTTTTGTTTATAGACTATGTTATTCGTTATCATTTCTTTCTGAGTTTTATTATATGCTAGTAAAAAGTATTACGTTTTCCCAGTAGTTAATGAGGACACTTGCATATTAGTTTGATAATTTAGGGTTTTATTATATTTTGGGGCCTTAATCTAGAGAAATTTTCTTTACTTCCACATATAAAGTATTCTATGAATTTCTACTGGATGCTTATTGTATTCCACAGGTATACTACTCTAGCCAAAGGGATTTTTACCTGCTTTATATGAATACTTGAAAATGCTGACTTAATGGTGCTTCATTGTTCTCTTTGAAATTTTCTTCAATTGAGTTTTGCTACATTTATTGTTTTCAGGCATAAGCAGATATTTACTCAAAGACTTAAGGCTTTTTCTTTCTTTTCTTTCTTTCTTTCTTTTTTCTTTTTAATTTCTGGGTCTCTCTCTTTTTCTTTGGATAAGGTGGCAAAAGGTACCTTGCTGCCGGGGGTGGGGGTGGGGGGTTGAGGCCAAGGTGTGCTGCTAAGAGATGACTCCACACAACAGATCTAATGCCAAAGGCTCAATAGTGGAGAGAGAAGCAAAGGCTAAGTACCTTGTGGTGGTGGCAGGTGATAGATAACATAGGCTGCTGCTGCTGAGTAGCTGAAAGGCAGGCTGGCAGAGTGCTTGATTTACAACGCTCTCTCTGTAGCTGCTTCTTTTAGTCATGGTACCTTGGATATTTCAACCATTTCTTCTTCATTGAACTCTGATCATAGACTTCTCTCATTTCAGCTGCAGGCAGGAAAGCCTAACTGCTAAGATCACCACCTCTTCTGTTTTGTTTTTGTTTTTGTTTTTGTTTTTTAAGTTAGGGACCATAGCCAAGTACTGCCTACTTGCAATGCTTGAAAATAGTCCTTGTTTAAAAACTCTTCCCAGACACAAAGGATATGCTGTTAAAACATTGACTTTTCCCTAGAAAGAATGCTGTTCCAGGAATTAGAAAACAAGCCCTCTCCACAAACAAACAAAAAATACAAACAACACAACAAAAAGACCTGACATTAATACTGATGTGTCTTCCCAGTGAGAAGCCACTCTGCACATTTAGAGATTAATAAAGGTAAAAGTTCCATGATATAGCTCCTATCTAACTATGTCTCCTGTTCAAAGAGGACCTGGCCGTGGGTAGGAGAAAACTGTACTAACTTTACTAATGTAATTTAGTATTTTGTACTTCTAAAGTGTACATAAAAAAACCCACATACACCTGCCATCCTGAAATTTCTTTCTGGTCTCAGCTCCAGATTAGAGATAGGCATGGCAAAAATATCACCAGATGTATTCTTAAATGCATTAATGCTTCTCTTGTTGAATAATTGCTGCCCAGGTTCATCTTTGCACTGCAGGCAAAAGTAGGCTTTTGCTGAATAGAGCACAGGAGACTGAATGGCAGACCAGGGCTTAATGATGGTTTTTGACCCAGCCCTACCCTCTCGAGCTGCATTTAGAAATGCAGTCTTTGCTATGGAGGTGGACTAAATGGCCAGCTTTCCATCAGAGTTTTCACCTTTTGTTAGGAGAATGAAACCCAATTGGAGGTCAGTCATGGTGGGCAACACTTTAGCATCCTAGCACCCTGTTTATTGGTAATATATCTGGTTAGCATAGTAGTTATTGGGGTATTTTGAAGGCAGTGCTCTTCTGTCTCCTAAAAATAATCTACTGCCATCAGTAAAATGGATTTAGTCTCCAGAATCCTACTGACCTAACTAATGTGTTTTCGTTCATAAAGTCAAATAAAAAAGAAATAGTGCACACTGGTTCAGTGTCTTCTAAGAGTAAAAAAAATTGGGATTTTAATAAATTCTCGTGGTGTTTACTATGGTTGTAGAGGTTCTGTCTTGTGGGATTCTGCTGGGTTAGGTTGAAGTCTGACTTCTCTAGATGGCTGTTTTGGGAATGGTCTATGACGGTGGATTCCCATTTCTTAGTGGGGTTCTAAGTCCACCTGATCTGGTAGCCCCAAATTTTGTAAGGAGCCTCACACAGACTTCAGGGGAGATTATAAACCCGACCCTTTCCTGGTAAGGAACTTGACCAGCAAACACAGGGAATTCCTGAAAGTACCCCACCCTATGCGGAGCAGATCCTAACCTCCAGCAAATGACCTTTAATTGTACCTAGCAGGCATCCCTTCACAGGTAGGATAACTAAGTACAATTTTCTCCTTCTTGTGATGGGACTCCAGTCCAGCCCATGTTGCTGCAGGGAAATGAGCTACTGTATCACTGTATGTAGATTAAGTATCCTGACACCCTTAGCCCTAGCAAATCAGACACATTCACCCTCAAACTCCCTCTCCACTGCCCAAGGTTTATAAAAATAAAGGCTGGCTGGATTGCTGGGGTGGGGAATGGGGAGCTCATGCTTTCTTGTTCGTCATTCCTCCACCATGAGTGAGACTCCATTTATTCTGGGGAGAACCACCCCTGGAGTCCCAGTGGTCAAGCAGCAATGGAGGAACTGACTGCCTTTGCAGCCTCTGGGGCTTGTTCAACCACTGCCAATAACTCAGTGCTGACCCTTCACTGAAGCACCTTGGGCCTCGGGCCTCATCCTAAAATGGCATAGCTGCCTCTGAGAGAGAAATGTTCTCCTCCAGAGGCAAGCAGGGCCTGGACCAGACGCTGGACATGGGACTCAGGACACCTGCTGGATGTTGAATGTCATTTCCTTGGATTTAGGAAGATTTGTCTTTGAATCTTACTTTTCAGTCATAGAGCGTACATGAAAAATAAATATTCTAAGGCCCAATTGCATATTCATGAACATGTTAGCATTATGTACTTCAATACATTGTTAGTTTTATAGGACATTATTTTAAATGGTGATTTTTCTTTAGCCAGTTGCACTAAAAATGCCTAAGTAGTAGTAAGATTCTTATACATAGACTCTTATCTTTATAGAAAGGATATAAAAATTAAAGGCAGCCATGTGCTATGTTCATGCAGAATAAACATTCAAGTCAGCACTAGAGTTCAGACTGAGCATCTTATTTCAAGCTGTCTTCTGTATTATGTTGCTTCTGAGTGGAATTGTTCACAGAAGTGATATATTGGCATAACTGCATTAGAACATACTTATCTTTATTAAGGAGAGACGGTAGTGTGAAGACATGGATTGAGCTAGTAGAAGGAAGCTATTTGAAATCTTACGAGAGGAAAAAATGTAAGTATGACTGGTAGCTATTGTTTGTGTATGTGTGGGTGCAGTAAGTGTTTGTTGGTATGAGCGTGTATGAGACTGTGCGTGGTAGGGTGTATGAGTGTGTTGGAATATGTGTGCATAATGTATGTAAATGACTGTGTGGGTATGTGTATTTATGAGAGTGTGAGAGCGTATGTTGCAATATGTGTGCATGAGCATGTGTGTGAATGACTGTGTGTGAATGTATTTTCTTATGTCAAAACGCCCATTTAAAAGTGAGTTTAAATTTTATATGAGAAATAGAAAATATTTACTAAATACTAATATTAGCATAACAATTAAATTTATGGAGTTTTGTTTGAGCTATGACCTTCCAAAGGCCAGGAAAGTCATTCCTAGCCTTGTGGACCTTCAGAAAAATGACTGGAACTAGGTCTGATGACAACTTTGTAGCATCACAAGCCAACAGCTTCATCATAGAGTGGGGAGCAGAAAGGATGCAGGGACAAATTGAGACTACTTCCAGTGGCCTAAGCTGGAACACTTTGTTCAATAAAATAAAATAACTTTGTAACCCAAAGTTTACCAAATGTGAAATTAATATTTATGACTTCATATAAATGAGTGGCTGAATAAAGAGAAATAGGTAAATATTCCATTTAAAAATATAATTTATGTAGAAATGCTGTTCTCAGGGATGTGAAGGTCAACTTCCCATGTGTTACATGCATCCTGACATAAAAGCTTCCCTCTAAGAAGCCAGAGTGGTACCTGAAGCTGTGGACAGCAAAGCTGTGGTGATTGTGACCCAGGCACTCCAATACTGTCTTTGTAAGTCTAAAACTACAACAGATTAATTAAAAGTCAAGCTTACAACTCTTGTAAAATACCGCTCTTCTAAGAATGTAATTTAGAATTATTTTAAAAGTATGTCTCCTTCATAGTTTTCAGTTGCCCAAACATCATTACACTTTAATACTTTTATTTCTCAAAAAAAATTATCCCATCTGCAGGTGCAGTCCAACTCTTATTATCTCCTAGATTCTCCAAAAAGTTCTATAATTAACTCCGTCTTGACCTTTTGGTTTAAAACAGTGGTTCCCAACCTGAGAGTTGTGACCTTTTGAGGGGATTGAATGACTCTTTCATAGGGGTCACATTTAAAATATCCCACAAGTCAGATATTTACACTATGACTCATGAGCATAAAAATAAAAGATATGAAGTAGCAACA
The DNA here is from genome assembly GCF_903995435.1 of Acomys russatus. Classification (NCBI taxonomy): domain Eukaryota; kingdom Metazoa; phylum Chordata; class Mammalia; order Rodentia; family Muridae; genus Acomys; species Acomys russatus. Next base: position 12,712,844 of record NC_067144.1, on the reverse strand, counting down.
AAAGTAGTTTTATGGTTGCGGGTCACCACAACACGAGGTGTGTATTAAAGGGTTGCAACATCAGGAAGATTGAGAGCCACTGGTTTAAAATATATTAATTAGTGAATTATAACATTAAAAGAGTAATACTTGAAAGATATTAACATTAAAAAAAGAATGCCTATCTAATATTTTGATGGTCTCAGAGCAAGTTAGAACAACAACAACAAAACCTATGTTGAATAAGAAGAAAATAAATAAAGTTGCTAGCTTTTTGTTCTCTAAGCTATTTATCCTCTGTGTGTTTCCCTGAAAATATCACTCTCCAAGGTTCTGTCTCAAAAGACGACCTCCATGTGTGACTTACTATAGCTCATGAGTGTTTGTCTCAACTTGGTGATTGAATTTACCTGTTCCTGGCAACGTAGTCAATGTGCTAAAAAATAACTAGAGTACTTATGTTATATATTGGATAATCTATGGAACTTTTAGGAGTTATGAGTTATTCAGGTGGTCATTGTTTCTTAGGTACTAAGTGGCTTTCATATGAAAGGGTGCATTTCAAAATACATCACTAATTGATAAGCAGCAAAAACATAGACTGGATTGTGATTGCTGTTGGTGGCTATTCACATGGTGGCAATAAAGACGCACTGACTGAAATTATCAAGGGCAGCCATTTTAAAGAAAAAAAAAAACCTTGCTTGTGATGCTATTTAAGCTGGGTTTCTTTACTCTGTTTTCAGCTTTGTGCTAGATTTCTCACACGTATTCCAATGACAGAAAGAAAGATGATATTATGCCCACAGATCTTGAGATGTGTCTTTGTTGCATTTCTACTGCTGTGATAAAACCTGTTGTATGTGTTTCTTCCTCCCATCTGTATGCTCCCCGAGTAATGACTCATGAGATTCAATAAATATTATACAAATACCTAGGCCATATAGCTAGGCTCTTCTCTGACTAGCTCATAACTTAGTAACCCATTTATATTAATTTACACTCTGCTACATGGCTGGTACCTGGGCTCAAGCACCATGCACCAGTCTTCCTCATGTCTTGCAGGCTGACTCTCCTGTGCCTAGCTCTGTTTCAGAGTTCTTTCCTCCACCCGGATGTTCCACCTCCTACTTCCTGCCTTAGCTATAGGCCGTAGGTTTTGAATTGACATATGTTGGAGCCATACAATACACAAGAGTCTCCTTCTACAATCACCAAGGCAACTTATGAAAGAAAACCTTTAATTTGGGCCGATGGTGGCAGAGCGTTAGAGTCCACGACCATCACAGTGGGGAGTGTGGCAGCAGGCTGGCAAGCACAGAACTGGAGTAGTAGTTGAGAGCTGACATCTTTATCTGCAAATATGAGACGGATAGAACTAAGTGGAAATGGCATGCGCTTGTGAAATCCAAAGCCCACCACTGGTGACACACTGCCGCCAAACACTTCCACCAGCCGAGAACTCGGGATTGAAATATGTGAGCCTACAGGGATACTTTCATTCACACTTCCACGGGAGGGAGGCACACTTAAGAGAGGAGCACGCTTAAGACAGAAAATGAAACCATTCACTTGCAACCTTAGTTGTTCAAATTACAACAGCACATTCGGTCTCCAGGTAAAATGTTCATTGATCGTCCGTGTTTAAAACATTTTGTTTTAGAGTGTGAGGCTTGGTGTTTTTTTTAGTCCTTAGAAAGTTTGACAAGGGAGCCTGAGGGAATAATGAGGAAACATTTGATTTTGAGGCTCAGGCTTTTTCATCCAGAAGGGAGTGAAAATGGCAGCTTCCGGGCAACTGCACTAGCGGACTTCAAAACTACCAGGCTGGAAAAAGCAGCCTTTGATTTCTTTTATCTTCCTGCCGGGCATGCTTATCAGAAGAGATTAGGAATGCAAGGGTAACACTGGCAGCAGCCATGCCAGCTCTGAAGCTTTCATTAACCATCTACAGCAGCCTGGTCTTTCACTGCCGTGGAACAATTGCTGATGCACTTGATGTGTCTCAATCCACCTGGCATTTGTGAGCGTTCACTTTAGAGACAAAGGTGAAGAAACCCTGGCTACAAAGAACACATATAAAGCCTAGGGAAAGGAGTTCAAATAGAGTCTAAGGGAGAACAAAAGAAGATTTAAAATGCCCTTAGTATGGGCATGAAGCAGGAACAGAGGACAGAGCGGAGGAAAGAGGGGGTACATTATTGGGCTAGCGTAAGGCGGGACATAAATATACCATGAGGGGAACAAAGGGAAGAGGCAAAATTGGGCAATGTTCCTGACATAAAAATAGGTAAGAATTTAAAGTACGTAACAAATATCAGTGGCCACGACAGGCGGCGAGGAAGGGCCATGTCCTCCAGGAGCCTCAGAGTGCTCAGAAGGCAGTGACAGCTGAGGAGTCTGGACTGCAGAGCGAGCGAGCTCACAGAGTGACTTCCCACCCCATGCTGTGCCCCCCACTTCCAGCACCCCCCAGGGGGTATTCTGCCGCTCCAAGTGCTTGCGTGCAGCTGGCTCTCACCCTGAGGCGCGACCCTGGCGCTTTGGCAGAGCTATGTCAGAACTCTGTGGATTCACTTCCACATCCCTGTGGACTCAAGCTCATGTGTGAGAGGGTTCTGGTAGCCAGAACAGGGAAGCCCTGGAAGAGGAGGTTGAAGAAATACGTTCTCCACTGAACAACTTCTGAGGAGGGGCTGAAACCAAAGCGGCACGTGATACTGAGCAATCGGCCCCAGTGTGGTCTTCCTTCATCTTAAGAACTCCAGGTAGCACACATAATCTTTCTATGTCATTGCTGTAACTTAGCAAACAAGTATTGGGTTTTCTTCCCATTTTTTGCCCTTCTTGCGGCAGCACCATTATTTTCCAAATTCAAGGGGCAAATGAACAACACCAGGGGAAAAAATTCATTAACTTTCTATTTACACTGGCAGTTGGCTTCCTTCCTAGAACTAACCGGGGAGTATTCCATAGAAGCATTCTTACCAGGGGGAGGTGGGGTAGAGGTCAGAGCGGCCTTTTCTTTTTCTTGAATCCCTTTTGAAGGAAAGGCACAGTTATTGAGTCATGATTCAGCGGGGGCTGTCATTAGTGACAGACCAAAACAGCCAGACTTCACAGTTTGCCACTGGCTTCCAGCCTCCTGTTCCAGCTGCCAGGAAGTGCTGGGGGTGGTGAAGAGGCCTTGCTGCCTGGAGCAGAGCCAAGAGGAGTGAGACTTGTCAGGCATCTCTCCCCTGCAAAGAGCCAGACTGCATTGGGGCCCATCAAATGGCTCCCTTAGAAGACCTACCATATACTAAGGGCAGGAGGGGGAAATTGGCCAGGACAGGCTTCCTTCTGAAACACAGCTTTCAAAGTGGTGCAGATTGATGGGCATGGGAGACAGGCTAGTGCTTTATCTTACTAATGGCTTCTGGCAAAAGAATCATGAAATATGTATGTTGAAAAATAAATAATACCAGCCAGAGATGGTTCGGGAACACCCGTTGATCACGTACAGTAGACCTCAGAGTGACACAAATTGGCACAAACTGTAATCTGGCCACTAAAAGTGCTAAGATGGGCTTCCTTTCCTTAACCTCTCCCGTCACTATGCAGTGTTATGTGATAGTGTCTCTCATGTTCTCAGAGACTAGAGCTTTGGCTGGACTCACAGGCAGAGTTAATAATACAACTTATGGTCTCTTAAGACTGCTATCCTACTGTGCATTCAGCATACTTGTTTAATTTCTCTTTAAGAGTACATTAACAACCAACCTTAATGCCTATAACATAGCTGTAGTCCTGTTATGCATTTTTCCACGCTCCTGACTCGGATATTGCATGTGGATGTGTGTGTTATGAGAGTCGTTGGGTAGAAAAAGAAAAATGACTAAAACAGCCTTATAAAAGTAATATCCCCATAAATATTAGATAAAATATATTGATTTTGCTTGATAAACAATGATGCTTGTAAGTTGGACCAAGTTGGACTTGATCTCTTGTAAAACTCTGAAAAGAGTTCTGTAAAGTGACACTCATTCTTTCCCCCCATGTTGTTCTGTGTTTTCAATAAAAGAGAGAGCAAAGCCCTTTGTTTGGGAGAAGGCGTGGGGGGAGGTCACAAAACAGCTTACAAGTAGCCATGATTCAGACTCATAGAACACAGAGACTGAGATGAGGATGCTCGGTTTCAGAGTCATACAAGCATCTGAGGTACCTACTTAACCTACTAAAGTGGGCCTGACCTCAGGATTCTCCCAGCATCCCTCAGTGTCTGCCTGTTGCAGGATGTGGTTGGCATACTACACTCTCTGGCCTCAGCTATTCAGCCCAAGGGGCTGGCCTTCCCCTCCCACAGAGACTCTTCCCTATACAATACAGAGATTTTTCTGTCTCTGTCTCTGTCTCTGTGTGTATGTGTGTGCATGCTCTTTATCTCTTTATTTCTACACTATCCCATAAGCCCTACCCCCACACCCTGCCCCCCGCACTCTTACTCCCTGTCTCCCCCTGCCCACCTGCCCCCCCTCCATCTCCCTGTCTGCAGGTAACTTCCCTGACCTCATTTCTTGGGATCAGTAAACTGCTGGAGGGAGAGATCTCCCAATAAACTTGCCTCTATATGTTAATTTGGCTTGAATTGGCTTATTTCATTGGTGGAGAAAACCTGTTAGGTGAGTGGAGTAAAGAATTCAAATCTGGGTTCTCTCTTGATCAAAAGATAAACGACATGGTACAAGCTTTTAAGCCCAGAACTCTGGAGGCAAAAGTAGATGGGTCTCTATTTCCTCAAGACCAGCTGGGGTACATTAAGAGTTCAAGGCCATCCAGGGATACAGTGTAAACAATCAAAGCTTATGGCTAGGGAATTCCTAAGCTTTGAGGGAGAGCCTCTTGATGTTTTTCTAAATGACCATGTTGTACAACTGCCAGTCTATTCACAACAGCTTGGCAATGGCAATTCACCTAGATGTGCATCAACTTACAAATAGACAATGAAAATATGATACATATACACATAGGACAGCTTAAGCTATAAAAAATGAAACATGCAGGATGAGACTTTTAAATGGGACATTATATATATATATATATTTTTTTTTTTGAATATGTATATTGAATGAAATGTTCCAGGACCACAAAGATGTACGTTGCATATTCTTTTTCATAGGAGGTTCTAGTTTCAAATCTTTTGTTATGTATGCATATTGTAGAGTACATGTGGAACCTAGGAAAGTAGAAGCAGGTAAGTGGAAGTGAAGACACATTTAGGTGAGGAAGGCAGTAGAATATAGGTGACATGAAAGTAGAGAGGGCAGAAGGGTATGAAGGAGCCAGCCCCCTTAAGGACCCCCATTAAAGCCAAAGTCTGGGAAAATGTAAAAGTCAGCCTATTCAGTCCTCTCTTAAAGACCCCCATTAAGGCCAAAGCACGTACATTTTTAGGGGGTCTAGCTTGAACCAAGGACAGACAGATATCAGATCACTGTATGTGTGTGACAGGGATAGGAAAAACCTTGAAGAGTCTAACTTGACTCAAGGTCTCAGTCTGTGCTCAGAGTCTAGCTGGACTCAAGGACAACCAGCTGTGTTTAAATTTTCCACTACCCCTCCTCAACTAAAAAAGTTCCTAAACGACCCCTGTGACTGCTTCAACCAATCTTTCTCATAGGTCAGCTTGCCCCTCCACCCATTATCCAACCACCAAACGCCAAGACTTGTAACTCCCTGCTTGCAGCTTTTCTGCCCAAATGCCAACCAATCACATACTGTAAAACTCATTTCTTTGTCTAAAACCTATAAAAGGCCTGTGCCTCTGTTTCTCAGGGTCTGCAGCTTGAAAGAGCTGAACAGACCCCATCGCGATGGCTCAATAATTTCCTATTCCTATGCATTTTCATCGACAATGGACTCCGTCTCTTAGTGGGGACTCCGGGGATAGACTAGAGATCTCTCTAGAGGTCTCAGTCTTACAGGTTGAAGAAGGTAGGAGTATGCAATTTGTCTTTTGTTGTTGTTGTTGTTGTTTTTTATCTATTAAGCATGAAGATATTCCTGGTCAGTTTCAGTTTAAAGAAAAACCAATTCACTTCCAAGTACGAAAGGTTGAGAAATGACTAAACAGATGCTGTTTAGTTTCCTCCCAACACTGAGACCCTGTAAAAGCAAAAGCCGATCAATGCTTATGTTTAAGGTGGAGCGTTCTAGTCCTTTCAAAATAGAAGAACCCGGGAGGAGATAAAACAGCCTTGATCTAACAACGTCCTAACTTGTGGAACAAACACACACTCACCTGCCCCAGCACGTGCACCATGATCAGCTCTCCCATGTCAGCCTCAGGTCTGTGGCAGATAAAGTAGAAATCAGGAGTGGCCAACTTTCCATCTGTTTCAATGGGTCTGTCTGTCTCACCACTTCGTTTTCTTCAACCCTGTATAAAGTAGGCAAATAATATCTGTGATTAGTGTCCTTGTGATTAAGTGTTTTAAAATATGTAATTATTTAGCACAGTCCCTTAGCACATCTTGCCGCTCAGATTTAGTGAGCTCTCTCCTTATCCCTTTTATTAAGATCCTCGCCAGCGCATTAATTACTAGCTTTCCATCTTGTCCTCTGCCCACCTACACTCTCCTACCTCTGTGAGATCATAGGACAGTGTTTTTCTCAGCAAGAAATACTGTCTACTGAAGATGCAATCACATGCCATAAACTCATGTAGCTGTAGAAGCCAAGCGAGTGGTACAAACTGAAATGAGCCTCATATGAAGTAATGGGTGGTGTGTACATTACAGCAAATTGCCAGCATTGCAGGCAGAGCCTCGCTTTAGACTCTCAACTTTAGAGTCAGGGGACTTTGTGAAACTAGGTGTCTGCATTATCACCAGATGTTGTTCCTGGAACTATGCTAATGCATTTCTTTAAACATGTTTACAGGGCAACCTTGGCAAGTCTAAGAAGTGTGGGTTATAACAATGTGTCATGTGGCAAAGGAGGGCAGGAGGAGAGAGTGTGGGTTTATTTTATACGTTTATAACATATACTTGTCTGTTATTAGACTTGAAGTCCTTGGGTGAGTGAATCAATAGAAGAGCCAAGGTCTGACCCTGAACATTTCTCGCTGTAACTCCAGCTTGCCGTCTCCAAGTGACAGGTGATTTCAATGAAGATGTTTCAAGGACTGAACTCAGGGCTCAGGTACAAAAGCTGGAAGTAGAAAAGAAGTGAGGTGTGGCTTTTGAGTGGGCATTTTTCACAATCTTGCATAGTACAAAGAAGAAGAGAGCTGTTCAAAGAGCAAATGCAGAGAGAGGAAGAGGAAGGCATTACCGATTACTGGCAACCAAATATCCATATACTGTGTAACAGTAGACCTTTTCTTTTTGGAAAACAAACAAACAAACAAACAAGAGAAGAAAGCAAAACAAAAAACCTGGGAAGCAAATGTTCCTGTACAAAATTTAAAATCCAGTGGATATGGGCCACTTAGCATCTTTTTCTTTATGCCTTTTATACATCTATCTTGCAATAAAAAATTGGAAATTATAACTACTTTTCAAAAGATGCATGATACATAAAGAGACAAATACATGACCTACATGCAATTAGCCACAGCTGCTATTATTACATTTTCTTTTTATGTGTGGATTCAGACCCCAGACAAGAGATTGAGGTGCCTATACCAAAGCTGACCTGACCTTCAGGTTCTCCCAGCATCCCTCAGCCCCTACCTGAATTTTTCATGCCAGTGGCTGGTCTTTCTTTCCCCAAGAGGCTCTTCACTATGTAATCCAGAAATTTTGGTTCTCTCTCTGCCATTTCTCTCTCCCTGCTGGCACAGTCCACAACCCCTGTGCCTTGGGAACTGTGAACCTGCCAGAAAGCTGCCTCCAATAAACCTGTCTTTATACTTTAATTTGGCTTGAACTGGTTTAGTCAGTGGAAATAACCTATCACTTTTATGTTGACTTTTATTGACTAATTACTGAAATGTGTGGTTTATAGAAACATAATCTATAAGAAATTCTTTGCTATTTTATCATTAGTCTTTGTAAAGAGTTTCAGAATGAGATCTTTACCCCCTTACTTGCCTTAAAACTGTTGTGGGCATATAGAAAAATATGGACACCCACTCTTAATGCAAATAACATTAGAGTAAATAGATGCAAAAGAAAAATGCGGAAGTACTTTTCTCTTTGAAGTGTTCATACACTTTCTCCATCCTGTCTTGGGGCTCCCTGCCTTGTGTCTCCCATGCTCTGTTCTCTTGGTAACTTCCCAGAGATACTCACATGGCTTAGTAGGTTTTCCATTTCCAAATTATTCTGTTTTGTCTTTTCCTCCACCATCTTATCTCTCTGTTGAATTTTACTTTCCCGTCTTGACTTCCTTATTTCATTCATCTCCCTGTTTTTATTTTCTTGGAGTCTATTCATGTCTTCTTTTAGCGGTTTGAACATATTAGGAGCTTTTATTTATTTTTTAAATTCTTTGTCTGGAAGTGCTTCCTAGTTGTTCTCATCAGCCGTTCCTATGGAATGAGTGATTTGGGGAGAAGACATAACCTCTTGTTTTATCCCTGCTGCTTTGTTTCTGGGACTTGTACATCTGGGGTTGGTTTTGCTGGGAACTGGATTGGCATGCTGTGAAAGACCAGCAAGCACTCTGAACTGCTGAGGCCTTTTCCTAGCAAATATATACTTATAAACATAAATATTTAAAGTCAAGCCTCCTTTCTTCTTTCAGTGGACATGTTTACAATGTTCAGTAGAGGACTAAGTCATGAAAGGATTGAGGTGTCATATTTTCCCTCTATGTGTGGGTACTCAGAGTTTGGGGCTCTATATCTAGTTTTCTTCTGAGGGCCACATACCACCCTGGGTCAGCACAAAGCTTTTGTTTGGGTCACTTATTTCTTTTCCCAGGAGTTTTGTAACTCCTAAGTGCAGTGTGCCTTACCCTGGATTAGCTTAGGCTTCCCGTCTGGGCCTGAATCTTGTGCCTGGAATTGTCTGTGATCAGTTCTTAATGAGTTTTTTTTTCTAAAAGGTATATGACCTATGTATTGAGGTCAGATTTTTATTTTTCAAATAAATATTTTATTTCTATTAGCTTTTAACTTAATGTATTTGTTTTTAAAATTAGTATGTGTATGTATGTGTGTGCCTGTGTGTGTGTTGAATATGGTGTGTGTGTGTGTGTGTGTGTATCTGTGTGTGTGTTGAATATGGTGTGTGTGTGTGCCTGTGTGTGTGTTGAATATGGTGTGTGTGTGTGTGTGTGTGTTGAATATGGTGTGTGGGTGTGTGGGAGTCTGTGTGTGTGTTGAATATGGTGTGTGTGTGTGTTGAATATGGTGTGTGGGTGTGTGGGTGTCTGTGTGTGTGTTGAATATGGTGTGTGTGTGTCTGTGTGTGTGTTGAATATGGTGTGTGTGTGTGTTGAATATGGTGTGTGTGTGTCTGTGTGTGTGTTGAATATGGTGTGTGGGTGTGTGGGTGTCTGTGTGTGTGTTGAATATGGTGTGTGTGTGTCTGTGTGTGTGTTGAATATGGTGTGTGGGTGTGTGGGTGTCTGTGTGTGTGTTGAATATGGTGTGTGTGTGTGTTGAATATGGTGTGTGGGTGTGGGTGTGTCTGTGTGTGTGTTGAATATGGTATGTGTGTGTGTGTGTTGAATATGGTGTGTGGGTGTGTGTGTGTCTGTGTGTGTGATGAATATGGTGTGTGTGTGTCTGTGTGTGTGTTGAATATGGTGTGTGTGTGGGGGGGTGTCTGTGTGTGTGTTGAATATGGTGTGTGTGTGTCTGTGTGTGTGTTGAATATGGTGTGTGTGTGTGTGTGTTGAATATGTGTAGTATGTGTGTGTGCATGTGGTGTACACACACAGAGGCCAGAGGAAGAGGATTGAATCCTATTCTGTAACTCTCCATTCAAAGAAACAGGATCTCTTTCTCTTTTTTTTAAACATGTATTTTTTAATTTAAATATTCACTTTACATTCCAATCATAACTTCTCTTCCCTTCTCCTCAGAAAAGGGGAGCCCCACCACCACCATCCCACCCCACCACCTACAGTCACAACAGGACTGAGCTCATCCTCATCCACTGAGGCCAGGAGACGCAGCCCTGTGAGGGGGAAGTCATCATAAAGCAGGCAACAGAGTCCATGTCATAGACAGCACCCACTCAACTTGCCAAGGGACCTACATGAAGATCAAGCTGCCCATCGGCTACATATATGCTGGGGACCTAGGTCCAGTCCACGCATGCTCTTTGGTTGGTGCTTCCATCTCTGTAAGCCCCCTTGGACCTAGGTTAGTTGACTCTGTTTGTCTTCTTGTGGTGTCTTGTGCCCTCCAGGTTCTTCTATTCCCCACCCCACCCCCACCCCCTGCCTTCACAGGACTTCCATGAGCTCCAAGTCAATCTGGCACTATCTCAGAAAATTGGACATAGTACTACCTCCAGACTTCTGGGCCTATACTCAAAAGATGCTCCACCATACCACAAGGACATTTGCTCAACTACATGGGGTGGGGGGTGGGGGTGGGGGAGGGAAACCTAGATGTTCCTCAACTGAAGAATGGATAAAGAAAATATGGTGCATTTACACAATGGAATACTACTCGGCTATTAAAAACAAGGAAATTATGCAATTTGCAGGCAAATGGATGGAATTAGAAAGGACCATCCTGAGAAGTAACACAGACCCAGAAAGGCACACACGGCAGGAGCCTAGCATAACCATCCTCTGAGAGGCCCCACCCAGCAACTGATGGAATCAGATGCTGAGAAACAGAGTCTCTTATGGAGGCTGGAGTGCACGATTTCAACTGGACCAGTTGTCCGCTAATCCTACTTGTCTTCCTGACCCTGTTTCTCTCAGTACTAGGGTTAGATGTGTGTGTGTGTGTGTGTGTGTGTGTGTGTGTGTGTGTGTGTATGTGTGTGTGTGTGTCCATGTCTGACTTTTAATATGAGTGCTGGGGATATAAATTCCAATTCTCATGCTGATGCAACAGATGATTTATGCCCACTGAGCATTTTCCTCAGCCCCTGTTTACTGTATCTGGAAACTCTTTTTTTTTTTGGATGCATACACACTTGAGATTACGCCATCTTAGAGAAGGGACCTCTTCATCCAAAGGTGATGCCTCTTTTGGACTCTGATAGTAATCTTTGTTCCGAAATCACTCATTTCCTGAGCAAGAGTTACCGTTACCTAGCCTTTCACCTTAAATCTGTCTATATCTCCATGGTAAAATATTCTGATTACTATAAAGAGTTTGATGTTGTGTTTTCACTTTATTCAATTAATTACTACATTTTTGCTGTTTGCCAATTGTGAGACACAGTTTGGCTTCGTGGCAACAGCTGCCTTTGAAGTTATGCTCCTCTTACTGTAGCCTTTGTGCTGGGATTGCAGTATTTACCAGAATGTCTGGCCGTCACCAATGTCTTTTAATTGGAGTGTTTACAAGATAGTTATTAGATGGTGTTGCTTATATAATTGGAGGAAGCTGGACTCCACTAGGTATTTTATTTGTCTTTTGTGTCCCTACTTACTTTTAAATATTTGTGCCTTCTCTTGAATTAGTTGACAGACTGTATTGTAATTCTATTTTATCTGCTCTATTTTTATTATTTATAGGTTTTTTTTAAAAGAACTTTTTGTTAGTGGGTGTTTTAAGGATGACAATATGCATTTAATTCAAATCTGTCTTCAAAGAGCGTTGTGTTATTTCACAGCCTGTCATCTGTCCTCTCACTGCATCTCATATTTGTTGTATTGTTTGTTATGCCTTTTACTTTTACATGGATCATAGACACAAAATAGACCATTGTAATTTTTTCCTTCAGTGATTCCCTTAAAGCAATTTTTGAAGAATACAAAATAAACTTCATTTTCATAAAATTATTTTCATTTCTTTTACTCTGTCCTCCTTCATCTGTACATCCATGTGAATTATAGTCTTCTTGAAAATTTCTTTTTCCTCCCTCACATTATATCTACCAGAAATATATTCCAGGTTCTGCTTTCCCAAAGAAACCGTTTCATTATTGCTCTTATCAAATAAATTTGTTCAGCGTAGAACAGGTCTCATGCATCCCAGCTTGTCCTGAGAATCACTATGTAGCTGGTTTCCACCCAGAATCCCCCATCCTTTTGTCTCTACCTCCCATGTGTACCACCACATCTGGTTTATGAAGAATTGGGAAGCAACCACACTCCTAACCAAGCCACATCTTTCAGCTCCTTATCTTTGTTTCTTATTGTAATATTTATTTTTTTGTCTCCAATTACCTTCTGGCTCTGTCTCTACATTGCTTTCGTTTTTAGCCATCGAAACTAAACAAACCAGAGAAGTGTGTTTCTAGTGTCACCTCTCCCCGTTGGTGTGCCTCACTGAGGGTCTATCTCTGCATGTTTATCCCTCATTTGCACACAACCAGCAGAGGTGGAGGAAAGCCTCTGCCAAGAAAGAGCTCACCTGTTCCTTGGGAACAGCTTTACCCCTGGGGTTTGGATGTATGACCTTCTCAGTGTTCGAGTTCCTCTCACTGCAGAGTTCTGAGCTCAGCATGCAGTTAATCCCTGTTAAGAGTCACACACATTAATTAGAATGGTCCTCAGTAATTTCTGTCTGGCAGGAATCCCCACTGTATTTAGTATTGATGAGACACGGGCTCTGTAATTAGATCTGAAAAAATGCCACGAGGAGGTATTTAGCAAGGGCGATCCTTTCCCTCTGGCTCCCATTTAAGATGTTGATAGCTTCAGGAATAGTGTCTGGAAGGAATGACTATGTGGAAAAGGAGCATGTTTTTTGCCTTTGTGCCAATCTGTTTCCAACGCAGGCAGATCATGGAGCCCCTTTGCTTTGTGAATTTAGTAATTAGCTGTTTACAGACTTAGCAACTGACAAGGTCGCTCTGACCTTCCTTGAGGCAAGCTGTCCTGTTAGGAAGCCTACTTACTGTGCTCTGGCTGCCTGGGTAATGTGGTGTCTGGGCTTTATGGGAATCCTGCCATGCTCACGAGTTTGTTCACAGTTGCTTTCCACTCAGGTATAAATGGATATGCAGCGAGCATAATTCACATGCATAATCCATAAACATTTACTTCAAGGAGTGCGGCAAGATTTTCTTTCTGAGCAAATGGCTTTTTTAAGAACTCAAGTGGGTTGTTAAAAGCAGAAAATTTTAAATTAGCATTTCAAATAATGACATCTTCAATGTTCATTTTTACATTCTAAGACATTTTGTTAAAGTTGAGAACCTTTGTGAAATCATTTTAGTGATGCATATATTTGAAGAGTTTCCTATTGATCATTTCTTCAGTCTGATTAAGACTGAAGATTAATAGATATGAATGTAATTACCAAATAAAAATCCAAGGGCTTCTCATGTAGTCAATTAGCTCTTGGTTGGCTTTTTCCAAATAATTTTTTCCAGTTATTATGTTGAACAGTGAATGCATTCAACATACAAGTAGCAAAAGGGGAGGTGTTGGGGGACGGTCTGATGTATTTTGATGCTAATTACTGCTTGCTGTCTGTGTGACCTAACTTTTGCTTAATAAAAAGCCATTCCTCCTGGGCAGGGCAGGAGATAGATGGGGCTAGGAGAGAGAAGAATTCTAGGAAGAAGAAAGATTGCCCTGAGGAGATAGGAGAGAGACTTGAGGGGAAGAGAGGAAGGCTGCCATGGGTTAGATGGAGGATAAACACATGGCTGGCATGGATGGAGAATCCGGCTCAAATAAAACACCTTAACAAATATTTGGGATTAATTATGGATGGGAGGTAGCTTGATAAAAGTTATTGAAAACAGGTGGCATGGGATTGAAACAGGGATCCCATGCCTGTCCCACTATGAGAAATAGTTTAGAGGATTGATATCTGCCGTGCCCCAGGTTAACTAAGGCTATTTTAAAATATAACAGGTGTCTGTGTCTTAATTGATCACTAGCCAGACCAATAGATAATACATGTAATTTAAAACCAATATGTAGACTTACAATAGAAGTCAGATGAATACAAGGATGAATTATGTACGTTTACATATTTTGTTTATTTATTTATTTATGATTTTTCAAGACACAGTTTCTCTATGTAGACCAGGCTGGTCTCAAACTAACAGAGATACACCTGCTGCTGCCTCCCAAGTGTTGGGATTGGAGGTATGCACCACCACTACCTGCCTCGCATATTTATTTTATGAGAAAGTGTCATTTTGTAATTTGTATGTCTGGGTCGAGATGGAAACTAGAAGAACGATGTAGGCCAGGCTGAGCCTCATGACGAGAAGGCTCAGCCGCATCCTGTGAGCCCACCCAGGCGTAGGCTGCCCCATCCTTGTCATGTCTGACTCCAAAGTTGTGTTCTAGAGTAAGTCCTACTGCATGGCCAGATGGTCTTTGACTTCTCTGCTCTTCTTTTGTTCTCAGGAGATTGGGTCTCTTGTATTTGACAAGGATGGGCTCTTCTGTGTACTGTGGCTTTGTCAATCTATTAGCTCTCCCTTCTCCTGGTTAAGTATCTCCTCCATCCCTGCTGGGTTCTTTCCCAGAGCCTTCCCTTATCTACACCAGATTCAATCAAAATGTCTGCTCTCTTACGATCGAGTCACTGTTTTAAGCTTAAATATTTTTAGGTAATCCATTTGTTTTATTTTTATGTGTTACCTCTTTGTATGTCTGCATACCGCTTTCATTCCTGGTGACCAAGGAAATCAGCAGTGGCCATCAGATCTCCCAGAAACGGAATGATAGGTGTCTTTGAGCTGCCCAATGAAGGCTCCAGGACTTGAACTCCAGTCATCTGGAGCAGCAACAAGGATGCTTCAACATCCTTTTTGCCCCCGATCTTACCTTTTACAAGTTAAGTAAGTTCTAGGCTTTAAACATAAACTTATTTTTATTTATACCTATGTATGTGGATGCACGAATGTCACATGTATGCCAGTGACAGCATCAGCAGAAGAAAGCATCACATCTCTTGATGGGAGGCTGTGAGCTGCTCCACATGAATGCTAGGGACCACGGGCGAGTCCTCTAGATGTGTAGCACATGCTCTTAAACACCCAGCCATCCCTCTAGCCACAAGAAGTTCCAGGTCCAAAGACTCACTAATTCCACCGTGCCTCTAAGACAGACATTGATCTCCATCCTCTTCCTCGTTTTTCTCTTCTCAAGACGCAATTCTTTTTTTCACCCTTGTCCCAGCAGATTTTCTTTAAACATTAAACCTTACATTGTCAGTTCCACACATTCACAAAATGAGTTTTGGTTGCTTCTGCCCTTCTTTATTCTCTCATTCTTTCTCTCCATTTCTGGCTGGAACTCTTCTTTTCAACAAGTGTCGTTCTCATTCTCATATCTTCTTTTTGTGTGTGGTCCAAGGAAGTTAATTAGACTTTCTTGCCTGAGTGTGAGTGGAAAGTGATTTGCTGAAACAAGCATAACTTACCAGTAACTCTGCAACTGAGGAAAAGAAAACTCTCTCTCCCAGAAATTTTCAATTTCCAATAGTCTCTCTGGAAGGCCTGAGGCCATAAGGACCCTTCCCCCATCCATGACGAAAGTCTGGGGGGGGGGGTTCAGTCTCACGCAGTTACCCACAACAGCATGCTGGGAGTTGAGTACAATGGCCGTGTCATGATGTCATATCCAGAAGACATCTTTTTGCTGCACATCGCCTTTACTTTGTTTCTTCCATAGTTTGTACTCCCTCTTATTGTTAAATAATAATCATTATCTTATTATTTTATTATAAAAAATAAATATCCTGAGCCTTGAAGGGAGTGATAGAGCTGCCTCGTTCAGGAAAGAACATACCACTATAACTTGTTCTTGGCGTGTTGGCCAGCTAAGAACGTCTACACTAGCTCCTAAACAGATGGAAGACGCCTTTCTGATGAAGGGTTGGCATGACACCAGTCTCCAATGTCAACCAGAAACTGCCTCACAGACTTTCATATATATGTTTTATAACCTTAAACACCATGGAAGCTCTTAAAACTTTCATCTCTCTCTCTCTCTCTCTCTCTCTCTCTCTCTTTCTCTCTCTCACCAATAAATACCGTCGCCATTTGACTATTTTAGCATTTTTTTTTCTTTTCAGGATTCAGCAGCCCTAACTAACTACTTTGAAAGAGAGTGCTTAGCTTTCCTCCCTACTTCTCCTCCACAAGGACATATGCAATTTTCCATCTCACATTTCTGGTAAGATTCATTTTCATTTTGGTGGGTCAAATATTGAGCCTTAGGACTTTTTTTTTAATGATTCTGTTGTATTTTTTGCTCTATTATCTTCACAATTTTAGGCTATCTTCATAATGAGTCCTTCTACTCTACATTGTAATGATTCTGTTTGTTGGTGAGAGGAACATGCAAGTGTTTGTTGCTGAAGGCTAAGGAACACTAGAGTTTTGTAAGCAGATCTTATTGGGCCAGTCTGGTTGGATGTTACTGAATGCTCAGTTTGTGAGGTTTTATAGAGGGACAAATATTCTAAGGGAATCTTGGCTAAAGGCCATCCATGCTGTGCATCGGCAGAGTCTGCCTTCATTCTTCATTTGTCCTGAGAACTTCACGGAGACTAAATTTTTAAAATTTAATCACTCTATAGCCTGATCCCAGCCCCCTCCACCCTCTCTTCCCAGTCCTGCCCTCCCACCTTCTCCCTCCTCTCTTACTTCTCACCTCCCTACTTCTTCTTTTCAGAGGATAGGGGGCTCCCCATGAGTACCAGCCCACCCTGCAACATAAGTCACATCAGGACTAAGTGCATCCTCTCCCACTGAGACCTTACAAGGCAGCCTAGCTAGGGGAAAGGGATCCAAAGGCAGGCAACAGAGTCAGAGATAGCTCCTACGATCATTGTTAGGGGACCCACATGATGAGCATGCCGCACATCTGTTACATAGGTGTAGGGTGTCCAAGGCAGGGAGACTACATTTAAAAGTAATAAACCATTTTTATTTTGGCAGAAGAAGCTTCAAGACAGGGTAGCATTTAGCCTGTGGGTGGTTGCTGCTCATCCTTCTTACTTGGGTGTCTAGTGAGAAACAGAGCTAAGGGAAAAAGAAGAGCTTAAAAACGTGAAGTTGAGCAAGAGAAGGAATATGTGGACATTTAAAACTGTCTTAATACATTTAAATAAAGTTAATGAATACAAATTTTAAAAGGGGATGCTGAAAGAATAATTGTAGTTAAAAAAAAGATTGGCATCATTAAAGAGAACATAAGGATGAAGGGTTCATGCAGTCATGCACTCGGATTCTAGAACGCTGCCAAGCCAGGCTATCTGTGGTAGGGTCAGATACCACAGATGCCACATTTTCTGAAAGGAAGCTCTGAGAAACCATTTGGTGAAGATGGGAAGGTGAGCACTCAGTTATAATAGAGATACCGGGGTATTGGAGATGACAAGACTATGTGACATCGACCAAGAAAAGCTTCAGTTGCCTAAAGGAACCAGAGTTTCTGTGCACTTGGAGGCAGCCACACTTGAGGAGTGACGACGCCTAAGGCTGTGGGAACCCACATAATGCCACCATGTTTAGTCTGTTCCTTTGCATTTTGGAAGTTGGTTTTTGTTATTTATGTGTGTGTGTGTGTGCGTGTGTATATGTTGTTTTGTTTTGTTTTTTGTTCTGCAGAGGCTTACACTGAAGAGACTGTATTGAGTTTCAGAAGAGACTTAGGACAATAGGCATTTGAACATCGTTGTAGTGACTAAAGACTGTGGAGAATTTTGAAGGCCGAGCACATTTTGACTTATGAGGTAAAAATGGGACTTTGTGGGTAAGGAGTGGGATGCTATAATCTGAAGTCATGGCTTAAATGTCATGTTGATAAGGATTGGGTTTGGGATGGTTAGTCTTTATTGTCAGATTGACAGGGTTTAAAATCATGACAGAAATATAAATGAAATTGATGAAGGTGCTTCTAAAAAGGCTGAACTCAAAAGGGAAGACCCATTGTGGATATATGTTCCACTCTCCCATGGACTTGGCTTGGATATTGAGTAGAAAAGAGACAGTGAACTGAACACCAGCTCTGACCTCTATTTCACATCTGTGGGTGAGTAACTGCTTCGCAGTCCTGCTGCCGTGCCTCCTTTGCCATGATGGACTACCCCCTCCAACTATGAGTCCAGGTGAGCCCTCCTTTCCTCATGCTGTTGGTTCAAGGTTATTTTGTCAGAGCATCAGTGAACATGACTTGTAAGCACATACTCACGGTCACTCCGCTCTCCAGTTTGAGAAATTGGATTCTTGTCTTAAAGATGCTAGAAAATAGGCCTTCCACACTCTTTTCAGAGATGTGTTAAATGGCAGCTGCAGCTTTATTTGTTGTTTGTTTGTCTTCCTATGTTTAGGAGGCACTTAGGTTGAAGGGTGGAATTTATGAGTAAGACAGGAGCTTACTGTCCAAGCCCTATATTTCCAACACTAGTACTGTTCCTTACTTTTTAAGTTCCCGGGTCCTCTCATTATACCCTTTGGGTTTGCCACGGGCCGATGTATCATATTTTCTCCATTCTGTGTCCCTTCCATTCTTCAAAGCTTTGCTATTGATGGCTCTGTTCATGTTTTACACAGTTTTATAAATTTATTCCTTTTGATATTACTTGTTGTTTTAGTGGGATTTTTTGCTTGATGGAATTTGAGGCAGGCATGAAATTAGATACTTGCATTGGCTCCTCCATCTCTACTGAAACACTTTGTCATCTGGTGGCAGTCTCTAAGGCCGACTGTCACTACTTCCTTGTGAACAGCCTAATGGTCATACTGGACTGCCTTATTTTTTTCATCTGTATTTAAAAGAACCTGTGTTATATCTCTTCTCTGTCCCCACACCGTCCATCTTTTCCTCTCTCCTTCTTTTCTATTACGTTTGCTAAGGATTACATTTATGAGAAATCTATTTTATGGCAGTTTCCTTTACTTAGACATTATGCTTTTTCTCCAGAAGAAACTGAAACCAGAGGTCGGAGAGCAGAACATTTTAAATTATATTGCACTTTCATTGATGACATGTGAAGAATTCCTCCCACTCAGTGAGAAAATGACAGGCTGTAAATTACCCAGTGCGATTTAAAGCAGACAGCAAATCAGTTTGCATCGATGCGTCCTTCCAAGGGGGCATGGCTGTGCATTATTTCAGGGCTTCTAATTCTCTGTGGAGCATGTGGTTAATAGCATGTGGGCTTTTGTTCTGTAAGGCCAGATAATGAGCAGGAGAGTCCAGGGAGGGCATGGAATAAAGTCCTTTTCCAGTCCACTAGAGGCAAATGCTTAGTGTAAGTGAGCAAGCAGCTTTCTCTTTGCATCAAAACTCTGAAGTGAAGGACGGACACACACACACACACACACACACACACACACACACCCCAACTGTTAAGGATTGTAGTATAATTTATAATTTATAATTCATATAATTTATAAAAAGAGAGTGAATGGCATTCTTTCAACAAGTAACAAGTAATGGTCTAATTTTTCTGAATTTTGTATTACCTTTTTATGAGGGAGATAGAATATATTCTTCTAGATTAGTTAAAAAGAAACATTTAGCTGTAGAGGGGAAAGGGCTTCCTTACAGGGGCTTTAAAGGAATGGGAAGGAAGGAACTGTCACTGAAGTAACATCAAGGGACTTCCGGTGGGAGAGCATTCACACAGCAGCGGCGACTGTTTAGTCACAATTATTGGGCTACAGCAAGAGTCCTCCATGCAGCTGGAGAGTGAGGCCAGGAGATCACTGCGGGCAGCAGACTGGCCTCTAGTCTACCTAAACTTCCCAGAAATGAAAACATGAAAAGATGAAATGATACTGTTTTGACTTTTGAGAAACACCACTGACCGAGAGAATGTAGGAGGACGTCTCTCATCTCTTAGAAGGTCCAACCGTGGATTTGCGTGTGGTCAGTATCCTTATTCCCGGGGTTCCATGTTTGAAAATTTCCCTCCAGATAGTGTCTGCTTGTAAACTTCTAATCAATACTTAGGCCATAATCCAGATCAATCATGAAAAGTCGTCAATGCAGAAAACAAACCAAAAACCAAAACCAAAACCAAAACAAAACAAAAACACAATTTGAAGCACCCAACTGCAAGTACTTAGTACTTGGTGAATGTGGAAGAAAGCGGAAGTCGGCTGTCTTGTTAGGTCCTTGGATTGCAGAGACACGTGTCCTTCCTTTGGCCTCTCCATTGTTCCTCTCGCGCCCTTGACTTACCATCTAGCACAGCCCCCAGCGCTGTGGTGAAGTATACTGTCTAGTGGTCCTAAGTGCAGAAAGGCTCTGGCGTGCTCTAACAACCCCTGCCTGAACCATCACTGCAGCGTGGCTTATAGTGCTGGTCTTCTTGAGTGCAGCATCTCCAAATCAACCATCTGTGTTAAAAGGCCTTTGAAAAGGAACAAATGAAGAACTAGGTCACGTGTTGGTTCAGTGTATGCTACAACTTTATCGAGTACGACTACTGTGAATAACAAGAGCAGACTCTACACGTAGACAAAGGAGGGACAGTCACTATCTGACTCCTCCACTGTGAATGTCATACTAAGCAGACATCTGAGCATCTATGGGTTACTCCTTCCTTCTTAGCCTCAACTGGAAAGTTGTCTCTTTCTTTTTCAAACTTTCTGCACATTTGAAAACATTTCCTTGCTACCGAGCTAAGAAACAACTTGTTTAATAGTTCAATAAGCTGGAAACATTACGTGAGATATTTGAACACTTCATGACACAGTTAAACACTGGAAAGTTTTCTTTTTTAGAATAAATAATACTAGCTGTGCACAGTGGTGCACTCGAGGTGAGTGCACTGGGGAAGTGGATCCCTTATGAATTCGACGCCAACCTGGTCTACATAGTGAATTCAAGACAGCCAGAGCTACATAGAATGACTCTGTCTCAACAACAAAATAATTAATACATAAACAAAAATAAAATAGGTAATGATTTAGTTTAAGGCTATGTGGTGAACAAGCAAGTACATGGGTTGGAACGCAGAGCAAGGGGAATGGTGTGGTAGTATTTGATAGGAACAGTGGGAGTAAGGGAGCTACCATGGACAGTGCAGATGCCCTAGGACATAAAGGACATACAGATCACACAGTATAGTGTGTGGGACTGTGGCAGAGCTTACCATAGCACGGAGCAAAGCATTTGCGCTTAATGTAGTAAGCCGAGACAATAAACTTTTTTTCTTATTTCATTCTGGCTCGCTCATTATTTTAGAATGACCTCCCTAGTTAAAATGTGAAGAGTGAATTAAGTAAGTTGGATAAAATAACCAGTAGTATCATGGAGAATTATTATACTATATTTTAACACTATTAAAAGAAGGATCAATCAATGGAGACAGATAAATGCACTTTCATATCATCTTACAGGCCTTAGAATTTAGGATGCTAGTTATTGGCTAGATATCAGAAGGAATACAAAAGGAAGAGCTAAGGTGGTTCCCCCGTGTCCGCTCACTTCAGTTGTCTGTGCTCCCAGATTTCCCGAGTTCCACATATAAACACCGTCCAAGCAACCATGACACGCAGAGTACTGGATAGAACCCAGCAACAAAACAATGATGTGGAAATGACCCATATCTCTCAGAAAAAAACAGAGAGAAACACAGGTAGATGTGCAGCACTGGGGAATCATATCATCTGTCATGTATAAAGTATAGGTGACTGGCATGGCATTTAATTATTCTAAAATGTACTTCTGTTAATTATTTCAGAGTGATGAACAGCAGTGCCAGGTTCTTTTTCAGGTTTTGTGGTTGAAAATGTCCTAAGTAATGTAAGCCGAAGCTAAGCTAAACAGTCACCTGAAAAGCTATTCTGTTCAAGAAGCAAGTTGTGTGTAGCAGAAGATCCCACTTTCAAATTGACTGGTCCATGCTGTATCAGTCACTCTGCATCAGCTCATTGATAATTAGGAAAAGCAAATGTGTCTTAGGTTAGGTTCCATGGAAACAACTGGACTTGGAAACTTGTGTCCTCAAAGTTCATAATAGAATATACTCTTGGGCACAATTGCAAGGCAGTTTTATTTTTATTTATTTATTTCATTAATTTATTCTTGTTACATCTCAATGGCTATCCTATCCTTTGTATCCTCCCATTCTTCCCTCCCTCCCATTTTCCCCTTATTCCCCTCCCCTATGACTGTTCCTGAGGGGGATTACCTCCCCCTGTATATGCTCATAGGATATCAAGTCTCTTCTTGGTAACCTGCTATCCTTCCTCTCAGTGCCTCCAGGTCTCCCCCTCCAGGGGACATGGTCAAATATGAGGCACCAGAGTACATGTGAAAGTCAGACCCCACTCTCCACTCAACTGTGGAGAATGTTCTGTCCATTGGCTAGATCTGGGTAGGGGTTTAAAGTTTACTGCCTGTATTGTCCTTGGCTGGTGACTTAGTTTGAGCGGGACCCCTGGGCCCAAATCTGCCTATCATAATGTTCTACTTGTAGGTTTCTAGGACCCTCTGGATCCTTCTACTTTGCTATTCTCCCATGCTTCTCTCATCTAGAGTCCCAATAGGATGTCCTCCCTCTGTCCCAGTTTCCTGGTAAGTAAAGGCTTCCTGGACATGTCCCTTGGGCTAGTATGCAGATATAAAGTGAGTATATACCATTTGATTCTTTCTGCTTCTGGGTTAACTCACTCATTATGATCATTCTAGCTCAATCCATTTGTCCACAAATTTTGAGAATTCCTTGTTTTTAATAGCTGAGTAGTATTCCATAGTGTAAATGTACCACAGTTTCTTTATCCATTCTTCTACTGATGGACACTTAAGTTGTTTCCATGTTCTGGCTATTATGAATAAGGCTGCTATGAACATGGTTGAGCAAATTTTCTTGTTGTGTGCTGGAGCATCTTCTGGGTATATTCCAAGGAGTGGAATAGCTGGGTCTTGAGGAAGCCCTATTCCCATTTTTCTGAGATAGCACCAGATAGATTTCCAAAGTGGCTGTACTAGTTTGCATTCCCACCAGCAATGAAGGAGTGTTCCTCTCCCCCACATCCTCGCCAGCATGTGGTGTCGCTTGAATTTTTGATCTTAGCCATTCTGATGGGTGTAAGATGGAAACTTAGAGTTGTTTTGATTTGCATTTCCCTGATGACTAAGGAGGTTGAGCATTTCTTTAAGTGTTTCTCAGCCATTTGATATTCCTCTGTTGAGAATTCTCTGTTTAGTTCCAAGCCCCATTTCTCAATTGGGTTATTTGGCTTGGTAGTGTTTAATTTCTTGAGGTTTTTTTTTTTTAATATATTTTGGATATTAGACCTTTGTCAGATGTAGGGTTGGTGAAGTTTTAAGAAGCAGAATTCACAGGCCAAAAGGGAAACAACCTATATTGACTGATTTCAAATTAAAACCAGGCAGGGTGGCTCATGACTTTGACCCCAGCTCTTGGGAGTCAGAGGAAGGCGGATCTTTGTGAATTCCAGGCCATCCTAGTCTACAAAATGAGTTCCAGGACAACAGAGGCTGGACAGAGAAATCCTGCCAAGTAAAATAGTACCTTAAATAATGTTTTCTCTCTCTCTCTCTCTCTCTCTCTCTCTCTCTCTCTCTCTCTCTCTCTCTCCTCTCTCTCTCTCTCTCTCTCTCTCTCTCTCTCTCCTCTCCTCTCTCTCTCTCTCTCTCTCTCTCTCTCTCTCTCTCTCTCTCTCGTCGTGTGTGTGTGTGTGTGTGTGTGTGTGTGTGTGTGTGTGTGAGATGGGGCATTGGTCTCTATAACTGAGATGACCTGTATGGATTATCCTTGTTGAGACAAAGATTCTGTCTTTCCTGCCTCATCTGATCTAAGTATTCAAGGCAGGCTTTCCTTAGTGGGCTTGTTGATTTAATTGTGGCAGTTCCTCCCTTACACTGTCCATAGCATGAAAGGGTAGATATTTGGATGCTTCATCAACAAACCTTCACAGCAGCTGGATTATTGCATGTTTCAGTGCTAACAGAGGGATCTGATGGACATCATATGGAAAGGGAAAACCCAAGGGTAGAGATGAAGCCCTCACAGTTCCTTTATCCCTATAGCCCACCCTTGTGCTGCTTTCCTTACGTTTTGGCATGAAGCCATGCTATGTCCATTGCTCCTCTGCAGAGCTGGTCATGGCTGGATAGCCAAAGCGTTTCATCTCCTTTTGCTGGATATTAATGTATGCTGTACATTTATTAATTTGACTTTAAGAAAATGTCTTTTTTCCAGGACTAAACCATTACACATAAGAAAGTTTACTATATGAAAAAGCAAATCATTGACAAAGATATTGTGTGATGACACAACTGGATTAAGATTTAATGGGTTGGGATGGAGAGATGGCTCACAGGATAAGAGCACTGACTGCTCTTCCAGTGGTCCTGAGTTCAGTTCCCAGCAACCACATGGTGGCTCAAAGCCATCTATAATGAGATCTGGTGCCCTCTTCTGGCCTGCTGGGGTACATGTACATGTACATGTAGAGCACTGCATACATAATAATAGTTAAATATTTTTGTCCCTTCTCCCCACTGCCCTTCTAAGTCTCTGGTGACCACTGTTACACTTCCTTCTATTGTGAGGTAGACACACACACACACACACACACACAGAGAGAGAGAGAGAGAGAGAGAGAGAGAGAGAGAGAGAGAGAGAGAGAGAGACAGACAGACAGACAGACAGACAGACACAGAGACAGAGAGACAGAGACAGAAAGAGAGACAGAGAGAGAGACAGAGAGAGAGAGAGACAGAGAGACAGAGAGAGACAGAGAGAGAGAAGCATTCTTATCCACCATCCACTGATTGAAGTTTGGGTTGTTTCTGTATATTAGTCATTATTAACAGTACTGAAATAAACACGAGACATTTGATTGCTGTGTTGATATGACATTTTCACCTCATTTGGATATATGGTAGTATTTCTGCATTGAAAGGTATTCCAAAACAGTAGCCGTACCACTTCTGCATCAGCTGCGCTAGTTTACTCTCTTGCTGTGAGTGTACGAGTCCCCTGTATCCTCATCAGGCCTTGTTAGACTTGATTTTGATTCAGGCTTTCTAACTGGTGAGAGATACCATTATGGGTTTGAAATGCAATTCTCTAGTGCTTAGTGATAGTGAACATTTTTCATGTGTTTCTTTTTCATGCAAATGTTTTTATATGCCTCTGTCCCTCTTTTAATGCTGTTTGTTTCTTTTTCTTTTCTTTTTTATTGTATTTTATTCACATTACATCTGATTGTTATCCCCTCAATCTTCCTACTCCCAGCCACACTCCCTTTTTCCCTCCCCTAGACCTCTGACAAGTGGGATTCTCCTCCCCAGCATCTGGCCATAACTTAACAGGTATCCTCTGGATAGCTGCATCCCCGTTCCTCCTTTTTCTCACAGGGTCTCTCAGCCATGGGGCAGTGTTCAAATTGTGGCCACCAGAGCTCATGTCAGAAGCAGTCTCCCTCACTCCCACCCCCACCTTCCCTACGTAGAGAATGAGATGTCCATCGGATATGTCTGAACAGGGGCTCTAGGTTCTCTGCTTGCAATGTCCTTGGTTGGTGCAACAGTTTGTGCAGGCCCCCTTGGGTCCAGATCCACCAGCCCTGATAGTCTCTTTGTGGAGCTCCTGACAATCCCCCCCAACTTCCTTTCTTTCCATCCCCAAACTCTTCTACACAACTCACAGCACTTCCTCCAGGTTCTGGCTGTAAGTCTCAGTATCTGTCCCATTCCCCTACTGGATGGAGTCTCTCCGAAGACATCTATGTTGGGCTAATATCCACCTATAAGTGATTATATACCATGCTTGTCTTTCTTGGTCTGGGAAATGCTCAACATCCTTAGTCATCAGGAAAATGCAAATCAAAAGGTCTCCGAGATTCTGTCTTTCACCTATCAGAATGGCTAAGATAAAAAACTCAAGTGACATCACATGCTGGTGAGGATATGGAGAAATGGGAACACTCCTATATTGCTGATGGGAGTGCAAACTTGTACAACTACTTTGGAAATCAGTCTGGTGCTTTCTCTGGAAATTGGGAATAGTGCTACCTCAAGACCTAGCCATACCACTCTTGGGCATATACCTGAAAGATGCTCCACCATACAACAAAGACATTTGCTCAACTATGTTCATAGCAACCTTATTCATACAATAGCTATTTTGTTTTTTTAAATACATTTTGCTCAATCTTTGCATATACTATCTCTGTTTGGTAGAGTTATCAATAGAGAGACAACTGTGGTAAAGATTAACTCCTTCACCTCTCTTAATAATGGAATTTGGACATTTAGGTGACTTTGTGAGGACACTGAGGCTCAAGCTTTTGTTGTACTGTAAGTCGATGTGGAGATGTGTGATTGACTAAAGCCCTGTGGTGCTGTATGGACAGGAATAGCGAACTTTAACTTACTCTAACTCATTGTCTCTCCTCTCTGCTAGCTGGGGCATGGTAATGATTGACTGTAGGATTGGAAATCTATCCACAGAGATTATGTCTATTTTAGGACTCAAATGTTAAGAATTTTTGTTGGAAAATAAAGATGGTATCTGGAAGTGGGATGGTTTATTTTTAAAAAAGAGGGATTATATGTAGCATGGACAAAGTAGCAGATGGAACATTTCATAAATATTGTGAGTTGTGAAACTGACAAATGCCATTATGCTGTGGCAAAATGTTCAGAAATGCTACTGTGCCATAGCTTGGAAGGCGAGTAATGTGCTTCTCAGCCGTGCTTCTGAAAATTCAGTTGACATAATTTAAAGTGATTCTGTGGTGGCCACTTCTCAAACTCCAATCAGTAAGTATAAGAAGGAAAGCAAGGGAAAAAAGAGCTTACTGTTCATCCAGAGGACTTTGTCTGGCACCGTAATCTGTATTAGTCAGGGCTCTCTAGAGGAACAGAACTTATAAAATGAATATACCTTAAGAGCTTTTTCCATCTCTCCTAGTCATTTTCTCTGTATCTAACCTCTGTGATTATACAAATAACAGCACGCCTATTGAAGACTTAAAAACTAACAACTAGATAGAAGAAACTATATGCCACATTTGTCCTTTGGAGTTTGGGTTACCATACTTAGGATAATCTTTTTTTTCTAGCTCTAGCTATGTAGTTGCGAATTTCACAATTTCAATTTTTAAAACTGCTGAATAATGTTCCATTGTGCGAATGTGCCACATTCTCATTATTCATTCATCTGCTGATGGACATCTAAGCTGTTTCCAATTTCTGGCTACTATGAATGAAGCAATAATGAGCATGGATGAGCAATTATCTCTGTAGTTGGATGTAGAGTCCTTTGGATATGTTCCCAAAAGCTGTATAGCTGGATCTCTAGGCTACATCTGCTTCTAGCTTTCCGAGTACCACCACACTGATTTCCATAGTGGCTGTCCAACTTTGTACTCTCACCAGCAATGAATGAGTGCTCATCTTGCCATGATAAGCTGTCATGTATTTCATTAATCTTTGGCGATTCTGACTGGTATAAAACAATATCTCAAAGTAGTTTTGGCTTTCCCTGGTGACTAAGGACGTTGAACTTCTTTAAGTGCTTCTTGGCCATTTGTATTTCATATTTTGAGAACTTTCTATTCAGTGATATGTGCCATTTTACTTAATTGTGTCGTTTATTTTCTTGATGTCTGGTTTTTTGAGTTTTTCGTATATTTTGTATCTAATCCCTATATCAGGTGTGTAATTGGTAAAGATCTTTTCCTATTCTGTAGCCTACCTATTATTCTGAATAAATTCCTGCCATACAGATATTTTTCAGTTTCATGAGGTCCTGTTTATTAATTGTTGGCTTTCGTGGCTCTGCTATTGGTGTCTTGTTCAGACAGTCTTCTCCTGTGCCAGCCAATGAGTTCAACGTTATTTCTCTTCTGTCATGTTGATTGCATCTGTTTTTGTTGAAGACTTTGATTCATTTAGTGTTGAGTTTTGTGCAGGTTGATAAATATGGGTCTATTTCCGTTCTCCTACATGCAAAAAAATCTAGTTTAATCAGCACCATTTGTTGAGGATTCTGTCTTTTTTCAAGTGTGTATTTCATGCTTCTTTGTCAAAAATAAAGTGTTCATAGGTGTCTGGACTTATGTCTGGGTCTTCACTTGATTATGTTGATAAATATTTCTGTTTCGGTACCAATGTCATACTGTTTTTGTTAGTATGACTCTGTCCTGCAATTTAAGATTGGTGATAGTGATACAACCAAAAGTTCTTTACTATTCAGGGTTGATTTTAGCTATCCTGTTTATCGTGTGTGTGTTTGTGTGTGTGTGTCTGTGTGTGTGTGTGTGTGGTTTCCATACACAGCTGAAAGTTGTTCTTTCAAAATCTTTGAAGAATTGCATTTGAGTTTAATGAGGACTGAATTGAATCTCTGGCTGCTTTTGGTAAGATAGTAATTTTCAGTATAGTAATTGTACTGATCCCTGTGGATGACAGATCTTTCCATCTTCTGCTATTTTCTTTTTCAACACCTTAAAGTTTTGATTATAGAAGTCTTTTACTTGCTTGGTTAGGGTTACCCCAAGATATTTTATATTATTTGAGGTTATTGTGAAAGGCGTTATTTCCCTGATTTCTTTCTCAGTCCGTTTGCCATTTATATACAGGAAGAATTCAGATTTTTTTTTTGTGAGTTCTTATCAGCTATAAAAATTTTCAGGTGGAGTTTTTAGGATCATTTATGCATACAATCATGTCCTGAAAATAACACAATTTGACTTCTTTTATTCCTATTTTTAGCACTTTAATTACCCTGAGTTTTCTTATTGCTGTAGGTAAGACCTCAAATACTATGTTGAATAGGTATGGAGAAGTGGGCATCCTTGTCATGTTCCTGATTTTAGTGAAAAAATTTTTTTGAGTTTCCAATTAGATTAGCATTGCCTATGGGCTGCTGTAAGTCACCTTTATTATGTTTAGGTATGTCCCATTGTATTTTTTTCTCTCCAGGATTTTTATTATGAATGGATGCTGAATTTTACCAAAGGACTTTTCTGGATCTAATGAGATGGTCATGTGGGGTTTTTTGTTTTTGTTTTTGTTTTTTTTTTTTTTTGTCTTTCAATTTGTATGGTGGATTACATTTATCAATTTAGATATGTTGAATCATCCGTGCAGCTCTGGGATGAAGCCTATTTGACCGTGGTGGAAATCTTATTAATATATTCTCAGATTCGGTTTGCAAGTATTCTATTGTTTCTCAATGTTTTCAGTGTCAATTGCCATTTCTTCAAATGTCCCCACAAAGGTATCCTAGAAATGATATCTAAATTTCTTTAATGCAGCCCAATTTGAAACAGGTGTAATTTTTAAAATTATCCCCTGAACATTGCCTGGCCATCTATACTTTCTTTAAGAATCTCTTATTCTTTTACTTAACGAGTGAAGTTTTACAGTGAAGATCTGTCTCAGAATCTGCTCACTGCTACTGATGTTTTCGATTAGTGATTTGCTAAATGCTACAGCATTTTTTTCTAAGACAGAATGATGTTTAAATTGATATCTTCAGTTATAATTCCATATCTGAGGCCTATTATTATTTTCATAAAATTGCTTAAAATGTCATTGTTCTTAAATTTACAGCCTTCTACCCAGTGGTACTTGTATCTTCATTTTATTATAGAATTAAGCGCCACAGCTCCCTCATCTTTGGCCAATGAAGAGACAAAGGGATCAGAATAGTCTAAAACAGATCACAGTAAGGACCAGGACTACTGGCTTGTTGACATTTTTCAAATAAATTCTATTAAAAAAATAGGACGATGGAAGCAGAGAATAAATAGAAACATAATTATCTTGAAGGTTGTCATAATTTTGAAAATTAGCATAAGGAATTTTATATAAATAGAAATTTATTACCTAAATGACAATTCTCTTGACATTTGTTACAATTCTATATTTATTAGTAAAAACTCACTGCATCCCTTTGTATGTCCAATAAAAACAGTTTCCTTTAAGACCTTCGGATTTCTGAGTGACAGGGCCCTTTTAAGTCTTCCATTCCTTAATGCCTAGATAGATTTGACTCAAATTTGCAAAGCTGTGCTTCTTTCCCATCTCAGACACACCTTTCTTCAGGGGGGTGCATCCTGTCCCTCTGGCTAGTTTTAAATTGCTTTCAGATGTATTTATTTTCTTTCATGTGTATATGTGCTTCACCTGCATGTATGTATGTATGTGCACCACATGTGTGGCTGCTACTTGCTAGCAGAATTTACTCAAATACCATGCTCTCTAGAACTGGGGCTATGTCTTGGGAGCCACCGTGTCAGTACTGGTCCTCTGCAAGCCCAGCAACTGCTCTTAACTTTTGAGGCTACTCTCCAGTTCCCCTTTTGTTCTTTACAAATATTGTTAATTTCTTATATGAGTTTTTTTTCCCCTTGAAAAGAAAAACATAATGTCCTGCAATTTATAACTC
Source organism: Acomys russatus (assembly GCF_903995435.1). Taxonomy (NCBI): domain Eukaryota; kingdom Metazoa; phylum Chordata; class Mammalia; order Rodentia; family Muridae; genus Acomys; species Acomys russatus. Next base: position 12,682,432 of record NC_067144.1, on the reverse strand, counting down.
AGCTTTCTAAGCTCAATATATGGTGTTTCTTTACTTTAACTTACTAATATTCACAAGACTTGCTGTAAGACAGTTACAATTTATTTGCCCACTGAAAAGCATTCGTCTTTGAAAACAAAAGCCAGGAGCAAACTTCCTGTGATTTCTTAACTGCCTTTGGTCTGTGCATCCGATTTTCTTTGTAGTGTGTGACTAGTGGTTTTGATCAAGGCAGCTGGAACACAGAGGGCTTCAGTAGAGGTGAAAGTGATTTTTTTTTATTTGCACTTCAGCGAGTTTTGCGATAATTTCAATTAAGATTCATCCATTTTAAATGCAGAACAAGAATCTTGCCTGGATTTATTGTATGGGCCAAAGGTTTTTGAATTCTTACCTGATTTCCCAAATGAAATTGGAGGTTTGACTCTGACTGTTAATTTTTCCTTTAAGAATAATCACTCTTTAAATGAACTGGGATATGAATAGAGGGGAGACAGATGTGGCACTTGGAACACCTCCCTACATACTTTCTGAACAGTCATAATGAAGCTTTGTATTTCCATAGTGAGATAATTTTAATTGATAAATGAGATGCTGTGAAAATGACTTTTAACCCCACTTCTCATTTATTCAAGGTTATAAGAATTGTTTTATTGCAAGTATAACTCATTGTGCCGTCTCTGATACTATTTTTATTTCTCTTTTATGATTTACACTGAAAACCGATGCAGTAACTCTACAGTAATGATGTATGGTAGTCTGCAGGCAGGCATTTATATTTCACCCAATTAAGGAAAAGCCGAATTTACTAAGCACAGAGAAAAAAAAAAAAAAAAAAAAAAAAAAAAAAAAAAAAAAAAAAAAAAAGGCTGGTTTTAATAAGGTTTTAGGAAATTATAAAATATATCTTTGAAAGTATTCCAACTGACTGGGGCTCTAAAACTACTTTGGAGTTTAAAAGGGTTGGTAAAATTCCTAACAATATTTCTAATATTCCACTAACAGATTTACTGCATTGATTTGCATAGTATCCAATTTATCCTTTTGCCTTATATGCAACAGAGAACATGATTAAATCAATGCAAGTATTTGCCATGATGAGTAAATCCATTCTTTATTCTCTCCGACACATTATTCTAATCCCAAACATATTTGTTTAGCTTGGGAAAGAAAAATAATGCTACCTCCAGACAATCAAAGATAAGATTGAAAAGCCGTGCTTCATGACATAATTTCCAAGAACATTAGACATCCAAATTCATACTGGTGGTAAGATCAGATGGCAGGCTACATGAGTGATTCCAATGTATGTGAAAAATGGCTGCAAGTTTAGCTTGGGCAGGGTTATTGATACATTATATGAAAGCTCATTTTTAAGGCTTGGGTTTTAGAAACTCTCTCTCTCTCTCTCTCTCTCTCTCTCTCTCTCTCTCTCTCTCTCTGTGTGTGTGTGTGTGTATGTGTGTGTGCATGTCTGTATGGGTGTGGTGGTTTAAAGGAGAAATTCCCCCATAGGCTCATATGTTTGCATATTCAGTCATCAGGGAATGGGACTGTTTGAGAAGAAGGAGGAGGTTTGGACTTGATGGAAGAAGTGTATCATTTGGGGTTTCAAAAAGCTCATAGCAGGATCAGCCCCAAAGCCAAGCCCCCACCCCCTCTCCCTGCCTGGTGCATGCGGATCAGGAGGTAGCTCTCTGCTCCCTATCATGGGGATCACGGACTAACCTTCTGAAACTGTCAGCAAGACCCCAATTAAGTGATTCCTTTCATAAAAGTGGCTTTGGTCATTGTTTCTCTTCACATCAACAGAACAATGTCTAAGACAGTGGTTGTATACAGAGGAGTGCAGTGCCTGAGAGGCTAGAAGAGGCGAGCCAATTCCCTGGAGCTACTGTTACAGGCAGTTCTCAGACTTCGGTCCTCTGGCAAAGCAGTGCATTCTGGTAACTGCTGAGCCATCTCTCCAGCCCCTAAGCTCATTTGTATAATGGCGCTTTGTGAGAACTTCCACTATCCTATTTTGAAGTGAGGTCTGAGTGTCTACAATTTCAGAATGCGTGAAGACATCTCAACTATGAGCCACTGTAAACCATCTGTATTAGCAGAAAAATAACGCTTACTTACGCGTTCTCAAAGCTATGTGTGGATGTTGCCCATTTTAATGATGAATTTTGTTCAAAATCAATGTGAAATATTGACATTCCAATATACACCTATATCTTCATTACTCTTCTATTGCCATGACTAAACATCATGACCGGGAAAACTTCTATAAGAAAACACTTAATTTTGGTCTCATGGTTGCAGAAGGTAAGCGTCCTTGGCCGTCATGCTTGGGAACATGGCAGCAGTCGGGAAGGGGTGGCCTTGGAGTAGTAGTTAAGAGCTCACATTGTGATCCACAAGCACAAGGTTGAGAAAGCTAACCAGGAATGGCAGAGGCTTTTAAAACTTCAAGGCCCAGTTCCAGAGACACGCCTCCCTGAATAAGACTTCACTTCTTAGGCCTTCCCAAACCATTCCACCAAACTGGGGACAAACTTCAAAATATATGAGCCTATAGAGGCCTTTCTTATCCAAATCCCCACAACTTACTATAAAATGATTACTAGAGTATTTGGGTTTCTTTCCTAGTAAATTTTCTAAGGCCAACAGGAGGTGGTCACATTTCTAGTGCTCAGTAGCTGTTTGTCAGTATGACCAGTAAACTCCGGCACACAGTTATACATTGTGGGATTGTATACAATGTCGATTTAATGCTTCTTAAAATCAGTATGATGAATTAATTTTTTTTTTTCAGGTTCTTTGTACTTTCACTTCATTCTGACGACTCGAGGTACTTGCGTTCATTTCCAATGACCGTTCTAAAAAGTTACTGTGAGTTCAGTGCCTTCAGGCAGAATTCATTTACTATCTTGCAGTACCTAGATGTCAGCAGTTTAAAATGGTCATCCAGGGTATGATAATTTAAATAGTAAGCTTCTAGAGGTGACTCTCCTGCTTACTCTACGGCAGTATCACTCAAACCTTAGCTCTTGATTTCCTGTATCTCTCTCTGGCCTGTCCATTATACCTCCATTTTTATAAAGAACTGTGTGCCTGGGTAATGCCGGATATCCTATACAGAGAGTCTAATTTACCATGTGAGTAGACATAAAGGTATGGGGAGGGGATAGGAAATAGACATATGTAGGAGAGATATTTAAGCCAAGAGTAGATAGTGAAACCTGTCCAGAAACTGAATGTATTATTGGCTCAAATTCAAGCACCTACTGCCTAAACTAAACTAATAAACATTTGCATGCAAGTCTGCCTAGCGATGGAGAAATAGAAAAGAATCATTTGAGTAAGGTAGAGTGGAAAGGCCATTCAGGCTGCTTTCTGAGTGTTAGTGCAGACAAAGGAGCCTGAGGAGAGACAAGGAGATTCCCACATGGCTCTTCAATGACCCAACTCACCGAGAAGATGCAATTTGACATGTACATACTGTGCATCATGAGTTAAAAGGCTTCACATTTTATTTGTAGAAGGCATACATATCTATGAATAGCATATAGAATTATATGTGTTATTATGTTGAATCTAATTTGCAGCAACTACATGAAACCTTGAGTTTGGATATTACTGGACTAATGTCAAGGAACAGAACACTCAGGAATCATTCAGAAAATGTACAGCATGTGACACATCCATGAAACAAATTCAATATATGAGATCATTACAAATGAAATGTGTAATTTCACTGTGTCTTTGTTATGCCACATGTACTTATCAGGCTATATACTCTGCATTTCATTTTATGACACCCAACCTCATCTTCTCTTTCTGCTTGTTTCAGCTCTTCATATCTCAATACCAAACCCTCCCAGGAGTTGAGGTGGCTAAATCTATCACAGTGAGATGTAGGTCCTGAGATGCTGTGTGATGCGCCTGCAGACATCATCAGGTCCTGAGATGCTGTGTGATGTGCCTGCAGACATCATCAGGTCCTGAGATGCTGTGTGATGCGCCTGCAGACATCATCAGGTCCTGAGATGCTGTGTGATGCGCCTGCAGACATCATCAGGTCCTGAGATGCTGTGTGATGTGCCTGCAGACATCATCAGGTCCTGAGATGCTGTGTGATGCGCCTGCAGACATCATCAGGTCCTGAGATGCTGTGTGACACGCCTGCAGACATCATCAGGTCCTGAGATGCTGTGTGATGTGCCTGCAGACATCATCAGGTCCTGAGATGCTGTGTGATGCGCCTGCAGACATCATCAGGTCCTGAGATGCTGTGTGACACGCCTGCAGACATCATCAGGTCCTGAGATGCTGTGTGATGTGCCTGCAGACATCAGGTCCTGAGATGCTGTGTGATGCGCCTGCAGACATCATCAGGTCCTGAGATGCTGTGTGACGTGCCAACAGACATCAGGTCCTGAGATGCTGTGTGAGGCGCCTGCAGACATCATCAGGTCCTGAGATGCTGTGTGAGGCGCCTGCAGACATGAGTGTACTACTTTGTCATTTCTATCACTGTCCAAGTACATAACTTACCCCTAACCTTAATTTAGATGTTTTAAGGCACTGGTTCTCAAGCCAAGGGGTCACATATCTGACATATCCTACATAACAGATACTTACACTCTGATTCATAACAGTGGCAAAATTACAGCATACTTTTATGACTGGGAAACACCACAACAGGAGGAACTGCATTAAAGGGCTGCAGCTTTGGGAAGGTTGAAAACCACTTCTTTTAGAGAATTCAGAATCACTCCATTCTACACTTTGAGAATTTTATAAGTTTTATCTATTTTTAATGATGGCCAAATGCTTTGAATAGCTTTGTTTGTCTTTTTGAGACAGAGATTGAAGGCCTGTGCTGCCACACCAAGCTTATGCAGTGCTAGACATCAAACTCAGCACTTGGTCGTGGGAGGCAAGAACTCTAAGAACTAAACTACATCTCCAGCCCTTCTTCAGATACGTTTAAAAAGGCATTTTATTTAAATTCCTCAGTTGGCCTCCCTCAAATTCTTCTTTCTTGAAAGCTCTATTACATATGTTGCCAGGTCAACATTCTACAAAGGTCATCAGTAACAGCAGTGTGTATAATGTAGCCATGAGCTGGCTGTGCTACTCTCTCCCTGGAACCTGGTGTTGACAAAGTCGCCCTTTCTTTTCATAGGGCAGGGTTTGACTGTGTGGAGGATCGGGCGTTATTGACTTGCCTCTGACTCAGCAAAGTTAACTGTTCAGCTTCCCATGGTTGCAAAAGAAAATCGAAGGCCTTGCCCTCCGGCACCCACCTATTTTGTCAGTGGTCTCCCTTGGCTTCCTGGTCACCTCAACCCTTTTCTTGAAGTGGTTATATAGATTTAGTTAGCTTATCTAACATTAGAAATGAATATGCTGGTATCAAAGGACTGACAGGTCAGAGCACATTTTATTTTTGAGGAGTAAAGGACAGTTTTTAGAGGCAGGAAAATTTAATTTTAGAGTTTGTTTTAGGCACAACCTTGGCTCTTTCCAGAAGTTGTACAAACGGAGCAAGTAAATAATAGTATAAATCTTCTCACGGAAACATGAAGCTTACATTAATCTTCATGTATTCAGATGAGGCTCGCTTTCCTTCCATGTTTGGAGACAAAAATATCTGAGCTTAAATTTTAGCTCTGTTCTGAAATAGCTGTGTGACTCTAGGCTTGTCATTTCTATCTTTGATGCCTTACGGTCCTCATCTATCAAAAAAACAAAAAACAAAAAACAAAAACAAACAAAAAAACGGAAAACATGATTCCACTCTGCAGCCTTTTCCTAGGCAGGGACTTACCAGAATATGAAATTTAGCTTTAGAATACTATTTCCAAACCAATAGAAAAGAGCCAGCTTGGTTAAAGTGCTAAAATGGTGCTTCTAAAATGCAAATGCCATTGCAGTCATCTGCTATTTTCTTAGGGTTCAGATTTGGCTTCAGCAAGTCTGGCGTGGACTCTGGTATTTCTCATTTCTAAGAAGCTGCCAGGAGAGAGAGGTACTACAAGAGCTGGCCATCAGGGACATGCTGCCTGTGGGGGCCCACTACTTGAAAGGTCCCATTCGCCTGGTCTTTCTCAAGCACACAGGCACGATTAACATTGACTCAACTTACATTTTTTTTTCAACTTACATGTTATCCTATGGATTACACTCATATGCTCCTCATCTATGATGGAATGAAAAAGTAACTGTTCTGAATGGTTTTACTTCATCTTCTCAATATTTTTTTCCTACATTCACATTCCAATGGATTTAGTTGCATTATTTTCTATGAAGTCAATTCTTTACATCAAAACTGATTAACCACTTTGATCTCCTGTAAATAGAGTGAAAAAAATCTGATACACGACCTCAATTTATCTCTTCCCTCTTCCCACAGAAGGATTCTAGATGCCACGTTTGTGCTTATGACAGATGTCACATTGGTGTGGCTGGGAGCTGTGCTGTAAGAGGAAGCCCAGCATAAATACTGTGGGAATTCCTTTTCATTTTCCTTAGCATTTCTCCTTAGTCTAATTTGTGTCAGGTACCAGATCTATGACTTGTCTATTAATTTGGACAGCTGGTCTCTGCCCCTCAGCCCCAAGCCCAAAGTTGTGTTTGAGTCCCTGCCCCTACTCCATATACCAACTTCTCTCAGAAAATAAAGCAAAAATACAAAGGCGGTATGTTGTTGAAAGTGAGACAATTGATGCTTTGCTTCCGGGAGGAGGTTGTTTTTGCTTCCTGTTTGGTAATTACATTCTGTTCTCAAAGATAAAAACTGTGTCTGCAACCAGAATTACCATCAAATTTTTACTGTGGTTACACAGGTGAGCCTACCAAGCATTACTGAACTCTTGTCAGTGTGGATGTGGCCCTAAGTCAACATGGAGTCCTTGAGTGCACAGGTTAGACCCATTCCAATGAAGAGCCCTGAGTTTACACTGATTTGAGTTATCCAATTATTTCATCCTTGTTGTTATTGCTCTGACAGTGGAACAGCTCCCACAGGGCTGAGTGACTAGAGCAACTGGGCCCTTATGCTAAATAAGCTTGTAAAACAAAAGAATCTTCCAGAGAGCTTGTCAGAAATGCATGCAGTCTTCGATGTCATATTTTCCCTTGCCAAGAGCATTCTATCCTATTATGCCAAATAATGTCTCCAAAAGCTGAATTGCAACAAGCACCTAATGTGATTCCAGTGATTTTTCTGGCAGGTATGCACACACTACACTTTGGTATCCATCCACTGATCTGAGCTACTTGAACACATGAGACATTTAATATAAAGGTCAACATTTCAAAATGTGTCCGCACGGCGACTCTTTATTATGCAGACAGCCACTCTTTAGATTCAAACTTTAAATGTAGATAGATGTAATACAAGTCTGCATTTTGGTTATAGCCAGACATCTATCATTCTCTCAGACTGAGACGAAGGCCTTCATTGTGGACTGACAAATATGATTGATGACAAAAAATGGAGGTGCTTTAAAGAGAGGTTTTCTTTTTAAGCATCTAAGCTACTGTTTGCATCAAAAAACAGATCCAATATCGTTTGCATACATAAAGATAATGCATCAAATAGTACCTTAAAATGCACAAACAAGTATGCACACCTAATTAGAGAGTATACATACAAATATCTATATAAGTATTCAAATGACATTTTTTTTTCATCGTGGTTAGAATTATTCAATTAGTGGGACAATTTGAGCGCCTTATGCATGTCAGGAGATTTGTTGATGATGTAAGGAAGCTTTATGAACTCGGACGGTAAGCCAACTATTTCTATAGTATGGTAAACCCTGGAACATGCATTGAATAACAAACACTTAAAAAGTGCATTTGTTTATATGAAACTCTGGAATTCACTCTCTAGTTCAGCAATCCCATCCTAGCCACTGAGGAAACAAGGGCTCCTTGTGACTTTATAAGTGATGGCAGAACAGAACTGCAGCATCTTGCATCTAAGTTGGCATTTTCGGTTGCACAGTACAGATGGTGTCTCTTGTTGAATAATAAACACTTCATGTTGACCTATTTAGTTCCAACTGTAATTCTTTTACACACCTAAAAGTTGGAATGAAAACAGTATGAAATGTGTGGATACCAAACTCATGACAGTGACTCTGACTGGAAAAAGTAACAGGGTCACACACAGCCTTCAGTTAGGTTAATAAGAGTTTGTTTCTTAGGTTAGTTTGCGGGATTTCTATACACTGAAAATAATTACTAAGTGGGCACTTAAAGACACAGTGTTATATAAATCTGAAATTGGACTTCAGTCTATATAGTTCATCAGTCTGCTGTACAGTCAGCCATGTTGGCTCTCTCTCTCCTTCCTCATATGTATTTACTCACAAGTAATAAAGACAATTTTGTATTAGATAAAAACACATTTCTGTACTTATTGTAACATGAAATAACATTTGTCCATCATGGCTTCTCGTATGTCACATTTCAATTTATCATTATTGGAAAAATCATTTTCATAAACAAAATATGAATCACTTATCATGAAACATAATAAACAGTCTTTCTGACGATATGTGTGGAAAAGGTCAACTTAAAGCATAATGACAAAGTCTTCCACACACTGATGAATTTGGTGAAGGTTTTTCCCTTCACCTGTATCTCTGTGAGGAGTGAAAAGAAGGAAACAGTGAAGTCGTTCTGAATAGAAATTATGAAGAGTAGAAACATTCCTTCAATTCTTTAAGAAAAAGTTTTATTTCACACACACACACACACACACACACACACACACACACGCACATGCGTGTGTATACACACACACCAAAACAAAACAACATTGTGGTTCCTTCTTGATTTATTTTATTTGGGAGAAAATATTAACAACAAAATGGTTATCATATGTTGTGGGCATTAGGTTGAAAGTTTTTATTAATAAAATGTGAGTGTGTGTGTGTGTGTGTGTGTGTGTGTGTGTGTGTGTGTGTGTGTGTGTGTGTGCACGTGCACAGGTACCTGCAGTGGACTCAGTAGATCAGGTGGCCTTTAGGTGCAATTACAGGCACTTGTGAGCCACGTAGTATGACTGGCACCAAAGGAACCCCAGACCTCTTTGAAAAACCAAAACATTGTGTTTACTGATGAGCTGCCTCTCCAGCCTCTGGCATTACATTTAATGGTGTCTATTGGAATTTGTGCCAAATTTTAATTTTGGCTAATTAAAGCAAAGATTTTTTTCATTGAAAATTCTTTATTTATTATTTTTAAAAATCATGTAAAATTTGCTGTGTTCCTCATATGCAAGAAGTGTCTAAGTGTTTCTATTGCTGTGAAGAGACACCATGACTACAGCAACCCTTATTAGGAAAAACATTTGATTGGGGCTGCCTTACAGCCTCAAGGATGCAGTCCATTATAATCATGGTGCAAAACATATCAGCATGCAGGCAGACATGGCACGGGAGAAGGAGCTTAAGAGCTCTGCATCTTCATACACAGGCAGCAGAAGGAGACTGTGTGCCACACTGGAGCTGAGTGGATGGATCATACAATAAGTACAGATAGAGTTTTTTGAGATTATAAATTAATAAAGCATTTCCCCATTCCCTTTCCTGCCCCCAAACCCTCCTAGATACCTCTGTATGCTCTCCTTCAAATTAATGGTCTCCTTTTGCATTACTTTTTTGCATACATGTATATATTTGTGTGTGTGTGTGTGCATACACGTGTATATTTGTATATATACCTAAAAATAACCTGCTGAGTCCACATAATGTTAATGTTACTTGTATGTATGTTTTATGGGATGACTGTTTGGCAATGGACAACTCGTTGATGTGCTCCTTCCTTGGGAAGACCCTCCTCCCATGCTCAGGCTTCCTCATTGTGTAAGACTGATGTCTCGTGGGCTTTTCCTTGTGTGGTTTGGCATGTTCTCTGCTGCCGTTGTTGTTCAGCACACCACTTGTCAAAATGGAGGGTTGTTGACCCCATTCCCAGTGGATGCATCTACAAAACACTCCCACACCTAAGGCTTGGGGAGCATTTCACGAGGGTGAGGGAATGCTTGTGAGAGCCAGAGGATCACGGAGTTGACTGTGACATAGCATCTTTTAATAACATCAGAAGCTCCACCCATAGAGTCTCACCAAGGTGACGTCTCAAACTAGAGCTAATCACGGAGGATGCTGGTTGCTGTTTTTAAAAACTGAAATGCTACTTTCAAGAGTGGTTGCCTTTTAACTTTCCTACTGGCCACAGACATGATGCGGCACACAGTGATGTCTCTACGTCCAAAGAGCCAAGTACCAGGGAAGTTAAAGTTGAGCTTTTGTGTTGTTTTAATTGAAAACCCCAGATCGTTCTGCTTTACCAATAAAGACTCAGGAGCCAGGTGTTGTGGTGAAAAAACTGCTAGCTCAGAGAGGCAGAGAAAGAACCAGCTGACCTTGCTACTCAGTTCACATCCCAATGGAGAAGGCCCTAAAGGCTCACTAGCTCAGATGACAGCCAAGAGGAAAAGGGAAAAAAAAAAAAAACACCCAAGGCCGAAGGCTTGCTAGCCCATGGCCCAAGAAACTAAAGGCCAAGGAGCTGAGGAGCTCAAGAGCTAGAGAGCTACGAGCCAAAGACCTAAGAGTTGAAACAAAATCCCAAGCTAAAGAGCTAACGTGGCAAAGACCTCTTCTACTTAAACAGACTGTCTTAAATACTCCTTAACTCAACTCAAAGTCCCTCCTACTCTTTAATCTCTGTCAACTGGTTTCTTGCTTCGCCTCTTGACCTAGTATTAACTTCATTAAATGCTGTGTGCAGAAGGCTCTTGGATTAAAGGTGTGTTAGGGCTCCACCACAAGAAGCAGGGGTTTACAGTTCAATCTCTGGGATCACAATGGGATCAAAGACAGATTTTTTTTACAGTTCACAATCTCAGGGATCACAGTGGGATCAAAGATCCTTGTAACTCTTTTGTTACTGTTTTCTTGCTATTTTAACTATCTCGTGGATGATACTACCATACCCTGGATTTATCACTGTGACTCTCTGTCACAGATACTGAGTTCTGTTGCTCAGAATACCCTAGCTCTTCAACATTAAATTCTACACTTCCTTTACATTGATTGTTGAAGATACTACCTTGTAATGGCTCATCCATGTAACATGCTTCAGTGTAGGAACCAGGCCCAACTGGCTGCCTGCCTGTCTTGCTGTTTCATGTCCTGTTTCTAGCAGCTTCCACGTCTGTGTTTATCTTGGTTAGCTAGTCATGTTTACTGCTCTGAGAATGTGCCCCTCCCTTCATTGAGACTTTTCCTCCTGTGTGCAATTATCTCTTGAGGGATTTCACCTGGGAGGAGGATTCCTGTTTGGCGGACTATAAGAAGGCTCTTTGGAACTCTGAACAGAGAATAATAAACCGCTGCCATGGCTGCTGCTGCGGCTGCTGCTCTCTTAGCACAAAGGACCCACTGTGTTATTGTGTGTCCGTGTGTGTACGTGTGTGTGCGTGAGTTAAATCCACAGTCCCTCGCCCTCGACTCGGTACCGCGGTGGTGCGAGAGCCACACTTCAGGATTTTCCAGGGACTACAGATGGCTGCCTTACCAGGGTTGCATACATGTCCCAAATTGGTTGATGTGAAGATAAAAATACTTTGATGGAAGTTCCTATCTGAGGCATCTCTGAAGTCACAACTTGCTCAGGTACAGAGCTCCCAAGTGTTTGGCTTAACCATCCATTGTGACTACACACAAACTTCCTGCTCTCTGTGCCTGGTTGCCTATAGTACTAACTCCTTTGCTTCTGGGAGTTGATTTTTATAGGACACTGCTGTGGAATCCGTATATGTCACACTGTCTCCCTTTATTTTCCTTTCAAGGGAAATTAATTATTTAAATGTGTCTTTCTTTGCAGACAGATGGATAAAGAGTAAAATGATGATGAGCTGAGGAGAGTTGGCAGTCAGGGTAGACACAGAGACACTCAAGTGTGACTTAAAAGGTGCACCACACACATTTTTATGATTAAGCCTTCATATAGCAATAGCAATGTAATATGCAAGTCTCATTGGTGGGGGCTCAGTCTCTGGATGGATGACTCCAGGCAGTAACTGAGATGTTGAGGGGCTAAAGAAAATAACTCCTGAGTCGTGTGGCTGTTGCTGAGTACTACTGATACACTGGAGAAAGACAATGGGAGTCTACGCATGGCGGATCATTGATTAATGTGAAATTAAAAGTCAGTGGATGTCCTGACCAGCTTGCAAACTTCGTTCAGTGGAATAGACAAGCTGGCTTTGGCAGTATTTGAAAAAATGTAGTAAATTATATGGCATCCAAATGGTGAGGCACTAAAGCCACCAAGATTCAAATTTCTGACACATTGAAGAAGTAATCAAATATGTTGTGATTTAGGGTGGCAGTTGGCAGACTGCTTCTGCAGAGCCAAATACTAAAAATTTTCTCCTTCGTAGACTAAACTGTCTCTCCCACAACTCTATCAATTTCACCACTGTAGCAAAAATATAGTCACATATAATCTATATATAAACAAAAAAAGTTTTAAAGCAAAACTTCATCACAATCCAGGCTGCAATTTGGACTTGTCAACCCCAGGTGTCAATGGAACAATAGGTTATTTACCCCCTCCACAGCGGTGAAGGATGAATTAATATATCTTGCAACTTTGACCAGGAAGGTCTTTTCTAAACCTTTCTGGGTTCTGTGAATAACACATTCCATACTTGGAAATAGTGCTCTGCTGTGTGCTTCTGGTGTGAGGAAGGTCGCCAGTCCTTCAGTGGGGACCGGAAGTTCTGACCAAAATGTAAGTACCCTTGGATGCACTAGAGAATTCTATAGACAAAAAGATGTTAACTGACCTTTATAAAGGTCGTGGCAGTAAGAAAAATCACAACGAACACAGAGATGGAGCTGAGGTGCAAATGTAGGTTTGCTTAGGGGTCGCTTGGTTTCTATATCCCTTAAAGCACTCACTATTGTCTTGCATAGCAAAGGAAAACCCACAGGTACTTGAGTGTGACAGTGCTAACGCAGCTCCACAAGATGGGAAGGAGCTACCAGCTAGACAGGCTCTGGACTTCCCGCAGAGTGGCAGAGAGTCTTGAATATGCTTAAACAAACGGTGAGTCAGTAGGTACACATTAAATTCGGACATGCAGAGTCTCAAACTTAAAGGATTTCAGTGTGTAGGACAGAGCTCCGCAAGCAGCCATAGGTAACCTTAATTGGATGACTGTAGAAAGGGCCTTCTCTTAGAGCCCACAGGATAAGAAAATCTAACTGATGGGTTCTTTTGGTCCTTCCGGATTAAAAAGGGATTATGCCATGTTTTTGCGTTGTTTACAGAAGGAAAAAAAATTAGGCTCTGATAGGAAGAAAGATCAAATTTGTGAGAAAACCCTCGTTTCTGTCTAAAGAGTGCTGTACACCCATCATTGGGAAGCGAGATGCTCCCACAGAGAAGCCAGGCCCGCAGCTTAGCTTAAACAATCTCTGCTGGTTTCCAGCTCAGACCGTGGAGAGACGATGTCTAATGGTGGATCTTACTGGCGCTGCTGCTCCTGCAGGGATTTGGGGAGTGTGTGAGCTGACCCTAAGGTGGGATTCATACCCCAAATCCTGCTAAGTGTGGCTGGAAAAAGGAAACAAGGTGATTGACAGTCTTGGTGGAACACAGATGGCTTTTCTTAGCAACACATGCTCATGGGCAGCTATTACACATGTAAAAGTTTCAATGAAAACAGTATAAATGCGTGGATACCAAACTCATGACAGTGACTCTGACTAGAAAAAGTAACAAGGTCACACACAGCCTTCACTTAGGTTAATAGCAGTTATTATTATTTTTTTTTTACATTGGTTTATGGGATTTCTATACACTGAAAATAATTACTAAGTGGGCACTTAAAGACACAGTGTTATGTAAATCTGAACATGGACTTCAATCTATATAGTTCATCAGTCGGCTGTACAGTCAGCCATGTTGGCTCTCTCTCTCCTTCCCCATATGCATTTACTCACAAATAATAAATATAATTCTGTATTAGATAAAAACACATTTCTGTACTTATCATAACATGAAATAACATTTGTCCATCATGGCTACTCTCATGTCACACTTTCATTGCCAATTTATCATTATTAGAAAAATCATTTTTGTAAAGAAAATATGAAATACTTATCATGAATCATAAGAAAATAAACAGTCTTTCTGATGATATGTGTGGAAAAGGGCAACTTAAAGCATAATGACAAAGTCTTCCACACACTGATGAGTTTGGTGAAGGTTTTTCCCTTCACCTGTATCTCTGTGAGGAATAAGAAGAAGGAAATGGACTGGCGTCATTCTAAATAGAAATTATGAAGAGTGAAAACATTCTTTCAATTCTTTGAGAAAAAGTTGTAATACACACACACACACACACACACACACACACACACACACACACACACCCCTTTAGCTTTGGTGTTCTTCATAGGAAATGGTGTTGGGTGCCAGACACTGAGGTAAATATGTTGCAGGAATGCCTTCATTTGCTTCTCATTGGCATCTTCACTATTGCTGATTTTATTGTTTGTGGTTTATGTGCGAGGAGACAAAGGTTCAGAGGTGGAAGAAAGTTGAGTTCCTAAGTTTCACTTACTTCAATGTTCGTGAATGCGGCTATCACGGTCCACATTTTATTAAGGAAATACAAGGATAAGGACACAGTTTCAGTTTCTCCTTCCCAGCTTGGGGAGGGTCCAATCTCCTCATTTTCTTACTACTAAGGAAGTGAATTATGGTCTCAAGTCCATGACAAAACTCTCTCTCTCTCTGTCTCTCTCTCTCACAAATGTGATGCTTTGATCATTTTTAAACATTTTTCATTAATAATATTGTTTTTCATACAATATTCTGATGTCATTCTGATGATGGTTCCTCCTTCCTCATCTTCTATGAGTCCTGTGGGACACTTGCCATCTCCCATCCTTCCAGCTCCACACCTCCTTTCTCTTTGTAGAAAAGAAAGAGGCAAATAAAAAGCAAACAAATGAGAATAAAACAAAACAAACAAAAACAAAGGAAAAAGGCATGAAAACATATACACACACCCAAGCACAAACAAAACCCATAAAAACACAGGATCGGAAACCATAATATACAAGCAAATAATCAGTAAGATTTTTTTAAAGCTGGTCCTGTTCAGGCAACTGTTTTTTTTTTTTTTAAGAGACTTTGAGTGCATTTTCCCTGCTGGGTCTGGGGAACACTATCTAGCCTCACACACCCTTGTCCTGTGGCCCATATAATCTTTCTGCCTCCGCTTCCATGTTGCTTTCCAAGCCTTATTGTAAGAGTTACACTGCAGGAATATCATTTGGGCTTAGAAATATCACTGACAGTTATTCTGACTGCTGCCCAGTGGTAAAACTAATCTACCTCTGTTGCAAAAAGAAGCTTCTCTGATAAGGAGTGAGAGCTGTACTTACATATGTAGGTATAAGGAAAAGCATTGAGAATACAGTTAGAAATTATATTAATTTAAGGAAGTGGTGCTGGTAGGTACTTCTCTAGGGTCTATGACCTCTGCAGCCATGGATAGTTGGCTCAGTTTATAGGACGAAGCATAAACTGTCCAATCACATGTCAACTCTGGACATATGTACATTTTGGCAATGCCAAATGCAATCAGTAATTTTTAAATATATATATGTGTGTGTGTGTGTGTTTCTGTATGTGTGTCCATACATAAACATATGTAGATGTATAAAGAAACATATTTTTTTATACATTCATAAACATACATATTTTCTTAAAGAAAAAGAGGGCATGAATTTGGGAGTAGGAAATGAGCAGAACTGAAAGAGGAAGGGGCGGAGCAGGAGTGGCGGACACCTCCTGCCTGTCTTCAAAGTTCTCAAAGACCACTGACAGTGTTTTGAATACTTGCTCTGAAAAATTGCTGTCTGGACTTTGTCTTGGGGCTGAACATATAAAAACCTGAGACTGTTACTCAGGTAATTTCAGATATAATGTATTCCAGAAAGGTGTTGGAGATTTAAAGGAGAGAAATAATTTACTATGAGCTGGTGCTGGTGTAGTTACTTCTGCAAGTGTGGTCCAACGTGTTTTCTAACTATTTGCCCCCACAGTTCCCCCTCACAATGTGATATTCAGCAATTAGTTAGGGTCTCTCTTCATGTTTTCAACTTTATGTATTTCAACTGTGTTAAAATAAATATAAAAAGGTGAAATGAACTGTTGAGACCTTAGATATCATGTTAGGGCCCGGAGAAAGCCTGGAATGGGAAACTCCTTCCGGGCCAGGATGAATATATGGTCTCAGCACAGCTGTGAATAACAAGGTGGTGGCTTTAGTAAGGATGGTCCCTCATAGGTTCACTCATTTGATTGCTTATTCATTTGAAGATTAGGAGGTGAGACCTTATAGGATGAAGTGTGACATTGTGGGATCAGCACTGAAATTGCAAAAGCTTGTGCCAGGCCCGATGTGTGTGTGTCTCTCTCTGTCTTCAGATCGGGGTATAAAGCTCCCAGCTACTGCTCCAGTGCCATGCTTGTCTGCTTTCTGCCATGATAACTTTAGACTAACCCTCTAAAACTGTAAGCAAGACCTCAAGTAAATACTTCTTTTAATGAGAACTGCCCTGGTCATGATGTCTTTTCACAGCAGTAGAACAGTAATAGGTTGAGTGGACTTTCTCAGCCTTTGAATAGAAAGTGAGAATTTTTGTTTCGCTTGGTTTTGTTTAATTCCATGCATGTAAGTAAAGGTCTTTTAGTAGGTAAGAGGACATTAGAAAACAAGACCAGCAGGTAGGACTACCATTTCAGGGTATATAGAGTGGGTGAAGAGGATTCTCAGCAGTAACCATAGATTAGCCGTTGCAATATTTTAAAGTTACAAGAAAAGAGCTACTCAAGACTTTTTACTAAAACCTGTTTTTACAAGTCGGACACATACCTCGTGTGCCCTAATTACAGCGAAGAAAGATGAATAAGAGATGAAACAACCCCCTGCATCTATTATGATTATAGATTATTTGTCTCTGTAAATGCCATTTAGATGGGGTCAACAAACGGTGTTGTTCAGTTCAATTATATCCCTGCAAATAGGCCTGAGAAATCCATAATGTACTTGTGGAAGTGTGTTAAAATAATAGTGGGCTATTTCACTCTCACTATAATAGGGAATTTGTCTATTTTTGCTGGGATTTTTCTTAGTTTTTGTCTTAAACATTTTGATAGTCTATGAATCTGTATACTTTTATGTCATCTATCAAAGCTTGTTACATCTTGTAACACTGTTGTCCTTATTCAGTGCTCTACCTCATTTATAATAATTTCTCTTTTTATATTGGTATTTGCCTGAAATAGATATAAGTTATCCCATTTTATTTTTTAATTTAGTGGTACTGTGGCAGAAAATGTTATTCCCTTACTTTTTTACCTGTGGTTTAAAAAAAATCAGGTTTCTTGTAAATAACACATAACTGAGCTTGTTCTATTTTATTTTATTGTTTAAATTTAT
The DNA here is from genome assembly GCF_903995435.1 of Acomys russatus. Classification (NCBI taxonomy): domain Eukaryota; kingdom Metazoa; phylum Chordata; class Mammalia; order Rodentia; family Muridae; genus Acomys; species Acomys russatus. The sequence continues at coordinate 12,664,908 of NC_067144.1, read as the reverse complement.
TTAACAGCTTCACAATCTGATCCCAGGCCCTGTCCTTCTCTCCTCCCAGTCCCACCTTACACCTCCTGTTCTTTCCCCCCTTTTCCTTCTTAAACAAGTGGAGGCCCCCAAAGGGGTACACACCCACCTTGGAACCTCAAGTCGCAGCAGGATTAACTGCATCTTCTGCCATCAAGGCCAGGGAAGGCAGATGAGCAAGGGGAAAGGGATCCAAAGCAGGCCACTGAGAGCCTCTACTCCCATTGTTAGGGACCACACATAACCAAGCTGCATATCTGCTACATATGTGTAGAGGGTCTAGGTCCTGCCTATGTGTACTCTTTGGTTGGTGTTTCTGTCTCTGTGAGGCCCCAAGGGCCCAGGTTAGTTGATTCTGTAGGTTTTCTTGTGGTGTCCTTGACCTCTTTGGCACCCTCAATTTTTCCCCTGCTATTTTTCCACAAAACTCCAGGAGCTCCGCCTCTTGTTTGGCTGTGGGTCTCTGCATCTATTTACATCAGCTGCAGGATGCAGGATGGAGCCTCTCAAAAGACAGTTCTGCTAGGCTCCCATCTGCAAGCATAACAGAGTTAGGGGTTGGCTTTCTCTCATGGGGGAGGGCCTCAGGTTGGGCCTGTCATTGGTTTGTCATTCCCTCAGTCTCTGCTACATCTTTATCCCTACACTGCTTGTAGACGAGACAAATTTTGGGTCGAAGGTGTTCTAGTTGGGTAGGTGTCTCGCTCCCTCCACTGGAAGTCCCACATGGCTATATGAAGTGGCAACTTCAGGATCCATACCCCCTCTGCTGCTGGAGTCTCAGGCAGGGTCACCCCCATAGACTCCCAGGAGCCTCCCCTGTCTCAAAGATGCTCCTCACCAATTTTTGTTCTCTCTCCTGGTCCTCCTTCTCCCACCCCCACAGTCCCCACACCCTATCCCTACCCCCATTACTCCCCCACCCCATTTCCCACCCAGTTTCCTCCTTCCGTCTACTTCAGAGGATTATTTTATTTCCCCTTCAGAGTAAGATTCAGCCATCTTCCCTTGGGACCTCCTTGGCTTCTTTGGGTCTGTGGATTATAGCATGGTCATCCTGTACTTTATGGCTAATAGCCACTTATAAGTGAGTACACACCCTACATGTCTTTCTGGGTCTGGGTTATTTTACTCAGGATGATCATTTCTAGTTTCTTTCATTTGCCTGCAAATTTCATGATTTCCTCGCTTTTAATAGCTGAGTAAATGTACCACAGTTTCTTTATCCATTCTTGAGTTGAGGAACATCTACCTTGCTTCCATTTTCTGGCTATTACAAATAAAGCTGCTGTAAACAGAGTTGAGCAAGTGTCCTTGTGGTATGATGGAGCATCTTTTGGATTTACACCCAGGAGTGGTATACCTGGGTCTTGGGGTAGAACTATTCCCAGTTTTCTGAGAAACTTCCAGATTGCCCTGTTTTACTTTAATTGAATTAAATTTTATATTATTTCAAAATCTTTGTGTGCATTTTGTACATGACTTTTGGCTACTTGTTCTTATGTGTGAACACAGTGTGTGTGTGTGTGTGTGTGTGTGTGTGTGTGTGTGTGTGTTCCTGCATGTATTGAAGAATAGAAGAAATCTTAGGTGTTAGTCTGCCCCTCCTACCTTTTTTTGAGACAGGATCCTTCTTGTTTACTGCTGTAGATACCAGACTAGCTGGCATGTAAGCTTTTCGGTATTCTTTTGTTTTATTTCCCATATCCTGTAGAATCACTAGGATTACAGAAGCATCTGTCACAGCTGCATATTATTTGGTTCCAGGACTTGTATTTATCATTGAGTGTGTGTGGTAATTTCTTTACTCCCCAAGTCATCTCCCCAGCCTCTTTTTTTTTAATGTCCACTCCCACAAATCTTGTAATTGGTATATTTAAATGCTTTCTTCAGTGCAGTAGGATTAATAATTGACATGTTTATAACTGCATTCTGATTCTTTCATTTGCTCTTTGTGGTCTTTTTCATCTTCTTTTGGTGTCTACTTAGGCTGTAACAGAGGACTGTAATTTTTCTATTTGCTTATATATCAGTGTTCATACTTCTTAAATGGTTGGAGTGCTCTAGGTTCTCAATGGGCATGTGCATAAATCTGAATCCAAATAATAATATTTCTCTATGCCCAAGGCTATTAGAACATGCTTTTCTAATTCCTTTTTCCCAAGCCTTGTAACAGAGGCCATTTGTTTCACTTATTTAAATACATAGACATCCAGTGTACTACTGCTATTACTACATTCAACACTTACTGAATTTGTTGCGGTAATGAGAAAAGGCAGAAACATTCATGATCTACATTGTGTCTGAAGGTGGTTGTGTGCTGGGTTTTCTCATGAATGGGACCAAATAACTGAGAAGACACAATGGAGGAAAGGAGAGGTTATTTTGCCTCATGCTTGAATATAGTCCATGATGTGAGGAAGAAAAAAAATAGTAAAGAGCAGCACCTGGCTGTTGCAGAAAGACAGCAGGGCTGCTTGCTCACAGCTGGGAGCATCAAGAAACAGAGATGGAACAAGGAATGAGTCCAGTCTATAAAGCAGAAGACATGGCCTCAGTGATCAGGTTCCTCTAGTGAGACCTGACCTGCCTCCTAAAGTGTCCATAATCCCCCAACACAGTTCTGCCTTCTAAGAGGTATGCTTTTGATTAGATTTGCCTGTGAAAGATATTTCACTCCCAAACCATAATGGTTTTCTTCTGAAGGCTCACAGCCTTCTCGTAATGGGAAATGAATTCAGTTCAATTTCAATGATTCCCGAACAGTTTGATCACTGCTCCAAAGCCACATCATGAGTTCAAAATATGTCCTAAGACTCTGTTGACCTATTATACATGAGTGAAAGCAAAAACAAAATATATATTTAGAATATACTAGGGCTCAGAAGAAATATTTACATTCTTAAAGAGAAAATAGTGATATATCAAGAAAAGACTGAACTAAAGCAAGAACAAAACAGCCAATCCCAAAATAGGATTCTGTATAGCATCATCTCTGTTCCAATGGTTTAAGAAATACTACCTCTTCTAGTATTTTGTCTGGGGCATAAGTGGCCTCTCTTGGGCTAAACTCTGCTTGGTGCTTATAGCTTTCTTCAGTTGATTTTCTACATTTCTGACCCCTCCAATATCTTGGCATCACCAATGAGACTTAGGCTTTGTCTCCACGGCTTTGTGTAAGGCCTCTCCAGTGCTCTTGGTTGGGACTTTGAAGCAGTCATACATTTCCTGGCCCTGACAACTTTATGGAATCTTGGTCTCCATAACAAACTGACCTGGGTGCCTTACCTATTAGCACAACTGTTTGATGTCACTGCCGAGTTTAAGATAGAGTCTGGCTGTGTCCATCACAGCTCTAAGCTTCTTCTTAGTAATCCTGGAGAAATACTTCCTTATGTGGCTCTTTTTGAACAGGAAACCCGTGGAGTGGCATTTTCAGCCCAGACTCTCTCTTTTCAAATTATTTACATTTATTTGTACACAGTGGGGTATCCAATGGATCCAAACATGTTTCCTGTTGTCTTGGGGTCAAGTGTTAGCTTGGTCTTTCCTGATCTGTATTTAGCTTTGGCCATGCTCACACTTTTTCTTACCAAAGTGTATAGGTTTTCCCTTATTTGTCTTTTTTCTTTCACTGTAAATTAGTCTTAAGAACTAGAAGCATTAACCATGCCACACAGCCTGGATGTTATGCTGTCTTGACTTTTTCTCTGCCAGACTAACGAGCGCATTTCTTTTGACTTGAGTCTTACTCCAGGACGCAAGGAGAATAGAGCAGCCTGATGCCTTCCCAGCACGGAGCACAACGGCCTCTGGTCAAATGCCTCATTGTCTCTCCTCCCCACAGAAACGTCATGAATCTGACCTCTGCTGTCCTTGTTTTTATAAATATTCACACCTTTCAATTATCTACCAGAATCACTCATTGGGGGGAGGGGAGTATTCACACCACTCTAGGCTTATCTAGCGCACATCTGTAAAGTCTTCCAGATTTCTCAGGCAAATCATTCTTAAAGGTTTATGATTTATACACTCTCATCGCAGCAATGGGGCCGTTTCTCAGCAGCAATATTTTATATCATTATATTTCTTGTGGATATGACTAAATACCTCAGAAGAAGCAAGGATGGCAAGGTTGATTTTAGCTTACTGAATCTACAGTTTATAACGCGGAGATGGCACAGTAGCAGAAATGGCTGCAGGTGTTGCTCAGTGCCTTGATGCTTCTTGCTCACATCTGGGTGGATCAGGAAGTTGGGCTTGGCTACAAAGGTTAAAGGCAGTCCCTAACAACTTCCTTCCTTCAGTTAGGCTCCACCCCCCAGAGGTTCCACAATCTGCCAATTCATTGTCACTAGCAGGAGTCTTGAGATTCAATTACCCTTGGGTAACATTTTGTACACAAACTACAGAAGTATAAGAAACCCTAACAGGCTATTGGCCCTGAAATTTTTCTCACAGTTAAATTAGTCTGAATGCATTTTCAGCAATTTGCCTAAATTATCATTTACAGCCACTTTATATGCTCATTGGCTTCTCTTTCAGGTAATTGTACTTTTGATTCTTCTATATTCTCAGAGTTTATGTCTTCTGTCTTCAATGCTCTGATATAGCCAGAAAATGCCTTAATTACACTTATTGTAATAAATATTTGAGCTGAAACTAGAAATCAAGACTTCTTTTACGTTTGTTGAAATCATATCCTGGCTGTAGTGGCGGCTATGATATGTGCTTGTCTGCCATGTGGCCCTGAGTTAGGAGGCATGATGCTAAAACTCATTACTACTGAACATTCGTATATTCTGTGTGTAACTCTCACAACCTCTAAGGTTCACTCTCATCTGTACGTTTACCCATCCTTGTCTAGACTCCTTGTTGCCTAAGATGAGCCTCTTATAAGCTAACTCACTCTGCTTAAGATCAATAGAAAGTAGAAACTGTGTTATCTAACTTTATTTATTTAGTATTGAGACTGAGTTTTTGGTAATCTTAACATTTAAAAACTCAAAAAAGCTATCATCAGTTCTTTATCTAAAAATATTAAAATCTGGAGTCACCCAGTTAAACGATCATGCTATATATGACACATTTTCAGAGTGACACTTATGAATACCTTCCTCTGCACACTTTCTGAGTCTTAGATATTTGAAAACAAGAATATACATACAAATATATATGTATACACACACACATATATATGTATGCATATGAATCAAATCAGTATACTCAGAATAAATTTATCCAGGTTATTTTTGATCTGTGCTCAAGAGTCTTTAAACAGGTAATTATCTTCTATTACCTTTTAAACTTATAATTAATTTAATATATATGGTAGGAAAGTTTTCTCTACCTATTACATGTCATCGTTAATTGTTATAACGTTCAATCATGGAATGCTTTTAATCATTTAATATTGAGTGTTGTTTCTATCTACCATTTCACTTTTTTTTGGTCTACTAGCAGAAGAGATCATTAAAATGTCCCTTGTTATATATTTGTCATTATATCAACATCAATTTTCAATGAATTAGAGAAACTGAGTAGTATGGAAATTTCTTGGAGCAATGTTTATCACCTATCAAGCTGAAAATACCTTCCTGTATATCTCCATAACGCCAAAGCAGTTTAGCAATGTTACTTAGCGTAAGTGACCTTTAGTCCATTCAGAACAGTTTTCAGTTTGAAGGAGAACAGATTCAACAAGACAGAAAACTCAATGGTGTATTATGACATCTTATGCTCCAGGAAAATATAAAAGAACTGCATTTCCAGACGATTTATTCAAGGAGTATTGATGTGTGTTAGGTAAGTTTCATAAGATATTATACTTTAAAGTATGATGTTGACTTTATATCTTAAGAAAATAAAAACAGTAGCCTCAACTACTGTAGATACAACATTTGTTGGTTGTTTGAAATTAATCAACTTAAAGAACGATAAAATTTTAATATAGTAGTTAAGGTTGAAAATACTAGTGTAGACCAAATAATGAATCATGTTATATTCTATCAATATGGATAAAAGTACCAAATGCATCTTCTAATGTTTAAAACAGGAGTTTAGAAAAACCTAGTGGATCTGGTTCAATATATTCTGTTAGTTTTCTTTATAGCGTTTATTATTTTCTCTTCTGATTCTGCTAGTGTCTATTGCATTTAAAAATTTTCATTTATTCAGAGAGCTATAACCTAATGATCTGAGGAAAAAAATCTACTTTGAGAGTTTTTGAAGAGGAAGCGGTTCTGGACTGTGCCTCTTCCGTGGAACTTTAGAAGAATCCCCTCTCAGAAGAGCTTTAAGGGAAGAGGACTGGAGAGAGGTTAATGAAGGCTGCTAGTGAGTGACCTTATTAGGCCCTCCAAAAAACAGTTCAGGGATTCTGTGATTCTTTTTTTTTTTTTTTTTTTTAGAGAGCTGCAAACAAGCTTTGCAAGTTCATGATAAAATTTGCAAAGCTGCTTATGGCCTGCAGGGATTAGTGGGGCTCTGTGAGCCCATGGATTAGCCTTTATACTCTATGTGTCTGGCTTCCAGAAGAGTGATGACACTGCCCCTTCAGCTCCAAAGGACTATGCACTGTCAATTATCTCCCCAATCCTGGCAATACTGAACTCGATGCTGTGGTCAAGGTCACACACATTGTTACTAAGCAACAAATGTGGAAAGGCGAAGCTAACTGACCTTGTAAGAGATCATTGGGGAAAAGTTCATAAAGGCATAGCATCTCTGGAAAAATTGCTTAAAGGTTACTTAATGAAATCTCCATCATTATTCAGGAATCTGCTCAAGGTCTTAACTAACCATGATTTCAGGAGGATGAGCCAGTAGCTCAAATATATGACAGTATTAATTCCAGTCACCATTGGAACTATGCGCTTAGGGTTCATGACGAGGAAACACAGCAAAACAATGACATTCTAAGACAAGTAAGATGGCTTCAGGAGGAAAAGAGAATAGAGGAAATGCATACTCAATTGCTAATTCTCAAAGGCACGAGCGTTCAAGGTTGCATTATATCCTTCAGAACCACATGTATTCAAGGAATAAAAATTGATTCTAGAATCATTCAGATATGTCTGCTGTGCATTCATAGTGGTTCAACGGAGGGGAAGCGCTGGTTCTGAGTTTAGATATTGACTCACCTCAAAACTCTTGAGGAAGTGGAAAAGGTCATCTATTACGACACATGGTCTTTATTATTAGTTTTTCTTTTTTACATATACACTTATATTATTATACATACATACAATAAACTACATACAGCAAGAAGAACCACAGAACAATCAGGAATTATATCAATGTTACATTCTTAGTGTTTTGGCTATTTGTATTTGGCAGTCTTGGAGAAAACATCTTTCCTATCTTGGTGCATCTAAAAGTCTGAATGTAAATCCATATCTATCATATCTCATCTCTATCAATGTAAAACATCAATGTAGACCTCAAAACATCTCAACCCCAAAACAACTAAATTTAATTGTAAAACTAAGCTATCTGGTCTTCAACCCCATCAGAGACTTGAGAAGGACACAAGTTAATTACCAGAGTAAACAGGAAGTGCAGGTTAGCAGCTTCCAAAATGAGAAAAATGACAGTTTGCTGCCTGAGCAGTCACCCAAAACTCTGTAATGTTGGAGCATCATCTTCTGCCTTCTGGCCCCATATATCTGACAGACATATTTGTGAGGCAGGAACTATTGAGGACTTGCTTATCCTGTCTTGGCAGAGTTTGGCCATCAACTCTGCCTGCATCCCAACTTGCGCATTTTTAGGCAGAATTGTGTCTGTGGCAGAAATGAGACATTTTGCTCAGTAGCTGGTGTGCCACATTTGAAGCCATCTCCATAGAGAGGTTCATTAATGTTCATCATCTTCATTGAGGTAGGCTGGGTGTTTCCAGGAGTTAACCTGTCTTATTGTCAAACGGTGTTTAAATAATAAAAACATCTTTAAAGGCCATATTCTGTAAGTCTGAGGTTTCTGAAGATCTTCTCTAACTATTTTACCTTATCTTTCTATAGAATTATATCTATCGATTACACCTAGGATGTATATTCTTGTGATAAAAATAGACTAGTAATAGACCTGACCATGATTTGATGAACTAACAATTAAGTTGTTTATAACTTATTTATTCTAAACAGCCTGCAATAGCACTTTCAAAGTACTGAAAGTAAACCTTGTATTATATTTGAGTTGTATAGGTGCAATACTGCACAGTAGAGTAGAAATATATATATATATATATATATATATATATATATATATATATATATATATAATGTGTAAAGAATAATCTTAAATTTGAACTTTATACTACTGTACCTAAAATCAAACTTATTTTGCATCTATATCCAAACTCTATACCAGAGAATTAAAAATGACCTTGTGAGTAACAACTAAGGCATTAAGTTGTCCTAGCATCCTTGTATATTTCTATATCCTCCCTTCTTTCTTTATAAACTCTATCTTTAAACCTAAGAATGAAAGATAAAGGAAAAGAGAGACATTTCTGGGTACAATCTTGTTTTCTTTCTGAGTAAGACAGATAATAATTTATAACCAACTCCCAATGAAAATAAACACTTATAGCCCAAGAAAGCAACCAAAAACCTACTCAACCTCCCTTAAGGAAAATGGGGTGTCATTACCTTAAGGTTTCTTATGGCTTGTTTGAGACAAATAATACTTTTGTAGGGGCCCAAATAAAATGGGGAAAATGGCTAAAAAAGCATTTGTAGTCCAGTTTCTAAATGTTGAGAAAGTCCAGGCTTAATTAAAGTCCTGTGTGGGATAGTCTGAATTGCTGGCCCATTTGTGATTGGAAGTTTTGTTTGTTTGTTTGTTTTTATTTTGTTTTGTTTTTGTTGTTGTTGTTGGGTTTTGGTTTTGGTTTTTTGAGAAAAGGTTTCTCTGTGTAGCCTTGGCTGTCCTGGACTCACTTTGTAGACCAGGCTGGCCTCGAACTCACAGCGATCTGCCTGCCTCTGCCTCCTGAATGCTGGGATTAAAGGCCTGTTCCACCATGCCCAGATGGAAGCTTTCTTTGAAGCTGTCCTGGGAGCTGTCCTGTTCTAATGAGAAACAGCAACTAAAGCACTTGGTGCAGGAGCACACACATTTTCTGTAAATGTGTATGTGGTAGAAGGTTTAATATATACATTGATCACACCTCTTCACATTTGCTAGTCTTGATACCTGATTCAGGATGAGTCATAGTACCTCTCATTCCTGGAGGTTACAATGGGAAAGTCTTTGGATTCTCTAGAAAACATTGTTGGAGGAATCACTGCAGAAACATTCTTAGGGAGCAGTTTCTTTCATTCCTCATGAAAACTGGGGTCTTGAACTTACTCCCCATGAGACATGGTAGTCTAGACTGGAACATCATCAAAGTGATGCTGTGTTGCTTCGGTCCTTCCTTTGTTCTTGTGTGTCTTCAACTAGAAGAGGCAAAGGATACCTGAGACTCAAGTGCCATCTCTACTTCTTTTGGTATCAATTCAATAAAAGCTGCATGTGTTCTACTTATTCTTGTGATATGTACTTTTGTTTTTACATTGTGACTATTACAATTGTATTTCTAGGTTTGGGTAGCACTAACACTTAAATATGTCACCAGAAACTGACTTATTAATTTACAGAGAAATTCACAGCCTGTGAATCAGAGCCTCTTGGCTAGGAACAGAAAAGAGTTACAATCAGTTCAGTGACAGGCTATATCTTCCAGAGAGCAGTATAGTTCCCTTTTTCAGGGTCTACATTCTTGCGTTTCTTGAGATGAATGCAGATGCTACCCAAATGAGATTGAATGGGAGGAATTTCTCTGAGGACCTTTTCTTTTTCTTTCTTTCTTTCTTTTTTTTTTTTTTTTTTTTTTTGTCAATGTTGCTGAAATACAGTGTCATTTATTTGGACGATATTGACAATCAACCTGGTTGCCACTCGTTGGGCAACTTTCCTAAGGAAATCTTTTACATGTCACTTATTATTGACAGCTCAGTGGAGCTCCTCAGTTGCATGTGATAGGAACATACTTTAGCTCATTTAGAATGAATGTAATTTGTTAGTAGTTTGGTGGACAAGTGTTGAAGAATTGAGGAAACACATTTATAGAGGAAACAAAGGTAGAGTGAGCAATCCTGAGGAATAGTCCTGTCTGTCTTTGCTGCTGATGTTGCCACCAAGTTACATGCAGTGTGGTTCAGGACCAAGCCCCCAAGGGGAAACTGGAGCTCTTTGATCAAAGAAAGAAGCACAAATACCGAGTCAACAATGGCTGATGACTACTGCAACCCTATACTTGCAATTCTTAGTTAACTTATGTGGGAAGAGTGTGATATTAATGCCATTAGCTGGACATGAAGTCAGCATTAACGATGAATGTGGATCACTGTATTTGCCAGCGCCTGTTTTAAGCTGTCAAGTATATACATGTGAACACCACTCTGAGGAGGCATTTTAGTATCGTTTCTTCCCCATTCAGTTTTATTGAAGTACATGTAGAAACTGAAAATTGTATGTGTTTGGAGGTGTGTACCGATAGTGAAATAAGGTTCCCAAAGAAAATATTTAAGGCAGCCGTTCAGCCTACACACACTCCCTTCAGCTCCTCCCACATGTCCTCAAGGTAATTCTCTCAACTTCATCTTCTCCTTATTTTTATTTATAGGCCACTAAGTCCAATTACTGCTTTCCATATATGAGCAGATGTGTAGTCACCCACCAGTGCATGATCAAACCTACCAGAGATACACCCTTACATAAAATTGACTCTCTCACCCCCTAGTGTCCATAAACTGATAGTGACTCTTCCCATGGCAGAGACTCCTGTACTCTTTCCCCATTTTACTAGGATGTACTCGTCTTGATCATCTGTAGGTGTTGTCCACAGCTGCTCTGAGGTCATGAGTGCGACGGCCTGTCATGTCCAGAAGAAACACTCACAACATTCCTCCCCAAACTTTGCTTTTATAATCTTTCTGCTTCCTCTTTTGAGGTGTTCCCTGAGCCTCGGGGGGTTTGGGGTCTGTGGTATAATCTTTTTATTTATGGTTGAGCATTAAAAAGACACTTATCCTCCAGACTTTGACCAGTTGTTGTGAATTTCTGCATTAACTACCATCCATTGCACAAAAGGTTTCTCTGATGAAGACTGAGAAGTACACACACACACACACACACACACACACACACACACACACACACACAGAGAGAGAGAGAGAGAGAGAGAGAGAGAGGAGAGGAGCGAGGAGAGAGAGAGAGAGAGAGGAGAGAGAGAGAGAGAGAGAGAGAGAGAGAGAGAGGAGAGAGAGAGAGAGAGCGAGAGAGAGGAGAGACAGAGAGAGCGAGGGGAGAGAGAGAGAGAGAGAGAGAGAGAGAGGAGAGAGAGGAGAGAGGGACAGAAGCGAGAGATGAGAGAGAGAGAGGAGAGAGACAGAGAGAGAGAGAGAGAGAGAGAGAGAGAGAGAGAGAGAGAGAGAGAGAGTAATTAAATGAGTTCTCTGACTCTAGAGAACCCTGAATAATAGAACTATTCTTTGCCTTTCTGAAAACAGTCATTCTAACAGGTGTGATAAAATGTTTCACCTCAGCTTGGATTTGAATTTCTAAGATGATTAGTGATGTTGAACATGTTTCATATATCTGTTGATCATGTACATGTCTCTTTAAAGATGCCTCTGTTTAGCTCTTCTGTCCATTTAAATAGGGCTGTTCTCTTTCTGTGCTATTGTTCTTTCATGATTTTTTCTTTTGTGCAATTTAAATTTCCTTTAAATCTGGATATTAACACTTAATCTGTTCTTGTAAGTATTCTTGACTTCTATAGCTTGTTTTTCTCTCTCTCTCTCTCTCTCTCTCTCCCTTCCTCCTTCCTGCCCTCCCTCCTTCCCTCCCTCCCTCCTGCCATCCACCCTCCTTCTTGCAGAACCACTTTAGTTTGGTACAATATTTTTTGTTAATTATTGCTACTGATTACTATTCATTTAATGTAATATCTGAAAAACTCACCCAAGTAGAGTGAAGACACTTTCTGTTTTCTTATACCAATTTTTTTGGCTTCAATAAATATGTTTACATTTTTAACAGAAATTTGAATTGACTTTATACAGGATTTGAAATAAGGACCCAGTGAATAAAATATTAGCAAACCAAATTCAAGAACACATTAAAAGAATCATACACCATGACGACACAGAGTTCATGGCTGGAATGCAGAGATGCGTCAACATCTCCAAATCTGTCAATGTCCAATACTATTGTAACAGTATAAAACAGAAAAACCTGCATAATTATCTTATTATACAAAAAAATAACTGTCTAAATTCAAAGAGAATTTATAATGAAAACTCTCAAAAGAGGTATAGAAGGAACCTGTTAAAGCAAAATAAATAAATAAATAAATAAATAAAATAAAAATCCTGAGTTGGTCATAAAGACATACGGCTATAATTCTTGCATTTGAGAAGTGTAAGGAGGAGGCTCAGGAATTCAAGGTCACCGTGGACACACAGTGAGTTTGAAGCTCTCCAATGCTACAAGTGATCCTTTCTGAAAAAGAAAAAAAAAAAAAAAACCACAAAATAGGGAGATGAAAGGACGCACAAGGTAGAGGCACTTGTCTCCGTGTCAAACAAGCTGAGTTTGATCCTGAAGTCCTCCCATGGTAGAAGGAGAGAATTGACTCCTGAAAGCTCTCCTCTGAACTTTACACTTGTACTGTGTGTGGCAGACACACACACACACACACACACACACACACACACACACAGAGAGAGAGAGAGAGAGAGAGAGAGAGAGAGAGAGAGAGAGAGAGAATTGTAATTTTTTTAAAGCAAAGTGAAAATACCAAGAAGGTAAAACAGTAAAAGTTTGATTCAGCACTTAGCTTAGTCTTAGCACCATTGCCTAGCATATATGAGGGGAGGCTGGGGGCATAATCCCAAGTAAAATAAAAGCATTAATATTATTAGTAGTAATAACAATGTGTGAAAAGTAAGCAACTAACACAATCCTGATAGGTTAATCTATGTTGATCCCATCTCCACTTACAAGATGAACTGCTGAGGCAAATCTGTAACCCCTTGTACAGCTGAATAAATATGAGAGTGAATTTATGCACACCAAACAATCCTTCAATAAATAGACATGAATATTTATTGCTTGTGTGACATATTATTTGGACTGCAGTAGAATAAAAGAAGGTAATTAGTAAGTTCCTGGTCATTAATTGGCCTAAGAGCTCTCTCTTTCTCCTCCTCTTTATCACTAAGTCATTAATTCTTCAGAAACTATTAAATTAGCATTCTTTAACTGTTTAGTGATTTATAGGTAGATATGTGGAGAGAATTAAAGGGTCCTTTGTGCATACAGGAGTAAAGAGAGGCCTATTTCATTCACCTACTACCAACCCTAGGAAATGACTGTTTACCCAGTTTCAATTAAATAGATGCTATCAAGGAATAAGAAAGCTTCTGTGATACAAACTGCTATTAACATGGATTTTGTTGATTAGATAAAGTAGATTTATTAGATTGTACTTATTTTAATAGTGATCAAAAGTAATCTCTAAGGAAGAATCAAGCAAGGCAGTGGAGACTGCTGGTCTGTCTCCTGCCTCATCCTCAGGATGAACGTCTGCCTATACAATCTGTTTGGTTATGAACTTGGTACTTGATTTTTCAAATAAAAAGGATGAAATACTCTGAGTCAGTCCTGTGCATTTGTAATTGTTCATTGGAAAACCTTAATTTGTCTGTTTTCTTTATTAGGAAAGTGGTTGAAATGGTTACTTACTGTCTTTTCTACCTTTCTTTTCTTTCCCCCCCTTCTTTTCTTTCCCCCCATTTCTTTGGTTAGTCACACTTGGTCTAAACCATGACAGCAAGGATCTACTCATCCAATTTTCTACCTTTGTAAAAACCACACATACGTTTCCTTAGTACATTTGATCATTTTTGAAATTGATTGCTTGCTGTGGCATCTAGGAGAGTAAAACAGAATGAATGAGTAGAGCGTTATTTATAAAGCAGTGCTTTTGTGCATCCCTAATGGATATTGCAAACACAATCACTTTTCAGCTTGCAGAGCTACAGTGTTAAATAACCCAGTCATTCTATCTTCCCAGCTCCCCTTCAGCAGCAGGGACAGCATGAGAAATTACAGACTCAATAATAAGATTTAACACACACAGGTACACACACACACACACACACACACACCCCAAAAACCAATTCTATATCTTAGTTGATCACTATTTTCCTAAAATATAGACAATGATTATCTACATATGTACTTTTTTCTGCAAGAGTGTAAGAGTAATGGGTTAAATTTTTCCAATTCCATTGCAAAGTGCAAATAAAAATCTTCAGAAAATAGTAACTACTTAGTTGTTGTATTTTATATTAAGCTTGATAATTTATCTTATGGACAGGTTATTCAAAAGGAAAAATTATTAACTCTGAGTAGAGATGAGAGGAGTGTTATGGAAAAAGGTATTTACTAATAAGCTAATATAATGGTTCAGTATAGAAAAATGTGGAACTGTGGGATAAAATAATGAAATGATGTACTTATGTTTTGTTTAATTTATGACATTAAGTGCTGTGCTATGCCTCTACAGTTCAGCAGACTTAGCTGGAATGTATTTTTGAACCATTTATATATCCATAGCAATAAGAAATCACTTTGAATAGAGGGAAACATTTCTATCTGATTTCCTGATAATCCAGGATGTTGATACCAGTAACATTTTGGTGAAGTACCAGCCAACTATCAAATACAGAGGAAAGAATGGACAGTAAAGTCCACACTTGAAGGGAGTACACCTGCTGGTGATGGCTGGGCTGACCTTGGGAGGATAGAGAGCGTTTTCTCTTGGTTGCAGCGGGATGCAAAGCTATTTCCGTATGTGCAAGCGGCAGAGCCATTCATTTTCATTAGATATGAAAGAAGCACGATTCCTCCTATTTATAATTCATTTGTTACCTAACATAATGCACAGCTGGGTATAAAAAGCAACAAAGTGTTGGCTCTGCTGGCATGGGATTTATTCTTTATCTAGAGTAAAGGCTGGTCAGCATATGCGTGGTAAAGTGGGGTCAGGGCTTTAGTAGAAAGTAAGTACCAAGTACTTTATGGCACTGTGTGGAGAGTAGCCATGACACTTCTACAATGTGTTTGTCTTCCAAGCATTCTAATAAATGATGCTTAATACTTAAGTGAGTAACTTAGATCCATGTATAAAACAGCAGGCAATATTGCTGTACTTGAGTACTCTATTCCAAGGAGTATTTAAAAAGTTAAGTTACTGACAAGTCTGAAAAGCTACTGAGGATAGTTCCATACTGGGAGGAAATTTGAAATAAGTTAATGACCGCCAAGGACACTCAGATCTTGGTGTTTTTGTTGGTACAGGTCAAATATAGGAAAGTAGAAAGGCATTGTTAATTTCCTTGCTATGCTGTAAAATTTATATGTGGTTTGCCTTATCTCTGTATTTCATGTGCTCAAAGCTGACTATACAGTGTAACAGTGTTATGAGGTGGTGGCACCGTTAAGAAGAGGGATCCTATGGGAGGTAAATAAGTCATAAGTTGTCCTTGGAAGAAACTAATACCTCCCTCGTAGAAATGGATTAAGTTTTATGAAGGTGACTTACTTACTTAAAGAGTTGGGTTGTTACCCAAAGACCCATTCTAGAGACCATTCCTGCTTCTTATGTTTGGCTTCTTATGTATGGCTTCTCCTCTGCCATTTCACTGGGCAGGTATGATGTGCGACTATGGCCTTGTAAATTTCAGCCTTGTGGTGGTTTGAATGAGATTGGATCCCATAGTCTCCTGTATTTGAGCACCTTGTTCCCAGTTGATGGAACTGCTTGAGCAGGATTAGATCATGTGGCCTTTTGGAGGAGGAGGTGAATCATTGGGAGCAGGTTTTGTGATTGCAAAGACTCATTGTCAGACTCTCTCTCTCTGCCTGGCAGTTGTGTCTCAAGATGTTTTTGGTGGAGCACCATGCCTGCCTGCCTGCTGCCATACTCCCTGCCGTGATAGTCATAGATGCAAACCCTCCAAACAGTAAGCCACAAACAAACTCTTTGTTGTATAAGTTTCTTTGTTCATGGTAGCTTATCACAGCATTAGAAAAGTAACAACAAGCCTCCAAAACTCTTAGCAACTATTTTTCTTATAAAGTGCCCAGTTTGACTTAATAATAGAAATGAATTAAGGTATCCTCCTAGCCTTATGTCTATGGAAAGCTCAAAAATCATGTATTCTCTAAGGATTCCATACTAGTAAAACAACAGTAAAACTTTAAATTAAAAGTAGATTTTTAATAAAATAATTGACTATTGGTGAGATCTGATTATCACGGTTTATTATTAAAAATATAAAAATTGTCTTCTAATAAGGCAATATCCATATAAAGGCAGAATTGACAAAATATACAGCCAAACATCCCCCTAACCCTGACATGTTTGTGAAAACTGCTTTGTGAAATATGTTCTTCTTAAAATTCAGAATCTCAAACAGGGGAAGGCTTAGAATAATGAGGCCATTAAAAAGACTAATGCTGACAGTGATCAATTAAGATATATTATAGCAATATAGACCTCAGGGAACCTGCTTCTAGGACGTGTACTTGTAGGAAACAACTCTTAATCTTAAATAAATGCTTTGTCTGTGGTTACAAATGTCAGTGTATGGGTTCCAGGAGGCTCTTGGATTCCTTAGCAAGAGGAGAGAGAGAGAGAGAGAGAGAGAGAGAGAGAGAGAGAGAGAGAGAGAGAGAGAGAAATACACACACACACACACACACACACACACACACACACACACACACACACACAGAGGGGATAGAGAATCTTGAGACTAACTACTCCTTGTAGAAAAGTCCATTTATTCAAGTTCAAAATGTAGAATTGTAATAGCCATTTACCAAAAGGGAACAACTGTTAAGCTTGAAGAGTGACATTTTAATTATTGGGGGCAAAGGTGTCTTAGAAGGAAAATACTTGGCCAAGAAAATATATTATATACCTTTTCCAGTTTATGGATAACTATTTTATTTTTGAGATTATAATATAGTCTCATTTCTCCTTTTTCTTTTCCTCCCTCCGAACCTCCCACAGATCCCTCTCCACTCTCTTTCAAATTCAAAGCCTCTTTTCAGTAATTGTTATTATTCATGTATGTGTATACATGCATATTCCTAAATATAACTGATTCCATCTGTATAGCTACTTTAGTAATAAAAGCAATCTATTCTTGCCTAAAATCAACCCCGTGTGGTATTGAAAATATATTTTTATAAATGGGGAAACACAGATCAGACAGGTGACATGAGATAGTTAAAGCTCATTATTAGAAACAGTCACATCTGAAACCAGAACATGAGCTTCAGGTTCCAAACACATCGTTTATTACCTTACATTGATGAGTTCACATAGAAAATTATATATAAAGTAGCAACTTACGGTTAGAGAGATGAATTGATCTGTTTGCATTTGTTGACACTAGTACAGTCACAGGCCAATATGAAGAAATGTGACTGCATTTTGTATATTATAAAATGTTCCTTTCCAGTGATCATGTGACACAATAGGAGGAAACAGAAAAATTACAGTGGCCTCCAAAAAAAAAAAAAAGCTATAAAAAGTTATTACTCCCTGCTTTCCTCTCTCATTGAATAAATGTTTCTTTTTTGTCATTTTTATGTATTTGAATGCAGTTGAGATCTTTCAGCATGGTGGCATTTTTATCTTTATTTACTCACTTAATAATAAATCATAATCATTTTTTCATGTCTCTAGAACCTTTTCAACATTTTCATTACATATATATTTTTCTTTGTAATGAACAAATAGCATCGTTTGAATATTAAACATTTAGTTTGTTTTCAATTTGTGGTTTCCTTAGATAACACTTGATAAAATTACTTGTATTGGAACTGTAATACTGCTTGTTTTTATATTATTGTTATATAAATATATTATAATGCATGCAATATATGATAGGTGGTAAATTCCTATATACAACATAGAAATAGAAATATTTTGGGTGAGGAGAAATTATGGAGCTATCTGGGAGATATTTGAACTAAGTAGTAAATTACAGACAGATGGATGGACAGGTGCGTAGGTAGTTAGGTAGCTAGATAAAAGAAGAAGGAAAGAAGAAAGAAATTAAAGACAGAGAGTAATGAAAAGTCTAAGACAATATCAGAAACCTGAGAAACGCATTTCCTTGGAAGATAAGGCGCATGCAGAGGGAGGGCCTCTTGGGACGTGTTTAACATTTAGAGTTGTTAGCAAGAAGCATTGGAAGTCTTTTTTTAGACATGTGGCTAGTGGGGTAGATAGTCTTAGAAAACAGGATGTGTTGGGGTCCATGAAGCAGACAGAAACCAAATGAGTAGTTTGGTAGGGAAGGGTTGAATATACAAAAATTTAATCAGACATTAAGTTTCCAACTATGAATCAAAGGCATAAAACTGCCGGAAGCTACTGCCCTGGGCACACCTGAGGGGGCAAAGGGCACTGGGTGGGAGGGTCAGAGGATCTGGGCAAGGAAAGCTGAGAGGGCGTGGTCCCTCTGTCCTCCCTGTGTTCTGAGCTCAGGGAAGCAACCTTCTCATCTCTGACTCTCGCTGAAGTTCTAGTCACATGAAGACAAAATAATGGACATTCCGGGAAAAGGGAAAGAGCAGGGAGCAAGCAAGGTCTTCCGTTTGGGGTTCCGTTGGGTAACGGTGGCTGCTGCCAAGCCTTGGAGTCTCATCTCACCATTCCACAGCGGATCAAGGAAAGCTGGGTTTGAGGTTGATACAGACACCAGCAGGCTCAGCACAGCTCTTCTGTCCTGTCTACAATGCCTGGTAGGGTAGAGGCGGGGAACCCAGGAGATACATTTAAGTAGGCCGAGCAGCTCAACATGTCTTCCTTTCTCCTTCGATGCTGCAAATGCAGAATTTCAATTCAAAAGGCATTCCAAGTAATCACTGTGCGTTGCTGGTACTGAAAGAACCGCATAAAAAGCAAAGACACATGGGTCGGAGCTCCTCCTCTCTTACGAGATTGTGCCATGACAGCAATCTTTTTTCTTCTCTTAGCTTTGCTTAGTCTCTGCTAAACTGATGCTCAGTTCTTTTTATATTGTGCAAGTTTTCTGAGAGTCAAAATGAGACAGAGTATGAGAGAATTTTGTCTGTCAGCAAATCACTGGTCTTCTTTCCAAATCTAGATAGTTGCTGAGCGTGTGGGGAGGTGGGAGGAAGGGAGGGAGGGCAGTTATACAACTCGCCATACCCACCCGCTTTTCTCCAAAGCAGGTGGGAAGCGATGGCGGCCCAGAGGAAAGCAATGGGCTCCATTCGTGAACGTGCTCAGATTTAGCTTGTAGGAGAATGCCTAACTGAGGAGTTTAATTCAGTTTATAACATGTTTACAGATATTTAGCAAAAAGAGACGAATCAATATTATGTGAATTAACTATATTTCCCTGAAAAGTTGAAATTGAAGGGGGGAAAAAAAAGGTTTCTTTTCCTGGAAGACCTTGGGGAGTGCCATTCACTTAATAGAACCATACATTGGCTAACATATTACGTAACGAGTGTTTTTGTGTGTGAGACTGTGGGGGCCTCTGTGTACCTTTATGGTGCTGAGAGTGTATCTGTGGCAGTTCCTATCAGGCAATTGTGGATAAAGGTCCCTTTTCATAAAGGAACTTTATTGCCTGGCTCTCTTTACTTGGTTTTGTCAAGGTTGACACCAATAACCCGTTTTTATTCTGACCCTCTATGTATTTGTTTACTCTAGGTTTTATGAGCACACAAATTTAATGTATTCTTGTTCTCTTCAAATGGCATTGGATAGACTAATGCCTGGCATACAAGAAATGTGTAATTAGCGTGTTGACTAAAAGGCTAAATTTTGGATGAAGCTGTCTGTCAGAACAAAATCACTATCACCATTTCCTTGTAAGAATTTGGCATTAGGGGCCTTTCTTTGTGAGAAATGAGCTAGTCCTTTTATATAGGGGCCAATCTCCATGTGCAGTACGTGTTTACATAGGTATAGGGTCTAAATGGCAGGTGCAGGTGGATTTAGGGACAGTGACTGCTCATTACCACCCAGATACAGGGAAACAGAGGAGCAGTTCCGTATTCTGCAAAGGCACATAAACACACAAAAAGGGCCTGGACAGGCTCTTTCACTGGAGTTGGGGACATAGAACAGCCATCTTGATTGTACATAGCTTCAATACTAACCTAAAGTTCTTCATATTTATCTAGATCAACGCCTCAACTTTTAAGCAAGTCTGGAGAGAACCAATAATGATGGAGGGTGAAGTGGCTCCACAGGAGGAAAAGGCAAAGTGTGCTAGGGCAGCAGAGACTGCTCTAGGGATTTCTGTAGCTGTGGCAACAGGAATCCAATGTGCAAATGAATGATGACCTTCATGGTCACTAGTTTGACTTGAGTAACCATACCTCTCAGAAAAAGTCATCAGTTGATAAACACTTTTAAAATACAGTGTGACGGATAGGTGTATTGTTGAGGACTATAAAATATGTATTTAAATAATTATAAAGATAGATTCATTTTGGTGCTTGACATCCACCCCAGGAGTAAAATATACATATTAGCAGCAATAGAATGGGAATTGAAGATCTACAATATATCAGTTGATGCATATTTCACTCTGTTGCTCAGTAACTGCTTAGCAGAGGGGTAATGAAAATCACTGCTCTTTGATGGTAAACACCAAATACAGTACAGCATATACCCAAATGCTGTGTTCAGAATCATTAATAAACAACAAAATAGTCTGGAGCATGCAATTAGGAAAAGTCTTAAGTGTCAAGGGGAGCGTGCCAGTGGATGGTGATCCCTGCGGGTTTCTCCTTGGCTGCTATTTGCTCTCTTCAAGGTAGAATCCCTAACTTATTCTACGCATCTAGTTGAGTTTTGTTTTGTTTCGTTTTGTTTTTCTTTTACTGAGATGCCCTCCATCCTCATGTTTTGCACCTTCAGATATATGTTTTGGATACATCTGTGTTCTTCTCACCTGCAAGAAGGGTGCTGCTCACAAACTGAGGGTCAGACCTAGGACAAGCAGACACTGACGGACAGGAGTGCTGCCTTCACTATTTTACTGGCCACAGTTCACGAGGAGTTTTCATTGGAAGGAAGGGTGTGTGTGTGTGTGTGTGTGTGTGTGTGTGTGTGTGTGTGTGTGTGTGTTTGCGTGTGTGTGTGTGTGTGTGTGTAAAATACAGCATTTTGAGGACAGAGATGATGCACTGGAATGGGGTGCAGGCCACTGACTTCCAGAAAGAAGGCTGGTTTTGTTACATACGTATCTATATGTAACTTATGTTGGGCCAAAGGCCTTTAACCACCTGTAGGACTTGATTCACACTGAATATGGTTTGTTGTACCGCTTGGTTATCCCTGCATGCTTCTGGGGCAAGATTTCCTATTCTAAGAAAAGCACGTTAGGAAATGTCTTCCATTAGAAGGCAGTAATCTCCTAAGGAGAAGAATATTGATGTATCTGGCTATAGTACTTAAGTGAGATAATTAATAATTTCTAAGATTTACTACTATGCGTGGTAGGCATTGATGCCTGTTAGCCAAGCAGAACAATAGTCACTCCAAGGAACAAAGTAAGTGTTTTAAAAGACATACTAGGATACTTAATTTCTTCATGGAGAAAGCTCCTGTGATCACAAACCATGCCCGAACACTGAAGAGCTTGGAGGAAGCTGCAGTTCAGCAGCTGTTTAGTTTAAGGCTGCTTGAAACACTCAGTTTAACCTGGCATTATTCTAAATTTTAGGTTCTGTGTACTTTAGAATGTAGAGATTATAATATAAGGTATATAACTGGGTCATTACAGAGAACTGCATATTGAGACAGTGACCTCAGACTTGGGAGGGCACAGGAAGCGTGTGAATTGGAAAGCGAGGACTGAGGCTTTGAGTCATGCTTCACCAGACTTCACACACACAGCCCATACAGGCCCTTTCTCAGGTGAACTTCAGAAGCTGGACCGGGAATTTCTCAAGTTCTTCCTAGCAATGGCGTCACATAAATAAAAGCAAAGCAGGAAGCTGGACTTGACAG
This sequence comes from Acomys russatus, assembly GCF_903995435.1. Classification (NCBI taxonomy): domain Eukaryota; kingdom Metazoa; phylum Chordata; class Mammalia; order Rodentia; family Muridae; genus Acomys; species Acomys russatus. The sequence goes on along the minus strand of NC_067144.1, from coordinate 12,642,755 downwards.
ATGTGACATCCCAAACAACTGGATTATGACCAAAAAGAAAATTGAAAATAAAAGACGTTGATTTTGTAGCAGCCTGTGCAGCATGGAAGCAAGAATACAGAGAAGGAATGATTATCAGGGGTTATTTTCAAATCTTCTAAAAGGGACACATCTGGCATATATAAAGAAAGAGGACACCTTCCCTCTCACATGATGCCTTTTTATAAGTCATCTGTTATCTTTCAGGCACCATTTTATTCAATTTGATTGCTCAAATTTAAATTCCATTAAATCTGAGTTCAATTAAAAATTTATAGAAAATTTAGCTGCTTGGAAATACCTTTTCATTTATCTTCACTGTATATGACTGTTAATCATTTGCAATATTTATCACTGAGGATTCTTAGTTGCAAAAAACAGAACGCACTACCTTAGTTTTAGCAGGCAAAAGTGTATCTAGATGTCTATAATTTACTACAAGAAAACCTCTGTGGGTCAAGCACGAGCTTAGATGCTCAACGTCTGGAGCAACATACCCAGGAAGCACACTCGGTAGGCATAGGGAGGGGCACACTAGGAAACATTGTTTTCATCACTTTGAGGTTATGGTGAGTTATATTCAGAATAACTGATCCACTAGACATGCAATATTTTTTAATGATTCCAACAGACTGGACACCATGACTATTGTGCTCACAAAACTAAATAAAAATCAATCGGTTTGACTGCATCATGTTGGCTGCTTTACTTCTGTCTATATCAACTTTTGTCTTTCAAAATAATCAGTGGAGTATCTTTATTTTTTTTTTTTTTTACATTAAGGAGCAGAGTACTTGTCATTGGGCTTAGTCAATGTATAGGGAAAAAAACCAAATTGCTATTGTTTAGATTATCTACCACGTGCCATAGCACTTCAGCATTTGTCTTGTAAGAAACAGTTCTTTTTAGAATTATTATATTATATGTGTGTGAGTGTTGCCTACATGTACGCATGTGCACCACATGTGGACCTGAGACTGAATGTATGGATGTTTGTGAAATGCCACGTAAGTGCTAAGAACTGAACCTGTCTTCTGCAAGAACAGACATTGCTCTTAACTATTGAGCTATCTCTCTAGCCCTTTGTGGAGGAAGTTTAACTGTGAGCATTCCTATGTATGTATGTACGTATGTATGTATGTATGTATGTATGTATGTATGTGTGCATGTGTGTATGTGTGCATGTGTGTATGTGTGTATGTATCATGCATATATGTATTGTTTTTCACATTTATTTATTGTATATGTGTACCTGTGCACATGTGAGTGTGTGAGTGTGTGCGTGCACGTACATGCATATGCCACAGCACATATTTGGGGGTCAGAAAGTGGTAGGCTAACTTGTAGAAGATAGTTTTCTCTCTTCTACCATGTGGATACTGGGGCCTGAACTTGGGTCCTCAAGGTTGCCAGCAAGTGGCGTTACTGGACCAAGCCATGTCCTCAGCCCAAGAATTTCTATTCACCAAACTGGACATATTGTTATTTCATCTTGTAGGAAGAGAGTACTTTCTGCCGTGGAAATAGGAAAGAGAAAGAACCAAGAGGGGATAACGAGAGGAAGGGGAGTGTTGGAACGTGGGCTGGATACAGCTGTTCTTTTCTGTGCTGCGCAAATAGATGACTGAGTTTTCTTGTTTTGGTGATGACAACCAGCATGAGACGGTTCTGACCTGGAGAATGGGCCACCCTAGGAGTGTCCTTTCCTTCACTGTGGCGTCCAAAAAACTGTGCGTCTTGTGGAATCCTACAAGCAGCAGTCGGTTGAAGTTCCGCCTGTGCCCTTCGGGAGGGAGCCGACCTTGAGAACTACATCAAAAGCAAGTGAATCAGTAAGGGACCTGGCAAAATTAGATGTGTCAGATGGCAGCTGGTGAGAACACACTGGGTCAGGGGACCCTCATTAACACGTTGTTTCACAGTGGCCTCTGACAACTCTTACTCAAAATTCTCAATACTTTGGCATTCAAATCAGAAAACGGATTTTCCCGATAGCACCGTTGCGGGACTTAACCACGGGTTACAAATCAAACTCAAAACATTAAAATGTTGTTATATATAATAAATCAACCTGCAAGTGTTAAGGCATTTTAATTCAAATTCCTGATAAAATGTTAGAAAATAATTTTCCTGTAAAAATGGCGATTTGTGCCAATGGTTTTAATCATTTCACAAATATGAAAACCTCATATTCGTTCACACTAATGAAGTGTTTAATCCTTTTTTAACGTTTGGTTTATCGGGTATCAAGGTTTAATTTTCAATATGTAATAGTGTAAGCTGGAATATGTAATTTGTATTGTTTAAATGTTTACAGATTTTAAAAAGACATTCAATTTGTTTTTTGAATATCATGTGTGTGTGTATGTGTGTGTGTGTGTATGTGTGTGTGTGTATGTGTGTGTGTGTGTGTGTGTGTTTTGCCTGCATGTATGTCTATACACCACATGCTTGCCTCTTGAAGCCAGAAGAGGGCATTGAATGCCCTGTAAGTAGTGTTACAGATACCTCTGGGCCATCACGTGGGTGTTGGGATTTGAATCCTGGTCCTCTGGAACACATGTTATTAACCTCTGAACTACCTCTTTAGCCTAGATTAGTTTTTGTAGCAGTAACTTATGTCTCACAAATAGTTGTATTGAGTTTCAAGATTCTTTATAGAATCACATCTGAGTTTTCTTAGTATATAAAATTCAAAGTCTGTCATTTTAATGAGAGCTATTATCTCGGCCCATCTTGTTTTAGTCTATCTAATAACAAGCAAAGTTTCCTTAAAATGATACAAATTGGTCCGCAGTAAAAGAAAAATAATTTAGTACTATGTTTAATTTAAAGAAACATGCTAAGAGTTTTAAAATAATACCTTATCTACAAAATAATTGCTCCTTTTTAAAGGTCAGTTTGGTTTTCACGTTTCAAAATATTTAATGAGGCCTTTTCTCTCTCTATGAATCCTGCCATGGGAATGAAAATTCTTGCCAAATATGATAATTCAGAATTACATAACAGTCTTAAGGTATTTGTAAGAAATAATCTCTACTATTTTAAAATACATTAATATTTAATCATTAATCTTATTTATTAATACTGGTTTAAGCTACAGATACAATATTTTACCCTTCTGAGAAGCTGTCCTAGTTTCATACGCTTAAACAAATGCTTGTGCTGTGTTTCAAAATGTTGCAGAACTCTTTAGGCAGGAAAATCCCCTCCCTTCCTCATTCCTTCATCTGTTCCTCCCCCCACTCCTTCCTTCATTACCCACTTCTCTCCTCCTTCCATTAACTTTCTCTCTCTATCCTCTCCATTCCTTCCTTCCCTTTTCTCTTCATTCTCCATCCCTTCTCTGTTTCCTTCTGTCTTGTTTTAGCCCTAGAATTAAAGATATATGGCTGGATGCACAATGAGCGAATATTATACCACCGAGCTGCATCCCCAACCATAGATATGTAAATATATTGAATTTATCGCGATATAATTCCATCACTTCTCCCCTTTCCTTCCTCTCCCCAAGCCCTTCTAGATCTCCCCTCCTTGCTCTTTTCCAAATTTGTTGCCTCTTTTTCAATTGGTAAAAATATTGGCAACTAAATTTTAGTTATTCTATTTAGTTTGCATTATTTCTCTTATATATAGAGATTTGGGTCAGTCAGTAAATAATGTTTTTTGTATTAGATTATATGGGAAAATTTATCGGTAGGGTTTTCCCCCGACAGGGACAATGGAATCCAAACAGGCTAGAATGGACTAGAATTGACTAGAATGGAATGGATGTTAATAGCTGAGCTTAAGAGCAGTGTGATCCTATGAACCTGTTGTTAAAAGAGCAAATACCTTGTGCTTTTGGAAGTGTCCCCAGGGCTCAGCTGCCAAGAGGCATGTAACACAGTCTTGGGGACTTGGCCAAATCTGAGTGAGCATCTGTTTGCTCTTCTGTTTCTCTCAGCATTGCATCCACCTTCTGTAAGACCTTTTCCATATTCCATACAGAACTGTTTATATCCTGACCTTAGGCATCCTGGCTCTACTGTTATATGGAAATTCCATTGTTCCTTTCTCCTCCACTTTAGCTATTTGAGTTTTAATTGTTCATGTCCTGGGGTATTAAACCAGTAAGTAGACATTCCACACTGGACTTCTCAATATTGAAGACTTTAACATTTGTCATCACATTAGAGCTTGAAAGCCATTTCAAAAATTTAGGGTAAAGCCATACTGGTTTTAAGTATAGTTTTTTTAAAAAAGAAAGAGATTGTTTTTAATCCAATAAAGATCTGTAACTATTTGACGAAAAAATCATGTAAATCACCTTCAAATAAAACTAACCTACCAATACTAGCATATTTGTTTATAATATCATTCATTATATGATATATAATTTAAACCCTTAGATACATTATTTAGGCATTTCTTGTTGCTGTCATTGGGGATTTTTAGTTGTGTCTGATGAACGCCCTTGAGAGACTTTCCAGGCTCCAACAGTATTCAGCCAATTAGAAGTTGTGAAGGTCTTCCCAAATGAATATATCCCACACATTCCTGAATGAAGAGTGATGGTTTTATGATGGAAAAGAAATCAGTCTTTTTGAAGTTCCTGTCTAACTGCTAAACAAATGGTAGTGTGCAGCCATTCTGCTGTCGGATGTTTTATTTACCCAGAGATGTTAAAGACTGGGATCCAGAGAGTCCTACAGTTACTGCACAGGCCTTAGGTGACTTGTTAGAAGTGCTACACTCCAGATTTAGAGGTTTTATTTTTTTTGGGGGGGGGGGGATAAACAACCTTTGATTTTCTCAAAGTGATAGTAGGAGGCTTTGAAATGGCTTTGCCCAGTCATCAGATTTCCCTGTGGAGTGTGCAGACTTTGTGGTTAATATTTTGATCCCAGAGGAATTCCTGTGGAAAATGCCAAACCAGCAGAAAACATAAAGCTTAAAAGTGCTGGCTGCTTCCCTATCACTATTGTATGTCTTCTTGAAGTTTCCTTTATGGACCTCAGAGAGATTGAGCTGAAGCATAAAGCTACCCCCACGGGCAAGGGAAAATTGGAGGAGAGATTATACTGTATTGGACCTTTATCCTGAAGCTCCAGCTTCTGTAGTTCTGGATGATTGAGAGAGGTGAAAGACAGTGCTCACTGCCCTGCTGAAAAGCACAGCTATAGTTTCTAGTGCTCTGGCACAAGCTCCAGGCTGAACATGTCATGCCTATAAAACCTGGGCATGTCTTAGTTCTGTGCTGGTATGCTAAAATGCACCTGCACAATTTTAGGCTAGAAAAGGGGAAAAACAATAAAAACTATTCTAGGATTACCATGGCCATAGAGATATTTGAGAGGTCATTGCAAAGTCTGAAGTCTTTTGTTGGATGGTCTCTGCTCCTATTTTTCTTGTGCATGAGATTTGTTGAACCATTCTTTCCTTGGGACTTGGGAGGAGAATTTTGAACCAGAAATTCACAACCATGTATTTGAACATACGTGAAGATGCAACTTTGACCAAATTACTTATTTTCTATTCTCCTTTATTTTCTTTTTCAGTGGGTAACATTTTACAGTCTTAACATTTCATACCTCACAGGAGTACTGTGAAATTTAAAAAGCATAATGGCTGATGAAAACCTTTATATACAGAAAGCATAAGAAAACAGCAGAAGTGATTGCAGCTTCTGAGAAATTCAGTGATTTTTTTTTTTTTTTTTTTTTTTTTTTTTTTTACTTCTGCAGACAGCATTTACATGAGGATTTTGTTCCACTGTATCTTTACTTAGTAAAGTTCCAGTTTCTCAGAGCCACATTTATAAAATTGAGAATTTGGCCTGGGAAAGTAGTTGCATATGAAATTTTCTTTGGGGGCATTGGGTTTAAGCCTCAGGATGCTCAGGTTGCAGGCTTTGTATTGTGTTTTCATTCTGGATTCTGCAGCATGTACTGGGCTTGGTGGTGTCCAAGACAGACTCATGTACAATCAGTAATCCTTTCTTTCTCAGCCATCACTAGAAAGTGATGCAACAGATTCTATTACTATTTGTTCACTGAAAGAGACTTGTGAGAGGGCATGTGATATTTGTCCACAAGAAGGGGAATTATCTCATGTGGGGGGATGGGCTTTGTCAACTGATACACATCATGGTATGAACTCTGAGAGGAGATCTATATGAGTCCCAAACCAGAGGCTTGGCCTTTTTTTGGCTTTTGTATCGCTTCACATAGCTTGGCTGTTGATTGCTTTGCTTCAAGATGCTTCCAGAGAGAAATGCTCCAGTGAATGTCTGGAGATTCCAGTTCTGGCTGCTGTGGTGGTGGTGACTTTTTCTGACTTTCTGGTTTGCTGTCTATTGCATCTGCTGGAATCCTGATGGCAAAGATTAAATAGGCCCAAGGAACTAAGTCTTAAAAGGTCTACTTTTATTGACTCTCCTACCTAAGGTAGGTGGGTTGGAAGGGAAGTAGAGTCATTAAAGAACCCCAAATAAAGTAGGTTTTCTTTAAAGATCACAGTCTATATTCTAGTGCTCAAGCATGTTGTTAAGAATTTCTTTTTTGAAAATTATTTTTTACTATATTTATTTATCTTATGTGCACATGGGGTAGGAGGATGATACATGAGAACTAAGGCCTACATGTATAAGTCAGGGGAAATTTTGCAAGTCAGGTCTTTCTTTCTACATTATGGGTTGCTGGGGATCAAACTCAGGTTGTCTGCCTTGGTGGCAAGGACTTTTACTCACTGAGCCATCTTGCTGGCCCCATGAGTTTCTCTTGAGGCCCTACGGATGGGATATCTAGTACCTATTAATTTTTCTAATGTTTATCCATTGAAAGAGGACAGTCCACTTCAACATAAACATGAAAGTATTCATGTGCAATTTTTTTATAAGTCTACTTGTCTCTTTGCTGAAATAGAAAAATAACCAGCAAGGGGTTAAAAGGGTCTTCTGAGAAGAGTACACAGTACGTTTGGAGTGAAACGTTTTTGTTTTGGTGTTTAGAATGTGTGGAGAGGATCTAGTTTATTTTTATGCTTCCCTGAAGTGAAACATGCTTTTATTCTATTCCCACCTACAGTATAAGTGATTATAGTCAAAGTTCTCAGGATAGGTGATTAAGAAAAAAAAAAAAAGAAAACATGTACCTAAGTGGTACAATGTGACCTTTTATTTAAAAGCATATGAATGAACAAACATGAATCATTGGGCAGAAGGAACAATTCAAACTGATCAGTGAAAATAAAGGAGATGAAGAAGAAAGACAAGGAGCTACTTCTGGGTAAATCAATACAACTAAGGGAAAATTGGTCACTCTAAGTCCATTTTGTTGAAATTCTTACAGGGACCCAAGAAGGATTATTGCGATCAAGGTAGTCAACGTGTCTCTGCAGACATAAGAAAACAGGTAAAGGAGGGTTTTGTTTTGGTTTTAACTTAAATTCATACCCCTAGATGCAATAGTGACATAAATGTTATCTGGATAACCAGATGCTTTCTGATCTGGTTTAAAATTCACTGGCACTGTACTTTTGGCCAGGAATCTATAGCTGGAGAGCTCATAAGCCCAAGGGAGAACCTACTACTATTCTGTTGCTAAATAGACATAGTATCAATAAATATGTATTTTTATACCCATAGATTAGTTCATCTTTCAGTCCTCACCTGTGTAATGGGTGATGATTAGTACAGAGAACTAGTTAAAGTGCAGAGAAAGATGCTCTATGACTTCTCAGGCATAAAAGGGATGTCTACATCACATACCCTCCTCCAAAGCTGAGGGACTATCTCAGAAGATGAAGCAGAAAGGCTGGAAAAGCCAGAGGCTGGAGAGGACTGTTGTGAAACAGAGTCTTCTGGACATAGCAGAGTTGTTTCACTCATGAGGTCACAAGCATCTGTGGTTGCCTACACAAGACCTGAACAAGGTCGTTCACAGTCTAGCATGAATGGTAGAGGAAGACATGAACCCTCACCCTAATTAAAGAGCTATTGAGAGTTTATGGAGGCTGGGGCTGGGGAGTCGGTTTTCTTTAGAGTCTTGGCTCTTGTAGATTGCGTATGCTCCCGTGAATGGCCTCACACCTATTTACATGTGAGAATTTGCACCAGTGGTTATAAAAAAGAAATAAAAGAGGAAGTGGCATGTGTATTGAGGAGTGTGGGGAAATTGGAGGTAGGAAATGGTATGATCAAAACAAATCATATTCACGTATGGAATTCTCATAGAGCAAATAGAAATATTATATTAAGATAAAATGTAAAGTTCTGAATAAAGAACTTCAAGCAATTTCAAGTTCAGAACCATCTACATTGGGATTGTAATTCAAGTGTACTTTCTAAACACAGGTTTACTCAGATGTTTGTCTGAAAATACATGAGTGCTGTGCACAAAGGTATGGACCTGTAATTTCAGAGGCTTGGGAGGCTGAAGAGAGAATGTGAGTTATGGGTGAACTGAACAACATAATGTGAATTCACTCATAGCAAATGAATGAATAACTATATACCACAGTGTAATTAAACAAACTGTAAACAAAACCCAGGAAAGAAGCAGGGAAAAAGACTTATCTAGGAAATTGTCTTCAAAATTTGTTTTGAATCTAGGCACCAAACATAATCCAAAGTCCTAGGAGACTAGATTCTCAGCGTAGACTAAAGTTATATTTTCATAGTGACTCAGAACAGGTCATTTAATTTTTTTCTTTTATTATCTATAACATTTTTTTTTGGAAAGTTAACTCCAGTCCTTACTGTACGCAAGTAAACTCAAGACAAATATCTCCACTATCTTTTAATTACTACAAGTTCAATTTGTGTTGTCCATATGCTCACTGGAGCATGGTCAAAGATCCAGTTGTTTGAGTCCTTTCCCAGCTGAATTGCTGTCCAAAGCCATCAATTGAGGAGAGCTGCATTTCAGCAACCCTACCACAATTTTTAAAAGTTCTGAAGCAACAACCAAGGACCATGCATAGTCTGGACCTAGGCCCCCTACACAGATGTAGCCGATGGGTGGCTTAGTCTTCATGTGGGTCCCCTGGTAAGGGGAGCAGGGGCTGTCTCTTGTCTGTCTTTCGATCACTTCTCCCTGGCAGGGCTGCCTTGCCTGGCCTCACTGGAAGAGGATGCCCTCAGTTCTGTTGTGACTTGATTGCTGGTATGGGTTGAAGGAGGGCTCTCCTTTTCTGAGGAATGGGGGGGGGGGGGGGGAGGTGCGGCTAGGTAGAAGAGGGTGAAAGGGTGGGACTGGGAGGAGGGCTATGATCAAGATGTAAAGTGAACAAATTTTAAAAAGTAAATAAATAAACAGAGTTCTCTTTGATGGCTTCCTGTCCAGGCTAAAAGGGACATAGAAAGCTTCTGTGACTCCCGTTTTTGTATTTTTCTGGAATTTTTTTGGGGGAGGGGGTATATGTGAACTTGTGTGTCTCTGCCTCTGTAAGTGTTTCTTGTGCTTTTTCTTTGGTTCCTTTTCTTATGTGTGTTTTGTTCTATTCTGATTAGTTTGTTTTTGTTTTGTTTTATTTTGTTGTTATGATTTAGATGCCTGTTCTAAAGAGAGACAGAAACGGGGTGGATCTGGATGGGGAGGGGAGAGGCTCTCAGAGAAGTTTGTTGAGGGGAAACATAATCAGAATATGTTGTAGGAGAAAAGTCTATTTTTTTCAATAAAGGAAAGCAAAAACAAACTAACTAACAACTAAGACATAAAACCCAAACTACTTAAAGCCAAACAAACAGAAAAAAAATTCTAGTATGATGCTACATAAAGAATCATGAAAGTGGTAGCATCCTTGCCTCAATACTCAACGGCACTAACACTGGCTATTTTCAATGTAAGAATGACATAACAGGCATCAAATAAATGGTAAACAAATTACAGCGTTTACATTTTCATTTACATAATGGTCAGTGCAGTTATGCTATGAAACCTGTTTTATATACTGTTTGTGTGTTATCTGTAGACTTAATCTAGCTCTCTGCACACTTTGGGTTTATTTTGTTTGTTTGTTTTCAGTTCTAATTGTTCTCACAGCATTTTGAACATTGATGCTACAGAAATTAATGAGCGCACAATCCCTCTCTGTTTAGAGGCTGCCTTCTCAGTTGGCTGGCAATGCTCTTTGATGCATTCTTTCCTTTTTCTAAGGATGTATTTATTTGTTTATTTATTTATTTATTTATTTATTTATTTATTTATTTATGTTCTGTCTTCCTGTCCATCTGAATTACCGAAGAGGGCACCAGATCTCATTATAGATGGTTGTGAGCCACCATGTGGTTTCTGGGAATTGAACTCAGGACCTCTGGAATAGCAGTCAGTGCTCTTAACCTCTGAGCCATCTCTCCAGCCTCAACGTGCTTCACTTTTTCAATCTTGGTCTTTATAATTCTTTTGTTATGACAGTTTCCAATTTCCATTGACTGACACCCAGCTTTACTGACTCTTGTTTTCAACAGCTTCTTTTTTTTTCTATTATATCATTCCAGGAAATTTTAATATTTTAAGATTATAATTTTAAATTCTGAAGCCCGTTTTCCTTATGTCTATTTTCTTTTATTCATTTTTTTATCACTCACTTTGCTTTTATACCGGAGGCAATTGATTAATCAGTTGAAATTTGGTTTTGCAAATGTGTTTAATGTCTGTTCAGAAAATCCCCAAATGCCATTACCTCATTCTTGGCATGTGTTGATTCTGTTTTTCAGTTGCAGTTACATTTTATGGTTCTGTATGGTTGAGTGCTCTTTCTTGCACAGGTGTCTGGAGAATTTGAGTATTAAGTTGTGTTAGTAGCTATTGCTGAATCCTTTGAACGTCAGTCGTTTATGTAAGCACTTGACCATGTAGCATCAAGCAATATACCCAGTTGTGTTTTGCCTTGTCTGTGGCCTCAATGTCATTTAGTTCTCAGTAGCTTTATTGTTTTAAACAGTTTCGTTCAGATCTGCCCTACTTATATGTCTCCTGAAAGTCTATGATGGTGGACTAGAAAGTCTATGGTCTCAAGCACTTCATTAGGTCCTCACATGTGCAAGTCAGGAATAAAGCCATGAAAAGACAGAGGGAGGTTGCTTTCCAAATATACTCTCTTCCTTTGCAAAACAGCCTGCAAATTTTTCTACTTATGAGTGTCTAAGAAAAAAAAAAAACAACACAGAACTAAACCTGAAAAACTAACTTAGAACACCTGAGAGTGCTGTCTTGACAAAGATCTGTTTGCAAGGATCGTTAATGGCTTATATATGACAACTCAATTTCAGGAGGCTCCTCGTCCTTCTGAGATAGTATTCAACTATGCTTAAGCTATTTGTGACATGGCATGACTCATGCTCAAAGTCACTTTCATTTTTAGACACCTTGGGTGTTCCGAAGAACTACATAAAGCATGCCTATGAGATCAGCTTCCAACAAGAAACCAGCGAGCCTCTGAGGAGAATCTGATAAGCTATGTTTCAAATGTGTTGCTGGAAGAAAAGAGTACATCCTGTGCACCTCCGGTGGGAAGGACTCTTATGAGCTGCCTAATCTGGGTTCCTTTGAGCTTGCCTTACTCTTCCTTCCATTGCTAGCATTTGTTTTAAAATTGATATAGTAATTCACACCCACGGGCACATGATGTATTCTGTTCAACTTCCTAGTAATTGCTGAATCTGGAGATAGATGGATACCTCAGGATACTAGCACTCACCTTTCTGCTGGAAAAACAGCCGTCTGTGATCTTGTCATTTGGATGAGATGGGAAGAGAAGCTGAGAGAAAACAAGCCAGGATGGACAGAGAACAAGGCTTTGGTCTGGCCTGGAGCCTCGTGGACATGGTTTAGTTGCCGTCTTTTGGAATTTGCCAGCTGCTGTTGTTACTTGCCTGGTTTCTGAAGTTTTTCTGAGTTTTCATTAAATCAGCCGTTTCCTCTCTTGAACTGTGCTGCTCCATTGTCCAACGATGAGACGATCTGAGTCAGCCTGCTGTGTGTCGATTTCCCCTCTCTCTTTCTTCCTCTTTTCCTTCCCCCTCCTCCCCCTTCCTCCCTGTCTCTCCAGTTTGCAACTGTTTGAAAACCGATGAATATCAGGACTTTTCATTCGCCGGGATGACAGTCTGGTAGTCACTGGTGATGGTCTGGAGGTCACTTGGCAATTTCTGCCTTAAGGTCTGTGTGCATCCCTCCCGGAATCCAGCTCTGGCCTTCTCTTTGCTTTCCATTTCTGTTCTAGCTCTGGGCCTTTGCAGCTATCTCTATTCTCTGCGGACTTTCTTCTCAACCCCTAAAGGGACCCTTCATGTACTCAAAAGATGTACAGTGTGACCCACAGGTTTCCTCCTGTCTGTTGCCAGCACAGAATAAACACCCATGGTGCCTCACATGGCATTGCTTCAGCTTTCCTGCTCTCCCTGCACCTCAGAAAGCTCCTTCCCTTCTCAGGAGACCACCTTTTCAGAACAATTTGCCTTAGCGCTTCTTCCTTCTTCCCTCAGTGCTCAGGACGCTTAGAGAAGGCTGGTGCGCGAGTCACGATGTGCGCAGACTCGCATCGTGTCATAAAATGCTCTGTTTTATAACCCCCTCACTCCATAGTATACTCAGATCTCTTTGTTTTGTTGTCATTTTAATGCTTTTGTAATATCGTTAAGGCATATGTACTTCTTTTTCTCCCCTCGACCCTTCCAGGAGTGAACGCAGCCACGGATCTCAACTCTTAAACACAGCTTTAAAGATTTTGGAATTCAATTCATTTAAGTTTTATTACATCCACTGTTCTCTTGAGGGTTTAAAACAACAGTGTGGGATGTGGCTCCACTGACTCGCTCAGGTTGTCCCACATCGGAGGCAGTGACAAAAGTCTTGTCCCACTTTGCACATTGTAGCCATAGGGAAAATTCTCAATTTGGTGATCTTTAAATTTTATATAAATGGAAATGTACAGAATGCAGTATTTTATGTTAAGTTTCATTTTCTTATTCTTGTGGTTTAAGATTTGTTTCATGTAGCAGTATTACGTTCTTTTATTCCTTTAAAGTATTTGAATGTATGATGCATATATTTTGTTCTTTTTTGGTGAGTGTTTTGGTAAATTATGAGTAAAGTTTCCAGTTAAGGAGTTTTTGTGGTTTTTAAAAATATATTATATACATAACTGTATATATATTTCTTGGAGACATATCTCAAAATAGAAGCAAAAGGCCAACATTACTAGCTCTGTAACATGCCCCCAGAAATGTACATCTCTCCCCAAGTGCAGGAGAATTCAAATTCTGGTCCATATTAAGCAATGTTGGGTATTCATTGTATATTGTGTCATTTTAGTTGATAGTATTAGTAACTCATAGTGATTTAAGTTTGCATTTCTCTAGTGATTAATAATGTTATATATTTCTTTATATATATACTGATTACTTGAATATTTTTCAAAGTCATTACTCAGGATCTTTGCACACTTTGTGAATTAGGTTGTTTAATGTACATGTGGTGATTTTGCAGTTAGAATTTGTCTGCTATAAATCTTCATAGCATAAAATATATTTTCCAGTTTCTGCCTTGGATTTTACTCTTTTCCTGAGGACTTCTTAATGAAGTCACATATACTTATGTGGTTGGTAATTGCTATTTTTGTTAGAAAGCAAATATATGTTGTGTGTGTGTGTGTTTGTGTTTGTGTGTGTGTGTGTATGCATGCGTGTGTGCATGGGCATGTATAACTTCATTTAACATTTCATTCACTTTTTATTCTTTAGAGAAACCAGGCAAATGCTTTCCTTATTTGGAGTGCTTTTGAAAATTTACTCTAGATTTTAATGATTTAACTTGAAGTCTTTCCTATCATATTAATGGCTTTCATGGCTATGTTTTGAAAACTTGATATTCTTAAGAGGAAATAAAGTCCCCAACATCCTATATTATGGGTATTGGAACTGACTTCACATGAAAACCCTTTTATTGTGTTTATACTTACATGCTCACTAGCAGCTGCTGTGTGCATGGCAAACTGAGAACTTCTGAGATGGTCTCAGTTATTTTCTCAGATTATTTCACCATTTTCTTCTTTAATATTCCTGCTTCTCCGGTCTTGGGTGATTCTAATAATGTTTCCATAGATGATTTCCTAGTTGTAGAATCACCCACAGGTCTGTGGTCTTTCTCCTGACCCAACACAGCTTTAAAATGCACTTCCTAGGGGAAATGCTTCTGTAAGAAATGGCCACTCGCAATGCCCCCAAAGCACTTCTGTTTCTCTCCCTTAGGTTTGGTTCTTTAATTTATCCAGTTTGAAAATGACAAGAGATGAAAGCCAGAGCAATTATCATGATGAGCTAGCTCTGTGCCAAAGGCAGACCTCTCCTGATTGTGGTGTTAAGAAACCATGTGCTATTAGAAAAATAACTTGGAAATCTTGTGCTTTAATAATCCGGCAAATGCTGTTTTAAGCGATGTTATAAAATCTTTCATATTAACAGATGTGTTTCATATTCATATATATATATATATATATATACATGCATACATACATATACATATATGTGCATACACACATATAAACAGCAGCATAAATAGTTTAAGAAATGAAATGCTGAAATGGTACTATTTTGATTGATGGGAGTCAGCAAGACCTCACTAGCTACAATTACAGCCTGCACTTCAAATGTTGGATTTATACCTTTGGCTGATATCACTGGAAGATGACATGCTCAGAAACTGCCACAGCTCTGAATGAATGTGAGCCAATGCCTTGAAACAGTCAAAGTGACCATGCTGTAGGCATTTCACTTAGTTGTAGTTCCTTGGAAATCACAGTTCCAGGTCACCACCTGGTTATAATGAGCTAGATCTACACTGCAGCTGAGACTCCATGTCCATCACTGGTTCTTGAACGGCTGGTGTGATCTTTCTCAGCATCTCCCAGAACTAATGTGCAAACCCATTGCTCTAGTCAGGGGCACTGCCAGAAAGGGGGTTTGATCACTCAGTCTCATTGCCTCTGATGGTGCCTTTTTTTTTTTTTTCTTCCTTGAATGATTGCAAATTGTGCCACCCAGATTCCCATTTCTTCAGGCTGCACAAAATCTAATCCCTTTTAGACTACGCCATTGATTTGTCAGTATACCTGACAGGATCCTCTGTCAGCTTTTCTCATTTCTTTCAGATCTCCCAAAGGTTTCGATTTCACTTCGACAGCACATCCCAAGTGCTTTGCTCTGACCTCCAAGTCTCTACAAAACTTGCACTAAAACTTCTTTTCAAACTTCTTTTTCCACCATGACTCTTATAAATCCATAATCAGATCTCCGAATTTAACTCTCTAAACCCTTTAAGTTTCTCTTACTATCCAACACTGTATATTACCTGGTCTTTTCTGACACGGTTTTTAACCTTCTGATCTTGGAAGCAACCTACAAAAATGTTGTATCAGCAACTTCTTTTCTAAAAGGGTTTTAGAATTTATCTCTTTACCCGGGATGTGTCTCTCCCATATATAAAACCGAATGTCTATAATGAGCAGTTAGAAATCACTTAGTCACTGACAATTGGCATTAGTAGTTTCTGTCAGTAACTGCTGTAGCAGCTGTTGTCAAAATGCTGCAACTGTAAACTGATGTCTTATGTTCTCTGTGGCCCAAGGAATTAATTGTCCACACATTTCTAATTTGTCTTCTCTAACATAAAATCTTGTTTCTGGCCAAATGAGTGGCTCTCTGACTTGATGAATGAAGCCAATGATTACATATATACCTTAGCTCATACCTTCCAGAAGATAAAGGAGGAGCATCCACTCTACCCCTAGATCCCTATTGGCTTTCCCATCTTCTGGAAGATTCCTCTTCAGTCTAGACCAAATAGAGCAGACAATCTGAAAGACACATTGTGCCTATACTATATAAAACTACTATCTAGCTCTCTTAATAAGTTTAGATTCCTAGCTATATAAAATTATCAGATGATCTCTCAAGGAATTACAGAGAATTGGGTAGATGCTTGAAAACAGGTCTTAGGTAGAATAATTCCTATTTAATTATATTAAGGATGAGACAGATCTTAGAAATCATGGAGTATTCAAGGAGAAGAGAGCCCTAAATATCAGTCTTACCTCATCTGAGAGATGGATAAAAAAGAAGTAAAGTTAATTTGGCACAAATGGGTCCCACCTCGAAGCATGGAGCTGGCCTGTGTCTTGGCCACACTCCTGGGTCAGGGAGTAATCTTAAGAACTGCGAGTAGAAGCTGAGCTTCTAAATCTTAGAACTAAAGCTTTACCTACTTATTTGAAAGAATTTCATCAATTCTCATCTTAGTTATGTTTTTCTTTTTCTTTTTTCTTTAACAGCCAATAACTTATCATGCCCAGAGCAAAATAATAAGAAAACACACATTGTCCTACTATAAACAGGGACTACAGTCTGAAAAATCAGGTTTCCCCCTTGAACTTTATATTATAAAATGAGAAACATTATAGTACTGTTATAGATATTTAAACTTATATCTGATAAAAAGGCAAAAAAAAAAAAAAGAGGTGAAATGATTTGCTAGAGAGGAACTATTATTGAGATAAAAAATGTCTGTGATTAGGAGAAAAGGTTGATGGTGAAGCAAAGGATTTTCCTTTCTCAACAAGTAGTGTGTTTTCTTGGTGCATTAATAAGTTGCAGCATTTATATTTCCCCAGGAATGTTTTATGCAAAATAACTTGCTCAATATAAATGTCTGCTAATAGGCCATAGCTCATAAAGCTATGGATTATCTGGGTATATCAACAAAGGGAGTATAAAATTATACAGCAAAACCTCATGGTTGGATGAGTTATCCAGAATGTAGTTTAAGGCTTTGGAAAGGGAATATTAATTTACAGTTTTGAAGTGTCAAAATGTTAGCCTGTACCTGAATGTTTTCTGTGCACCTGGCAGCATATTACTTTTTGGGATAAAGACATAGGATAAAGCTTAATATATATTATAAGATTATGTCTTATATGCATAAATATTCAGATTATTGTATAGACCTGCCTGATTTCTGATTTGACAATTTTTATTTAAAATTAGTCCATGGCTTAAATTTTTACCATAAGTGTATAGACAGCTTCTTTAATGCACCATGCATAGCTCTGGGGCCATTGGGAATCCAAACATGGTGACTCTTTGATAGGTTCACTGTGTATGGGGAAATGCATACTCCCTCTGGCATGATGTTCACCAAACATCTGATTTTTGAAATCCAAACACAAAGTGAGGTCTAGTCTAATAAAGGAAAAAAAAAAAAAAAAACAAAAAACAAAAAAACCAAAAACAAACAAACAAACAAACAAAAACAAACCAAATAAAAAACCTACAAAGGATAATCTGAGATTAAATGTTTGAAATGTTTTAAAAAGAGACGGCACTAAGTCAGGAAGTAAGCAGCCTAGGCTTGGTGGGAATTATGAGCAGAAACAGAGGGTTCAAATTAAGCCTGGGACAGAGAAAGTAAATCTCCAAGGCTGGGGAAGAGGCTAGAGAATATGGTAGGCATTTATATATGTATGTGTCCGTTCATGTCTGTAATGGAAGTTTTGGCTTCTTTAAAAACGCAGTTATGTGAAACCGGGTGTAGTGACGCAGGCCTTTAATCCCAGCACTCGGGAGGCAGAGGCAGGCGGATCACTGTGAGTTCGAGGCCAGCCTGGTCTACAAAGCGAGTCTAGGACAGCCAAGGCTACACAGAGAAACCTTGTCTCAAAAAAACAAAAACAAACAAAAAAACAAAAAACCCAACTCAGTTATGTTATGTAACCATGTTTATGATTGATTTAATCCCGAGTATGGGATTTTAGTTTAGGCTTTAGTTTGTCCATAGCTACTAATTTCATTCAGGTCTTCGTCTTTGCCAGCTGCGTTTAGCTAGCAAAGTTCGCCATGAGCTGGGCAGAAAGAGGGTGCAAGGAGGGAGGGGGCAGTCAGAGAAGGGGGAGGGAGGGAGGGAGGGAAGGAGGGGGCAAGATGGAGGGGAAGGGAGGGGAGGGAAAGGGGGAGGGAGAGAGAAAGAGGCGGAAGGCGGGACTTCCTGAGAGGGGCGGGTCCTCGGAAGGAGAAGGAGGATGGTCTTTTCACCAAGAGACACAGAGGGAGACAGGTGCTTGTGGGCTGGGAGGATAGCTGGCCATGCGGCTGGATGAAGCATGGTGGTGAAAGGGTTAACTTAGATGGCCTCGTTGGGAGTCTGTGCCGCTAAATGGCCAATCAGATCTTTATTGACAGTTTCTACATCCATACAACACACAAGATATAGAAAATGGAATTTCCACAGGGGGCTCTTTCTATAAGCCAGAAAAATATGAGATCTTGGTAGCCAAAAAGGAATAGGGGGGTGGGGCTTCCACCCAGTTCTGACAATATGTCAGCCTGATCACCTTGCAGGGGAGACTGGAGATGAAACAACAATTGAGGCCAGACTCCAGTTTAACAAGGATTGGGTGACTGTGCACACTTCCTGACTTCTTTTTAAGCCTGAGCCTCATGTCAAGACCCTGAAAGTGAATTTGAGAGGTTACTGGACATTTTTTTTTTCTCTTCCCAGTATGATGACATTGAATAAGTGTCTTTTTGTTTTTCGCTATCACTTACCAGAGTGGCCAATCCTAGGTTGTTAGGACTACTAGTGCTGAGGCGCTAAGTAACACCATGGAGCATTATGGGAAAAGGTGTGGTGAAAGAAAAGATTCTCAATATATCACAAGCAGGAGGTGGGTAGGAGCGAAAAGGAGAGAAGAGCTGATGGGAAGAGAGGGGGAGAGAGGAAGAAAAGGGGAGGAAGGAAAAGGGAGGGGAGAGAGCAGAGCTAAGGCAAGATAAATCCTTCTAAGAAAGTCCCAAGGCCATGCCTTCCACAGTCCTATCCCCTCCCAACAGTCTATTTCCATTTTCAATTCAACAATGGATTAATCAATGAATGAAAGAAAAACCCACATAGGCAGTTACCCCAAACTCCACTTCTAAATATGCCTTGATCATGGATCAGGCTGTTAATTCTGCAGCTTTGTGGAGATGGGGTGTGTTGGATGTGCTCCACAGGCAAACTTAAAAAAACCTGCAACCCGATGCTGCAGCATGGAGCAATCCTGCCCTTTATCTTGTAGCTGATCAGCTGTGGAGATTCACTTATATCACAAGCCTCCGCTATGTTGGTTCTCTCCTTCCCTCAGCTTGTATTAAACTCAACCTATTATCATGTGTCATTCTGTAATATGAGGTCCCGGTAATTGCATGGCCAAGTAGGGAGGTCCGTTCTTCTGATCTCATATTATTCTGTTCACAAGCTAAATTTCACCAAAGAAGCCCTCCCGTCTTCATTCCCTCTCCTTCCACATACTTCTACTTTTCATCGTCCCTATTTCATGTTGAAGACTGATTTTTTTCTGGCAGCAGACAGGGCAAATAGATCTTGCAATGCAAGATCTGTCAGAAAACTCTGTGTCACATCGCCATAATGTGGGCATTTGTGACAACTCACTAAGAAATTTATTTAATAAAGAGGTCCACTTGAGTGGTTTCCATAAAACCTAGCCTCGTAGAACTGTTAACACTGCAAAATTGGTTTTCACTAAATCATGGAATATATCAACAGTATTGACTCATGGTGAGACCCAAAAGAACAAAGGTCCATATGTCTCTTGCTGGGATCTTGTTTACATTAACTTGGCTATGTTTTGGCTAAATAGATGATTGCATAAAGGAATCTGAGAATTAATTCCTTTTGGGGGCCTTGTATTAGAAGCATTTTCTCTTCTAAAATCGTCACTAACTTTGACTTTGAATGTTAAAGGCTTTGAGTATACATTATCTAAATCAGTAAATATCACAGACACCCTTGTATCTCTGTCCAGGTAGAATTTACAGTGGTATCTATACGGAGCTTTACATGCTAATCATTTCCATGGCCATTAGTGCATTGGTCACTTCCTTTATGCATAAAAACAAAATTACAGGAAGCCCTCAGACTAAGATTTTTGTACCGTACCTTAGTAGACCAAGCTACAGATTAGAATAGAGTCACTAGACTAAGCCACTTCTTTGATTTGTGTAGTAGGCTGAAGGATAAATGCCCTCTAGAGGCATTGGCATTTAGGTACTTAGTGCCCAGTTGGTGGTTATTTGGGAATGTGGGGTTTTGAATAGAAATGCCCCATACATTTGCATGCTTGTTATCCAGCTGATGAACTAGTTTGAAAGGATTAAAAGGTGTAGTCTTGGCGGAGTAGGTGAGGCTTTGCTGGAGGAGGTGTGTCTCTAAGGGATCAGTTTTGAGGCTTCAAAAGCCTATGCCAGGCCCAGTGTCTGTCTGTCTCCATTTCTCTCTCTCTCTCTCTCTCTCTCTCTCTCTCTCTCTCTCTCTCTCTCTCTCTCTCTCTCTCTCTGTGTGTGTGTGTGTGTGTGTCTGCCTGCTACCTATAGATTAACAATGTTAAACTCTCAGCTACTGCTCTAGCAGCCCATATGTCTACTTCCAGCTCTAATGATAATGGACTAACCCTATGATAAACCAGACTGCCTCCATCTGAAGCTTGAAAGCCATCTTAAAATAACACCAAACTAGATTTATTCCTGTTTATCATTAAATCAATTTCTCAAGGATTGGGCTATGCTCTTCCTTTAACCTTAACTACAAATTGTTCTATACTGCCTAGTCCAAGAAATGGCAAAAATGCCTTTGTTTCAAAAGGTTATTATGATCAGCTTGTTATGACCACCTAACCTTATCACTACTTTGCAAACGTATCTTTATTTTAGGATGTTGTTATGACCAACTTGGTATGCTTGTTCTGTGCTTCTGTATTTGCCTGCAAAATCCCCCATTGGAAACTCCCTATTCATGAACTACATAAACCCTTATCTTACCCAGGTCCAATGTCAGTGCTGCTTTCTTGAGCCCAAACTTTAGGGAGAGACAGGCTGTGTATACAAATAAAGAAAAACGTTGCTTCAATTAATTTAGCCAGGATGATTTATATCAGTGGTCTTTCTCCTTAAATCTGTGGGAGTAACACAAGCCTCTAGTTAAATGCTTTCTTTAGAAGAGTTGCCTTGGTCATGGTGTCTCTTCACAGCAATAGAACAGTAACTAAGACAGGGAGGTCTTATGGGGAAGTGAAGCTTTGCTGAAGAAAGTACATCACTGGGGTCAGGATTTGAGAGTTTATAGTCCCACATGTCTGCTTTTTGCTTGGGGTGAAAGAGGTGAGCCCTCAGCTTCCTGTTTGGCTTTCATGCTGGCTTCTTGATGGCATGCTTTCCTGCCATGGCAGCCTCTTCTCCCTCTGGAACTAGAAGCCAAAAATAAATCCTTTTACAAATTGCTTTTGGTTCTGCTGGCTTGTTTGTTTGTTTGTTTTCACAGCAACTGAAAAATAACTAATATAACCTGAGAAATTAGGATTAAAGTGATAACAGATAAATTTCCTCAAAGGCCAGCTTAAAGGACATTATGAAGTTTCCTCCATCTTCTCCTCATTCAAAATAGGTATCAAGAAGCACCTGATGTTGAGCAACCTATTCTTTTCACACCATCCTCCCAGTGTTATAATCAATCCCATTATGTCCTAAACAAACCAATCTCTTTTGTTTGGCTTTCTTGGGACCAGGTATTCTGTGTGAAAGAATCAAGTGTTGCTTGGTAACACCATCTTAGAACTTTACATTGCTGTGATTTTTATCCCTTGACACTTCTTAGAATGGATGTTGCATCAACCCATTTCGGCAGAGACCTGATAGCTACCTCCCAGCTCAGTTGACAGTCCCTTGCTTCTGGTGCATCTTTTCTATAAATTGTAGCAGTGCTACAAGGGAAAAGGAGGAGAAGCTGAGAATTTCTTCTTTTCCTAGTACATGCCAAAACTGTAAATAAACCCATTTCCTTTACCAATTCCTGTCTCTAGGATATTTCTGGAAAGCGTCTGGCAACTGATCTCAGTTTCTGCAATCGGTATAGTTGAAGTTTTGGGTAGGAGATGGCTGAGCTCCTCCACGCACTTAGTCATGGGCCACCTTCCCTAGAGGCTTTTCCTTGTTTCACTGGAGTTCTGTTCTGATGCCGGGGGTATTGTTCCTCTATGCCATCTTTGTTAAAGATGACCCTGAATACATGTTCCCTGCAGATGCTTGAACTTTGCTTTTCCCACTACTCACTATTTTAATATTTCTCGACTCAAGACTTCAGGAGAATTAGTGAAAGAGCCCTTTAACAGGCCCAAGCATTGCAAATATGGAGCCAGCAGTTACTCCCCTCTCTCTTGCTAGACCTTTAGATTACATTCCTAAAACTAGCTACCCAGGTCCATTCCCTCATTCTATCACTTCCTTGTGCTCAACTCATCCCTGAGGCTGATTGGCAAGGCCCAACTATGTAAACAGCAATGCCCAGCAATCAAAATGTAATATCTGCCTATTCTAGCTAGCTGTCCAATCAAAACTTCCCAATTCATCCTAGCACGGAAACCCTTTTTCTGATTAAAAACCCCCTCCTGCAGACAGACCTGCTGCTGCCTTTGCCCAATTCAGAGGCAGCCCCACTTGCCACTCCAGGGTAATAAATCCTCTTTGCATAAGAGAATTTGGTCTCTGGGTGTGTTCTGTGCTGATTCACTGGCCCCTTCAATGAGTGTATTGGGAAAGGGAGTTGGATGTTCCTAGGGATCACACTGGATAAAGGAGAATTCTTTACCTTTGTTCACTGAATAGTTGACATTTCTCTGTGTTTTGCATTCTGATTTCCCACAGATCCCTGGGGCCTCTTCGGATAATGCATGCTAATTGGGCATCTTTCCAGGGACCCTAGATGGTTTATGCTAAAAAGATGCAACAGGATGAGGCCACAGCAGAATACCAAGGGTTTTTCAGATTGAGGCAATGAAAGCAGGCTTCTCCTAGAAGATACTTTGAGGAGAAATGGAGGAGACAGGAAGGTATATATGTACACACACACACACACACACACACACACACACACACACACACACACACACACACCATCGCCAATAGGAAAGAGAGGAAGACCCAGGAAGACTCAATCCAGAATCTCTTACCGTGAGACCCCTGTTGTGGGATATTTGATCCCATTGTGATCCCTGAGATTGTGCTTGGTGTGATTGAGTCTTAGCACACACCTTTAACCCAAGAGCTTTCTGTACACAGGACTTAATAAAGTTAACCCTATGTCAAGAGACGGAGCAAGAAACCAGCTGACAGGCACTAAAGAATAAGAGGGACTTTGAGTTGAAGGATATTTAGAAGGAGCTATTTAGCTTTTAGCTCTTTAACACTTGAACTCTTGAGCTCCTTGGCCTATGGCTTTGAGTTAGCAAACCTTTGGCCTTGAGTTTTTTGGCCTTTTCCTACTGGGTTGTCAGCTGAGCCAGTGAGCCTTTTGGGCCTTTTCAATAGAGAGGAGAGTTGAGTAGGAAGTTCAACTGGGTCCTTTCTCTGCCTCTCTAAGCTAGCAGGTTTTAACCCCCAACATTTGGCTCCTGAGTGTTTATTGGTAAAATAGAATAATTGGAGTTTTCTTGTAAAACAACAGGCCGTTCCCCTCCTGAGGGGATGTTGCTAAAAGCTATTACTTTCACTTTCTCCACAGTTTTTTATTCCTGGGTAACCACCTGCTACCGTTACACTTTGTCCTGATAGTCTCAGTTGGATGAGTGTCTAGAACATGTTGCACTGATATGGCATGTGATTGGGTCAGCCATATACAACAAATTCCGTAGACTGCTGAGCACTGAGGTTGGAATGTGTATCACAGGTTGTCAGTGCATGTGTTTTCTTACATTTGGAGATAATGCGACTCTGATAACTTCCCAGACCTTGAGGTATGTTGTCCTATGACTGATACTAATATGTATCCTCTTGAATATAATAAAACTGAAACCACACATATAGTGTTTTTCTGGTTTTCAACAGTCTAATTAGTATATTATCAAACCCCTTTAGTGAGTTTTAGACACTCTGGATTTCTAGCCAGCTGGTCAGTGAGGATGGTTGGAGGACCCTGAGCTTGTGCCTGATGTCTGAAGTTAGGACAGTATTATAGTAGACTGAGCCATTAGCCCATGAAGTTTGACTCACTTGATGGATTGATGTCCGAGTTCACTGTATCTGTCATGTTTTTCCCAGGGTGAATTATAAATCCTTAGGAAGCTTAGTCCCAGCGTCACAATATATGTGCAAAATTCTGGCATGTGCTGTATCTTACTTACCTCATCTCAGAGCTCTCCATATGCTGTCATGATGTATATACAGACTCCAGTGTATTCCCAGGATAGGAATGTGATGGAGGAAAGATCACAGAAACCAAAGAAGTGGGGCAGCCATAGGAGTTTATCCATAACTCGTAGCTATTAGCTATGGAAGCTTTGGTGGGTGGTAGACAGTTTGTGGAGCATTTGAGAATCATGATATCCATGGCAACAGTTTTATTTTCATCTAACACATGAAGAATCTGGCCTCTTGGAATCTAAGGAATTTATTTCTGGAAGTGAAAAATAAAAAGCTACAGGTCAAGAAAGAAGACACTGTTGGGGTCGGTGGGGGGAGGGGGAAGCAAACACGCAGGCAGGGGCCAGGCAGGCAGGCAGTTCTAGAAATGCATATGGATAAGCACTTAGGAGGCAGAGGCAGGAGGATTGGACATGTTCCTACGGTGGCTATATTTGATTTGTGAAATAGCGTACAGGGTATCTATTACTCTTTATTACTTTTTTCCATGGACAAATGTCAAACTCTGAAGAAAAGATCATCTAAAGAGCTGAAGCTGTCACTCAGATGGTGGATGCTTGCCTAGCCATCCATGAAGCCCTGTGTTTAATTCTTAGTTCTGATAGGTGAATATTTAGGTATCTCTAAGAATAACTGAGAGTAATAGGACCTTTGTTAGGGAGCTAAGATCTCTACAAACCTAAGGATCGCCTAAGCTGCCTTCCTTGGGCTAGTGGCTTTTGGGTTTTTGTCAATTCAAAGAATGAAATTCATGGCCTACAGAGGGTTAATTTTAGAGAGGAGTTTGCTATAGGTGAGAGCATAAAAGGGAAGAAAAGGAGGGGAGACACACACACACACACACACACACACACACACACACACACACAGACAGAGAGAGACAGAGAGACAGAGAGAGAGAGAGAGAGAGAGAGAGAGAGAGAGAGAGAGAGAGAGAGAGAAAAGCAGATGACTGCTCTAAGCTCCCTTTACTAGGCAGAAACAACCTCTAGAAGACAACAAAGAAGCAGGAACTAGACAATCTTGGGAGTCCTGGCCTCCTGCAAGCGCATGCCCAGAACTGCAACTTTGGGATCCTTGTCCTACTTGGCCACTTTCTGTCTCCTTTTCCCATCAGTGCCCAATGGGCACTGTGCAGCACTCCTGTATGCCCAGAACTGAGAAGTGGGGGGCAGGGCAATCAGAAGTTCAAGGTTGTCTTAGGCTACATAGCGAGTTCAAGAGAGCCTGGGTTACACTGAGAAGCTGTCTCTAAAACTGACCTAGGAAGAGCTTATTTACACCATGTACTCTCTCCGCCCATATAGTCCCAGCTTATTTTTAATACTTTTATTTAATACAGATTTTAGATATAATTTACATTAAGACAGATTTTTTTTTTTTGGTCAGTTGTTTTATATAACTTTTCTTGGGAAGACCTAAGGCAAAAGCAATGTCTACTTGTTTTAGATAAGACAGCAATAGCAGATAAAGTAAAGATTGCTAGGTGTCTAGTTTAGTTAACCAATGCATTCATGGAATTTACTTATGTGAGTATGAGTGGAGCGCTACTTACAGGGGTGGGTCTAAAACAGATGGATCATCCAAAATTCTCACAGACAGCTTCACCTAATCCCACCTTCAGTTAGCCTCTGTATTCTAGGACTTACGAAACCATGAGCTTCTGTGGCAGAATTCCATTTGACTGGTGACAGGTGGGGCTTGATTCCCAGGCAAGTGTCAAGGTGGCCCTCTGCAACCAAACATGTGGAGAGTAGTCAGTAGGCTCCTGCTTGTTAAGGGCCTCATGTCGGTAAACCTTACTTCTCTATTTTGAGGATAATAGCTGGGAGGATCAAGGACGCATTCTGTAGCTGTCATGGAGAATTTTAAGAATTAATGAGAAGTTCACCCCTTTGAAGAAAGGCTAGAATTAAAGACTGTGGCCTTGAGAAAATCTCTTCTTTTCAGTGCCAGTTTTATTTGTGTGTGTTAAGTTGATATAGTAATAGAATTTCCTTCTTGAGGTTACTGTGAGCTGCAGCTCCCTAGCACACTGCACACCACATAATAAGTATTTAGCAGTAATTACCATTACACCTTGGATGTCAGCAATTATTAGTGACTAATAGCACTCAAGTGATTCAGCTATTTCTGTTTAATAAAATACATACTTAAGTAATAAAATCAGAATGGGGGAAATCAAATGATGGAGGGTAGAGCATGTTGCTAAGTGGTGGCAGCACAGATTTGTATTTTCAAGGAGGAGTTCTCTGAATAAACATGGAAGTCTGCTCAAACAAGGCTTATCTTCATGGGGTCCTCCAAGCTGTCACAGAACACAATAACATCACTAATACGATAGAAATAAAGAGTTCAGATCTTTAGGATTTGAAGACAGAAATTATTTCATTAGCATCAGCAGATGTAATAGTTTGTGCTATGTAAATACAAAGAAATATAAATTTGGATTGGAACAGAATAAAAGTTGATCATTTGAGGCAGTAAACACACACACACACACACACACACACACACACACACACACACACACACACACACTTACTTAAGATTTTGGGAGAATACATTCCACTGCAGTTACTAGGTAGGAAAAGGCAGGAGCCAGGATCCTTTCCCCAGTGTCACATCACTCAATTCCCCCAGCAGCTACAATGTCATGAATAAGTAGGATAAATGTTTCATGCCGAGCTTTGGAGTGCACAGAAGAAAAACAAGGTTGCATTACTAGGAATAGCAAAGAGTCACTTTAAATTACTCTGTTTCTCAAGGACACAGTGAGTATGCAGAGGTGAAAAGCCAGCTGATACTAGAAAAACAGACCACTCCCACAGCAATGGCAGTTGAGAAGAGCACTTTCCTACCTGCCAGAGCTCAAAAGCTATTAAGCAGCCTGATCCCTTTCCTCTGGTAAGAATACATGTGAGTGCTGGGTCCTCACACCATTTGTCAAAGCCACAAAGCAATTAAGAGCATAAGGGAGAAGAAATTTTTAAAAATTAGAACGCATTAATTATAACATTTATTAGACATCTGAGTAGCTCACTAAATTAGTTCATGGTTACTTCTAGGAAAATAGTGCCATGATCTAGAATATTGGTACATTTGATGGCAAACTAAAAAAAAAAAAAAAAAAAAAAAAAAAATTGATTTGGATAATAGGACTTATCATCATAATAATAACCATCAGAACTCTTGTGTGTTGGGGAAGGGTCTGTTTTTATAGTGTTAGATAACATTTTCTTCACTGGAAACACACCACTAACCTTGAATTTGTGTATTAGCACTTGTATCATAATATCTAGAAAAGTAAATATATCATCTACCTTTGTCTAATCTTTCATGGAAATTATTATACATTTTAAAAAATTAGGAAGTGCAACCAATTTTTAAAAAACTATTTTTTAATTCAGAGGTGGACTACGAAAGAAGCTCATCAGATTTTAGTTGGGGGGAGGGTCTCTGTTGGTTTGTTTAAAATGTGTTGTTTCTCCAAATATAAATTAATTCATCTTTATCAAGAAGCAGGATATGCACTTTGGAATTCAACAGGAAGCAAGTGAAGAGCACTCAAAGGCGAATATGAAGAGACTATTTACCCGGAGCTTGCCACAGCAGGAAAATCATCACAGCGTCACTTGTGGCTGGCACTAACTCCATGGCAGTCGCTACAGTGCCAGCACTTTGTAGAGTGGCAGTAGAAGATCATAGCTGTACCACCATGAGAGAGTTAAAATGGGATGAGTGGAAACAGAGCTTCCTGTGTGGTTGCTTAGGGCATGCATTTGGCTTTTCTGGATGGTCCTAGGTGAAACTGGAGCAAAAGTCAGGAGAGCTGTTATGAGTTAACGGTTGGCTCTGGTATGCTGCTGCAGGTATGTTTGTTCCGTGTCTTGGATTAGGTGCGGAGTCCATGAGCTGGTGACTGCAGGGAGTTAATTGGATTGGGTGCAGACTGTGGCCAGAATCTATCTTTTATGTAGGCTCACCAGGAGGTTTTCATCCTCTGTTTGCTGTGACAAAATTTGCAAAAGTAGTACTGATAATCCTCAGAAATGTGTCAAGAGAAACCTACAGAATGGGCAGTAGCAAGTAGCCATGATGCTAGCAACTTTGTTATGTATTGCATTTCTTTAAAGGACTGGAGCCCTAAGTAGAAGGAGGCAAAGGCCGAGCAATGCAGCATACACAGAGTGAATGCCTCTCCAGAGTTCTAGGGAGTGTATGCAGTGAACCCCCCTTTGCTGTTTTAAAGATCTGAGGAACCCCATAGCACTGTAGAATAATGGTCAGAGAAGACTTTAGTTTTGTCCAGTGACGAGACCTTGCTCCTTTTTCTCTCTCTCTTCTTCCTTTCTCTCTCTTTTGCTTCCTTTCTTGACAAAAAGAATAAGAAAAAAAAGTTTTAAAAATATATGTATTAAATAAAATTCTAGAGGATAGGAGTAATGCTGCTCCTGCAGACCAGTTCCAGAAGCAGTGAGAAGGAGAGAAGAGAGGTGGATCCGAAGTAGGGAGAATTGAGCAGGTGATCATGAACAGCTGGTTAAGGGAAACCAACCATTGGGTAAACAGCAAGCTAGAGGAAGTAGTTTTTAAGATATGCTGGCCAAACCCAGGCTAATTACCAAGGGGTCCTTTATTGTAAAGTATCTGTAAAGCATGACATTTCAAGGCCACATTCTATTGCTATCAAAGCAGATTCTAAAGAAACGTTTCTACAGGTAACAGTATCTAGTCAGGTTCTCTTATGTCAAGGTCATAACTTTCCTTCATGCAGTTTCTGCTTGGGTGCTCATAGTCAGAGCAAAAAAAAAAAACAACAACAACAAAAAAAACTATCATTGTCTCAAGCCTTTGGCTAGATGCCCTCTTTGTACATTCTCTGTGGGGGAAAAATTTTTCCCTGTTTGAATTTTCTTAGGGCTGAAAAATAAAGAGAAAAAGACAGTTTTAGGAGAAAAGGCAGATTTCTAGACAAAATTACACCTGAACCATACAAAATATTTAGGGGCAGTGGTGATTAGGCAGAGATCTTTGGAACTTTGTCAAGGAAAGCCTCAACAGCTGTTCTGCACATCTAGAGATCATGGTGGACAGTCAGAGGTCTCAGGAACTTTGGCAAGCAAAGCCTCTACACTACTTTTCCTCATGTCTGTGACAGGGTAAGATCAATATTGGCAAAGAACAAAGAAAAAGCATAAATACTAGACATGGACTACACTGACTTGTTTTCAGATCCTCATTAGAATTGAAGAAGACTTGGCTTTAAGGAAAATGGACCCGAGAATCTCATTAGGGAAATAAGACAGGTGACAAATGAGAGGAAGAAATGAACAAAGGTAGAGAGGAAGCTAAAAACAAAACCAACATTTAAGCATTCTAGTTTTACTCTCTGTTTCTTTATGTCTTGCTTTTTCTCTTCTTCCATCCACAGAGCTCTCTTTTGCTCTCTGTCTCTGTCTCCGTCTCTTTTCTGTCTGTCTGTCTGTCTGTCTGTCTGTCTCTCTCTCTCTCTTTCCTGTTCTCTTTTCTTCTTAGCAAAGGATCCTAAATTGATTTGTCTCACTACCACACGAGAACAGTGACCAGGAGATTCCTCTTTGTAAACAGCCACTGTCACCACCAGCAGTTTTTCTGACCTGTCATCTATCTGAATTTGTCACTATTCTCCAGTCTCTCCCTGGATTCTATGGCTGCCTACCTTTCTGTTTCCACCCCCTTTTAAATTAAATAACAGGTCACTAAAAGGACCTGCACAATGGAATCATGGCATGAATGTGCCCTCTTTTTCTGTTTATTAAATTCTCCAACTACTGTACTTTTTACTGTCTACATTCGTCCTTCCTTATTTTTTGGTGTGCTTTTAATTGATGCTTTCACTCAGAATTTAAAATGGGAAATCATGAATTGATGCCTTTGTATCTATGCCATTTCCCCCAAATTTATTATGTTTATTATATCCTTTTGCCTTTATTTACAACTTCTTCAATGTAATGGTGCATTTCATAATATTGCAATGCATCTAAATGGTGTTTTGACCTGGGGCCCCATATATTCCCACCTGTAGCGATGATCCTTTCAACTAAACAAGTTCCCTATAAGTTTATTTTACCATTTAGGTACTGTTTGTGTGCTAACATGGGATATTTGTAGGAAGATATATCAGTTAAAATCGTGTGGCTGTGATTAATAAGCTCTGTTTTCCCTGGCTTAAATAAAAAGCTTAAAAATTGCATCCTTTAAAAAAAAACAAGCCTTTAAAAATACTCTGCAGTGTGTAGGAGATAAAAGATGCTATTTAAAGTTTTATCATCATGTTCTAGAAAACAGTATAAATGTAGATGCTTTGCTATAAAATGTCAGAGTAAATATTTTAGGCATTGTATACCTTAAGATTGTTACTGCTCAAGTCTTTTCTCATAGTGTGAAAGTCACAAAAGAAAACAAATAAAAGAACAAACATGAATATTCTAATAAAACTTTATTAAAAATAGACACTGGGTCAACTTTGGCTGGAGGGCTTATGTTTATTGGTCCCGTTCTCCTCAATAGGGTGACTGTAGTTCCAAAACCCACACTTTAGTCCACCTGGAATGACAGTGTATATTGAAGAGAATTGGATGCTAAGAGGCAAACTAAAAAGGCTGGATCTCTCTTGGAATCTTTCATCAGATCGGCATCGACAGTGGGCCACCTGGTCCTTTCCTTCCTTGCCTCCTACCCTGAGACTGTCTGGAAGGCCACTCTGACTGGCAATGAAACTCATGTGAGAATGGTTTATGTGATCTGAGCTGGGCAGTGTGGAGCTTTTTGTAGTCTTTTTCTTTTGTCACCTTCTCCAGCACATTCCAGTTCAAAACTGTACATGTCTCTGCTTACACCATAGACACATCGAGCCAAGTTCACAGCTGATGTTCCTCTTGTGAAATGTGAATTGGGGACATCAGTATTCTTTTAGTCTACCTTTACTTGGCAGTCATTTTCTACTTCAGCAAAAGCCAGCCTCTCCAAACAAACAAACAAACAAACAAACCAAACAAACAAAAAACAAATTTATACACGCAGAAAGAAAAATCTGGCTTCTAAATGTGTACTGTAGCATCATATTTGTCTTAGACAAGACTTCTCAAATGCTTGTATAAACCACCTGAAGCAAGAACTGTTGACTTAATGCTTATCAAGATTTCCGGGTGATTCTACATGGCAGTTTTTTATTTCTGTGGAATGTGGCTCCCCTCCCCCAGGGGTCATTGGCTACGAGTGCCAAAGACAAAGGGAGAAGAGGTGGGATTTGAAGGCTGGGAATATGATGGAGTGACTTCTGGGAACAGCTTCAATGAGACAGCTCAACTTTATTTAGGATAATTAAGAGACTGTACAGGACAGGGTCAGTCATAAAGGCATCACCTAATAGGTGCCCAAAGTGTGTGTCTGCTTTATTTACACTTGGCAGCATGGTCCTGTCATATGAACGGGAGCATAGTACCTAATCATCCTATGAGTGGCAGCAGGAGGGAGGGGCATTTTCAGGGAACTTTGTTAAATGTTATACTCCAGATGTGGTTAGGCATATGTGCCTAGGGATGCTTTCCAGAGGAGGTCAGGCAAAGGGTAGGAGGCCATGCAGGTAGGGGGAGTCCTCCATTAAGCAGAGAGTGATTCAGACATGGTGGACTGTGACCTCAAACAACAGGGTCCTTCAACAGTGTAGAACAGAAGAAAAGGGGAGAGGGGACTGGTAAACCACATTTGGCTCAATGCACAGTGCATGCAAAATTAAAGAAAGAAAACATGAAAGGTGCTGGGTGTGTTGGAATCTGCTAGTGTACTTCAGTAACATGTGGACGGGGATACTGCACGTTCTGTGTACTGTTTGAAACAAGATTGTTATCACAAACTGTCACTCTTCGGTGCATATTTCTGGTGTATATATCTAAAAATGCATTCCTCTTTTACGAATTCAGAACATGCAGAGAACATCAGGTAGATGCATTCAAAACAGTTACATTTTAATTTTAACAGTTGCACAAACGCTGGTGTTGCTGTGCTGGCGAGCGTGCCATTGAATAACTTAAGAAAGCCTCCAGCTGAACGCCATCTATAGTTCTAAAGGAAATATTTGTTGAAGTATCTCAAGTCTAGTTGAACCCAAAATAAACCGAAATGGAAAGTTGAATCCACCATTCCTCTCTCCTATTTGTCCTAATTCTGTGAAAATGACAAAAAGTCAAACTTTGAAAAGTCAAACATATATGCTAATCCTATCGTAAATGCTATCTTAAATAAAAAAAAAAAGGAGGGGGCGGGGGCGATGGCGGCTTAGTGATAACTATGGGTAGCCATCACTGTCTGAGTGCTCATTCTTTGCCTGAAAAATTCCTTTTGTTGTATGTTGTGGAGAGACAGTAAATTCTATGCCAGTCACACCCAAGCCTCATTTTTCTTATGCGAAAAGTCAGTTCGCCATCTCACACAAGCCACTATATATATGTATATACATGAGTGTACAGATGAAGCAGTATTATCCATGCATTAATTCATTTATCATAAACTATGACAGACATTTTGAAAAAATAAACTATATACAAGCTCTGAAACAAGGGCATGCCCCCAAATTGCTTGTGTTCTAATGAGATGAGTACAGGAATAAATAACCCCAGACCAATCTGATAGTTGTTATAAAACAGACAAGCACAGACCATGTCTCTTCATGTCTCCCCTTAAATTTCAAAAACTCATTACTGTCTCAGATCTTATTATTAATGGCAGCAGCCTTCTAGTCTCCCCACCACACACATCCTTCCTCTTTTCCTCCCCTTCCTCGCCAATCAGTCATTATATGCATTAACAGAGTTGTCTTTCAGGCTTTAGTGTGCTTCACCTCCAATATACCCTTCATCTGAACAAAGGCTGACTGCCGGAGATGGAAATGTGGACATCTTCCTTTGCCCAGTGTTGACGAGTACATCCCAGGCTGGTTAGTTGCCCAGCGTTGGTGAGTACATCCCAGGCTGGTTAGTTGTCCAGCGTTGGTGAGTACATCCCAGGCTGGATAGTTGCCCAGCATTGGTGAGTACATCCCAGGCTGGTTAGTTGCCCAGCGTTGATGAGTACATCCCAGGCTGGATAGTTGCCCAGCATTGGTGAGTACATCCCAGGCTGGTTAGTTGTCCAGCGTTGGTGAGTACATCCCAGGCTGGATAGTTGCCCAGCATTGGTGAGTACATCCCAGGCTGGTTAGTTGCCCAGCGTTGATGAGTACATCCCAGGCTGGATAGTTGCCCAGCATTGATGAGTACATCCCAGGCTGGTTAGTTGCCCAGCGTTGGTGAGTACATCCCAGGCTGGTTAGTTGCCCAGCGTTGGTGAGTACCTCCCAGGCTGGTTAGTTGCCCAGCGTTGGTGAGTACCTCCCAGGCTGATTAGTTGCCCAGAGTTGGTGAGTACCTCCCAGGCTGGTTAGTTGAGCACATTTTAGTAATCTGGCCTCTGGGAAGCACTATGATCTCATCTTTCTTTACCTGTTTAAGAACTTGATCACTTTCAGCTTTTTTCTGTTGTTTTTTTTATAAAACATGATTAGTCAAATCTGCCAGTTAACTCAGCATCACAGTAGAAATAACCAGGCTTGCCAATCTGACTTGCTCAACATTTCTAGAATATTCATCTTTTGCTATTTATTTAGTGTATACATGTTAATCTTCCAATTATATACTTGTCGCTCATCCAATTATAATTCCTTGAAAGGCTGTCTGCTCAAAACACTGTTTTAGGTCCAAAGAAGACTTGTAATACCTTCTTTGGAAATGCTAATATAAAGTACAGGTGACGAAAGTTATCATCAACACCCAGTATTCTCAACAGCAGTCACATGGCATGAATGGAGAAGGGAGACTGCAGTCTTCTTTCTTCTCCTTCCTCTTCCTCTTCTCCTCCCCTTCCTCCTCCTCTTCCTCCTCCTTCTTCGTTTTCAAGACCGGGTTTCTTTGTGTATCCTTGGCTGTCCTAGACTGCCTTTGTAGACCAGGCTGTCCTCGAACTCACAGCAATTCGCCTGCCTCTGCCTCCCAAGTGCTGGAGTTAAAGGCATGTACCACCACGCCCGCAGTCTTCTTTCTTTTAGCTCAATATCTGTAGGACGCTTGGCAAGTTATTACATCTGTCTGGGCATTAGCATCATATTTATTATGAAGAATTTACATTATGTAACATGACATTAGAAGTTAAATGACTAAATAACTACAATAACTTAAAGGATAAATTAGCAGTGACATTAACCAGTAATAATATGGTTCAGATA
Organism: Acomys russatus; assembly: GCF_903995435.1. Taxonomy (NCBI): domain Eukaryota; kingdom Metazoa; phylum Chordata; class Mammalia; order Rodentia; family Muridae; genus Acomys; species Acomys russatus. Next base: position 12,608,214 of record NC_067144.1, on the reverse strand, counting down.
TGAAGTTTTTCCCCAGAAGGCTCAAGTGTTAATTGTTTTGTTTTGTTTTGTTTTTTTTCTCAGCCTGATGGCTGTTACAATTATCTTATCTGTATGGCCTAGGCAGGCAATAACTGATACAATCAGACTACAGTGTATTTTAAAGCTGTAAACACTATGCCGGGAAGAATCTAAACTACTACTAATATTCTGGTAAACTAAAATAAATTACTTTAATTCTATGTCCTCATAACCTACATATATCTCAGTCACTTGCCAATCTGATCCTCCTCGGCAGCTTCTTTCCACCTCCCATCCCCACTCTTTCAACTTCCCTTGGAAGCCCTGCCTTCCACTTCCTGTCCTTCTGGCCAGCTGATTGGCTGAACGGCGCTTTATTGACAACTGCTATAGCCACTCAAGGCATTCCTCCACAAGTGGCACCAATCATTGATGAGAGCTGATTGAATAATCAAGAGATGATTGGGTCATACCCCACCTCCCTCTCATTGTGTGTTGAATTAATTTGACAGAACTCTCTAGGTGTATGGGTCTAGTTGGTCACCAGCAATACGTCCTTAGGGGCTTTTCCTTATCAACCCCCTTTGTCCCGCTGTATTCCAGCCACCATGAAGTGAGCGCCCTCTCCCTGCACCTCTTTCCACCTGATATTCTTCCTTACCTAAAGCTCAAAGGATTGAATGCAGCTGACCTTGAACCAAAGCCTCTGAAATCATAAGCCACAAACAGTTCTCCTCTTAAACTGTATCTGAGACGTTGGTCAAAGGGACCAGAATCTGACATTACAAATGATAGCATGTTTTGTACTTTCAAGATCCCACTGTTTCGAGCATGGTGTCAGCCAGCTAGCACATGATCCAACAAGTTTAAGGGATTTGCATAGCAACGAATGGGTTGGATTTAGTTTTCAACTTCTTCAGGTTGAAATCCTAAGGGAAAGTCTCCCTATTAAGATATTTCTTGTGCCTGGAGAGGGGTGAAAATGCTGAAGAAGGAACCAGAGAGGAGTGCAACGGAAACTCCTGTTGTTCAGCACACGTGCCAGGGAATTGGTGGCATCTACATATCTTCTAGTAGCATAGACTCTGCACTGTCAAATGCAGTAACATTTCCCAACACGTACTGCTCCCAGAAGAAAGGACCTCTGTCTTTTGTGTGAATAAAGTGATCATTTTTCTCAAGAGCCCTTGCCTAATTGGTAATCATGCATACACACACACACACACACACACACACACACACACGTAATCATACATACATACATATACATACACATACACAGAGGTAATTATACATACATACACACACAGGTAATCATACATACATACACACATACAGGTTATTATACACACACACACACACACACACACACACACACACACACACGGAAATTGTTTTCCCATAATCTCTATAACTGAAATAGCCTCTGAAAGTATACATACTTTCAAAGTTAAGGAAAACATAAACAGAATTTTTATCCCTCACCACACTCATTTGGTAATTATTACCACTTACCAATTTGACTTCTCTTCCTTATAGAGTTTTTAAGTTAATCATAACAGTATACTAATTTTTTAGCTCTAGTTATTTTAGACATAGTCAAATATGAAAATGTTTAATGTATCTTTCCTATACACATTGACCCTTCAGGAAAGTGATATTTCAATACCACCAACATTCAATCTGTTAATTCTCTAACATTCATTTTGACGACGAGCCTGGCGTTGCTATGTATCTGTATCTTCGGGGCTCTGGCTGCTGGGCCCCTTCTATCTGCCATCTGCAACAGCTTTGATCTCCTTCGTAACTGTGCTGTCTATGGGCAGAGCATTTTCCCTCAAGTTTTCCTCATTCTGGCTACATCTGGTCTACCTCATGGAAGCGAAACAGTCTATCAAACCAGCTCAGATATATCTGTAGGGGCCAAAGGATCATGGAGGCTCTTCTACATAGACAGCTTGGGAAGTGGAGTGAACAAGTCATTTGAATTACCTAAACCTGAAGCGTCTCCTAGGACTTGAGAATGTTCGTGTTAAGTCTGGGCTAATGCTACCAAAAGCCAAAATGAAGTGTTCCTTCTCACCAGCTGCCCCAGAGTCCATCACATTTATCTGGTGGGTGGAGGGAGCTCATGGTGGCAGGGACTAATACCCACTGTCTCCTTGACCTCACTATCTTCTCAGTATTTGTGACACAACTCTACTCCAATGTTTTTATCAGAAGATAGAACATGGGCAGCCCTGCCCCACTCTGTGTTCTATAGGCTTGATAGAGTCTCCCACATTTCTTAGGAAGATACCTTCTGTTTTACTGTTTCTTTTTATAAACTTAAGGTTTTCCTTAGTTTAGGTTTTATTTTCTGACTCTGTCCATTTTTTTCCCATGGCTAGAATATGAGTAAAAAATCAATCTAGCTTTTTTTTTTTTTTTTTTTTCAAACAAAGAACTGTGGACTTAGAAGTATTTCAAAATGTTTTCATGTTGAACATATATTTATGGTTACAGAAAAAGTACCCATCACATGCCTTATAATATAATGGTAAATTTCCTGTGGCTCTAGAGATAATATTAATATTATATTAAGAGAGAAAAGGCTCTTGAAAAATGGCTCAGGGAAACTCTGTACTTGCTGCTTTTATATTGTGAGCTGCTGGAAGATGCATTGAGTATTTCCTATGATCCTTAGTGGATGGTAGATGCCATGTGGCCAATTAAAGCTCCCAGAGATCTGTAAGGTGAAGGCCATGTGGTATACACCACATCTAAACTATATCAAAGTGCTGTGACTATACACGATAAAGGTATTATAGGAGCTCTACACAGAAATGGAAGGACTTATTTTGAATAGCTGGCAGTAACTGAGCATGAGAGAGACGGCTAAATAGGTCGGAGTACTTGCCTCAAAGCCTGGCCACTTGCCCTTGACCCCCTGCTCTGTGAGGTGGCAAGAGATAACTGACTCTTGTTGTATTCTGAACTCCACTGACAGGCTGCGGCATGTTTGTGTCTGCAAGCACATCACCCACACACACTCACACACAGAAACACAGACATAGACACATACACACACTCATTAAGTACACTCACACAATACACACAATAAGTAAGAAAATACAAAAGAAAAACATTAGACATGAAAATAGTCTTTTGTTTTCTGTTCCACATGCTTTTCAGTATAGCACTCCATATGTTATGCCTATGGGTCTGAAAACTCCTTGAAAACAATGACAGATCTTTTTTTTTTTTTTTTTTTTTTTCAATGTGGTAGACAAAAGGACAGTGCTGGAAACATTGTTGGAAATTTTAGGGTTTGCCTCCTGCAAAATCTCTTAGCAATTGAACAATATTTTTCATTGCAATGTTAAGAAAATAAAAATAATACAGTATATATGTATATTGTATAAATATTAGCATCAAAATAAATGTGAAATACAAATAAAGACATCTTCTTCTGACATGGGCCCTAACATGGCTCGTCCTGGTAACTGAGAGTCCTTCAGGAAGAAATGGAATATAAATGGTCAGCTGTTGACTTTTCCAGATTTTTTCTTTGCTGTGATTTTTCCCAACCCTGAGGCTCCCTGCTTCCTGACTCCCCATATACATCATAGACAAGGTTAGAAAGGCCCAGCCCCTTGACCCAAAGGAGATGAAAGGGTCCTGTTTTTGGCTGAGCTCCCTGCACGATTGGCCAGGCCTTATCTCATAAGCAGCTCAGTGCGACTTCTTTTCCCCTAAGCCTGCTCCCGTCAGATTCTTCTGTCACAGCTGTTGATCTTTAGAACATCTTGCACCCTGAACTCTGACAGCATCTGTTCCCAGAGAACCCAGCCTGGGCTTGGATTGCAGGTGCTAAAAGTTGCTTTTATCTAGGTACCATAGTTTCGAACAAAAAAACTTCCTCTTCCTACTCCCCTTCTTAAAAATCTAAAGGGATTATTAAAGAAAGCACTGGTCAGGAGAAATGACTGGACTATCGACAATTTTAAAGCAGTTAAGCATACATATGCAGCTGTGCCAAATTTTGGTTATGGACCAGGTCGTTCCGTATTTCTGGTTCGCTTCCTTTCTTTAGCACAGGGTTGCATATGGGTCTGGTTCACGTTCTTCAGTGATGTTCAAGTTATGGAGAGTCACCATGGTAGTTTTGTAGGATTTACACACAATTCTTCAATAAAAGTTTTTTTTTCCGTCTCAAAGATAAGTCCTCATCAGTTATATTTCTATTAATCTTTTTCATAATAGCCATTGCAAGATCTACACAAATGCTGAAAATTCAGATGTTTTTCCTCCAGATGCAAGTATGCTTGCCAACCTTAGAAACTTCAGCACACACACACACACACACACACACACACACACACACACACACACACACTGTGAGAATAATGAGTATCTTCCACTTTATCTCTCTCAGGAGACCTTTCTTTTTTGAGACAGAGTTTCTTTCTGAATCTAGAGCTCACCAATTTAGCTAGACTGGCTGGCTAGCAAGCATGGGGATTCACTTACCTCCACCTCCCCAGAGCTAGGATTACAAGCACAGGAGCACAAAGGTCCTCATGCTTTTCCAAAAAGCATTTTACCCACAGTGCTATTTTCCTACCCCCACAGCAACACTTTGTGTGTGTCTTACTAAGTTTGGCACTAGCTCCAAAGAAACTAATTATTTTTTTTTCCAGAGTTGCCACAGCAGACAGTATATTAGAAGCTTATCCTAAAATATAATTATTTTTGAATTTTTTTTCTGTCTGTATTACCTTCAACCTCCTTTTCTCCCTTCTTCCTTTCCCCCCCTCTCCATCCCTCCCTCCCTCCCTCCATCCTTCACTCTATCCCTCCCTCCCTCCCTCTCTCTCCTTTTCTACTTTCCCTCCCCTCCCTCCTCCTACCCATCCCTACCTTCCTGGCCAGCTCTTTTCCTTACATACTGAACCAAATGCAGAGGCCTGTCTTACCTCAGGTCCTCTTCTTGGGCTGCACATTCCACTCTACCAGCCTCAGTGAGACTTCACATTTAAGTGTTTTGTACTCACATTATACAAGCTATACTTGTATCCAAGTACATGGGTGGAAATGATTTTTTTTCTACCAGAATCCTAAAAACAATACTGGGAAAGGAATTAAAAATTTTTTTTTTTTTTAGTTTTACTATTTCTTCTAATGTGAACTCAATGCTTGATGTTCTCTTGTTTTAATTTTCTAGTTTTCAAATATTTTTTCCCTCTGATATATTAGGAAATTTACTTAAATGTAGTTATATATTAGCATAGTATAGTTGCAAACCTGAAAGATATTTGGGTACATTCTAAGGAGAACTTTGGAAACTGCGGATATGGTTAGAGACTGGTATGACTATGGACACATTAAAGGGTGTGGACGCGAACTGTAGGATTATTATATAGGAACTGGAAGGATCTGAACGTGTTGCACAGCCTTCAAGACTCATAGTCCATACTCTTATTCATGCAGATAATGAACATGTTGACTATTAACTTGCGTAGATGTTGGGAAGATCTCTCCACCACCACCCCTGCCCCCACCACATACACACACTGAAGAATCTGTGGCTGACAGTGGTGACTTCATAAATATTTGACATCATTATCACTGAAAATTGTACAATATTTTTGTGAGCCCTACTTTCTTCTCCAAGTTAACATTTTTCGCTGGAACGTATTTAGCTTCTGACTTTATGTAAAGGTATAAATTTGCATGATTTTGTAATATGTAAGGCACTTTAAGCTCCCAGAGAAAAAGCATTATGCAATTAGGGAATATTATTATTCACTGCACTCATGTGTGAATGCTCAAGGCTCCCTACAGATTCATCTTAAAGGAAGTATTAACTTCAAAGACTCTGTGAACCTTTGTGTACTTCATAAATGCTGAGTTTTCATAAATTTTCACTTTTCTGTCAAGAATAAAAAGCAAAACCAAAAAGTTAGTGTAATGGGATTTATGGCATGTTCATAAAATGTAAGAATTTAAATCTTTCCCTTTAACACTAGCCTCATGCAATTTAAATATAAGGAATTGTAAGTTGTAACTGTGCCAGCTATTGACAGGTGTAGTCAAAGTGCTATGTCTATGCATTTGAGCCCAATTTGCTCCCTGACTGCTGTAGCAGCATGTAGTATTTACATGTAGCTGGTCCAGCCTGTTTAACTTTGAATTGTCACAATCATCCTCTTCTTAGGAAAGGCAGAGATAATCACTTCTTGTTATAAATGAAAACCTAGGGCCCATAGCCACCACCCTGGGTGCAGGTAGCTGCTGGGATCAGAGTGTACATGTGTCCTAGTCAGGACATATTTCCCTGGAGAGGAACAGGCTCCCTGCAAGAACAACAACCCACCTGCCTGAACTTCCTGGATGTTGCCATAGAAGAGTCTCAGTCAGATCTCAGCATGGAGTGCTGAGTGTATGATAGTGTATGTCTTTGCCTGGGGACATACTTGGAAAGTTCCAGTATGAAGCTTGGGGCTGGGCCTTGGAGAAGCCAAGGCTTCAGTTCCTGGGAACTCTCAGCGCTTTGTTTATCAGTCCTACGACTGCTCTGTCTGAGGCACCCTGTGTTCTCTTTGCCAACATTGTCTGATTTAGCTTTCTGCTGACCTTGGTCCATTCTTCTCCTGCAAATAGTGTAAGAAACACTGTGGTCTTTAATGAAATGTCTTGGAATAACAAAGTTGATTACATACAAGACCAACCGGTCCTAGCTTGTCTATCTTTATCTTCTTCTCCCCTGGCCTTCCCACTTAGGACCCCGTCATAGAAGAACAACCTGCTTTTCCAGGTAAATGGAGACCTAGACTTAGAGAAACAACGTTCCCAAAACATTGTTTTTGACACTTCGCTGTCATGACTTTACATGGAAAAGCTGCAGCTGGCCCTCGACGATGGTGCACATTGGTTAGAAAGTACCCCCACCTGCCAGTATCAGCAGCTCCTGTAATGGAGGCTCCTCCCACACCCTCACTCTCGTAACACACATCTGTATTTACCGCTCCTGTCCTTGTCCCTTTTTAAAATTTCCTTTTATTCATCAATTTCTCACTTTATAATAAGGTGTGGCTATCAAAAAATGCAAGGAAGAGAGAAAGAAAAAGTAGATGAGCGTAGGTCATTTTCCTGTGATCACACCAGAAGAATCATAGATAGTATTTTCACTCTTCTGGTGAACAGCTGAACACATGAGGAGAATCATAATTATTCAGTTTGATGGGAATGAGAATTTGAGACCCTGTTGGAGTAGTTTGGATGGCTATTTGAAATCGTTTGCAAGTCATTTGGATTTAGTTTGATTTGTTTTTGTTTTTTTTTAACCAGGCTAGCCTGGAACTCATTATACCCCAATTTAGTCTTAAACTCTGGATCTTCCTGCTTCAGCCTCCCAAATAACGGCATTAAAATATGTACTACTCGTAGGGTATCAAGTCTCTTCTTGGCTACTTGCTGTCCTTCCTCTGAGTGCCACCAGGTCTCCCCCTCCAGGGGACATGGTCAAATGTGAGGCACCAGAGTACGTGAGAAAGTCGTATCCCACTCTCCACTCAACTGTGGAGAATGTTCTGACCATTGGCTAGATCTGGGTAGGGTTTAAAGTTTACCGCCTGTATTGTCCTTGGCTGGTGCCTTAGTTTGAGCGGGACCCCTGGGCCCAAATCTGCCTATCATATAGTTCTGCTTGTAGGTTTCTAGGACCCTCTGGATCCTTCTACTTTGCTATTCTCCCATGCTTCTCTCATCTAAACTGGAATCTTAGGGGGCCCGGAGAGCGGCCTCAGTGGTTAAGGGGAGTTAATGTGTTTGTAGAGGCCCTGAGTGGGGTTCCTAGGACCCATGTTGGATGGCACACAGGATCACCTGGAGCTCCAGCTGCAGGGCTTAGAGCACCCTCTTCTGTCATCGAAGAGGACTCCTGGTCCTATGAATACATACCCCACATATGCACAGAGTCAAAAATAAAATAGATCCTGAAAGCAAGATCTTAGATGTCTGCATCACATCCTCATGTTTACTGTGGGATGACTCATGACACCCAAAACATGGAGATTGCAGATTAATAGATCAAACAATAAATGCATATATATACATATATATGTAAAAAAATATGTACTACTAAGCCCAACAAGAAATTTGAATAATGGTAGAGGTAGAAGTGAAAAAACAATTGAAAAGTGTGAACCAAAAGAAGTTCTTGTTAGAATAGTTGTAGAGATCGATTGGTTGGAATAGGGTCAGAAAATATGGCAACAAGGATCATTAAAGAAAAGTGTGAAAATAGAGATGAGTAAGTTATTTAAAAGACCTGCAGAAAATGGGGATTATGGAGATTAAATAGGATAGAATTACTTCTCCTGAGTGCGCCAGGGATCGAACTCATGGCTTCCAAGATGCTAAGTATCTGCTGACCTAAATTTTCATTTAAATCAATCTTGTTTTCTTGAAATGATATTACTTGAAAGGAATGTTAAACAGGACAATGGAATCAATAGATGAAACTAAATAATTTTGCTTAACGTCTGTGGTCTGAGATTTAGCTCGACAATAGGCAGATGGCTTCCTGCCGTGTGTTTAATTTAAGCAACTGTATCCACCGGGCCGCTGGATAATGGATAACCATGTTCCTCTGTAGTGGGCTTCTTCTGCATCCAACCATGGAGAAGGGAATTTCTACATGTGCTTACTGTGCTGATAAGCATCTCAGGAAAGAAACGTGGAGTTGAAGCAAGCATGTCTCGTTCTAGGCATTCTAATGAGCACATTTAAAAAGCAGGAAGCCATAAAATACAACTTTTCATAATTCAGCTGATGCAAGCAGCATTAGGGTTTAGACAGTACGACTGCTGTTGAGGGCTGAGGTGCTGACTTGATTCCGTACTTTGGAAAAATGTATTTTGCTTTTTGAAGAATGTGAGTATGGGTAGGAAGCAAAGCAAACCTTCCCAGTATTATTTGATTGATCAGACGCATTGGGTGCTGTGACAGATAGATGTTGTTGCCATAAGAACGACAGAAATGGGAGTTTCTGTCCCGTATGGGATCCTCCATACTGGTACATCTTGTTTTCTGTTCCTCTCAAAATCCAGTTTCCCGTAGGATCCCGTTAATCCTAACAGATCCAGGTGATGGGTTTTATGACCCAGAGCAACTCAGTCTTGCTTTAAACCATGCACCCCAGAAATGTGTCTCATTCCTAGTCCTCTGTCTACAGAAGAGTAGAAAACAGACATTAATCAGGAGGACGTCAACTCAGGGCATGCTATTAAATATCCTTTGTGGGCAGGTGGATATCAGTGGCCTTTTTTTAAAAACACGGAAGCAAAACGTGGCAAGTAAATCTTTGATTGACCTACATTTGATCCTGCTGCAGGCTTTTGGGCTCGAGTACCCACATTTTAAGGATGGTATTGTGCCTATGCGCTAAGATAAGGAAAATAAATGGGGGAGGACAGCGACTGACGACATTGAACACCAGGAACAAGGATCTGGGTTAGTCTGGCTAGAGAGTCTACTGATCTTTATTGGAGAATCCATTACCGGCGGATGCATGCAGGGCTGTTTTAAGTTCTAGCTAGCAGTGGTAAGACAGCAATATGCACTTTGGTCCAAAACAGTCAAGCTATTCAACACACAGGGCATGTAAAGAGAGGTAAGGTCTTTCTCCAAACACGTGATTCTCAACCTTCCTACCACAGCTGTAACTCTTTAACACACTTCTGGTTGTGGCGATCCCCAACTATAAATTTATTTCCATTGTTACTTCATACCTGTAATTTTGCTACTGTTACGATTTGAAATGTAAATATCTATGTTTTCTGATGGTCTTAGATGACTCTTGTGAAAGGGTCTTTCAATCCCTAAAGAGGTCATGAGCCGTGGGTTGAAAACCACAACTCAAGCTCCATGAAGAAATACCCTGCAACCTATCACTAAAACTAGGTCTGCTGCTTACGGATGTAGTGGTTGTGAGTTTTCTTTCTTCTTTCTTTTGTTTAGTTTTCTTCAAGACAGACTTTCTCTGTGTAGCCCTGGCTGTCCTGGCCTCAAACTCACAGAGCTCAACTGCCTCCACTTCCCGGGTGCTAGGATTAAAGGTGTGAGCCACCATGCTCTGCTAAGTCATAAGAGTGTGTCAAACAGTAGAGAGTTGAGAGATCAAACAAAGCCTTACCCCCAGAAGAGTGGGCAGCACTGAAGTTGATTGTATCTAAACGTTTCTCTGATGTTAAATAAATGTCTTCTGTGTTTGTCTTGTACCTTTGTATTTGTCATTTTCTGTTGCTAGAATGTCCGTGGACCCAATAAAATAATTATGGTTCATATCAGCCCCAGTACCTATAAATGTATTTGAAGACTACGATGTACAGCCTATTAGAACTGCCATTACAAATACTTATTCAGCCACATTGTTTTTTTTTAAAGGACTTATATTTTATTGTAACAGAAAGAATTCTATTTATGTCCCATTGTACAAGGGAACATACTTTGCTAATCTGAAAGATGTGATGTACATTCTAGCATTTTTAAAAAGATAATTGATATCTTTTGGTGATTTTATGCTCTTCACTCTCTCCCAGACACCTCCCTTACCTGCTGACATATGACTCACTAGTGCCCGAGTCCATCTTCTCTTTTCATTTATTTTGTTCCTATTCTGTGTCAGGTCTTGTGCAATGGTCATAGCTGCTGTGTGTTCAGGATTGTGATGACCATAGCACATCTCTGTCCAGGTCTCATGCAGTGGTTGCAGCATTCTCATGCAGTAGCTTTGGCGTAATCCAGAAGACACACCTCTCTATCCTCAGGCCCTTCCAATCTTTCTGAACACTCCTCTGCACTATCTTGGACCTCAGAATAGATTAGATGTCTCATGTAGTGCAGAACACTCAGATGTCTCTTATTCTCAGCACTCAGTTCTTGAGTGCTTCCCTCTCCTGAATGTGGCTTTCCTGATGATGGCTGAGAGCTGGAGGGCAAACGTAAGTATTTAGAATGTTTAACTACATGTGAATATTCCAAAACATCGCTAGTAGATTCCTACTATAGGTCTGTAAACCTCTGACCAGGTTTCCAGTACTAGGTGCATGTTCTCTTCCCTGAAAGGGGCCTCAGATCTAATCAGAGAATGGGTTGTTGCCCTGAGAAATATGCCAGTATTTCTGCCTAGCAGTTTGGTAATGTAGGATGCGTCCCGCACAATTGGGTTAGATTATTGATGACTTTTCTCCCCCAGAAACCAGTCTAGATCTGCTAGAACTATGAACACTTGCTAGCAGGGAAAACATTTTAAGCACAGACCCATTACGGTTGCACCAGCTTGCCTTCCCACTGACAGCATGGAAGTGTTCCCCGTCCCCAACTTACTTGCCAAAATATTTTGTCATTTGATTTTGTGATAAAGAGTCATTCTGACTGAGCTGAGCTGAAATCTCAAAATGATTTCAATGCGCATTTCCCTGGTGTCTGATGCTGTTGAACACTTTTCAAAAACTGTTTATTTTCATTGTCCTTCTTCTGATCACTGCTTGGTCTCATCACTTGTTTTATGTTGGGTCGTTCTTTTTTTTTTTTTTTTTTTTAACATCGTTTTACATTTTTGTATGTTATAGATACTCATTCTGTGGGCTGTGTCTTCTGTTGATTGATAGTTTCTTTTACAGCGCAAGAACTTCCTACTTTCATGAAGATTTTTGCTAATGGATAGCCATATTTCCTAAGTGAATGAATCCCTCTACAGAAAGTCCTTACCTAGGGTATATATTATTGTGTAGTCCCTACTTTATTTGTCTTGCAGCATCATGTCTACACTGAGACATGATTTTGGTGCAAGGTGAAAGAGAAGGACTGAGTTTCACTAGGTATCCAGTTTTCCGAGGACCATCTGCTGAAGAAGCTGTTTTTTTCTCCAGTGTACATTTTTTCGCATCTTGGCCAAAGATGAGGAGGTTGTAGTTACAGAGACGTATGTCCAGACCCTTTATTCTAGTCCATTGATATGCACGTCTGGTTTTGTGCTTGTACCATGCTGTTTTGATTATTATGTATCCCTCAAAAATTTTTAACAGCATTGTGTAGTGGAAGATGTTGGTGTCTTCAAAAACTCAGTTATGTTATGTAAACATGTTTCTGGTTTAACTCCAAATGTGGGGTATGGAGATGCTTCTAGTTTATCCACTGCAGCTAATTGTCTCACAAGGGATAGGGCCTTTGCCACCTGGGAAGAGCTTCATGTGCCTCAGAGAGCGGAGTGGTCTTTACCAGCTGCAGTTAAATTCTGAGGATTCTGAGAGGGTATAGACATCAGAGCCCAGACAGAGGGAGAAGGACACTTGAAAGAAGGAAACTTGGAAGAGATGGATTGAGAAAGGACAAGGCTGCTGCTGTGCTTGCTGCTGTTGGCTATTCCGATGTGTGAGATTGGTATTGCCCCAAAGAGCCCGATGCCAGCCAGAACTAAGTCTACAGATGTCTACACCACATTGGCCCACTAACCTTCTTCGTTTCCTGCCTAGCATCATGGGGTTGAAAGGGAGGTAGAGGCAAATGAAACACTAAGTAAAATAGGGTTAAAAGGCGGCGAAGCATTGCCATTGCTGCACTCTTGCTAATGCCTACTGGATTTGAATTTGTTTCCTTACGGGATAACATTAGTAATTCTAACTTCATGGATTTTTCTCCTATTTTTTCCCATGTCACATTGGTGGAGGATCCTAGAATACGACAAGATGGTAAAAATAAACATTAACTGTGTGCATTTTTTTTTCTATTTTTGTAGCTGGTAAGTTTTCCTCTACATGTGTGCATTTCACTTGGGTCTGTAGTCTGTGTAACCTCCTAAACATAACTGCACATTGTACAGAAAATCACTCTGGTCAGTTGTAATGTGTTTCCCCTATATAAGCAGCCTAGGTTTGGAGCACTAGTTTGATTTGTATTGTGTTATTATAACTTTCAATAAATTAAATGGGTAACGTACGTATGGATAAAATGATTTGCTATCATTATAGGGGGAGGGCACAATTTTTTCATTTTTAAGCAAATAATACATTTAAAATATGTTGAAATTCATGAGAGTTGTGATTTTAGTGCATCACCATTTTACAGAAATGGATATAATGAAATTAGTTGCTAAGCTGAGGTATTCTTATACAAATGTCAGTATGGTGTCACAGGGAATGCATTGTGGAGCACGTGTACTGAGAAGTGTATTTTGTCTTGCTCTCTACATATAATAGAATGAGAAAGTATTAAGGTGTACTTATGTTGGTTAATTTCAGTACAATCTTCTATAAATGTAATACTTGATTACTCCTTTTTTTGGTAAAAATAAAATTTGAAATTGTTTTGTCTAAAACATGAATTTGTAAAGTTCAGATTCTGTACATGAAGAAAAAAAGCTATGGTTGACCGAAACACAGAAGAACAACGGGAAACAAAGCAGAAGTCATTCATTGAGTGAAAACTCAGCTTTAAATAGTAATTATCAGTTACTCCCTTTCAAACTGGTACACTCGACAAAGAACCCTATAAAATAAACTTGAGTAATAGAAAAAAAAAATCTCATTTCCCATTGAATCAAGTAAAGTGTTCTTCATGAAAACCAGCTTCTTCTCTCTAACAGTTTCTCCATTGCTCTAGTTTCCCCTTTCTTTTAGATTCTAGTATTGCATATTTGTAATGTTCAGCCATTTATAGTTTTAATAGCAGACAAGCCACCACTATATAAAAATTAGAAAGCTTATGTCCAGAATTAAAGAATTGGAAAAACAATTGTATCATAGAATAACTAAATGTGTGAAAATAATTAACATTAAAGTTTTACCAGCATTTATTTGTTTTTAACAAGAACATTTAATATATTTCTCATTTAATCGCATTTTTTGATACAGTGTATTATGAATTATAAAATACATCCAAATGAATAACAGGTAAAAGTGTAGGCAGTAATTATGAGGTGGACACACTTTATTATGACGGCATCTTGAAAGCAATTAGAATGCCTGAGAAACCAATCACAATGGTAAGATTGAGTCAGGAGTGGAAATGTTTTATGAGATGAAGCTTGGTGGTTTCAGTAACAATTTCTGCCAAATGACTCATAAATATCAAACTTCAATTCCCTTTCAATTATGAAAAAAGCAAAGAGAAGTGAGGCTGGGGGTGGGGGAGTGAACTCTTGTACCCTGTTAGAAACATCAGTTAGCCAGCTGGATGATCATAGAAGTACCTTACCATCGGCAATGACCACTGGTTCCATCAGTTTCTCTACTGCATTTCCACTGGATACACATCACACGCAGGAGACATCTACCCGTGCATGTTTATTGCAACAGTACTCAACATATCCAAGAAACAGAATGGATCTAATTGTCAATCATCTGATCAATAAATAGCAAAGATGTGTAGATGTAGGAGATGGGATGTCTGTGTGTGTAATATAATACTGTTTAACAGTAAAAAATAGGAAACGCTGTCATTTAAAACAATGTGGTCAGAGGAAGGGTAGCTAGTTACCAAGAAGAGACTTGATATTCTGAGAGCATATATAGGGGGAGGAGGTCTCCCTCGGTCACGGACATAGGGGAGGGGAGAAGGGGAGAAATGGGAGGGAGGGAAGAATGGGAAGAAACAGGGGAAGGGCTAACAATCGAAATGTAATATGAATAAATTAATAAAAAAAAGTAAAAAAACAAACAAACAAACAAAAAACCAATATGGTCGACAATGAAGACCAGTCTGCTTAGGAAAATAAGCCAGATTCAGTAAGACAAAAATTACATGATCACATTTATATGGATCCTGAAAAGAAATCCATGTAAAACATTTCAAAGTATAATGGTGCTCTTTGTAAAGCCTTAAGAGCGGGAAGGGATGTTGATCAACGGGTCCTAAGTTATAGTTAGAACAAGTAAGAAGTTCTGGTGTGCTAGCTTGAAGTAGGGTAGTTGCTGGTCAAACTTGATCCCATGAGCATAAATTACTTCCGGGGTCAGTCTGAAATGACTTCCAGCACAGTGCTCTGGTTAAGGGTGTAGAATGCTTAGTCAGACCATATGAGTTCAAGCTGCAGATCATCTTTGCAGACTGTATGCTTGGTCAAAATTTAAATTGTCCTGTGCCTGTTGTTTATTTATGCTTTGAAGACTGATAGAAATAAATACCAATTTTGTGAGAATATTATGAATACTTAATGGAAAAATATAGTTTATGTACATGTATGCCAAAGTCTTAATACAATAACTGCTTGAAAAATATCAGTTATAACATGTGTGTTATGTTAATAATATATATTGTGGTTAATTTGCATATTTATGTATATTCTAAGAAACTAAGGAGACATCTATTCTTATTTAAATGTTTCCGACTTTGATTATTATATATTTTCATATATGTATATAACTGATTTTCTTTTAAGCAATAATGCTTTTCTCTTGACGTAATGAAACACTTTCAGTCTCACCAATTAACTCTCTAATTACCTGTGAGTTTTTTTCTCTACTATGTTTTATAATTACCCGGCTTATTTTTTTTTCACTCGTCTTTTTAGGTCTTTGATTTATAGAAAGGGCTTTCTGATTTTTGTAGCAAAGTATATGAATCCTATACTCAGTGACTTTTACCCTTACGTAACATTTAAAATATATTTCTTGGGGAAAGTCATTTTGCATATTTGATTTCGGTTATCAGGCTTTATTTTAAAATTTAAATTCATTACGGATCTTTTTTGTCCATCAACACGTTATTGATGAAGCTTGTTAACTGTATGTGCATCTCAGTTTGGAAGATGATTTATTGCTGAGCACCAATGGTAGTTCTCTGATCTTTCCAATAGGCACAGCCCTCATCTGGCTCGCTGCTACTCATTTTAGAATGAGAGGGTCAGCTTTCAGCCTCAATCTATTTCTCTGTTAAATGTGATATCTGCTCCTGGGCTCAGAATGATGGACCTTGTTTGTAACATGGCAAGAAGATCATACTTTCAGTTTATTCATCATTTATACGAGGGATGGTGGTTATGTTTGTTTAAATTTTTATAGTATTATTACGTGTAGATTCTTGCCAAATTTCAGTAACTAGGGAGATGGGGGAGATCTGAGGGAAAGGGAAAACATGATCAAATACATTATATGAAAAAAAGTTTTAAATACAAAGAAACCTTGACTTTTTTTTTTTTTTTTTTTTTTTTTTTTTTTGGATAAAATTGTCCTTCAATGAGTGCAGAGTATTACATGCTTGGTAGATAATAAATTACAAAATCAAAACCCTAAAGGATTACACTATTTCTAAGGGTACTAACAGTATCCTAAATAAAGCTTAAGAGCATATGTAAGACTAGAAAGCAACCATGCCTAAAAAGGTAAGCGTCATAATCTGATATCCATTAAGATTATCATACTAGAAAAGGCAGACAAATGCAATCCACAATGAAGAGAAAAATCAATCATTAAAAACTGATACAGCTCTATTACCAGCAGGGACCTGCTGGAAAGAGGATTAACAGATTCCTTATGAAAGAGTATTTGCAGATGGCAAATAAGCACATGAAAAAATATTCAAAATCATTAGTCATTTGGGGATGTAAATGAAAACCACAATGAGACACCACTAAACACCTATTAAAATGGTTGAAATTAAAGTCATCGATCACTACAAATGTTAGGATGTGGTAGGGCTGGTATCCGCACACTGCTGGTGGGGACATAAAATGCTGCAGTTACTTTTAAGGCAGCCTGTTAGAGTCTTGGAGGTGTGAATGTCATCCACACCATGATGCAGCTGCTCTGCATCTCTCTCTCTCTTGTGTGCAATTGTGTCGACTGCAGCTCTGCGCTAATAAAGCCGCAGTGACCATCTGCACAGCTGTCTACTTGGATATGTGATTTACTTCTTTCCAAAACGCAAAACTTTCAATTCTACCCATGTCTGAATCTTTTTCATCTCATTCACTCCTCTAGCCAAATCCTTTGGCCAGTGTCCAGTGAAAATAGGAAGATTAATTATCATTGAAAGAATATGATTTACTATTGACATTGCCTTTTCAATATCTAAATAAATCATAGGCTTGTAGCATATCCATGCAACGGAGTGTTACTTCAAACCAAAAGAAAATGAACTATTTATTAAAATAAGAATAAAAATGAAGATAACCATATTAACCAAAAAATATTGCAAGTGTATTCCACTTAAATAAAGCTCAAGAAACTATAAGTCGGTTTATAATGATGGGACGTACATTAATGACAACCCGAGAGCCAGGAGCCCAGGAAGGTGAAAAGGCAAAGTTATAAATGAGCACAGACACTCCAGGGGTGGTGGATAATATTTGAGAGGTGCATACAGTGCTCTAAAATTGTGTACTTAAAACATAGCAGCCTGTTACATGTCAGTTATACCTTAGTTTCCCACAGTGCACAGTGCAATCTAAGGGTCTTATTCTAGTAAGACAGCACGGTTGGGAACATACAACTATGAAACCTTGTTTCCTCCCTATGCTTTTAAGATATTTTTAAAAATCTAACATTTCTTTCCCAGTAAATTTTATTGGTGTATACGTATATAATGCTGGGTTTCATAAAGACAGTGTCTTTCATTTATATCATGTACTTTGCCCATTTCATTCCCTTTTAGCTCCTTTTCTCTTCCTCCCTCTCTCATTTCCTATTAACCCGTTTTTATTGCCTCCTCTTCCTCCCTCAATCCTCTCTCTTCCTCTGCTTCTACCTTCCCCTTCTCCTCTCTCTCTCTCCCTCCTTCCCTCCCTCCCTCTTTCCCTCCCTCCCTTTCTCTCCACCTCTCCACTCCTCTCCACCTCTCCACATACAAATGTTGTTTGTTTGTTCTTTTTTCATGTTATGGAAAACAGATTCTTTTCTCATAGATTCTTTTCCTCATGTACCCTGATTATAATCTCTGCTTCACCCCCACCCCCCAATTTCTTTCTCAGTCCATTTGCCACATGCTTGTAAGAGGGCTACTTACTTTTTTGAGTTTATCCTATGTCCAGCTACTTTGCTGAAAGTATTTTTGAGGTGTAGGGGTTCCTTGGTAGGGTCACTTATGTATACTATCATATCATCTACAAATAATCACACTTTGACTTCTTTCTCTCCTATTTGTATCCCCTTGATCTCCTCCAGATGACTTATTGCTCTAGCTAAGACTTCCAGTACTATATTGAGGAGGATCTGGAAAGAGTAGACAGCTTTATCTTGTTTCTGATTTTAGTGGAACTGCTTTGAGTTTATCTCCATTTAATTTGATGTTGGCTTCAGGCCTGCTGTAATTTGCCTTTATTATGTAGATATTTCCCTTGTTTCTCTTATCTCTCCAATACTTACTTTTGCCATGAAGTAATGTTGGGTTTTGTCAAAGGCCTTTTCCGTATCTAATAACATGACCTTTTTGTTTTCTTCGGTTTTTAAAAAATACTGATTTTTTGTATTTTGGATCATCCCTGCATCTTATGACGAAGCCTGTCTGGTGATGGTGGATGACCTTCGTGATACATTCTTGCTTCATTTTGAAATTTTTATGGAGTATTTTTACATCTATATCCATAAGGGAAATTTATTCGTAGTTCTCTCTCTCTCTCTCTCTCTCTCTCTCTCTCTCTCTCTCTCTCTCTCTCTCTCTCTCTCTCTTCTACCTTCCTTTGTTGAGACAGGGTTTCTCTGTGTACTCACTTTGTAGACCACACTAGCCTCTAACTCACAAAGATGCCCTGCCCTCTACCTACCTGAGTGCTGGTTTTACAAAAATAATTCTCTTTCTTTGTGGAGTCTTTATGTTGTTTGTGTATCAGGTTACCCACCCTGATGTATCAAGTCACAGTAGGACTAGCTGTCAGCTTGCCTTTATTGTGTTGAAGTATTCACTTTTTATCCCTAATCTCTCCAAGACTGTTATCATGAAGGAGTGTTAGATTTTGTCAAAGGCTCTTCAACATTTAATGAGATGATCGTGTGTGTGTGTATGTGTGTGTGTGTGTGTGTGTGTGTGTGTGTGTGTGTGTGTGTGTGTGTGTGTGTGTTTCTGATGGCAGAAGGACCCCTGGAATGCAGGCAGAGCTGTGGGCTGGGAAATGGAGTGCACAGTGGACAGGGTGGGGTAGAGTTGGGGTTTGGGGCATAGGGACTTTTCCTGATTGTTCCTGGTGCCAGCAGGCCTCCAGGGATGCAGTCAGAGCTAGGGGCTGGGGAATGGAGTGCCAGGAAATTTTCCTTTTATGATTTTCTTGAAAATATGTTCCAGGCCTTTGAACTAAGATTCCTCTTCTTCCATTCTTATTGTTCTTAAGGTTGGTCTTTTCATGGAATCTCAGATTTCTTAGATGCTTCTTTTTCCTGTCAGGATCTTTTAGATTTAACTTCTTTTTGGACTTGTGTATCCATTTCTTCTATTGTATCTTCAACACCTGAAATTCTGTCTTCCATGTTTTGTAATTCTGCTGGTAAATCCTGTTCAAATTCCTAAATTTTTCATTTTCTGTAATTCAAGCTGGTGTACAATTGCAACTCTAAATATGGTACTGGGAGATTGGATTTGGAGGGAAGGAGAGAGGGGTGAAAGTCTTCAGTTAGCTTGACTCTTTTCCTGTTCTGCTCAGCTGGTGTGTTCCCAGTGAATGCCTGCTGGGGTTGGAGGCTGGCTACTAGGAAGGGTCAGGGGAGGGAAGAATGGAGCTAAAGTTCTTTGTTCTCTGTTGGGAATGGGGTCAGAGAAAAAAGGGAGCTGGGAATGGGTTTCCTGCCACAGACCTGGGAAAGAGACTCGGGTGAGGGTAGGTGGATCTTAGGAGTGTGGGTCTGCCTTCAGCCTACTTGTTATTCTGGGAGGAATGGCCTTTGTGTTAGCAGGGGGTGTTTGCTGGCCTTGGAATCTGGGATAAAGCAACAAGTGTGTGCATATGGTGGGGAGGGGAGGCTAGAAGTGGAAGCTCCTTGGTACCCACAGCACGTGGGAGGGGGATAGGGAATGTTTTCTCAGGTAGTCTTCTGCCCAGCTGGAAATGAGACAGGGATATTAGGTCTGGGGTAACAGAGATGTGTGTTTTCTAAGTATTTCTTTTTTAAAAATATAGTTTATTAATTTATTCATATTACATCTCAATTGTTATCCCATCCCTTGTATCCTCCCATTTCTTCCTCCCTCCCATTTTCCCATTATTCCCCTCCCCTATGGCTGTGTCTATGTATTTCTTAATGATAGACTTTCAGTGTAGTTTTAATTAGCATTTCCTTTATTACTAAGGATGTTGAATATTTTTGTTACAACTGGTGGCCCCTTCGGACTTCACCTTTTGAGACAAGGTCTTTTTTTGGCATCTTTTAATGCATTTATCAATTTTTGATCTGTAGCTGGATTTTGTTTACAAATATTACATGCGAATATTTGCATCCATATTCACCAGATAGATTAGCCTATAATTTTACATTTTGTTTTGTCCTTATTAGGCTTTGGTATTGGTGCAAGAGTGGCTTTATAAGAAAAGTTCCTCCCCCTCCTATTTTATGGGATGGTTTGGAGAGCTCAGTGTTGGTTGATCTTTAAAGACCTCAGAATTCAGCAGTGAATCCACAGAACAAGGCTTTGCCTAACTGAAATACATTTCTTGTAACGGATTTAATGTCACTTGTTAGTAAAGGTCTATTAAAATTGTTTCTCTCCTAGTTTAATTTTGTTAGATCAAATGGATATAGCAAATTTGTTTTTTCTAGATTTTCTAATTTACTGTCATATACACTTCCAAAATATGCTTTAACAAGCCTGCAAGTTTGATTATTATTGATTATCATCTCTCTCTTTTCATAACAAATTTTGTTAATTGGTATTGATTTAATTTTGTTTTGCCTATCTTTTTTATTTTTTGATTGATTTTTGTCCAATCCTTTTTATCTTTTGAAGAGCCAATTCTTTGTAGTAATCATACTGTCTCCACTTCATTAATTTCTGCGATGATATTTACTGTTTTTTCCCATCTTCAGATTTTAGATTTTCCTTTTTCCTAAGGCCTCAAAGTACACCATTAAGATTTGCTCTTAGAATTGGCTTCATTCTGCTTTATAGAAGTTTATAGAAGTCTGATAAATTTTGTTTTCATTTTCATTAAAACCTAGCCATTTAAAAAATCTCCTTCAGATTTCTTAAATGAGTCTGTAATCATTTAACAGTGTTATTCCATCTCCCTATAGTTACTCTTGCTATTTCTTTCTCATTTTATCCTCTTGTGATCAAATGGAACATTAGAACATCTTCAGTTTTCTTGTATCAACAGACTTGCTTTATAAATTACAGTGTCATCTGTTTTAAAGAAGGTTCTTGAGGCTGCCAAGAAGAAAGTGTGCTCTACATTGTTTAGGTAAATGTTCTGTAGATGTGTGTTGCGTCCATTTGATTTGTAATTTCACTTAATACTGATCCTTTGGGTTTATTTTTCTAAATGATATCTATTGGTAATAGTCATGTGTTGAAATCATCCATTAAATTTGTGCTGAGATTAGTCTCTGCCTTTATATCCAGTAGTGTTTGTTCTATATGCAAATGCATTTAGAATAATTTTTTTTTTTTTTACTGATTGTTCTCTCAATCACTGTGAAGTGACCTTTTCAAATTCCTTTAGACTAATTTTGATCCAAAATCTGTTATGTACAAATTGCTGCCTGTTTCCTACTTCCCTTTGTTTGGGATATATTTTTCAATCATTTCACCCTAAAGCGGTGCTTATCTTTGCCAGTAAAGTATGTTCCTTATCATCAACAAATGGATGGTTCACCAGGGCATGGTGGTGCATGCTTTGAATCCCAGCACTCAGGAGGCAGAGGCAGGAGGATCTCTGAGTTCAAGGCAAGCCTGGTCTTCAAAATGAGTTCCAGGACAGGCAAGGCTACACAGAGAAACCCTGTCTTGAAAAAAACAAACAAATAAGAACCTCTACAAAACAAAAAGAATAAACAAACAAAACTCCAAAACAAATAGATGGTTCTTATTTTTTTACACCAACCTTATATGTAGTCTGTATCTTCTTCGTTAAAAACTGAGACTATAAATATCTAGTTATTAAAATATATGTCTTAAGTCCTTTCACTCTGTATTTTTTATAATGTTATTTTCTTAACCATCATTTGTTAGTTAGTGTTCTGGTTTAGTTTATTCTTGTCTGTTGCACTGTGGATGTGTTATTTTCTTCAGTCTACAACACTCTTGACCTAAAAACCATCTTTTGGAATGGTGGCTTTCTTTCTCTTTTTTGTCTGTGTTTATTATGAGAAGTTTTAATTTTTTCCCCCAGCTTGAAGGACAGATTTTTTGGGGGGGATATTTTCATCTTAGCTGAAAGTTAATTGCTTTTTTTTTTTTTTAGAAGTTAGGGTCCATAGTTTCATGCCCTTCTGGCTTTTAGGTTTGCCCTTGAAAATTTTGCCTTCATACGTGACTTGATGTTCCTCTATTGTAGCTGGAAATAGTATTTCTTTGCTCTGTATACTTAGTATCTTAACCATAGCATGGTGTGGAGAAATTCCTTTCTGCCCTTCTCTGGTGTTTCAAATCCTCTGTTGTGTTCATGACCATCTCTTTTTCTAAGTTTGGGGTATTTTCTGTGATGTATCTATTTAATATGCTTTCTCTGCCTCTTGCCTATTCCCTTCTTGGCCTGTGTCCATAGTTCATAGATTTGACTTTTTAATGTGTTCCATAGAGCCCATATGGTCTATTGGTAGCTTTTTATTAAATTATCTTTGCCATTGTTTAAATACTGCAATTCATCTATCTGATATTCTGTCTTTCATTTTATTCGTTTTATTGGTGAGAATTCAAAATAATCTTTCCCGAAAAGCTTGACTTATAGAGATTTTTAATATCAAGCTTTTAGTGGGAATTTTCAAAGACCTTTATTGAATTCATCTTTTATAAACTATATCAACTTCCTTATTTTGTTAATTCAGAAGTTGATTTCTATCTGTCCTATTTTTTTAGAATATTTATTTTATTTTTGAGACTTTTATACTCTATTACATGTATAACATTCCCACCTTATTCTATCCCCAGCCTCCTCCCTTGTACCCGCTTCCAAATATATAGTAATAACCATTTTAGGACAATCGCTACTTTAACGCCAATAGCACAGAGGATAGAGGCATGAAATTTACCTTGGAGGGAAAATAATAAAGATAAAGATAGGACATAAAGCCACAATTAAAAGAAGAATGAAAGGAGAAGGAAGCAAAGAAAAATACACTAGACATCTTAAAAAGAATCTTAGCATCAGAAGCCTGAAGCACAGAGCACCCCAACTCAGGGCCAAAGTATTCTGTGGAAAGTTCATCAAAACAAACAAACAAACAACAACAGAAAAAGAAGGTCATTTGGAGGGATTACAGTGGGGGCAAAGCTAGCCTACTAAAGTGAAATTAATTTAATGAGGAAAATATTAAATTGAAGGACAGAACTTGCCAGGTATTCAAAAAAACTGCCTGTGATCTCTTAGCAACACCTGCAGAAGTGTCTCCTTGCTATCCCTAATACGGCCAGGAATGTCAGGCAGTCCTTCACACAGGCACAGTATCTCTCCTTTGGTACCGGATTTTACCTTGTTCCTTTTGTATCCGTGTTCCGTATGCCTTCTGTGCATACTTTAGCGCCTTTACCTGAAGTATATGCTTCCAATTCCAGAGAATTTCAGTATTCTTGATCTAAACACCAACTATATATATTGGAAAGACATCAGCTCCTTGCTTTCCATTCTAGGATCTGAGGCAAGACCGAAGAGTTTCTTATAACCCACATTCTTCTGTGGCTGCCATCTCATCTCCTGTTTGCAGAATGTTTCTAGTCATGCTGGAGGGAGTTAGAACTCCGCCATAGCCAGTGCTTCTCTTAAAGAATGCCACAGAGGTGGGCCCTGAAGATCCCCAGAGGGCCCTCACTGAGCATTCATCAAAGTAATGTGCAACACATGTGTACAAGGAAATGTTCCAGAAAAAAAATTCACTGAATTTGAAGAAATAAATGGAAAATATGAATTTAAAAATAAAAAGGAAAATTAAAGCATTAAAAAATAACAAATTATATAATATAATGTGTGTGTGCGCGCACGTGTGTGCATGTGTGTGTGTGTGTGTGTGTGTGTGTGTGTGTGTGTGTGTGTGTGTATACTCCACCACATAAATATGTAAGGAAGTCAAGTCCTTAAAGGATACTGTGGCACAGCATACTTAAACACGTATTCCAATTGGCTGTGGTAGTGGAAGTTGAGACATGAAGATGATGAATTTGAAGCCAACCTGAGTTATGTGGTCACTTCATTTCCTGAAGAGTCTATAGATTGTGGAGGGAAATCCTGAAGCATACACATGATGCAACTTACTTTTTCCAACTCTTCTTAGTAACCAGGAAGAAAACTACAACAAAATATTATGAAAATAAAATCATTTACAGGGAGTTTCAAAGAAAATAAATTAAGAGAAAAGACAGAGAAACATACTAAGAAGGATCCAATACTTCTTATTACAGTTATTTACTTTACACACACACACACACACACACACACACACACACACACACACACACACAGCCTACTGAGTCCATTTAACGTGTTGTTCATAGGTGCATGTGTTTAGGGCTGGCCACTTGAGATTGGACAAACTATCAGGGAGCTTGTCCCTGAAAAAAAAAATACATTCTGCCTTTTAGCATACATTAACTGCCTCTAGTTCTTCATATAGGGAGTAGAGCCTTGTGAAAATTACCCTGTCCTTGTCATCATGTCAGCTGGTGTGGACATTATGCAAGTATTGTTTAGGCTTTGCTGCAAATCCTTTAGGCATTGTTAGGGATAGTCTGGGTATTGTTAGGGATAATTTAGGCATTGCTAGGAATAGTTTAGGCATTGTTAGGGATAGTTAGGCATCCTTAGGGATTGCTTAGGCATTGTTATGAATAGTTTAGGCATTGTTAGGAGCAGTTTAGGCATTGTTAGGCACTGTTTAGGCATTGTTAGGGACTGTTTAGGTATTGTTAGGGACTGTGAAGGCAGTTAGGGATTGCTTAGGCATTGTTAGGAACAGTTTAGGCATTGTTAGGAACAGTTTAGGCATTGTTAGGAACAGTTTAGGCATTGTTAAGGACTGTTTAGGCAGTTAGGGATTGTTTAGGCATTGTTAGGAGCAGTTTAGGTATTGTTAGGGACTGTTTGGGCATTATTAGGGATTGTTTAGGCATTGTTAAAGACTGTTTAGGCAGTTAGGGATTGTTTAGGCATTGTTAGGAACAGTTTAAGCATTGTTAGGGACTGTTTAGGCATTGTTAGGAATAGTTTAGGTATCATTAGGGACTGTTCAGGCATTATTAGGAATAGTTTAGGTATTGTTAGGGATTGTTTAGGCATTGTTAGGAACAGTTTAGGCATTGCTAGAGATTGTTCAGATTAGGTACAATGGAGATTTGGCTCTGGTAAATCATAGAGAAAAGGCTATAAAGGTTGTAATAGCTGGAGGGCTGGGGGTTCTCTGAGACACAAGGAAGCCACACCTATGAGATACTGATAAGTTGTGCCCTTTGCACTTTTGGTAAATTTTGGTCCTTTTTAATCTTCTGAAATTCTCATTACACATAAGTTTGTATTTGATGGTGTTCTATGAGGGATGGGGAGCCTAAATTTTTCTGGATTTACTTATGCTGGGGCCTAGAGTCGGGGCCAACACACACCATTTTCAATGTACTGTTAGTCTTTATTTACTGTCTTCAAATGACTAAGGGGCCAGTACAGAATGATTGCTTCTCATCGTCTGAGTTATCTATCTATACAGCCTTCAGGAACTTATTGTTGTGAAAGAAAACTGGAGTTGGGCATTTTCTTTGTTCGTGCATATGTCTCGTTTATTCAGGCTTCTTCACTGCAGTGATTTAATCAGCTAGCTGCTAGATTTGGGGGAGGTATAATGGATTAATTTTTTGTTTAAATATATTTCAATAATGCTACATTGGAGCCTGTCTCATCTATAGAAAAGATCTGAGATAGGATAAATGTCAGTAAGCGTGGTGGTGCCATGACATGCATGGCTTTAGGCTTGACCTGACTGGGGCAATGGGAAGAGGAAACAAGCAGCATGGATGCAGAAATCTTGTAACTGATAGGACTCAGTTGGCTTGGTTGGAGGCACTGTGGCCCCCAGGGTCCTCCCATTTGTTATGTGCTTCTGGAAGTAGGTGGGGAACAAATATCTTCTTGGGACCAATACTGAAATCAACTGAGATTTTCAGGCAGCAGTATGACCAAGGGCAGAGGCATTCTTGACAAACCCTTGTCAGAAACTCTTCTCATAAGCATGCTTGTTTTTCCTTAGTGGGGCTGTGCCTCCTCCTCATAACATTCTGTTCTGGGGCATGGCTGTGCTAGTGTTCAGAGCTCTGTACAGTTACTCAGTCCAAGTTAATGCTGCTCTCTACCTGGTAGGTACTTTGAATGAAAAATAGTTGCCATAGGCTTGTGTGCTTGAGTCGGTTCTCCGGTTATTGGAACTGTTTGGGAAGGATTAGGTGACGACAGTGGGGGCCTTGCTTGAGGGTTTTATCATGAGTGGTAAGATTTGAGGTTTCAGCCTTATACCATCCACAGTATGCTCTCTGTCTCCTGCTTCAGAATATGAGCTTGCTTTGGTTCTTGCCATTACACACTCGCTCTGCCCTCATGGCTCTAAACCTGTGGAATTGCCACCTCAATGAAGAGCTTTTTTTGCTAAGGCGCCATGGTCCTTGTGTTTTATTATAGCAGAGGGAAAAACAGCTAATACTGTAAGCATCTGAGCCAGCTCCGCAGGAAAGCACCAGTAGTTATAGTCCCATTTCTTATAGCACAATGTTCACGTCCTCCTCTAGAATTGAGACTTGCGTGGGTTCCTTTCACGGAGTCTGCTTCTGGCCGAAGGATGGGTAAAGTGGTCACGGCAAATCCCATGAGATTTTCTTAGCAGAACTTCAGCATTGTTTTCAAGAACGTTTCTATTCATCATACGTCGACCTGCTTCCCTCTCTGCTCCTCTGAGCTCTGGGGAGGCTTGGCCAGGGGAGCCACTCTGCCACCTGGGGCTTCCTGCGGCAGAGGACTGCACACAAACAAACAGGGGTGGGCTGTAGTGTGCCTTAAGCCACAAAACTGTAACAAAGCAGCAGCCAATCTTCTGGAGAGAGGGTGCAGGAAAGTCTGTGTGCCCTCCTGTCTTTCGGTGGGAAGGTGTCCCCAACTGCCTTTCAGGCAGGAAGGGAAGCCGCAGCTTGGGAAGTGAAAGGGTATCCGAAATCAGGAGCCAAAATGAGGCAGCCAAAAATATAAAGAAGTAAACTTTTAACCTGCACTCTTGGCCTCAGGAATCCTGTGTTTTGGCGAGTCAAAAGCCAAAAGAATAAGAAGAAACAAACAAACAAACCAACAACAACAACAACAAAAGGCAGGGCTAGAAAGGAGAACAGGAGATCTGAAGCTCAAGAGAGAAGGAGCAGGAGAAGAGCCAAAAAATAGATGACCAGAGAAAGTGACCAAAAAAGGTGACCCTCACTCTAGAGCCTGGGGTTTTAAGCCCTGGGTTGTAAAAGAGAAGGAGAGATTCCAGGATATGGCTTCTGTTTATAGTAAACATCCTGAGAGCCCATCTCTGGAATAGGAACAGCCCTGTGGGAATCTGAGGTGGCTTTGAAGCCTTTTGTTAATCAAAGCAGAACCCAGTCTGCTATGCTTTTCACCAAATGATATCCAGAGGCCTGCTGGGAACAGAAGGGAGTCACCTCCTTTTCGGCACTCCCTTAAAACAGCTAATCTGGGCCAGGCATAGTGGTGCACTCCTTTAATCCCAGAACTAGGGGAGGCAGAGGCAGGTGGATCACTGTGAGTTCGAGGCTAGCCTGGTCTATAAAGCGAGACCAGGACAGCCAAGGCTAACACAGAGAGACCTCGTCTAAAAACAAAACAAAACAAACAAACAAACAAACAACCCATAGCTAATCCGGAGGAAATAGGACTCAACCTTTGTCCAGCAATGCCCCACAATTATATGTTGTGACTAGGACCCAGAGATCAAAACATATATTCCAATACTTAGTATGATTTGTCTTCTGTGTTAGAATTCTGTTCCAGTCGGCCTAACTGTGATGTCATTTCTTACCTGCCCCGGGGGCGTGGCCCTGAAAGGACAAACCCTCCTCGTGGCCCCTTGTACCGACTCTCTTATTCTTCCTCTGTCTCTGTCTCTCTCTCTGGGGTACCCCTCTCCCCTTCCCTTATCCCCCCATGATCATTTAATAAACTCCTCTATAACATAATATCTGTTGCCTGGTAACTTATATCTTATTCTCATATATAAAATTCTGTAATATTCATCAATTTAAGATGTTGTATCTATAAAATATTTATTATTCTATATGCTATCCCTCAGCCTAGTTTCCCA
Source organism: Acomys russatus (assembly GCF_903995435.1). Classification (NCBI taxonomy): domain Eukaryota; kingdom Metazoa; phylum Chordata; class Mammalia; order Rodentia; family Muridae; genus Acomys; species Acomys russatus. Next base: position 12,579,769 of record NC_067144.1, on the reverse strand, counting down.
TATGTATCGTTTTATACCTCTCAAACATTCTCTGTCACTCGTTCATTATTTAATCACTTGCTTTAGTTTGGACAATTCCCGTTCATTTATCTGCAAGACCAAGTCATTTTTACATCATCTCTGTTAAATCCATCGGAAGTATTCTTCCAGCTCATTCCTGCATCTGTAAATTCCCCATCTTCTTCTGTTTATTTTGGATTCCTCATCTTTGCTTTACATCACCCAGATTTCCCCCCCTAATTTTGACTGTTCTCTTCATCTTAATATTAACCGTGTGTGTTTAAACAATATGTTGTATATTTTCAATATTTATGAACTGTATGAACCTGGCGCTGTAACAATTATTTTGTCTGCTGATATGATGTTTTACCAGGGCTTTTATATGAACTGTAATTTCTTTTTGTTGAAGGCCAGTTGTCCTGCATTGTTAGACTAAAGGAAAATGGGCTGTTTGAGAGAGTACTCCTGTAAATCTAGAGTTAGAGTGTGTGCTTAACGTCTGTTGCTGGTAAAAGTAACACAACCTTCCAACTTCTCTAGTACCAGATATTTTTCGTTTCCTCTTTCTTATTCATTTCCCCCTGTTAAGTCCAAGTATTCTCTTATGAGGTTCATATGTCAGATTATTTTTTGAAAAGAAATGTAATTGCTTTTGAGCAGCTGACAAAAGTAACAGCAAAACTTGACAAATGGACTGTTTTTTTTTTCCTAACTTGCCACAGTTAAATCTGCTGTGTTGCAAAGTGCTTGTCCGAGCTGTTGAAGCTCAGCGTTTGTCTCTGCCAATCACCAGTGTTGGAGACAGCCCACGGGACTTCCATCACTCTGCATGGCTTCCACATGCTCCTGCTTATGCACCAGAAAGGAGATCCTGAGAAAGAACTGTTTATTTTTCATTTGTCTGACATGATGACAGACTATTTTGATAATACTGGAGTTGAAAAACCATAAGAAATACGTCTTAGAAATTGTTACCTAAATTTGGACAGATTTCACACGTTAAAAAAAAAAAGGAACCAGGCGTGGTGGCACATGCCTTTAATCCCAGCACTCAGGAGGCAGAGGCAGGCGGATCACTGTGAGTTCAAGGCCAGCCTGGTCTACAAGGCGAGTCCAGGACAGCCAAGGCTACACAGAGAAACCCTGTCTCCAAAAAAAAAAAAAAAAAAAAAAAAAAAAAAAAAAAGGATATAGAGTAAAAGTTTGATGGACTAAAGAAATGCAAGAAGAAAACGAATTTGATATAGGATACAAATTGAGACAATAAAATTATTCTAATATTAATGGAGATAAAATTGTAAAGGTATCTTTTATTCGTCTGATGTAATTGTCTTCTCGGAGACTTATTGTTGAATAAGCTCACCCTTTCTACTTCTTTCTGAACTGTGTCTGGCTGGCTCAACTCAGCTATTCTGGCTCAAACTCCTCTCCACGATGACTGATTTAAGCTGGCTTCTCCAGGACTCTCACTGAATTGCTCTGTTTGGCTTCACACTAACTCTTGCAATTTGTTCTAATCTTCTGGCTTCAACTGCCTCTGATGACCTGCAGTGAACTTTATGAACCCAGGAAACAAACTCAACCCTGCTACACGGCGCGCACTGCACGGAGTCCCAACTGACTGACTCTCTCACTGCATTGCTCTTGCTTAGCTTCTCCATTCTGTGTGGTTCTATGAGAGTTGGGTATATGCTGTCTCTGACTCATTCTGTTAAATCTTTCTCTGACTCATCACTTTGTCTGCCCCTCAATTGGACATCACTGTTCAGGATTATATTAAGGATATGTCTTCATTCTGGCCAAATCACACAGATCTAGAAGGCCTTTGTATGTACTCAGAGCAGACATGTTGCTGGATTAAAATTTCTCTACATAAAACAAAGGGGCAATGTAGCAACAAAGTTTCCAGAAACTGTGAACTTTATATTTTTAATAGCCAAATCCTTCATTTTCTAGGTAAATTGTCCTTTGACTATCTAGGCTATTAATGAAATATTTTAAACAGTCAAGGTATTTTGAGTTACTTCTCTGTTGTTTTCTTTACCCTTCTTTTGATATTTTATTGCATGTGTAAAATATGTTTTGGTCATTTCACTACTCAGAACCTCTCTTACTTATTTCCCCACTCCTGGAGAACCTGTGTTGCTCCTTAAACGTACCTTTCATATTTTCATGTATTTTGTTTGTCCTGAGATTTACTGAGTTAAATGAGTGTCTTCTCTTGCAAATCATGTATTTCAATTAGCTTACTAGCTACTAGTAGAATTTGATATTTGGGAAAGTGAAATTAAAATATAATTTCTAGCCTTTACAATATAATGTGATGATGCCTGGAATCCCCCGGATCTCTTCCTTCTAGTGGGACTTCCTATCCACACTTTTGTTACCATAAACCTACCATTTAGCTGTATTGATTCAGCTGATTTTGTTACCAAGACTTTTGGCCTTGATCTGCAATCAGAATGGTTACCCTGTTTTAAGATGGTAGAGGTAATTTTCAGCCCGGAGGAAATAGCTAAATTAGAACAGGCACTTTCACAGACCAAAGTCAGAATCAAATCTGTTTGATTTTCAATCGCCTTGTAAATTGCTCTGTTATGGTAGATATTATCTGGTTTCTTACCTTTCTCTGTGGCTCTGTCTTCACTGATACATTGTTTGTAGTCCAAGTAGATTGAGAAAAGAATGGATGGAGAAATAACTTCCATTTAGTGCCTGCTACTTTCTGTTGGGAGTTTTAAATTAAGTATCTTAATAAATCCTGACATCCCGAGATTACTGTTGTTCCCTCTCATAACATTATCAAAGCAGGAGCCCTAACACAAATGGGAAATAGGAACACCAGGATTGTGTTCAGTGTCTGTCTGGCCACAGAAGCTATGAATGCTCATCTCACAGGTTGAGTGCTCTTATGCCCTCTTAAAATCTTTCTATTTCTGTGGTTTAGCACAGGAGCTAACACAAAAGGTTATCAACACAGCTTTTATAAACATTTGAATAAATTAATAATTCTAGGCTTCACGGTATTGTGATTTACACTCAGAAATGCCATGAATTCTGGCATTCAGAGTAAATAGTTTACACAATAACCACTATGTAATACAGTCCAAATAGCATGAGATGAGTAAAAATGATTTAGGTAGATTAAAAATCAATAACCTGTTGTGAGTGATCACAAATACTGTATTTGTAGAAGAGGAACTTGATAATTAGGGAGAGTTTGGGCATGAAAAATGGGGGAGTGGAAGAAATAAGAGGGAAAGTGACAGGTATGTCTGATTAAGGAAAGACACAAATGTCTTTTCTTTTTCTTTTCTTTTCTTAAAAAGAACTTTTATTCTTTTCTCATACATTATATCCCTCCATCCCTCCCAGTCCTTCACCCTATCTGCCCTCTCCCACAGATCCACTCTTCGTTGGCTTACCTAAAACAAAACCAAAGAAAAAAATTCCCACATTTTACAGGGATATCTACTGAACATGGCCTGACAACATGCAGTAAGACTGGCACAAACCTCTTATCAAGGCTGGTCTAGGCAACCAACTAGAAGGAAAAGGGGCCCAAGAGCAGGCAGAAGGGTTATAGATACCCCCAAATTCCCTTTTCTAAGTAAAGGAGATGCTCACAAAACTAAGTAGACCAGCTGGTTTGCAACAAAGCAGAATGTTTAAATCAATCCATAGAGACAGAACTTTGTTCTATTGGCAAATGGAAGATTCTGGAGCCATTGGTCCCTAGGAAACAGAAGCAAACTCTGTCTTTTAGGGTGACTATCCTAGCAGGGGACACGGTGTGGGCTGACAGGGAGGAGAAACAAAGACAGAGAATCTATTTAGAATGTAATCTCAGTCATTGATGTGAGAAGCAATTTCAGCTTAAACCAAAAAAAAAAAAAAAAAAAAAAAAAAAAATGTACAATGGAAAGAAAGGAGATATAAACTAATTAGAAAGAGACAAAGAAGAGTCTCCCTTTACCATTTTGATTTCAACTATGTCAAGTCTTAGAGAAGTGCTCATGACAAGTTTATTTATAATCAACTGTTTCTGAGAAAGGAAGTTACAGGGATCCACACATCAGCTAGAGAGGGTCAGTATTGGTAATCAAATCATCCCAAAACAAGAGCTTATTAGCCAAAACATTCCATTTCAGCAGAACAGGTATCTAACAAAAAATATATCAAGTACTGCATCTACCTATGACTGAGATTTTAATTAACCATAAAGAGACAGATAAAGCCATTAATTTCTCCTTTATGTGATATTTATGCCAAATGTTCTTTTTAGATAGACATCGGGCTCCTGATATATTTTATAGAAAAACATGGTCAATAACAACCGAATAGGAACAGATGGGCAGAAGCTTTCCAAAGGCCACAGACAAAATATTTGTTATAAAAGCTCGAAGAGGATTTTGCCTGGAACACTGATTTAAAATTTACTGCTTGCTTTGGTGTTTAAAATGGGCAGATTACACAACTGAAGGTTTGTATGTTTTCTCTTGCTTTCCCACGTGTTTGGATATTTAAGATGAAAAAACAAATATTCTAGTTGGGAATTGGTGTTAAGTGCTGAGCACAGCCCTTTAACGGAAGCTATTGAGAACTGACTGGGTAAGAGTAAAGGCAGAATTCTGTCAGTGCTGGGACACAGGACAATGTGCACTTTATTCTTCATGTATCATGTCCATTAGATGCGCACACACAAATCAAGCACTCGATGGGGAAAAAGTCATGTCTTGAACTCTTACCATGTTTCAGTAGTTTTGAGAACCTTACCCCGTATCTTGAAGGGCATAGGGCATGCGATGAAAAGTTTCTGAAACTCTTTCATGAATTCTTTCTGTATAAATTGCCCAGAAGGTGGCTCTTAAAAAACATTTTAGCATCAAAGGACAGAGTATTTTGCTTCTGTGAAAACTCACATCTGAAAGAAAGTCACCATGAACTTCATTAAAGGAGTTAAGAGAACTGTTGCTTATTAGAGGTTGCTTGAGTTTACCTCCATCGTGAATTAAAATATGCTTTGACTGCAACTGATGTCAAAATATTTGATGATATGGAAAAAAAAAAGATGAGGACTTGCAAAGACAAAGAAAGAAACACAAGGGGACCAGACACAGTTCCTGATGCAATTTTCTTATTCCTATTAATTAATTTGTTCCTGAAAGCCTGACTACATTATTGCCAATATATAGCAATATATGGGAAGTGCTTAGAACTCTGGCATATTATCTTAATGTTTTCAACATTAGTCAGATCAATCAGTTGTCTCAATGTATTTGCATCATCTGCCTTGGGCAATAGGCACTGCATGCATGAGATGATCTTGTGGTGAATTACATTCATTGATTTACATATGTTGAACCATGTCTGCATTTCTAGGATGAAGTTTATTTGATCATGGTGGATGAGCTTTCTGGTGTGTTCTTGAAATTGGTTTGCAAGTATTTTATTGAGTATTTATGCATCCATGTTCATAAGTAAATTGTTCTGTAGTTCTCTTTCTTTGTTGGGCCTTCATGTGACTTAGGTATCATAGTAAGTGTGACCTCATAAAACAAACTGAGTAATTTTCTTTCCATTCCTATGGGGAATAATTTGAAGAGTGCTGGTATTGGCTATTATTTGATCATCTGGTGGAATTCTGTGCTTAAACAATCTGTCCCTGGGCTTTTTTGTTTGTTTGTTTGTTTTGGTTGGTTAAGGGATTTTAGTGACTACTTCCATTTCACTAGATGTTGTAGGCCCGTTTCAATCACTTATGTGATCTTGATTGATCTTTAGTAGGTTGTATATGTTAAGAACATTATCCATTTCTGTAAGATTTTCCAATCAGGTAGAATATAGTTTCCTTAAGTACGAGCTTATTATTCTCTTCACTTCCTCAATGTCTGTTGTTTTATGCACCCTCTTGCCTCTCATTTTGTTAATTTGCATCTTATACCTCTGTATTTTATTTACTTTGACTTAGAGTTTGTCGATCTTTGATTTTCTTAAGAAACAGCTCTTTGCTTCATTGATTTTTTTTGAATTTTTTTGTTTGTTTCTATTTTATGGTTTCAGCCCTAAGTTGGTTTATTTTCTTCTCATATCCTCTTTTGAGATATAATTTCTGTTTTTTTGCTCCAGAGGTTTAAGGTGTGCTGTTAAGTTGCTAATATGAGATCTCCAATTTTTAAAAATATAGGCACCTAGGGCTCTGAACTTGCCTCTTAGAACTACCTACCTCCATCATGTCTCATAAGCTTGGGTGTGTTGTACTGTCATTTTCATTCAATTTAAAGATGTTTTTAATTTCTTTCTTTTCCCATGTTACATCTACTAGTGAGTTTATCAGTTTCCACAAGTTTGCAAGAAATCTTTTTGTTATTGTTTTCAGCATCAATTCAGAAGGTCAATAGAATTCAGGGTCTTATTTTACTTTTTTTTTTTTTTTTTTTTGTATCTGATGAGACTTGATTTGTATTCAAGTATGTAAAGTATGTGGTGAATTTTGGAGAAAGTTCCATGAGGTGTTGAGAAGAAGATATATTTTTCTGTGTTTAGGTGAAATGTTCTGTAAATATCTGTTAGGTCCATTTGGCTTACAGTGTTAGGTAGCTTCAGTATTTCTCTGTTTAGTTTTCATTCAGATGATCTGTCCTTTGGTGAGCTGGACTATTAACGTTACCCAGTATCATCGTGAGGGTCAATATGTGACTTAAGCTATAGTAGTATTTCTTTTATCATCTTGAGTAACCTTGTCTTTGGTGCATAGATGTTTAGAATTGGAAAATCTTCTTGGTAGACTTTTTTTCATTGGATGAATATATAGTATCCATGTATATCTCTCTGGATTCGTTTTGTTTTGAAGTCTATTTTGTCAGATATTAATATGCCTATGCTGGCTTGTTTCTTTGGTCCAGTTACTTGGAGTATCTTTTTCCTTCTCTTTACCTTTTGATAATATCATGATCACTTAATTTTAGGTGTGTTTCTTGGATGTAGTAGGATGGAAATTGTTTTGAATCCATTCTGTTAACCGGTTTCTTTATATTGGGGAATTTAGATCATTGATGTCGACAGTTAGTAATGAGAAGTGTTTGTTGATTCCCATCACTCTGTTGTTGCTCTTTTGGTTTTTATTTACCCTTGTTGATTTGCTGCTCTGATATTATTTATTCCTGTGTTTTCTTGGGCTTGGTTAACCTTGCTTAAATTTTGTTTTCTTTATGGAATGCCTTTCTTCTCCATCTATTGTGATTTAAAATTCTACTGGATATAGTAGTTTGAGTGGGCATCTGTTGTCTCTTAGAGGTTGTAGAGAATCTTTCCTGACATTTCTGACTTTTAGAATGTTTGCTTTTGTTTTTCACCACCAATTCTTTGTGTACATGACTTCCAGTGTTGTGTTTTTATAGGATTCCTGAGTATGTGGATGAGTGTGTCTTTTTGTCTATGTCTGTTTCTTTTGTCTTAGGCTCTCTTCCTTCCGTTTGCTTGTTCTGTTCTATTTTGATTTGGTTAATTATGTCTTACTTATTTTATATATTATTATCCCTTATATTATAGATGTTTGTTTCCTAGTGAAACTCAGAAAATGGGTGGGTCTAGTTGGAAAGGGAGGTGGTAAGGACTGGACGGAGGAGATGAAGGAGAAATCATAATCAAAATACATTGTATGAATAAATGTTTATTTACAATTTATATAGAAAGGAAGGAAGCAAGGGAGGAATGAAAGAAGAAAAAAGGAAAGAAAGAAAGAAAAGCCAGATTTTAGTCTAATGGATCTGCTTTTACATGTTGTGTGGTCTTTTTCCTTTGCAATTTTTAATATACTTGTGGCGCCCGAGCCACCGTGGTACCAAGTCAAGGGCGAGGGACTGCGGATTGAACTCACACACACATACACACACAATAATACAGAAGGTCCTTCATGCTAAGAGAGCAGCAGTAGCGGCAGTAGCAGCAGCAACAGCCACAACAACCTTTATTCAGTGTTCAAAGAGCCTTCTTATAGGCAGCAAAACAGGAATGCCACTCGCAGGTGAAATCTCTCAATAGGTGATTGCACACAGGTGGAAAAGTCTTGAGGAGAGGAGTGGTGTGTTCTCAGAGCAGTAAACATGACTAGCTAACCAACATAAACACAGACACGGAAGCTGCTAGAAACAGGACATGAAACAGCAAGACAGGCAGGCAGCCCAATCGGGCCTGGTACCTACATATACTTTCTTTTTTCTGCTTGTATAATGTTTTGATTATTTTGTGCCAAGGGGACTTTCTTTGCTTGATCCAGTCTTTTTGTAGTTGTGTATGCTTTTTGTGCCTTTATAGGTACCTTCTTCTTTAGGTTAGAAAAAATTTCTTCCATGATTTCATTGAAAATACTTTTTGTGCCTGTGACTTGGGTTGGGTTTTTTTGTTTTTTGTTTGTTTGTTTTGTTGGTTGGTTGGTTTTTTTGTTTTGCTCTGTTCCTTCTACTAGTAAAATTATTTTGGTCTTTTCTCTGGTGTCCCAGATTTTGGGGATGTTTTGTGCCTGGGATTCTTTTTATGATCATGGTATCCATTTCTTCTATCTTTTCCTCAGTGCCTGATATTCCCTTTTTCCATATCTTGTATTCTGTGGCTGAGGCTTACCACCAAAATTTTCATGCAGCTTGTGTTTTATAAATGGATTCTAGTTCTACTTTTTGTCTTGAGAAGTTTTCATTCCTCTATTTGTATTTCCATAGCCTTCATTAATGGATTTATTCATATTCTCTTTAGAGTTCTTGGTCATATTCATAATAGCTGTTTTAAAATCCTTGTTTTGTGCTTTAGCTTTGTTACATATCTCATAGTCTCCTATAGTAGGGCTCTGAGGGTCTAGTGAAGACATATTTTTCTGGCTGTTATCATATGTTGGCATATAGGCATCTGTGTTTGGGATGATTATAATTCTATGTGTTCATGTCTGGTCTTGTCTTTCTTGGGTAAGTTTTCCATTTCTTGGTTTCTTGTCTCTGAACTTAGGAGTATATAGTGTCTGTGGCTGACAGAAGTAGGGAGCTTTTCTGAGTCCTTGAAATGTGTGATCATGGAGGATCCCAGGTAACAGTAGGTAGAGCTTGTTTTCAGGTATTGAGAGCAAGTACACAGGGATGGAGATGAATACCCTAGAAGGGCAGAGAGCTGAGTGAGCCCACAGAGTGCAGGCAAGCTGAGTCTTCTGGGACAATTTCATTCCCTGGCTGGGATGGACAACAGGTTTCCTGGGAGAGAATATCTAGGGTGTTTGTAATAGGTTTTGTGGTGGCTTTTCTTCCTGCTCCAAGGGGAAGTGATCAAATAAGAGACACTAGAGTTCATGTCAGAGGGAGCCTCTGCTACCCCCACAACTGTGAAGAAAGCGCTGTCCATTGGTGAATCCTATTCTTTAGATATTAAAATATCTACAACAACTTGCTTCTTAGGTCCGTATGCATAGAAAAATTTTTTTTTCAAACTCTCTACTTTGAGATATTGTCTATCCTTAGGGGTGAGGTGTGTTTCTTCGATGCACCAGAAATATGGATCTTGGTTTTGCATCCATTCTGTTAGTCTGGGTCTTTTTATTGTGGGAAATTGAGACCATTTATGTTAAGAGATATCAATGACCAATGATTGTTGATTGCTGTTATTTTGTTGTTGGTGATGGTGGTGTTGGTGAGTGTGTGTGTGTGTGTGTGTGCGTGTGCGTGTATGTGTGTGTTCCCTTTTTTGAAGAGACAAGGGCTAAAAGTTTTCAAGAATCAATGAATAAATCTATTTAGGGTTTTCCATGGCACCTGGAAGGATACAGCTAAATGTGATAATGACAGTTTTGAGCACCAGACATAGAAGACTTGTAAAACAAGTTGTAAAACTCAGCATTGGAGTTTTCTCTAAGAGAACCTCATTTAGACTTAAAGCTTATTTCAAAATACTAACAGTTGGATGCTAGAATGGACAATAATACAATATTTAAGATTCTGAGAAAGCAGTAATTGTGAAATTAGGATTAAATACTTTAATAATATCATCTTCACAGTTAAAAATTAAATAAAAATATTTTCAAAAATATTACAGGCTTTTTATCACAAAATATGTTATTTATATAATATTTTAAATTGTCATATTACATATAAAACATCTTACAAAGCAGATCTGAGCTATAAGAAGAAGGAAACAAACAGTAATCAGGAAGCAAAACTGATTGGTTACACGAAACAATATTTATTTGGATACTAAAATTGCCAAATATACAACAATAGGTCAAGAGTAAAAGGAAATGCATTAAATATGCCCTTAGTCTTCACATGACTGAAGAAAATTAATTTCATACATGGGTAAGTTAATTACATATGTTATAACTTTTAATGTACCATTGTGTTCTTAGTGAGTGCATAAATTACAAACTACTTTAAGAGGGAAAAGGGGGGACAATAATGATAAAATGATCCATCTGGAAGGCATAAGCATGATGAAAATATCAGAGGAGACTTGAGATATAAAGAAATAACAGTTAAAGCTCTAAAATACTAGTTATAATATTAATTGAAAGAAAGATTGATTAAAATTAAACAGCTCTAGGATTCCAGAAAGTACAAATGCAAAATAAGTGCACTTTATACTCCTTAATAAAAGGTCACTATAGAATAGTGAATTGTCTAGAACAATCTTACATTGTGAATGAAGCAAAGCTGACAGACTTCATATTAAATGACATAGACCTTTAGGGAGAAAATATTTATTTAAATATAAGGATCATAACTTAATAAAGGCTACTGCCACTAGAAAGATAACACAAATTTCATCTCAAAACAAGTAATCAAAAATTCTACAGTCTTACCAAAGCATAGACACGAATCTAAGGGGCGAGTTTAACACAATCTTTTCAGTAATTGATGGAATAAGTGAGCAGCAGTTTCAGTAATGGTTCTGTGACTGCCAGGATCAATAGAAGTGTTTCAGGAATGAATATGCGTCAAACACTACACACTATGCAGCTGCCAGGGGCAGGTGCACCTCCCATCACTCTCTTGAAAGTCACATGACTGGAGAATTGTGAATGGGACTCCCATTGTATACCATACAAAAAGAGAACACCACACAGTCATTTTAAACTTTTGAAGTGCCCATTGAAATCTTATACAAGCAGCTTTCATCTTTTTTTTTTTTTTTTTTTTTTTTTTTTTTTTTGCTACCCAATGGATTACAAAGAGTACTCAGGTCTGAGCACCTGGAATAGAGGGTTGATGTCTTAAATCACTTCAGAATGAATCTCACATCTAATCCACATGCAAATATTATTATTTTTTGTTCCTGACTATTGATTTTAATTGTTCATTTGAGGACCCAAGCTTGCCCCATCCTCTGCTTCCTCCACATGGCCCAGTAAATTCTATTTCTCTCTCTCTCTCTCTCTCTCTCTCTCTCTTCCTCCTCTCCCCCCCCCCACCCCCGACCTTGCCCTCTTGGAAAGCCTCTGAACAGAAAAAGGTGCCAAAAGCCCAGTGTTACATCTGTAACAGCTGTCCCAACCCCTCTCATTTGAAGTCTCCAGCCACCCAAGCCCATGCCTCAGATAATCATAACTGAGTACAAGCCTAGCATGTGGCAGACATGTTAGTTTTCTTCACCTACAACCCATAAACAACTTCCTGCTGTAGTCTGTCTTTGACTTTGTTTGGTCAAATCCCCTGAGGCTTGTGAACTCATCTGGGAGATCATTCCCAAAGAAACCTGTTCTTTTTTTGGTTCTGTTTGTTGATTGGTTGGTTTCTGTTTGTTTGTTTGTTTCAGTTTGGCTTGGATTCACTTATTTCATCAGCAGAGAAAGTATAATATTAATTATATGCAGCCATCAAAAAGAAGACATTGTAGGCTGGTGACAGTGCAGGTCTGCATTCCAACAAACCTCTTCTTGCACTCATACACACTAACATTCTGGAAGCAGAGGAGGAACATTTTTTATCTGTAGTCTACATTCTTAAGTTAATCACACCAATATGCACAATAATGACCATAATTTACACAGGCCATTCTATTGATGAGGAAAGGTAATAAGAATGGACCAGTATGTATTCTGGGAAACCATGTACACTTCAGGGCCTACCAAGCTGTGGTGGTTTGTGTAAGAGTTGACCCCGTAGGGTCAAAAACTTAATGCATAGTTGTGATGGCTAGTCTTTGCTGTCAAGTTAAGTACATCTGAAATGAACCACAATCTGGAAAGGGAGGGCATACCTATGAGGGATTTTCTGGTTGGCTTGAAATGGGTAAATCCACTTCTAGACTGGACCTTTGACATAGAAAGAAAGACACATATTGTTGACCTGAATATTGAGGCAGGAAGACACACCTTTAATCTGGGCCACAGCTTCAGCTGGAGCCTATGCAAGGACATGAAAGAAGAAGGCTTTTTCTCTCTGTCTGTGACCCCTTGCCTTGCTAGAGCATCCATTCCTTCACTGGCATTAGAGCCTACTTCTTTGGAATTTCAATTGAGGCACCCAGCCTTGTGGACTGACCAACTACCGGATTCCTAGACAGTTGGCCATTGTTGGATTAACTGGACTTCAGCCTATAGGTCATTCCAATAAATCCCATATAACTAACACACACACACACACACACACACAATTTTATCTATATAATTCTATAAGTATTGTTACTCTAGAGAATCCTGACTAACACAATAGTCATCAGGAAGTGCCACTACTTGAGAAGGTGTGACCTTGTTGGAGGAAGTGTGTCACTGGGAGTAAGTATGTTTTCAGGTTTTAAATATCTATTCCAGGCCCAGTGTCTTTCTCTCTTTTCCTGTTGCCTGTGGATCTAGCTATAGAAGTCTCGACTGTTTCTCCAGCATCATTTTTGTCAGTGTGTCACCACAATGATAACGGACTAAACCTTCAACACTGTTGACAAGCCCTAATTAAGTTATTTTTTAAAGAGTTGCTTTGGTCATGGTGTCTCTTCACAGCAACAGAACATTGACCAAAGCACAAGCCGAACTTAGAAATTTGGGGTTGACTTTGTTTGCACTGAACATTGCCTAACTTATTTGTTGCAGAGTGTAGGTGTGTACAAAGTAGTATTCTAGGAAACACAAGATGGGTTAACTAGAAAGGAACAGAGAGAGAGAGACCATTAGTACAGAGATTATCCAGAATCTGCATATGTAGCAGAACATATTTTTTCAGCACTAACAGAATTCTGACTTGAATAATAAGTATTATCAGCTCATATCCATGAGCTACCATTGTTAATTGACTTTATAAGATGGATATCATTAAGATAATTAGCCAGTCAACAATGGATTCAATTTGAATGGAGAAGTGGTAACATACGCTTTTAGTTAACCTGTCTGTTTTGTACTGAGCAGAGAACAGAGGCACAAATTGTTCTAAGTGTTTGGAATACTCTAAATATGGAAACTTCCAAAATTAGATTAAATCTGACTTTGTGGCTGCAGTCAAGTTTATGCAATTAGCTGACATTCATTTGACACTTATATTTGTTCACCTGCCTCTAGAAATAAAAGGTAAGTTAAAAAATGTATGAAGCAAAAATGATTTAGAGGACAAGAAATGTTATTGGGTCACTGATTTCTTATATCACACATCAAGAGGATAAAAGGAGAGTGTCCCTAGATGTCAAGAAACAAGCTTTGGATGAAAGCAATGGTTCTGAAGAACCAAAAGCTCATGTCTGTCTGCTCCCTTCATATTTCTTCTGAAGTTCAAAGTTGGTGTTCTGTTTTCCCCCAGAATAGTCTTCATGCTTCACTGAAGCCACATCCAATACACTGCTTTAAGGAATCTTTCAACGAAGGGGCTGTACTTTTGTCTCAAAGTCACAATTATTGGATGTATAATAAATGTAAGGAATAATACAACAAAACGCTATATGTTTATTGAGCAGATCATTTGGATGGAGCGCAACTATTTTTGTAATTTTTGTGTTAAATTATCACTGCAATATTTTGTACAAAGGGCACTTATACACTTACAAAAGCCTCCAAATTAAAACTTAATAGCTTATGAGAAATTAAAACTCTTAGTTTGCGAGAAATATGTTCCTTACATTATCTGTGTTACTATATTTTAAAATATCATTAATTAGAAACAATATTTTAACTCAAGTCATTGAAATATCAGCATTCTACATCTTCAAGGACTGCTGCAGCCATCTAGAGGGAATGTTCTGGAGTTGAATGAAGGGAAATTATTGCTCTTCTCTACTATGAGGGAGACAGACATTCACCAAACACTTTACACCTTTTTCCCCATCCATTAAGAGAATGCTCAATACGAACTCATTATCTATAATATTACATTATGTGATCCATTTTAACCTTTACTCAACATACACATATTAGTGTGCATGTAGTTCCATCCACTAAAAATATTGTTATATCCTTATAAAATCTTCATAAAAAGATTTAACACTTTTTGATTAAATTAGTTGGACATATTTGAAAGTGAGCTCCTGAATATGCTAGTAAGAAAATAGGTAGACAAATCAGATTTCTGATTGTGATTCATGGCTTCGGTGTCTTAAAATGAGCCATAAGAAATTTGCTGTTCATTTTTCCCCCAAGGAAAAAAAAAATGGCATGAGCATTTGAGTGGTGTTACTATGAGGTAGAGAGAGCACTGACTCTGCACTAGGCAGTAGTGTGATTTGGGTGTTAAGGGCACAATTCTCCCCAAGGAACATGTGGTCTAGTGTAAAAGCATGACAAACAAATGGCTCAGTGTGTACAACGATTAATGGTATATTCTAGAAGCAATAACTATTTCTGCTTGAGGGCTAAAAGTGAAGGCACCGTACAGGTAGTAACATTTGGGGTCGTTTCAGAAGGATGAGTAGGAGTCTGGCGTGTGAAGGAGAGTGGCCGGGAATGTATTCAGGGGTCACTAGGATCACGTTCGGACTAATAGTTTGTGAAACGCTATGGAGCTGAGAGAACAACAAGAGCGCTTTATGTGCTAGGAAACCTGAGAGTAATGAGCAGAGACTGAAGGGGAGGTTACAGGCTCAGAGAGTAGGCCAGCCAAACTCACACGACAGAATGTAGGCTAGAGATGAACCAGTGACATTGCTTTAGAAAGTGCTTGTTCAATGTCTGGCCTGAAAGTAAAATAATGAATCAAAGCTTAAATGCCCACATAACCACTCCATGAAGACTGAGTGACTGCTAAATCACCAGATGATTCCACATGGAAAGATTTATTGTATCTGTATTATATTGTGCATTGGTGTTTGTGCACCACACGAATGAAGGTGTCTTGAGAGTCCGGAAGACAGTATCAGATGTCCTGAGCTGGAGTTACATGGAGTTACAACTCATCTGACCTTGGTTCTAAGAACCAAACTTTAGTGCTTTTCAAAAATAGCGAATTCTCTTAACCACTGAGCTATCTCTTCATTCCCAGGATGATCAGTTTCATTAAGTCAAATACAGTAACATTTCTGAGAAACTGTTTTCATTTAGTGCAATGTAAGATTTAGTGGGGCCATCTGTGGGTCCTGAGTTTGGATGTACCCATCAGAGCCTCTTGAGCTCACCCAAGGATACACAACTACTGCATGTTCTGCCTCTGTCTATCCCAGAATCAGTTGTTTGCCAGTTGATCAGCTATACATGGTAGTTTCACATGAATTTCTTCTGCCCTAAAAGCTGTGTGGTGTGGAGAGCCAAGATCATAGTTGGCAAGCATCTCGGACCTTGGTATAATACATTGAGTGGACCTGGGGCAGACTGCCTTTTGACCTCTTTCCCTTCTTGCCTCAGGGTACATTCTAGAAGGCTGTCTTGTGACCTCTTCCCCTCCCTCAGGGTACTCTCCAGCTGTTTTCAGTATTCCTGGAATTACAGAGGCCTTCAGAGGACTGGCAGAACAAATTCTTTTTTTTTTAATTAATTTATTCTTGTTACATCTCAATGGTTATCCCCTCCCTTGTATCCTCCCATTCTTCCTTCCCTCCCATTTTCTCCTTACTCCTTTCCTCTATGACTATGCCTGAGGGGGACTTCCTCCCCCTTTATATGCTCATAGGGTATCAAGTCTCTTCTTGGTAGCCAAGCAGAACAAATTCTATAGATAGCATCTTGTGGTTCCAGATGCCTAACAATTCCACCCAGCCCCAGAACCACAGGGACCCTCGCCCTGCCAAACTCCCTGACTTCCTGATATCTTGTGAAAACCGCCCACCTGGATCACCCCACTCAGCCTCCTGCCTCAATGGTGTATAATTGCCTGTGAAAAAATAAAATTTGGTCAGCTTGATCAAACCCTTTGACTTGCTGTGCGTCCTTCAAGTCTCTTGTCCCTCATTCTCTCCCTAGGTTCCGAGGGTCCCAGTTGATTGTCCGGCGGGTCTGGACAGTGAGGACAGCCCAGCTGTCCCACCTCGTTTCCTTAATAAACACAGCTTCCAGGAGTTCATGGTTGTCAATCCCCACAGTGCTTCAAAAATAGTATTTTATAGCCCTTTTCCCCTATCTTCTGACTATAATATTCTTTTAGCATCATTTTTTTCTTTCACACTATCACAATCACTGTATTTAAAATCATGAAATAAGCCACACTTGATAGGTGGAAGGTGAACATGACACGATGATCACTGGGCTAAGGTTAAGTGCATGGATCCCGAGCTTTCATGTTACAAACTAGCATGGAGATATTATTTTTTGATAGTGACTTATTTTTTCCATATTTTTTTAAAACATTTAGTTGTCAAGTAAGGATTATATACATTGAGGCATAAAATACAATGATTTGGCATACATTTTGTGGCATTGATCACAATCAACTTAGTTAGCACATTAGATTCCTGGCCTCCTTCATAACTGAAACTTTGTGTTTTTTTAAAGTTACATCTTTGGCAATTTCACACATGTACATAATGCATTCTGGCTACTCCCCTCCCTCTTACCTGCCTCCTCTTGTATCAACACACCTCCCACCTGGAGATTGTTTTCTTCAAGAAAAAAAATATAGCATAAGACCAAGAGGGAGTGTGGTGAACCTTGATCATGAAGTAAAATTGTAAACACTCCCACTGGAAGCAGGAGAAATTGGACGCCACCATTGTGAACAGTTTCAGGGTAATAGTCAGATGCCAGGCTTAACCTCAATTAACTTTCCACTCTATTCAATAGAAGCAAATGTGAAACTTCAGCGTTTACCCTCCTGGTTAGCATCATAAGAGAAGAAACCACCTGCTCAGATACATAATTGGGGGATGACTACACCCCATTCGGTTAAGTGATTTTATAAGATGGCCTCAAAACACAGAAGGAATGAGAAATGGTAGATTAGGTTGAAAGTGTGAGAGAAGCAATTATCCAATGGCTGGGTGGCTAGCAGTTCACCATGAGTAACCTTGGGAAAGAAATGGTATTTGTTATTCAACTGAGGCGAGTCTGGTCTTGTAAACAAGACAAGTCCTGCTGTGGTTAGAACAATGTTTTGGAGATTGTGACCAGCTTTGTTTATTCCCCTGAGCATTTTTTTTTTTTTTTGCCAGATACTCCCTGAGAAAATAATTGTCAAAACATCACTTCGTGGTTGCGGGAGGACGTAAGAAGATCTAGAAGTTTAGAACAGTAATTACGCCCCTCTTATTGGTTTGTAGTTTGGAAATCTCAACGCATTACCGTATATTTGCTTTTGATTTTTTGTTTTCCAAGACAGGGTTTCTCTGTGTAGCATTGGCTGTCCTGGACTCATGTTTTTAGACCAGGCTGGCCTTGAACTCACAGGGATCTGCTTGACTCTACCTCTTGGAGTGTTGGGATTACAGGAGTGCACCACCACATCCAACTACATTATTATATATTTGTAAATAACATAGAAAGAGTAAAAAGATTGGAAGACTTTACCAGAAGCTTATATTTTTACTTCTGGTCACCAAAACTTGGAAATAATCCAGATGTCACCCAGCGGTTGAAGATAAACACTAGTTTGTCCACATCTATTGAGGTATGGGAAGTTTAGGAACCACACATGTATAATGCAAAGTGATAGAGTACAGTGTGAGAAGGCTAAAGTCTATATAATTCCAACTATATGAGAATGGGGGGGGTGAGGGTGAACCATCGAGATAAGAAAAAGGCACCACCAGGGAGCGGAGGAGGGGTAGGAGGAGCAGTGATAGACATGCGTGAGGCAGTGAGCCTATTCTGCATGCTACAAGGATGCTGGGCACATGCCAATAGAAATTGTTAACACCTACAGGATAACAGGAGTGGACTGCGTGTTGTGAGGTGTGGATGCCACATGATTAACACATGGCTGCACAGGTTTATTAATAGTAGCAAATGCGCCACAGTAGTGGATGACACCGGTGGTAGAGTCTGTCATGTGTAGGAAGTGGAAAGAGCCTGGATGGGGGGGGGGGAACCCTCCTGTGATGTCCGACCAGTTTTGCTATCAATCTAAAACTGTAGTAAACAAATCTAAAGATGTGACAAACTGATCAACTTAAAAGTCAGAATATTTATGCCTCACAGGATCCCTTCTAGTTTGTGCAGGAGGAAAGGGGAATAGAAAAGAGGAAGTTTTTGCAAACGATAAGTTTCTCATATCCAGACGGTCCTAGAAACCTACAAGAAGAACATTATGATGGGCAGATCTGGGCCCAGGGGTCCAGCTCAAACTATGGCACCAGCCAAGGACAATACGGCCAGTAAACTTCGAATCCCTACCCAGATCTAGCCAATGGACAGGACATTCTCCACAGTTGAGTGGAGAGTGGGGTCAGACTTTCACAGGAACTCTGGTGCCCCATATTTGACCACGTCCCCTGCATGGGGAGGCCTGGTGGCACTCAGAGGAAGGATAGCAGGCTACCAAGAAGAGACTTGATACCTTATGAGCATATAAAGGGGGAGGAAGTCCCCCTCAGTCACAGTCATAGGGGAAGGGAGTAAGGGGAAAATGGGAAGGAGGGAGAAATAGGAGGATACAAGGGATGGGATAACCATTGAGATGTAATATGAATAAATTAATAAAATATAAAAAAGATTCTCATAGTTTTTTGTGTGTGAATAGCATATTTAATACACCTTTCAACATAGTGAAATAGGTTTCAGCCAGCTCAGTGTTGCTCACTCTTCTTAATTCTACAACCCTTTAATACAGTTTCTCATGGTGTGATGACCCCAAACATGAAATCATTTTTGTTGCTACTTCATAACTGTAATTTTGTTAATGTTATGAATCATAACATAAATATCTGTGTTTTCCAATGGTTTCAGGTGATCCCCGTGAAAAGATCAGTCAGTCCCACTGGGTTGCCACCCACACAACGAGAAATATTGATCTAGAGGAATAGGTTACACATTTTCAACCTTGTAAGGCATTTTGCATTTGATTTATTTACCCTTAACTCATGAATGTGGCAGTTGACGTGCAGATAAGGATGAAAATAAAGAGCATTTTATAAATACATGAGATAACAGAGAGAATCTAGAAATTACTGGAATTTTAATTCCTACTTCAAAATATGGACTTTAGGAATGCTAACATGTAATTTCCCACATACTTCCAGACTCATTAACTACAGTAATTTTACAATTTGGTAAGAAGAGCAACACTGTTCTCATGTAACACAGGTCAGCAGGTGGCACTGGGGAACTCCATTTCCTTACAGAAGTGACACTCAGGTTACTTTGCAGTTCTTCTCAAGGATTTGTTTCTCATGCTGTTTCCTGAATTGGCATTGAAATGCCAATGTTGCCCTTCCTAGCAACCTTTTTCTAAACTGACCTGCCCTTTCCCCAAGGAAAGAAAGCAAAGGACCTGAGTATCATTTTTCAAGATATCAGAACCCAAAGCCTTTCGAAGTTCAAGGAAGACAGAACAGAGATAATGCCATCAGTATATGATGGGGAAGATGCACTCATGAAATCTTAACAAAGATTTAGCAAAGAGAGCCTACAAAAGAACATCACTTGACATGTGAAATGGGTCAAGTCAATATACAAATCTCCACCCCTATAGGAAATTAATGGCTGGAGGGGGCGGGGAGAGAGAGACAGAGAGAGAGACAGAGACAGAGACAGAGACAGAGAGACAGAGACAGAGAGAGAGAGACAGAGAGAGACAGAGACAGAGAGAGACAGAGAGATAGAATATCAATCTCCTCCAGATCTCCCACCCTACCCCAATAGGTGATCAAATTCAAAGTGGTCAGCACCAAATACATGCACATATAAGAAACACCAAATGGACACACACATACATGTGTGTGTGTTTTCTGTACTCAGATTTGTGAGACTCCCAAAAACCCACCAGGACTCGATACCGATGCAATGTACATAAAGACCTTTAATCGACTCAGAGCCGGGATCTGACCTGTCACTAACACTGTAGCACCCAGAAAGAAACCTGATCTCGGGGCTGAGGGTAAATTTATAGGTTCCTATCCATCCCATTGCCCCAAAGCAGGGGAGTTCCAACCTGGCAAGCATCTATTGGTCGCGTAACGGAAAGAGGTCTAATGTCTATAACGGTGACAAGCTACAGAAAAAGGCTCCAAGACCACCCAAAGTTTAGCTTTCTTTGTTCACTACGTTGTCCAGGGAAGTGTCTGGTTTCTTATTAACCCTATCTCTGGTGGGCAGGAAGCAACGTGGCCATAAAACTGGCTCTCTTATCAACTCTATCTCTGGTGGGACCCTTCAGGTCAGTCACTAGGCAACGCTATCTCTAGTGGGGCTGCTCTTTGCAGCTGGTCAGATTATCTCCTGGAGGCCTATTTCTTAACCTTTGCCCCAGTAACCCTGAAATCCAATTTTAGTTCTTCTGGTGTCTCATGTTTATATGTGCATATGTATAAGGAAAGAAGAGACAAGACCTGATGTAATATAATACTCGTATATATTTATTAAAAATATTTTAAAAATTCAATTATACAAACAAAAATACAACACAAGAAATTTAGATGAGGAATGAGAAAAGCATTAATCTACTGCATTAACTCTGGTGTCTAGAATTGTTTTATTTTAATCATTATTTTATTCTCACTTTTTTTTAGCTACAATACTTTCTCCTTGTGTTAGTTAATATCAATTGGCAAGTAGAGAATATTGGGAACCACCTAAGCGACAAGCCAGCGTGTACATAAGGAAGTTTCTAGATGTGGTTAACTAATGTGGAGACACCTACCCTGGGCATAAGCAACGCTGACAGGAGAGAAAGGACAAAGAAAGATAGTCACTGAGCTCTGTGTCTTGACTGCATGTTAAAGGTGGTGACCAGCCAAGTACTGTCCCTGGCCCCACATCTTTCCAGAACGATGCACTGTAGCACCTAAAACTGTGAGCCACAGTAAACCCTTCCTATCTAAAGAAAAAGGAGCAATGACTTGGGACAAGGTGAATAACTTTGGAAAACTGTGTAACACTGGCTTGAAGTGTTTGGATACTTTTGTTAAGTGACCTGGCCTGTGAACTTAACATGTAGTCCCCAAATGGTATGATCCTCTTCTGAAAAGTTGTCTTTGATATAAAGCCAGGGACGGAACAATACCCAGCCTAAGACAAAACAAATGGAAATCCACCAAAACAGCAGCAGAAAAATGAAAACAATGCAAGTGGAAGGTGAGGAAGTGTTTCAACATAGAGTCAGGCCCTTCCCTAATGTTCTTTCATTTATTTTTTCTTAATTCCAGGATGACTTGCTACCTTTTGTAATTGCACTTAAACTTGTCAAATGGATTTTAAAAGGTGTACCATGATTCTGCTCATAAAAATAAAGATGTTTCTGGGAGTTTCAAAAAGCCCACACTTTTACTATGAATTTCTTTTGAAATGACCTCATAAAAAGTGACCTGCTTCTCTGCCCTCTAAATTACAGTCCTTTCTTCCATTGCATTAAAAAATGTATTTTAAAGTTGGAACTCCCTTCGGATGATCAAACTACAGAGAGTCTGTGGGATTCAGAGTCTGCCACAAGAAATGCTGTCACTGAGAGAAAGATTAATGATGTAAGAGCAGTGCAGGGTTGGCCCTCCGATGATCCCAGCCTTCGTTGAGATGACCACCTCCAAATCCCTGCCCCTGTGATTTATTTACTGTAGTGAAGTAGAGCCAGGAGTGGATGTTTTAAATGCTACCAAAAGAGTTTGGAATTCAAATGTATTTGGATTTGAGAATGCCTGGTGATAGGCCAAGCAGTGCATATCTATCTGATATTGAGAGGGGTGGGTATACACCACGCCCGTGCACATTATTATTTGAGTCATATTTCTTGAAGTAGTAGACGGATTATGTTACTATAGGAATGTCTAAACAGTGTAGTATTTTATCAGGATTTTTTTTTTTTTTTGAGGTCCTATAAAAATAGACTTATCACAGCAGCAGCCTCTAGTAGCATGAACAGTGAGGGACAAATAGAAGCCAAGAAAAATCTCTGGTAAAAAAAAAAAAATAGATTTTTTTTAAGGCCTTCAGTAGACCATATGTCACTGCTGAATCTACAGTTCTTGAAACGTTCGCCGGCAAGGTATAAATAAATATGGCTATGCATTCCAACCACGCGATTTTTAGCTGAAGGAAAACATGCAGCGTGGATCTCCAGGCTTGGCCCTCGGTTACAGGCTGGAAAGCTCCTCCAAGTATCACACCAGACTCTGGAAATCCTGAGCAACATGTTTTGGGGAAAGTGAGTGATGGTTCTGCGTCTCTCAGCTGCCGCTGGAGCTCTGTTGATTTGCCGACCATCTTTGCTGAGGCATGTGTGAACATTTTAGCGGGGCACAGTCCTTCTCCCTGCCTGGCGGTCTCTTCTGTTTCTCGGGCTGCTGCAGGAAGTGCAGCACAGAACTGTTAAGGCTTGATTTGGGGTGGCAAACAAAACACTTGCTTCCACCGTTTGCCGGGACATGTGGTAAGGATGCGGAACTTGGAGCAAGTGTGGAAAAGAGGCTAATGTGCTTTCAGAGAACATGGAGACACGACGAAGCAAACAGCGACTTTTTAAAAAAAGGCTTTTCACAATAAGATTAAGACTAATGGAAGTATTTATTGCCCTTAATTATATTCATAAGCATCTGCTGCTTAGAACACACTCATAAATTAAAATACCTTTAAATTATATAAATTAGGTAGCTTGGGGTATGATTTGCATATTTTATGAAAAACCCTGTAGAGACTAATGCTGTCATTTCCTAAGGGCTGATAACTATGGGTTTTTTTGAAAGTGGTTTAGGAAATACATGAAAACAGTAACAATTCAAAGTAAATAATAAATGAACTTGTAAACCATTTGTATGTGAGGAATATTTGAGCAGACAATGTCAAGATTTATATAATATAAATAGCACTGGATTTTTGTGGGGCTGAATTTGACCAACAGTGACATCCAGCACTTGGTACTTAAGACCTCATATTATCCGTTAAGACTATTAAATATTTTGAAAAGGGAGCGAAAATTCTCCTTTCAACCATGTGATAAATTCTTTCTAATCAACATACAAATCAACTTTTAAGAAAGAAAATAGGCTTGGATCTCATTTTCATTAAAAGACCATAGTTCCCTTTGCTTGGGATCATGGCGTGGCAGCACACTATGGTCATCTGATACGCACCCCTGTGCAAGGGTTGTTCAATCCCCACTCCCAAAGAAGTTGTGATTGCATGTTGAGAATCATTACTTTAAAACAATAACTTAGAGTTGGTAAAGTGTAATGTACTTAAATATTCCTAAAAGGTTGAAAATGACAGAATAATTTAAAACTGTATTTAGATGGCAGCAGGGAAACCTTTCTAAAACAAGTAGTGACATCAAATGTGTGTGTATATATATTATCATCTGCAGATACGCAAATAATAATATTCTGCACAAGTTTGAGTGTGGGCTGAGACATTTATTTTTATGATATACACATTGCTACAAATAATTTGAAAGCTGTTCTATTGAGAATGTAAGCAACAAAATTCTAAAAGAGACACTAAAGTTAAGAAGCAAACATGCACAAATAGAAGTCAGTGTCTTGAGTCCAAAGCATCCTCCGAAAATCCTGGTGATCTGGACCATATCCTTAGGAACATGGCAAGCTGGAGGGATTTTCCAAGGAGTTATCACCTCTTAAAAAAAAAAAAAAAAAAAAAAAAAAAAGAGGCCTTACAACTGAACAGTAAATGGCATTATTCATCAAGTGACTGGTTTACATGAATCTTGAGAGTAAATAGCTTCAACACATACACATGTAAATTTTGATTTATTTAAAGTTTTAAATGACTTAATTTCCTAGTGGAAAATATGGCTAGACGATCTCAGAGGCATGGTTACAAAAACATGAGATGAGAAGTCAATATTTCCAAGCACATAAACACAGGCTTTAGCATAGAACATAATTTGAGTAAATTAAAGATTAGGATGTATGGAAAAGAAATCAGTTAGAAAAGTTTCTGAATGTTTTTGGCCCTCTGAGTTTTGAGATGTATTCAACTTTATATCTGACAAATTCTCTTTTACCATTTGTATACTTCAGCCATATCAAAACACTTGCAGTTTCCTAAACTTATGTGTTAGTTTGCTTTTATGCCCTCTTGAAGGTGTGTGTGTGTGTGTGTGTGTGTATGTATGTATGTGTGAGTGTGTGTATGTGTGTGTGTGAGTGTGTGTGTATATGTGTGTGTATGCGTGTATGTGTGTGAGTGTAAGTGTGTGTGAGTGTGTGTATGTGTGTGTATGTGTGAGTGTAAGTGTGTGTGAGTGTGTGTATGTGAGTGTGTGTATGTGTGTGAGTGTAAGTGTGTGTGAGTGTGTGTATGTGAGTGTGTGTGTGTATATATGTGTGTATGTGTGTGTATGTGTGAGTGTAAGTGTGTGTATGTGAGTGTGTGTATGTGTGTGTATGTGTGAGTGTAAGTGTGTGTGAGTGTGTGTATGTGAGTGTGTGTATGTGTGTGAGTGTAAGTGTGTGTGAGTGTGTGTATGTGAGTGTGTGTGTGTATATATGTGTGTATGTGTGTGTATGTGTGAGTGTAAGTGTGTGTGAGTGTATGTGAGTGTGTATATGTGTGTATGTGTGTGAGTGTAAGTGTGTGTGAGTGTGTGTATGTGAGTGTGTGTGTATATATGTGTGTATGTGTGTGTATGTGTGAGTGTAAGTGTGTGTGAGTGTGTGTGTATGTGTGTGTGTGAGTGTGTGTGTATGTGTGTGTATGTGTGTGTGTGTTAGTGGAAAAGTTGTCTTTCTGGGCTATTCTAATTCTGTAAAATAGTGCCTAGGCTCTCTCTGAAAATATCTCTTATCTACAGATTTCAGTAACTCTGGTTTTCTTCTTGGTTTATATATTCTGGTCATAACTGTTGAGGGTTTGCTGTTACATTAATTGCCCTGAAACGATGTGCATACTGAGATACATGTAGTGGATTTTGCTGGCTTTCAATCAATGTTTTATATTAGTGGATACTTTGAAGCAGGTGTTGAATAACTGAGTAGATTTCAACCTATTAACAGCAGAATGATTCACAACATGTATTATTAAAGAAAATGGACTAATGGAAATCTCTAGAATGAATGTTAGGGGAAACCAAATGGTTCAAAAACAGGTACTGTAAGATAGTGGGAAAATAGAAAATAACTGATAGTGTTGGATTTTATTAAGCATCTTTTAATTGCATCTGGTGGTTGGTACTTGCCCTAATCACAGACCACATAAAGGAATGGTGAGTGTAAACAGAAATCATTTTATAATCTTCCAGTCATAGGAAAGATGGTCAGATCATCTATTCCAGAGTTTCTCAACCTGTGGGGCACAACCCCTTTCAGGGGTAAAATGAGACTTTCACAGGGGTCACCAAAGATCATTGGAAAACACAAATAGTTATATTGCAATTCACAACATGAACAAAACTATAGTTATGAAGTAGCAACAAAAGAAATTTTGTGATTGGGGATCACCACAGCATGAGGAACTGTATAAAAGGGCTATTGCATTAGGAAGACTGAGACCCACTGATTTAAAGAATGCACATTTTCTTTATTGCTCATAGTTTCCCTTACAAACATGTACAAGCAAGAGGAAACTCTGAAGATATAGTGTGGACACCACACGTTACTTTTATGTGAACTAAGAGCACAAATTACTTTAAATTAAGAAGACTAAACCAACAATATTTTCAGAGCACCACAGAGTCTAACACCAGGGATGAAGAAGGTAACCATAGTTACATGAAGATGCTGGACAACAAAGCTGCTAACAGCAATTTAGTCTCTAGAGGCAGATGGCCCAGGCTTGGATCCTAATTCCGTCAATTACAAGTTAAGCATCTTTGGGAAGTTATCTTACCTTCCCAGCTTCAATGTCCTTATTGTAAGTGGACAGAATTGCAGTGTATTCCTTTTAAATGTTAATATAAGCACTTAAAAGGGGAAATCTATTTAAAATGCTCAACATTATTATTATGGTTATTGGAATCATTCTGTGAAGGACTGAAGCACTCCATGGAGAAGACCAGTGTAGTACTTGCTACTGTGGCTTTCAGGAAGTAGCAACCGAATAGAGCCGGGGAATTTAAATTTCTAGACAGGTGCAAATGGTTATTTCAGGCAGCATGTCTAAGGCTTGCAGGTGGGAGAACTGGCAGTCAATAGTGTACTTCACTTGAAATATGGGGCCATGTGAGGATATCCCAAGAAATAGACTTGTAGATGGCTCAGTGGTTAAGAGCACCGCCTGCTCTTCCAAAGGTCCAGAGTTCAATTCCCAGCAACCACATGGTGGCTCATAACCATCTGTAATGTGATAGGGCGCCCTCTTCTGGCTTGCAGGAATACATGCAAGCCGAGTACTGTATACATAATAATAAATAAATACATCTTTTAAAAAAATAAATAAATTCTGTATGGTCCATCTCAGACTACTTATTCACTGTTGTCTGCTAGATATCATGTTGTTTTCTCTACAGATATTTAAGTAAGTTGCAACACAATTTCCTGACAGTCGTAAAGCCTTTACAATATTGTTGTAAAGTCTAGTGACATGTCATAGGTCTTATGCACGTGTGCTCAGACATGATATCGGGACCTTGCAGGTATCCATGCAGAGACACTTAAATGAAGAATTTAGTGGGTATTGTTCATGAATATTAATGAAACATAATATGAAGACACGTGGATACATGACCACGTATTGTGTAATGGCGAAACAGCTACTGAGAACACAGTATGAGGCTTCTGTCTTGTTTTATGTAAACACTGTCATTGTTAACGTGCTTCTTTTTCCCTCCACAAACAATAGACAGCCCAAAAGACAGATAGTAATGTAATGCAGGCATTGTACTCTGCATTATTAAAGTCAACAAACCAGAGAGACAGTGGATGGAGAGGCTGTTGTCTAACAATTTATTCTGTCAGTTACCATCTCCATAGGGACAAGAACATCCTAATTTGTGTGGTTCATTCATAGGTACCTCAGCTCAAGAGGATTTAATCTAAACAACTCACTTCAGTATAGCTTATAGAGAATTTATCCTAAACCAGCCTCACACCAGTATCTGAGAGAGAGGACAGAAAGGCATGAAATTGAGAAAGGCCATGTCCTTGGCCCCTGTGTGCTCATAATTTAGGCAAAACAGACTGTGATAGGCTCTGTGATAAACAGAGTCCAGGAGACACATTCCTCAGTGGCAAAATGGAAATGGAAACCTTAAGGTCACACACATTAAAATATGTTAGAATTTGTAGGATGTTAGGAACGTCAAAGTTATATAGTACCGCCTGTTGGAAATATCATGAGGAGTTATTAATTTTGAAAACTTTTGTGGGCATAAAAGTACTTAACGAAAGACAATCTCAGGAGTCACAATATATTATTTATTTTTAAATTTTATTAACTTATTCAGATTGTTATCCCATGACTTGTATCCTTCCATTCCTCCCTTCCTCCCGCTTTCACCCTATTCCCCTCCCCTAGGTCTATGACTGAAGGGGACCTCCTCCCCCACTATATGGTCATAGGCTATCAAGTCTCATCTTGGTATGCTGCTTATTCTTTCTTTGAGTGCCACCAGGCCTCCCCACCAAGGGGATGTGGTCAAATATGGGCACCAGAGTTCATGTCAAAGTCAGTCCCCGCTCTCCACATAACTGTGGAGAATGTCCTGTCCATTGCCTACATCTGGGTTTCAATGTTTAGTGCATGTATTGTCCTTGGTTGGGGCAGTAGTTTAAACAGACCCCCCTGGGTCCAGATCCAGCTGTCATAATGTTCTTCCTGTAGGTTTCTAGGACCCTTGGGTCCTTCTATTTTCCCATTCTCCCATACTTTTCTCACCTACGCTCCCAATAGCATGTCCTCACATCTATCCCAAGTCCCTGGTAAGTGAAGACTTTCACTGGACATACCTTTTGGGCTAGTGTCCAATTATAAGTGAGTATATACCTTGTGAGTCCTTCTGCTTCTGGGTTAACTCAGTATGATCATTTCTAGTTCCACCCATTTGTCCACAAATTTCAGGATTTCCTTGTTTTTAATAGCTGAGTAGTATTGCATAGTGTAAATGTACCACAGTTTCTTTATCCATTCTTCTACTGAGGGACACCAAATTCATTCTACGAAGCCACAGTCACATTGATACCTAAACCCCACAAAGACCCAACAAAAAAAGAGAATTTCAGACCAAAATTTCTTATGAACATTGATGCAAAAATACTCAATAAAAAACACTCACAAAATGAATACAAGAACATATCAAAGATATCATTCACCATGACCAGGTAGGCTTCATTCCAGGCATGCAGGGATGGTTTAATATATGGAAATCCATTAATGTAATCCACCATATAAACAAGCTGAAAGAAAAAAAAAACCCACACGATCAATGCTTTAGATGCAGAAAAAGCATTTGACAAAAAGCAACACCCATTCATGTTTAAAGTTTTGGAGAGATAGGGAATACAAGGCACATACCTAAACATAATAAAGGCTGTATACAGCAAGCCAATAGCCAATATCAAATTAAATGGAGATATACTCAAGGAAATTCTTCTAAAACCGGGGACCACACGATATATTTTTAAAAAGTAGAGCTGGCATGATCATTCTGATAATAAATTTAGTAGTGCATTTTCTGTATTATTTCCTGCCAGCCTCAAAATAATCATGTGAAATAAAGACTTTTTATGTCCTTCATTCTTTCAGTAAGTAAGTAAATAAACCGATGGATAAGTATAACTGAAATGACAAGCTGGATTGAGACAGCAGGAAACCATGTTCAAGTGCATCTACAGTTGAGCACCATGCTCTTATTCATATTTTAAGGCAGCTTGTAGAGTATAAGAATGTGTGCTCACATCATATGAAGGACGGAGATGTGGAGAAGGCACCCAGCATAAAGGTGACATCTATGGCTGTCACAAAATAAAGAACACTGCAGGGGTGGGAGAGACGATTCCAAAGGAGAAACATCTGCGGTCCTTTCTTGATAACAGCTTTGGCTCCTGTGCAGATTTTGGTGGCTTAATAGTCCTGTATGTTCTTTTATCTTCTCTGAAACATGCGGTTGAATCTATGAATATTAATAAGTATGCCGATGGACTATTTTGAGAATTAAATAAGAAACATAAAATACTTATCACGGTGCTTCATTGTCACAGAGACTAGTAAATATTAGTCTCCATTACCCTTATTAAAGTTGTGTTACTGTTCTTGACATTCATGTATGATGCAATGAATAATAGAGTTTATAGAGTTTTAGTTTTGCCTTAGAAAAATCCAAGAACAGAGTAGCCATCTCAAATGCCTTACCTAAAGCCTAGAAATTTAGGAATGAACGTAGCTACCTGCTTCTTGCAGTTCCAGGAATCCGAAGCTTTCTCATTAACAGCACAGCATGGTGCCTGTGCCTAAGCACACCATATATTAAATTCTCCCTTGTAGTGTGCTTCTTTTAAGAGTGTGGTTGTACTTAATTATGTAAATATATTTTGCCTCACTCCTACCCCTGCTTGACTGAAAGTTCCCTAGCGACACTGACTAGGCCAAATTTATCTTCCTACACATCTTCCTGATTGGTACATAGGAGACCTTTAACAGACATTTGCATAATGAGTGCCCTCTTGGGTGAATGGAGAAATTATAACATTTTAGAAAATTTCCCAAGTGACTCATCAATTTCTCACTGATGTATATTTCCTTAAATAATTTTAGAAGTCTTTATAAACAGCAATATAAGTTCCTTGAGCTCTGGCTTAGGCAGTTTTGGTTCTTTTGTAGAGTTTCTCATTTCAGCTTGTTAAATTTGTGAAGTTGTATTCATAGTTTAAAAGTTATTGGCTTGCCTTAGCTCAATGTTTAAGTGGCTGTGACTGTAGGATGTCCTTTATGTCTTGGCTAACTTACAGATAGTCTTCAGCCTCCATGACCCTATTACTGAATACAGAACAAGTGTCAGAATAGGTCAGCTTCTGATAGAGACAAGAGAACAGAGCATTTTGTGTGGAAGAAGATAAGATTTTCAGAACACGGACTTTACTGCTTTGGTTCTATGACTCACTAGATGGAATTTTGAGGAAAATATAAAATGCTTCGTTTGCACCATATTGTCAGAGACACTGCACTGAATCCCTTGCCTGAACTGGGAGGGAAGTTGTGTTTGTATTTTCTGTAGCACAGTAGATGTTCAAAAGTTCCATACAGTTCCGTATTATTTTAGTATGACTCTAAAGTAGATGGTTTGGAAAATAGTGAGCAATTAACATAATATTAGCACATTTTTTGAAAGGGAGAAGTGTTGGGGCTTTGAGATACTAAAATTACATGTTTTTTAAACTTAGTTTCGGTGTTTTACCTAGTGGATATACTTTTTACATTAGTGGTATCTTGATTTCATGAGATCACATTAAAAGACCGTATATTACATCTTTGACAAAATAGGAATTTGATTTGATCTTTCAACATGCCAATCTGATAGGTTCCACCTTACAGTAGACAACCATATCTCCACAAAGATGCAAAACTGACCTACTCCGTCTTTAGGATATTTATAGAACTTGCCTTTATAGTAACTTCTGTATTCTGGATCTTGCTCAACTATAGGAAACGCCTTGAAGTAGTGCGTTGCTTTTAATGGAGACTACTCTTGAATTTATAATGGTGATTTTAGAAACAAAAATGAACAGTGTAAATAGTCAGCTCTTGATATATTAATTTTAAACTTTTCACTGAAATTAATATTTAAATTGGTTAAAGAAATGATCCCTTAACCATATGTGGCATTGTTTAAATTGTATTGAAGGAAGACGTAGCAAATAATAAAACTTTTAGATCAAACTCATTTAACATTTAAAAACATGTATGATCTTAGGCTTGATATATGGTGTAGAAAGTAACCAGGTGTTACACATCCTGTATCACATCCATTCTGATCTTATTCTAGTTCATCATGTCCCACTTTCTTGATTTGGATGCATTTTAAACAAGTAATTTATCAGAAATGAACTGGAAAGTTTTGGAGCTTAGCCTCAAGAAGTCTGAGAAGCTTCCGCTGCTGTCTTATGATTTCTGTCTGTTTGCAGGAAGTTCATACCGGACCCTAGGAATATATAAGAGAGAGACTGTAGGCCTGAGCAAGAACACCCATGTGTCAGTCTCACACATGAGAGTCATCTCAAGGGAGGTCAGCAAAGCTAAGTTCACTGCTGACTCCAGGTGACAGTGGAGAGTGAACAAAACTACCGAACAGAATCTTGTGTGAACTGCCCACCACAGAACTATGAAGAGTCTGATTTTGACACAGTAGGCTTAATGAAGGTTTGTTAGGCAACAACTCCTGTTACACTGATATTACTGGCATGTGTTAGTACTAAGATATCTCCTGGCATGTTGCTCTAGAAGTATCCTCAACTCAAAAGCTGGATGACACTGTTAATACAGTTAAAACTGTCACCAAGGAAGGCATATTGGCCAATGATAAGCAGTACTGAATGTCTCACCAAGTATGCCAAGTATACTGGGAGTCACACTGAATGCGACCTAGACCTTTAAGTGGCAACACTGGGCTCTTGACTGTTCAGTGTGGTGATTGCTGTTGGCTTTATATGTATCCTTAAATTCTCCAGGACTTTTATAATGAAAGGATATTGTAATTGGTTGGAGGCCTTTTCTACATCTAACAAAATTATTGTGTCACCTCTGTCCTTGACTTTTTTAATGTGATAGATTAGATTTATTGATGCCATCCGTGCATCTCTGGGATGAACTCAACTATATCATGGTGCTTAATCATTCTTACGGGATCTTAAAAAATTCTGTGCATGTATTTTTGATAATTTTTAAAAACATCTCTGTTAGTCATAAATTTTGGCTCATTATTTCCTATTTGTTTTTGTTGCTTCCTTTTCTAAGTTATGGAATAATTTGACTAGTACTATGGTTATTTCTTCCTTGAAGTGTGGTTGATTTTGCACCATAGTCCTTTGGCCCTGGAGCTCTTTTTACTTAAGAAACTTTTAATTACTTCTATCTTTGTGCGTGCGTGTGTGTGTGTGTGTGTGTGTGTGTGTGTGTGTGTGTGTGTGTGCGCGCGCTGAATGCACACATCTGGGCATGTGGTTGCTAATGGACTAAAGCAAAAGTAAGTAGATCCCCTGAAGCAGTTGTGAGCTGCCCAATGTGGGTGCAGGAAATCAAACTCAAGTCCTCTGAAAGGTCAGTATGTACTCTTAACCAATGAGTCATCTCTCCAGCCTCTAGTATTTTTACTCTTAGATTCTGCAGATGGGGGAAGAAGAGAATAACATGAGTTGGGGCTAGGTGTTGGTCCAGTCAACACGGACTTTCAGTTTCTTGCAGTCATGACTCATTACTTCTGTTCCACTTAACACTTTCTCAAACTCTTTAATGCACATTTTCACATTTGGGTGCAATAATGAGCCTCCAGAGACAGCCAGGGAAGGGTGGTTATTTTCTTTTTAGAGAAGAGAAACCTGAAACAATGGAAGCAAGCACTTCACAGATATTAGCAAGACAGGGACAGAGCACATGTTGCTGCCTCTCTGTGCATCTCAGGGTTGATTAAGCAGTTCTGTCACATGAGCCATTACTAGTCACATCCCTCATCTGGGCAGAAGGGACAGAAGACACTGGTCGTTGGGATCATTAGAGCCCAAGAATCTTTAATGGATTCCCTCTGGCTTTCCCAGAAGCTACCCCTAAGATAATGCAGGTGACCAAGAGACATGGAGAGAAGAGATGAGAGGCCCCTGCTCCATTGGAAGAGGTCCTGAACTTGCACATACTTTCTCACAGAGACATATCAGAAACAATGACTGACATGTCTCTGAGATGTTCTATGTAAGATTTGCTTAAAGCCCAGGTTTCTAAGTCACTCTGAGAAGCACAGCAGCTGTGCCTACATATTTGGTGCCCTTTTGCTTCAGGTAGGGTATTCCTGAAAGTCCACAGTTCTCAACCTGGGGGTCATGACCCTTTTGGGGAGGTCACATAACAGATATCCTGCATACAGATGTTTACAATATGATTGAAAACATTAGAAAGATTACAGTTTTGAGCATCAGTGAACTAATTTTCTAGTTGGGGTCAGCACACCATGAGGAACTGTATTAAAGGGTCACAGCATTAGGAAGGTTGAGAACCACTACTAAATATTTCTTGTGGCGCCAGTGTAATAATGGTGAAATTTTCCAGCTTTTATTTATCTTGGAACCTTGGTGTCCCTAATTTCCAAAGGCCAACTTTTCTCTGTACAGTGTTTGGGATGGTATTTTTCTTTCAGGAATTTGAATAAATAATTTTATTATTTCCTGGTCTCCAAGGTTACTGCTGTAGACCTGCTCTCATTCTAATGGAAGTTCTTACATTTGACTTGGGGCTTGGCCCTTGGTGTTTTTTTTGAATTATTTGTCCTGCATATTCTTATAAGCTGGACTCTAATGTGGTGCCTAGTAAAGACCTAGTTCCATCAAATCTAGGCAAGGTCCTCTGTCTCTTAAGCAAGTTCATATGTACTAAAGGTAATTTACACATTTCATTGAGTAGGTTTTCTAGCTCTTTTCCTTTTCATGCAGAAATCTCAGATTTTGTTATGTTTTTAAATGAAGTTACACAAGTCTCAGAGAACTTTTGCATTAAGATGTCATGGTTTAAGGTACTTTAAATAGCCAGCTGGGTTCAGACAGTCTTCCTATTTCTTCATCTAGTCTATGATAGAAGCTTTCAATATGTGTTTTGTCTGGATCATTCAATACTTCGTTTGCATTTCATTCATTTTCCTGAATTTATCTTTAATAATCGAAATTGTTTTTCTAATCTGACTGGGATGTCTGCATTTGCTTAGAACCCATTGATTCTTCTTAGAATCATTCTTATGAATGTTTTGTTAGGCTTTACATGTATTCTTTAGTGTGACGTCACTAATATGTTACCGTGTTGCTTTTCACATGTCATGTCATGCTACCCTGCATCTCCATAATTCTAATGTTCCTACACTGATACATCATCAAATGGCTATCAATGGTCTCTACCGAATTTATTATGTGGCATTTGTAGTTCAAGGCTTTCTTCTGAGCATATGTCTTAAGAGGCTGTTTGGTAGCACTGATTCTCATTTTGCGTCACAGCGGTGTAGTAGGTCCTCAACTACAATCAGTGGCACCAGTGGTGGAGGCAGGGTGGTGAAGAACATGACCCTCAAGCCAGGCATGTCACATGGGCTTGGGCAGGGACCTGTTCTCTTGGAGGAAGGATGTGCACAATAGTAATGAGAAACAGAAGGAAGTGAGGGGCAGAAGGGACTCTGACCTCCATAGCTTAAATGTCTTGCCCTTTGAGGTATTGGGAGCATCCAATCTACCACTGCATAGAAACTCTCATTGCTATATCAAAGGGCAATCCATTAGGTTCGATTTTCATCTAAATAACTACACATATAAATCATACAGAAATAAACAATTGGGTGTTTCTTTTTGTTTTTATTTTAATATATATGCTACAGATATTCCTTAAAAAATGATAAGTCCCAAAGTAAAAAGAGCCTTGCTGTCATTGGTTTGTCACACTATTTTATTTTGAATCCTCTGTCTTCTCAGATTGCACAGCTGTGGTACCAGTGTTGTATGAGGTTCAGGGGTCCCCCATGGTGACATTAACTATGCCTTTTACACAGGAGCCAGACCAGAAAGATTAAGTAGTTGCACCATCTGCTTTACAGGTCACAGTCCTCCATCACAGTCATTGTTCAGCGTGAGACGGAATAACGCATGGGAGTTTAGAACCCGAGGTCATGGTACCTGTGAGTCAAGGTGAGGATTCACACTGCAAGCACACCTCAAGCCTTAGGATAGTCAAGGAGTCTCGCCCTATTGCAATGGTAGCTACCTCAGAACTAACAAAACCATGGCAACAGCTAAAGAAGCCAATTGTGTTCCCTTCAGATAAGTAGTTGACCAAGAGACTTTAATAATTATTTATTTTAGCCATTTTCTTGTGAACTTCCATCTCCTTTCTGCCAAAAATCATATATGATTTATGTCCATATATTATAATACACATATATCATTTGTGCATATAGCTTATTAAATCATGTCCATTACTTTTTATTTGCTTTATTTTCTCAAATATATTACACATTTGTAGCATATTTTCTCAAATATATAAAATATTAACTTGCACTAACTGATGCTTTGATATAATATGCAAAAATACTGATAATATTTATCAGCCACACAACATTCTGGATCATGATGAAAAGATATCACTATTTCAACCTTAAATTTTATTTTTGAAATAAGGTTTTATAGCTATCTCTGATTATAAGACTCCTTATTTCATGTTAAAATTTTAAGTTGTACACTTTTATTATAGACTTTATGAGCAGTTTTTCTTGTGTTGAGTTACTCTTTTTCTAATTTCAAATTTGATTATATATATATATTTTTTTTTCCTCTGTCCCAAAGTCCTCAAATATTATAGGCCATTGCCAATGTTCTTGATCACCCCCCTAGAACTTGATGGTAAGTTCTAATTGTTAATAACATGACATCCTTGACTCAGAAGACATGAAGAAATCAAGTTGGTACTGGTGCTTTTTCATGATGCTAAAAGCAGCAATGCATGCATTCAAAGAAAACTAAAATCATCACTCATACACAGCTTTGAACCTTGTGAGCTGCAAGAGCGATCAGTCTCAGAAGATTTGCACACTGGTGTTGGAAATGGTAGAGCAATCAACCAGTTTCTGATTCGATTTAAATCCTGACTCACAAAATGAAACCCATAACTGCCACCATTATTGGGCCAAACCCTAGACAGGTCATTGATTCTCCAGGGAAACTTTACTACTATTAGTGTACTAAATGGACATAGTATTAAACTGACTCATAAATAGTTGTCATTAGACTCATAGACTAATACACCTCCCAACTCTATCAGTGAAGTGTCTGTTTGCCATATATGGTGATCAACACAGATATCCACAACTTGTCGATATGCAGAAAATAAGAGACTACAGAACACTCGGCCTTAAATAGAACCTATATTCCATATCCCATCTTCCAAAACCTCAAGGATCATAAAGATGAGCTGTGTCCTTGGAAGAAAAATGTATGCAATAAAAGTTTATCAAATTAACTAAGTTAGCTTCAGAAACATATATGTCATTTATTTCCTCTCAATTGTGGTTCATAGAGTTTACATACTCACATAAACTCATGTATGGCTACATAAAATAAATTACTTTCATAAATGAAATGGAAATGAAACAATGTAATGGAACAAGAGGGACCAAGATGAGCAAGAAAAGGCAAGAAAGGGGCTGGTGAGGACCATGCGGCAACATGGTCAATGTGCACAATATACCTACAGGAAAATTAATCACATTTCCCAGGAAGAATAACTCATTTAAAGCATTATTCCTTTAGTGTCATGTGTTTGTATTCTAATGTATAGCAGGGCCTCGTTTTCATCTCCAAATGGAGTAAAAATAAATTTTATAATTTGATCTCTAAATAGAAAGTGTATGCATTTGTTAATATCATTTATCTTCATGTTGTAATTCTGATTTATCTAAAAATATGATAAGTATATGATAACCAAGGATGGCTGACAGACTGCAGGGAAACTGTCCCAGTTTCATTTCTGTTGGTGTGATGAAGCATCATGACAAAAAAAACAACAAAAAAAAGAAAACAAAAAACTAAACCCCCCAAAATACAACAACAACAACAAAAGCAAAAAACAAAAAAACAACCCAAACAATTTATGGGGCAAAGTGGCTTATTCTACAAATGTGTGCATGCCTATTACCCAGCTAGCTCTCTTTCCTCTTTGACAAGTCAGGGAATGATGTCTTGCCTCCACTTTCAGGCTACGTCTTGCTACATTAATTGTGGCTGTCAGGAAACTCTCCCACACACATGCCCACAGGGCATTCTGATATAGACAGTCACCCACTGAGACTCATTTAAGGCTGTGTCACAGTGACATTTAAAACTAACCACCACAGTCATTTGGCACCTCCGGGGATTACAGCACACCCTTGGTATTCCCTTAGTGAGGTACTTTTCTTTTCTGTTACTTAAGAATAAATTTGATCTCTAAAGATGTTGAGTAGCGTCAAATCCGCATGATGTCTGAGGTGATAATCAAATTCAATATTTTTGTGTGTGTATGAGGGATAGGGTTGACTATGAGGATCGTGTTTTGTTTTGGTGGCTCAGGAACCCTGAAGAGAGTTCACAGACAAATACATTTATCAGTAAGTGGGTAATGTGAATCATGAACTTTCTTTCAGCAAGAATATTCAGTACTGTGCGGTGTGTGTTTGCACATGTGCATATTTGTGTGAAAACATAGGGCAAAAAACAGAAGCAGAGGTACCAAATGTGCATGTGCACGTGTGTGCAAAAAGAGAAAAAGACAGCCGGGGTATGTATACACATGTAAGTACACATGTGTCCGTGTGAATGAAAAGAAAAAAAGACAAAGACTTTGACAAAAATAGAAAAAGGGTTATTTGTTATTAGAGCTACTGCTGTTTAAATACACAAATAATAAAGGCATGCCTAGTTTGTAAGGCCTATTTCAACTGCATCTGATAGATTAGCACTTAGTGTTAGAGCCCCTGAGCACTGTTGCATTCAGTTACATGAGTAAGAATTGATCAAACACTCCTCTTTGCTTAAATGCTCTGTGGCTGAGAGATTTTTATTAGCATGTTGAAGAACACAAGCATGTTATCATAATGAAATAACCGGACTGCTCTGTCTTCATATTAGTTGACATCTAGTTAACTTAAGATATTTACCTGCACATGTGCCGTCAAGGCAGACCAGGATGTGCAGCACATTTAACAAATAAAGTAGGAAAGAAGCAAAATTTGAAACATTTCGTTTCACTTCTTGTGTTGGTCAGGTTTCCTTCCCTGGGAAAGATGCCTGCAAGAAAGACTTTCTAAGGGGGAGAGGGCTGGTTTGGCCCATTGGGTAAGATGTTTCGCTGTGTGTTTGGCTGAGTCTCTTGCTAGGGACTGAAGAGAGGACAAAGTGTCCTGGGGAGAATAGTGTATGGGGAAGGCTGCTCACTTCATGGCAGCTTTAAAGCAGGGAAAATAGCAGGAATGGGCCATTGCCACATACAGATCTGCACACGTGTTCCTGGTGAACCACAGCCTGGCCCTACCTCATAAAGTCCCAATGAGCTGTAAACTGAGCCTTCAACACATGAACCTGTGGGCACATTTTAATTTCAAGCTTGAATTCTATGTGTTATTTTCTGTCTGTTTCTCTGTATTGGGGAAAACTCTGAAAACAATGACCTATGGGTCTAGGTTTCTGGGAGTTTTGTTAAATTGACAGTTCCAGTCATTTATCAATAAGCCTCATATACGTTGATCTTTGGATGTGTTAGCTCTTTCCAAATTGACCTTCCCTCTGGAAGGTTTTAAGGTCATTTTCATTTTATAGCTTCCAAATCTTAGAATGCTTATTCCTCCTTATTTTGTAAAACTTCTCTATTAGTTATAACTATTTAGTTTGCACATGATTAAAGAACTGAATGTGGTGTGAAAGCTAAATGGCCTGGCGAATGTTCCCAAAACGGGCCTGCCGGATGGTTTCCTCTTTATGGAAGAAAGTTTTTCAAAAAGGAGGAGGAGGAGGAGGAGAAGGAGGAGGAGGAGGAGGAGGAGGAGGAGGAGGAGGAGGAGGAGAAGAAGTTTATTCTCAAAACAGCCAAGTCTGAAGTCTACCCCCAGGAGCACACAGTTGAGTCAATTACTGGTAATGGAATCAGGAGTATGGAGTACGGGTGAACGGCTGGAGATGACGTCATCCTTGGGTTTCACAAGCACAAGCTTATGGCCCTTCAACTAACGTGTTTGTGAATTGGAGGTGGCAGCAAGATCTGAGGGCAATACATTTTGAAGAGGTAGGTCCCAGGAAAGACAAAAGCGACATTCAAGTCCCTGAAAAGTAACTGAGGCAGTATTATTGCCCCAACCTGCTCATTTTAGAGGTGTTATCCAGAGCAAAGGAGAAAGCATCAATGTAATGTGCAGCTGTGCAATCATAAGCCTTTGAAAGTTTAAAAGTTACTAACACGTTAAAGTATACCTGAAAACCAAGTTACTAAAAATTAATTAATTAAAAAAAAAAATAAAGTGAGCGAAGCTAGAGGGTTTATTCAGGATTATCCTGAATTTTACTAGTGTCAGAATTATACAGGGATACAAATCTAGTGTCAGAACATGGTGGGGTATAAACTTAACTTTAGAAGAACAATTTGAAATTTGTGTTCCTTGAAACAGGCTATGTTTTTGCTGTGGTTAAACCACTCTGTAAGCTATACTGCTACCTCTGAATAAAGTTGATAAAAAAGAGGAGAAGGCCAGTAACTCTGTTCTTTCTAATTCAGAGGATATATGTGTTTCTCTGGGCCAGAATGAAGGCAGTTCATCTTCAGTTACCACTCACAAACCTGGCGGCTAGTGTTAGCTATCATCTGGGTCATGTACCCCGCATGGTTTTCTGGAGCAGAGTGTGAGTATGTGCAAGCCCCAGGGAGCACCATCTAAGCTACTGATGGCACCACGTTCTGTATAGTCCTGACTAAGGGATAACACAAGTTGTAACAGTTTGCACCAAGGGGGATGCTACAAGTACAAACACAGAACTACTCCGGCCTTAAGTCCCCAGAGAGAATATAACAGAAATTTCAGTGATCCTGACATCGTGATTAAAAGGTCAGAGAATGCAAAGCATGACACTCCTCTCTTTAAGAGCAGAAATCTGAAGAAAAAGAACCCTTTCAAAATCATCCACTGTAGAGCTAAAGGCTGGGTCACACAGTTGTATCACTAAATACCATCTGCTTGGCCAACAAAGGCTGATGTCCATTTCTGCATCCCTAATATTAGCACCTAGATGTTCAGTATGAAGTTTGAAAAAACTTGCAAAGCATCCCCCATTTCTTTCTGGAGCCAGAGCCAGTTGAGTAAGATGGACACTCATCATACTGACGTGGATAAAAGAGCCATCATTTTCACTACTGATAATAAGATGGTCAGAATATGTGCCATTAAGTCTATGAAAATGCTTCCTGTGTCATCATCCTTAACCGATGAATTTCTCCATTAGAAAAACTGAGTTTGCCTCCAAATCTAATGATGCCCAACATCAAACATTGAGGAGGTGAGGTTGCTTTTGTTGAGGCCTCATGCTGGCTTCACCAAGAATAACCTGGGCAAGGCAAACCTACTGAAGTGTTTACGCACTGAAATATGATCCTTGATCAGAATGAGGAACAGAAAGAGAAGACAGCCTCCGGATTTTCCTATGCTGTTCCCAAGAAATCAGTCTTGACTCTGGCTTCTTGGTTCCAGCTCCACCCAATACCTTGGTGACCTCATTCATCTCCCAATTTGAACATAGCCAGAGGACATTTTTAAATCACCACTGATTTGGTTACTACACAGCACACCCAGTGACACTTTTGTTTATTTACTTTTGTTTGTGTGTATTTCCTTCATGATCAGAGAGTTATCTTTAATTGAATTCTGTGTATTAAGATTTTGAAAACATATTTTTCAGGTAGATAAGCAATGTTTTACTCACTACCATGCCACGACTTTATAAATTCTCAGAATTTATCACCTTAAAACATGTAATTGAAAATATAAAAATGTATTCAAGTTAAACTATTGTAGCTAGTGAATCTGACAAAGTGCCCATGAAAATATAAAGTCCTGTGGAAGAGAGAGCATCTTTCTTTTTCCTTCCTTTTCCCCATGGAATGTGTCATCTTCTTGAATTTATTAAGCATATTTAAATAAAATTATAGTTCAGAGGAGCCTTTGCTTAGGTAGAGGGGAGGGAAAAGCTCTCGTTGAAGCCAATGTCAGCACCATCTGCCCATATGCTGTATGGTGACATGAAACCTCAGTCAGTGTTGGAATACCTTTCTTTTTCCAAAGATGAGTCTGGTAATGCCATACAGACAACAGAGCCGATGCAACAACTTCCGAATACGTCTAATCCCCTGGGAGAGCATAACAGTACGAACATATGCCAGATTCCGATGGGCAATTTGACATTGTCTCATTCCCTTCCTGTCAATACAACTTCTGAACCCAGTGAGCCCCTTATGCACCTTCTGCGATGATGAATTTTGATTGTCAACTTGACTCACCTGGAGGATGGAACCCCAATTAGGAAACTGCCTTAATCAGATTGGCCTATGGGTATGCCTATGGGGGGGATTTTCTTGATTTGCTAATTAATATAAGAAGGCAGAGACCACTGTGGGTAGTATCACCCTTAAGAGGGCATTTTGAATTGTATAAGAATGCTTGCTGAACACA
Organism: Acomys russatus; assembly: GCF_903995435.1. NCBI lineage: Eukaryota > Metazoa > Chordata > Mammalia > Rodentia > Muridae > Acomys > Acomys russatus. The sequence goes on along the minus strand of NC_067144.1, from coordinate 12,537,938 downwards.
AGCCAGAGAGAAAGAGAGAGAGAGAGAGAGAGAGAGAGAGAGAGAGAGAGGGGAGAGAGAGACACAGAGAGAAGAGAGAGAGAGGGCAGAGAGAGAAGAGAGAGGAGAGGAGAGAGAGGAGCAGAGAGAGAGAGAGTAGAAGGAGAGGAGGCGAGAGAGAGAGAGAGAGAGGGAGAGAGACAGAGAGAGAGACACAGAGACACAGAGACACAGAGAGAGACAAAGATACAGAGAGAGAGAGAGAGAGAGAGAGAGAGAGAGAGAGAGAGAGAGAGAGGACGAGAGAAAGAAGAAAGAAGAAGAAGAAGAAGAAGAAGAAGAAGAAGAACAAGAACAAGAAAAAGAACAAGAAGAAGAAGAACAAGAAAAGGAAGAAGAAGAGACAGAGAAAGACAGACAGACACAGAGAGACAGACAGACAGAGAAACAGAGAGAAAGAGAGACAGCACACAAGTTCTTATCTGAAGTTCCTGCCTTCATCTTCCTCAATGATGGATTAAAATCTGTAAGCCAGATAAAGCCCTTCCTTCTCCAAATTGGCTTTGGTCAATTCAGTGTGTTATCACAGCAAGAGGGAAGCAGGCTAAACACATGCCCGCAGCACATAATGATCAGGGGTGCTTCAAGTATTTGTTCTTTATTATGGCAATTTCACATTTTTCCACCTGTTTGTATATGCATAAATATTTCTTCTGTTCTGTTTTATTGATACCTATGTATAGCAGTTACATATAAGATATTTTAAGATAATGTTGTCTTTTCATTATTATACTATAGTTATTTTTTAATAAAACTCCATGCCCTTAATTGTGTGCTATCATTTCATTATTCTGTAGTTACTTTTATAAAACTTTATGGACTTAATTTTGTACTATCTTCTCCGTATAATATGATAATTGTTTTCATAAAACTTTACACACTTTATTCTATTTATTTCGATATAAAACAAAATTACAGAAATATATTTTTAAATTTTGACAAAATTTTCATACTATTATCAGTTTACTTTAGTAAAATGAAAGTGTAATTAACCACTAACCTCTGAGTAGTTTCTTTGAGGAATGTGAAACATGAAATATCTCATTAATTTCAGCCATCGTGTTTGTCTTTGGGCAGAGATAAATTATGTGAATTATTATAGTTATGACATTGGTCCTGAAAACTTCATTAAAGACATTGTAAGATAATGAGTTGGAACTTGTGTAATGAGGCTTTTAAACTATTAATGCTATTATACTAAAAAACCTTCAATTTTTTTGTATATGATTATAAATATTTCTCTAAAAATCGCAACTAAAGATGCTAGTTTTAAGGGTATTCAAATGGAAATACATTTTTGATAAAAAAAATAAATCCAATTTCCATATTATTGCATTAGTTAATACTTCCTAAGCATATATACTCTGAAATATTCAAAGATAAAGATTGATAGAGCTGAATATGTAATAAACATTTTTACATGTAATGGCTTCTAGTATTTCACTATTGCTAATAATATCCACTCTTAATAAAAAATACTTAGTTCACAAAATAAATATAAATAATTTTCAATGTTTCCTTGGTTTATGCATAAGTTTAACTTGTGTATAAAATGTAATATCATAAGACCAGAGAACTAATTTTCCTTTTTGAAAATGTTATGCCAACACAATTTAAGTATTTTATGTAGAAAGAAGTCACCTGAAACATTAAAACCAGAACATATTAGTAGAGTGGCATTTACTCAATGTAGCAAAGCATAGCTATTGTACAATATTTTGTTATGAATTTTAGTCAAAATATCTTCTTACCTCAAATTTTTCTATATGAATTCATAAAAAGTGAGTTTCAAGTATAATCACAAGGAAAACTTTCTTTTGTTTTTGTTTTTCTAGACAGGGGTTCTCTGGGCAGCCTTGGTTATCCTGGACTCACTTTGTAGACCAGGCTGGCCTCAAACTTAAAGGGATCCACCTGCCTCTGCCTCCCACAGTGCTGAGATTACAGGTGTGCACCACTGTGCCCAGCTAAGGAAGCATTTTTTAACCAATACTTGTCTTAATTAGAATTTTTTTGGTAGAGTCCTATGGTCATCATACAAATGATTTCGTATATTTGGCTAAAAAAACAATCTAAAACTAATCTCCACGCTGGATTATTACACATTTGTTGAGGCACATACAAATTATAGGTATAATTGTACGTGTTTAACTTGAGTAAAGTCAACTCATTGAAATCACTGTAGAATAATATTTGAAGCAATATTTCTCTGCCGTCTTAGGGAGCCAGACATGCTCTTCTAGAATCCTTGGGCACCAGGTTCTTAGGTGGTACGTACTCATGCAGACAGACAGACAGACAAACACTCACATGCACAAAATAAATAAATCAACATGAAATTTTTAAGTAGAAAGGGAAAGAGTAGTCATAAGTTTTAGGGGAAAAAAAAACCTTTTTATTAGTTCTTTGAGATTTTTCATGCAACATTTTTGCGTCATATTCACGTTCCCTCCCTGGCCTTCCCACTCAGCTTTGTGTACCTGGCCACAACCAAAGCTACATTTGGATGCCCAAGTATGCTCAGATGTCTGGCCTTCTAATGGTGCTTGGTTGTTATCCGGTGTTGTACTTTTTAGGGAGAAATGGTTCTTTCTCTTCCAGAAGCTGGGAATGGCAACTGGCGTGCTCCGGGAAGACAAAGGGAGGCAGAGAGAAGCAGTTAGGATAATCTTTCCCTCTGATGCAGTCATTAGCTGGTGCCTCGGACAGATACCATGATATTCTAAATCTTTTTCTGCAACAGACAATTAAATCATTATGGGGCCAACATGTTCTGACAGTATGATTATTGGATAGGATTTTTTTTTCTTTCTGTTTGTTAATCTTTAAAATATCCCATTCCAGCAGTCTAATTGGATGTAAGGCCAATACAATAGGAGGGAAATCATGCCTGGTACTAGATAGAAATTTAGCAACTTCCTGAGGGATAGTGAGGTCATGGACATTAGAAATAGCTTACTGCAGCTACCTTGCTACATCACATAATTCCTTACCAAGTTCTAAACTTTGTCCTGATATCCACAGATGAGAAGGACTACCACTCCTTATCAAAAGCAAACAAACAAACAAACAAACAAAAAAAACAAAAAGCAAGACAAAACAAAACACTTCTCTTTATAGGAAATAGAGATCACCACAGAAAAATCACAACTGGACACAGTGCAGAGATGAACAGACCTTGGTAAGGCTGATGCAAATGGCTACATCTTTATCATAGCAGCAGCATCTGTGGCCAAGGAGACAATGCTGAAGGAGGAGAGAGGGACGGCAATACCCAGACATCTGCTATGAAGCAACTTCTTATAGAGATGTGTGTATAAACAAGACCAGAACAGTGGCAACAGAGACAGAAATTCTAACATGGAAAAGAGAAAATGTTATAGAGTCCCACTCCTAGACAAAAAATTACAGACAGCACATGGCTGCCGGGAGAGAGAGAATTAGTGTCTTTCACAGATAAGACCCCTTATTTGTTACCCAATATCAAGTTGTCAGCTCTGCCACCATACAGATACAATCAACAAAAATGAACTCAGCATATTGTGCTTGTAATAGTTGCACATAGCCATATTTACACACAGGTTTGTTTTATGTATTTTTAAATAATAATAATAATAATAATAATAATAATAATAATAATAATAATAATAATAATAATAAAAAATAGGAATGATAATAATAACCCAAGAGACTAGCAATTTGAGAGTGTAGGAACATGGGAAGAGTTGGAGTAGGGATGTGTCGGAAGACTGGCAGAAATGGAAGGAGGAAAATGTTATAGTTCTATTTTAATTAAGAATGTAGCATCAATAAATAATGAAAACTTAAAATCTCATTGTTTTTATCCTGATATGCCTTACTTATAAAATAGAATCTAGAGTATTAACATTTGAAGGTTTACTTTTTACTTCACTCTTCTCTTGGAAATGTGGATTGCCGTCTTGTCCATATATTTTGATAATAATCATGAAATGTATTATGTCCCCAAGTACCTTTCCCACCAGTGAATTATTTACCTTGTCCTGTAAGTTCTGAATTTACCACTTAAGAAATGCTCAGAGTCGGTGAAACAGTTATGAGGTATGGAGATCCATCGCAGTCCCTAACGCCCTATCTTCTTTGGGTGTGTTTAGCATCCCTTCCTGAAAAACAATCAGAGGATCGCAGAGTCAGGTAACAGTCAGATGTGTGGGGTGCTGAAGGTTTGCTGGCAAGATCTGCTTCATACGAACAGATGGTATGGATCTCTTATCACTGTCATAGACCATTACAGGCTAGCTGTGCATCCACGCACAGTTCATTTTATAATATTTATCACCTGCACCTCTCCTGATCTCGAATTCCCATTTTGTTTAGAAACTGGGCTCCTAAAAAAAAAAAATCTCATGTAAATATTCAATCAATTTACTTGTACCCTTCCTAATTTTTTTTTTTTTTTTTTACTTTAATGTTCTAAACAGCTTAGAATGCAGTCATTTCTATCACAAGCGATAGGAAGCACTGGCTTAGGTTGTAAGTGTTCTTGATATACACACTCTGCTCCACTCATTGAAGGATCTGAAAAAAAAAAAAACAAAAAACAAAAAACAACAGTTTGCAAGAAGACAGCTAAAGGGAGTTATGAAAGCCTAATCCTCATGTATGCAGTTAAAACAGTTTTGAGTTTTCCCCGAGCTTCTGAGAGAAAGCTATCTCTGATTTAATGCTTGAAGAAAGCAAAGTTGGGCAGTTGACTAAAAGGGGGAGAGTACAGTCTAGCACAGCATTTATACAGGGCACGCCATAGAAGCTGAGGCATACAGGGGCACCTGACTCTGATGAGCATAAATATTTAAATATAGTGAGCATTCAACACATCCCTTCTCTTATCCAAAAATAACCTTCTTTCTCTTCAGGACCGTCAAGGAAAGAGGTGCACTAAGAAGGGAAGGCTGGTAAATGTACATCACCTCACTTTGTGCCTTTGACTTCCTATCCACTATGCTCTCCGCCCTTCTGTACCACAGGTGCCAGGTAATCCCGCCATCTGCTCCAGAGAGCGAGCCACTCTCCTTTCCAAAAGTTGCAAACCTGCATATGACTAATAGAAATCCTCACTTCAGTGAGGCAACTTGACACTGGAATTTTCTGCAGGAGAACGAAGGCAGAGATGGAGGATCAGAGATAGTCCTTTAGTCCCATCGCTCTATATTGAGCTGACCAATGGAGCCTGGCCTACGGGCGTCTCAGGCAAAGGAGCAAGCTGGTTAACTTCTATCCTCGCCATGGCTGAAATAATGGACAGGAAGCAACTTAGAGGAAAGGCTTACTTGGCCTTAAAATTTGAGAGAATGTATCCATGATGATGAGGCAGACAGGAGAGTGGAAGGCAGCTAGTTACACCACATCCACAATAGGAAGCAGAGAATGGAATGGTGGTGCCCACTAAGTGTTGCTGTTGCTGTTGTTAATGAAGGAACCCCAGCCCATGGGATAAGACTCCCACTTTAAGGTGAGTCTCTCCTTGTTAAATCTCTCTGGAAACAGTCCGATAGGCACACTATTGGTGTCCTTCCTAGGTGAATCTGAATCCAGGCAAGTAGACAGCGAAGGTCAACTACCAAGAGGAAGCGTGACTCATCTAAGGAAAGCCTAAAGTCCAGGGTCAGATGAGAGTTTAAAAAAGAGAGAGAGAGAGAGAGAGAAAGAAGAACCCCTTTGGTAATCTTTTGATTCCATCTGCGCTGATTCTGCTGATTCTAGAATAATCAAATTAGTATTGTGAAAGGGAAACTTAGTTCATAATGTGGTGGTTGAATACCTTTAATGTATTGGCGAGTCATAGAGAATTCTGTTTAAAAAGAAAGGAAGAAAGAAAAGAAAAGAAAAAACAGAACATCTTCCCATATCTACAGTGACAGTGTGGGGGCCTAGTTATTAAGGGGCACCCACACTGTCTGCCAAGCCACGGTCTCATAGGCAGGCATCTCCGGTTCTATAAGCCCTGCACAACCCCTGAGCATATTGAAAAGTTCAGCAAAATTGCTATGAGACAATCGTGCCACAGCTTGTTTAGTGCATTACAAAAATTAATTTGCTGCAGAAGCCATTAGCGCTTGCTAGAATCTTAGGACACACTTGGCCATGGTCTGATTCATAGTCTCCTTAGCTGAATGTTTCCAATTTAGGTGAGCTTAAAAGTTAGAATAAATATTTACTGATTTATTACTCCTAGGTTCCAGCCATTAAAAAAAAAAAGAAAGAAAGAAAGAAAGAAACTAACTTAAATTTAGTTTTTTTTTTTTTTTTTTTTTTTTTTTTGGCAAAGAGCCATGAAAAAAATAAGCATTTAACATGAAAGATCAGGAGTCTGTTCTCATGCCAATTTTCCAGAGGCTACAAAAACAAAAATGACCAGAGTGGTATGGTTGAGATTGCTCTTAATAACTTTCATATTCTTGGAAAATGGATTGGAAGTAAACAACCTGTTATATATTGTTCAATACTGGAGTAGGCTGCATGCATGTTAAGCTAAACATCTGGTGAAGAAAGTCTTTGTGCTGGTAGCTGTTAATTTGGATCTTGTGTAACTGTATCTTACAGACAAAGCCTCACTTTCACCTTGTGTTGACCTGGAGGCATGTGGACCGAGGCCCTCTATAGGAGAATCTGGTCAGTAATCAAATTGGAACAGCTGTGACAACGGAGCCTGCTAGGCAGGCAAAGTAAAAGTTGTGGGAATGTGTCTACGTGATGCATAGTTTATATTTTTAGACTTGAAGGAAGTTGTACAATGCAACAGTGTTTTAAGATAGTGGAGGCATTCCATGGGCTATGATTTTTTTGGTCACCCATAGGGCCATATTCACAACCCATCACACAATTCCCAAAGCTCTGTGCTGTAGTTCCTATCACAGAACACAACGCAGTCACTCTCCAGACTTCCCCGCAGTGGTCTTTCTCCCCTCATTTCTGTGTCTCATTGTCATAATTAGTTTATTGGGCTCATTTGAATTTATTCTGCTTTTTTGAGCAAGTTCTCACTATGCAGCTGAGAATGGCCTCTTATCCTAAAATGAATAAATAGCAGAAAGAGTTCCATTGAAACATCCCATTGTAATATGAAATAAAATATTCAAATGCTTATTAATGTTTTATTAATTTACTCCCGGTCTAATTATTTATCTTCACAAAACTGATTGCTCTGTGGCCTAAGTGATTAAAAATTCAATATATTCCTTCCCTCCAATTGCATTAGTCCCATTTGCCTTTGAAAGCAATGGAAGGAGAAGGCAGGGGGTGACAGAGTAAAGATAATCTTCTAGAGGCATCGTCTTCTCTAGAAGTCATTTAGCTGGAAACACTGGCAAGATATTTGTACAGCCATTTCATCAGATTTCAGCAAAGAAAGAAACAAAGCTCACGTCTGCTACATTCCATGCCAGTATATGTAAGATACGGTGCTGCCTAGCAAATTGCTGTTTCTTTTCTAGCAGGTAGTTGTGTTTGGCTTGTGTTGTGGTGGACACACAATTTGCGCTTCACGTGGGAGCAGTAGGTGCAGTTCTGGGACCTAGATCTTCAGGGACTGCCATGGAAATCTACAGTGTTATCGATGGTGGTGCCCTGGGATCTTGCCGCCGAGAAGCACAAGCTCTTCCTCACATACTGTTGCAGAATTTTCTGAAGTGCATGTCACTACTCGCAGTTTGCTGAGTTATGCACAGGTTCTTATGAGGGCTGTGTGTAAAGGTCTGTTGTCTTAAGCAGTAACCCAGGATCCTATCAGTTAGCTTTCGGCTGGATGTTATCAGATGCTGACTCCGTGGTTGATATGGAAATATGAATGAGAAACATGTGTAATGTGTTTTAAAGGGAAGCACATCTGAAAGACTTACAAAAATGGGTATCAATATTATTTGCAAAATGTGATCACTATATTAGCTTAGCAACAGATAAACAGCTAATAATATGCAGAGTCTTGAAGGAGAGATGAACATGTTTTTTTGTTGTTGTTGTTTAGATCCCAAGTGTAGGATGAGGAACAGACTTGTGAGAGAGCAGGTGATATTCATCCCCTTAGAAGTTCAACCTTGTGGAGGAAGAATGGTTGTTACCATCTGAAAAACATTCTTGAACAAACTCTGAGAGGAGCTATAAATGGGAGCCCAAAACAGGAGGGGCGGTGTCTTTAGAGGCTTGGGATAGTTTTGGCTGTTCAACTCTCCTAGAGAGACCCACCTGAGGGAAGGATTCAGGGCTCAGGGCTCAGACTGAGGCTCCGGGGCTCCGGTTCCTCCAGGTTTCAGAAAAAGAAATCCTGCTGACTACTCCAGGAGAATTGTTCCTCGGAACTGATACCCAGAAGGTTTCAGTCTTGTGTTCTTTAATCTCCTTTTCCTCTTGTTTAGATTAGTCAGATTATAAGTGAGGTATGTTCAGTTAATAAGTTTATAATAAAGTATAATTGTTAAGAAAATTGAGCCTAGAGGGTCTGGAATCCTTCATATATGTTGGTTAGGTTTATGAGGAAGATGAAGCTACAATGAGGTTGTACCAGGACAAATGGACCCCATATGTCCTGTGCAAATATAACTTTTGATAGATAAAATACAGACTTAAATGTGAAATATAAGCACAGAAGCCTTCAAAAGGAAACAGACTTTGTTGATAAGTCTTTTTCATAGGCAAGAAATAAAGAAGTTGATAATCTCCCTAAAATTAGAACCGGTGAATTAGGTGAATTGTTATTACAAATATATGTCCCGTCAAAGACAGTTTTAAGAAATTTAAAAGGCAAGACAAAAATTAAAATAAATATGTCTATAAAAGCATGTAAGTGAGGTCTAATATATGGAATACACACAGAACAAAACAATGCTTCTTCAAGGCAGAAAAGCTATGAGATACACGAACAAATAATAGAGAAAGCATTTTGCAGTAGAAGATATAAAAAAAAAAAAAAAAAAGACACACTCAGAATTTAGTTACAAAAGAAAACCAATTTAGAACAAAAATGGAACCCTGGCAACAATTGCCAAAATCCATTAATGTTACAAAACCAAAAATACTGTTCATTAGACTAGAGAGTTGGACACTTTGCAGAGGTGTTGGACACCATTGTACTAGTTTTTTCTGATGCTATCATAAAGACTATACGCAACTTTTGAAAACATTGATTTGAGCTTACAGTTCTGGAGTAATGAAAGTCCATTATGGCAGGGAGGCATGGTGGCAAGTGCAGGTATGGTGGTAGAAGGGCAAAGCTGAGAGATCACATCTTAAGCTGCAAACGTGAAGTGCAGAGACCCAACTGAAAGTGGGACAAGCTTATAAACTCTGAAAGCCAGCCTTCAGTGATGAACTTCCTCCATCAAGGCTCTACCTCCCATAAACTTCCCAAATAGCACCACAAACTGGGGGCCACATGTTCAGATACTTGAAGGGCATAATTCTCACTTAATCCTCTACCCTATATTCAGAAATTCTCTATGTGGTGAATCTTTATGCTAAGTTTGAAACGGTCCTGAAACAGCAGTCATCAAATCTAACCTATCACACACTGCTGTCTATTTGGTGAAGGAATACTAAGTAGGCATGAATTTGCAAATCTCAATTACATAAGACAAAATTTAAAGCTCTCATAAATAAAACATGTATCCAAACAAGCTAGAGAAAACACTTTATAATGCTTTCCTGAAATTTATATTAAAAAAAAAAAAAAACAGGCAAATGCAGATGTTTTAGAAAGAGAGATACTTGTTAACCTTGCCAACTTCAATCAAGGAGGGCAATGAAGGCAGCTTCATAGATTCTCGCAGTGCTGTGTGTTGAGTGAGCACAAATTAAATCCTGGCATTCTGATTTGAAAATTAATTGTATTTTCTACTCCTGTGAATTGTCTGCTCTTCTCTATTCTTCCCCAGAAATATAGAATAAATTATATGGCTACATCAAGAACTTAGGCAAAGCTAGGTGTGGTGCCACATGCCTGGAAATTCATCACTCTGGAAGCCGAGGCAGGAGGATGGAAAGTGTGAGGCTACCCTGGAGAGCTTACACAATTCTGCTTCAGAATCCAAACAGAACAACAATAACATAAACCACAGCAACAGCCACAGTGTGTGCCTGCATATGTTTTTTAAAAAATTATTTAGTATCGATTACTGTCAATGAAATTCCCCCCAAAAAAAGGTATAAAATATTTTGCAGTTTTTTACTGTGAATTTTCTATTAATGTTCAACATAGGAACCACAACATTTCTAACTCACAAGAGAAAATGTAGTCATGTCCTTACATTGACCTGTATTTGTAATACTCATTTTTTTCCTGTGATTAGAAGGAGGCCATCGTGTTTCAAGTTTTGTGTAGCGATACTCAACTACTTTTACTTTTAAAATAATTATATGCTAATATTCTGTTACCGTAAGCGTCTAGGGAATCTAAGTCTATGTTTAAATTTCACTCTGAAAAAAAAAACCCTTCACTTTTTTCTTCAGACAGAAGGTGTGCGCTGTGTGGCACTGTCTTCTGTCATCATCCACTGAGAAAGCAATGGAGTACAGACTCTATCTGTGTAATTACCAGGCCCTACCTGCAGAGCCAAAGTTCATTAGAAGCAGCACGGGGGGGGGGGGGGGGGCAGGGGGGAGGTGCTGCCTGCCTCCTATAGTGGGTGTGCACACCATCCACGGACGTTAATGGGATCTCCATGCACACAGTGGGAAGACTTTGAATAGGCAAATGCAAAAATCCCCATTTCCTCCCTGCATTGATGCACTGCAGGCTTTTCAGTTATGTGGAACTCTTGGGGAGTAGATTCATTTGGCTTATGACTTCATTTAGCACAGAAGACCCACAGGAAACCTTTATGGGAGTGAAACACAAACACAGTTATGCTTGCAAGCTTGGTTTCTTAGGACATAGCATTTTTTTTTTCCAGTTTTCCTCATCAAACTGAAACCGTGTTTACAATTGGAGTAAGTCTTGGGTTCTCTGGACATCTGAGATGACTTAACTGGAAGTTTTGCATTTAAGAGAGCATAACTGTCATTCGTTACCTCTGTCTTTTTGTGACCATTTAAGTTTTCCAGCTTCATAGTCAGGCTAAGGAGCCAACAATAACATCTACGTCTCTAATAGTCAGACTTATAAGGAACAACTTGCCTTTCAGAAGGATGGTTGCTATTTGTCCACAACGTCATGGCTGTTGTGTCTCTCCCCTCCCTCCCCCATGCTCCCTTCAGCTCACAAGAGAACAACAGCCTTGTATATATCTTGTCTATCAGTGGAGAATGGAGTCTGCATGGAGGTGAGCCATTTTCTCACAGAAATAAAAATAGTGGCACATGTTAAATTCGGGAGTTGGGGATCACAAAGCAATTTACAAGTATGTAAGTACGTAAGTATTGGAAAGGACAACTACAAGGTAGTAACTGTCGACTTGCATACAAAGCTGGTTCTCAACAAATGTGGTGACCTCAGAACGCTTTATAGAGTTATGAAGACATGGATGACACTGTCTGTGTGAATATTTCCATGCAGAGCGCCATGTTGTTTGTTGAAGCTAATTCTCAATGTGGTGATCTTAGTTTGAGAACAGGTCAAGTACGGCATTACGGACATCATCTTCCTACCCGCTGCACTTCATATACTAGAGTACAATGGGAATTTTTACTGTGGTGTTATTTTCAGACAGGCTTTTGTTGACCCATTCACAGCATTAGACAATTAGCACGATACTGAGTAACAGCATGTCCTTAAGCCACATAGTTGGGACAGGTTGCGATCATGACTCTATGCTATGGGACATGGCATTCTTCTACTCAGGCCTTGATGCTGTCTCTGTCCAGTGTTCCAGTCTTCTCTAGCTTGTCCCTGACATCAATTGTTCTTTCCTTCTGTCCTTCTACCTCACTCATTCACGAACGCTGGATACTCTTCTAAGCTTCATCCCCATTCCACTGCTCAACAGTCCTGCTAGGCACTAATATGTCATGTGTCAGCAATCAAAGGCTTCCATCCCACCCACCCAACACCCAGGGTGACCCTGTTAAATATTAATTTGACAGGATCTATAATTACCAGAGTGATGGGCCACTGAGTGTGCCTTTGGAGGATTTTCTTAACTAAGTTAATTGATGTGACAAGACTTGCCCACTGTGAATGGCACCTGTCCCCATGGGTGGGGACCTGAACTATATAAGAAAGAGAAAGTGAGCTGATCACATGTGTTCTTCTTTCTGTGTTTTCTGGTTGAGGATACAATGTGGCCAGCTGATTCGAGCTCCTTCTGCCTTGACCTCCTCATCATAACGAGTTCCTTAAACTGTGAGCTAAAAAAACAAACAAACAAAAACACAACACAGCCTCCCAGAACAAGTGTAAAACTACAAACAAAAACATTATCATCGACAACAAAAATAAAAACAAACAAACCGAACAAACTAAAGACCCCATTCCACTTAAATTGCTTCTATGGGATTATCTTATCACACAAAAACAAAAAGAAGTTTATACAGGAGATGTTTTTTCCCTCACATCCCCTTCCCCATGTCTCTTGCTTTCTTTGAAATCTCCAAGTAATAGACTTGAATTCTGAATGATGGCTTCATCAGCGACTCTCTGCAAGTCTTTTAAAGTGAAGACAGGCCGTAAACTTCAAACCCCTACCCAGATCTAGCCAATGGACAGGGCTTAGAATGACCCAGTGTAACCTGGTCTGTCCCTAAGCATGCTAGCAGCACTCTTTCCTAGCGCAGCATGCTCTGCACCCTCCAGTGCTTCTGTGCCATGGTATCAATCTGGTTTGGAGGGTCTCTACCAGCTCAAACAGCAGGGGAAGGGAAAAGAATGGTCCTTCTCCACCCAGCTATGTATGCCATAGAGTTTAAACAATGAATCATGTGAGCATCAGAGTCACCAATGCTGATATTGAGTTTTAGTTCTAATTAGGTCTTTAAATTAACAACATAAATTAGTTTTAAGGAAGGAAGAGTAAAGCACGCCAGCCCAATGGTACTCTGTTTTCCCTGATAGCTTGTCTAAACTTTCACAGAGCAAGGTAATCTCAAATGATGCTAAATACATTTGGGCTGTCAGAGTGCTGTCTCTATTCTAATCTACTTTAATATGTTATACATTGCATGTTTTAAAGTCTTGCTAGTTTATTTACCTTTAGCAGAGTTTACCTTTAATCCATTTCAGCACAGTCTCCTGTAACATTCTGTTGTTCCTCTGCCTGGGATAGCCTTGTCTTTCCCAACCATATCCCATGTCAGCCTAGTCCGCTGTTGAGAGCTCTCATCTTGGGAGGTGCAGTCCAGATGCCTGCTCTGATCGCTCTATTCATCCTTCTATCCCTTGGTACCTAATGAAAGATTTGCATCCCTCTTCATCCTTCAGGGCCTAGATGCTTTGAGGATGGAGGATGATGAATAACTTGTACCAATAAGAAAATCTCTACTTCATTAAGATGTTACTGAACATTTGTTATGTTTCAGGTCCCATGGAAACACCTGTCAATAGAGTGAGAAAGAAAACTCATTCTATTTCCAAATGGATCCTAAGGGAGAAAACAGAAATTCCAGACAAAAAGTGGAGTATAAAGGAACAGTTTTATAATGGAGGTCTCTCCAGAGTCCTTTGACAGTGACCTAAAAGACCCTAAAAGATAAGAGTCAGGGCATATAGCTTAGTGGTAAGGAGTTGCCCAGCACATTTGAGACTCTAAATTTAATCATTGCTAGCATAAAAAAAGATGGAAAATGATAAAATTCCTCAACTCTGGGGAATTACAATGTGTTTAGAAAACAAGGCAACATATAAGCTGATCCTTAAGGTGGAAAAATCACTAGAAATGATGAGAAATCAAATGTCCAGAGATAATGACCTATGAGTCATCAAGTTGAGAGTGCCAGGGTGCAATGGAGTAGGGAAAATAGACAGGTATCAGATGGAAAGTATGTGTAGGGAACAGGAATGTTTCTCCAGAATCCACCAAGTGCATTTGACTCCTTTGTGTTATTTTCTAGATATGTGGTTTTTCACTAATGGAAAGGAAAACAGTAAGAGTTTATGACTGGAAAACACCATTATTAGCAGCCAAGAAAGTATCATCATCACTCTCTTTAATCTCTTATAGTATGCCTCTAAAAACAAAAGGCAAGCAATAAGGCTAGTTGAGACTCAAGGCAAGAGTCATGTCTTTTTTAAAGGTGGCATTGTTTTTGCACTTTTCATGTATTACTGCCCTTGACAATCAACTGTTCACATGACGCTGCTTGGCAACGATTGAAAGTAAAACACGGCTTAATAAACATGGCAGTGAAAGTGGTGAACGCTAATGGCAATGTTATAGAAAACATCATGCGATAATGAACAACTCTGCACTACGCAATGCTCTACTCACAGCAGGGGTAAGAGGGCTGACACCTCAGACAGAAGAGAGTGACACGGCAAATCTCCCATAAAAGGAAGAGCTTCAAACAGAGACTCGGATCTTAGCCAGGAAAAGCTGAACAAAATATCAGTTCAGCATTCCCAAAGCACATTTCGATTTTGGTCTTCTTCTTCTTCTTCTTCTTCTTCTTCTTCTTCTTCTTCTTCTTCTTCTTCTTCTTCTTCTTTTTAAAGGCTAATGATTAGTAAAATTAAAAACATCATCTTATTTATTCATATACTTATTGTCCCTGACGGATTTTTTTTTTAGCATCTGATCCTAATGAAATGAAAAATAGCTGAGAGGAAAAGCAAATTCAGTAATGCCTCTTGAGTGCACATGAAGGATGATACAAATATCTTAACAGCTTTTCAAACAACAGTTAAAGAAAAGAGGTCATGAATTTGAAATGGAGTGGGTACTTAGAGGGCTTGGAGGGATGAGAGGGAATGAGAAAATGACACAGCTATATTACTTTTTCAATTTTTAAATATTATTAATAAGAAAATGAAATAGTTGTTGGAACCTCTTAGATAATGCGTGGATTGCTTTCCGATGGCCAGTGATATTTAAATTATTTAGAATAAAGTGTGCAGTTTTGTCTTGACCACACATCACTGCATAGAGCAGAAGTGTCCTCTGTGACTTCATTAGGGCTCCAGAAACGTCCTCCTCTTGGTTGTGGGAAGTAAGGGGTTTGGAAATACTGAGGTAAGATGCAGGCAGACCACATCAACAGAACACATAGCAAGCTGACCTCTGCTGCTCCTTGGAGTGAGCAATATTTGTGAGCAAACCTTTCTCTTGGAGAACAAAGCCTGTCTTTCTGATCCTGTCACTCAGTAGAAAGAACAAAGACTTGGTACTTGGAACCAGAAGAACTGAAATAAGTGTTTCCTCCATTTTCAAGCCCTCAGCAGTCAGAAGGTATATTTCTCCCTTTGAGTACTGGATATCAGGTGGTTTACACCTGCTGTGAAGATGATGAGAAAAACAATCAAAATGTTTTGTACGATGATCTTGATGTCATACTTCACACTGCTTTTACATCTGGAAATATGACATGATGGGGTATCACTGTAGCTTTGCTAGAAAAAGCCAGCCATCGGCTCATATTTATTTTCTTACAGCCCATTAAAGTGGCTACACAAAAATCTCATTAGACTATACAATTTTAAATTTGTGTTCTCTCTCTCTCTCTCTCTCTCTCTCTCTCTCTCTCTCTCTCTCTATATATATATATATATATATATATATATATATATATATATATTTCCTATGCTAAACAAAAGCCCTTAGAACAACAGCTTCTCACTCAGGACTTTTGCCATTTTTTTTTTTTTCAAATTGCAAGGCTTCTCCTGTTAGACCATCTGGTATTTATTGTAAAATACACACCCCCGTGATGTGCTAATTGCCAAAAGAATGCGACCTCACAACTGTAATTAGTTCTTTGTACGCACTTTCTTCCTGCCACGGATAGTGTTTTCCTGAATAAATGATAGTGTGGGATTGCCTGTGTCAAAGCACTAGCCCATTGTTCCCAAGAACATGCACAAGAGAAGGCTGGTCTTCTGTAAGGGGTGGCAGCTACCCCTGTCACCCATGTGAAAGCAACCTTAAAAGGGACCTAAAGATGTGACAGGAAAATCCGCCACTGAAGTAGGGAGAAAATAAGCTTCTAGAACACAATTTCATTATAATCTCTACAAACCACAGTAATGTTAATACAAAAAATATTAAAATATTAATGAAATAGAATTTTGAAATCAACACTTATCTGGTAAAGTTTATTTCAATCTAGTAGCCATGTGTCACGTTTATATTTCCTATTACCAACACTTTATTGTAGCCGAGGTTTTTGACTATTTGTTGGGTTTCTGTGCCTACCACCCTTCTCCACCCCAATCCCTTCCAACCACCATGCACTAGTTGGGAGAGAAAAAAGGATAGAGGGGAGAAGGGGCTTAGATCTCTTTAGATCCTGTTTAGGGGCACCGAGTTTCTTGGGAGTACGTCCAATTTTCATTGTCAACATATCTCCAACCAGAAACCAGCAATCCACCAAACAACAAATAGCAATCATCAACCAGCAATCCAGCAAACAACAAACAGCAATCAGCAAACAGCAAACAGCAGGAATCGGCACAGCAGGGGAGGCAGCAGCTGCCTCTTTGGAGCCCCTCCTGTTGCTCTCAGGGGACTGACATTTATAAGATGCCCAGAATTCCAAACTTAACATATCCCCAGCTGGTAAAATCATGCCCCTGCCAGAGCATGAGAACAGTACTGATTAGCTGCTGTGGTCAATCTGAGGCAGCACCATTTCCCACACCTGGGACTGAAACAAAGCTAAGACTCCTGTGGGGACCCATGCCAAATTCTGCCATGTCAGAAACCCTGTGCTTAGGCTGTATGCTGTGACCTTCGAGTTGCTGACCTTTACCTCACCACGAGGTCTTGTGTCCTTGGACTAAATAGTCCTTTGAAAGAAGTAGAAAAGTCTCAACTTGGAACCACACAGAGGATCTAGGAAGTTCTTACAAGGAACTACTCAGAGAACTAGAAAGTTCTACAGGGAGCGATTTAGGCTATTGCATTCCTGCCCGGGGGCTAGGGTGAAGGAGATAAGAATAGATCCTATTGACCTTGCCCTATATATATATTCCTGCTAGTGGGCAATAAAGTGAATCTTGATCAGAAATGTCCTAATTTGATTCGTTATTTCTCGCGTCTCTGTATCCTACTTTCAATCCCCACTCCCTCTTTCAGGTGAACCCTGATTCGATTTTTCCCACGGGCTGGGATCCGACAGACTCCTGTGGTTTTTTTGTTTTGTTTTGTTTTGTTTTTTGTTTTTTAAAGAAACCGAAAGTTCTCACTACATTTTATTCTGTAACACTCAAGTTATGGCTGATTACATCAGTGACAAAAGAAATTCCAGATGATGAGAGCCTAAGACTGTAGCAATATTTTCACGGGAAGATTACCTGGAAGCCAGCTGCTCAGGCACAGTTAGGACATCGCCTCTGATGCCACCTCAGCAGGCTGCAGTGCAGCAGGAAAGGCACGCACACAGTACTGCAGTGTGCTAGAAATGGTGAGGTGTGTAAAGCCAGTTTCTACAGGAACAAGAAGCTAAACTAAGGCTGTGGCAGACAGCTGGAGAGAACCAAATGTATAAAAGAGAAGCAGATAGTAAGGTACAGGGGAGGGGTGGGAAATGGTAAGTGGGGCTCTCCAAGGTTAGGGTTTGGATTATAATGTGTTACCAATATTTCATATAAGAGTTGGGATAGAAAAACAAGGCTCAAACTTTCTGAAAAGAATCTGCTTTTGGCTTATTTGTGTAGAAATGCCCAAGAAATGGTAAAAATGCTTGTGTGCAGAGCTCACAGCAACATAGGGCTGAGGAGGTGATGACTCTGTGATTAACTTTGTAAGATTATAAGGTGGAAAATAAAATGAGAAGAGTGTAGAAAATGGAGATATTCCTTAAGATCATCAAATGGTACCAGAGTAAGGAAATGTCCTGCCAGGGATAGTACTGACAGAGGGAATGATTAAGACACTGGAAAGGAAATGTTACTGAAACCAGACAGAACCTTTTAGGAGAGAAAAGTTGATCAACAACGTTACATTGGAACCTGTGTTGGGTACAATCAACACTGTTTCATGTAAAATTATATAAAGCCATCAGTGGTCTATGGAAGGACTGGGTGTAAGTTTATGAGCAGAATAAAAAATATGATTACATGAGGAGGTCGATTCAGGCACACAAAAAAAGTATAATTTTTTTTATTAGGAAGAACAAATATGGGCAATATTTTAGGTAGAGGAAGCCAAAGGATGAAGAGTTTGGAGGTGAAGAAAAAGAAAGAGATAAATGTAACAAAACATTCCGTGATGTCATGAGAGCTTGGCATATAGGAAAACTGTGTTTGACATGACATGGTCCCATATTTGACCACGTTCCCTGCATGAGGAGGTCTGGTGGCACTCAGAGCAAGGATAGCAGGCTACGAAGAAGGAAAACTCTGTTTAAAATGCACATTTAATATAAAGAGGCATTGCTACCTTGGAGAAGGAAGTTGAAAGGGCAAAATTCCAGTGCACATCATTTCAAGGAAGTTGGACAGGCTACCAAAGCAGGCCTGCTATGTCACAGAGTTCCAGAGGCAGTCACCCAGGGGAGGGGAATGTTTGTTTTAATGCTTCACCCCACATTTACACACATTGACTCAGAGTAAAAGTGTGTGTAAACTGGTTGGTCACAAGGGGGAGAAAAAATGAATCACCTTAGTCACTACATTTTCAGTACTGCCTGGGTACCACTCTAAAACAGCTTCCTGCTCTTCCTGCTCTGTGCTCCTGAGCTGAATTAAGCACTTTGCAAAACCACAAATTATCTTTCTTTCCTTCCCCAGTCTTTATTGATTCGCCTTCTTTAACAAATAATACATGGAATCAAAAATCTAATATTTCTGAGTTAGAAGGCCTCTCTAACACATTAAAATGCCATTGGCAGATGACTTTCTTCAGATAAATCTGAGTGCTTTCAGGAGGAGGGGAGACACATTTGTTTTCATATCAAGAAGAATGGCCCTTCAGAGAGGTCTATTGATCTCATACGGATTTCAAAAAGAATAATGACCAAGTAAGGGCTGCAGTGGGGATGAAGGATGCTGCTGTGTAACTCCTTAGTAAACATAAGGAATTAGATTAGGCAATTAAGGCCCAAGATGCCTGAGTCTGCAGAAGCAATGCTTTCAGCAATAACATCAGGGAAGAGATGCACCGTGGTGATTTCCAAGACTTTGGATTCTCACACAGTGTCTAGATCTAGATTTGCAATAAAAAGTGAATTTTGTACAAATAAACATACTTAGTGCCAAAGTTGTCAGAATATAAACTATAAGTACCAGTGAGATAGAATATAAATTCTGAAAGAGGTGAAATAGAGAGTGGTGAACTTCAAAGAATATCATTTTTCTACATGAGGGACATAGGTCAGTCAGTATTTGGAGTCAGAATGTTTGATCTTAAAACTCGTAATAGAAAACAAAACATGCAGACAAAACCCAGATCTGTTTATATACAATCATAATCTTCACACTGGAGATGCACAGACTTACAGATCACTGGGGCTTTCTGGCCGACAAACCTATTCAGACAGCTCGAGGCCTGTTGGAGACTGTCTCAAAAATAAGATGGACAGCATATGAAAAACTTCAGCTGAGTTTGACCTTTGGCTATACACAGAGAAGAAACACAAGTGCATTTGCACACACACAAGTAGAGGAAAAAAATAAAAATATAAAGAGACCTCTCACATTGGTAGATGTTAAATGTTAAAATTGATTACAGCTGGATGGGCCATATTGGAAGTTATGACTTTACAGAGCACTCTACAAAATGACAAAAAATGTGTGAGAAAAGAACTTCCCAGAATAGATCTGTGTGTGTGTGTGTGTGTGTGTGTGTGTGTGTGTGTGTGTGTGTGTTGAATGTACTTAGGAGGGCTGGTGCATGAGCTCATTTTCATGCCTCTGAGGAACAGAGAAGAATACTAAGTCGTCTGCTCTATTACTTTCCACCTATTTTCCTGAGAATTGGTTTCCCTCTGATGATGGACCTAAGTGTGATTAGCAAGCCTCAGTCTCTGTCCACAACAGCATTAGTGCTTCAAGAGTGTCCTGGTTTTGTTTGTTTGTTTTCAACTATTCTCAGTATTTGGATCTGACTCTCCTGGAATTCATTATGTAGAACAGGTTGGCCTCAAACTCACAGAGACCCACTTGCCTCTGCCTTCTGGAATGCTGGGCTTAAAGGCATGCACCACAACTAAACATGTGTTTTAACGTCAGTGCTGGGGATTTGAATTAAGGTCTGCATGCATGCACAGGCACTCTTATTCACTGAGTCATCTTTATTGGCCTGGTCATGGTTTTTTAAGGAGACAAAGCAATAGGCGGTATACATCTGCTTGTTACTTTTACATAACCATGACTTTTAGCTGACAGAAGAGGTTTATTACCTTGGCTCATGGCTCAGTGGACAT
This sequence comes from Acomys russatus, assembly GCF_903995435.1. Classification (NCBI taxonomy): domain Eukaryota; kingdom Metazoa; phylum Chordata; class Mammalia; order Rodentia; family Muridae; genus Acomys; species Acomys russatus. The sequence goes on along the minus strand of NC_067144.1, from coordinate 12,517,418 downwards.
TGTTTATATGGCAGGGAAGTCATGAAGGTGGGAGTCCTTGTGGCTGTAGTGGCAGGAATGTGAGACAACTTGTCATATCATGGGAGATCCTAACTAAGAAGCAAAAACCTGGGCCCAAAAGCAGAGCTGGAAATTGGCTTTAAAGCCACAAACTCAGTATTTTCCATTCAACAGCCATACCTCCAACTTTAAAAGCATCACAAGCTCCAAATCAAAGATCTCATTTTGGAAACGAGGGTTGTTTAAGCACATACATCTGTGAGAGACATCCTCACCTTCGGATCATTAATGGCTTATATAAGTGCAAATAGATGTGGATGGATTTCCATACACAAATGTAGACATAAGTGAGAAGGGACTTACTAGAGTAACTGGCTCACAAAATTATAGATGCTGAGAAGCCCTGTAATAGGTGTTTTGCAAGTTTGAGATCAAGTAAGTCATTGGCATAGTTCAGTCATCATTTTGTTGTAAAGTTTCAGAGTCAAGAAAACTGGTAACGTAATTTTCATTCTAAGATTAGATACCCAGAAGACTACTGGTACATGCCCAGAACAAAAGGTGGGGTACTTCAGAATTCTGACACCCAAGTCCAGAAGAATAAGCATATTCAACTTCTGAGAAAGTGGACAAGAGAGAGAAAGAAAGGGAAGCAAGGGTGAGAAAGGGGCTGGGGACATGGCTCAGGGGTTAAGAGTGCTGCCTGCTCTTCCAGAGAACCTGGTTTCAATTCCCAGAATCCACACAGCACCTCACAGCTGTCTGTAACTCCAGGATCCAACTCCCTAACACAGACATACACGCAGACAAAGCACCAATGTGCATTTTTAAAAAAAGCCATAAGAAAGAAGGATGAGGAGGGGAAAGAAGAGACGAAACAAGAGAAGATGGGAAAGGGAACTCATATTCCTGTACCACTTTATTCTCTGTGGACCAAGCGAATGATGGTCACCTACACCTAGTGCTGGAGATAGTCCCTGACTGTGCTTCCACATTCAAATGTCAGTCACTGTCTTCTAAAAAGGGCTTTATAGAAATGTATAGTAATAATGTTACAGTTCCCTGAGGGACACACAAATGTAGAATTGCCTCCATCAGATTAGTCTGTGGGACTTTTTTTTAATTAATGGATGCTCTGGCCTATAAACACACACACACACACACACACACACAGAGAGAGAGAGAGAGAGAGAGAGAGAGAGAGAGAGAGGAGCGAGAGAGGAGAAAGAGAGAGAGAGAGAGAGAGAGAGAGAGAGAAATGTGGTAACTGCTCCTGGGCAATCTTATATAGTTGTTTCCTCTAAGATGGAAATTATTTCTTTTTCTTCTTCTTCTGCTTCTCCTCCTCTTCCTCCTCCTCCTCCTCCTCCTCCTCCTCCTCCTCCTCCTCTTCTTCTTCTTCTTCTTCTTCTTCTTCTTCTTCTTCTTCTTCTTCTTCTTCTTCTTTTCTTCTTTTTTCTTTTTGTTTTTTCCCAGGGTCTCTCTGTGTAGCCTTGACTGTCCTGGACTCACTTTGTAGACCAGGCTGGCCTTGAATTTCTTAAGATATTATGTTTGAAGGGAAATGAAACATCGGGCTGTCATAAGGGGAGGGTAAATACTGCATCAAAGTTAGTTAAGATAGGATGTAAACAACTCAAAATAGCATCAGGAAGTGTCTGAAACTGACTAAATTTTCTAAGCCCATCCCTTCCCAAAAGAATACAAACAGTAAAGGCTGCTAAGGGAAGTCTCTTGGACAATCCTAGTCGCCTGGAAGAAGCAGAGACAAGTCAACTGGCTTGGAAGAAGCAGAGACGATCTGAACTGCCTGGAAAAAAACAAAGTCCTCCTGAGATGCCGGCAAGGGGCTCAGAGCAACAGAACCACCTGGAAATGACACCCACCAACTTATTGAACTGCCTGCAGTCTCTGAAGTGAGCTCAAGATCTCTAGGTATGGTGAGCTGTTTCACATACCAGGGTGAGTTTGTTGATATGACTCTGATTGAGCAATCACTGATACTGTAGGTAGCCCCTCACCCATATTCCTGTAAAGTAACCGTATAAAACTCAGAGGCTCATCAAGTCAGATTCTTGTGCTAATCCGTACTTTGGTCTGTGATAGACTCCCTTTCTTGGGTGAATGGATGTGTGTGGTGTGTACTCCTCGGAAAAAAATTGTCATACAACAGACAGGTGGTCTGATAAGCAAACCGAACAAGCCACGGAGAGCTGGCTAACAAGTAGCATTTCCTGTCTTCTACTTTAGTTAAGGCCTCCAGGTTCCTGCCTTGAGCTTCTGACCTAGCTTTCATTGATGGTGGACCAAAGAGCTGAAATAAATCCTGTCCTCTTAAGGGTGCTTTGGGATCATGGAGTATTCATAACAACACAAAAGGAAGCAGAACTGAAATTGTTATCGCGTATGGCATCTTGGTTTATATAATTATGTTGGCTTTGGAGGAGATTGTGGAAATCTTCAGAACTTAAGACTAGAAAAATTATTCTTGAATGCTAAGAATTCAGTGGACTACTATATGGAAATTAGGAACATAAGGATGCTGAGAGAAATGTGGATGGCAGCAGCTGACTTGTAAGACTTAAGAGGGAAGAAAAAGTCTCTCATAGCTGTTTGTGTTATAGGTACAGTTAAGAATTTATGAAAGAGCTGGGCGCAGTGGCACATACCTATAATCCTAGTATTCAGGGAGGCAGAGGCAGGCAGATCTCTGTATAGCCTGGCCTACAAAGCAAATCCAAGACAGACAAGGCTACACAGAGAAACTTCATCTCAAAACCACTTCACTGGGACAACTGTTTAGCTAGGGCTGAAATCTAAGTAGTTGTTGATAAGATATCAGCATAGTTGAGGTGCAATCTTCTGGAAAGTATTTCCCTAGTATCAATACAGAGTGGGCTCAAGCTACATGTCAAGCTGAAGTTCAGAGTGTGTATGAGTCTCCTATAGAGTGTTTGTTTTGAAAAGATAATGAAGATCATCTGCAGCTTGGTACTTGGTGTCAGGATTGGAGTCTCTGTGAAGAGAGCGCTGGAGAGGTCAGTGTGAAACATGGAACCTCAATTGAAAGGCAGACCTCTGCATATTGTAAGTACAAAGACTTCGGGGTGACCACTACAGACAGCAGCTGGTGTGGAGTAGAGCCTGCCTGGGTCTACAACTACAGATGGCAGGGCTGGAGAAGAGGGATTGCTCCGACTCTTTGGAGCCCAGGAGATTGTGACACTTTGGACCCAGAGCTTGTTATGTGTTAGATTTTGGCTTTGCTTTGGTCTAATTGCAAGTGTGACTTGGTCTTCTCTTTTGGGGTAAGAAAGCATTTGGGTTGTTTTTCATTTTACAAGCCTCCACAAAGTTATGAGTTTTTGGATGATTTAAAACGAGTACTTGAATTTTTTGAAGATTCATTATTTTTACTTTTTAATTATGTGTGGCTGTGCATAATGGGTTGTAGTTATGAATACATGCTTGCAGAGGCCCCAGAGGAACAGAGGTGTCAGGTCCTCTGGAGATGGAGTTACGAATGGTTGTAACCCAGGTGATGGATCTCAGTTCCTCTGGAAAAGCAGTGTTTTTAGCCACTGAGCAATCTCCCCAGCTCTGATAACTTGTCCCTTCCCACCGTTGAAAAGTTTAAAACGCAGTGGGACTCTACACATTTTGCCTGTGTTTTATGTTGTGATATTAACAAGAGGCCTTGGCGATAAATAAGAAACGAAAAATTAACCTACACACTTGTGTGTCAGGTTGACAAGAGGTTAATTGTGCTGATTAAGTTTTGTCAACTTGACCTAAACTAGAATTTTCTCTTATCCGTTTGGCTATGGGTATGTGTGTGGGAGCATTTTATTGACGAATTTTTGATATATGAGTGTCTAGGTCACTGTGGGCAGTGCTGTCCCCTTGCAGGCAATTCTGAGTTACATAAAAGGAAGCTGAGGAAGCCATAGGAAGCAAGCCAGTGGGCTATATTCTGCTATGGCATCTGCTACAGTTCTTATCTCCAGGGTTGTGTCGTGACTTCTTCGGATGATGGACTGAAGTTTGTGTACCAAATCAGCTCCTTCGTCCCTCCTAAGTGGTTTGGTCAGTGTTTTTATCACAGTGGTGGAGAAGCAATCCAGGACAATGCTTTACTAGGTATCTGGGTATCCCTTAGCGTAGGAACTGTGATACTTAAAGCTAAGCATCACAGTATGTATACTCGGGAAACAAAGCACAGTGTCAAAGGTTGTATCCAATTCAGTTTGATCGTAATGCAGGATTCTTTAGGTGAACATTTGCCCAGATTTCGGATCACACAGTAATATTGAACAGAATAGACTAAATCCCTGATGTGGCAGCCATTGGCCAGATTTCTAATTTCTATGAGTTTGAGAAGATAGTAAATTTAAAAGGTATACTATTGTAGTTGTAATTTGTATTTACTTGCTTGCTGTGTGTGAACGCGCTAGCTAACACCTTCCTCGAATCTTTCCATGGATACCATTTTCCTTCTATTTATTTATTTATTTATTTATTTTCGGAGGCAGGATTTCTTTGTGTTATCTTGTCTGTCCTGGACTCACTCTGTAGACCAGGCTGGCCTCGAACTCACAGTGACCCACCTGCTTCTGCCTCCTGAGTGCTGGGATTAAAGGTGTGTGCCACCATGCCCGGCGGACATCATTTTCTTTTCAGGTAAAATCAGAGGCTAATGCAAAGGAAAGTATCTACATAGGTCTCTCTTGTGCTTTTTCTTTTAGACAGGCAAGTTCTTTCTGAGTGGACACTTCAGCCTCGGTTACAGGTCTTATTTTCTACAGCAAAGGCCACATCACTGTTACCACCGCCAGTTTACTCTCATGTCCCATAGCTTCTCTCAAGGATTGTAGCATATTTTCTAGCTCGTTAGACATTTGGGAGACACCCTCATACTCATGGGCAGACCTCCTTCATCAAGGAGACAAGTCCCTATAGTCAAACTCTTTGGGAAAAGATGGCTACCCTAGGATTTTCCTGGAGGACACTCCATGCTCACATGTCTCAACCTTGGTAGCACGTCTTACCAAATCCTTGCAGCTAATCTTTGGTTCTGAGGGTCCTTGCATTGTGCGACTTTTCCTGTGGAGACCTGAGCAATGCATATTCATCTACTATAGGACAGTGGCAACACAGCAAAGACGTTAGTAGTCCACCTAATCTAGCTTAGTGAGCACACGTGTGTATTAGGTTGTCCATGAAAGCATAGACACAAGGTTACTTAATGGGAGCTTTTAAACCTTTTATATTTTAGGCTTTCTGAGTCTTATAAGCTTCATTTACATCCAGAGCCTTATGCATCTGTCTCCAGGATCTCTGAGGAAACATCTACACAACAGTTGTCTATACTTTTTGTGCAAAACTATTTTGTTGTCATTCAATACTTAAGTCGTAAAATATGGGAGAAAGTTTAAGACGATGATATTAAAATACAATGAAAGGACAGTCAGCATGGTTCAGTAGGTAAATAGCCTTGCCATAAAACTTCCATGACCCTTTTGGTCACCAGAAATCATGTGGTAGAACAGGAGAACCAGCTCCCGCAAGTTGTCTTCTTACTTACACATTGCACCATGGCATGCATGCAGGTATTAAACACACACACACACACACACACACACATACACACACTATAAACACACACACACAAATGTGTGTGCGCACACAGAGAACACTAATTAGCTAGCTAAATGTTTAAAAAATTCTCATAGAAAGAAGAAAGTTGGAGGAAAAACACTCTACACATTTTGACAAATGCTTCTTTTTTTTTCCTTTAAAAATCTTTTTTTAAATTGTATTAATTTATTCATATTACATCTAAATTGTTATCCCATCCCTCGTATCCTCCCATTCCTCCCTCCCTCCCATTTTCCCCTTACTCTCCTCCCCTATGACTGTGACTGAGGGGGACTTCCTCCCCCTTTATATGCTCATAGAGTATCAAGTCTCTTCTTGGTAGCCTGCTATCCTTGCTCTGAGTGCCACCAGGTCTCCCCATTCAGGGAACTTGGTCAAATATGAGGCACCAAAGTATGTGTGAAAGTCAGATCCCACTCTCCACTCAACTGTGGAGAATGTCCTGTCTATTGGCTAGATCTGGGTAGGGGTTTGAAGTTTACGGCCTGTATTGTCCTTGGCTGGTGCCATAGTTTGAGCGGGACCCCTGGGCCCAAATGTGCCTATCATAATTTTCTTCTTGTAGGTTTCTAGGATCCTCTGGATCCTTCAACTTTGCCATTCTCCCATGCTTCTCTCATCTAGAGTCCCAATAGGATTGACAGGTGCTTCTTTTGAAAACAGCCAAATATGGGAATTTCTTGAACCACGACTCAAAATTAAGCAAGATTATTCTCAATACATTTGTGTAATTAGGTGTGATTAGTTCGGGGATATCCTGCACGAGTCACTTGCATCTAGGAGTGATCAGTTGGAGGATCCAACTCAGCTGAGAACTATCATCAGTGGGACACATCAATGAGAGTGTTTTCTGTTTGAACACAGTCCAAGAATGGAGTCATGAGAGAATTCTGAGTGTTTGTGAGAAAGATCCAAGAAACAAGACAAGGTATCAATGGTATAAGTGTGTAAAGAAATCCAAGTGAGTTTCTGTCTGTAAACTCAGAGACTAAGTGATGCACTGGCTGGTTTGGCAGTACTGATGAGCAGAAACTTGAATGAGGCAGACATCAAGGCATGCATAAGCTGGATAATGATTGTGAGGAACAGGCACCTTTGAGGATTCAGAGTGTGCTGGACAATGAGTGAAGCCAATGTCCTCTGTGAAACAATGGGGTATTTCCAGCTTATAGACTCCTAGAACCAGCAAGCGTTTGACTTAAAAATCATTTTTAGATAACTCATCTGTTTCTCCAACACTCAATTATATGTCTAATTACTTCTTAATGTGAAGATTAGTTTGTCCTTCGAGATGCCTTATAGGTTTTTCTGCATATTATTTTGGAGAAGAGTCTCTTTTTATTGGGGCCTTTAACTTTCTGGTTAATGCACCTAACCTTCATATGTGCCCTAAAGAATAGTTTACAGGGCTGTTATATTATCCTCTGTGGCACAAAACTGGGTGTGCTCTTTTATAATTTCTGAGTCAAGCATCTGGATTCAACAAAGCATCTGCATCCATTAAACATGTGCACGTACATTTCAGTAATTATTGATTGCCAAATCACAGTGTTCTGGTATTCCTATACATTTCATTTTGGTTTCAATTTGTTTTCTTCTAAAACCAATTTTTCTTGAAATATTTTATATATTTTTCTGAGTAAGGGCTTAATTTGCTGTGTCGTGTCAATCTGAAGGCTTTTGAAATTTGTTGAACTTATAGAAAAGTGAAGATGATAACAGAGAAGGGACATAAGAGAGTATTCCCTTCCATTTTGCCAGATGCTAATATTTCTGCCTTGTGCCCAATTTCTCTTTCAATAAAAAGTCAAACATATGGCTAAATGTATTCTTTTTATTTTATCCACTCATTCATTATTTGTGACAATTTACCAATTTTGTTCACAAGCTACAGATTTTATTTATTTATTTAGACATAGCAATAATTTCTGTGTTTTATACTATATTGAAGCACAGGAAATTTGATGTTTTCATTCATTTTCCATTTGAAACTTATACATATTTGTATATATTTATTCCAAAGTTAATTTGCTTTATAGATTATTTCTAATGCTTTGAAATATTGTGTTTCTCTGCCATAGATTCTATTAATGGAAAGAAATGTAAGGCATTCTTTTTTTTCAATTGAAAAATAAAATTATTCATATTACATCTCAATTGCTATCCCATCCTGTGCATCCTCCCATTCCTCCTTCCCTCCCGCTTTCACCCCATTCCCCTTCCCTATGGCTGTGACTGATGGGGACCTCCTCCCCTTGAATTTGATGGTAGGGTATCAAGTTTCTTCTTGGTAGTCTGCTATCCTTCCTCTGAGTGCCATCGGGCTTCCCCATCAAGGGGACATGGCCAAATATGGGGCACCAGAGTTCATGTGAAAGTCAGTCTCCAGTCTCCTCTTAACTGTGGAGAATATCCTGTCCCTTGGCTATGTCTGGGTAGGGGTTTGATGATGACTGCATATATTTTCCTTGGTTGGTGCCATAGATCGAGCAGAACCCCTGGGCCCAGATCTGCCCATCATAGTGTTCTTCTTATAGGTTTCTAGGACCCTCTGGATCCATTTATTTTCCTGTCTCCTATATTTCTCTCACCTTAGGATGTCCTCACCACTATCCCGCTTTCCTGGTAAGTGAAGATTTTCATGAGACGTGCCCCTTTTTTTGAGAAGTCATGATGGGAAATGATTTGTTAAATTTCTGATGAAATAAAGTATGTAAACTTAAAGATTTCTGGTCCAGTATAAGACTTCAGGCATAAAAAAGAGTAAAGAAATTATATTAGGAAAACTATTTTCATCAGAAACCATTTTTTATACTCAGATGTATTAGAGGTTCCACATATAAGCAAGATATGAAGGAGAGGTACAATGGATAGAGCTAAGGAGAATCTCAAAGCCTCCTTACTGTGACCTAAAAAGTGAGGACCTATAAGAATATTTGGACAGGGTGGAAGCAGTGAGGATCAATGATGAAGATAGCTCTCTGCTCTGGCCTCTAATACACAGGATGAGAAAACTCACCATTCACCATGCATGCATGGATGGGCCTTAAGAGTTGCCAAGACCAGAAAACTATGGCAACCAGGAAGCAGTCTGTGTCTGATGTATTGGAAGTTTTGGGTTCTTTGTAAACTCAATTATGTTATATACATATGTTTTTGTTTTAATCTCTAGTGTGGTATTTTTGTTTGGGCTTTAGTATGTCCACAGCTGATAATTGCCTCCTGCAGGGCATGGTCTTTGTCAGCCAGGAAAGGATGCAGCAGGAAGAAGTTTATGGTCCAGGATTCTGAGGGAGATAAATTCAAGAGCCCAGAGAGAGGGAGAGAGAAGGTGTCCTGTGTGGAAAGACCAGAGACCAATGGTGTGGCAGCTTGGAGGACACATATGGAAAGAGGGTTGTGAGAGGGACACTTGGAGGATGGACCTGAGAGAGAGAGAGAGAGAGAGAGAGAGAGAGAGAGAGAGAGAGAGAGAGAGAGAGACTTCAATTGAACTAAACAGCCAGGAGAAGTAAAGAGGTGTACACCTTCTCTCTCCACTAACCTTCTTTCGCTCATACCTAGTAATGAGGTGTCAGAGGGAGTTGGGTGGAGAATGGAGGTAGAGGTAGTGACTACTCTAAATAAAATAGAGTTTAAAAACTAGCACCAACAGTCTGAACTGTTTCAATTGGAGAAAACTTTTAAGTGACATGTCAAAAATTCTATCACAGATTTGCTTGTAAGAATATGGTAGATGGAAGCTTGTGTTAATAGTCCCAGAATCCAACAGAGCAACTAAGCACCTTAATGCCTCATCCATTTTTTGGGACAAAGGTTACATCATCTGAGGCAATATCAGCTAAATCAATCCCCATAGAACTGTCTCATACCAGTAACCAGGGACACTTAGTTACCATTGACTAAGACCCAATGAATTCAGAGACTAGAAGCAAATAGAGGTGTGAATGTCATTACTAAGGCAACTGGGCCTGAGTGAGACAGTATTTGATTTCTACTTCACAAAGAATTCAGGAAGAGGTTAATTGAGGAGTTACCTCTTATCTGGGCTAGAACTTTTGGGACAGGGGGCAGGTTGTTGAGCTCCATGGCCTGGCATTATCTCTATCGTTAGGAGAAGCACTATTGGTTATAAATACCTTAGTGGTCAATGCTGTCTCCCAAAAGTAGTCATACAACCCAAAGAGCATGAGAAATAGGCTGAGCAGATAATAGTCTTCTTAGGTCACTCAAAGACAGGCATGTCAAGCTGCTGCTTTGATGGACTTTCTGGGATGGAGGTGGGGTAATTTCAGAAAGCCAAATACTGTGCTGCGGGATTCTTGAGAACTTTGTGGCCGAACAACAATTTCCAGAGAACATACATGATGAAACAATGCAGAAGAAAATGATGAAGATGGTTATAGGGATTCTCAGTTACCTCTCCCATACTCTGCAGTCTGCATTTCTTCCAAAAAATTTATACTAAAAAGCTGAAGTTACTCAGCAGTTAAGAAGTACTGGCTGCTCTTCCAGAGGACCTGGTTTCTATAACTAGCAACCATCACCCAGTGGCTCACATCTGTCTATAGGACCAGCTACAGACATCCTTTTCTGTCCTCCTCAGGCACCAGGCCCATCCATAATTGGTCTACAGACACACATCTAGGCAAAACACCTATATACATAAAATAAAATAGAATAAAACTTAAAATTTTATGCTGAGGGTGAAGATTCTTTGCTCAGCCATGGACTGCTTAGAGTCTCTGTGACTGATAGAAAGGTAGAGACACAGTGCTGGGAAGGAACCTGTTAGAACCAAGGAACTGACTCTAGCCACATGCATGGCAGGCTAGGGCATGGCAGACAATGGCATGGCCCTGCTTCACACTGGACCTGAAGTAAAATATGCAATTAAAGCCAGTCTTACCAAGATAGTCGGGAATGTGAAAACACAAGGGGCCACAGAAGCAGCAGTGCTCCAGAATAAGAGATGAATGGCTCATGAACAAAAGCTCTGGGTTACAGAAGTCCATATGAGAGACTGTCTCCAACCCTCCCTCCATGCAGTTTTGCTCAACATTTCTCTTTCCAGGACAGTAGATCCAAGTTATGACGTCTTGTCATGCTAAATTAGACCAGTGCTCATGAACCTGTGGGTTGCAAACACCTCAGGGTCATTTACCAGATTTCCTGCAGATCAGATATTTACATTACCATCCCTAACAGTAGTAGCAAAATTGCAGTTATGAAGTAGCAACAAAATAATTTTATGGCTGGGGGGGTCTCCACAACCTGAAAAACTGTATTAAAGGGCTACAGCAGTAGGAAGATCAAAAAACTACTGGATTAAACTTGAGTAACTCCTCTGTTTTTGTTTTTTGTCAATTTGATACAAAGTAGACCCGTTTGGGTAGAGGAAACCTGCATGCAAGATTCCTTCCATCAAGTTTGCTTGTGGACATTTCTGTGGGGCATTTTCTTGATGTATTATTGATGTGAGAGGACTCAGCCCACTTTGGACAGTGCCACCCCTCAACATGTGGTCCTGGCTTGTATTAGAAAGCAGTCTGAGTAAGCCATGGCGAGCAAGCCACTACACAGCATCCTGCTATGGCCTCTGCTCTTGATGCTTGCCTTAAGTTCCTGCCCTCATTCCCTAAAGTGGTAATAGTGGTCTGCGAATAAAAACCAACTCTTTTATCGCTGAGTTGTTTTTGGTCATTGTTTTATCACAGAAGAGAGAAGCAAATTAGGACATACCTTTTTAGTTATCAAAAAACAATCAATCAGTCAAACAAACAAACAAACAACAACAAAAACCCTGATACTTGGAGTGGACAGTGTTAGGCTCAGAGATCCCGTTAATGCTTTGTTTTAAAAAAAGATAAGTCTTGCATGTCTTTCAGATTTGGAAAAACATTAGAGGTCAAAGCTTTCCCTATGTTACTACCACACAAAGAGACACACAGACATGCACACATAGGGGTTGGGAGGGGATTCAGTATATTGTCTTACATGACATGGCTTGGGTAGTCCAGCAATGGCTGTCTCACTTTGAAGAGGTCCAGAATCTATAGATGCTAAGCCCATGAAGCCGAAGATGGTGGATATCAATGAAGTCTCAGTCTTGTGTAGAGACTTGGAGGAGTTATGGAGAGCTGTTGCTCCTCAGTCTGCATTAGAAGCCTAAAGATGCTCGTTCTAATGCCAGCAAAGCAAAGCGGCAGCCAAGAGTGGATGAATTTGCCACCAAGAGTAAAGGCAAGCAGGAGAAATGCATGTTTCCTTTTTCCATGTCGTTTTATCAGGGCTGGCACCAGAAGGCACAGCCCACATCTAGAGTGAACTTCCCACTTCAAAGAATGTAGTCATAGAAATTCCTCACTGGAGTTCCCAGAATCCTCTATTTTAGTTGATTTCTGATCCAGTCAAGTTGACAGGGAAGACTGAGCATCACAGTTAGCCATGTTAACAGTCATGCTGCACCAGCCAAGGACAATATGTGCAGTAAACTTCGAACCCCTACTCAGATCTATCAATGGACAGGACATTCTCCACAGTTGAGTGGAGAGTGGGGACTGACTTTTAAATGAACTCTGATGCCCCATATTTGACCACGTCCCCTGGATGGGGAGGCCTGGTGGCACTCAGAGGAAGGATAGCAGGCTACCAAGAAGAGACTTGATACCCTAATGAGCATATAAAGGGAAAGGAGGTCCCCCTCAGTCACAGTCATAGGGGAGGGGAGTAGGGGGAAAGCAGGAGGGAGGGAGGAATGGGAGGATACAAGAGACAGGATTACAATTGAGATGGAATATGAATAAATTAGTAAAATAATTTTTAAAAAAGAAAAAAAAAAAACCAGTCACGCCGCTATTCTCCTGTTTGTGATTCCTACCTGGTAATCAGGTGCACAGCATGCAGGGTCCATACTTTGAGTTTACAAATAAAGATAGCACCTTCCTGTCTGTTCTATCTCATTCTATTTCCCTTCTGCCTTGTATTCAGGGTTGGTTTTCCGCTTTAAGCCCATGCGCATGTTAGTCCTTTGATAATTTCATGTTGATTATCTCCAACTTAAAAATTCAAACTCTTAATTATTTTTGTTACTAGCCCATGTTTGAGATTTCTTAATAAAGATGGCACCACTGGGAATCTGTGGTATGGAGACAAAAAGGGAAAACAGCAAATTGATGCCTAGGTAAGGTAGACATGTCTCTGGGACATGCGTCCTGAGAACAAGTTATTGGCTAGTTTATTTCACAGCATTATAATATTATACTAGACTAACTCTTATTAAAGGTCCAGCACTACCCTCCTTTTAAAACTCAGCAGAGACCTCTGTACAAAAGAGGGCATGTTGTGTAAGTTAAAGAAAAACTGGCTTGCTGTACATCATTGTAGGTGTCAGACAAGGGTCCAGGGAAGAGAATGGCTTTCACTGTTTAGAAAACTGTAAATATTATTATAGGGCTGTAAAATAAAGGGGCAGCATATAATTCTAGATCAGACCCTGATAGGAATGAAGCTTAGCTGAGAGTGAGCTCTGGGTCAATAATGTAGCCTTGATCTTAAGCTGACTTGGGCAGAGGGGTGTGAGTGCTGAAAAGCAGAGTCTAGAAGCAGTTGGAGGATCCTGCAAGTGAAAAGACATCAGGAAAGTCTCCTGGTATCATTTAGGTAGGAGCATTTTGGGGTTTGGAGTAAGGTAACAATATTTAGTAATTTAAAAACATTATTATAATTCATCTTAAAAGTTATCCCTTCGATTGTATCTTCCATTCCCACTCTCCCTCCCTCTTCCCCTCCCCTAGACCTCTGACAGAAGGGGACCTCTTCCCTGACCATATGACCACAGCCTACCAAATCTTATCCAGATAGCCTGCTTCCCTTTTCTCTGTGTCACCAGACCTCTCCACCAAGGGAAAGTGATCAAATTGGGGGCATCATATCTTATGTCAGAGGCAGTCCCCTTTTCCCCAACAGCCATGGAGAATGACTTGTCCATTGGCTGTATCTGAACAAGGGGCGGGTCTAGGTTTACTGTGTGCATTGTCCTTGGTTGGTGCAACAGTTTGTGCAGGTGCCCCGCCCCCCCCAGGTCCAGATCTACCGACCTTGATATATAGCCTCGATGTCCCTCAAACAAAGAATGGATAAAGAAACTGTGATACATTTACACAACTCAGCTATTACACTACTCAGCTATTAAAAACAAGGAAAAATAGAAATTCATAAGCAAATGGATGGAACGAGAAATGATCATCCAGAGTGAGGTAACTCAGACCCAGAAAGACATTCATGATATACACTCACTTATAAGAGGAAAGCTACCCACGGGGTCATGAGTATGACAGAACTATCCCTGTTCCTCACTAGCTTCCACACTAAGGAGAATGAGTCTTACACCTCACTGGGACAGCATAGCAGAGCTGACACTGGAGGTGGGAACACTTGAGTTGGCCTGAGGGTGAGAGCATGGAGAAGCTGGTGAGGTGTCATGGAGGATTAGTGTTCTCCTCCACCTCACCCCTCCTCACTTGCTGCAGTCAGGAGAAGGGCTTATGGTCATGAGAGCTCATGAGAGCAGATGAATTGCCCCTGTCACTTGCTGGCTGCAGCACTTAAGAGAGTGGGCCCTGCATCTCACCTGAGCAGCACAGTAGATTTGGCACTAGTGCTGGGGGATGCCAGTGAGCCAATCCCAAGGGTGTGAGCAAGGGAGAGCTTGTCTCTGACTCCTCTGTCAGGAAGTGCCCTGGGGAGGAGAGATGCCCTCTACCCTCTTGCCCCTTGGCATCTGAGACAGGTAGAAAAGCTGATCCCAGGGTCATTAGAGCTGGTAAGCTGACCCTACCCCTCATATGTTACAGCACTCAAGAGAGCAGGCCCTGCACCTTGCCTGGGCAGCACAGTATTTCTGGCTTTGGTCAAAGGGTTGAGTGAGCCAGTCCTCAGGATGAGAGTGATGGACAGCTGACCCTGCCACTCTTCTCCCATGAGGTGGTATTGGTTCAGGGGTGATGCTTGCCCCCTCAGAACTTGTGGCACTTGGAAGAGCTGGCTCTGGGGACAGCTAAGAGCAGTGAGCTGGCTCTGACCCTCATTGAGTAGACTGTAGCACTTGAGAAATTGGACTTTGTACCTTGTCTGGGCAATACAGCTGAGTTGGCATTGATAACAACCACACAGATGATCCAGACTAGAGAATATGAGGCCAGAAGAGCTGGTCCAGTCCCTCGCAGGCTATAATGCTTAGGAAATTGGGCTCTGTACCTTGCCTGGGCTGCACAGTGGAGCTGGCTATGGAGGCATGGGTGTGGTTGAGTAGGTCTTGAGGGTGTGAGAGCAGGAGAGCTGACCCTGTTTCATGCTGATGGCAGGATTGGGTAGCCTAGCCAGAGCAGTGCTGGAGAGCTCACCCTTATGGTTCAGATAAGGGAGAGAGAGAGCACACTAACTAGTTCAGCTACCACCCGGGCCCAGACTCAGGCCTCTGAGGTGTCCCACCCCAAATCCATATCATCTGTGATCGAATGGGATGTGTGAAAGGGCCAGTCTTGCTGATCTACACCTGCAGGATCTCCATGACACAGGGCAACAAGAGGATAACTGGCAAGAGTTCCAGGGAGGATCCAGTGTTGATGGTGTCACAGAAGCCGTAGACCTTGAACCAGACCAAGGACTCATTACAATGAACATTTGCAAGTAAAGATGTGTGGACAGAGAGATATGCTATAGGACATGCTGTGACATACTATAGCTTCCATGATGAGATTTTTTTTATGTTTTGCTTTCTGTTGGTTTGTGCTTTTTTGTTGTTGTTGTTTTGTTTTGTTTTGTTTTGTTTTTTTTTTTTTTTGGTGAGGAGGCTGCAAGAGCGAAGGGCACATATGAGGAGATGGAGCAATTGGCAGGACTGGGCTGTGTGATGTGAAACTCACTAAGAATCAGTTTAAAAAAACATAAAAATCAAAGTTCCTTTACTTTCCTATGTCTTCGATAATGAGTAAAATCAAGGAGGACAAAAGATGTGTATCACATTAAGATGGGAAAGATAGGAAAGAGAAATGTCATTGTATTTCATTTTTAGATATCCGGGCTCCTTGCCCAAATGCCTTTGACACAGCATTATCTTTAGGCATATGGCATTACTTCAGATTGGTAACAGGTATAATTGAAAAATCAATGTGATTCCAGGTTTACTCTTTCTCTATAGTTCTACTATTTGTTGTTCAGCAACAACAGCTGAATACTTTTTATGTAAACGATCAGCCAAGTTACCATTACTCTTACAGCCCTTAATTCTCTCATTAAACATGTCCCATAGTGTCAGACTCTCATCCTTCTTTCAAATGTTTCTATAAGATACCCTTCCATAGCTGGGCAGTGGTGGCGCACGCCTTTAATCCCAGCACTTGGGAGGCAGAGGCAGGCGGATCGCTGTGAGTTCGAGGCCAGCCTGGTCTACAAAGTGAGTCTAGGACAGCCAAGGCTACACAGAGAGACCCTGTCTCGAAAAAAAAAAAAAAAAGATACCCTTCCATTGTACACACACATACACTCTTTCTTCATGAAGATTATTTAGAGGTATAAATATAATTTAACCAACTTTGACAAAACTGATATCTAGACAAAGTATGAGAAATAATTCCCAAATTAACAGAGGTGAGAAAATATTTCTCTCAGTCTCTGCATGTAAACTGAACATTATTTAGTATTCAAAATGTAATGTGGAATTTGAGAGCCATGGATACCTGTAGTAGAGCCTAGATAAATCCTATGCCTCTGGTTTATGAGTAAAAAGCATGCACACTATAAACAGAAAGGTCAGCACCATGAGCCAGCAACTCGTGCAGCCGAATGAGCTCTTCTCTAAAAGGGGTATCTGTTCAACATGCTCTGCAGCTGCCTCTTTAATACTTCGTGAGCGTGAAGTCTGCATTTTTTATTTTGCACTGGGGCAATATGGGTTTTAAAAAAGCAAATGTATGCAAACACACACAGACCAACTACCAGACTCCAGAAGAGAACAAGGAAACGTCCCATTTCCATTTCAACGCACTTTTCACAATCAGTGCTTCCTAGAACGACAGTACACCCAGATCTCTTCAGGCAGCTTCCTTACGTTCTGTGCTCACAAAGGTGCATCAGCAAGTCATCATCATCATGTTTATTACTAATTAAATAAAGGGCACTATTACCGTTTATTTTCCCTTGTCTCAAAAAAGGATTTCAGGTCTAACTTTTGCCAAATGTTTTTGCTTGGGAAGAAATGACTAGGGAAGACACTCATTTGCCAATAAGAAATGTTTTTAAGATGCCTGTGCATTGTTGAAACTGACTTTAGCAATATGTTGACTTTTAGGAGCAATTATTAAATGTTTTTATTTAATCTTTGAAAATTTTTATGTATTTTGATCATATTCTTTCTTGCCCACCCCCAAGTCCTTCCAGATCCTCTATCACCTTCCTACCAATCCAATTTCAACTTTTCTCTCTCTCTTTAAAACAAACAAACCACACACACACACACACACACACACACACACACACACACACACACATGCACACACTCATGCACACATGCACACACACGTATACACGAACACGCACCATGGAGTTCTTCTTGTATTGGTCACCTACTTCTGAGCCCTGGGCCTGCTCTGGAGTATGACTGATATGCTCAGTGTCATCACACTAAAGAAAACTGATTTTGACTCTCCCAGCCACTATCAGCTGGGACTAGCTTCTTGGTTAGGGGTAGAACTTTGAGCCCCCTTCCTTCACTCCATGCTACACTCTTAAATAACAGGTCCATTAAGAGGATACAAGTAATGGTATCCCAAATGGTACCCAATTGAGTTGTAATCTGAATAAATTAATTAAATAATAAAAAAATGAATAAATCTTTTTTTGAATAAATCTTTTTAAAAAAATTTAAATGCAATTTTAAAATAACTGTAAATACAAATAAAAGAAAAACTTAAACACTAAAAAAAAAAAAAGAACTACTAACATGTACCTGGCTATGTAAAGGGTGCCCAGGTTATTATTATCTCCTGTCCTCCTTCCTCTGTATAAGATTCACTGAAGTCTTACACACTGCGGACATAGGGAGGAAACAGATCGCTATGACTTTGACCCTTGAAAATTCCTTTTGTAGTCTTTCCTCCATTTTACTTATAAGATACACGTATGACTATCATAAAACTTAGGTTTTGTCTCTCGTGTTCATGATATATTCCCATCATGTAGATCAATTCTTTTACCCAACAGTTTTAAGTTCAATGATGAAATACTTATCAAGTAAGTAAATATGATGCAAAGGGAAAAATGAGGGCCCAAGTAAATTATTACATAAATGTATTTGTGATAAAACATAAAATATTGATTTAAAGATTTGGAAGCAATGAAAAGTAAAATCCTAATTAAAAATTCAAAAAGCAAAAGGAATTTTATTTATATAAGTTGTTTATTGTTTTACATAAACTAGTAAAAGTTAAACATTTTAAGCCTAAAAAGTTAAACCAGTAAAGTTAACAATTTTAAGCCAAAACTATCTAGCAGATAGTGTGTGTGTCTATCTAGCTATCTGGTGTGTGTCATAAAATCAAAGTCTATGTAATTTAAATTTTTTAAATTAAAATTTACTTTGTTTTGTATAGATAGCTTCACACACACACACCTGAGTATAATGAACATTTATTAAATTTGTTTTTACTCAGTTTGTCATGTATTTATGACAAACATGGTGATGCTTTGATCTGTGGGTTAATTAAATTAAGCTAGCTAACACAACCATCACACCAATTAGTTTATTTTTATGTGTGGTTAGAATGTTAAAACTCTCCTTTTTAACTTTATAACTTTATTCATTTATTCATTTTTGAGGCTGGATCTCATCATGGGACTGTAGCTGGCCTCACACTCACAGAGATCAGCCTGACTCCTGAGTGCTGGCATTAAAAGCTTGTGCCACCATGACTGACTTCTTAGGCACTTTGAGGTACATAATTTGTTGCTGTCATGTATATTCAAGTTCATCAGGGCAGCTAGCTTTGCACCTTGCGTTCATTTTCCCCTTTCTTGTGTTGTCCCATATCAACCTTAGTTAACTACCAGTCTTCTCTCTGTAAGATTAACTTTTTAGGCTCCATGTATGACAACACCTTTTAGAATGGCCATTAACAAAAAGAATATTTTGATATATAAAGACAAGGAAGTGTATATTAGCTTACTGGTAATCCAAAAACTATAGCACTGCTATAATAGAGAAATTATATGCATCTAGACACAAAAACTACAAACTATCCCAGGAAAATAAAGATTGACTCCCAGAAGAAATAAAGATTGATTCAAGAAATTCTTCTGCCATAGCTGTCTGCCACATCTAAAATTGGGTTTACAAATTGAATGCTTGTGATAAATTTAAAAAAATGGCACCTATATTAGTGGATTCGGACATTATTATAGGTCATTTCAAATATTTTTTTTTTGGTTAAGGAATTAAATATTTTAAAATTAAAATAATGAAATTCTTAGAAAGTTACGAGGAAAAAAATCTAAAGATGCTATCATATGGGATTAGAATTTATAACTAGCTATTAATTTAAAATTGTTATTTATCCAGTAAGAGAAAAGAAAGATGTAATAGTCTCTATGTCCAGGTCCTCCTCTCCACATGCTACCCAATTTTGCTGGTAACTTCCTCCTCCATTTGACTCTGTCTGCGCTTGCGTTTTGGAAGATCATTCAGCAAATGATCTAAAAGTCAAAGGACATTCGTGTTAGCTGACCTTTATCCTAACATCAACTGTTGTGTCTAAAGAAATTATTTTTATCCATTAAACCCTTGCGAATATAAGGACAAAATAGCATCCCTTGATAAGGGGGTACTGTATAAGTGTATTAACACTCAGTGTTTTATCTGTCATTATGATTTCAAATGCTTAACAAAACACTGTCCAGCATTCCCTGTGCATCTTAAGTGGAATAAATTCTTCATATTAAAAAGAATTTATTATTAAAGAATTCTTATATGAACACTGTCTTGGAAAAATGAAAGAATTCCAGTATAAGAATTCAAAATAAAACATTGAATAGAAAGTAGAAACTTACTCAAATATGGGGGAATAAACACCAGGGAGTCTAAAATTTTGGTCCCACAGCTTACCAGCTGTAAATGTATATTTCAGAAGACTTATATGAACACATTTGAGCTTCAAACGCAACAAATTTATAACCAGAAATGATTTTGATAACACTTAAATGAATCAATTAAATTAACAACTCAAAGGTTCTTAATACCTTGAGACTGCTACAAATAGTACCTAAATTGGAAAACATTACCCCAAAATAAGGAATTATATTAGTATAGAAGAGCATGGGCAATCTGTATGAACACCCATAACATACAAAAACGCTAGGGGTAGGACCCTACGGAAAGTGTCTTAGCATCTTCTGAGTCTCCCCTTTGTAGCATTTGTAATGATGATGTGCTTGAGGGTAAGATCTACTTACATAACTACCAGTCACATAAGTCAATGTTGATCTCACTGGTACTTGTTGTATATGTGTTATAGAGCTAATTTATGGCCATTGAAAATGATATTTCTATGCCTATGGATGTCTTTCAATGCACATAAGTACCAAGTGTCCCTTCAGTGTATCCCAAGGACGAAAAAGTGGATTTTTAAAAAAATATAAAAGGTATTTCCAATTTTTCATGAGTCATTTTTAATACTTATACCAAAGCCAACAGTGTAAAATATCTGTTGGTTCTACCACGTGTTAAATATTCTGTCCTTAATTTTTACTAGGCCCATTGTCATGATATCTCCTGGAGTTGTAATTGTTATTTCTGTGATTATTGAGGTGGTTGACATTTTTGTGAAGTGCATTTTCTATGCTCTTGCTGTGTCTCCTTTCTCATTTTCTTTTTGCCTATGCAATTATGTTCTTTAGCACTGTTTACTGCTTGTTTGAAATTTGTTTACTTTGTGTGTGTATGTGTGTGTCCTTTTTATATACATCAAGTCTGCCACTATACTGTAAATATTAAATTCTATATTCTATGTCTATTATAATTAGAAACATTTGGCCACCCCATGGCATGATTTCTTTGGGTTTATTTTATAATCCGCAGCATCCTTTGTCCTGGTCAAGGCCAGGGAGCATTTCCAAACATTATATTCCACAGGCCGTGAGTGGCTTTGTCCATGAGTGTCAGGTAGGTCAGACCAGTCAGCTTCTGTTCCAGTTCTCTTCTCTACTCACTGGACATTATCTTCTCATTCTGTGAATTATATGGAGTTGTCTAAAGACTCCTCAGGTGTTCTGAGCAGCATCTGACACTCTTTAGATTTATCAGGGTTTTTGCATGTGATGCTTCACTTTCATTTTGTTTCAGGAAAGTTTTCTTTCTTTCTTTCTTTCTTTCTTTCTTTCTTTCTTTTTTTCTTTCTTTCTTTCTTTCTTCATTGACCTATTCAACACTGAGTGATGAGCTGTTTGATCTTCATGGGTCTCACCATTACCAAAAATTCATTTTCTGTCAAATTTAAGCTTCATTGCATTATGGTCAGATAGGATCCGTAGAGTTAATTCAATTTTTCTAGATTTCTTCAGATTGGTTTTATGCCCTAGTTTGTGGTCTATTTTAGTGATATTTCTTTCCATGGGATGTGGTATAAAAATCTATATTCCTTGTTAATTGGGTAGACTATTGTGTGTATATGACAGGTACATTTGATGTTTGAGGTCATTACTTCTGGTGTTTCTCTGCTCGGTTTTGTTTGGTTTTGTTTTTTTTTGTTTTGTTTGTTTGTTTGTTTTTGTTTTTTTTTCTGTATTCCATCTTTTTTTTTTATTAATTTATTCTTGTTACATCTCAATGTTGGTTTTGTTTTTTATCTAGAATACCTGTATATTGGAAAAAGTTCAGTACTGAGATTGCCTAATTTTCCTGAATTAATATTAAGCTCTCTCCTTAAGTCAATTATGGAATATTAGACTATTTTTGAAATTGGGTATGTGAGAGTTTCATTGTAGTGTCTTCTTGATTAATTGTTCCTTTCTTTAGTGTAAAGCATCCTTTTTCATTTCTGATTGACTTTAGTAAATTAACAAAACTACTGTGTCACGAATTAGACGAGCAACATCTGTTTGTTTCTGGGTATCATTTGTTTCTAATACTTTTTCCATCCTTTTGCTTCAAGGGAAAGACTAGAGATTTGCCTGGGTACATACTGTCCTGGCCTTTGATACTGGTTTTGTGACCTGAACTTGGATGTTTATTTATTTTCTTAATTATGTGTCTTATGTGAGATCCTAGGTTGCTTCAGGGTAAGCAAGTTCAGAAGTGATGTGACCTGATCGAGGTTTGGGATATGGAGATGGAACAGGTAAGTTTGTCCTGAACAACCAACATTTTAAATGGGAAGTCAGCACCATGTATCCCAAGTATAGAATTTATAAGAAAATGCAAATCTTCTGAAAAGAGTGAGCAATTTTAGCAAAAAAATCTAGAGATACCAGTGGATACCAATAATTTAAAACTGTGATAATACACACACACACACACACACACACACACACACACACACACACACACATACATCACATCAAACATGACCCTATTTCATACTGCATTTTTAAAAGGACTATTAGGAACCTTGTTGTTAAATATGTGGGTCATGAAGTACTGACATTTCCAGCAATAATTGTTTAAAGTCTTCATGATCTTGGGTGGGAAACAGTTTTTATGCAAATATTTAAAGTACTAAATGTAAAGATTGTCATAGATATAAGGAGCTGAATTAAATTCAAGAGCCTTCATTAACTAAAATAAACTATTTGTGAGTATTAATAAGAAAAGTTACAGTATGCAAAAGAATCTTTGCCACATCCACTTTATACACAATCAGATTCAAGACATACAACTTCTAAAAATCTTTCACACTCAGTAATTCACTATAAAAACAGGAAAGTGCACGATCAGCAGGGAGAAACTTGAACAGGTTAAAAGGTAGTATTTAAATAAATCTCTACAAAGTATTGGCTGTATTCAGGAGAAGCCACCTTGAAGCCAGATGTAGGTGTCAGCACACAGGACATAAAGCCAAAATGAAACACTGAGCAAAATCAAGCATCAGCTGAGATGTGAAGGAATAGAACTTATTCTTGTAGGCAGCCATTTTGGACACAATACCAAACAGTCACAAAAGTAGATAAATGTGCATCTCCTTAGTAACAGGCTCTGTGACGGACCCAGGACCTCTGCCTCACAGGATTCGGGAAGCATTTTTCTTCCACCATACAATGATCCGAAGTGATATTTATAAGCAACAGGGTTCTGTGTGAGTCCCCAAACTAAATCATTAACGAGACTGAGGACTGGACTTCTTCTCTGGAAGGAGCTTGTCATTATGCCATGAGGACATTCATGCAGCCTGTTGGAGATGCCAACAAGCTAAGGAGCTGTGGCCTCCTGCCAAGCGCCACATGAGCGATGCATTTTGGAAACAGATCCACCACCCCTGTCAACCCTTCAGATAACTGCAGCCAAGGAACACCATCTTGACTGTAGCCCCATAAAAGACTGAGCCAAATTGCTCCTGGATTCCTAACGAATGGAAAGTGTTTGGTGTAATAAAGTCCCTTGTTGTTTGAAAGCTCTCTGACTAAAGCAATTGTGTTTTAAAGGAATCCCTGCAAAAATAAGTAATATATATGTTTACACATGAAGAGTCAAAGTAAAACTTCATTTCTAAAAGTACAATTGTAGTAGCACAGAATGGAATCAAGGCAAGCATTCTTCAATAAAGGGACATAACATGGAAAGAACACGTTCTTCTGTAGGCATGGGTCAATTAGACAGGAACTATGTTGACTAACAGACAAAACATGTTCTAATTTTAGCTAGAAAACCTTCACAGAGAAAGACCATAAGTTGTCTCCCCTTTGAGAAATGTTTCCCTAAGAAGAAGCCTGAAGGGAATGCTGGGGTGTGAGCAACGTTCTGTTCCACTGCCAACCTGGCTGTTACGTGGATATCTTAATCTCATAAAATAATCAGATGCCTCATTGTTTCAGTTAGGATAGGCTTCAAAACATTTCCTTTTCCAAAAGAGATTCTATGGAGTTCATTCTTACAGCTCTCATTGCAGTTCATAAAAGTACTCAATAAGTAGATATTAAACATGTTACAGAATAGGAAACTTTAGTTAATATGGAAATGATATAGTTTATTCACTGTTTAAATAGTATTTTAAAGTCTAGAGAGGCAGCTGAACAGTTAGGAGTACATATATCTTGGCCTTTAGAGGATCTGGGTTTAGTTTCACAGCATCCATCTTTGGAAAGCTCAAAACTGATTACCACACCAGCACCCAGGGGAATCTGCCACCTTCCTCTGGCCTGCAATGACATCTTCACTCATACGCACATACCCTGTATGTGCACACACACACACACACACACACACACACACACACACACACACACACACACACACACAAAATAAAAATCTTTTTAAAATATAAAATATTTTGCACTACCATTATATGCATTCGTTTATGTATATATCCAACTTGTTACACTGTTTTTATCAAATGTGTACACAGAATTGTGGAAATATACATATGCATATTGGACTATCGATAAGAATAGTTGCACTCATGACATCCATAACACTCATTGGTTATTGCTTGGCTTTCACATCTAGCAAGGATTGTCATGCTCTAATAGTTTTCAAAATTACAAGAATTATTTTGGGTGGTAAAATATGCTCATTTATAGCTGAAGGATGGCAATTCAAAATATCTGGTTTCTGATGCATTAACAGTGTCTCTGGCATAGTTGTTTACTGAAATACAAACTAAAATGATATATTTACCTTTTTTTCTGTTTGGCCCACACTTGAGGATGAAAATGATTTAGGCAGGTTAGTGAATTTTAGATAACATTCTGTCTCAACTTCTGCTTGCCGCTGGCATGCAAAAGTGGTCACCTGTGTTATAAACCAGATATGGGAATGCCATTCTGTCCTCGAATCTTCCTCTGGCCGTGATGGTGATAGTTATCATAGTTGTAGTAGCAGTATTGAATAGTAATAGTAATAGCAGTGAGGCTGCGTACATAATCTAATGCTAGATTGCACACATGCTTATAAAGCCTCTGGAAACCTGATAACCCCAGTTTAGACTAGAATCTCAATCTTTCAGAGAACACTTTTGTCCTATTCTGTATTTCATATACTTAAAAAATCCTGCATTTGTGAATTTAATGTTAACATTCTTGTGTATCATATATCTCCATGTTTATTTTCTTCAAGGAAGGTTGCACTGATGTTTTTAATCAGTTCCATTGCACTTATACCTACTTTACTGTTGAAGTGTTGCTAAGAGGCCACTCTACTCATCCGAGTTGCATCGTTAGGCTAGTGGCTTCACACATCACTTATGAACTTATACACAAATTAGCATCTTACATCTGTGGTGCTCTATCTATTAAAAAATTTCAGGGTTAATATTTGTCTTCAGTCATATAGGATGGCTGCCATCTCAGGTGTCACTGAGGGACACACCTGGAGAGGCCTACCTGGAGAGTTTCAAAATGAACCTAGTCACAAGCACATGAACTAGCTGATATAGGAATTCACGAGAGAAGATATAAGTGAGCCTTGCTGATTGACAGTTGTATGATCATATGTTACATCAATCTTTCAATTTTTTGAGTGGAGAGAATAAGAGATACTTCATTCTAGAGCCATTGTGAGTGACAGTGGTTGTGGAACAGAGGTTTAAGTTACCTCAAATTCTGTGTTCCAATGTGAAGGCAGTTTCATGAAGTTTTGTAGTATTATGGAACAAAGAAAGCCATGTGTCGAGGGAAGTTTAAAATATGTTTGTGTGTACATCAGAGAGGTGAAGCAAGATGGCAGAAGTTTTGCTATAGGTATGTTCTTTTGGTGGATAAATGTTTAAACCTACCCTTTGTGACTCAGACACTAGATGATAAGGAAAGGCTACCTGGAAATTAGTGTAAAATAATTTATCATTCTTTTCCTGGTAGAGGAAGTAATATGCTCCTTTTGTGAAAAATAATTCTCTAGAGATATGGAGAATCAACGATGTAATGTACCTAATGGAAGAAAGAAAGCTAAGGAAGAAGAAGATTCTAGAAATTTCCAGATTGAGGAAAGGTTTCTTTCAGGACTGGTAAAAAAATGCAAAAGGTGGATTCTATAAAGCATCATTCTTTGCCTACTTGGCTTTCTGCTCAAGCAGTATATAGACAAGCCTTTGTGTTTGATGGCTCCTTCCCAAGATGGGCCCAGATTAAGTAGCATTCCTGGGAAGGCGAGGGGAGAAAAGGAAGGAGCACCGGACTGTATTTAGGATTAGAGTTGTCACTCAGCACTGTGAGCTCCTTTCAATCTATGTGTTTTGGGAAATGGGTATGTATTCTGGAATTATACGCTTAGTTGATAGGGCCTTTGTCCATTGGCTTTTGCTCTCCATGAGTCACAAGTTAGACCTGGAGTTTCTTCTTTATTTTTGTTTTAAATTAAAACATAATAACTTTATTGTCTCCCTTCCCTTTCTTGTCTCTGACTCTTGCAGTTTACAATCCCTTTTCTTCTAAAATTCATGGCCTCATTTTTTAAAGTTAATTATTGTTAAACAGACAGACACCATTACAGAAAGTCACAACTGGTCAAAATGGAGAGAACGAGTTATCTTGGTGCCTAAGCCCAGTTGCTATATCTATAAGAAAACACCTGTAACTCAAGCTCAGAGAACATCACAGAGAATGAAGAGGATTATAGAAGCCACAGAACCAGGAGATCTGCTGTCACATTGAGTCTCCTACAAATGACAGGGCAGCTTCACCTATGGTGTATCTGGAGTTTTAAGACTCTACTTGAATTCTGAAAATGAGTTCCAGAGACAGCTTAGGGAGGTGTGTTGTGCCATTTTAGTGGAAGCCAGTCAGGGAAACCCTGAGGCTATGAACAGAAACATGAAAGAAACCTACTGCTGATCATCTTTGCATGCAGTATCTTAAATATATTTAATGAAAGAAACTCAGGCCTAGCCTAGTAGCTGTCTAGCAGTCAATAGGTATTTTTACACCACGGCATGTCTGTTTCAATTAATTTGAATTATGTCCCAGGCTGTAATTTTGAGTGTGCTGGGATTTTAGCAGCTAGGAAGTCTATTTGAGTGCTTTATATCATCACATCATTTGTCATTATTTTGCCTAAAGCAACAATGACTTCCTAAGGCTTAATGTTTACATTAGAATGTCTTGCCCCTCCATGCAAAGATTTTATATGGCACTTTGATGTATTTATTTATTATGGTTCATTTATTTTATTTCACAAGTATTATTATGGACAATTCTTCAAAACTGGCCAGAAAGATTCAATCACAGAAAAATGCTTTTGTCTTTTTTGATAGTGAGTATTTATTCACTGGAGTCAGAAACCTTTGGGTAGATGCTAAAAATAGGGCATAACTATCGCAATTGTGAAGTCTTAAAAACAATGGTTCTACAAAGGCAAGGACTCCTGTTACAAATATCATAATTATCAAATAATTGTGTTGTTTCATTTCCCTGCCTTAAAAGCAATCACTAGAATATTGAAAATTTGCTAAAACAGTCAATGGATGGCTATTTCAACACTCAGTTTATTGTTCATTTCTTCTCCTGATGCCCTTTTGCCCCACACTATTCTTTTCCAATTTACGGTCATCTTTTATACATTGATAACAGACGATTCCATGAAAACAGAGTATTTTGCCATCCCGTAATTAAAGCAATTATTCTTTAAGCTTCCTCTTTAGACATTGGCTTCTGCTTACTTACTCATCTTCACAGGAAGGAGTAATCATCAGAAGTGATTCTTTCTCACCTGTAATTTGAAGACTTCTTAGTAGAACGTCAAGGCGCGTTCCACAGCTTTCTTGGACTACTTTCCACCTGTTTGTTTGAGCTGCATTAACACTCACACCTCCCACTCACTGTTCTTTACTGCTTCGCCTGCATCACCACTGTTTCACACCTAGTAGCGACTGTCACCACAAGCTCATTTGGCCTTTTCAAACTCCAGAATTAATTGTTGAATCACTGACCTATTAAGATAAGATTCTACCTACCTGCCTTCTTTCTTTCACAGTTGTCACAGCGTCACTGAAATTTGTAAACTGATTCTATTTTCTCTATTATCTTCCCTTCACATTACTACTTTTTAATATTAAGAAAGTCAAATATTTCATCAGTTGTATTACACATTTCGTGATTTTTAAGGTAATCGATGCTGTAGCTTTTCATAACTGTTTTAATGTTGATGGCTGACTCCCATTTTCTCACTTAAAAATATTATTCTCTCATGTAATACAACCTGACCACAGTTTTCCTTTCCTCCACTCCTCCCAGTCCTCCCACCTCCCCTCCACCCTAGATCTACTCCTCCTCCATTTCCCTTCAGAAAATAGCAGGCCTCCCAGGAATATCAACCAAACATGGCACATCAAGATACAAAAAGACTAGGCACAAACCCTCACATCAGGGCTGAGTGAGGCAACCCAGTAGGAAAAAAAAAGGGTCTCAAGAAGAGGCAAAAGAGTCATAGACAGCCCCACTCTTCACTCAGAATTCCCACAAAACACAAACACAACAACCATAACATATACACAGAGGACCTATTTCAGGCCCTTTCAGACTGTATACCATTTCAGTCTCTGAACCCTTATGAGCCCTGCTTAGTTGTGTCTGTGGACCATGTCATCCTGCTGTCCACAACCTTTCTGGACCCTAAGACCCCTCCATTTCCACAAGCTCCTCTGAGCTCCCAGAGGAGAGACCCAATGGAGGTCCGAATTTGGGTTCTCTTTCTCCTTAATGTTTGACTGTGGATCATTGCATTTGCTCCTGTCAGCTGCTAGAGGAAGCCTCTCTGATGACACTTGAGATAGGCACCAATCTATGAGTATAGCAGAATATCATTATAAATCATTTTATTGTTTTTTTCCTACCCTAGGTCTCTGGGCTATCCATCCAGCATCCTGTTTCTGACCATCCAGGCAGTGTTGGGCAGAGGCTGCCTTTCCTGCCATGGACCTCAAATTAGAACCGTCATTGGCTGGCTCCATTCCCACAGATTCTGTGCCTCCATTACCCCAGCACATCTTATAGGCAGGATAGAGTGTAGGTGGAAAGTTTTACGGCTGAGTATGTACCCTAGTCTCAACGTTGGGAGTTGCCTGGTTTCAGCAGATGGCCATCTTCTGCAACTAGACTTCCAATTTCTTTAGATAGTCTTATAAATTACACATATGTCCACATACATACCATGTACAAACATGTGTATGCATATATTCTATACATATATTCATTATTAGAATCCTATGGAATTGGTACAATGGTTTTCACTACTTTAGGGATGTTTTACATATAAATAATGAAACTAGTGAAAGATCAAATATATTTTAAACCCAGAGAGTGCTGTTCTTACTTTATCCATGTATGTTTTCTACATATAGACTGTAACACACAAGAGATAAGAGCAAGTCATTTATTAAGGAGGTCATCTCATACAGTCATCCCATATAGCTTTGAATACTTCTTATGATTGTTTTGATCTTTCTTAGGCTATCTATGCTGGTATTTCTCCCATTGCTTCTATCTATTATTTATTCCCAAGTGTCATAGATGATCAATTACTTATAAGTAATCTACTCTTTTTGTTTATGAAGATAACTCTAAGTTAGATTAGGAAGGCAATATGCTCATTTATAGAGAATATTTTACATAGATAAGTTTTCCCTTTGAGTGAAGTTGGTGACTGAATCCTTTAAAGGGGGTACATAGCTTCTCTCTTCTCACTAACTGAAGCATGAACATGGCTCTACTTCTACCTGCCTGCAGCATGGCTGTGCTACTGTCCTGGAAAGAGCAATAAAATTGCAACTGCAAACCCAAAAAAGAAAATGAAGAAGCAGGGTAGAAGCAATGTAGATCCCTGCTGCTCTTTTGAAATCATTAGATGCTCTTATTTCTCTCTGAAAGAATTGGTTAGTGCACAGTAAAAAGGAAATAAATTTAAGGCATGCAACCATATTACCTTTGCAGTGAACGCAGTTTCATTCAGATGACTCCATTGGTATGTGTACAACCTCAACACAGGGAAATTATCCCATGACCCTAAACAAATCATTAATCTTTAATTGTGGTGAACATTGTCAGCTATTCTTATATTCTTTTTTCAAATTGTTTTTTAATTAAACATTTTTTATTTTTTTACATATTTACTTATATTATTACACATATATACAATAAACTACCTATAGCAAGAAGAACCATGACACAACCAGGAATTACATAAATGTTATGTTCTTAGTGTTTTGGCTATTTGTTTTTGACAGTCTTGAAGAAAATATCTTTCCTATCTTTGTGCATTTAAAATTCTGAATACCAATCAATATCTATCATACCTCATCATTTTCAACTTAAAACATCTATCTAGACCTAAAAACATCTTAACCCCTATCTTCTTATCTTCTTAAGTTTAATATAAGCTAAAGATGAGGATTTTCAAATGGGAAGAGAAAGAGAAAAGTTACAACCTGGGAGAATTTTAAGATGGCCAAGAATTAAGAACATCTCTGTTGTACACAACACAAAAAAAGAATCTCAAAAATTGTTTATTTAATTCACATTTCTGAGAATAATGCTTTAATAGATCAAATGGTTTTAGCAATTGAGTGATATCAAAATGTTTTGCTTTGTCAAAAGATACTAGCTTTTTGGGGGACAGTGTAATTATACCCACATATTGTAACTATTTGGTATCCCCGCTTACATGGGGGTTATGGTTTAGACAATAAAAATAAAATGTTAAGTTAGTGTCTTCTTTGAAATAATAACATCAAGGAGCTAGCTTCTATGTCCTAAAAATCCAGGGTTAATGTTTGAGTATAGGGTGGAGACTTCTATTTAAAAACTTTATATATCTCTCTGAATACTTCTGCCTAGATATCCTCTGTGCACTCTTTAGGGCATGAAGGCTATCTAGGCAGAAGTATTCAGAGAGATATATAAAGTCTTAAAATGGAAGTCTCCATCCTATACTCATAGCCTCTTTAGGTTCAGTCTGGTTGCACCAGGCTCACCCACTCCCCTATAAATATGAAGATATAGTCTGATTTGTGAGTAGTGAAATATTCTGGTGGCACAAGCAAAAGGAAGGTTTAATATAGTGGCCAGATTGAGTATTCCTACCTCTACTAAAGAAAATGTGAATTTAAAAATAAGAGCGAGAAACTTCTGAGAAGCAGGGAGGGAGATGTAGATAGAGATAAAGAGAGTTTTTAAGAGGTACCAGAAAAATATAAGAGAAGAATATTGTGGGCCTTGAACAGCAACAAGTTACCATTTTTTGATTGACAGAATTGTCATTTGGCATCTATATGCATTGCCCCTCTTTGCTGGAAATAAGCAATCTTTGACTTGGTAGCTTTATAAAATTGGTTGCTAACTTTTTGGGCAATTAAATGGGAGCAAATATGATGCATACAGCTTTCTCTTATCTCCTATGGTCTTTTTCCTTGAGAAGAACATGTTTAAAGAAGTACACAAGGAGCCAGGTGGTGATGCCTCATGCCTTTAATGCCAGAACTCAAGAGGCAGAGGCAGGAGGATCTCGGTGAGTTTGAAGCCAGCCTGGTCTACAGAGTGATTTCAGGACAGCCAGGGATATACAGAGAAACCCTGTCTCGAAAAACTATAACAAACAAAACCATAAGGCTAAGGGAAGTCTCTCTGTCTCTCTGTCTCTGTCTCTATCTCTGTCTCTGTCTCTCTCTCTCTCTTGACATAGAATAGTAGCTAGGAGAACAGTGTCACTTCCTTAAGTCATATACCCATATTAAGGTAAATAATATTTTACCTATATTCCTGCTGGAAAACTGCACTGAATGGTCACACACAGCTTTCACTCAAAAACATAGACATCACTGCCACCTCATAAATGGTAAGTCACAGGTATACAAGAGAATACTGTTGTCCCATCTCTAGTCCTTGAGCTTTGGACTCTTACAGCAAGGCTGTGGCAGAAACAACTACTAACATTATTCACTAGGAGTAGAGTGGATTCTGTAAAACGTATTCTATATATTGAAGGGGCAGACCTTAAGTTAATGTCCTAACTCATTTAAACAGATGACCTAACTCTGTTATAAGCCCATCTACTACCAGAAGGGCTTTAACGAGTTGAATGAATTACAGGAGCATTGGCTCATTGCTTGTCTTCTCCTTACATGAACTCTTTGACATGATGAGACTTGGATAGCATATTACAGTGGTTTATGAGCTGTTCAAATAGCTCCACTAATAGCAAAACATGATAGGAAGGAAGTGTAAACCCACAACAAGATCTTATTCTAATGAACACAAATAATTACTCCCATCTGTGCCAGATTGCAGTCAAGGTAGTAGCTCTGATGAGGCCTGGAGCCATTTTGGCATTGGTGATGGTTTAGGGACATTCTGGGGACTTGATTGGACCGCTCTTGATGCTCACAAATGGAACAATAGATCCAGTGGCACCCTCATCACGTTTACAAAGAGGAAGTCTTCAACTTCAATTCTCATATGCCACCCAGCATTCCCCTGATAGGCTTGGCAGAGATCCCATCCTTAAATACCCCACCCTCCTAGATATTTAAGGTCTTCTCTTACTTGGAAATAAAGTCTTTGTAAATGTAACTAGGATGGGGTCATCACATACCCAAATGGCTATAAATTATCCACTAGTGTCTTTATTATATGACTTTTTCAAAGTAAGCCATAGGAAGGAAGAAATCAGTGTTGAGAGAAAGAGAAGACCAAGGGCAGTGCCTGACAAACCTAGGGTATAGGCTCCCAGAATGAGCCATGTTAGCATCCTGATTTTGGACATTTACCCTCTAGAGCTGTGTAAGAATTCTCTTTTTTTCCTTTTTATTTATTCTTCTCTCTACCACAACCTCCCCTCCCTTCACTCCTCTAAGCCCTTCTCGCCCCCAGATCCACTGCTCCTCTGTTTCCCTTCAGAGTAGAGCAGGCCCTCAGTGATATCAAATAAACAGGACCTAATAAGAGGCAATACATCTAGGTGCAAAAGACACTGACTTACAGGGCATGAGTTTCTCTTCTATTTTGCCTCTTAGTTTCAGGTACTCATGAATAACTGTGGTCCAGAAATACTTAATGAAAATTTCCAGTAGTTAATAACTTATAAGATTGAAATAAACTGTATTATAATATACTGTTTATGGTGGTTCTAATACATTGGCTTCTATGGTTAATCAGTTGGTGCCCCTAAAATTTAAATTAAATATAGCCATAGAGCCATATGTAAGTGAGAAATAAAGCATGTTTCTCTCCTTTTCTAATCCACCCAGTTGTAGGAATCCACTGGACACTGTATACTGTGTCTCCCATGGAGAGTGGGAGTAACTCTACATTGGCAGCCTAGGACATAAGTATGTGGCCCAACATGTACTGTGTTTGTCATGTTTCTCAGATTGCAAACATCTGTCTAGGGATATAGATAATATAGATAAATAAGGCAGTGATTACCATTTAAATACTAGACTTCTGTAGACCACATAGATAAAAAAATGTTTATATTTGGGGCAGAAGCCATGTGATTCTTCACTAAATTTAATTTCTAAATCCACTAATGTTTAGCTTGTGTAATTACCAACTAGTCTAGAATGAATATAGATTTTAAGGTAAAACATAATCATGTACCATATAGCCACTAAATAATTTCCACCCATAAACACACAAGAAATCTACACATAAAGATAAACATCCAATTAAGTACATGTAGGTATCATCAGAGGTTAGAATAGGGCACTGGATCTCCTAGAGCCAGTGTTGAAGAGATACAGCAGAAAAGAAGTGGGAGGCATTAATCCAAAAGTTCAAAAACTCAACAAGCCCAAGTTTATATATAATTATTCATATTTATTTAGAGAAATATATATATATATATATATACGTTTAAAGCATCCAAAGAGGAAAAATATTTCCTCCATTGGCAGGGCAATTAATGTGACAGATGGAGTCTTAGTCACTCCTGAGGTCAGGCTACAATAATGTTTATGTAGGAGGAGAAGATATCTAAAGCTATAGTTTTGTATTGGCTGTCTGTTTTCTAAAATGTAGTACAGAAGCTTGAGACTTAGCACACGCTTACCATATCACATTTTCTCTGGGCTGGAATTCAGTAGGAATTGAGGTAGGTGACTATTAAGCTGTACTTAGATTGGAATCAACTGTCATCTTGATTTCAATTGAGGAATGATCATCAGAAATGGCTGATTTAGGGGACTTTTGCAGCAAGTTCTCAACAGCTGTTAGATGGGTGCTCTTGGGTCCTTATTGTATTCACCTTTCTATATTTCATTTCACCTGGTCACTGATCTAAGAAATAGGAGGAAAGGAAGAGGAGCAGGAGGAAGAAGAAGAGGAGGAGGAAGAAGAGGAGGAAGAAGAAATTGTTTTATCCCATGAATCACTTGATTAATCCTTCAAAGAGGGGAAATTGCCTTCAAGTTTTGAAAAAAGGAATTTCAAAGAGTGTGGAATTATACTTACACAAAAAACATTCTCAAGTATATACAAAAGAGTAAGGGAATGAGAAAACACACTGAAAAATGGTATTTTGGCCACCAAGAGATATTAATCAAAGATGCCTCTATATGAGGTTGCATATGCAAAAGTGTATGTGTAATGCAACATTAGAAAGTCAAGTTACTAAGACAGATTATAGGTCACAAAAAGTCTGGACTTACATACAATCTAAGTACCATTCCAGCTCAGTTGGAAAAAGAACATTTCAATCAATGATGCTGACTTATTTATTCATTCCAGATAAAGAGAAAGGAACATGAAATTGGGAACTTAATCTCTTATTCAAAGTTAACATCTGATGAATTACAAAATTAAATATGAACATCAAAGATAAAATTTAAGGATAACAAATACTTTATGAACTAAATGCAGAAAAGATCTATTGACACATAAGGCACAAAAAATGAATATGGGTTATACCATAAACTTCACTTCTACTTAATTCTTCCATGATGTGACCTTCAAGGATTTCAGATATGAGCCTTTACAATATAACTTAGCTTTACTACTCCTTGGCATATGTCCAAAGGACCCTCCATCCTGCTTCACATATACTTGTTCAGCAATGTTCCTTAATGCCCTATTAACAATAGATTGGAAATGGAGACAATCAAAATGTCCTTCAACAGAGGAATGGATAACAAAAATATGGTACATATACACAATGGAGTACTATTCAACCATAATGAAAAATGAAATGATAAAATTTGCAGGTGAATGGACATGCCTAGAAAAGATTAGATTGAGTGAGATAACCTAGGCCCAGAACCACAAACATCACGCTTCTTTCTCATCTGTGGTCCCTAGGCCCAAATCTTCAATGTACATATACAAAATGGAGTAACCACAGAATCTAGTAGAGTATAAAGGGACCATAAGATATGGTAGTGGGTTAAGAGGTAAATAGTGGTTCAGTCTCTATCAGACCCAGTGTGGTCAGGACATTTGACTCTCTAGATCTGCCTATAGAGTCCTTAACCTCTCTGGCCCCCTCAATCGTCCCCCAACTCTTCCACAGGACTCCTGAACTCTATCTAATGCTTGGCTATGGGGTCAGTATCTGTTTCCATCAGCTGATGGGTGAAGCCTCTCAGAGGAGTTATGCTGGGCTACTGTCTACAAGCATAGCAGAGTAACATTAACAGTGTCAGGAATTGGCTCTCCCCTGTGCGATGGGTCTCAAGTAAGGCCCATCTTTGGTTGGCCGTTCCCTACATCTTTGCTCTGTTCTTTGTCTCTGCTCATCTTGTAGGCAGGACAAATTTTGGGTAGAAGGTTTCGTGGGTGGGTTGGTGTCTTTATCCATCCACTGGAAGTCCTACCTGGGTACAGGAGGAGGTGGCTACTTCATGCTCCATATCCCCTGCTGCCAGGAGTCTCAGCTAAGGTGACCCTCATAGGCTTCCTGGGGCCTCCTTATCCCAAGTCTCTGTCACATCCCAAAAATGCCCAGAGGAGAGTGGGGCTGTGATCAGCATGTGATGTGAATAAATAGGCAAATTAAGCAAAAATAGGTGATATGAAGGAGGAAATGGAAACATGGGGAAGGGGCTGCAACTGGGGACAATAGGAAAGACCAAGACAAAAGGTTTAAGGGACAAATAATATCAAAGATGTTTGATAAAAAAACTCAAGAAAGCCTGATAGTTTATATTTACCAAAATATACATAATGTATATGACATCCATATATGTTGTTATATGTAATACACATATATGTATATGTGCATATATCCGTATGTGTATATATATGTATATACACATATACATATATGCCTGCATATGTCTTCTAAAGGAAGTTTGGCCATTTGGGCTGACCATGCTCCCAACAAAAGCCCTAGTGCTAGGTATTAGAAACTTCCTTTGCTATGGCTGTCAGTTTATTTCAGGTGACTCTCCAAACAATAAAGATTACAGGTGTATCCTTTGGTTTCTTCATAGAGGTTAAAAGTAGTCCCTTGTTGAAGTTACTACACAATTAGGGCTCAGGACTCAAATGATTGTAAGCTCCCTAAAATCGGAAAGTCTCCTTCCTGAAGTCTAGCCTTCAAGGGATCATAAATGCTACACAAGCTGCCAAAGGAAGAAGGAAATTAATAGTTCTACTCGTGTGTGTCATCTAGGGAACATGATAATGACAAGCATGGCAAGATAACCTGAAAGGCATAGGACGTGACTCATGTTGGTGGGCTTAAGGTCTACATAATGCGAGTAAAATTGTGCCTGATACTAGAAACCTTGCCAACCTCTTAGGGACAATGAGCTCGTGGACCTCAGAAAAGAATTCACTACCATCACATTGCTGGACCATCATAATTCTTTATTCTAAAGATTGTCCTTATACACACACACACACACACACACACACACACCACTACATTTTTTTTTAAATGCCTGACATTATGAGATAAGGAGCCTCCAAAATGCCATTGAATTCACTCTCTGTTCACCATCTACTGCTGGGCATGCAGCCTATCCTTAAGAGTATTTAGTTTCCCCCAGAGACTCAATTGGAGAAAACTAAATTTTCATTTGCAAGTGGTTATCAATTAGAGATTGCTTCTGGGTTGGTGATCACGCCATAGGGCCACTTCTCTTTCCAGTATCCATCTAGTGCAGACCCATGCAGGCCCTGTGCATGCTGCTTCAGTCTCTGCGAGTTCTTAGGTGTAGAGATCCTGTTGCTTTAAGGTGTTTTATTTTGTTGGGGTCCTGCCTCCCATCTGGCTCTTACAATCTTTCTACCACCTCTTTCTCCAGGGTTCCCTGACCCCTGAGGGGGGCAATTGATGGAGACTTCCCATTCATGGCTGAGTGTTCCAAGATCTCTCACTCTCTGCATATTGTTTGGCTGCATGTCTCTGTATTTCTTTGTTAGCATATGGAGACCATTGCAATAAACCACAGGTGGACACAATGCAGAGATCAATAAATGGCAGAGAACTCGGTTCCAATGGCTACATCTACACCACAGGGACTGCATCTGTATCTCAGAGAACATTGGAGAAGAGAGACTAGAAAGATTTGAAGAGCTGGAAGATTAGGAACTTGGGTAGGAAAGAGTTTCTTCTATAAACAACTGCATAAACAATACTGGAACCATGACAATACCAATAGACATGCTATTGTGGCTGTGAGAACTATAGGCAGCTAAACAGTGCTGGGAGAGGGAGAATTAGCCTCTCCCAGGCATGAGCCTCTATTCATTATCCAATACGAAGTGCCCAGCCTTGAAACCGTACATACACAAGCAACAAAAGCAGACACAGTAGATTTTCATTTTAGATTTGCACATAAATATGCATAGGTATTATGGACATGAAATAATAATAACCAAAAGAGAGTGTCAATGGGAGAGTAGGATTTGGAAGAGGGCACCTGGAAGAGGCTGGGATGAGAACATTTTAATTACATTCGTAAGGAAAAATATCTCTATAGGCTTATAGAAAATTGAGATAGATCACATTCCAGTATTCTCTGTTTCCCAACTCTTACTTTTCTCATAGTTTGCTCAGCTATCAGCACCTGCTGTTACTGTGGTTCCTTCTTACAACAGACAAGCTAGTACTACCACATTGATACTAACCGAAGCCCACCCTGAAGCTGACTCGTAAACCCTTCAACACAATGTTTTACAGAACAGTTTCACTTTCTTTAAATCCTCCTATGTTGTACCTGTTTACTCCCCTCATTTGAATTCCTGACTCTCCTGTATAGTTTACTATCTCTTTTTACATAAAATGTATATAGTTTCCTAGATATCATTTACTTGGAATTACAGACTCTATGTTTAGCCTTTTCAGGCTGATTCCTGGCCTAAGCATTATGTGTGAGGACCTCAGCAGAGGAGAACTGAGCCGCCAGATGCTGAGGTGGCCCATTAAGACAATAACCAAAATTACAGCAACCGTCAAGCCTTTAATTTCTACTGCAAGGTACAAGCAAGAGGTTAAACAGGAAAGAAAAAAAAAAAAAAAAAAAAAAAAAAAAAAAAAAAAAAAAAAAAGCACCAGTTCTCTCAATGTTCTATTTTCCCCAAGGAGGAAGGTCAGCTACATCAGGGCAGATGGGAGAGTCATCTCACTGGCAAGGCAGCCCTGCACAATAGGCTCCTCCTGCTGTTTTATGGGCCTAGTGGGAAGGGTAAAGAGAAGGTGAGGGTGATTGGAAAAACACTGACTGTGGATTCAGAAGAGAGAAGTTCCTTGGATATAAGACCAGTAAAGAGGCCTCCACAATGTCATCTGAAGCCACTTGATGTGTGTAAGGGTAGAGCCACTGGTGGTGGTGGTTGTGGTGGTGGTGGGGTGCAATACTGCTCTATTCAGGCAGTTCATTAAGTCTAGTATGGAGGAAAGCCTTCCCACTAGGAGCCTACCACATGAAGCCTTTGCCATTGCTAGTGAGATCATGATAGAAAGGCAGCACACAGCGTTCTTTCCTGGGGCACTGAAGCCTCAGTGTGCACTTAATGTTCTCTCACAGTTTTTGTCCATGTGTAAACTCACTCATTCTTGTTATTATTTTTCCATTGCTCAGGTATGTTGATTCATTTGCCTTTTAAGAACAACCTGGCTTCTACTTTTTGGAAACTCAATGCAGATATTTTAACCCTTTCTGTGTAAGTGTGTGCAGGCAGATGTTTTAAGCACATGTATACAGATACCTAGGTAGAAAATCATTGGCTCACAGGTTGCAACTCTTTAGATTTTAAAAAATAGGCGATTGAAGTCCTAGCGTTCTTCTGCCTTTGCACCAACACCAAGTGAGAGCTCCCATAGAATCACATTCTGACTGTCATATGAAAGCGTCCATGTCTTAGATTTCAGTTATTTTAAAGGTGGTCATTATCTTAATAGGAATTCAGTACAAAGATGGCATCGCACATTTTTTTTTACATAGTTAAATTGGTTGTGTAGATATTTTTCTCTGGGAAAGTGTGCGTACAAACGGATCATTTTTCATATAATGTATTTTGCAAAGATTTCTCCATTTCTATGCCTTGACTGTGTAAAATGTCTTTCACAGAGTTGGAGGTTTTTAAAACTTACAATGAAATCCAACTTGTTGAACTTTCTCATGGATTACATGTTAAATCAAAGATCATTTGGAATTTCTTTGTATGTTTTCATTCAGAAGTTTTATATATTAACATTTTATATCTAGTTAAGATATCTGAGTTGATATTTACATAAACTTGAGTCAAGATTGTGTGTTTCTATGTGGATCTCTATTTGCTCAGCAGCAATTATTGAAAAAGTCCATTTTTTTTTTCATTGAATTGCCGGTTTTCCAGTCCAAAAATTATTTCAGCATGTTGTATTTATATATTTAGGAATGTGTGCATGTGTATGCACATATACATGCATACACACAGATAGATAGATAGATTAGATAGATAGAAAGATAGATAGATAGATAGATAGATAGATAGATAGATAATAACAGTTAAAGAAATAGATGTCATGAATCCGAGAAAGAACAAGAGGTATAGATGGGAAAGGTGGGAGGAAGGTAAGAGAGGGAGAGAAATGACAGTTATATTTTGACTTAAAATAAATATATTTTAGAAATTAGTTGAATATAAAATATTACTTGACTATAATGTATTTTACTGATAGGCTTTTAATACTTTTCTGTTAATGCACATACATATACATAGACACATACACACCAAAAACCAAAAGTCAACTTCAGTAGACAATAAAGTGATTAGATAAACTTATTTTGGAGACCTGTTGAACTTTTTCAGTCTATCCTTTCCCACGAATTCATGGTTAATGGACATGTGGACAAACGTGGAGGCTTCACATGGGCTCAGCAATGAAGGCAGCCACTCATCAAGGCATGTCTATCTGTAACCATCACAATGTGGCCTGTATGGCGACAACCAGAGGCAGTTCTAAGCCTATTGTAAGCTCATGAGAGATCAGTCCCCAGGAATTAAAGCTCTCATTGGGTATCAGACTGGTTTCAATGGAAACTTTGAACTTTGTATTCTATTTCTTTCTATTCCAAATCTTACTATGGATATAAATTATCCAAAGGTGACCATAATGCTTCTAGCCATACTGCTGTCCTGATAGGTTATGGGACCAGGTATGGGACTTAGCCGTCCTAGAGTTACATCCCCTTTGATGTTACAGGCTTCCAACTAGAAACTAATGTATAAGTAGCTTCTGAGGATTCATGGATTGAGGGCTGAAAAGTAAATGATCATAATGACAATAAGTGAATGGTCATAATGACCATAATAATCATCCAGTGAGGCAGTAATAAGTGCTGGCCTTCTTGTCAGTGTAACTGTGGACCCTGTTGCTCTAAATATCTTGGTTTTCAAAGAAAAAAAAAAGTTCATCAAAGGACACAGAAGGCTTCTAGCTGGACGCATTACAGTGGCTTTCACTATCTGAAAGGTGATAAGTGCCGTTGGCCAGTTTGTGCTCCTCCTCATTACAAGGAAAGCTATGGGGGGGGGGTATAGATGCCTGTGACATTTGGAGTAATTAGA
This sequence comes from Acomys russatus, assembly GCF_903995435.1. Classification (NCBI taxonomy): domain Eukaryota; kingdom Metazoa; phylum Chordata; class Mammalia; order Rodentia; family Muridae; genus Acomys; species Acomys russatus. The sequence continues at coordinate 12,476,576 of NC_067144.1, read as the reverse complement.
TCTGAATACCAAAGGGGAACTGATCTGCTATTAACAATGAGGGTAAGGATGAGTACACATGAATGCAGGAAGTCCCTTGAGCATCTATTCATTACTCATGTAACCTTGTGGTTAAAATCAATCAAAGCTACAACAGTCTGATAAAGGAAAAAGAATCTGTGGTTAAAACTGTTGCAGCTATCTCACTGTTGCAGTTTATTAGTAGGCCTATAATTATTATTATGGCATATTTTCTAACCCGTTAGCAATCATTCATGACGCAGACACCTGCTATATTTTAAAATAGCCTTAGTTAACCTGGGGTAGGGGAGATATTAATCCCCTAAACTACTTCCCATAATGGGGCAGGTATGGGATACCTGTCCTAATCCCACGCCATCTGCTTCTAATAATTTCTATCAAGCTACTTCCCACGCATAATCCCAAATACTTGCTAATTATCATCATCTGAGCCAAGTCTCCATCCATGCTGGCCATGTGCTTCTCTTCCACCTAACCCATGTCACAGCCTTCTTCTCCAGCCATCTCCTCTGGTCTCTCTTCCTCCTAAGATTCTGTCTCCCTAAGCCCTGGAACCTTAGCCATGCTTATCTCATTTGCCCAGGCCAGGTGTGATGGCCATTTATTGGTCAAACAGGTTAGACTCTTAGGGATGGTATAGGTGGGGCACAGAGACAACAAGCAATAGTTAGAACCAAAATACACCAGACCAACCTCCAACAAAGACACTCTAGAAACTAAGGTTTTTGTTACTATATCAAGAAGGGGATAAGATGATCCCAGGCACTAATTGAAGGAAGATAGTAGATAGTAGAAGAAAATAATTTTGAACACAAGCTATTGCGTGTGACAGTTTGCAGAGTCAAGGATGGTGATGCATATAAGATTCTGCATTTTTTCTTTATGGTTTTTGAGATGGAGTCTTATATAGCCCTGGCTGACCTAGAACATGCTATGCTGCTAAAATTGATTTTGAGAAGGGCTAAAAAAATCGCCATGGACTTTTTCAGGCTGAGTAGTAACTGCATGGTCATAAATACTCAACAGGAAAACATAAACCAAAGATAAAATTACTGATGTTTCTTTAACAGTCTAAGTGATTGCACTCCCCTAACATTAGTCTTGAATCTTTATGCGATGCCATTTTGATAATTTCTCATTAGTGGTTTTCTTCCTAGTAAGAAACTTGCTACCCAGATATGATTTTGACTCAATTCTACACTGAAATGCATACTTGTAATGAAGAGAGGTAAGCCCTTATTGTTTTAAGCTAAAAGTCAAATGGTTAAAGTTCTTCTCTCTCTCTCTCTCTCTCTCTCTCTCTCTCTCTTCCTCTCTCTCTCTCTCTCTCTCTCTCTCTCTCTCTCTCTAGAAGCCATCTTTGAGGGGCCACTTTCTGTGATTCTAGCCTCTCTAACAGTTAGCAAAATGCCTGAAAGAAGATCCTGTGTCTGTCACACTTAAATCCAGCCTCAGAAACCAAAACAAAAGCCTAGGAGAAGCCCAATGGATGAACGCTCTTGTGAGCCCATCAAGAGAATTTAGTGGATGTCAGTTTGATAAACATTTGTCCTTATACCTAAAGATAAGTATAGGTAGTCCTCATCCTTCACAAGGAAACTTCTCTTTGCAAGAGACTAAGACCCCTACAAGAAACCACCAATCAAACTGCAGAGTCATGTAGCCCAGGCCCAATGGATACACCTACAAAACACACTGTACCCAAGGCTCAGAGAATGTTGTGGAAGAGGAGGCTGAAAGACTTGTAAATACAGTCTTAGAGTCTCACCAACATGGCTGGCCCATAGCAGACAAGGAAAGCTCATAGACCTCAACCCTACACTAAGAACTAGAAGCAACAACAACAAAAATCTGGAAACCAGAGAGATGGTCTTCTTGAGGGAAGAGCACACCAATTTGTGTGCATACAAGTAACATATGGACTGAGCAGGTTATATTTAGGAATACACATGTATGCGGATATACATATGTGCATGCAATAACAATTAGTGAAAAAAAGAGGGCATGAATTTGAAGAAGAGCGGAGAGGGCACGTGGGAGGGTGTGGAGGGAGGAAAGGGAAGGGAGAAATGTTGAAATTATATTATAATTTAAAAAGCTCCCCTTCTAGCTTTTCCTGATCTTGGACTAGAGCCTATAATGCTACCTTTTGCCTTTACGTTTCCATCATGTTTCTATCTTGGAGCCAGTTAAGTCTTCTCTTCTTCTCCTAACCTGTCCCTCATCCAAACGTAACCATTGTTCCATTTTGAGGTCATTGAAGGGGTGCTCCAACTGCCAACCCAGTTACTCCATGACCATCATAGTTCCTCAAATGGCAGAGTTACCTCTTCAGGTTGGGTGGATGCTAAGGACAGGGGATAGAAGTGAGAAGGGCAATTCAGAGATAAAGACCTTCATTCAATCCTTGGCCATAAGCTGAAATAGTCCTCAGTTCTGGTCTAGCTAGAGGCCAGGAATGCCCAAAGTGTTTCAGAACTCTGATCCCCATCCCATTTCATGGAGGACTTGAAGGAAAACTGTTGCAACGTAGAGGATTTAAAAAGAAAAGAAAAGAAATGTACTTCTTTTTTTGTTTTATTTTTATTTAAATAATTTATTCAGATCACATCTCAGTTGCTATCCCCTCACTTGTGACATCCCATTCCCCCCTCCCTCCCTTTTTTATCCTATTTCCTTCCCCTAAGTCTGAGACAGAAGGGGACCTCCTTCCCCACCATATGGTCACAGCCTATCAGGTCTCATCCTGGTAGCCTGCTTACCCTTCCTCTGAGTAGCCCCAAGCCTCCCTACCATGGGAAGTGGTCCAAAAGGGGGCACCAGAGATCATGTCAGAGTCAATCCCTACTCTTCACACAACTGTGAAGAGTGTGTCCATTGGCTAGGGGATCTAAGTTTACTGCATGCATTGTCCTTGGTTGGTACAGGAGTTTGAGCAGACCCCCCACCAGCCTTAAGTAAGTTTCTTCTTTCTTCTGGAACCCTACAAGAAATTTACTTCTGTGTAGAGATTTGCCATTGTGTCTTCCCTTAGGAATTAGTCAAGCTGGGCTAGCTAATCACCTGCTCAGTGGACCATTCCACAAAAAGGCAGGTTCATCTTAAGCCATGCTGAAGGAATTATTGTACCTTTAGTGAGATAATGTTCTTTTATTCCCAGAATTCCTATGACCTAGTGTAGTTACTCCAGAGCCACTGTGATGTTTTGCTGGCATCTTTCTGGGTGATGACTCAGACAGGTTTAACTTTACCTTTTCTGGTTTTGTTTTGTTTTTTACCCTTTGTTTCTGTCTTCACATTTCCGATGCTGGTCAGAGCATAAGTGTGATTTTTTTCTGGCATTTTGAGTATTTTTCTGTTTTCCCTAAAGCTCTCCTCCCCACTGTGTGACTGGTCATCTGTCATGTGGCTGATCTCCATGCCCAGCTTAATTCAATTGGTATGGCTTGCCCTCTTTCTTTTCTTTGCCTTCCTCTTCTAGGCAGCCGGTGAGATTTACCACTTGCTTGCTTTGAGCTTTTTCTTTTTGTTTTTCTTTTTTTCTAGTAAAATTGTCTTCGAGATCAAAGGGAAAAAAGTTACTTTGTATTCCTAAAACTCATGCCTCTACTTTCCAAGTGCTAAGGTCACAAGTATATGGACCAGGACTGGTGAGCCTCTGTGTTTCTTCAACATGAACAGGCTTGAACATATAGAAACTCTTTTTCTCCTTTTCCACCTTGTTTTCACCCAAAGAAAACATTTTAATGATTGTTAACTTTTTGTCTCACTATTTAATTTATAACACCTCAAAGGAGAGCCTGATTCTTCTGAGAGATGCATGAATGGTATCCAATAGGTGTATGTCTGCTGTAACGAGAAGACACCATGCTCTGGGTGGATGAAAGCTGAGGGCGTTATGTTCAACCAGGGCATGGGCTTTTCTGTTGTCTTTGTCTGTAAGTTAAATTGAATATATATATATGACAAATAGGCAAGAAGTGACCTATGGGGGACACTCATTGGGTCATCTTCAGAAAGACAGAATTACACTTCCCAGAACTCTTTCCCTGCATTGTTCTATTTTGGATGGGCCAACACACAAAAAATGATAATATGCATGAACTTAGAGATGCAAATAGGCCACACGGTTGGATTACTTCATACTCGAAAGGTCAGGACACCTTTGTTTTATCTGGCTTGAAACCTTTATGAGCTACACTCATAGCACTTATAACAAGACAATATTTCATTTGGCAGAACAGAGGGAGTTCTATGTGGGGGTTTTTAAAAGTTATTAATCATTTGAATACAACCTTTAAAAATTCTGCATTTTTGAGTAAGGATTTTTGGGAGGGAGCCTACAGATTTATTATCCTATCATCTTGTCATAAAGGAGTATTTTTTTCTGATGTAAATACACTCCATGACATTTAAATTTTAATATCTTGAAACTTTTAAAGTGTTCCCTGCCTAAGTTCACTAGAGTTGGTGATGGACTCATGATGAACAATCAGATCAGTAAATAACAGAGTGAGAAAGATCAGAAAAGTCAAGGCTTAGAAATGTAAAATACAGCTAAAATTCTGTGAAAGCCATCGAGAAAGAGTATTTGTTGCTATGTCTTTGAATCTGGAGGATAAAGGGAAGTGGGGGGGGGGGGGAGTAAATTAATGTTACGTAACAAAATGCCACAGTGTCAACTGCCTTAAAAAGTACAAAGGTGACTTGTGCAATATAGCTTAATAAGTCACAGAGGGCTTAATTTAAGAGCAGAGGAATTGGAGGCATTGCTCAAGGCGCACCTTCAGAGCAGGGTCAGCTGGGAGAGGCACGCTGAAATTCTGTAGCTAAGTTGGGTTATGCTAGTCAGTAAAACCATCTCCCACAGAGCTGTCTTTTTTATGGGACAGAAAACTACATCTCTGTCTTCTTTTAAAAATATGAATTAGTAAGTCTCATCTTGGTAGCCTGCCTATCCTTTCTCTGAGTGCCACCCGGCCTCCACACCAAGGGGAAGTGGTCAAATATGGTGCACCAGAGTTCATGTCAGAGTCAGTCTCTGCTCTCCACACAACTGTGGAGAATGTCCTGTCCATTGGCTAGAGCTGAATAGGGATTCAATGTTTACGGCATGTATTGTCCTTGGTTGGTGCAGTAGTTTGAGCCCTTTGGGGCTAGTATCCAATTATAAGTAAGTATATACCATGTGAGTCTTTCTGGGACTGGATTAACTCACTAAGTATGATCATTTCTTGTTCCATCTATTTGCCTACAAATTTCAGGATTTCCTTGTTTTTAATACCTGAGTAGTATTCCATAGTGTAAATGTATCACAGTTTCTTTATCCATTCTTCGAATGAGGGACATTTAAGGTTGTTTTCAGGTCCTGGCTATTATGAATAAGGCTGCTATGAACATGGTTGAGCATATGGAGGCAGTCTCTTTCTGTCACAGACCTAGAGGAGGAGAATAGGGTGAAAGAGGGAGGGAGGGAGGAACAGAGGAACAGGGGGATACAAGTGAGGGGATAATAATTGAGATGTAATCTGAATACATGAACTGAAAATTTAAAACAAAGGGGGAAAAAGAAAACAAAACAGATGGGCATTGAAATGAAACTTCTGTTTGACAAATCTTCTGAAGGTTGTTCTGATGTATAATGACCTCATCATGCTTGCCTTGATTAACATACAAACCTCACTAATCAGTAGAACCAGACAAAGATAGAGAGTATGGTAGAGAACCTCATGTACTTGAACCCAATAAAATATCTATCTCCCTAAAATAAATATTAATTAGTAGGTGACGTCGCAGAATCTAGGCTGTTGTAAGATGCACATGCTCCAAGAAAATTAAGTAATTATGATGGCCTGTTTTACAGCACTCCAGCAATGTGACAAAGAGTCATCCAACCATTTTTCATTCCAAACTTTGCATTTTTTAGTTATATAACACTGTTTAATAATTTTATAAAGCCACTGATCTCTATTTCTTTTTCTTCTTTCCCAATCCTTGACAGTTTTGTTTGTAAGGTTTTTTTTTTAAACCCAAGCATAGACAATAGGAATCTCTGTATTTTTGACTAGTCATAACCATGGTAGCTCAGTAGATGGCTTAGTATAAATCCATCCTCTAGTCTCAATGTATTTGTGAATGGGTTCTCTCCCTAGTTTTCGTTAAGAGAGTTTCCCAGTTCAAACACCCCAGAGGTCAAGGCTCTGTTTTCTGTAACCTTGTGTACAAGGCCAGGTCTTGATGTCTGTGTTGTGTTCTTCAGTTGACATTTCCATTTTCCTCAATCTGGCAGTTTTATCTACACAAGGAATTAACTCTGAAAGTTATCTTTTGTCTTACATTGTCTCTCATAGCAGCCCATTTAAACATCAAATGCATGGAAATTATATTTGAAGATGTAATATTTGCTTGTCAGGATGGAACAGATGTGCAATGTGATCCGATTTGCTCCTAGGTCTTAGATGAGCGGTTGTGCTCCCTTATGCAGGATGTAAGAAGGAAGTCCTGGGGAGTATTACTAATCTCCTGCTCGCTCTCATCTACACCCAAATTGTCCTCTAGCAACCCTAACAAGTGAGCTGAGCTGCCAGATAATCCTCTGTAGAGGAAGAGAAGGCAAAGGTTCACAGAAGGATTCATCTGGTAAACTAGCCATGCCAAGACACTAGACCAAATGCAGGTTTCTATGAGTCCAAATTTTGTTCCTTTTCCTGTATACCACAGTGTGAAAATTTTGGCAAATAGCAAGTCACTATTATGACTGATTTATTACTTTTATCCTTTTTCCTCTTTTTATGCCATAGTGTATACACCAACAGGGAAGAGGTAGACATACATACATACATACATACATACATACATACGTACACACACACACACATATATATATTTATGCATTTATGTATATGCACACACACATTTGAGTGGACACTGTTAAGGCTTCTCTCCTTATTCATCAACATGACAATTGTACATTTCCGGTTACAGAACCATTACTGAAAATGAATATCACCATTTGCTTAACTGTTGCTGTTTTCCCTCTGTCCAATAGAAGTGTAGGAATCCACTAGATGACTCAGCACACCTTGTCCTTTCCAGACAGACCCTTCTGTGATAGAAGGCTGCTTGCACTTCCCGGTGTGCATATTAGTAAAATTTATAGTACGTTACATCATTCTGTCTTACCAGTTTAATGGGCTGTACAGAGAAAAAGATGTAAGTAGTGTCTGAGTATTAGAAAACAAAACAAATAAAAAGTGAACTCCCTCTGAATTGCAGCTGGCACAGGAACATGGCTTTTTTTTTTTTTTTTTTTTTTTTTTTTTGCCACAGAACAGTTCTATCTGTTAAAATGAAGATCTAAATAGTCTAGCGAATCCCATCCGAAGTCCCATCCTTAGCTTGGCATTTACTGCCCCACTTGCCAGAGGCAAACAGTTATTCTCTCTTGCAGAGAGCAAGACTAGAACTCAGCTGGAAATAACCAAAGACAGAAACCTTGCTTTTTTTTTTTTTTTTTTTTTTTTCAGAATAAGTGAGAATCAAAAAAAAAAAAAAAAATCAAGAAGACTAGAAAGAGAAACTGTGGATCAATACAATAGACAATAGATCATATCTCATTCGGTTTAAATCTTCTTTCCCTCAAGGCTGCACTTAAATTTTGTTTAATACTTGGCAGAGAATTTCCATTTATAAAGCTCCTTAGCATTTATTTTAGAAAAATAAAATTCTTGTCTTCCCAAAAAAAAAAAAAAAAAAAAAAAAAAAAAAAAAAAAAAGTGATTAACTGATTTCTCAGGTTTCAAGTTGCAAAGCGAATACAATTTAATTGTAGATTTTTGTCCCAGAGCTGTGCTCTGGCTATGCGCCTGCTGGAAACCTTCATCTTATGTCAGCATCTGTATCTTTTAACTCCTTATTGTGACATTGACAGCTCTGGTCTAATGAGGCAAACTCCAGTTGGTAACCTTGGGAGCAAATGCAGAGCTGTAGAAAGCCTTCGAATCTGTTTACAAGTCCCTAAAAGTCTATCTTTGCATTATGATTCAAGAACCTTCTACGGCACCTGTAGTCTTTTCCTGCCAGATTATAAATCAGCCTCCAAACTCAGGTGACTACGCCACCCAGAGCAATATTGAGGAAGTCATGTGTCAAGGATAGGACGCAAATAAATTATGTGATGAAAAAATATGCTAATTTACAGTGCAGAAAACGAAGTAACAGAAGGGCGGTGAGAGTAGCACCCAAGGTTTCTTATGAATACAATTGATGTTATTTATAGTTTTGCAGTCTCTGAAATTCAGCCTCACTTGATGTCACCAACCTTGTCAGAAGCATTGTTATCGGTATTCCATTTTAAAGATCACAGAATAGATTAAGAGAGTAAAAACGTGTCACAGAATAACCCAGCAAGCAATTAATGAAATGAGAACTCCAAGGAAAGTCTTCTGATTCCAAAGAACATACTCCCTCTCCTACTACCCCATTTTTTGAGATCCACTTGAATTAGAATAAATCCTGTGTTCCTCTCCCTTCTAAACTTGTAAGGTCTTTGCACTGAGTTGCACATGTTTTTTATTTTGTATTTTTCTCTTCTATATTCTTTATAAAACCATCACATGAAGGGCTCATGCTTAATAACATATTAACTGATTTTTCCAAATTCTATTTGTACCAAAGTATCTGATTCAGTCTCTGATTAGGAAAATAAAGTCATAAACTAATTAGGGAATCTCTTATATAATGGGATTCCTATACTAACATGGCCACTTAAGGTGTACATTAAGATTTCAGTTAAATGTTGAATCTAAAATGATATTTTATCATGGATGGTGTTATTAGCACTCAGAATGTTTTTTTGGGTTTTTTTTGTTTTTGTTTTTTGAGACAGGGTTTCTCTGTGTAGCGTTGACTGTCCTGGACTCGCTTTGTAGACAAGATTGGCCTCGAACTCACAGTGATCTGCCTGCCTCTGCCTCCCAAGTGCTGGGATTAAAGGCGCGCGCTACCACCACCCGGTATAGCACTTAGAATGTTAAAGAACTATTTGGCAGCACATTTCTGACAGCATGCTCCTGCTTAGTTACCTGCTGGTCTTTCCCTTGCCTTTTGAGTATTAATTAGATTGAGTATTAAATGTATCCAACAAACCTTTGTATGAAACCGTGCTTATTCTGTTAGGCAATCTTTTTTTTTTTAAAACACATTTTTATTGAAAAATAAAATAATTCATATTACATCTCATTTTCTATCCCATCCCATGCATCCTCCCATTCCTCCCTCCCTCCCACTTCCCTATGACTGTGACCAAGGGGGACCTCCTCCCCCTGAATATGATGCTAGGGTATCAAGTCTCTTCTTGGTAGTCCGCTATCCTTCCTCCAAGTGCCATTGGGCCTCCCCAACAAAGGGACATGGCCAAATATGGGGCACCAGAGATCCTGTGAAAGTCAGTCCCCAGTCTCCACTTAACTGTGGAGAATGTTCTGTCCCTTGGTTAGATTTGGGTAGGGGTTTGATGATGACTGCACATTTTGTCCTTGGCGTCTTTGATGCAATGAAAATACTGCAATAGAGAACATGAAATTCACTTCCTTCCTCATGGGGAGTCCTTTCAAATGACAAAAGTAATTAATAAGTACATTGATAGGCTGATATGTATGCCATATAATTACAGTGAGCTCAATGTAGGTAGAGCTAGTTGTGGGTCTCAGAAGAATGGAGCAGGGGCGGGGGGGAGGAGTTCCCATGTTATAAAGGTGAAATCTGGTCACAGCCAGTAGTGGAAATGATAAATCATATTCAGACATTTGAAATCCAGTTATGATGCCTTTTTAGCTTAACTTTTTATTTTAATGACCTGTAATATTCTGCATTTGTGATCAGTCAAATGTAAGATATATTTTTTCTTTTTTAAAAATTTTATGAATTTATTCAGATTACAACTCAATTGTTATCCCATCACTTATATCCTCCCATTCCTCCCTCCCTCCTGCTTTCACCCTATTCCCCTCCCCTAGGTCTATGACTGAAGGGGACCTCCTCCCCCACTATATGGTCATAGGCTATCAAGTCTCATCTTGGTATGCTGCTTATTCTTTCTTTGAGTGCCACCAGGCCTCCCCACCAAGGGGAGGTGGTCAAATATGGAGCACCAGAGTTCATGCCAGAGTCAGTCCCCGCTCTCCACATAACTGTGGAGAATGTCCTGTCCATTGGGTAGATAAGAGTAGGGGTTCGATGTTTACCAAAGATATATTTTTTTGAGAAAAGGTTTCTCTGTGTAGTCCTGGATGTCCTGGACTCACTTTGTATACCAGGCTGCCATTGAACTCATAGTCACCCACCTGCCTTTGCCTCCTGAGTGCTGGGATTAAAGATAAGATACATTGAAGGCATCTTTTTCATTATTTTCCTCTTCGTTAATTGTTTAGAAGGTATACGGTTAATCTGCACAAAGCAAATTTTTATTTCTTACAAATATGAAGACTAGAGGTCTGACCTCAGGTGCAGGGCATCATTTCTGGCCTCCAACTCACAGCTATCTGCCTGCCTCTGCCTCCTGAATGCTGGGATTAAAGGCGTGCACCACCACACCTAGCTGACTATGTTATTTCTTCCAAAGACACTAATTCCTGAGAGAACACTCTTGTCATCTCATTTAACTAGTTATTTCCCATACTTTCCTGTATGGCAGAGATAGAGGCTTTACTGGTCATAGCCCCACAATGGCCTGAAAGTGAGAAATCCCTGTGGGCTTTCTCTATAGTTTCGCTCCTCCATTTTTTTTTTCTATCTCATTCATATTAAGTTTTCTTTCCCTCAGTCATATTGGCTCCTACAATAATAACTACTCATATGTCTATTGCTAGCATAATAATCTCCATAATCTTAGATGCATTCACATATTTGACATTACTTCTTCCATGGGCAAGTATGGGTTCTTCTAGGGCTGTTGTGCCATGTTTATTATACGTAACACATACAACATTCTCTTAATGGAGGTCTCTATCGAATGTTAAGGACTGAACTCGGTTTCTATGTCTACACGCAAGTCCAGTCTCTGCACGTGATAGTGTTTGGGGACGATATTTGGGAAATAACTATTTACTTTTATTTTTACTGCTGAGGATTTGACATTTTTGAGACCTGCTTTGTCTGGTGGGGGTATAATCAGATATTTCAGTATTGTTTTGAAGATGAGAAAGAAGACATTTATTTTAGGTTACACTTCTCCAGTCACAGTCTGTCACCAAGAGAAGTCATAGCAGGAGCTCCTGGCAGGAACGGAAGCAGAGGCCATGGAGGAACTCTGCTTACTGGCTTGTTCAGTTTGTCCCCACCCTCTTTTGTTAAACATAGATGCATTTCTCATACAATATAATCTAAATAGTTTCTCCTGGCTCTGCTCCTCTCATTTCCTTCCCTTCTTTCTCTTCCTGATCCACTGCCTTTCTGTAATCCTTAGAAGGAAACAGGGGCTTTTTCATCACTTCCCCCAAGGCAGGCCACAGGGGAAACAGATGCAGTCAGCACTGATGAGACTTGGTGTGTTGGGATGGGTTGGTGGGGAAAGGCTCCCCCTTTCTGAGGAGTAGGGGAGGGTGACTAGGAGGAAGAGGGAGGGAGGGTGAGACTAGGGGGACAGGAAGGAGAGGGTTTGCAATTGGTATGTAAAATGACTACATAAATAAATGAAGTGAAATCTATAAAAAGAAAAGAGCAAGCTTCTAAGAGATAAAAATAAAACACAACAAAATAAAATATAAGATCAAACTATCATATCGAAGTTGGATAAGCCCAGGCAATAGAAAAGTTTTTAAAAATCCCCAAAGGAAGACACACTCATGCATTTACACACTCAGGAGTTCCATAAAAGTAGTAAACTAAAGCTATAGCTAATTTAATTAGCCAGAATTTAATTTAATTACTGTAGTATAGTATTTATGCAGAGGCCCTGTGTGGGCCCTGTGGTGGCTGCTTCAGTCTCTGTGAGTCTATATGAGCTCTGCTCTGTTGTTTTAAAGGACTGTGTCCTCCACCCTCTCTGTGTCCCTGAATCCTCTTCCAACGAGTTCCCTGAGCTGTGAGGGGAAGGATTTGATGGAGACTCCTTATTTACAGCTGTGTTTCCCAAGACCACTCTGTGTCAAAACTGGCTGAGGGTCTCTGTATTTATTCTCATCTGCTGTAGGAGGAAGCCTCTCTGATGATGAATAAGGCACTGATTCGTGAGTATAGCAGAATTTCATTAGGGGTCATTTTATTGTTACTTTTTTAAAGGCCAGTAGTATTTGGCTATACTCTAGATCTCTGGACTATCTAGTCTCTGGTTTTTAGCTACCAAAGCTGTGTCAGCATGTTAGGTATGGGTTCCATCACATGAAGTGGCCCTTAAATCAAATTCGACATCAGTGGGTTACTTCCACAAGGTTTTTGTTTTGTTTTGTTTTGTTTTGTTTTGTTTTGCCACCATTGCTTTAGCTTAGTTTTCAGACATGGTAGATTGGAGAGCAAAGGTTTTGTCTTTGGGTTGGTGTTTATGTTTCTCTCTTGTGATACCTCTCCATTTAAAGAACACCAGAGCACAGGGGAGAAGGTTTTAGGTAGGCACCAACTCAACCTCTCCACAGACAACGAGTTGTGTGGATGCTGTTTTCAGCAATGGGGTCTTGCTGTCACTTTGTGGAGAGCAACTTCTTGTCTTGGCAGCAGGCTGGGTTGTTTGGGGATTTCCATGGAACTCTTTCAGCCAAGGCTCAACAACGTAATAAAATGAAGCTACCAAAAGCTTCATTTGGTGACACCAGAGGCCCAATTGGCATTTTGTCTCCCTCATTATTTGAAGACTCCATTAGAATTGCCTTCATATATTATAGGAAGTTTCCACTGCTCAAGGTTTCCATGTAGCCCCTCAAGTGTCTTTCTAGCTCTCCTCCCTCAATCCCATCTCTTCCTTCTCACCAGATGCTCCCATTCTCACCCCCCCCACACCAGGCTCCAGCCCACCCAAAATCTATTCCTTCTCCCAGGGAAATCCATGTGTACTCATCCCCAGTCTCTTTCTCTATGCATAACTCCTCTGGGTCTATGGATTCATTATCACTTATTTAATGGTTATTATGCATATATAAAAAATACATGTCATATTTATCTTTCTGTGTCTGGGTTACTTTACTCAGAATAACTTTTTCCTAGCTCCATCCATTTGCCTGAAAAGTTCATTATTTTTTTTAAACAGCCAAGTAATACTCCACTGTATAAATGTACCATATTTTCTGTATCCATTCTTTTGTTGAAGGACATATAGATTATTAATTTCTGGCTATTATGAATAGAACAGCAATGAACATTGTTGGGCAACTGTCCCTGTGGTAGGATGAAATGTCCTTTGGGTATATGTTCAACAGTGGCATGGCTGTATCTTGAGGTAGATTGATTCCTTTTCAAGGAAAACAGAGGGTCAAGATTGTATTATTCATTTTCTTATTTAGATTCAAGATCAGTTAGTGATGTTTGAAATATACAATTTTGAAAATCTTTATCATTTCAGCAACACACTGAGGTATTGTGTAAAATACAAGTAGTGTTCCCTTCAAAGTTGCTTTGAAATGCAGTCACTGAATTCACATTTCTACATTGTTATGCTGTGCAGTTAATTGTGTTTTTTACTGAGCTTACAGAGAGAAATCAACGAGAACAAAGTCTCTAGGAAGAAATATCCTATTTAATACCAAACGAAGTAGGAAACATTCATGAAGTTAGTCAGAAGAGGCAATAAAATTCATTGACAGGATACCATTCTAAATGCCAGGTCCCCTGTGATTCCATGACTGCTACACACCTTGATTACTTACTATCTAATTTACAAAGGACAAAATCAAATACAATGCTCAAGTCACTAAAAATATAATGGATAAAATATGGTAGCTGAGTCACAAATAGCTGCAAGATTTTTTTTTTCGAAGTGAATTGATGGATTTAATAAGATAAAAAGTAAAATAACGGTGCTCATTTGGAAAAGGAAAAAAGAAAGCCTATACTTGTTAGAAGACCACAAAAAGCATAACGTTAACATGACAGAAGTCACCACTGAGTTCTCTCTCAGAGTCAAAGCATCCAGGATGGTTTGATCTATATCACATAATTTCATAGTAAAACCTACTCATGACTTCCTTTTCCTAATTCTTCCTTTATTCTTTTAAAAGAAATTTAGTTATTTTTTGATATTATAATATAATTACATGACTTCCCCTTTCTTCTTCTTATCATCCCAAATATTTCAAATTCATGGTCTCTGTTTTCATTACTTGTTGTTACTGGAGAAGGGTGGCCCAGTAGACAGCCTAAGGTGTACAGGGAAAGTTCACGAGACCTCCATCCTACAAGAAGAACTGCAGGCAACGAAGGAATGCTGAGAGCAAAAGAAATATCCTTCCCCAGGGAAGAGCACACCTATTAAATAACCAAAGCCTTCATTCCTTTTTAATACAGCCTAGATGAACTTGAGTCATCTACAAAATTATTTAAAACTCACCTTTCACCTGTCTTGAATATTTGAAGAGTTACTTCACTGCTCTGGAGGACAATGTGCTGATTGTCTAGGACGTGTCCTCCATAACTCAGCGTGATCACATTCTTACTTAGAAGGGTTATATTCTCTACATGTTAAAAAAGTTTCTTTAAAATACAAATTTATTGTTATAACTAGCAAAAAGACATTTTGTGATGTATAGTGTGCTATCAGTAGTATCATTTAGGAGATTATAGATAATGAGAAATACTTGAGAAATGTGACTCCACTCTCATCTCCCTTGACACTTCTAACCTTTCCTCCTCTTAAGAATCCCTTCTTCATGTTCAAGTCTTTGGGACTTGTGAACCGTATGGTTTGACCCAGACTGTCTGCATGGGCATGGGTTGGAGTCAACACTGGAACACGTTGCACTCACTTAGCACCTTAGCTTGGTCCTCTTTCATTATGAGCTCTAAACACAAAGTAACCTACACCGATAGGAACTGTTCTGTGGATTTTAAACTGAAGCGAATCAAAGGGATGTGCTTTCCTTATTTCAGCTAATTTCATCTTAAAACCTTCCATTTCAAAGCTCCTCTTTTAAGGTGAGTAACTTAGGAGCACATTGTGATGAGAAATCTGTGCATCGGTGTTAAATTAAAGACTCAGTCTCAGAAGAAAATTTAATAATGAGCAGATGTTGTCACCCAGAAAATGGTGAGGCCAAGCAAGGCTTCACTTTTAGGCTAAATGTCACCTTTTGTTCCCACTGATGAGCTATGGAAAACATGCTTCAGAGTGTGGCTTTGACTGTTCCCCTTTCATATCAGTCACTTACCTTACAAGTCATAGAACAATACACATGCCAGGCATCTGAAGCTCCCAAAGGAAAGACAGTGCAGAAGCAAGCACATAAAGCTAGCGGTACAAACCAAAAGGCATGAGTGGAGATTGGGAGCACAAATGCTCACCACAGTTCTGTTGCCAGCTGCTCCTAGTTCCACAGCTCTACAGCTATCTTGCTCATAACATGGCATACTTTCCCTCTAAGACATTCTGTTACTGAAACTGAGAATGCCACTGCTGTAATTGAGAAACTTCTGTTTCTTGAGTGGATTGATATATTGACCTCTAACTTTTAGAACTAGGTATGCCTTTTTCTAATTTTCTCTCTCTCTCTCTAGCTAACTGTCCACTTTGCTTAACCGCCCTTGGTGATTACTTTGAAGCTATCATGTCACTCTTCTTCATAAGACATATTTAACTTTGGTTTCACTTACTTCAACATTTTCCTTCTTATTATAGCTGATAGAGTGAAGTCAACTGATGTGTGAGTTGATGGCAGGTCCTTTGTAGTCTATACCCAGCCGATCTTTCCAGCATACAATTTTATTATCCTAAGGGAAGAACTTAAATCCCATCATTTGCAATATTACTCACTCTCTGAAAAGAGGTAAGTATGTTTCTATAGTCATACCTGTAATTGTTCTCTTATCATGCCTTGGCACAGTCCCACCTGTGCAATGGGTTTGTGTGTGTGTGTGTGTGTGTGTGTGTGTGTGTGTGTGTGTGTGTGTATGTGTGTGTCCAAAATGATGGAATATGTGTTCTGTGAACCTTTAGCTAATGTCCCCAATGTTTATGTGTCCAATGACACGTTGCGTATATTCCTTTCATTGATGTATTTATTTATTTTATAGAAGTGTTATATGCTGCAAATCCATACCACAGACTCTAAAATCTTCCAGAATGATTATGATGTTTTCATCACATATCCCTCACTCCTACTGAGCATTATTACTTCTCATGGAATGTGCTCTATTAAATAATTGTTTAATTTGATAAATAAAATGTTATCCTAGGAACTTATATAGAAAGAGATGTTTAGTTTAAACAAAGTTAACAAGTGATAATAAGTATATGAATATATTAGTTGAAAAAGGGAACCTATTCAAGGTGCATCTTTAGAGAAACATTACTTCTCTTGGCTTTCATCAGCGAATACAGTTTATGGCCATTTTATCTGCATCATCTCTGAAACCTGATTTTATAACATAGGTCCCCATGTGGGGCTGGCAAGGCACATGTTCTTGTACAGCATGGTCGATTTGAATTAGTTGGTAAAGACTTGGAAGAAAACACTCTTTCACTTCAGTATTCTCATTGTGCATTTGTCCTCAGGGGTTATGTCACCCAAGTAGCCATCTGAGTACAGTCTTATCTCTGGAAAAATGTGAATAAGGCAAGGAGACATTAAAAAAAGAAAAAAAGAAATAAGTACATGATGGATATGGCTGCTAAGTTGGGAGTTATTTTGTCTTTGATGCAATACTTTAAAACTGTGGCGTTAAATACAATTATCTGATTGATAGATTAAGATAGATGATATATATATATATATATGTGTGTGTGTGTGTGTGTGTGTGTGTGTGTGTGTGTGATAGCTAGCTAGCTAGATGATAGATAGATTAGATAGCCAGATAATAGATTAGATAGCTGGAAGATAAATGGATGAGGAGAGAGAGAGAGAGAGAGAGAGAGAGAGAGAGAGAGAGAGAGAGAGAGAGTTGATACTTAAAACACTGCTGGAAAGATGATCATGGGAGTAACAGGATTTTAGTGCCTTATATTGAAAACAGATGGCATGGTTAATTTTAGATGTTAGCCTGAGTGAACTCAGGATTTCCTGGAAAACTAATAAGTCAATTTTAAATGTTGTTTATGTTGTTTACAGAGACTATTGGCACCATCATATGCTTTATAGACTGTAGGCTGACTGTGGAAAATCTACCCTCACTACATTAAATACGTTAAGGGCCTTCTTGTTGCCCCAAAGTTCTGTGTGTCTCTGTCATTTTCCCAAAACATCCCCTTTCTCCTATCCTTAGAAAAAGACATCTAAGTCCTCTGCCTATGGACTCTGAGACTTACCCCAGAGCCCTTTGAGTTCACACACCTTCAGGCTCCAGGCAGTTACACCAAAGGCTTATATTGCTCTGAATCCTTCATGATATAGGTGTTTTCCCTCACTTAATAGTGGCTATTTCATTTGGTTTGTTGGCTTCTATAACTTTGTTGGCAATTTCTCTTAATAAATCCCATGCTATCTACCTAGGTCTCTCTAATTACATATACTGTCTGTCTGGGGGTTGCTATTAAAGTTGATGTCTCACAGAATTCTAACTTGAAATCAAGTTCCTGTAAAAAATGATAACTTTATGTCTTTTGCTACAATATGGAAGATACTGTAAGTGTAATAATTACCTATTCACTTATATGTGGCAGGTAAAATGTTGATCTTCCAGAAGCAGAGTAGAACAGAGGTCCCCAGAAATTATGAAGGCTAAAAGGGAAGGCTACAGAGAGAGGTTGACAACAGCTACTGCTAGCAGGTACATAGGCAGATTAGTTCTAGTGGGCCATAGAACGGCAGGGTACCTGCAGTGTGTACCAATTTATTATACACTTACACATGGACATAGCTGCAAAAGAGCATTCTGAAAGTTTTTAACACATGAAAGTAAATGATACAGATGAGAGACGTACTCCTTTTAGTGACTTTAATCATTGTGTATGTGTGTCACATCACCAGCTGATCATACTGTAGCTGCAATTCAAAGTTCAGAAAAATACAAATGAAAAGGAAGCCACAGTTGATGAGACCCTGTAGACAATGGCGAGGACTACCAAATCAAGCCTTCCTAGGCTATCAAGTGCTACTTTGAGCAGAGTAGTAAAACTCTGCTTCAAGATAAAAGTAAAAAGAAGGCTAAGGATATGTGGAGAGCTGCGAAGTGCCGCGCCCTAACATGGCGCTGGTTTCCGGTTTCCGCCTTCCGCCATCTCGACGGCGAGCGCTCTCTGGGATAAATAAGACCTTATTTGGCAAGAGGCTGTGCAGGGGTAACTGGCAATCTGATGACGAGCAGTCCTGCTCTGACGCTGACCAATGAGGAACTATTATGTGGCATGAGCTGACTGGTCCTGGACCAATACTTAAGCTTGACTCTTCCCATCTTCGGGGCCATTCTGCTTAGCAAAATCCTGAGTAAAGATCTAGAGAAGACGTCTGGTTGTCGGTGTCTTATTTCCGCTGGACGGTGCGGCGCCGACAAGGATACAGGCCAATGGGAGGTACTTACAAAGTACGGAGGAGACCTTGTCTTTAACCTCAGGTGACCCTAAATATGAAAATAGCAGAAAGAATAATATGGCTGACAAAAATTTACAAAGTGCTAATATTCATGGAATTTGGTGGTGAATTATGGATGTATTTTTCTTCTATCTTTACAAGTTTCAAAAAATCATAAAATTTTAGGTAAGTATTTTAAGTATGATAAATTACAGACCAAAAGGCAAATGATCATAAAATGGTACTTTGTCTAGTATGAGAAATACATATTTACTCTGAGGTATGCTTAGCAAACATGCTGTTTATATTGGAGGAACCAGTACTTCCCTAAGCATTAACTTGCGCATAAACTATTTAGCGGAATAGGATAACACACACATACACAGAGACATATTCAACTGCGTACATGGTTGCATGGATTTTGCCTTGCATTTAACCAATAGCTTTTTATTGCTATTTTCCTTCATCTTTATCTTTGGAATGAGAAAGACCAGTTTCTTATGTTATATGCTTTATTTTGTTACTTTCTTTAAGAATAAAATACTAAACCTGTCATTTAACTCAAATTTTCCTTAATTTTCTGCACTAACTATAATATTCAACTTCAAAAACCTAATCTATAAGGGAACATCTGTTCGAATTTTTATGGGGTTCAGTTCATTCACATTTTTTCTTAGTCCTCTTTCTCTATTTTGTTTTTATTTTTTGTATGTCCTTATTGAAATCAGTGTGACATAAAGATTTACAAAGGTATGGTAACTATCAATTTAATTATCTCTTAATTATTCTATCAAAACTTTCAATAAATATATTTATATAAAATTTCGAATGCTGTAAACTGAGAATGGTGTGTATTTGGTTCTTTAATACTTCTATCTTGGCATAGTTTTTTACAATAAGCATGTCCTAATTAAAGACAATTTTTGTGAGGTTCTATTGTTTCCTTAAAGACTTTTTCTCAGTTGGGCAGTGGTGGCTCACACCTTTAATCCCAGCTCTTGGGAAGCAGAGGCAGGTGGATTGCTGTGAGCTCAAGGCCAGCCTAGTCTACAAAGGGAGTCCAGGACAGTCAAGGCTACACAGAGAAACCCTGTCTCATAATTTTGGATTTCCAGATTAAGACTTCATAGAGTACTGGCACAGAAGTATTACGTTAACTTTATTTTATTTGCATAGTGTTGAGAATCTAATGCAGGGCCTTCGGCATGGTGGGCAAATGCTCTACAACCACCTCCTTACGTTTCCTGTTCAAACCACGTGCTTGCAAAGTAGCTTGGTGGTAGAACGTGAGCTTACTTGCAGAAGGATCCATAATCAACAGTATTCACACAGAAGATACTATTTTACTGATACGTCATTTCCATACATTACATTTGGATTTTTTTTTTCCTCTCTGAATTTTTTTTTAAACAATCTCAAAATAACCTTTGAGGTTCTGCATTTGGACATATTCACAACTGTCAGTGCCTCCTCCTGCTTCTCCAAACATGCATTAGGCACCTTCAGATACAACTCCTCTATGCCATGAAAAGAATAAACTGTGATGTCTCCTCCTGTGTAGGTTACGATCTACTGAGACTGATTAACTGTAGCATGAAACTCTATTAATAGCCCTGCTATAAGGGCAGTAAAAACAAAGGAGTCTGTCTGATGGTGCAAAGAATGTGAGGTTTTGTTTGGTTTCGTTTTTAATCAGAACAAATAGGGATTCACAAAAGAGAAGATTTTTGTGCCATCTCTAAGAAACAGCTGAATTGTGCATTCCATCATATTCTAATATGATGGAAGTAGATGCTAATATGTCAGGGGCAGGTAGGAAAAGGAGCTGGTCTGATAGAAGACTGAGGGACTTGTGTGGTGTGAGTATGGGGGTGGGTTAAGTGGACTACAAAAGAAACACACAGTGTTAGGTCGCCAAATACACTGTGTTATAATAGCAAAGATCTTAGAGGAATTTAATTCTAGTATCAATCCATCAAAGTCAGACTGCTCCTGAATAGGTCAAACACAGTTCCGGGATGTGAGACAGCTAGAGTGAGCCTTGAGCTTGCTGGAATCTGGGGACAAAGTGCTAATTGGGCAGAGGACCTGCAGAATGTAGCTGAGGTGGTTTGAGAGCTGAAAATTAACCCATTGATTCCTTAAAAAGAGTATAAAGACTAAACATTTATCCAAATGCAAAGTAGTTCACTGAAACCATTTAGCACCAATTAATTGTAGTATCAGAGCCTTTCTATTAGCCACACCAAGTTGCATGCATATATATATATATATATATATATATATATATTTGCATAGAGAACCAAATTTTCTCATTACCAAATCTATCACATAGGTCGCACTTAAGTAGGATATTCTTCATATTGTTAAATAGTAGTACAAAATAATTCAGTGGTAAAAATAAAGCATAAGTATAATTTTATCGATCATTATTGGAAAATTGACCCAACCTCAGAAAAATATAACAATATAAACAAAATTCTTGTTTCTGTTAATATAATTGGCAATATCTATCTTCCCCAAAGTAGGGTAGGATATATCATAAAAACCTCATTCAATCAATGGGTAAGAAACACAAGATGAAGCTGGTCCTCTAGCTCCAAGGAAAGATAATTTACTGAGAAATGGGAATGAAATCAAGGTGAGCTGAGAGTAATGGCGAGCACTATTCTAACGAGAGTGCATCTAAGTAGTGTGTGTGCTGGCAGAAACAGCACTTGGTAAGCTGAGAGCTGCTGCTATATACTTCCACAGTGACTGCTGGCACTGTGGTGCTGACTTGCGCTTTCTTTCTCTCATCATCTTATGCTTTCTGGGCTTTCCAACTATTCTAAGCTTCATTAGCTTCCCCAGCCTCTAAATTGCATCAGTTCCTGAGTGGTTTGATACCCTGCATCTATGTAATTCAGAGAAAATGGCTATAACACTATACCCATTCTCTAGCTCGTATGCACTTCCGTATCCTCTTCTGAGATGTTCCCTGAACCTTGAGGGGTTAACACAGATGCCTATTTTCTCCCATTCAAGGTTGGGAATTGGGCAACCTTGCCACAGAAAGAATACTGTTCTCCGAAGTTTAATCAGAAATGACCCTCAAGCAGCAATTGCCATCTACTCCATTTTCTTTTCTTTCCACGACCTTTGCTGAGAACAGAAATATTCTATGGGCATAAGTACAATGTTTAGAATGAAGTGTGACAGGCACGTCGCATCTGTTTAACAAAACAGTAGCAGTTGCTTCTCCTATCCAGAGGCTTCTAACTTAGCTTACAAGACAAATTCTTTCCTGTAGAGTGGGCTTTGAACCCAATTGGAAACTAGTACACTCACAAAAGTCATACCACTGTTGCCCGGAGGGTCATATTTATCTGACATGTTGGCACTGTAGCACACAGGGTCTATAATTGAACAAGACGGTCAGTGACAAGTGCCCTCCAGCAACCTGTTGAGGGTCTTCCAGTATAGAAGGCATGGAGCGACAAGGGCTTTGCATTCAGACTAGGGTGTGTATGTCTTCATGTCCTATAACCAAAACATGTACTATCACCATAAATTCAGTGCTATGTATGTTTCAGGTCTTGCACCCAGATGATAGTTGTAACATGTAGTTCCTTAAAGACCTCCCTGCCCAACAATTTGTAGGAAGATAACTTGCTCCTGTAGTGGAAATTTCTTCACCAACGTTCTTGGGATGTCTGGGACTATCTTTTCCTACACATGCAAGGTGCCTCCATTGAGGTTCTTTACCTGATATTTTTGCTCTTTTTCCAGGGGCTTTCCCACTTCTGTGAGACATTAGACAGAAAGCGTTAGATGAGGAAGTCTCCTTACAGGAGTTACAGGACCTCTAAAAGCCCGTTTCTTTTCCAGAAAGATGCCAGATAACTTTGGGCTGCTAAAGAGATAATATAATCAAATTGGTAGTGAGGCCCACCAGCATTAAGGTTCTCACCAAACAGTTCAAATCCAGACTATTTTGTGGTCCTTGAAATTTCCTCTACCATGTTGTTTCTTAAACAGACATTTGGAGTCGATGATTTTTCTTTCTGCTGTGACGAAGTGTGGGTCTAAGAGATGTATCTTATCTCTCATATCTTGCTCTCAGATTACTGATTCTTCCCACAGGTTTCCAGTTTGCGGATCCTAGAAAGGGCTCTACCTTCCAGAACTAAATGATATTCTTCCTTTGGAACCAGAGATGCTGAAAGACAATCCCATATCTTTGTCTCACTATTTCCGTGCTTCCTACCAAGTCCTATACTATTGGAGGGGAGAGCATCACTCTGCCTTTCCCAGGACTACATTTTTTTTTTCATTTAGGTAGACAAATTCTTTTGCATCAGACAGCCAAGAAAGCACCAGTTGTGTCTCTTCACACCCACAGCAAAGGCCTCACAGTAGACACATAGTTTACAATTCACCCCACACTCCCCTTTTTCACAATCTGAAATACATTGTCATGTTTTGTGTTCTCTTAGCCATTGGGGGTATATCCATAGGTATATTGCAGAATCAACTAGTCAAGAAGATATGCTACTCTGTAAATTGTAGTGGAAGATAGTCACCCTGGGAGTCCCCCCCAAAGATACTCCACACTACTGCAGATCAGCTTTAGTTCGCATCTCTTAGCTAGAATAGGAACATGCCTCCACCCCTGAGCAAGGAGGTCTCACGTCACATGGGGAAACATAGATACAGTGATATTTCCATGGATGGCCTACCCGTATATAGAGCAGCCTCAGCATCTTGCCCTATCACCCATCACAGGAAGCAGGGAGCTGCTCCTCTCTAACCCACCTTCTCATCAGATTGCCACTTCCTGTGTATACTTATTTTTTTTTCCCCCTGAGGAAGCATGAGTAAATGCCCATTCTCCTCAGATAGAGCACTGACAACAACAAATTAAAGAAAATATCCCACTCAGTCCAGTCAGGTCTATCTTGTTAAAGCAATTCATTTGCTGTGGTTATGTTCAGAAGCACCAATAAAGGAATTCTTGCAGACACGTAGGTAAGTCAAAGCCATCATTTTCAAGAGAAAAAGGCCACCCCAGTGTGGCAGAAAGCTGCATCCCTGGGAGTCCTTGGCCAATTTGCAGAAAGCTGCTTTAGAGAGTGCCTTTCTTCATTCCAGATACTGTTTATGCAATTTGTGAAAGGGATCCATAAATTTGATACATTTCTGAGCTTCTTGAGTCCTGTAGTTTCACAAGCTTCCTGACTCTAAGTTGTTTCAGTTTCCTGGCTTTTCTGAGGTCCCTATGTCCCTCAAAGAAGGAATGTTCAGTTCACAGAAAATTGTTGTACAAAATATCCATGTATAGCTTTAGCAAGAACTCAGTGCCCAAGGTCCTCATAATTACAAAGGAGTCCGAGAAACATATACCATATCTGAGATAAAGGAGGGAAAACAGTAACATGGTAAAGGGATATGGTGTCCCCTGTTTGTTATATCTATTTTTAAAGGTAAGATTTTTTTCAATGCTGAGATATTGAATAGGCAGAGTAGGACTCGATATCTTCTGACCTCGCTGGAGTTATGATAAGTTATGGCTAGTCCCTTTTGAAAAGAATGATAAAAAAATATGCAGAATGGGCCCTCCTAAGAAGATCTTCCAGGTTGTTGAAATCAAAGTGAAGCAAATGTGTAGGATGAAGTAGTTTTTAATGGTCCAGGGACCCATTGATAAGAGACAAAACATAAGGATGGGGATGGAGCTCAGTGACAGAGCACGTGTCTAACAGCAAGGCTCTGGGTTCAACTGCCAGAATTGCAAAAAGCAAAACAAATACAAACAAAACAAACAAAGAAAAAACTATAGAGCCAATACATGGGCCAGGGGAAAAAAATCCAGCATATAGAATAATATAATTTAGTACATTAGGTTTTAATTATAAAATTGTAGACACTGAATAAAAGTTCCATAACAGTGCACTTAATTTAACTGCAAAGAAAACAAATTAAGTATTTGTAAATTATTGAGCCACTGTTCTTAAATGCATAGAACACTATGCCACTACAGGCTGAAATTTGCCATCAGCTCGTGACAGTTCTGTGCTGTGGATGGGTATTAGAAAGAACATCGGACCAGCCAGTCTCTCAGATTCTCTCTGGTCCTGAACTCATCTTGTGGGTCTGAACCAATGGCATTTGCTCCAGACATCATTTCTTACCTATGAAATGTGAAACCTATGCAAGTACATTATCCTTTATCTAAGATTATTTGTTTAACACCACCCTAAAGATGTCTGGTTTTATTTAAAACATTTCAGAGCTGTTTTGAAAATGCCAGCCAAATCATTGTCCTTTCTTGTAAATATATATTTGGAATCACAGAATGAATAACTTAACATTCTGTAATTAAAAAATGGCCCTGTGTGCATGCGTAGGCTCCCTGTCAGTATTCTGCAACTCTCTGTGACACCTGTAATATTATGGTAGAAGTTACGGAGCCCACGCTGACCTTTCAACGGTTGCAGAATCTACTGTTTCAAGTCGCTTCAACTTTTAAGGTTTAATTCCATATTCTGAAATTCTATACTTTGGAAAGTTCCCAAAAAACATATTTTTTCCTTCCAAATACTGCATTGCTGAAATTGAATATAAATTTATTTTACTCACTTTTGCTATCCATGGCACTTTGAACCCAAGGGCCTGGCTGATGTCAAAGTTCATAATTTCACGTGACTTTTGTCCATTGACTGTTCTCCAGAGTGTTAGAGTCAGTGTAAGTATTTTGTAATTTAATATGAGGATTCTGATGTAATATGTACAATTTAAACAAAAGTTTATGGGTCAAATAGCTTCTTTGAGATAAGTTGGGATGAACTGGACTCTTTTTTAAAAAATTTTTTTAATGTATTTATTTATTCACTTTACATCCTGATTGCAATTCCCATCCTCTCCTCCCAGCCCACCCCTCACACATCCCTCCCCTCATCCTCCCATCTTCTTCTCCTCAGAGAAGAAGGAGGTCCCCCATGGGTACCAACCTGCCTTGGCACATTAAGTTGCTGTAGAACTAGGTACATCCTCTCCCATTGAGGCTAAACAGCAGACTGATTAGGGAAGCAGGATCCAAAGGGAGGCAAACAAACAAACAAACAAACAGACTCTTAAACATTTATTCAGGTATGAAGATTCTCCAAGTATAACCAGCTTCCTGCTTCCTACCAAGTGAGAGGTGTTTTCTTTGAAAAAAAATATGTCCTCATAATTAGAACAAACTTGACTGTATTGGTCCTTTGCTCACATAAATGGACTTTAATACTGGATACATTTTTACCTAGTAAGGAAACTGCATAGTTACTAACTAGATATACATTAGAGGAAATTCTAGATTTTAAAATGTAATGGTGATAGTCATGAATTTTTCTGAAATTTTTACAATTGTAAATTACAATCGTTGTAAAGGAGAGATGCTTGTTGTCTAGTATAGAAAGCCCTCCAACGGCTTTTAGTAAAGCAAGTTTTCTGTCTATAAACATAATTTTAATGATAAGACCTCGCAATTTCTAATTTAGGTCATTTTGTGTGTTAGAGAACTTGTATTTGAAGGCTATTCAGCATAGTAAGATAAACTATACTTGTATGGGGTTCTGTTGTTTGAGCCAGGAAAACCAATAGATTACTTTGAACCAAGTAACTTTTTTTGGAATTGCAAAATTATAAAGTAATGGAGATTATTATACTTTGAAAAATAACAATCTAGTCTAGATTCCCAATAGCTCCAGAGATCCCTGGTAAAAACCCAGGTGTGTAGGTACATATTAAATTTCCCAAAGGATTGTATTTGAAGATTTGGTCTCCACTCCACTGAACTGTTGAGAAGTGATGAACCATTTAGGAGCTGAGGGTCAGTGGCCACAACCTGAAGTCACTGGGAGTACAACCTTCAAGGAGACATTTAGACCTTGCCCCTTGTTTTTCTATTTCATATATAGTCTGGGCCCTGTGATGTGAGCAGCTTGCTCTGCCTGTACTCTCTCTGCGGTGTGCTATATGGAGTAACCAACCAGTCATTGGAAACTCCAAAACTATTTGCACCAATAAAGCTTTCCTCTGTTTGAACTCTCTTAGGTTTCTGTTTTCTCTGTGTCATTATATAGAACTGGAAGGCTGGACTAATGATGCCCAGAAGTAGGAAGAGTCTAAAGCCGAGTCGACTATGGGATTCTTTGATTCTGTCAAGAATATTACATTTTATTTCGTTTATGAAATTTGTAGATGGATAGTTTGTAAAACAATTAAATTCTGACAAGACTAAATTAACCTGACACAATACAAGACTTGTACCACTTTGTGTAGAGAGAATAAAATGGTTGTTAATCTAAGGGTTTCTAAATTATTTTAATATAAGTTGGTATCCTTTAATCCCTTTTCAATTCTTTCTTTTCCAATAAAATTTTTAGCAAAAATATTCATCTTAGCACTTTGCATTTATAAATTTGTACATCTATATACTTGACAATAACATTAAAGATACAAACCCCAAGCCCTTCTCAAGTCTCTGAAGGGGTTGAACACCAGATAGTTTAGTTTTGCAATTAAGCTTAGTTGTTTAGGGGTTAATATGTTTTTAGTTCTAGATAGATGTTTTTTTTTTTCATTTTATTATTTTATTCATATTACATCTCGATTGTTAGCCCTTCCCCTGTTTCCTCCCATTCTTCCCTCCCTCCCACTTCCCCCCTTCTCCCCTCCCCTATGTCTGTGATTGAGGGAGACCTCCTCCCCCTATATATGCTCTTAGAATATCGAGTCTCTTCTTGGTAACTTGCTATCCTTCCTCTGAGTGCCACCAGGCCTCCCCATCCAGGGGACATGGTCAGAAAAGGGGCACCAGAGTTCGTGTGAGAGTCAGTAGATAGATGTTTTAAGTTGATAATGGTGAGCTATGATAGATATTGATTTACATTCCGAATTTTAGATGCACCAAGATAGAAAAGATGTCTTCTTCAAGACTGTCAAATACAAATAGCCAAAACACTAAGAATGTAACATTTATATAACAATGAATGTGTCATGGTTCTTTTTGCTATAGGTTAGTTTATTGTATATATGTATAATAATATAAATGTAAATGTAAAAAATAAAAAAAGTTTAAATAAAAAAGAATAAGAATCCATGAATATGAGAATGTGTGGGGGCCATGAGAGGAATTTGGGGTTGGAAAAGCAGGAGAAAATTATGTAAATACATTACTCATATATGAAACTCACAAATTTAAAATACTTCAAAAATGATTGTTATGTGACTATGAGCGTGTCTGGGAAGTGTCTTTCTGTGATGGTGATTCACTGATAAGCTATGTATACCATTTGGCTGCACACGATACTCAAGCCCGAGTCTTCCCCCTAAAGACATCTCCCAAGACAGTTGGTGCCTCCTCTCCAGACTGGGAAGCATTCACAGTTCTCCTTTCAGCGAAGCCTGAGTCTCCTGCTCATCCTTTCATTTGACAATTTACTATAGCCTGTGAGAACCAGGAAGTCACCCAACACCTGACAACAGGATTGATGCCAACATTCGACGGGAAGGACACAGTGAAGGATGGATCAGTGTGACTGTGAAAGGCAGACTGTGAAAGCAACTCCTGTCAAAATTCTCAACGTCTTTAATAAAGAAAGTAAATCTCTTAAATATGCTTTTTACAATTGTTTACACTACGTTTGCAAAGGAAACATCTTAATATTACTAAAATCCTAAGTCCAGATTCCTGAGATAAACTGACCCATCAGCAGTTTAAATTCTGTGATATTTTTGAGAAGCAGGGTCTCCAAATAGCCAACATTTAGTAACTCTCATGGGTCTGAAAATGAAAACTCATATTTACCTCTGAGTACTGTAACAAGGGTAGACCACAGATCAAGGAGATTTCTGAGCTAAAAGATGTAGGTGGAATATTGGATGTCAGCCCTTGAGTTTTTAATTATAGACTGGCTTTCTTGATCATTTCTCAAATCTATAAAAAATTAAGAAGGTTTCCCAACTTAATGTGATTTCAAGCTGCTAAAAGCTTTCCCGTGTTGACAAACAGGCACAGGCATTCTTCATATTAAATATTCATACATCATGATAGCATCATTGTACTCTTTGAGAGTACATATATTTCATTACAAAAATGAATGCATCTATCATTTGTTATGGAAAATTTAGAACATAGATGGGAGATCCATTACCTGACATTATAATTACCAATTCCTAGACATCTAGAAATTCTTGATTCAGCCTTAGCCTACCTTCCCTGTCTAATTTTCAGTGGTTTTTCACTCTGCCATAGATAATAGGAGGATATATTTTTTTTTTTTGTTCTGGTTGTGGTAGCCGTTTTTGTTGTCGCTACTTAGTAACGGAAAAGAAGCACCATATAAATAACTACATCCTTAACGATGTTTAGAATGCTTGTTTGAATGGGGGTAGGGGTGGGAAAGAAACTCTAAAACAATAACAAATGTTTTGCAATCACTGCACTCTACGTTAACACTTCTCTTAGGTTAAGGTAGCAGGTACCCGTGATGCTCTCAACATCCTTCAAAAGAGTAAATTCAGAAACATGTGGCAGAGGCTAGAGATGGTGCATGGGTAACTCGGTGGCCAAATTCATCCATAGATTATAATGAGACGTGCAGGCTGGGGTCAGGAGTGGTAAACATTGAGTGCACAAGACCAATGCCCGTGGTCTCAGTTTAGGTTTCCTTTTTTTAGATGAAGCACCATGACCGAAACAACTTGGGAAGGAAATGGTCTATTTCCAATTACAGCTTTTAGCGCCTCCTCCAGGTTAGTCCCGGCAGGAACCTGGAGGCAGGAACCGATGCAGATGGAGGCCGTGAAGGGAGTTGATGACTGTGTTGCCCTTCATGGTTTGCTCAGCCTGCTTCGTGGTTTACAGCACCCAGGACCACCAGACCAGGGGTGCTGACATCCACAGTGAGCTGTGCTCTCCCATATCAATCACCAGCCAAGAAACTGTACCGCAGGCTTGCCCACAGGCCAGTCTGGTGGAGGTATTTCTCCCAGTTGAGGTTCCCACTTCTCGAACGATTCTATCTTGGGTACAGCTGACACAAGGCATCTGTGACCTTAGTACCTTTGAAAATGAGGTGGGAATATCACTGCGAATTCCAGGTTTGAATTATGGAGTAAGACTGTCTCTCGAAATAACAACAAGGACAAAAAGGAAGAACAAGAAAAATTAACATGCACTTTAATGGAAGACTTTTTTTTTCAAGTATAAAAACCTTTAAAATCCTCCATTTGATTCTAAGAAAATGCAGTGAAGTCCAGTTCAGGTGAGCATCCTATCCAGGGGCAGTGCTAATGTAGAGAAACTGTCTGATTCGGGCAGCAGGGGGAAGTAACAGATCAGATGGTAATCATGTTCTATTGAATTGTAACCTCTGTGCTGCAGTTTACCTGCTGCTTGGACTCAAGGCAGACATGGGGCTTACCTGCTTTTCATGTTTCTTTGTAATCATAGGATGATGATGGTGGTGGTGGTGGTGGCGATGGTGGTATATTTAAGGCATATTTACAATGGACTGGTTTGTTATTTGAAAAAAAAATTGTGTCACCCTATAGACTCACAAAACATATTTATTTTATTTTCGAAACAACCCCAGGTGAATGCATATGAATCTTTGGCTAAGGTAATTGAGGCTCAGAGGTTATATACGTTTTCTAAGGTCACCGATAGAGGGCAGTGCAGAGCTAGTGCTCAAGTTGCTAAGTGTCCTGTTAGCTCCACGTTGCTGTCCTCTGTCTCCCAGGAAACATATGTAGGACTCGCTTTCAGTTGTTGCCATATTCCATCTAGTCTCAAGATAACCGACTTGTTCTGAATTCGAAAGGTTTACAGTTATTATTAGGATCTCTCCTCCACAACCCGAAATTTTCTTCCAGAATGTAGAAATAGGATACAAGCAAGAAGACAGCTAAAAAGGAAAATAAAAAAGCCTCCAGGCTAAAGGCAGATTGTTAAATTAAAGTGGATATGAGAAATGCATGGAGCATTGATAGTGTGTGAATCTCAGTGCTACTGAGGCGTTTAATAGGAAAGGGTATCAGATTCCCCAGCGTAGGTTAAAGACCTCACTTTAAAAGGCCACTATATAAGCCTATATTTTTGTTGACTGGAAAAAAGTACAAAACATATTTCTTTAAATGTATGAAATTAAAGACTATAGAAACATCTCTTATTCTAGGAAAAACAAATGCAGGTTGAAGATCCCCAAGGAGAAAAGTGTTATGCCAGTGCTCCCTGTTGTGTCATGTTTCCTCACATCCATCACAAAGTCCATGCGGCTATGATTAGCATTTTTATGGGCAAATAAAACATTGTTCTTGTGTAAACAGCCTGAAATAAAGAAGAAGGAACATGCAAATGTTATTGAAAAGAAAATGCCCCCCTGTTCTAGATCTGTCTCTGTGTATCTCTGCCTTAACACACTGTGAGCCTGGGGTTTCCATATCACTTAGCCCAGTCTTCGTAGAACCTGAGATTTTCCAAATCAACCCATCCAGGCTCCGTAGTGCACCTACACTGCTTGTAACAAAATGAGTAAAATCTACTGGTTTCCATCATCAGAAAGACCCTGAATGAATAAGAAAATCAAGACAAGCATATATGGTGTGACCTTGGTGCAGAAAGGCGAGGTCCCTGTGCTCCAGCGCATGGGAACTAAAGGTGCCTTTGAGGAAAAACTTTGTAATAGGCAGTTTAAGCCACAGGACCATCAACCTCAATGTATTACCAGCTCATGTTTTATATTTCAGCAATATAAGCATCTGTGCAGATGTCGCTAAGGTTTCTGTTGTCGATGAGAGAAATATGGCTTTCACCCCAAAGAGGATGAGAATTTTTTTTTCTGGATATAAATTTTTCTGAGTGACTAACAGCCCCAGTATGTAGATTCAGGTTACTCCAGAATTTGTGTTCCAGTGTGATTTCAGCTTCATGAAAGCTTTATAGGAACAAAACCAAGAAATTCATTAATCAGCATGATTTTCAAATCTGATGGAAGTATCAGGCAGGTAGGTTTTAGCAAAGCAGGGCAGCTGAATTGAATTTTTTGATGTTTATTGTATTGATGTTTATCTAATAAACAGTAAGTATGGCACCAAAAGACCTGCTAAGGAGAATGAAGGTTGCCAGTGTTGTCGGGCTGCTCAGAGCGAGAGTAACGGTTTCAGCGAAGCAGATCTCCTACGCGTGGGTCAAAGTGTTTCTGCAAAGAAGCGCAGGCTCAAGGACGGGACTGATGTTTTTCTGTATCAAACATACATTTTAAAAAGTCGTTTGCCGTCATCATCAGCACTGTCATTCTGCTCATAGGCGGAAGCCAACAGAGAACCGTTTGTAAGATAGCAGTGTTCCTGACGAGGACAAGTATATAAAATATCTCTTCTTGCTTTATTTCAGCATACCAAATCACAGAACTGAGAACTGTGGTGAAACCAGCAGACCTGCAATGAACGACAGGCCATGGTCACTTGGAAGGAGTCGGGTATCAAGGCTTTTGACAGCTGGATGTCTGCCCCAGGGCAATGTGAAAAAGAAAGAAACCTCCAATATAGACAAGAAATAATGCTGTTCAAAAAGAATTGTGCAAGGCTGTAGAAAAGAGATGGAGTCTAGGAAGGCTTTAAACCTCCTCCTTTGTATCCTCGAGAACCTCATGTGTCCCACTTGCAGTCAGGCTTTGTAACATTGTGCGGCAGAGTACACTAATGCACAAACCCCAGGCCCTTGTGGGAAACAGAATCAGGGCAGCAAGTTGCACGTATGAATGAAGTTGTGTACTGCTGGACAGAGTGGCAGAGTGAGACTCACGTTGTTCACACAGTGCAAATAGAGTCCCATCAAATCTGCGTTGTTATAAAGGGATGCAAGAGGCAGCGAGGCATAAAACGTGCTTGGGAGAACAGTCTTTTTAACGTCATAGAGAGTGCATTTATTTTTAGTGTGGTCTTTACATTGGCGTAAGCTTGTTGGTTTTGCTTCATGCCCATGAGGATGTGCCCATGTCTGCACAGGAGTTCAAGCCATCTCTAGAGCACCTGTCATGAGAGAGAGAGAGAGAGAGAGAGAGAGAGAGAGAGAGAGAGAGAGAGAGAGAGAGAGAGAGAGAGACTCATTATAACCATTGGCTCAATTTGGCTTAAAAAACAACAACACAGGCATCAAAGAAGGAAAAAAATACTACCAAAAAAAAAAAAAAAAAAAAAAAGAAAAGAAAAGAAAAGCAAAAGAAACAATATCCGGTATGAAATGAGTCACCATGAGTCAAATGCAGAAGAACACACAAGCTGTGTTTTTGACAACTTGGAAACTCTAATGCAGGAGAAGAATTACATTCCCCCTTCGACTGTAAGGGAAAGTGACATCGAGGAATAGTACAAACGGCCGAGATTAGGTACAGTGTTTTACCAACAACCTTCTGTTTGTATCTCAAAGACGGTGTAGAAAGCATAGAGTGACGATTTCACCTCAACTAGAAGGCCTGAAGAAACCCACAGGCATGGTCCAGAGCAGGGGTGGTGCCACGTGTCTGTCCTAAGGTTAAGGTTGTTGTTTACTACCCGAATGCAGCAAGGGTGAAAGTCATCCAGACCTTAGGAGGGATGCCCGTATCCTGGGATGTACT
This sequence comes from Acomys russatus, assembly GCF_903995435.1. Classification (NCBI taxonomy): domain Eukaryota; kingdom Metazoa; phylum Chordata; class Mammalia; order Rodentia; family Muridae; genus Acomys; species Acomys russatus. The sequence goes on along the minus strand of NC_067144.1, from coordinate 12,443,263 downwards.
TTTCTATTTTTTGATTCTATTTTTCTCCCACTTTTGAGGGAGTGATATAAAGATGATAGAATTCAAAGCCTCCTATTATAATGTGACAAGGCCGGTGCAGATTTGCTGCTCATTCTTCAAGTTCTAAAGTTAGAACGAGAGAAAGCTGTTTCTTATGGGGAGGAGCTATTACTGGGTCTCTAAAATCCCTGAGTACCATGGCGAGGACAAGAATATTCATCAATCTGCTTAGTGGGCAGAGGGCATATAGCACAAAAGCATGTGCTTCCAGCAAGGGTTCCCCGCCAGCCGAGGCTGGGAGAGCTCATGGCTTTTGGCTTCCATTTCTGGGCCCAGGGGCCTTCCCTGTAGTCTCCTTACAACTTAGCTTTCATGTTGAGAAGTGTTACTTTAAACCTTCCACTGAGGTTCCAAAATTATCGGCCTAAGGCTCCAAGCTGAATAAATAAAATAGAAAGTCACCTTTCACTTCCCAGAGAGAGTATAGTAGAAAGCAAGCGAAAGGAAATTAGAAACTATAGGGAGAAAAATTGAAATATATCTACTCAATTAAAGACACTCCAGTACCAAAAGCTGTTAAGTAGGTCTTTATCTTAAAAGTGCTAGAACGCTCAGTCGTTGGTTTTATTCTAGTGCTACAAGACTGGTTTATGTTTGGATTTTGAAGTTTTACTTAACTCAGTTAGCAGCAACTGATATAATTCAGGCCACCATGCATCCCCTGGACCTGGCTCAACATGCCATTAACAAACTCAAAGTCTCCTCTTCAGGGTCCAGTCGATTAGCACAGCCTGGTAAACACTACATACATGCACTGCTATGTGATTTGCTGCAAAAGAAGCATTCAAGGCCTGCTTTCACTTGAAGGAGCCACATGTTTTCTTGCTTCCGAAATCTACTTTGTCTGCATGCTGCAAAACTTTGTATAGTCTTAATAAATGCCTTTGCTGTGCTTCGACGCATATCAAGGCCAATCTAAGTTTTTAGAAATGTATTTCATTTTAATTTTTCTGAAAGAGGCTGTTAACCTGTACCTCTGTTCTGGCTATCCTGGAACCCACTGAAATCCACCTACCTCTGCCTCCCCAGCTTCTTGTGGGCTATTCCATAGTCATGGACTCATGCCGTCTTCATGTTACTATGCCCAGTAGTGCATAACACTTATCTGTGGCTATGCTTTCTGCTAACAGTAAAGGCCCCAACGTGACAATGTCAAATGTCATTTAGACAAAAATTATCTCTGTAGTTGGTTTCAAATGTAACAGAACACTGAAAAGGAAAACTGATAAAAACTGAGGTAGCACACACTCTGGTCCTGTGGCTCTCACAGTCTTTCCACCCTCTGCTCTGCGATGTTTCCTGAGTTTTGTGTAGTAGGGTTGCATTTGGATGTTTCCATCGGAGTTGGTGCCCTGCAAATGTGCTGTCTCTGTAGTTTGGCCAGTTTTGGATTTCTGTCACAGTCTCCATCTGGTGCAAAAGCGAGCTTCTTCGGTGAGGTGAAAGAGCTACACCTGTCTGGGCATTTCTTACAAAGTACGACCGACTGTGGCAAATAATGTGCTGTATTTGAAATCTAAGGCATTCAGAAGAAATATAAACATGAAACCAGTGTCCAGTGTGTGTGTGTGTGTGTGTGTGTGTGTGTGTGTGTGTGTGTGTGTGTGTTCAATATCTTTGGTTAAAAAGTACTATAATGTTACTTGAATGTCCTTAAATTCTTCAATAAGGATAATACAGAAAACATTGTTGTTTCACTGTACCAAACTTCCCTAATCTTATATAAATAAATTCCTTGTACAAAACTAACCTGTGGTAAAATTGTCACGACTATTGCACCTTTATTTTGTGACAGTCAGCAGGTGTTTGTCATTCATCTTCTTACACCTCACTCTCACCCAACAGTGAAAGCACCGGTAGCTTATCACTAAAATATTTGGTGCATAACAATGTGCTCATTGTTTGTGGCGTTTAATAAATTAGACACATAGCTGTTAAATTCTCATTTGACAGTTCAAATTCTCAACAGTGAACAAAAAGTCATATGGTGTTTTTGGTTAAAAAAAAAAAAAAAAAAAAAGGATTAGTATGGGGAATACGACTCAGTGTGGGCATGAGGACCTGCGTTTGGGTCCCCAGTGTCCAGTTAAAAGCCAGGCATAGTGAGTGGTACACGCCTGCGATCCCAGCACTGGGTGGGGCACTGCCAGGGAGAGGCAGGTAGATTTAAGAAACTCAGTGGTCAGCTAGTCTAGCATGCAGCTAGCTACAGGTTAGCTAAGGTACCATGTCTCAAAAGTAAGACAGATAGAGAAAGAAACTGATGTGGACCTGTCTTCCATGTGTCCGTACTCATGTTTACACACCTGAGTGCATAGGATACACATGCATCCACACACACACACACACACACACACAAATAAGTTTTTGAAATGAAGTGTATGCAATTCAAATAGCTAACATTTTTCATTTATTTAACATATGTGCGGCATAATAGAAAGATTCCATCACATGAGTTACTATCTCAGGGAATAGTAGCAGGAACCGTTAAATTAAAGTAGCTATATTGTAAAGTATCCTGCACGGAGAAAGATTAATCAGAAAAGCATTATCTTTTATTCGTCATTTTATTATACCAAAGTCTACTTCTAGGAATGATCTCAGCCTGTCTACAGAAAAAGAGGAGCGCTGATGCCAGGCATGTTTCTGTGCGCTTGAATGCGGTAAATCCACCTCAACCATGTTTAAAGCCACTTCTCTGACTCACAGTCGCTCACCAGGCTGTGTTTTCTGTTCGGAGTCATGTGTGTCACACATTCCCAACTGTTCTTCCACATCCAGATCAAATGCCACATCTGTCACAAACCCTGACACCTTCAGCCTCAGGTGCATTCCCACCAGCAATGAAGGAGTGTTCCTCTCTCCCCACATCCTCGCCAGCATGTGGTGTCACTTGAATTTTTTATCTTAGCCATTCTGATGGGTGTAAGATGGAATCTCAGAGTTGTTTTGATTTGCATTTCTCTGATGACTAAAGACGTTGAGCATTTCTTTAAGTGTTTCTCAGCCATTCAATATTCCTTGGGTACACCATATTTGACCACATCCCCTGGATGGGGAGGCCTGGTGGCACTCAGAGGAAGGATAGCAGACTACCAAGAAGAGACTTGATACCCTATGAGCATATACAGGAGAAGGAGGTCACCCCAGTCACAGTCATAGGGGAGGGGAGTAGGGAGTAAGCAGGAGGGAAGGAGGAATGGGAGGATACAAGGGATGGGATGACAATTGAGATGCAATATGAATGAATTAATTTAAAAACAAGACTAAAAAAATCATAATAGACACTAACTAACTAAAATTCAAGAGAAAACAATAAAAAATAAAAGAGATCCAAAAGAAATACATACTTTAAAATATTAGGACAATACTTTAAAATGCTTAATATGTGATAAATGCCCTGTGTTGTAGAAAAGCTGGTGAAATGTGCTTTGGAAAAAAAGTAAAAAACTGAAATAAACTTCATGTTACCTTAAACTTCCAAATTATAAATTACTTAAAATACCTTCAGGGTCAATGTAGAAATTTGCATTTATTTATTTTTCTCACACAGTAGCTCAGGCTGTCCAGGAATTGGTTATGTAGTTAGAACTAGCCTGTGCTTATAGCAATCCTCCTATGTTGGCCTCCTGAGTGTTTGGAGTACATGTGTGAGCCCCCATAGTAGGCTCAATGCTTGATTTTAAGAGCATTTTAAAAGTCCATATGAAGATAGAACTTTCATGTTGTTTTCTGTTTTTGTACTGGGCCTTGCACTTCTGAATAGCTGGTTAATTCAGTCTCAGTCTCTCTCTCTCTCTCTCTCTCTCTCTCTCTCTCTCTCTCTCTCTCTCTCTCTCTCTCTCTCTCTCTTCCTCTCTCTCTCCTCCCCATTTTTCTTGTTCTTTTTTAATCTGTTCAAATACTCTTCTTTCAGTGGACACACTTGTGTTCAGGAGAGGACAAATATACAATAAGGCTGTGTATTTTTTTTCTGTGGGCTGGTACAGGAAGTGCCAGAATAGGCTAGGTTGGTCTAAGCAGGAGAAACCAACCAGTTTCAGTGCTCCAGACACAGAGACAGGAGATTTCCTATCTATGCATCTGGTCTAGACTAGCAAAATTAGTGTGTGTCCAGCTGAGGCTGAAGGTGTCAGGGTTCGTGACAGATGTGGCATTTGATCTAGATGTGGAAGAATGGTTGGGAGTGTGACACACATGACTCAGAAAAGTGAGTGGCTTTGACTTAGTACAAAAGGCCTCATGTCAACCTCTGTTCTCCATATGCACATGTCCTCAAGCACACAAGGACCTCCTCACATGAAACACGCATGCCACACATATGTGTCGCACACATACGCAAGCCAAACAATAGACGAGTAAAAACTAAAACCTGTAGATACAGCACAGACTTATGAAAAATGCAAAAATAATCAAAAGATAAATGAGAAACAAGCAAGAGGTATGCCAATGCAACCAGTCTTTGAAAAAGAAAAAGAAGGTCAGAAATCAAGAAGATTTTAATATTGACAAAATGCATGTCAAGGCAACACAGGGTGTAGGAAAAAAAAAAAAAAAAAAAAAAACAAAAAAAAAAACAAAAAAACCACATAATAAACTCAAGGTGTTTCCCAGTAAAACTTCTGAAACAAAACATAAAGGGGAAAAAATTTCAGGCAGCCAGAGAGAAAAGATCCTCCCATCAAAATGCCAAGGAATTTATAAGTGATTTCTAAACAAAAGTGGTCCACTTTTGAAAGGACAATGGGATAGGATCAGGGTCTCTAATAACAAAGAGGAAATGCCTCCTAACTCCTAATGCCTCTGTTAATAGAAATAGCAAGTCAAAGATGAAGGCAATATCAAAAATATTTTTTTTTGAGGCAAGCAGTAATTTGTCATCACAGAAATGGCAGTGTGCATCATAAATCACCGTGAAAAGGACGGATTAGACAATAAATGGTATAATTTGCTATTCATACAAAAATAAAGGAGAAGATATCTACCAAATAAACTTTATATGCTTGAAAGCCTCATGTGAAATGTAAGTTTGTCTTTTGGGAAATGTATTTGGTAGACCATCTCTATGGCTGTATGGCAGGAAAAAAAATCTTAAGTGAAAACATTTTTAATGATAAATATATCTGTAATAATAACATCTCTGAATAAAAATTCCCATAATTGAATTAGCATGAACCATACAATGAAAGGAAAGAAGTCTCATTACATACAATTGACAAAAATTTCTTATTCAAAGCATATATATATATTTCCTGAAATACAGAAAGACAAATTTTGTTAAAGAAAGATGATTGTGGCAAACCTAGAGAGTCATTACAAGCAAGAGTGACTAAGAGACACATGGCACTTTGAGGCAGTCGTAAACAAAACAGAGCCAATGTGACCTCTTCCAAGCTAGAAGAAAATATGTAGAATCTACATTTTTGATGATTGTTCAGAATAAATGAAGAACTATCAAAGTTTCATTTGTTCTTGGTTGGGTTGTAATTTGGTTACATGCTATCTGAGAAAGGAAATTAAATGTAGTTAGCCAAAATTTAGCATTTCACTTCCTAACTATACTCAAGAAGAACAAAGGTACATATCCATACTCCATACCAAGTCATTTACATCATAATTTATTACCATTGTCTTAAAATCAGAAATTACCTAGATATCTGCCAACAGATAAACAAATTGTGAAATAAAAAAAAAAAAAAAAGAAAGAAATATGATAGAAATTAATTGTTTTCTAGACACAGAAGGAAAGTTGCCCATGGAAACTCTTAGGAGTCATGACAGCATGCACAAGGTCAAGCTATTCCAAACCCCCAGCAGGGATGGGGGTAGACCCACCTAGCTGAGAAGTCAATGACACATTGGTAGCTGCTGGGAGTGGGGAAGTCAGTTTTCTCTAGGAGTATGGAGCCACATAGGTACATCACACTCCAGAAAAAGGCTGCATGTCCATAATCATATGGGCAATATAACTTGAACTGGAGAAGTTAAAAGAAAAAAGGGGAACAGATGTTGGGTGGGAAGGGAAGTGTGGTATCTTGGAGAAGATGGCAATGTGGGGGGGGGGTGAAAATGATCTAAATACTACGGGTGAAATCCTCATAGAATTAATAAAAAATACATTTTTAAAAGTAACTTTAAGAAGCACAGTTTAAGAGCGGGTTTGGAGGCCATTAGATGAGCAGAGCATCTGTGCATGGAGGGGAGACTGTCCGGTTAACTGCACTTCTGAGCTGCATATGACAAAGTAACAAGAAGCGCTAACCTTTACTGCATAAAACCATTAATATCTTTTATTGGTAGTTACAGCAGAGAAACTGTCTCCAATGACCAACGAACTTTGCCCTTAGAAAGAACCCTAGCCATTCCTCATGGCAGCCCAGTGAAGTACAGCTTAGTTTTGGGACGCTTTCCCACACTGGAGAAAGCCTCTTTGTCCTGCATCTCCTTTTTGTTTAGAAACTCTGTGCAATTTCAGGGTTTCTTTCTTTCTTTTTCTTTTTAGAAATACACACATACGTATTGTCTTGAGTTGTAAATATCCCAGGTAATCTCAGATAAAGTTATTTTGCTTTTTCAGTTCCTAAATTTGTTGGTAATCAACAGAATAAACCAAGGGGGTGGGGGTTACTCATTCAGCAAGATATCCTTAAATGTTAAAAAGAAATACTGTTGAGAATAAGTGATGGGATGGGTGAGCACTTGGTTATAAGCAAGATGTGTAAGTCATCTCCTTAAGGCTCAGGGAACATGGCAGAAGAGGTACCAGAAAGAATGTAAGATCAGAAGACTGGGAAGAAGGGCCATGAATTGCTATCTTCTGACAAGACATGGCAATTGAAATCATAAATGCAGGAAAAAAAAAGAGCTATTGACTCGATGTACTACTGGCGTACTATTGATAACTCCATCAAGATTTAATGTATAACTTCAGTCGAATGGTCATACAGATGGTCCTGCTTAAACCAAATGACTCACAAAATCAAACCAAGGGCCATGAATCTGTCAGTGATAGGTATGGGGTGATAGGGATTGAAAAGAGATAAGAGAAGATGAGGGGAATGAGTAATCAGAGCACATTATACACATGGATTAGTTTATCAAGGAAGAAACTTAATTGTTTAAAAGAAGAGAGGGCCAGGTAGATGGCTCAGCAGTAAAAAGCACTGGTTGTTCTTGCAGAGGACCTGGTTTGGTCCTTAGCATCCATGAGGAGACTCACAAACACCCAGTATTACAGTTCCAGAATATCCCACCCTCTTTGGTGACTCCATAGAAATCAGGTATGCATGCAGTACCCATGTATATAGGTAGGCAAAACATGAATGTGCAGTTTTTAAAATATGTGAATTATTCAAACATAGATGATTCTTCAAATAATCAAACTGAATAAAATAATGTAGAGCAAAGAGAAAGAATATATACCATGTTTCATATTCTAGTTATTTAAAGTGTTAGGAAATCCTAACTAATCTATAGCGTCATATGACATCAATATGTATCTGGGGACAGTGGCAAAGAGTGACAATAAAATAGGAGGTCTCACGTAGAGTCACAGAGAAGTGTTGGAGGTCACTCAAGTTGTCCCACTGTTTCTATCTTCATATTGCAAACAGCCAAGAAATTGCTTGCATACTTGACCACAGAAAAGATGGTAGTCTAAACTTTTTTATCACAAAAATGAGCAAACACTTAATTATGAGAGACATGTAAACTGGATAAAAGAGAATAAGAGAATCCTCTGGAACCCAATCATTGTATTAATAGATAATAATAATAATAATAATAATAATAATAATAATAATAATAATAATAATAGTTATATCAATGGAAGTGTGAGCTGCCACGAGCTTATGGGACCACAGAAAGGGAGTACTAGGAAATATAGGTAATTATAAGATATTTGATTAAAAAATGGAAACAAAAACAAAAACAAAACCCACAAGCTGAACAAATAATTAAGCAAAGGAGACTGACATGTCATTCTCTAGCTTTTAAAGAAACATTGAAACAGGCAAACTCTTGTTAAGAGCATTGCATGGTGGAGTGTGTCATATATATATATATACTGATCCCCAATGCATCATCACCTATACATTAAATCTTGTCCATGTGTGTCACTCACACTGCAATAAAGTGGATTTAAGGCACTCTTATGAGCATGTAACTGAAGTGATTTAAAACTGGTTTTGAGAAAAGAGGAGAGGCCATTGGAATCAATGAATGCTTCTAAAATTTCATTTCCAGTAACGTCTAGAAAAGTAAATTCAAACACTATGAATGTATAATATTTAAGAAATGTTTTTTTTTTTTTTTTTTTTTTTTTTTTTAAGAAATGTTTTTTATTATGAATTATCCCATCTCAGCTCTCAGTAAACAGGGCATTTCACAGCATGGTGGAACTTTGCACATGTAAAGCTTTCAAAATATGTCATGGACTGCCAAGGCCTGTCATCCTTTCAAACATTTTCTCTTGTAGAAAAAAAAAAAAGAAAAGAAAAGAAAAACTCTTCATAAGTAAACATCTCACCCACAAGGGACAATAAAGTATATTTAGTATTCTACTGAGGCCAGGGTCAGAACAATGCTTTACTTCACTGCTGTACCTTTTCTTTTTCTATATTATGTGGTATGCAAAACAACGGTCTGCCATGACAGTGACATTCTAGGCTCTAGAGCCCATGAATATGAAATGTCGCATGGCGAAAAATAATTAAGGACGCTGGTGGGATTGTTATTAGTTCACTTTGAGATCAGAAGGCTATTTCTATTATCTGGATGGACTCAATAAAATCGTATAGCCTCTGGCTTGTTTATTTTTCTGGAGCTATGGAAAGGACACAACTAAGTAAGCAATCTACCATTGACCACAGTACAAGCCTCCACATAGTCTTAATTATGGAATAAACTTAAAGAAGTAGGAATAAGATTGATGCAATATGGTAAAGCTTTATAAAGCCTTTGCTGGCTTTCCTCCTACGTACCAAAGGCCAGAAAGGATTCTCACCTATTCTCACAAATTCAGAAAGGAACACTGCTCTGCCTTAGTTTAGCTCATTGAGACCATTTCTATGTTTTCAGCATTTGGAAGTGTTATGTACATTTATTTTATTTTAAACTATTACATTTGTGCTTATTACAGCAACAATAAGAGAATACGACAATTATTCATATTTCATCTCAGAAAATCTAGTTCCAGGAACCCAATTTTGGAAACTCATGTGACTATGACTGCTTTTATTACTACTGTTTACCAGAAATAGAATGGTTTATAAAAAATGACCAATTGCTTTCTTGGGAAAGTCCAAGGATATTTTGTTGGGATATAATTCAAAGGGTCATGTGGATGAAATACAGGTGATGGTTAGTCTAGGCTCTTAGCTGGATGTTCAGGAACGACACTTCTTCCAGATTACTTACTTATTTTTTAGTTCATTTGCCTTATTCTAACTTTAGACTAGGATTTGAAGCTTGGTTGTTGTTTTTAAATTATCCTAAGGCATAACAATATTTATGGGCAAGGCCCATACTGAGTCAGGTATCCCATACCTGCCCCAATGCCATGCCATCTGTTTCTAATAACTTCTATCAAGCTACTACCCATCCATAATCCCAAATACTTGCTAATGTTCTTCATCTGGCCCAAATCCCCCATCCATGCTGGTCACCTGCTTCTCTTCCATCTAACCCATAGCAGCCTTCCTCTCTTCCCTTCTCCTCCTTGGGTCTGTCTCCTCTAGTCCTTCTTCTTCCCAGAATCCTCTCTGTCTCTCTAGGTCTGGGAACCTTATCCACACCTAGCTCCTTTGCCCTGCCCAGGTGCATAGACTTTTATTAATTAGCATCACAATGCACCTGACCAATGCCCAACACCTGGTGAAGGATCTGCTTCTAGACAAATTCCAATCAGTAGCTCATTCACATCACTTTACATGAGGATTGCAGACAGATCTACTTCCACATTAGTTATACTTGTATTTCTGTCCATGTTCTGGAAGCTGTAGGCTGAGGTCTCCTTTCTTCGATGGTTATTAGTCATGGAACTCTCTCAGGTCCTGTGAATGCCAGCTTTCTTCATAATGTGGCCTTCTTCAAGCCAGCAATGGGTCTTCAAGGCCCCTTCTTGTTTCAGAATCACTGGCTTCCTCTTCTTTCACCAGCTAGACAAAGTGTTCTAGTGCCAAGACCTCAAGTGGTTATAGCATACTTATGTGAATAAGATCTCCACCACAAGACTCAAATGTACACCAAAGTGATAGGGGACTTGCCTCACATGCATGAAGGCCTGGGTTGAACACTTAACACAATAGCTTATTAAGTTAACAAAAATCTCTATCTTAAATAATTATGAGAATAATAACTCACCAAAGTTACAGATTTTGGCATCAAATAAGACATATGAAGTTGGCAATTTAAAAATTCTTCATACCAAAGCTGGTTGATATCCATAGGAGGCCTCCCCTTTTCTGAGCAGAAGGGAAGAAGAGATGGGTGAATAGGGGAAGGGAGGTAAAAAAGAGGGCTCATGAGGGGAGGAAGAAGAGGAACCTGCAATCAGGATGTAAAGTAAATAAATAATTAATAAAACTTTTTTCATGTCAATTATTCAACTGCTTTTAAACATTTACCATATAAAATAATTATTAAATTGATATCTATGACTGTTTAGAAATTTCCCTGTTATCCAATGTCCTACATTTATTTCTAATAAAAAATAGGAAGCTCTTTAGCATAGTAATAATATACTTAGTCACTGTTGGGCACCAGCTTAGAAATAATAGACACAGGATGATAGAACTGTCAACAAAGAGTCAAATGGAACAGTATACAAATAAGTGGAAGAACTGTAGAAACTTTGAAGCCCATAAGAGGACCCTGATAGTCTAATGAAATGGGCTTAAACTTGGATGATTTAGACCGTGTGACCATGGATACAAACGCATGATTTCAGTCATGCTTAGTAATCTACAGATGCATTCAAACTATACTTAACAAGCATTTGTTTTTATTTTCCAGAAGAGGAAAAGTGGTTGTCTATCTACTGAGGAAGATTTTGAAACATTGCATGAAGCTAACCCGAGTTTTAATAAAATAGTTTATAAAACTACTAAACATCATTTAAATACAAGTCATTGAAGTTGGAGGTACAGGTTCTACTTTCCAGTGTTCCATATGCACATCTATCAGCAGATGATGATTCATATGAGAGATATTCAGGGTAGTAATACTGACCATTTTTTTTTATTACCAGAAGTAAAAATATGTATAACATTTCTTTTTAGCTAACATTTTTTTTTCCCAGAAAAGGTCAAACTGATTTCCTGTATTGCTTCCCCATATTTGCTTCCTCCACCTGGCTTGCTCTTCTACTGAGCCAATTTGAAGAAGTTACTATGCCAGTGACATTTGTAGTACGAAGTGGTTGATGGTGGACTGGGTTTGAATCTCAGTGGTACTTATGTATGATCTCAGGCTCTCTCAGAAAAAAAGAAAGATGAGAGAAATAGAGGAAGGAAAGAAGGAAGGAGGGAAGGAAGGGAGGAAGGAAGGAAGGAAGGAAGGAATGCAGAGAGGGGAAGGATGGAGGGAGGAAGGAAGAGGGTTTGCTATCAATTATTGTACCTAAATCAGAGAATTAAGTAGAAAGACTCCCTAAAGCACATATAGGCTAAAATATTATTAACAGGCTAAATCTAAGGTCTGAAATCATAAAACCCCCAAGAGGAGATAAAGAAATTCCTTCTTGACCTCAGCTCTGTCTATGCTGTTTTGGAACATGACACTGAAACCATAAATGACAAATGAAAAACTAGAGGTGAAAACATCACAACTGAAAGAGTTTTGAACAGCAAAAGGAAATGGTTAAGAAAATTAAGTAGTTGTTTATGGCCTAGGAGAAAATAACTACAAGCCACATCACAGACCATCTTGTATCCCAAATGTATGTGCAGCTCAGGCAATTCAGGGAGAACATAAAAATATTAAAAATCTGGTTTAAAAAATGGGCAAAAGTCTATGCCTGGTGTTCCGTGCTTGCAATAAGAGGCTGAGAGACTTTAGGTTTGTATAGGAAGACCATGTTTAGAAAGGCAAACAGGGTTAAAAATAAGTACTTAGCTTGAAAAGACATCTTTAATATTTGATTGTTTGTTTATTTTTATTTTTACAGCCTGACTGCATGTGCCCCCCCATCTCCTCCAAGTACATTCCCCCACCTCCCTTCTCCACTGCTCCACCCACTCCTCTCAGGAATACCAAAAAGCCATGGCATACCATATTTCAGTCAGAGTAGGCCTTTCTCTCCTATTAAGGCTAAAGGAGGCAACCCAGTAAGAGGCAAGGGTTGCAAAGGCAGGCAGCAGTAGAAACAGCCTCTGCTCCCACTGTTAAGAGTCCCACAAGAAGACCAAGCTACACAACTGTATGCAGGGGTCCTGGGTCAGACTGATGCAGGTTTCCTGGTTGGTACTTTAGTCTCTGTGAGGCCCTATGAGATCAGGTTAGTTGATTCTATGGGATTTTGTCTTGTCTTGACCCCTCTGGCTCCTACATAGAGTTGCCCATTCTATGGTGGCATGTCTACTGGTATTGTGCTTATTCAGTTGCTTAGGTAGCCACATTGTTGAGTTATCATGGATGAGGCATCTCCATCATTTCTAGGAGGCATACTCTCACAGAAGATTTCCTGGTCCTCAGGCTTTTACAATCTTTACACCCGCCCCCCCTTCCATGATGTTGCCTGAGCTTTAGGTCCAGAAATTAAGTTGCAGATGTATTAATTAGGCGTGACCACCTCCAAATCAGTTGTTCTATTCATTTTAATCAGTTATTATTTTTTGTAATGGCTTTTGTTTTAGTTGCTTTTATTTTGTTTGACAAAAACACTATGACCAAAACAGTTTTTAGTAGAAAGCATTTAATTGGGCTTAGAGTTTCAGCGGGTTAGGGCCAATGATGATGAAACAAAGGCATGATGGTGGGACCATCTGAGAGCTCCTATCTGGATCTGGAAGGAGGAGGAACTGGGAATAAAGTAAAATGGAACGTGACCTGCCCCACTGACATCCCTCCTACAACAAGATCACACTTCCCAATCCTAGCCAAACCGTTCTGTCAACTGGGGAGCAAGTGTTCAAACACACGAGCCTGTCAGTCAGAGTCATTCTCACTCAAAGCACTACAGTCCTCATCAGCTTCAAATAGAAACACATTTGAAGAGAAGTGAAAGCTACAGTTATCTAAAGTTACAGTTATCTGTAAGTATAAAGATAAGTACTTAAGCGGCTGGAGAGATGGCTCAGCGGTTAAGAGCACTGCCTGCTCTTCCAGAGATCCTGAGTTCAATTCCCAGCAACCACATGGTGGCTCACAACCATCTATAATGTGATCTGATGCATACTGTATACATAATAAATAAATCTTATTAAAAAAAGATAAGTACTTAAAATAATAAATTATATTATTTAATAAAGTGGCAGTAACAGGCTCTCTTCTCATATTCACAACTGACTAGCACCAGGAAATTGGATAAGTTTCCAATACCAGGCATAATTTTATTTATGATGAGCAAGCAGGTCTTAAGTCCAATTAGACTCTATATTCGATCTACTATAATTTAAGTAGTATAAACATAATGGAAATATTATGGTCTGTTCTCAAAAACTAAGATTGGAGTTGCAATGATAATATAGGACCCTGTCTCACACATCTACAAGTCAAAGGATAAAATTACTATCTCGGGTTATGCTCTGCGCTTACTCAGGCATCTGCATAAGGGCCATCGTATATAAACAGCTGATGTGTCCTTCACTTTTCCCCCACTGTGGCACTAAGGTTCCAATATAGGGCTTTGCAAATAGATAATCTAGACAAGTGTCTGATACTGATCTATGTCCCCAGCTCCTCTTTTTATTTTTATATTTCTATTTTTAGGACTGGGTCTCACTAAGCTATGCAGGCTGGCTTTGAAGTCACAGGACATCCTAGGCAACCCCAGCAATAGAAGTCCCACTGCCTCAGTCACAAAAGCTTGGATTACAGATCTGTATCACAGATTCATATGTCTTTCTAGAAATGTATCAATAAATAACTTGTAGATAATGCATACAACAATAACTACTCTGCTTTTAAAAAAGGATACCTTTGTTACTTGTGATGACAGGATGAACCTGGAGGTCTAAATAAGTGAAATTAGATACAAAAAGGCATATACTGTGTATTTTGCTTTTGCATATAATTTAAAACTATAAAAAGAGTTTAATACGTAGAAGCGGGGTTCAACAGAAGTTTCCAAGGACAAGTTCATTGAAATGGAAGTTCTATAGCGCTGAAGTAGCATCAGGGATTATAGTTCACAATAGTGTACAAAAATCTGAAAGTGATTATGAGAGAAAATTTAACTATTTTGTCTCAAAATAGTTTGCTGTTTGACAAACAACAAAAAGAGCAAAACCAAGTGATAGTGTTAGATGTTAATACTTTTTAAAACATGATTGGATTTGCAAGATTTATTTCAGAAAAGTTCATTGTAGGAGCTTGGAAGTGAAACTTAAAATCTTACTCAAAACAAACAAACAAAAAAACCAAACACACAAACAAACAAATCCCGTACTCAAAAGACAAAGGCAGAAGCTGAGAAGCTAACAGAGATAATCTGTCCAAAAATCTCATTAATGAAGGACTGGAAAGTGATGTTCACTGAAGGCAGTCAAAAAAGTGGCTCTCAGATATAATTTGTGTTAAGTTATTTAGGGGTTTTCTTTGTTTGTTTGTTTAAAATATGTACTTCAGAGCTCTAATTAGATGAACTGTGCTTACGTAGGTCTAGGAGTAGAAATATAAGGAGTCTCAATAATGTCTGTCAGTGAAAAGCTTAGATGGGATTCTGAAACATAATGGTAAATCAAAAATATTTGTATCACTGTTCTTTAGTTAATGACCCTTTGCAAAGAAAAGCAAAGAATATGAGATGATCATGCCCATGTCAATCTAGACATGAACTTCAGCATCTCAGTTCCTGTGTGATCCCAAGTAAGTTATTAAAACTTCCCCTGGCCCAGAAAGCTCATCTCCTGCGCAGCTGTAATTAATAAGAATATGGTAGGAATTTGCATTTTAGCATCGTAAGTTGTTAGTATTATTGGCAACCTCACAATGATGTCTTTACATTTCCTGGCACCTAGGGCACAACTTATTTCGCTTAACTTCTCTAAACTCAATGATTAAACAGTCCTTCCTGGATCCCCATGGTGCACTCTTTACAGAGCCCCATTTTATATTGTAATGACATGCAACCTAGAAGCATGAAAAACAATGCAGTGGTAGAAGAACAAATTAAATCAAAGTCCTGTGATAAGGCGATCACATCTGCTGAGCATTAACCCCACTGGCACAATGATGATCTGGAGACATGTAGACAGGGCGGCTGCAGAGACACATCATTTAAAAAGGTCCTTAGCATTTTATAGGTTTTTCCCTCTCAGGTTACTCACTCAGCAGTAGGAAAACAAAGTGAGAGAATTTACAAGTCTTTTATATTTCAAACTTTAACCTTTTTTTGGTTGTTGTTCAAAAATGTACTGAGCGAGGTTCTTTGTATTATGTATCTGATTCTTTACATATGCTCAGCTATTTCTTAAGAAGCAAATGAGATGCCGAGCAGAGGAGGAGGCTATGGAGCCTGAAGTCTCCACCTCCTGTATACAGGAGGAGCCTCCATTGGAAGGAGGGGGACACCAATCCAACCATAAAAATCTTCAACCCAAAATTTGTCATATCTGCAAGAAGTGCAGGGATAAAGATGAAGCAGAGATTGAGGGAACGGCAAACCGATGACAGGCCCAACTTTGAGACCGGCGCCATGGGAGAGAGCCAACCCCTGACACTAATAGTGATACTCTGCTATGCTAGCAGACAGGAACCTTGCATAACGGTCTTCTGAGAGGCTTCATCCAGCAGCTGATGGAACCAGATGCAGAAGCTCACAGCCAAACTATAATAGGCAGAGTCTGCGAAGTCTATGGAAGAGTGAGAGTAAGGCTAAAGGGTGTTGCAGGGGTCAAGGACATCACAAGGAAACATATAGAGTCAACTGACCTAGGCCCATGAGGGCTCACAGAGCATAAACTATCAACCAAAGGGGATGCATGGCAAAGAGCTAGGCCTCCTACACATATGTAGCAGATGTGCAGCTTCTTCTTCATGTGGGTCCCCACAATTGGAGCAGGGCTCTTCTCTGACTCTGTTGCCTGCCTTTGAATCTTTTTCCCCTAGGTGGGCTGCCTTGTCTGGCCTCCATGGGAGAGGATGCACTTAGTCCTGCTGTGATTTTGATGTGCCAGGGTAGGTTGATACTCAGGGGGAAGCCTCCCATTCTCTGAGGGGAAGGGTGATGGGCATATGAGGATGGAACTCGGAGGACAGGAGCAGAGGAGTGAGATGGAACAGCAATCAGGCTGTAAAGTGAAATAAATGAATGAAAAATATTTTAAAAGGAAGCAAATGAAAAGCCATACATTAATGAATCCATAAAATATGAAGGCTGCACTAAGCCGAAAGAGACTATATTGTCCCAGACATGGGCTTTTTCTGGCGATTTCCTGTGGTAAAAAACTCTGTAACCCATGGTTGTAGAATTTGATCCTTTCGCTAAAAGCTTCCGGGTTCATCCTTCTGAGAAGACAAGGCTCAAGTCTCTTGGTGGTTTCATTTCTTGCTCTGATTGGTGAAAACCAAACCAAACCAAAACAAAAAAACTCTCAAGCCCGGACCCTAAGTATGCTATTGTCTGGGTCCTCACTTGGTCTTTCAGATGAGAATCTACTAAAATGCTAGAAAAAGAGTTTTCATTGTTATGACAATTTCCCATGTCTACAGCTTCCTGTCACTTCCTGTCTCACTCCAGATCACATTTGGATTTCAGGAACTTAGTGAGATTTTTATCAGAGTTATTTCTAGTTTATAGCATACAGGCCCTAGGAAGAGAGCGGTCATTTATACTCACCCAAGCAAGATGTTCTTTCTTTCTCTCAGCTACTTAGGCCACCTCCCAGCTCCAGCCTCTTGCTTGTCTTTTCTTAGAACATTCACTTTAAAATGTTTTAAAGTATACATTCTTTTTGTGTCTTATCATAAATCTGTTGGAAAGTCCGATGCCATTTACAAACTAGGAATATCCTTCTCTAAGCCCTGGGACTTGTACACATTAAACATAATCACTGAAGGAGAAAGTGCCTCTGTCTTCCAGAACTTCCCTACATAAAAATCGTTGTCAGGAAATACCTTACTATGCGGGACCAAAATCTCTCTCACTCTGTATATATATAGTGTATATATACACCCATATATATCATATATACATGAATATCTAGGGATATAACTGACATCAGAATTTTCAAATTGACTTTTAAAAGTAGATTGTTAGAATTGTTAGAAAAACAAACCAAAACTATATATGGATAGAAAGAGAGAGAGAGAGAGAGAGAGAGAGAGAGAGAGAGAGAGAGAGAGAGAGATGGGGAGGGAGAGGGAGAGGGAGAGAGAACCAATGGCAAATACCAATGGCCCATAGGTCCTTCCATGTGTTAGGGTAGCTCGCACTGGCACTTTAAAGCAGCCTTGCCTTTTGTCTCATGTAAGCAAAGTTCTGCCTTCCTCTTCTGTTGCAATTCTCACCTTTAACAATCTTTTTTAAAGAATCTGTCCTTAGATTCGTAGAGTGGAAGATTGCTGTGCAGCATCTACTCTCTGATGTATCAAATAAAAGCTTGTTTGCTGTGGCTTGAAGATGTAAGGGCTGAGGAAATGCAGATCATCATAAATTGGTACCACAGGTAAGGCACATCTTCCTACTTTCGATTACTCTGTGTATTCATTTCTAATTTTATGTGAGCTCTGCAGGAATGCAGGGCGTTCAAATACTAGGGAAACACCATATAAATACATATGTCTAAGTAAGCTAGTGATGTGTCTTCATTTACCAAAGAACCAGTAGAGTCAAAAGAGCTCAAATCACTAAAACAACGTATTAAGGATATTTTCTAAGCTGTATTTTAGGAAATTTATTAATAAACTATTTTCATTGTCTGAGGATGAGATTGTCTTGGCATTTCTACCAGAAAAACAAAACAAAACAAAGCAAGCAAGCAAACAAACTAACGAAAATCCACAGAAATGTAGACATGGTACCTGGAAAGAGGTGAATTTTGAGAAAAGAAAAGTACAAATGTAAGCCGGTTAACCCCAGGTTTCTTCACAAAGTATTTACTGAGACCCACAATCAGGCAGAGAAAGACAACTAGATTCTGAAATGTGAAAGAAAATTAAATTGAAGGAGATTTATGCATACACAAAACCTTAAACACCAGAGAATAAAACTAAATATTTAAAATTAGAATTGTGCAGTCACAGCACAAGGAGAGAATGAATAACTGCTGTATTACTAGGGTTCCAGAAGTGAAAAAAATAAATAAATAAAGGAATGAACTATGGCACCTAGTTTGAAACTCTTATCAAAGACTGAAAGCCTGACGAAGTCTATGCTAAAAGGATCAAGAGTAGGTGTTTAAAAGAGCACAGGTTTACTATCTTGGAAACATAGCCTAATAAGATGACTGGTGCTCAGATGAGAAGGTCAGATACTCAGGCACGGTGGCTCTTGGGAAACAGAGGGAGAAGAAGGCTGCCATGTATCCAGCCTAGACCACAGAATGAGACCTTTCACAACCTTTCTGGCCCTAGTACTAATTTCATCATGATATCCAGGAAAATAAATTATAAAGACAATAAAGTGACAACAGAATTTTCAAGTTGATTTTTAAAAGCAAACTATTTTATTTCCAGAATTGTTAGTAAGGCAACAAAACAGAACCAACTACCACCGACAAACAAACAAACAAACAAACAAACCAAATACCTTATTTTAGTGTCTTGACACAAAAAGTACGAAATGAGAGAGAGAGGGAAAAAAAAAAAAAAAAAGAACAGTTTAGATTTGGGTGGGTGGAGAGGTGGGGGAGGATCTGGGAGGAGTAGGGGAAGGAGAAATTGTCCTAGAATATATTGCATGAAAAAATATTTTTGATTAAAACAAAAAAAATTTAAAATGTACAAAATGTATATGTTAAAGTTTACAATTTGGTAATGTTTTTGACTTGTGTCTGTATATCCATGAATTAATCAATACAGTCCCATTAGTGGACATACCTACCACTTCAGACTCCCCCATTATCACTTACCTAAGTCCTTGTCCCCCATTATTAGGGAACCCTTGATCTGCTAGGTAACTGCATGTAAATTACAAACAAAAAACTTTATATAAATGGACTCCCAAATAATAGATATTCTTTTCTAATTTTATTCTCTGCCTTGGACGCTGGTATTCATCTTTCCTGGCCATCATATCTGATGTATCTACACTTCTTCTAATAGATCTTTGTGTGAAAATGCATTTTATTGTGTTTGAGTAAATACCTTGATGGATCATGGCCAGGGTGTACGGAAGGTGTTTAATCTTTCAAGAAGCTAATGGTTTTCTGTTATTATTGAATCATACCACATTTAGCGTTTGGAATGGCCGGTCTTTTCAGTTTAGCTAATCTGACAATGCTGTACTCTAAAGCCAAATTTTATAAGGGTAAAATTCTATACCTTCTGTCATATTAATAATTGTATTTTTGTGGCTTGCAAATCTAAGTCATAAGGCAGAGATTATGTCTTTCTCAAATCATTTTACTCACGTGCTGCCTTCTTTTATTTCTTGACACTTTCCATTTCTTACTCAACATTTTCAGTTTTTCATTGTTTCTCACTTTCAATAATCGCTTATCTGCACATGTTAATGATGGCGTCTTTAAAGTCCATGTCCATCAATTCTTTCATTCCTGTAATCCTATGTGAGTGGCTAACAAGATTTTCTTTTTTCTCAGTAGAATGAGTGATGTTTTCAAGAAACCTTGTCGCTTGTTTTACATAAACATCTATTCCAGTTCTTTTCTGGAAGGGCCTGGAAAGGTACAGCTTCCTCATAACTGCCATGTGGAGGAATAAGTCCAGGCTCTGTGCTCCACCAAGCCTCCTCCTCCTCCTTCCCTGTGAGTCAGAGTGAGTACCTCACTCCTGGGATGTGGCAGAAAACAGCTGCTCCTCTCCATCTCCGCTGACACCCCATGTGTGAAGATGCTCTTTACTGCTTATCTCTGATAAAATGTGGCCCTGGGGAGCTTCTTGGTCAATTCCCATGAACTGGCAGTGGAGGGATGACTTGCATCAGGGTACTTGAGTAGTATTTTCTTGGAGATGCATTGCTCTTCCTTTTCTGAGTTGTTTGGCTAGAGGAGAGGCTCTTGTTCAAAAGAGCTCCGTTTTTCAAGTCTGACCATTCATTTATTTAGTTATGTATCTATCTATCTATCTATCTATCTATCTATCTATCTATCTATCTATTGTCTAAAGAGAAAGGGCTTCTTCTTTTTTGGAGAGAAAAGGTTTCATGTAATCTGTTTCTAAGCATTTGAATGTTTGTGTTGGCAAGATCTGGGATATAGCACCATATAGATAAACTTGGGAAACATTCCAGCACATAATTCTTGGGGTTATAGGGGTAGAAGGCAATTTCCCTAAAGTTTTCACTTTTCTTTTCTTTTTTTTTTTTTTAAGTTTTCACTTTTCAATATGCCCCATTGCTTGTATTTTTTTTTGTTTTGTTTGTTTTTTTATACAACATACAGCATAGATGCTTGTGCAAAATAAGAGGAATAGAGGAAAACTGTTTGCTCATTTGTTCCAAAAGCAGAAATCCTGGGGTAGAATTTGAAAAGAAAATAAACGAGAGATGAATGTGCAGTTCTGGGATTTTATATTTAACCATGCTGGTTTCCAATGTGTTACAGCAAATGTCATTATTCTCAATGGAATTAGAATTATTGTATTGTCTTCTCCATGACTTTAGTTTCAAAGGCTTTTGAAGTCTTTACAGCTCTATGACATAACTGTTTCTTCTCTTTTTTTCTTGAGCACATGGCTCAGTCTCAGACGGCCTACTATAAGGAACTCCTTCCTGCTTTTTTTCTCCACTTGACGATTTTATCACATTCCAAATATTGTAAATTTTACAGGTTGGATGCTAGAAAATTTCATATTCCACTAGGTATTCATGACTTTTCTTCTTGAGCCAGCATCCTCACGTTGCTTTCAGATCTGTGATCTTTCAGTTCTATGATGCATTAGAACAGCATTTGGTACAGGTTTCACTTTCCCTTTTCCTAGAGAGATTTCTTCCAAGCACCCCACCTCATCACGTGATTAATGATGGCTACATTATCAAGCTGAACAGCCATGTTTTGACTTCTGGTTTTCTAGAGACCGGTTTCTTTGATTCGTTCTGTATCCTTGGATAAACATATACATGTGTGCATGAGGAAACCATTAACTCCTTGAGGGAGACTTGCTGCACATCTGAAGTGTTTTGTCTCTTCAACCCTTCTTATCACTCCACAAACAAGTATCACTATAGACTGTTGATAGAGGAATATAGTAAATTTTGTGTATTATTTTGATGGCTTTTTAGTCTAAAGCCATCTTAAAATTCTTTTGAAGTTTTAAAACTTTTGTTTTTAAAAATTGTGGCTACTTCAAAATGCATTTGCTCAGGCATTGGTAAGACCAATATATTAAATCAACAAAATGTTGCTTAGAAGAATTCCTGAAAGCCTAAATATCATCTTAAGCCCCCAACCAGACACAATATGAATATGATTATTTCAAAATGTGTTAATCAATCAAACAAAACTAATAATAAACATTATTGTTAAGTCAATACCATGAGGCTTATTTTAATTTTTTCATTAAAATGATAGTTTAATTCCGTTGTGCATATGTCATAAAAGGAAGCATTAATTCGATATTTTGACCTAGGAAGCTTATCTTTTACAATGTACATAAGGATAACTAGAAAAATAATACTGAATATGTAAAAATATAAGAATTTCTTGCTGAATTATGCTTTACAAGTTATATATTGAACATATATTCCACTATGACTTGAAAAGCATCAATTGAATATAATTCTCTCTCCAAAGCATTGTATTCTTTGGCTTCAGGAGTGATTAAGATTTCTTCCTTTAGACGATGACACTGTATTTCCAAAGGTTGTCAATGTAAGGAAAATATAAGGGAATATCTTCCATCATCTTCTGATGGTTCTTGATGATATTGATTCCTCGTGGGTACACTGTGTTGTGTAGTAATAAAAGAAATGATGTGCTGTCACTGACATCTATAACTCACTCTTCTTACATAGTGGAAACACTTCGCCACTGAAAAGCACCATCCCATTCCTCTACCTTATTCTTCAGACCCAAGGCCACACCTATCCTATTCTTCTTTCTATTAATCTACCTATTTCTTCAATTCATAATCATGCAATATGTTTCCTTTTATGACTGAATAACGTCACATAGCATACCATTTCTGAGAGCTATTCATATGAACACACAAGCGGACATTTATTTTATAGGAATGAACAATATTAGATTGCATTATAGATCACATATTTTCATCCATCTTAGTATTCACAGACATTGACATTATTTCCATCACATAGCTCTTGTGACTCATGTGACAGTCATCCTAGGGGTACATAAGTCTCTTTGTGATATGTAAAACAACTACAGAAAGAATAACAAAGGTGGAAGTATCAGCAGATGTTGAGATATATTATAAGGGTGTGGTGCTTTAAAAACATGGTGTTAAGAGGTCTGGAAAGATGGCTCAGCAATTAAGGGCACTAGCTATTCTTCCAGAGGTTCTGAGTTCAATCCTAGCAACTACATAGTGGCTCCTAACCATGTACAATGAGATCTAGTGCCCTCTTCTGGTGTACAGGCATACATGCAGGCAGAATACTGTATATGTAATAAACAAATACATCTTTAAAAATACTGTATTGGAAAAATGATAGGTAGATAGACAAACAGAATATATAGTTAATTGGCCTTTGATACATGTGTCAAAAACACAAACTGGAGAAACAGTAGTTTTGGGTAATCTATCTATACATGGAAGACTGAGACTGATTTTTTTTCATATACCATATATAAAATCAATTCAAAATATGTAAATAATTTAAACATAAGTTCTTCAATTCATAAAAAAGTAATTTCAAAACTGTTAATGAGTTTTTAGCATGTAGATTTGTTAATAATGTACAAATATGACACCAAAATAATAAATAATAAAAAAATATTAGAAAAAATTGGAACTTTATTAAGATTAAGAAGCTTTTACACAGTAGAAATAACAAAAAAGCCCATACAAAATGGAAAGAACTATATTTAAGAGAAAGTTAATATCTAAATATATACATAAGTCTCACAATTCAGTGTGACATAAAAGCCAAGTAATTTTATTAACAATGGGAATACACTTGAGTATACATCTTTTGATAAAAATGGTATGAACCAAAAAAGCAAATGAAAATGTGCTGACAATCACTAATCATTAGGCAAATGAATATAAAAGTCTCAATAAAATACCAAATGTATTAAGATGGCCTCTACCAAGAAAATAGAAAGTGAAGGGTTGGGAAGGAAGTGGAAAGCTAGAATCCGTGCAACTTGTTGGGGGAAAGTGTGAAAGTACAGCCACTGCAGAGAACATAGCACGGTTCTTACTCAAAATAAATTAAGTCTATATGTCTGAAAATTTCCATTTCTGGAGCAAGGAGGTAAGCAAAGCAGGAATGAAAAGGGAGTAAAAGAGAAAGAATTAATGTGAACGGAAATGAAGAAAAATACAGAAGGCAGAAGAAACTGGATAAGCTGATTTTAAATGAGTATAGGAAGCGAAGGAGCTCAGACAGTCCCTGCAATCGCAGACATCATCTAGAGCCTTGCAGGATGCTAACCTCCAGGCCTAGCCAGAGCGACTATGTAGATCAGGGTAACTAAGATGAGGAGACTCACCCTAAGTGTGGGCTGGGGTCCTGGATTTAATACAGAGGAGAAAGCAAGCTGAGCCCAGAATTGTTCCCTTTGCTTACTGAGTGATATGAGGTGACCCACTGCCTCCTCCTGCTTGGCTGGCTAAACTTTGATGAAGGCTTTTTGGCACATTAACAAGTAACTTAATCAGTTACTAAGATTTTGAGAGAAAAACAGATGTCTTCAGTTGACAAACCTATCATTGTTGAATTCTAGCATTTACTTCAAAGTTACAGGAATCAAAGAAGACATATCAAATGTAAATGTCAGCAAAATAGAATATGAGGCCCAAAATCATTACCTGTATTAATAGATTTTCTTTTAAACATAAACTAATCAACAAGAAAAGAAAATATCTTTGAACAAATTATATATCTATATAAAAACTAACCAATGTGACTATCTCACAAAAAACTCAAAATAACTTAATATAAATCATGTCTAAGAGTAAGAAGAAAATACAGAATAACTTTAAGTGACAAGAAAGAAATTATCAACAAAGTCAACTTAAGAAAAAATATAAAATCAAACTTAAAAATAACAAGTCTTCATTAAAATGAAAATCTACTTTCAAAATAGCTATTATTTAGAACATAAAAATGCAAGCCACAATCTGGGAAAATGATTGTGTGTATGTGTGTGTATTATTACATATACATATGCTTTGTACTCACATGAATTCTTATAATTTATTAGTATAAAAACCAACAAAACATAAGCAAAGCTTTCTTGATAGAAGATACATAAACTTCTAACATAAAGCCATCAAAATACACTCAAAAGTATCTATGTTCATCTGACATACTTGAATTAAACCTAGAATGAGTTAGTACTGAACACAAATAAAAATGGCTAAAATTAAATATTTAAAACACCAACTGTTAAAATGAATATGTAACAACTAGAAGTTTTGTGTAGTCATAGCTGAGTTATAAATAACATCTGAATTTGCGGGAAGCATTTAGCAGCTATGTGTGCATTTACCACAGCACCCTGTAATTCATTGCTATATAGCGGCTCCCAAAGAAATTAAAATGTGTAACTACAAAAGAATCTCAACTTGTGAAAGAATTTTGCTTTAACTTTGTCTATAATTGGCAAATGTTTCATTCTCAATAGCTAAGTGTTCATTAACATATGAATACATCCTGGATAGCCATAAACAGGATCATTTTTTGAAACAAAGGCAATAAAGTACAGAAACTATATCAATTTAATGAGTCATGAGTCAATAAAAATTTATATTCAGGGAAAGTAGCCACACTCCAAACAGTTCATATTATTTGGTAGATTTTTGTGAAATTCTAGACAAAGCAAAATTAGTGTATAACAAATTGAAGGAAATCAGCTGTTGCCTGAAGCATGGGTGGAGAAATGACCAGCAAAGGACCCAGGGAAGCACTCCAGGGTGTTGTAAATTTTGATTGCATTGATGGTTATATGAGTAAACATTTGCACCAAAATCTATCTAACTATGAACTTAAAATTAGATCCTTTTATATGTAAATCACACCACAGTAAAGTCATTTAAAATTTATTCCATTCCTTGCGGTTGGTTTTCAGTCAACTTGAGCCAAACCTAGAATTATTTGGGAAGAAGTACCTCAATTGAGAAAATCTCTCCATCAGGTTGTCAGTAGGCACACCTGTGGAGATTTTCTTGACTAGTGATTAATGTGCGAGGGTCCAGCTCAGTGAGGGTGGTGCTAGCTCGGGGTAGGTAGTCCTTGATGGTATAAGACAACAGTCTGAGCAAGCCATGAGAAGCAATCCAATTATCAATGGTCTTCCATGGCTTACGTTTCGTTCTTCCCTCAAGGTCTCTATGTTGATGCACTCTGATAATAGAGAATTGTGATTAGAAATAAAGCCTTTCTTCCCAAAGTTACTTTTATTCACAGTGTTTTATCAGAACAACAGAAGCTCTAATGACACCATGGTTTTCTTCATTATGCAATGAAGTCATTAGCCAGAGTCATGATCACTGGGTCCTCATTACGTGGCCATAATAGTGAGGACAATCCAGCCCACAGTAGAAGTTGAACTCAATGGGCAGATTAATGAGCAGAGCCAGACAGCACAAAGAGGATTCTACAGTGAAGAAATCTGAGAGGATAAGAGTAAGTTTGTTAGTCAGTACCACATGAATCTCTTAGAAAAACCAAACAAACCGCAAAAACGTATCCCCATGCCAGTCAGATCAACCCTTGTTCTAAACTCAAGAAGTTCACTAGATATGACTTTTGGAAGGAAGATATAAATTATTAGTAAGCTAAAGTATGCTAAATTGTGTCAGATGCAACTTAAATAAGTGTGCATGACCTCTCATTTAAAATAGTTCTCCCAGTTGTCCTGCTGTGGTTTGCATTTCATTGATCTATATTAACAGAACGCAGAATACAGGATACATTTTTTTGGCATTTCTATTGTAGTTTTATTATATTATAGTCATTGCTGAGCTACAAAGAATAATTCAATGAAAGTTTCCCATAAGGAACTGTAAATATAATTTGAAAACAGACATGCATAAAAATAATTCTGAGGCAGGTACAAAGAAATGGTAATAAAGAAATATTCCATGAGGTACCACAGTAGTGATGCAGATGAAACCTTCACATCACTCTGAACAGGCACACTCAGTAAGCAACTGATGTTAAAAAGATACCATCAATCTAAGCTTTTATAAAACCATAAAAGATAAAGCATAGTGTTTTTTCATCACCTGCAGATATCTGCTGTTCCAGAGGCTTGAACAGTATGTGAAATTATCTGCATCATCCAGCTGAAAATTAATATCGAAACAAAGGGCAAGAACTCAAGGAACCACCTTCAGATGAAAGCATCGGAGGGTAATTTAGTTATATCATATTTTATTTAAATGAAATAGTGTAACTCATCCCAATGGGTTTGGCCTTAAAATTCTTGTAAGGTCTGCTGCTAAATAACCCCAAATTGCCATACCTTTAATTAAATGCTCTGTGGATGCTCTTAAAGGGTTGGATTTGAATACAAGGTTTACCAATATTCAAAACCTTGGGGAAGGAGACCTGTGTGCCCCATTTAGGGCTGAGCACCCACAGTCACTTATTCTCGCGTGTTAGGAGTCGCTGCATTAACTGTTGCCTACCTCAAAAAAGAGCTTTTTGACCCAGAGAGGAGGCCAAATATCCCTCTATGCTTCCCTTCGTGCACTGACTTCACCAATATGGATCTCATTTGTTGCCAAGAGAAACTTCCCTGATTAAGACATGACGACAAACATTTGCATTTAGACGGAGCTCGGACTTTGACAGGTTAGCTAACCAACGATAGTAAGATCTTCCCATGATCTAAGACCTCCTTACCTGCATTTTTTTTTACTATTTATAAACTTTGTATTTTCTTTTTTTTAATTATTTTTTTATTAATTTATTCTTGTTACATCTCAATGTTTATCCCATCCCTTGTATCCTCCCATTCTTCCCTCCCTCCCATTTTCCCCTTATTCCCCTCCCCTATGACTGTTCCTGAGGGGGATTACCTCCTCCTGTATATGCTCATAGGGTATCAAGTCTCTTCTTAATAACCTGCTGTCCTTCCTCTGAGTGCCGCCAGGTCTCCCCCTCCAGGGAACATGGTCAAATGTGAGGCACCAGAGAACGTGAGAAAGTCATATCCCACTCTCCACTCAACTGTGAAGAATGTTCTGACCGTTGGCTAGATCTGGGATGTACACTATCAGGCATGGATTCTTTAATGTATAGGGTACCTCAAGACACTTGGCTGCTCCCTAGACGGTCATGCCACTATTGTACCAGTAGGGACATCTTGCCTTGCAGGCTGGCGTTGTAGTTCATAGGGCTATCAGCTCTATAATTATGGCTGTTGAATCTTTCTTCTCCAGAAGCTTGCGTTGTGCTTTATGGTATAAAAGCTGATCAGCAGGGAAGGAGCTTCCACCTCAGTCCCAGTTGATTTCTCTGTATCTTTCAGGCAAGGTGTCTGGTGTCTTCAGCAATAGTGCACCATTTACTTTTAGTAAGCAGCCAAGAATAACAGCAAGAGCCTACATTGTCTTGGAGATCTGTGGCACCTATCCAACAAGTGGCACTGGGAATTTGGTTTAATAACTTTTAGCTTTTGGGTTCAGCACCATTGAACCATGCAGGATATCACAATTCTGGAGCTTAGATTTTTTTTTTTTTTTTTTTTTTTTTTGTGGCTCTCAAAGATCCCATAGAGCTTGCATCCTTCATTGGGTTAAGTATCTCTCTGTTCACCCTCACCTCCCCATCTCCTGAACCTACCCATGATTGATGCCTGCCCAGCACACACTCTATTTTTATATCATTCCTGTTCTGCCATGGCCTCTCTACTGAGCCATCTCCTACCCCAGTGAGTGCTTAGCTTCCTGGCTTTTATAGCTATTATAGGTTAAATACATAAATACTAAGATTTGAAGGTAGGATTCGAATATGAGAAAACATATTTTTGTGTTTCAGGGCTTGGGTTATCTCACATAGTGTATAGTGTAATTTTAAAACATCTGTTCTTTTAACTGAAGTTTTTCATTCCTTATTTTTTTTTTTTAACAGCTGAAACCTCCGTTGTATACTGTTCTTTCTTTTCTTTTTTGGTTTGCTGGGGCAGGGTTTCTTTGTGTACAGCCCTGGCTGTCTTGGAACTCACTTTGTAGACCAGGCTAGCTTTGAACTCACAGAGATCCACCTGCCTTAGTTTCTCAAGTCCTGGAATTAAAGGCACATACCACGATGCCCAGCCAGGTATCACATTTTTAACTGCCTATTTATCTGTTGATGGACATCTAGGCCCATCCCATTCCTGACTATTGTGAAGTATCTCTATAGTAGGGTACAGAATCCTTTGGTTATGTTCCAAGGAGTAGTATATCTGGATCATGTTGGTTTTCTATTTCTTTCTTCCTTGGGAACTACTGCACTGATGTTTATACTACCATAAACAGGGAATAAGGTTTCCTCTGTCTCTCCACATGCTTGCTAGCATTTGTTGTCATTATGTGTATACACACACAATACCGTTCTGACTGGGGTTTTGTAAAATCTAACAGTTTTTAATTCTCATTTCCCTGAAGAAGGGTAATGTTGAACACTTTAAAACAGTGATTAGTAACGCTTGGAGTATATCAGAGCCTGACACAGGGTGAGATGCAGAAACATCATAGAGAACAAGCAGAAACAATGCGGGGGCTAGAGGATGGGGAGGAATGCTATGGAACTGGCTTTCTGTGTGTGGCATGGCTTTTACACTAAGCTTATCTTAGTTTCACTGGGAACATTAGAGGAAACACAGTTCACTTTCAACTATAATAATTGTTCATCTTCATGGACTTCAGATTAGACTCTACTTAATATGAACTCTCCATTTCATTTGTTAAAAGCACATTTGTTGATATAGAGTTTACACATTGTGCAGTTGAATCTGTTAGATTATGGGATCCAATAATCCTGAGTATGATCAAAAAGTCATGCAACGACCACCACAGTCCACCCTAGAACATTCTGTTACAGGAAAAAGAAGCTCATGCTCCTTAGTTCCCATTGTTAGCTTCTCTCTCACTGGCCAACCTGTACTCTGGTGCCCCCCAGGCAGTGACTTCTCTGTCTTATACATATTTCCACTCTCTGTATTCCTGTCAGCCAGTTATCCCAATTTTTAAGGCTTCACTTCACTCAGTCCTTCTGAATGGCATACGTGATTTCCTAAGAAGAATGGGAAAATCTCCCTTTGAATGTCTTTACCTTTTCCTAGTCCCCTGGGTTCTTGAATGAATCACCCACTGAAAACATCAATTTAAGGAATCACACCCCACTTTACTGGATTTCAAATTCTTTCACTCAAAGATACATGCCAGAGGAAACTGTTATCTTAATGTATTGGATAACTGAACCCAGTTTTAAAAAAAAGTTAAGGTAACAATAAAAAGACTCGTTATAAAAACTAAGATCTACATAAAAACAATTCAATGTAATTTTTTTGCAATTGTAATTTCATTTGAAAGGAAATTTTGGCTCTCGTATGCAGGGCCAAGAGGTAAAATTCTGTCTTGGCATTCCCAAACAATTCTTTCCTAATTCATGATTTTGTTTAAAAGATACAGAAATTTGAAGAAAGAAATCCACAAAGAAGGGGAAAATACAACATGGGAAGGAGAGCAGTACTGGCTTCACAGAGGCAGCTGAGCACATCAAGGCAGTTTAGAACGCCAGTGCGGTGTGGATACAAGTGCAGCCCTGAGCACGCATGCTCTGTTCTTACCTAGTTATATAATTCAAGCAATATGTGAACTTAATAACATTAACCCTCAGTTTGAAATATTTGGGCAAGCTCACTTCTATTGTTCCACTAAGAAGATGAGAGCACTTCACGACAAGCGTTGTCCTGGAGGACATCACTCGTCCTTCAAGGGGAATGATCTGAGGAACATAGTTCTGCAACAGCCCCCATTTCACCACAGAAGTCAACCAGGCAAACACGTGGTGGGGATATTACCTCTGATGGTTTCTCACCAATGACTGATGACTGTAGCTGGTTTATTCCTTCTTACATGTATCACCAAGCGTGAGAGCTCTTCTGGCAGCTGAGACACCTTAGTACCATGATGTCGTCTTAGCATACAGGAAAGCCCAACACTCCTCGTCTCTTCTCTTTCACTGGTTTCTGACTAGAGTCATTCTCTAAGGCCTGAGACTACTGTTTCTGTTTTGTTTTGTTTTTCCTCTTTTGGATTTCTGGACATTGACTTCACTATACCTGCCAGATTCCAGATGCTGGTCCTACATGTACCTAGGGGATTTGGGGTGTTTTGCCTTGTGTTTTGATGTTATTTGGTCTGGTATTTCCTTGCTGCACTCATTTTTCATCCCATTTAGAGTAGGGTTATCTACTAAATGCTGCTGTATAATGTATATGACTTGATTCTGTCACCACCACAGCTGTTCCAAGTTCCAAAGAAGACTTTGGAATTTTGAATACTGTTGGATTCCTACAGACTTTAAGGGATATGTGAAGTGGGACGGAATGCATTTTGCCTCACAGATTAGCCAGTGAGTTATAGAAGAAGTCAGGAACACAATATTACAATTTGGCTTTGAAACAGACTCAATAATGTATTTACATAATTTGTCTCAAGTTGGTGGTTTGGATTTTGGAGTCTATAGAATGTTTAAGATATAAGGCCTTGGTGGTGGAAATGGCAGGCTAAGGACCAACTTTTTTGTTTGTGTTTGTTTTTGTTGTTTTCCAGACAGAGTTTTTCTGTGTAGCCTTGGCTGTCCTGGACTAACTTTATAGACCAGGCTGGCCTCGAACTCACGGAGATCTGCCTGCTTTTGCCTCTCAAAGTGCGCTACTGCACCCAGCTTGAGGGCCAACTTTTACAAGTTAAAAATTACCCTTGGCTCCAGTCTGGGATTTGCTTTCTGGTAACCA
Source organism: Acomys russatus (assembly GCF_903995435.1). NCBI lineage: Eukaryota > Metazoa > Chordata > Mammalia > Rodentia > Muridae > Acomys > Acomys russatus. The sequence continues at coordinate 12,411,779 of NC_067144.1, read as the reverse complement.
GGCTATGCCCGTATTCTTCTGCAGCGACTGCCATCCCATGCCATCACTGCAGTGATGAAATGTCTCTATGAATTGTGAACCAGAACAGACGACTCCACTTAAGTTGTTTCTGTCAGCTGTTTGGTCCCAACAATGTAAGATTGTGAGAACAGAGAATATTCTTAAAACATCTATCTCAATATGTGTTGTTAGATCTAAATATGTCTACATCTATTTATGGGGAAATTGTATCACTTGAAAATATATATATATATATTAGTAATAATATATTTATAAACAAAATTGTGCTGGAAAATTATAAAAATGTACAATTTATAGAAAAGCAATACAATTAACAGAGACTATTTGATTCAACATGATGAAAACCACTTTAAAAACTACTTCTTAGTGTAGGAATGCACTGGTAGCATTGCTCTGTGAACCATGCAGGTGACCTTCATTAACACCTAGGTAACCATCGTTAGGCATTTATACATTCTGCTCATGTAGAAACACTCTAGAAGAAAATACAACAGAGCATTAGTGGATCTTGCAAACACATGCATCCATTTTTTTTTCTTTTTCTCAATTTTCACTTTATCTCAACAAGGATGCATTACTTATTTAAATGTAAAAAAATACTTTGAATTCTTTTAAATCAGCAATTGCTTTGTTCGGTAGCAATGACCAAATCATTCTCTGAAAAATACATGGAGCTATAGTGCGGGAGGGGCTTTGAGAAGTTGACGTTGTCAAACGTGGCTCTGAAGGAGCAGGGTCCGGTTGGATAGAGCAGCACCCAGTGCTGTGAGGCGGCTGTGAGATCAGTGAGGAAGCGCAGGGAGACCTCTGAGCAAGGTGAGATTGACGAATGGGGGTGTAGAGGCATCTCTCAAACTCTTGGCCTCTTTCTGACATTTGACTGACCCATGGTGCGTAGGACAAGGGCCCTTAGGGAACTGGAAGTAGCAAGAAGAAATATGTGCTCTTGTGCTTCTCTGGAAAGAGCTGTAAGCTTAGGTTCCACCATGGTGGAGCAGGTGGCTAATTTTCCCCATTTCAGAAAACCCGCAGAAATAACAGTGACCATGTCCGAGAACTAAACGCGTCTTCCTAGGTTAGAGGACAAATCCAAGGTGGACATACCCTCGCAATGTGTGAAATCAGTCTTTCTTAAATGAACTACATATTTGGCATCAAATCTCATTAGAGTAAAACCTAAGCAATCCAGGTCATTGACAGGACTTGGTTTGTACCCGTGCTGCAAGCTCCACTGTGCATCATAAATGTACTATTGATGTGGGAAATAAAGTTTGAAGGAGCATGGTCAAATAACTATCTCTCTCTTTCTCTCAGCCCTTTTTTCTAAAATGTGACAGTGTGTGTACACGTGTGTGTTCACATTCATATGTGTGAGAGTTTAACTGTGTGTGTGAGAGAGAGAGTTCAAGTGTGTGTGTGTGTGTGTGTGTGTGTGTGTGTGTGTGTGTGTGTGTGTGTGTGTGTTTAAAGGCCAGAGGGCCCCTTCAGGTATCACTGCTCAGGAGCTATCCATTTTGTTCTGTGAGACTGGGTATCTCACAATTAGAGAGCTGACCAATTACGTTAGGCTGGCTGGCAAGCCATAGGAACCCTCTAAGATTCATCTCTGAGTGCTGACATTATAAGTATGGACTGTCATGTGACGCCATTTCTTTTTAAAGATGGCTTCTGAGGAATTGCACTTAGATCCAAGCTTGCCTAAAAATTGAGCTATCGCCCCCAGCCCAAATGACTCTCTTTGCATATTTTACTCCATTTTAAAACCACAATGTATGAAACATATTTAAATTTGCATTAACTGTGTGGGGGAGAAAGGTATTGAGCTTATTATTTCAAAAATAATTTTGTGATGAAATTTTTTGTCAGGAGAACCTAAGGTTCTTCAAACAAGATTGTTCTGGGAGCAAAACTTTCCCTACTGCAATGTGCAATTACAATTTCCAGCTGAATAGTTTGGTTCTGAATGTGAGAATCCGTCAAGCCATCAGCCTAACATTTACCAGAATCATTATATATAATCATTGCTGTCAGTGTGTACTAAGTTTTCTCTATATTTAATATTTCAGCTATCAACTTATGACCCAGAATTTTGCTTGTGACATCAAATAAAACTAGCAGAATGTTAAACATCACACACCCACTACAGTAGCACACCTATAAAATGGATTATTTATTTCAATAGGGAAAGGGTGTGAGGGGGCATGTATGTAAATATGGGCCAGAGCATGCCAGCGTGGGGACAAATTGTAGGAATTTATTCTTTCCTTTCATAATGGGATCCAGGGATTGAACTGTGGTCATTAGACTAGGACAGCAGGCACTTTTATCTACTGAGTCATCTCTCTTGTCCATATATAATGAATTTTCAAGCAAAATGATATTTACATTTTAGTTATAATAGTTTCAATAGAATGCCTGTTCTTTTTGCATCTTTACACTTTCACTAATTATTATCCTCATTGTAGTTCTGAGATAATATTGTCATCTCTATGTCTCCGTCTCTGTCTCTCTATCTCTGTTTCTCTCTGTCTCTCTGTCTCTCTCTGTCTGTCTGTCTCTGTCTCTGTCCGTCTGTCTGTCTGTCTGTCTGTCTCTCTCTCTCTCTCTCTGTTTGTGTGGGTGTGCTCAACTGTATGTGCATGTGTGGAAGCCAGAAGTTGACATCATGTGACTTCCTCAGGTGTTTTTCAATATAATTTTTTTTTCAATAAAAGTCTTTCATTAAACTTGGAGGTCTCTTTTCTCACTGGTCTGGCCAGAGAAACCCTGGGATTCCCTGTCTCAGTGTAGCCTTCATGACAAGGTTACTGACATTGTTCCTTCTTACCTGAGTCCAGGGATCCAGACTCGGGGCCTTATGGTTTAGCACCGAGTTTGTTCTGAGCCAGCTCTCCAGCTGCAAACCTGGCATTTAGAAATTTTAAGATGTTTGCTATTGCTCATAAAACATTGGAGGCTTACTAATGGAGCTAAGGTGATTAATTCTTCTGTGTTTTTCCTGGAGCTTCTTAAAGTATAAACAGGGACAAGTAAATAATCAGAACTTGTTTCAAATGGAGGAGAAAGTACTTTTTAAAGGTAGAAAATGTGTTTTTATTAGTTCTCATTAAGAAAGGAGGAAATGAAAAGGTTATTATTGACTCAGCAAACCTCAAAGAAGAACAAATAATTTTCTATTTATATAATTTCTGAGGAGGTTAGATAACTTCCCTACACAATTTATAATTACCTGTATTGGGTTTGGGGGATAGGTCTGTATTTTTCATGTCAGAATTTTGCCTTTCTTCTTTCTATGGGAAAGGCATTTTAAAACATCTTTTTGAAGAAAAGTCCTCAAATGCCCTAGACATCATCTTGTTTTAATGGTAGTTTTCCTTCATTTCCCTGCTTGACTCTAAAATTAAAGTTGTATATGGCCTCATCATGCAAACTTAGGAATTCTAAGCAGTTCTTTTATTCGAGGAAGAAATACTTCAACATAAAGATTGTGCCAAAGAAGCTACTCATAATTTTTTGGATAGATGATGATGACTTATGAGAACAAATAGTTCAAAAGAGAAGGACTAAAATAAGGAAAAAGATAAATATTAATGCATTTTAACTCATATGCTATTGAAGATTTGAGGCACAATGAAATAGGAAAGACCATTATGAAAGTGTATGAGACAATTGACACAATTTCTCACAGTACAGTGGCCCTTTGTATCCATAGGGATTCACACACGATGCAGTGGATGCCAAAAATGATGTATTGTATTGCATTGCATTGCATTGCATTGTCTTGTCTTGTCTTGCACTGCATTGCATTATGTTGTATTTTACTGTAATGTACTTTATTGTATTATATTGCATTGCATTGCATTACATTGTATTATATTGCACTGTTGTGTACTATATTGTATTGTATTATATTGTACTGTACTATATTGTATTGAATTGTTCCTGCACAACCACACTCATATTTAATGCCTTTCACATTTTACCTAGGCACTCGCTCTCCATCTCAGAACCATGTCTTTTGTCGACCCAGGTGTGAGTGAAAGAAAAAGTACCACACATTTCTTTCTTTCTTCACAGATTCATAGATATAAATATTTTATTCCCATGGAACTTGGCATCTTTAGTGTGCAATTTCACTTATCTCCTTAAGAAACAACTATAAAAAAAGAAGAGAAACAGCTTAGTTTTTCATCTAGTTTCTCTTCAACATATTTAAATTTCCAACATCACTACAAATTTACTTTGTGGCCATTAGTATGGAGATTAAAGGTTAATTGAATACCAGCCTGTACCATGATGGTAGACATAGGAACTGAGACCATTAGTAGGAGATTAGTGTGGTAGGGAGAGTTTGCAGAATGGATTTGTTAGTGAAAGAACTGGCTTACACAGTGTATAAAACAGGGCAGACTAGCAAGGGATTCATTCTGGTTCTTAGAAAAAAATGTTAACATGTTGTGAATTATTTGTGTCTGGAACGTTTTATTTAGTATACTTGTACTATGGTTGAACACTGTTAACTAGCATATGGAAAACAATTTGGTGGTCAAGTGGGACTATTATACAACTAAGAACTATAAGCTCTTTGCTACAATACAAGTCCACAGCTCCAGCTCTGAAATTTGTATGAAGAATATTATACCTGGGCCTAGCCAACTTTATCTCTAGCTTTTATTCAACTGGAACAAGCGGACAGAATAAAACAATTTAAAATATGCAATAGGAAGGTGGGGGGTTAAAGTCCTGAATGTGGACTTTTCTTGGTGATAACTAGGGATCAGAAAGAAGAATAATGAGCACATGTTTAAAATACTTTTTGAAATTTTATTCAAAGCAAATACAAAACTTATCTTGAAAAAAAACCTGGGAAATACTTGAATGGGCTTTCTAAGTGTTTCTATGTATTAATTTTGATAGTGTACCAAAAGTGTAGTATTTATGTAATCAAATATAATATTTTAGGTATAAAGCATAAGTAATTTAGAGTCAATGCAATAAAGTTACTCAAATACTTTTAAAATATAGACATTTCACAATAATTGTGTTAAAAACAGCTCGGAAGGCAGACTTAGCAGCTGTGCATGGTCCTGTCTGATGGGATTGTGTCATGAGTCTGGAAGACCTAAACAAGAGCAAATTTCTCAGTTCCCAGTTACGGAAGAGCCAGGAGCTGCTGGGAAT